>NC_134864.1:63936666-65259166 GCF_049852395.1 Peromyscus maniculatus bairdii | reverse complement strand
CCAGCAGGGTGATCTTACTGAGCCAAATGTGGAGAACAGGAAAAGGGTCTAACTCAATATGAGACGGTGAATGTTCCTGGAAAACGGGAAATGAATGGTTTTTGTTTTCTGTCTTAATAACAGAATGCTAATGACTGAATTTCTGTCATTTATAAACCACCTAAACTAGGCTATTTTGTTACAGTGCCCCTGACCATGAGGGTGAAACATGATCCTCCCATTTCCTTTCATTCAGAACTGCCTTTCTCAAGGTGGGAGTTCTTCAGAATAGGAAGTGTACCAAATTCAGTTTTTTGTTACATATACAATGTTCTATCTGCATATATGCCTGCCTGCCAGAAACACCAGATCTCATTACAGATGGTTGTAAGCCACCATGTGGCTGCTGGGAATTGAACTCAGGACCTCTGGAAGAGCAGCTGGTGCTCTTAACCTCTGAGCCATCTCTCCAGCCCCCAAATTCAGTTTTTTATGGCAAGGTAGAACCTAGAACAGTACATTAATAGTTATGGAATAGGAGTTTAATATGTGGCGAGTAGATGTTAGATCTATTGGGTTGTAGGACACACTTTTCTAACAGACCCCAAAATATGAAGTAAGGGCAGTGTTGACTTACATCTCTGCCAACAATCTGGAAGTACCGGACAGTTTGTGATGGAACAACGGCTCTAGTTCTCACACACACACACACACACACACACACACACACACACAAACACACACACACACAAACACACACACACAAACACACACACACACAAACACACACACAAACACAAACACACACACACACACACACAAACACACACACACAAACACACACACACACACACAAACACACACACACACACACACACACACAAACACAAACACACACACACACACACAAACACACACACACAAACACACACACACACAAACACACACACACACAAACACACACACACAAACACACACACACACAAACACACACACACACAAACACACACACACACACACACACACACACACACGCACACACACCTTTTTCCTGGCTGAGGTTTGCTGACCACCCCCACAGCTGCGCTGCAGTCTGCTGAGAGAAAAAGAAAGGAGTGATTGGCAGGCAGCTCCCTCTCCGGAATGTGGTGCAGGTGCCCCAGGCCTCTTCTGCTCACTTCCCCTTGGGCAAAACTTAGTCAGTTGTCTACACTGCCTGACAGGAACGATGGGGACTGTACCCTCCAGTTCCCTGACAGTCAAGACTCAGGAGGGCGCAGTAAAGAGAGAGATATTAGGAAAGCAGACGTGGGGTCAGGTATTGGCCCTGTCATACGTCATCCTGTGGAGACGACATGGAAGGGGAGGAAAATAGCCACAAACGCTGCCCTTAAATGAGGTGCTCCACACCGAGGCTGGTGGCAGGGGGTTCACTGACATGACCGGACAGTGAGCAGACAGGCGTGGTCTTTTCTCTTGTCCTTTTAGTGAAAATGGAGTCTTTCCTCCTGTAGTGTGTCCGTCCTGACTACGGTTTCCCCTCCCTCCCTTCCTCCCCTCCCATCTATTCCCTTTCTGCCCCTCATTTTTAAAAACAGGCTTCTGAGACAGTAATAAAATACAATAGGATTGTTATGGAGCTCAAGACAACCAGAAAAAGACCGCCAGACTCAATTCAGATTATAATTAGCCAAATTTATTAAAACTGATAGCAGGACCTCAATCTCTAGCTCAATTCAGAGATGTGCCACCCAGAGTGGGGGTGAAGGGGTTTTAAAGGTGGAAACCACCATTATTCATTTCTGTGGAATTTACAGCTGCATGAGGAATGGCCTTGTTCCCCCTGAGCACAGCAGTAAGCAAGTTTGCTGGAGCCAGGGCAAGCAGTTCATCATTTCACAACAAATATCAGTTCTGGGGAGGCGGCAAGGATCCAGAGTTGCCAGGAACTGATCTTTTAGGAATTTTGAATGGGAGCCTCAGACAAAATGGAGTTTTCCATTAGCCATCATATAATAAAACAGAAACTGTTGCATCCACGCTGGACAAGGTAAACCAACAGAGGGAAAAGAGCCCCAAGAGAAGGCACGAGAGTCAGAGACCCCCTCATCCACACACTCAGGAGTCCCATAGAAACACTAAAATGGAGGCCATAATATAAGCGAAGAGGACCTGGTGCGGACCCGTGTGGGCCCTGTGCTTGCTGCTTCAGTCTCTGAGTTCATAAGAGCTTTGCTCGGTTGATTCAGAGGGCCTTGTTGTCTGGATGACCTCCACCCGCTCTGGCTCTCTGGCTTTTCTGCCTCCTCTGCCATAGGGTTCCCTGAGCCGTGAGGGGAGGCATTTCATGGAGACGTCTCATTTAGGGCTGAGTGTTCCAAGGTACTGCCTTATGTGTACACCAGAATATCATTAGGAATCATTTTATCCCTACTTTTTTTCCAGACCAGTAGTAGTATTTGGTTTCACTCTAGGTCCCTGGGCTATCTAGTCTCTGTTTCTTGGTCACCTGAGCAGTATCAGGAATGGGTTCAGCCTTGTGGACTGAGCCTTACGTTATCAAATCAGACATTGGTTCCTCTCATAAGCCTTGTGCCACCATTACCCTAGCGTATCTTGCTGGCAGAACAGCCTTGTAGATCGAAGAGTTTGTTACTAGCTTGATGTTTACACTTCTCTTTTGATAACATGCAGAATACCTTCCTGTTCCAAAGACCCTACGACATAGGGTGAAGGGTCTATGTAGGCACCAGCTCGGCTTCCCCATGCTTAGTGAGTGTGGAGGTCTTGTTTTCACCAGCAGAGCCATGTGTCATCCTGACAACAGCCTGGGTTGTTCGGGGATTCCCAGCAGACTCCTTTAGCCAACAACTTAGTTAGATGTAACCCAATATCAGTACTGGAAGCTTCATTTGGTGACAAGAGGCTTCTATGTGGGGCTCTGCCCTGTCCCCCCATTATTTGGTGATTTCATTTAGATTGTCTTCATACATGTATACATTTTAGGAAGTTCCTACTGTATTGTTTCTCTACTGCCCTTCAAATGCCTCTTAATTTTATCTTTTTCTCCCCATTGTCTTCCCTCAACCCCCTCTACCCTCCCAACCTGGTCCTCCTGTTCCAGCCCTCCAGTCCATCCATAATTTCCTATTCCATTTCCCTTCCCTGGTGAGATCTATCTGTACCCTCTAGTCTCTTATTCTCCATCTACCCAGCAGCACGGGAGGAGTGTTCCCCTTGCTCTACATCCTTGCCACCATGAGCTGTTCTGTGTTATTCGGCCATTCTGATGGGTGTATGATGGAATCTCAAAGTAGTTTTGATTTTCATTTCCCTCATGACTAAGGATGTTGAACATTTCTTTAAGTGTTTCTGAGTTTCTTCTATTGAAAATTCTCTGTTTAGATCTGTACTTCATTTTTAAAATTTGATTATTTAGGTTTTTTTTTGATATCTGGTTTCTTGAGTACTTTATATGTTTTAGATATTAGTATTCTATTGTATGTGGGGTTGGTGAAGATCTTTTCCCATTCTGTAATCTGCCATTTTGTCCAAATGACAGTATCCTTTGCTTTGCAGAAGCTTCTCTGTTTCATGAGGTCTCATTTATTATTGATCTTAGTGCCTGTGCTACTGCTGTTCTGTTCAGAAAATCTTCTCCTGTGCCAATGAGTTCAAGACTATTCCCCATTTTCTCTTCTATCAGGTTCAGTGTGTCTGGTTTTATGTTGAGGTCTTTGATCCATTCTGCAGTCAAGTGCTGTGCAGGGTGGCAAGTATGGATCTATTTTGATTCTTCTACATGCAGACATCAGTTTGACCAGCACCATTTGTTGAAAATGCTGCCTCTTTTTTCCCCTCAGTATGTCTTTCTGACTTCTTTATCAAAAACCAGATGTCTATAGATGTGTGGGTTTATGTCCAGGTCTTCAAGTGGAGCCCATTGATCAATGTGTTTGTTTTTATGCCAATACCATTATGTTTTTATTACTATAGCTCTGTAGTACAACTTGAAATCAGGATGTGAAGTGATTGCTTGTATTGTTCTTTTATTAAATAAAAATTGGGAGTCAGACATTGAGGTAAAAACCTGATAGATCTAAAGAGCAATGGAGGAATGATCAGTTGACCCTGCTTCTCCACCTTCCCAGATCAAAAAAGACCCATGAATCTTTCTAAGCCCCTCCCTAGCCTTTCCTGTGTCTTTCTATCCTAATCTGGGCCCACCAAAAACTCTATGGTTAATTCTGGCCAGCTGAACATGAACTCTGCCCTCTGATTCAAACTTTAACTTGGAGTGACCATGCAAACAAATCTCCCAGAATGGGGATGGTGATACCTCCAGAAGTTCTTTTATTGTGTAGAAATGTCTTAGTTATTCTAGGTTTCTTTGTGTTTCCATATGAAGTTGAAAACTGTCCTTTCAAGATCTGTGAAGAATTGTGTTAGAACTTTGATGGGGATTGCATTGCATCTGTAGGTTGCTTTCGGTGGGATGGCCATTTTTACTATGTTAATCCTACTGATCCATTTGCGTGGGAGATCTTCCCATATTCTGATATCTTCTCCAATTTCTTCTTTCAATGACTTGACATTTTTATCATATGAGTCTTTCACTTTCTTGGCTCCAGTTAACCCAAGATATTTTATATTATTTGAGGCTATCATGAAAGGTGTTGTTTCCTTGATTTCTTTCTCAGTCCATTTGTCAATTTTATATAGGAGGGTTATCAATTTTTGTGAGTTAATTTTGTGTCCAGCTACTTTGTTGAAAGTGTTTATCAGCTATAGGAGTTTTCTTCAGATCACATACATATACTATTATATAATCTGCAAATAAAGATAGTTTTTCTTCTTCCTTTACAATTTGTATTCTGTTGATCTCCTTCAATTGTCTTGTTGCTCTAGCTAAAACTTCAAGTGGTATATTTGAATAGGTTTAGAGAGAGTGGACAACCTTGTCTTGGTCCTGATTCTAGTGGAACTGCTTCAAACTTCTCTTGATTTAAGTTGAAGTTTACTATGGGCTAGCTCTAAACTGCTGTTGTTATATTGAGGTACATCTCTTGGATCCCTAATCTCTCCAGGGATTATCATGAAGGGATGTTGGATTTTGTTGAAGGTTTTTTCTGCATCTGATGAGATTATCATGTGGTGTCTTATTTTGGCTTGTTTATATAGTGGGTTACATTTATCAATTAACATATGCGATCCATCCTTGTATCTCTGGGATAAAGCCTACTTGATCAAAGTAGATGATCTTATTGATGTGTTCTTGGATTCAGTTTGCTAATATTTTATTGAGTATTTTTGCATCTATGTTCTTGAGGGAAATTGGTTTGTAATTCTTTCTTTGTTGGGTCTTTTTGTGGTTTGGGTTTAGAGTAACAGCCTTGAAAAATGGATTAGGCAAGGTCCCGTCTGTTTTTATCTTGTGAAATAATTTGAGAAGTATTGGCATTAACTCTTCTTTGAAAATCTGGTAGAATTCTGTACTAAAACCATATGGCCTCAGCCAGGCAGTGGTGGTGCATTCCATTAATCCCAACATTTGAGAGGCAGAGCCAAGTGTGAGTTCAAGGCCAGCCTGGTCTACAGAGTGCAATCCAGGGCAGGTACAAAAACTTCACAGAGAAACCCTATCTTGAAAAAAACCACAAAACAGCAAAACCATATGGCCTTGGGATTTTTTTTGTTTTATTTTTTGTTTGGGAGACTTTTGATGACTGCTTCTAATTCACTAGGAGTTATAGGTCTATTTAAACTGTTTATTTGATCTTGATTTAACTTTCATAAGGGGTATGTATTGATCAAATTTTCTTTTAGATTTTCTGGTTTGGTGGAGTACAGGTTTTTAAAGTATGTTGCTGTGGGATGGTCTGTATGTCAAATTACTGTGACTGGTCAATAAATAAAACACTGATTGGCCAGTGGCCAGGCAGAAAGTATAGGCAGGACTAACAGAGAGGAGAATTGAGAGAACAGGAAGGCAAAAGAGATACTGTCAGCCACTGCCATGACAAGCAGCATGTGAAGATGCCGGTAAGCCATGTGCCATGTGGCAAGGTATAGATTTATGGAAATGGATTGATTTAAGCTATAAGAACAGTTAGTTGCCTGGCGGTGGTGGCGCACGCCTTTAATCCCAGCACTCGGGAGGCAGAGCCAGGTGGATCTCTGTGAGTTCGAGGCCAGCCTGGACTACCAAGTGAGTTCCAGGAAAAGGCGCAAAGCCACACAGAGAAACCCTGTGTCGAAAAACCAAAAAAAAAAAAAAAAAAAAAAAAAAAAAAAAAAAAGAACAGTTAGCAAGAAGCCTGCCACGGCCATACAGTTTGTAAGCAATATAAGTCTCTGTGTTTACTTGGTTGGGTCTGAGTGGCTGTGGGACTGTCCAGTGACAGAGATTTGTCCTGACTGTGGGCAAGGCAGGAAAACTCTAGCTACAGTATGTCCTTATGAGTCTCTGGATTTCTTCAGAGTCTGTGGCTGTGCCCCCTTGTCATGTCTAATTTTGTTCATTTGGATTCTCTCTCTCTCTCTCTCTCTCTCTCTCTCTCTCTCTCTGCTTTTTAGTTAACTCAGATAAGTGTTTGTCAATGTTTTGATTTTCTCAAAGAACAAGCTCTTTGTTTCATTGACTCTAAATTTTTGTTTCTATTTTAATGATTTCAGCCCTCAGTTTGGTTATTTCTTGCCATCTACTTCTTTTAGGTGTGATTTCTTTTTTCTGTTCTAGAACCTTTAGGTGTGCTGTTAAGTTTGAGATATCTCTAGCATTTTTATGTAGACACTTAGTGCTATGATGCTGCCTCTTAGAACAGCCTTCCTTGTATCCCATAAGTTTGGTTATGCTGTGCATTCATTTTCATTCAATTCTAGGAAGTCTTTAATTCTTAATTTCTGTCTTGACTCATTTGTCATTCAGTAGAGAATTGTTCAGTTTCCATGAGTTTGTAAGCTTTCTGATGTTTCTGGTGGTGGTGGTATCCAGTTTTAATGTGTGGTGGTCAGATAGGATGCGGGGTATTATTTCAGTTTTCTTGTATTGTTTGAGACTTATTTTGTGTCCAAGTACATAGCCAATTTTGGAGGAAGTTCCATGAGGTGCTGAGAAGAAGGTATGTTCTTTTGTGTTTGGGTGAAATGTTCTGTAAATATCTGTTAGGTCCATTTGGTTTATAACATCTGTTAGCTCCAGCATTTCTCTCTTTAGTTTTTGTATGGATGACCTGTCCATTGGTGTGAGTGGAGTACTGAAGTGTCCCACTATCAGTGTATGAGGGTTAATATGTGATTTAAGCTGTAGTTAGATTATTGGTTGTTGTTTAGTTGGTTTTTTGTTTTTATTTGTTTGTTTGTTTGTTTGTTTTACAAAATTGGGTGCCCTTGTGTTCGGGACATAGATGGTAAGAAATGTCATCTTGCTGGATTTTTCCTCTGATGATTATGTAGTCCTTCCCTATCTCTTCTGATCAGTTCTGATTTGAAGTCTATTTTGTCAGATATTAAAATGGCTACACCAGCTTGCTTCTTAGGTCCATTTACTTGGAATATCTTTTCCCATCCTTTCACCCTGAGAGGATGTCTACCCTTGATGTTAAGATGTGTTTCTCAGAGGCAGCAGAAGGGTGGATCCTGTTTTTGCATCCATTCTGTTAGTCTGTGTCTTTTTATTGGGGAATTGAGACCATTGATATTCAGAGGTATCAATGACCAGTGATTGTTGATTTCTGTTGTTTTGTTATTGTTGTCATGTGTGTGTGTGTGTGTGTGTGTGTGTGTGTGTGTGTGTGTGTGTTTCCCTTAAATTGGTTTTGCTGGTCTGAGATTATTTATTCCCTGTGTTTCCTTGGATGTAGTTAATTTCTTCAGGTTTGAATTTTCCTTTTAGCACCTTCTGTGGGTCTAGATTTGTAGATAGAAACTGCTTAAATTTGATTTTATCATGAAATATCTTCTCCATCCATTCTAGAAAGTTTTGCTGGGTATAATAGTCTGGAATGGCATTTGTTATCTCTTGAGTCACCTGAGCTGTATCTCTACCCCTAAACTGAGGATTTTAGTGCAGAAACTAAACTAATTACGACCTGGTGCTCTCCGGCCTGGTGTTTACTTACTTATGAGGCCTTTGCCACAATATGCACTACTCAACTACAGAATTATTTAGCAAGGCCCTGTCAAAAAAATGTGGAGTTGGGAGCTTTTAGAAGTTGGCTGTCTCTTCTCTTCCGCCTTGGGCCAGGTGACGTCCTATGAAGGCCACCAGGTGCCGGAACCTTCATCTTGGACTTTCTCACAAAGTGTCAGTCGGTACATCTCTGTTTATTATAAATGGCCCTGACTTGATGTTCCACCACAGGAGCAGTAATGGACAGAGACCATCATGTCCTCAGATGAAGATCCTCACAGAGCGCCACAGTGGCTCCTAACCTGTCGTTATCTTACAGGATGAGAGTGCGCAGTGCCGAGGGCCGTGATTCTGTGTATCGTAGCGGACTACAGAACAGACTGGATCAGCCCACACACCACAGCCCACAGGGTGCGTTAGGCCACACAGCTGGAACAGCTGGAAGAGGTGATCCCAAGGGAAACCAGGTTACTCTGGTTTGGGTTTTGGTGGTGGTGGAGTGTGTGTGTGTGTGTGTGTGTGTGTGTGTGTGTGTAGGACTGAACTTGGGGCCCTGTGCATGCTAGGCAAACACTCGACCATTGAGTTGCCTCCCCAACCGGTCTTACAACACAAAATCTAGATGTCTAAAATGTAGACTAGAAAACAGTGCTAAAACAGTATAGATTCTGGGGTTAGAGTTTTGTCTTTTACACTTAAAGTATTTTTACACACAGCAACAGCTTCAGGGCTGATGCTATTTCTGTATATCAAAAGCTATAGCTCAAAGTTTGGGTATCCTTACATTTGAGAAAAGTGTTTAACATGGTCAAGCAAGTTAATATAGTTCAAGTTAATCCAGCTTATCTCCAACAGTAACTCTCAGACTGGGATTTTATACCACCCTTCACAAAAATGCTTGCAGAGCATAAGCACTCTTGAATATCGTGAAAAAAGCAGAAAAATCTAAGCAAAAAAAAAAAGTTATAAAAAAGAACTGAACACTTTAGAATTAAGAACTGTACCTGTGTGGGGAAGCTGTCATTGATAAATTCTTGCCTGACATACACAATACCCTGAGTTTGATCTCTAGCCCTGAAAAAAAACACCTAAATATAAAATAAAATAAATATAATAACTAAAGAAAAAAGTCATTAGATCATTTTCTAGTTACTTTCTGTTGCTGTGGTAAGAAACCAAAGCAGCGTGAGAAGGAACGGGTTTATTTGGTTTTCGGGTTGCCATCCATCACTGAGAGAAGTCAAGGGAGGGACCTGAAGGCCGTTCTGCTCTGTGTTCCACACTCATTATTTCTAACCAAGAAATGGACTTCAAGCAAAGACGTACCTCAGAAACCCTGGGGCACAGCCTGCCATAGTCAGAGGGCTTTCTTACACAGCTCAGCACTACCTGCCCCAGGAGGCACTGGCCAACACACCAATCCTGCACTCACCTACAGCAAGTCACATTGAGAGAAATCCCAAAGACATGCCCACAGGCCAGTGTGATTTAGACAGTTATTTCATTGAGGATCTAGAGTGTGCAGTTAACAGTTAAAACTAACGAGGACAGACAGGCTCACCAGCAGAAAGACAAGGACAAGAAGACAGTCACTGTTCATGAAAACAAAGCTGTAGTTAGTTCATTATTTTTGCTCTTTTGGGGGCCCACCACCCAGCTCCCAAATAAATCATACAGCGGCTCATTATTAATTAGAAATGAATGAGCCTTAGCTTGGCTTGTTTCTTGCCAGCTTTTCTTAACTTTAAATTATCCCATCTACCTTTTGCCTCTCCTTACTTCTGCATATCTTACTTTCACTGCTACTCCGTGTCTGGCTGTGTGGCTGTGTGGCTGTGTGGCTGTGTGGCTGTGTGGCTGAATGGCTGTGTGGCTGAGTGGCTGAGTGGCTGTGTGGCTGTGTGGCTGTGTGGCTGTGTGGCTGTGTGGCTGTGTGGCTGGGTGGCTGTGTGGCTGTGTGGCTGTGTGGCTGTGTGGCTGTGTGGCTGAGTGGCTGTGTGGCTGTGTGGCTGTATGGCTGCGTGGCTGGGTGGTGGCTGTGTGGCTGTGTGGCTGTGTGGCTGTATGGCTGGGTGGCTGGGTGGTTGGGTGGCTGAGTGGCTGTGTGGCTGTGTGGCTGGGTGGCTGAGTGGCTGGGTGGCTGGGTGGCTGGGTGGCTGGGTGGCTGGGTGGCTGGGTGGCTGTGTGGCTGGGTGGCTGGGTGGCTGGGTGGCTGGGTGGCTGGGTGGCTGTGTGGCTGTGTGGCTGTGTGGCTGTGTGACTGAGTGGCTGTGTGGCTGTGTGGCTGTGTGGCTGGGTGGTTGGGTGGCTGGGTGGCTGGGTGGCTGTGTGGGCTGTGTGACTGTGTAGCTGTATGGCTGGGTGGTTGGGTGGCTGGCCCCTAGCATCCTCCACTCCTTGTTCTCTTGCTCTTTCTCCTTCTCTCCTCCCAGATTTCTCCTTCTATTTCTTCTCTCTGCCTGCCAGCCCTGCCTATTCTTTCTCCTGCCTCGATATTGGCCATTCAGCTCTTTATTAGACCATCAGGTGTTTTAGGCAGGCACAGTAACACAGCTTCACAGAGTTAAACAAATGTAACATAAAAGAATGCAACACATCTTTGCATCACTAAACAAATGTTCCACGGCACAAACAAATGTAACACACCTTAAAATAATATTCTACAACACAAAGCAATGTAGAACAAACCAATATGAATATCAGAGAGAAAGAATGGACTTGCAAAAAATAAGCCAGGCATGGTGGTTCACACTCATGGAGGCTGGGCTGGGAGGAGGACTATGTGAGTTCCAGGCCAGCCTTGCTATAATGTCACAATCAGGTCCGTCTTTGTCAACTTGACACAAACTAGAATAATCTGGGAAGAGGAACCTCAACTGAGAAAATGCCCCACCCTCATATTTCCTGAAAGCAAGCCTTTGGGGCATTTTCTTGATTAGTGATTGATGTGGAGAGCCCAGCCCACTGTGTGGTGCCACCTCTGGAGAGGTGCTCCTTGGATATGTAAGGAAACAAGCTGAGCAAACCCAGGGGGTTCCTCCAGGAATGCTGGTCAGTTCCTGTCACCAGATTCCTGCCCCGGCTTCCCTATGTGATGGATCATAAGCTAAAATAGTCTCTTCCTCGCCAAGTTGCTTGTGGTCATGGTGTTGTTTTATCACATCAATCAAAAGCAAACTAAAACAGAAATTGGTACTAGGTTCCTGGGATATTTCTGTGACAGACCCGACTGGGCTGTTTGAGAGTATTGAGGAAGGACTTTTTGGAATTTGGACTGAAAAAGGTCATTAGGTGATCAGAGCTTAATGAATTGTTGTGGGAATTTAGAAGGTAATGCTGACAACGTTGCAGAGGATGGAGGCCTGGTTTGTGAAGCTTCAGAGAGAAGCAAGGACTCTATTCAGGGCCCCTCAGGTGCTGTTTTGTGTTAAGACTCTGGTTCTGGTCAGCTGAGGCTGAAGAATCAACTGTGATGAAGAAGAGACCAGAATCCCTAAAGTGAAACTTTTATTTTACCGGGACAGTTGATGCTGGTTAGCTGAGCTGCTGAGAAATTAGCAGTGTTTAAGAAGAGACCAGCATCACTGAGGTGAAGTCTTCTGGGAGTATTGCCTCAGGGTCAGCATAGAGAAACTGTGTTCCAGAGAAGGCAAGGCTGCATCTCATGCTGGCAGCTAAACTAGGTAATGTGTAAGAGTCTCTCATATGGTACTGACTTTAAAGACATGAAGGGTCATGGAGAGCAGATGAGGCTTGGCACTGTGACATGGCAGGAGAAACCACTGGTGAAGGTGCAACCTGTGGAGACCCCAGCGTATTGGAGATGCCAAGACCATGGAAGACTGCCAAGGAAAACAGCAGCTGTAAAGTTGAACCAGACTGAGCCTCTGAGGTGAGCTGTGTGCTGTGGAAGGCAGAACCCGACCCTTTGGAGCCCAGAGGATTGTGAGGGGGTCCCAGGAATCAAACACTGGACTTTTTATACTGGTGAATTTTAGTTTTGCTTTGATTTGGCTTTGAGGGTGCCCTGTTTCTTCCCTCTGGGAAGAAGGAAGTGTGTAACTTGATTTTACAGGAGCCCACAATTAAGAAACTTTGGACTTCTAAAGAGACAATTTTTTTTTTAAAAGAGAACTTGGACCTTTAAAGTGTTGAAAATTTAAAGACTGTGAAACTTTTAAAGTTATTTATATTTTGAATGACATGATGTTAATACTAACATGGCATCTCAGTGACAGAGAAGGAAGGAAAGGTTACAGTTTCACAGTAATATGTTGGTGTGACAAGTTAACGAAGATTCGGTTGTCCCAGCTGCTTTTGTCAACTTGACACAAACTAGAAAAATCTGGGAAGAGGACCCTCAACTGACAAAAAGCCTCTGGGCTGGCTAGTTTCATGTCAACTTGACACACGCTAAAGTCATCTGAGAGGAGGGGACCTCAATTAAGAAAAAATGCCTCCATAAGATCAGGGTGTAGGCAAGCATGTAGAGCATTTTCCTAATTAGTGATTGATGGGGGAGTGTCCAGTCCATTGTGGGTGGTGCCATCCCTGGGCTTGTAGCCCTGGGTTCTATAAAAAAGCAGGTTAACCAAGCCATGGAGAGCACGCCAGTAAGCAGCACCCCTCCATGGCCTCTGCATCAGCTCCTGCCTCCAGGTTCCTGCCCTGTTTGAGTTCCTGTCCTGGCTTCCTTTGATGATGAACAGTGATATGGAAGTGTAAACCAAACGAGCCCTTCCTTCCCCAAGTTGCTTTTGGTCATGGTGTTTCACTACAGCAGTAGAAACCCCAACTAAGGCACCTCCATCAGATTGGCCTATACGCAAACTTCTGGACATTTTCTTGATTTATGATTGGTGTTGAAGAGCCAGCCCACTCAGTGATGCCATCGTTTGGTAGGAGGTCCTAGGGTGTAAAAGAAAGCAAACTGAGCAAGCCAAGGAGAGGAGGCCTGTAAACTATCATCCACGGTCTCTGCCTCAGTTCCTGCCTCAGTTTGTGCCTAGAGTTCTCGCCCTTGACTCCCTCCAAAGGGCTATAAACTGTAAGCTGTAACCTCCCCAAGATACTTTTGGTCATGGTATTTTTATCACAACAACAAAAAGCAAACTAAGACACAGATCTTGTCTCAACAACAACAAAAAATCTGAAATAATAACAAGTGAATAGATTCTAAGAGACCTATGGGACAAAAGCAGAATACTAACATATTATCCAAGTTCTAGAGTGGTGGGTCTCAGTCTTCCTCATGCTGTGACCCCTTAGTACAGTTCTTCATGTTGTGGTGACCCCAGCTGTAAAATCACTTTTGTTGCTACTTCATAACTATAATTTTGCTACTGTTATGAATCATAATGTAAATATTTGTTTTCCAATGGTCTTAGGCGACCCCTGTAAAAGGGTCATTTAAAAGGCCCCCAAAGAAGTTGTGACCCACAGGTTGAGAACTACTATTCCAGAAGGAGAGGAAAGAAAATGATACATTATGTTTTTAATTAATTATTTGTTTTTATTTTATGTGCCCTGGTTTTTTGCCTGTGCATATGTCTGTGTGACGTTTCCCTGGAACTGGAGTTCTAGATAGTTGTGAGCTGCCGTGTGGGTGCTGGGAATTGAATCAAGGTCTTCTGGAAGGTCCTCTAGCCAGTACTGTTAACCACCAAGCCATCTCTCTATCCCCCCTCACACACTCTTTGTGATAGGGTCTCTCTATGTAGCCCTGGCTGTCCTGGAACTCACTGTGTAGATCAGGCTGGCCTTGAAATCACAGAGATCCGCCTGCCTCTCCTGAATGCTTGGACTAATTGTGTACACCACCATGCTCAGCTAAAACGATATTACATTTCAATTGTCTTGAAGAAATATTGGCCCAAACTTATCAAATTTGTTGAAAGACATAAACTCTAAGAAACTGTGTCTGAAACAGAATAAACCTCAAATAATCCACACAGAATACAGAATAATCAAGTTTCTGAAAACTAAAGACAAGGGGAAATTTTGAAGTCAGCCAAAGAGAAGCAATGCACCGGGAGTGGACAATGACTCAAATGACAGTGGATTTGCCACCAGAAACATGAAGGATGGAGGAAGGGACAAGTCCTGAAAGGAAGGAAATATAAACCCCAAACTCCGTCCCCTAACACGTCCATCAGGGATGAGGAGGGAGAACTGAGAGAACCCGTGCCAGCAGATCTCCTATACAGAATGTCTCTAGAAGTCTCTTCAGACAAGACGGATGCATGGTAAGATAGTTAGAGCTCCGAGAGTGGAAAAGCAGAGTGACTGAAGGTGTGGATAGATGGCGTGCATGCACACTCATTCTCACACTGACAGATTAGGTGAAGAGTAGATGATGTGCAGTGCACACTCATTCACATAGTGATAGATTAATTAGGTGAATGGGTAGATAGTGCGCACTGCACACACATTCTCACACTGGCAGATTAGGTGAAGGAGAAAGATCAATCCCTGTTAAGGGTGGGGTTTGCAGTACACCTAAAGAAGATATTGGCCAGTATAGGACACCCAGAAATGTCCTGGTTTGCAAATTGCTATAAATCATAAAGTATTTTGAAACAAAATTTGTAATAACATAGGGTTATGTTATGTTTTTACTTTAATAACTTTTAAAGATAGGATGTGAAGAAAAATTAGAGTTAGAAGAAATCACCAAATTAGTAGTTAATGTATAAGGGATGCTGGCTGATTCGGGAAGGTGATTCCTATTGTCTACCGTGTGTGTGTGTGTGTGTGTGTGTGTGTGTGTGTGTGTGTGTGTGTGTGTATTATATGTGTGTGATGGCTCACTGGACAAACACACTCTACCTATTCATTCAGTTCATCTGCCTCAGAGAACCTCCCAGTCCAGTCTACCGCAGAGTCCAGCCCTGCTGCTGCTGATCAGCTTGATTGTGTCTCTCTGAGAGAGCTCTTCACGGCTGACTCACTTAGGATCCAGGATGGTTTCAAACTTGAAAAGCCCCACTTTCTTGCTTTTCATTTATAATCCGCTCTGCAAAGCCTAGCTTTGTAACTCTGTGACCACACAGTAACTCTCTGTCTCTGTCTCTCTCTGTATCTCTGTCTCTGTCTCTCTTTCTCCCTCCCTCCCTCTCTTCTTCCCTCCCTCTTCTCTTTCTCTCATGCAGGCAAGCACGCACCTTCTGGAGGACTAGAAAGAAAATACCATCTGGTTGTAGCCTGGGCAAATCTTTCAGCCACCTGACATATTAACCTGACCCTCACTCAGTACCCTAAGCTTCCTGGCCATATTCTTTTTTTAAAAGATTTATTGATTTATTATGTAAACAGTGTTCTGCCTGCATATATGCCCACACACCAGAAGAGGGCACCAGATCTAATTATACATGGTTATGAGTCACCATGTGGTTGCTGGGAATTGAACGCAGGACCTCTGGAAGAGCAGCCAGTGCTCTTAACCTCTGAGCCATCTCTCCAGCCCCCTGTGCATGTTCTTATGAGTGAAAGTGGGAATAGTAGCTCTAGATATGATATGATATGGTCTTTGGCCCCCAACTCCAGATACTGGTCATCACTGGGGTGGGGTTTTTCCTTTCTGTGTTTAACAGCTCAACTGAGGCAAAATTGAGTAAAATGTGCATATTTTCCATGATTTGGTGAGTTAGTGCGCATATTCCCAAACGATTCCTTACACCCCATAGTTCTTCCTCCTTTCCCTCCTACTTCCTGTCACCAAGTAGCCAAGGCACTGCTTTCTGCCTATAGGTTAATTTTTCAGTTCCTAGAACTGTAAATAAATAAGATCCCATGGTGTACTATTTCATCTGAGGACTTCCACTCAGCAAATTCAGTATTCAAATATAATGTGGTATGACCCTAGAGTCCATCTCATTTCACTGCTCAGTCACATTACATGGCGTCAGCATCCAAAAATTATTTCTTTATCTGTTGACAGACATTTGGATTGGTACTACTTCAGGGTTACTAGAAGTAAAACATAATGAACATTCATGTATAAGTCTTTGCACGTGCATTCTCTTCTCTTCGGAAAATAATAGAATGTAAAATGGCTAGACTCTACAGCAGGTGCATTTTAAACTTTTATCTTTTATTATTGTTGTTTGTTCAATACAAAGTCACCCTATCGAGCCCTGGGAACTATATGGAACAGGTTTGCCTCAAGCTTTCAGTGGTCCTCCTGCCTCTGTCTCTCAAGTATTAAGGAGTGCTTCACAATGTCCAACTATGTGTTTAACTCTTAAAGAAATTAAAAATTCTTTTCCACAGTAGTTATAGCATTAAATTTAATTTATAAAGATATATTGACCACTTATATGCATAATATTATATAGTATATAATATATAATATTATATCAAATTTGTGATATATTATATAATACATATTATATATTCAAAGATTATATTGTATAATACAAATAATATATTATACATATTCAGAAAGCACAATTGATGATTTGAACATATTTGAAATACTACAAGCAGGTCAACACATCAACACTTTCATAGTTACCAGTGTGTGTGTGTGTGCGTGTGTGTGTGTGTGTGTGTGTGTGTGTGTGTGTGTGTGTGTAGAACACTTAAGATCTACTCTCCTATCAACTTTAAATACAAAATCTAATGCCATTAAATAAGTCATCATGTTGTATATTAGATCCCAGAATTTATTATCTTATAACTGATTGTTTTTCTATTTAACAAACTTTGATGCAGATGAAATGGATAGTATTTTACAATCCTAGTCAATGTGTGTGAAGTCTCTGGTTCCTCCACACACTCACCACACTTGATATCCTCAACTATCCTAATGAGCACAGAGAAGTTTTTCATGGTGCCGTTACTTTGCATTCCTTCAGTAAATAATGCTGTCAGATATTTTTTCATGTGGTGTGGACTTACCTGCCATTCATTTATCTTCTTTAATAATGAGTCTATTCAAATCTTTTACCCAATGTTAAGTTGGGTCGTTTGTTACCTTATAATTCAGATGTGACATGATATGTAAATATGTACACACACATAACATACATATAGAGGAGTATGAAGGGATATTTTATGGATTGCCGGATGCCAAACTGACTCCTCTCTGTCTGTCCCCAGGGATCAAGGTCAATTATCATGGGTACAGTGAGGATTCCTTCCTGATGGCTGGCCAATTGACCCCAGTATTTCAGGAGACCAGACTTCAGATTCATTGTGAAGCTGAATGGAAGCAGCCTCAGTCCTGGTCCTGTGTATCCCACCAGAGGACACCTAGTTCACTACAATAACGGCTCACTGAGAGCTCCACTACATTCCGAGTGTGTCATTTCCGTTCTGATGCATCGTTGAACCATTGTTCTATCAATCCATCAACTTATGAGTAGTTTTGTTTTTGTAATGGGACTGTGCAGTCCATAGTTATATATCTACTAACCTCCTTTGCTTTAAAACAAGAGAACATAATCCATAATCAGATACAGTGTTACATACATGTCAGTTGGTGACATGCCTCGTACAACCCGGGGAGTAATGTTTACCAAAGCCTTTTCCCCTTTAATCTATGTGTTTGAGTGTGTGCTTGTGGGAATCTATGCCATGTGTGTCCAGGTGCTCACAAACCCAGAAAAGGACATTGGTCCCCTGGCCCAATTACAGAAAGTAGAATTATAGGCAGGCGTGAGCTGCCCAGTGTGGGTACTAAGAGCTAAATTTGCGTCCTTTAGAAGGGCAGCAGGTGAGCTAAACCACTGAGTTTTCTTCCAGCCCCTTCAATGAAGCTTTGATCACAGGAAAACAGATTCTCAGATGTGATAGGATTGAGTCACAGTGCATGGCTCTTCTTTCCGGGGTGAAAGGAGGTCAACAATTAACTTGCCGCCAAGTGTGACCCTGCGTCACTCATCCTTGATCTGTTGTGGTGAGTTGGACATTTGACGGTGGTAGTGGATACATCAAAGACAAGCTCTTCCTCTCTCCACCCTGCAGGGCCCTCTCCACAACTGACGGTAAGTTCTAGTTGAGAGAAAGGCCCCAGTGCCCCCGAGGTTAAAAAAAAAAGTATGGCTGTCTGGGCCATTTACTCAGGAAGCTCTCTGGTGGTGCTCTCTGGCCCCACCAGGATCAAAATTTTCACCATATTTTGGTCTTTTCTTTCTTTTTTTTTTTTTCTCACATAACCTTGTGACAGAGTTGGTATGAGGAATTCACCTTTGTAACACATCTTTCCATCTGCATATTGTGACTGGTCAGTTGATATCAAGATCAATCTCTCTCTCTCTCTCTCTCTCTCTCTCTCTCTCTCTCTCTCTCTCTTTCTCTCTCTCTCTCCCTCTCGACTATGTTACAATGTCTTAGAGGTTATATATCTACAGTCTTTGTTAGAAGCAGGCCACTGAGTCCAGCCCATGCTTCATGAAAGGTGAACTGAGCTCCATTTCTAGAATACAGGCATAGCAACATGTTGTGAGCTTCATTGAAAACCATCACATAGGACATCACCAATGAGATACAGCATCCTGGTGATACCCAGTTTCCAGACATCACAGTTATTATGGCAACAGGCAAAAGAATTAGCCCCAGTTAAAACTATAAATGTCTGCGCCATTTCTCTCTCCTCTCTCTCTCTCTCTCTCTCTCTCTCTCTCTCTCTCTCTCTCTCTCTCTCTCTCTCTGGGTTCTTTGAGACAGGGTTTCTTCATGTAGTTTTGGTGCCTGTCCTGGATCTTGATCTGTAAACCAGGTTGGCCTCAAACTCACAGAGATCCACCTGGCTGAGATCTCTGTGCTGGGATTAAAGGCGTGTGCCACTGCTGCCCAGCTATTTCTCTTTTTAAATAGAAATGGACACATTTGCCAACAACAGGAGATATTTGCAGCGAAGGTATCATATCTACTACTCCAGCAAATGTAACCAGAACAACTGTTTGGTTGAGTTTATTATTCTCAAGGACACGATTGCTTTTCTGAAGAACTAGACTGGTAAATTGAGTGGGATCAAGGGATGAAGGCATCCTTTAGGTGTTAAAGGGTACCACCAGTCTGCCTTCCCCCAGGGATTCAGCATTGCTCCTTTAGGACCCTCTAAGTGAGAGAGCAGACGCATTGCAAATATGACCCATGCTCTCCCCCGCCGTAGCTTCAAGCTAACACTTCAGGGAATTGATGGGGACATTCTACAACTGTCCAGTACATGCACCGCGATTACACACAAGAGAACTGAAGAAGTGGTGGTTTCTGGTTTACCCCTTCTCCAAACTGTCACATGTTACACTGCTGTTTCCATCTGTCTTCTCGGAGAACAGTCTCCATGCAGGAGGCAGTTTTATATTTTTAAGATGATTTGTTTCCCATGATCACAAAGTACCAAGCACACCGTAGCCACTTTATAGTGGATTTATGGACAGTGAATAAGTACCTGGAAATTGAAAGACGGAATAGTCCCTGACTTTATTAGTTATTTTTCTGTTGTTGTGGTAAATAGCATATCCTAACAACTTAGAGGAGAAACAGGTTTATTTTTGGTTTACAATTCCAGAGGGATAGAGTCCATCCTGGTGGGGGAGACGTGGCAATAGCCAAAAAGAGCATGGCAGAGAACCGGGAAGCTGGCTGTCTCGGTCACTGTTCTGTTGCTAAAGAGACCCCATGACCACGACAGCTCTTATAAAATAAAACATTTAATTGGGGCTGGCTTACAGTTTTAGGAGGCCAGTCCACTGTCATCATGGCAGGAAGCATGATCTCACGCAGGCAGGCACGACACTGAGAGTTTACACTCTGATCCGCAGGCAGGCAGAAAGAGACACTGGGCCTGTTGTGAATTATTGAAACCTTCAAGCCCACCCCCAGAGACACACCTCCTCCACCAAGGCCACACCCCATTCAACAGGCCACACCTCCTCCACCAAGGCCACACCTCCTCCACCAAGGCCACACCTCATTCAACAGGCCACACCTCCTCCACCAAGGCCACACCTCCTCCACCAAGGCCACACCTCCTTCAACAGGCCACACCTCCCAATCCTTCCCAAACAGCTCCACTAACTGGGACCAAGCATTCAAACATGTGAGCCTATGGGAGCCGTTCTCAATCACCACACTGGCTAATCACATTTTCAACCACACAGAGGAATCGAGGAGAAAGCGGAAGTGATCTGAGGCCATGAAACCTCGAAGCCCGCCCCCTAGTGACATGCTTCCTCCCATGAGGCTCCACCTCCTGAAGGTCCCGTAACCTTCTCAGATTCTACCAACTGAGGACCAAATGTTTTCATCCGTGAGCCTCTGGGGGTCGTTTCCTGCTCAAACTGTCACAACTGACTCTCAATATAGATTAATTATTACAATTGTTATAATTGCCCTGAAGATGTTTCTACCACTTCCAGAAACTGTAACTCCAAGGATGAGCCATATTGGAGCAATAAGAGAAAGGTTTCCACAAGAGGGTCATAGATGACAGAGCCTCCTGTTGCCAGCTGAGAGGTGACAGGTGATGAGGGGCGCCTCACAGGTCTCATCATCTCTTACTTTTCTCTCCTTCCTAGTCAAGGTTGACACACTCAATTGTCTTCCCACTTTCCCCAGGAATTGCCTGGTGTTTGAGGATTACAGATAATGTGTGTACCCATTCTTGCATGTGTGAGTCCATATGCACACACACACACATATATATATATATATATAGAGAGAGAGAGAAATTCCCAATGACACTACAATTTAAATCACAGGTTACAACTTTCAGGCTCCTGTTGTGTATGCGTGTGTTCTCACACTTGCCCTCATGTGTTCTCACACTCCTGTGAGCATGTGCCACTGGATGCATATGGATGTCAGAGGTCAGCTTGCAGAATTCAGTTCTCTGTTTCCATCATCTGGGTCCTGGGGATCAACTCAGTTTGTTGGGCTAGGGTAACAGTTGCCTTTACCTGCTGAGTCATTTCACTAGCTCCTACACTGCTTATTATTGAATTGGTTGTAAAATGCATAAATAATTTCAATCTTCTCTTAAAACATGTGAAGATCCAGCTAATACCATTTTTACTGGATTATAGAAATGGATGCTCATTTAGATAGGCCAAGTGCTTCATGATTTTTCATTTCACCACTCTTTGTCTCCTTGGTGAGACTAAGTGATACCCACCATTCATCTATGTACAAATGGAACTATTTTTCTTGAGTACAGTTAAGAAGAAAGTGATATTCTTTTTATACCTAAATTCTTCACAAAATTGGAAAAAACTAAATGTACCTGGAGGGGTCTATATATCAAGAAGAATGAGAAGAGAGTTCTCTGGAAGTAAGAAGGAACAAAAGTCATTTCCAAGCGTTTAATGTGTAACATTAAGCAAAACATGACTGGGGCTGTAGAGGTCAGTTTAAGACGTAAGGACTTGGTGATTGCAATCCTTACTCGAATCTACAGAGAAATAAACGCTACATTCCTCCTGCTGCGTGCTTTGCAGCTCCTGGTTTCCTTAGGAAGAACATGATAATTCTCACTTTTCTCCAAAGCCTTTTCTTTTTGATGCTGACTTCATCTCAACTCACACAGGGACCTACTCACTTCCCGTGTCTTGCCTTTGAGGAATGGAAAGACAGAGAGATCTGTTGCTGGTTCACGCACTTCATTACTGCTTATTCCTATTCCAGAAAGAAGGTCTGTAGCTCTGGTTTAGGAATAGCTTTAATCACAGTCATAGTAAAAAGCACTCATTTTCTTCAATCTCAGTATAGAAGAAGGAGATGATAATTAATTCTACAATTGTCCTTCAATTGATGGTTTTCAGATCCCATAACTTAAACATAACAGTAGTAGTAAAGGTTCATATTTAGTATCTTGAATTCTGGGGTGTTCTTAGCTAGAAAATGCACAGAATAATTATAAAAATTATATATAAATTTTATATATATTAGTACAATTATCTAGTTGCCAAAGCAATCCAAAACAGTATCTTAAATAGCAGTTGGGGTATGGATGCGTCGCTGTCAAACTCTCTCAAAGAAACAAAGGTGGCCTTCTGTTTGCACATCTTGCTTTCTCCAGCACCTTTTCCGTCTTCACTGGAGTCAGTTATCAATGTAA
This sequence comes from Peromyscus maniculatus bairdii, assembly GCF_049852395.1. Lineage (NCBI taxonomy): Eukaryota > Metazoa > Chordata > Mammalia > Rodentia > Cricetidae > Peromyscus > Peromyscus maniculatus. Next base: position 65,236,991 of record NC_134864.1, on the reverse strand, counting down.
ACGCGTCCCTGAGTTATCCGGCCCAGGATTCACTGGAAGCCAAGTGGGGAGTTTCTGGGTGAGAACCAGATTAGAAATGACTCATCAGAAGCCAAGTGTTTGTATGGAAAGCTCCCCTAAAATGGCTCAAAAGCAAATATTTATAAACATGCTTTTAGAAGCGCTGTGACACTCTTGGGAAGAGGCTGGAGCACCGCCTCCTCTCATCCCTGAGGATGCCATTTTGGTAAAGTTGGCTTGCTGTCCCTGGAGCTGACCTTGCTCTGAGCCTGTCAGAAATAGGGTTGCTATATTTGGTAGCCTGACCCTGACTCCCTGTACTTGTTTTGAGATACTGCTCTGTTTTGATGACCTCAGCCCATCTCTATTCTGAATGAATGGAAAATGTATATGCTTCTTGTGAAAATCTCGTTTTCTACAGATGTTTCTTTCGGTTGCAGTCTGCACAGAGAACAGAAGAGTGATTAAAAGTAGAAATGTGTTTCTTGCTGAGCAAATGTTTATCTCAGGTATATAAGCCTACACTTGAATTCTGCACCACTGTGTTACCTATTATTTAAAACAACTCTGTTTCTTCCTCACTGAAAAAACAAAACAACAACAACAACAACAACAAAAAACCAAAAACAAAAAACAAACGGCTGCTTCAATTTAGATAGATATTTTGGGTAGACAGCAGTTCCAGTTTAGATAAATCAGGCTTTTGTTTAATACCCCAGAGCCCTTGACTGGACAGGTTTGCAGCTCCTGTTATAGGAGGCAGCCGGCTGGTGTTGGAAGGCTCATGTTTCCACCTGACTCCCTTCTTGAAGAGTCAGCAAGGACTTGGGAGGTAATGGGCAAAGGACCAGCTCTCCCCCTAAACCTAGCTGCTGCCCCTTTCTGTGGCTCTTTCTAGAAAGCTTAAATTTGTTGGTATCTTTTTTAAAAAGGCAATGGGCCACACAGACTTCTTTGAGTAAGAAACACCCTCATTCAGAGATTTGTCTCCTATTCAAGACATCAACTGAGTCTTAAGTGTGGGAGGCCAGCTGGGAGACTGGCTCCCACATTTTACCCCAGAATACTCTTGAGGAGAGAGGGATAAGAGATTTAGATAGAAGGATAGAGAGGAGAGAAATAGATAGAAACACAGGATGGCCTTGGAGGGCCTGGATCTTTATCCACCAGCCCCTCCTGTCTCTTCTAAAGGGCTTTTTATAGGAATGCCAAGGGGTGGGGCAAAGACCTCCCCCTAGCTCAGCCAAGTGCAGCCCCTTCCAAAATCACCTAATAACCATGCACATGGTCAAGCCATCCTCTAATGCAGCTCTGCTGGGTAAAGCAAGTTCAGATCTCACTAGGAAACCTTTGTGGGCCTCCACACTTAAGTCCATGTGGAAAAAAGAGAGTGAACTCTCTGGGGCCCCCATTTCTGCAGCCCACGCATCCTTGGATGTCTGTCCCACAGGAACCCTGGCTATAGACATACATCTGCCTCCTTTGGTGAAGAGCCTGAGAACATGGCTTCCCTGGATAGCATAACCCCCCAAATTTCTGGAGTTTCCTTTACTAAGTATAAAAATATTAACCACAGAAAAGGAGAGAACTTCCGTGGGCTATGGCTGAGGAAGAGAGGTGGGGTGAACAGGAACTTGGATTTCTTCTTCTCTGCCTTCTGTAAAAGATGGCTTTTAAATAACTGGTGTTGTTACTTTTGTAGCTGTTGTGAGTTTTGTTTTATTTTGTTTTGTTTTTTCCTAGACAGGGTTTCTTTGTGTAACAGCCATAGATGTCCTGGATCTCACTCTGTAGCCCAGGCTGGCCTCCAACTCACAGAGATCTGCTTGGCTCTGCCTCGAGAGTGCTGGGATCAAAGGTGTGCGCCACCACCGCCTAGTACTTTTGTAGTTTTCAAAACCTTACTTGAAACCAGAAATTGTAAATAGCCTAGATGTCCATCATGTAATGAGTAGATGATGAAAACGTGGTGCACCACACTATAGAATATTATTCAGCTCTTAAAAACAAACAAACAACAAACACAATGAAAACTGCAGCTAAATGGATGAGGCTAGAAACAACCGCCCTGAGTGAGATGGCCCAGACCCAGAAAGGGAAATTTGGCACGTTTTCTCTTGTATGTGGATGTTAACTATTAGCTTCAATCGTGTGTCTTTTATTCAGAATATCAAAAAAGGTTCCAGGGAAAGGGAAATACAGTATAGCTATAAAGTGACAAACAGGACACTAGAATATGGGATTAACTGGGGAGGGGTCGAGAGGGAAAGGGGGGTAGGACTACGGGGAGGGACTACAAGCAACGTTTTTTGGAAATAGGGGTATTGCATACTCTTGCCTCCTCCTGAGAAGCAAACTCAGCCCTCATGTGACCCTTCATCCTCACATTTCAAGACTTGGTCCCTCCCTGAGTCACAAAGTGAGGATACCTTGGCGTAGCCTCTGGGGAGCCTCGAACGCCTTCCTACGCTAGTTCTCCTGGCTTTTAGTCCACTGCTCATAAACTTCCCGTTATCCGAGTGACTGAGATGGTCACTTCCTCGTTTGTTGACAGAATTTGGCCTATCTTTCAGCAGCCTCCCTTCAGAATTTGCTGCTCTAACTTGATGCCTCTAATTAGCTGACTGGTTAGTAAGTCACATAAACCACTCACCAAACATCTACAGTAAATAATACAAAGTGGGCGTAGAGTGAATACGGACAGGTCAGTCCTTGGAGCAGAGCAAAGGAACTTTCTGGCATTTACCAGAGGATTCTCTCTTGTGCTTCCACTGGGGTCTTGGCTGTGTTTTAGATACGAGTGATGCTGGGAGGAAGAATCACAGAAGAAGAAATGGTACCGTACCATCATTTAATGAGCTGAATCATTTCTTCTCTCTTTTGTGAAACTGTTCAGTGCTGGACCAGGCAAGTGTGTGTGACCTTGAACTGGCATCACTCTTATTCTCCAGGCAGACAGGATAGCTCTGGACATACTGACAGTCTTAGGATAATCGTTTACATTAGAAGCAAAGGCCAGGATTTGGGTGGCCAGGGGGTTATTTATAGTTAATATGCCCTAGTTTTTGCAATCTCCATATGCTTCAACATGTATCAGTTTTTTGGTAAATTTGTATGGAAACAAACATACATGCCTGTTCTGGTCTACTAGGGACAACAGACAAAGCTCGGTGCTTCACAAATGGATGGAAACAGATCAAACAGTTCAGCACGTATTTGAAAGGAAGACGGTTAGACAGAGTGGAATTGTTTATTATTATTTTTTTTGACAATGGTTCTGAATATGAGTCAGAGTGTAGGCTTGCGTGGGTAGATGCGTGGGTGGACACATCTGTGGGTGTCAGAAAGAGACAGCCAGAGATAAGTGGTGCAGATCTACAGCCAGCAAATTACTGTAATAGTAAAATCGATTTAAAGGCACAGTGCTTTATAAAACCCTTTTAAACAGTGTTAAACAAACAATGGCCACACACAAGAATGGTTAAAATGCCAATTGCTTCCCACAAAGAACTTAAATTACCCTTCCCTTCATAATACTAGTCCATTTTCATTTACCATGTGCTTGAAATTTGGTAATCGCTGCATATGAAACTCTTATCTTTTATTTCTGGTAGTCAAAACCTTCTAAACATGGGAAGATTCAGATAAATTGGCTATATTTCTTCCCCGAAAAAATGACCTTCAACTACTCATAAACCAAGAAATGACAGCAAATAACTTGTGAAGGCAAAAAGAGCCAGGGCGGATGAGAGGAGGAAAAGGACTTTTATCCACAGCTGTGGCCTGACGCTTTCCAAACCCCTACCTGCAGACAGCAATGAACAATTAAACGCCATAAAGGAACTGGCTAACAGCTGCTTGTCTGGGCGACCGATGTGGAGAGTCAATGCACAGAAATTCTGTTTTAAAAACTCCCAGATTCTCACTATTTTGGCCACTCCACAGTTGTACTCCTGATCCTGGCAAGTTTGAGTGTAGGGGCAATCTGAGAGTCCACAAGGGCTGGGGAGATGGCTCCATGGATAACCGGCTGTCTGTGATACGGGGAGACATGAGTTTGGGTCTCGAATGCCCATGTGAAAGCAGATGCATCAGTGTTGGGGGCCAGGTGCTGCAGGCCGCAGGAATATATCATAAGAACTCAGCTGGTTATGGCGAAGTCACTACCTGGAGAGATCAGGGAATTCCTCCAGAGGAAGCCAAATCCCAAGGAGTTTTTGGTGTTACTTGGCTTGTTATATATCAGCTGTACTCTGTTATGAAAATCATGTGTGCCTTCATAGTTTTCCCAATTGACTTTTCCCTAAGAAGGGCTAACAGTGTGGACTGATCACTCTCTGGACATACACATTCCAGGTGTTTGGAGAACAGCCTCCGGAAAGGCTTTCTCTGGAATCAGATTATCTCCCTTAGCCACTTTCAAGGACTATAGGAAACATCACCCAGGGGGGCGCCCAACTTCTGAGGATAACAATGATAACAGCCTACATGCAAGTCTCCTGACTTACAGTAAATTCCACAAGGAGACACCGCCTAGGAGAGGTGGACGTTAAGTAACAGCTTTACACAATTTAGCTCGGACCCTCCCTTTATATACTGGGACTTCCAGGGCACAGAACAGAGAAGAGAAAAGAGAATGGAAGAACTAGATGGGTAAGAACTTGAGAGGAACAAACTGAGATGGAGAAGAACTAGATTGAAGGGCTAGAAGAGAGGACTAGAGGAACGAGATGGAAGATGAGGAAGAGCCAGGTGGGGAAGAACAAGATGAGGAAGAGCCAGATGAGAGAGAAGGAGATGGGAGAGGAGCTGAGATGGGAAAGAACTAGACAGATGAGAACCTAGGAGGGACAGAACTAGATGAAGGAATTAAGATAGAACCTAGAGGGGACAGTAGATAAATATAGAAATCAGGCAAGAAAGGAGCTAGACATGAGAGCAGAATAGAAGCTGTGTAGAGAGAGAACTATCACAGAATAATAAAGTGTAGAACTAAGAGGTTTTGTGTACATAGATTCATTTCTTTTCATCAAAGATTAATTATCAGCTGGTTGTAGATTCTTCCTGGACCCTGGGAGGGGACTATCGAGGGGCTGGACCCCTGTAGTCCTCGATACCCAGGGTGGGCATAATCAAACCCCAGGGGGTCCCTGGCCAGCCAGTCTAGCATAAATAGCAATCTCCCAGTTCAGTGAGAGACCATTTCTCTAAATAAATAAATAAATAAATAAATAAATAAATAAATAAATAATAAATAAATAAATAAATAAATTTTAAAAGTGGAGATCAATGGAAAAGGACACGGGACGTCAATCTCTGGCCTCTGTGTGTGTGTACACAGGTGAGTACACCCAGAAACACACACACCTATACAGGTGCCACATACAGAAAGAGAGGGGGCTGTCACAAAGCCACATAGAACATCAGCTGAGCCTTGCAAACACCAGTGATCTCAAATGACCGGCATGATAGATAAATACGCCCAGGTAGTACCTTTCAATACACAAAATTCATCAAAACGTCTTTATTACATTCACTGATTTACAGGGGGGGTGGTGTGTGTGCCCCAGCACTGGTGTGTAGGTCAAAGGTCAACCTGTGGGAGTCAGGTGACTCCAGGGTCTGAGGCTGAGCAGCATGCACCTTTACCTGCCAAACCTTCGGGCGGCCTGGAAACATTCGCGGAGGAGCTCCTCTGCTGTGCTTGCTTCTGGACTTAGAGCCTTGCTTCCGGTCTCAAGGAGCTCAGCCTCTGGACTAAAGTGAAAAATGCTGACAGACACAATACTCGGCGATATCGTGTGGGTGTCCACTGAAGACGCAGTTGCTGACTTTCCACCTACCAATAGCTACTTTTTCAAACAGAATTTTCAAATTACAAAAGTGGTATACGCTGATTCTCAAAAATGTAGTTAGTATGGGAAGGCATTTAAAGATTTAAACTGATTTAAAGAAAATTCATTTTAAAATATTAAACACTATGAGTCAGTTTGTTGCCAACATGGGCTACTTACATAGTAAAGGGATTTAGTTCTGTTTTGGAGGTTCAGAGTCCCAAATGGGAGGAGCAGGGTTTGGTCACTTCTGGTGACTGTGGATGGTGCTACATGGGCATAAAGGAACAAACACTCCCATCTACAAGCCAAGGCAGGGTGGGGAGGCTGACTAGAGCCCTGCAAACATCCCCAGAGAGCACACCTCCAATGGCCTTCCACGAGACTGTACTTCTGAAAGGTCCAGAGCACCTCTCCTTACAGCCTCCTGCCACCCTAAGCACCCAACATTTACCTATGAAACTTTGAAAGACACTAACAGCCAACAGTAGCAGGACAGTAAAGGAGCAACACTCTGAGCTCCAGTTTGTGTTCCCCCAATACCAACCAACTACCCACTGATACACAGGACTGTCCTTGGAGAATATGAGAGACAGAGCCCCAGACCAGCAGCAGGTCAGAAGACTCATTGGTTTTTGTTCCAGCCACTATGTGTATGTGGGCCCTGCTAATAGTTCTCACATAGTATAAGCACAGTAAGAACTATGTCCTAGGCTATTTGAGCTCAGAAAAAGCCGAGCATCTTGGGCAGAAGATCACCCCTGTATGCATAAAGACACTCTGCTCTAAAGCCTTGACTTTCTTTAACCTCGCATTTGCCATCGTTTCTAAGATATCAAATACCTATTAGCCAGTTTATAGGTGATAAGTGAGCTGAGAGCCTTCTCTCTGGAAGCTCAGGTATCGAGTTCTTGGTGTTGAAGACGACGATGAGATACAGACGATGTGTGAGCCTTGGGCTCACAGCAGGCTGGGCTCATGGGGCAGCTGTCCAATTATTCTGAAATCCCAAGGTCTTTACAAGAAAGGTTTATTCCTTGCCCATATCTCATATTCATCATGCCCAGAGAGGGGAGCCTCGCCCACGGACCAGGGCAGAGGCTCTAGTGTTTTGTGGCTGCACTGGCTCCCTGCCCCTGGAACATCACAGGGCTGCTTCTGCTCAGTGGTCATTGGTCAAGCAGTCACATGGTCTTCCTAATTTAAGAGAGCTGACAAAAAAGGGAAACCAAAGAAACGGCCAGCCCCACCATCTCCCCCTTCAACCACGTGTGTATTGCTCACACCAAACTTTAAACTATTTTGTTACACTCACTTATGAAGTTACTATTTATTTATCTACGCTATGTGTGTGTCTGTGTGCGTGTGCACACTCATGGAGGTGAGAGAACAATTCCCAAACTTTCACGAATCAGTTCCCTCTTTCCCCATGTGTCTCAGGGATCAAACTCGGGTCATCAGGGTTGGCAGCAACCTGAGCCATCTTTTGGGCCCTTGACATAAGACTTAATACCATCCAAAATAAAATCAAAATGGTCCAAATTTCTTGATTATACCGATTTTCTACTCCTTCCATATGAGTATTTGTGTGTGTGACTGTATTCAGGAAACTATGCCTTACACATAAATACAGGTTGTAGCTTATTTTCCACAGCGTGTGTTCAGAGAGAAAAACTACTATGAAAGAGGAGAAATAACAACAAACCTTCACTTCTTTTCCAATACGGGTTGCTCTGCATAAATAGCATGCTTAAGACTTGGCAGCGTGTGCTAATAATTTCTGTCAAATCAGCTGCCTCTGCAGGGTTCATTTCTTTTGCTTGTCTGAATTGCCTCGCATTTCTCCAGTTGCAGTGGTTTAGATAGCAGAATCCCGTATTGGCACAGTGAACACTCTGTATTTGTTGTTGGTTTACATGAAGTCTTCAGAGACCTGCCAGCCACCGTCCTGACACGGTCATTCTCCAGGCTGTGTCCAGACATAGGAAGACAGGGGCTGGAGCCAGAGTTTGTTTACCCTGACCTAGAAGGAGGGCAGGAAAGCAGCGTGTGTGCTGGAAGGCACAGTGACAGTCCAGCAGCACTCTCTGCCACCACACACCGTACAACGGGATGGGGCGGCTAGGGGGTGGTGCATGGGGGGAGCAAATCTGACTAGAATCCTTGGGCTTGGGGGAGATGCAGTCTCTGCTGCATTGTTCCTGTTCTCCCATTTCTATTTATAATGTTTGTAGTTGAAAGTTTTCTCTGGTCCGCCCAGCCCTGCGATCCCACAGCCACTTATAAAATAATCACTCGGAGGCTTAATATCATTTACAAACTGTATGGCCGTGGCAGGCTTCTTGCTAGCTGGCTCTTATATCTTAAATTAACCCATTTGTTTTGCCACGTGTTCTGTGGCTTTACGGGTCTGCTGGCATGTTTCCCCTTGGGCGGCAGGCTGGTGTCGCCCCAGATACCACCTTTCTCTTTCCTGTCTCTCTCCTTGGATTTCCCACCTGCCTCTAAGCTGCCTTGCCCTAGGCCAAAGCAGCTTATTTATTAGCCAATGGGAACAACATATATTCACAGAGTACAAAAAGACATCCCACAGCATATGTTGTTTCTCTAAAAGTTCATTTTAAATTTTAAATCAGTTTCTTAAAACATCAATACAGAAATACATACGATAATTTCACCATTGTCGGAAGCTGGGCTAGGTGTGTCCAGGCTCTGGGTCTTATTGAAGTGAAAGTCCATGTAGATTTACAATGTAGCAAGGAAACTTTACTCAAAAGTATTCCAATAGCACAGATCAGAAAGAAATATGCTGTCAAGAATTACCACAGACCACTTGACTGAGGGTGCCCAAGGCCCTGATTCTTGTTTACGGGGACCAGGAGAAGGAGGAGTTTTGTTCCTAAGGGACACAGTATGGGTAGTTCTCTACTTTGATTGACAGACTTGTATCAGATAAACACATCCTTTCCCACAAGGCACCTGATCATTACCATATGCATTCCCAGTTAGACATAAGATATGAAATAGGGTATTTTCCCTACCAGTTCACTGGGATAACATAGTTCGCCTCTTTGTACATGTATTCAAAACCAATCTAGGCCACACTGACCCGTCTCTCTTACCTTCAGTGTGTGCCCCAATACATGTTTGAATAGAAATGGAACATTGCTCAAAGTTTGTTAAGCAGAGAAACTGTCTGCATTACTCAAAGCAGGAATGTGTTCAACCTGAAGGCAAGTGGGAGCCCTAGGTTGTCAAAAGGTTGCTAGGTACATTGTTCAAGAAGGTGTGTGTGCATGGGCCAAGGCGAGTCTGAGGTTTCTATAGTGTTCTCTGTGCTTGCCTTTATCAACACTACTCAACTGGTTGGAATATAAACTGGTAAAACATCACTTTAAAAAAATCACTAAAACTTACCAAGATGAAACTGAAACTTTAAAAGAGCCAGATATGACTGATTATGACTGGAATCCTATCAGTTCAGAAGTGGAGGCTGTAGGGTCAGAAGTTTAAGGTCAGCCTCGGCTACACAGGGAATTCAAGAGCAACCTGGGCTACATGAGACCCTGCCTCAAGTAAACAAACAAAGCCAAACAACATCAACAAAATCCCTGAAAGAAGTATAATAAACAATTCTAATTGTAGAATTTTATCCCAGGGAAATAAGCAACTGGTGGATACAGATGTGTATACAAGTGTATTTGCTCTATCACTGTTTATAATGATAAGCACTTTCAGGACATAAATATCCATCATTTGGAGACACAGTAATGATGCTATATCTAGCAACATATCATGCAGCCATGGACAATGATGTCTATCTAGTAATATTGAATGGCGTTTCCTACAAGCTCTATGTCAACAATATGCCCTTTTCTCTCTCTGTCTCTCTCTGTCTCTCTGTCTCTCTCTCTCTCTCTCTCTCTCTCTCTCTCTCTCTCTCTCTCTTTTTCTTATTCGGATTTTCTTGAGACAGGATCTCACACAGCCCAGGCAGACCTCAAACTCACTACATAGTCAAGGTGACCTTGAACTCCTGACCTTCTTGCCTCCACTTCCAGAATGTTGGAATTATACCACCCCAGGCTCTCCTTTGGATTTTTCAAAAATGAATTATACATGATTGTATACGTGTAAATATAAAATATATTTGCATTATTTTATGTCCAATTTTTTTCTAGGCATTCTAAATCTAGCTGAATATTTTTCTCTGTTGCATGTCTGTAAAAAATACTGAGTTTTAAGCCTTAGATATATCAAAGGAAAAAAACCCTAAAAAAACAGAAATACTACTTGATTACTCACACGTGCTTGGATAAAAAGCAATAAACTGTCTTCCTGGTCATTGCCTGAACCTCTGACGGGGTGCTGCATGTGCTGGCATTGAGTGAATGCCATGCTCCTGGGTAGGCTCCTGCCTCTGCTCCAAGTTTACAGCATTTGGAAAGGCCACAGTTTATTCCTCACCTCCCTCACTCTGATGATGGTCATCTCTCTTTCCTCTGGGACCAAAACAAAAATCATTATTTCAATAATAATTTTTGTGTAGACATTAGGGTTATATGCAGATCTCACATAAAGTCTCTCAGAATCCTTTGTTAGATGCTCCACGTCAAGATTATTTCCTTAAATCTATATTATACCTGAAAGGGGGCATGAGCATCTTACTTTTCTTTTAGTTAATTTCCTCCAGAAAAAGTCAGCACATTGTCAGGAGAGCTGTCAGATTTTAAGTTCACTATTCTTCTTGGAGTCATCCATGCATGATGCTTATAGAAGCCAAATTATTTTCCAAGACAGAACACTTTTTCTACCGTGGTTGAACTCAAAGTTCAGTGAAGAATGTGACAGTCTGCTCTAAGAACCATCGTGTCACGGGTTGGATAACCTACAATAGGTTTATAACAGTTGGAAGATGGGAAATCTGTCAGTCACTTTCAGCAATAATAGTGATCTCAGGGACTGCAAAGGTCACTTGGAAAAGTCATACATCTATGTCATCAGTGCATATATAAACATTTCCCCAAATTTATTAGTCTCTGTTGAGCCTAGTTATTCCCACCTATAAGTTAATTAAAAGTCATGTAGTCTTTCAAAGATACCGCTTACAGTCAAAATCCAAAGCCAATCTTGGTTCTCTAGTGAAAAGCCAAATTGCATACTTTTCAGAAAATTATGAAGTTTAGAGAAACACAGAATATACTTGAGTGTCATTAAATTATTGTACCCATACTTGCCTTGGCTGCTCTTGGTGTTTCAGAAGCAGGCTGAAAATGGGAAAGGCTGACAGGCATCTATAGTTCACCCTAATATTGTCCACTAAGAAAATTGAGAGCTTTCTTTCCCAACAGAAGATATGACATCAACCCTGATAATCAGTTGGGATTTTAATCAGGGATGGGGAATGTCAGTCCTGAGGGAAATAAAGTGAGCACCCAGAGGTTATAGATGGAGGAGAGAGACTGGGACTGGATCATACATAGCAAGGCCACATAGCTCCCTCGTGATTTCCTGGCAGCTGCTAACTGGGTATTCTGGTAAGCCACCACATTGCTCAGGTACAGCCTCTGTCATCACAAAGGCCACCAGGTCAGTGCTGAGGGTCTTCTAAGGTGGCCTTGGGTTCATACCTCAGCACTATTGCTCTGTTTACTTCCTTGGAGTGGCCTCTCTAAGCATGAGCAATCTGCCCCTGACTCATTCCAAGCCTGTCCTGTCCGCCACTCTAACCTTGGTAAAGGACCTTGAGCTATTCTGAGATTTCCATTCCAGTCACAGCCCTGGGATGGCTGCCAACCAGCCTGGTGCTTTCTCACAGCTGAAGGCAGGACACACACACACGAGGTATGTTCACAGTACCCAGAAGAAAGTATTTAAAAAGAGAAGCTCACCCTCATCTGAGAACTACCCGGGAACGGTGGGAGGGACTGCCCTAGCTGTGAAGGACTGTGTACACACGTTTGTCTCTGACAGCCACAAAGGGAGGGGTAAAATGGTTTGGAGCTGATAAAGAAGCTGTAGTGAAATGTGTTCTTGAGCATCTGCTCATGTCATTCACCCTCTCATTTGCCTTCCCATGCCTGCCCTTCCACACAACGCTCAGCCTCCAACACACTCACCAACACTGATCTCTACCTGAGTCTCCCACACACCCGTCAGTGGGTCCATTTACATGCCTTTGAACACTGTTGCTGTGTTCAAAACAGCTACCTGGGGGATGTCTCACAAGGGTTCAAGCCTTTGGTTCCTTTTAATTTTTAGAACATGCTTTTCTATAGATGAACAGGTTTTGTTTTTTTTTTTTTCTGGCTAAACTATAAAACTGTATTGTTATATGCTATAGCCTCTGAGTGGTTGACCCTGATTCTAGCATAATTCATATATCTACACATGAGTTATATGACTGCATTAACAAGAGGCATGTAACTCTTGGTGTGTCTTTGTTTAGGTACCTGGATTGTACTTATATGTGAGTGTGGATTTATTTGTGTGTGTGTGTGTGTGTGTGTGTGTGTGTGTGTGTATGTGTGTGTGTGTGTGTGTGTGTGTGTGTGTGTGTGTGTGTGTGATGGCTCAGCCAATAGCTTCTTCTCATAAAGTTTCCCCATTTATCAGTGTTAGCATTTTTGTCTCTGATTTTGCTTTATTGTTATTGTCGTTGTTGTTTTGGAGAGGGCCATACTCGATCACCCAGGTTGTTGTGACCCTTTTGCCTCAGCCTCCTGAGTGATAGAATTATATGCCTAGCTTTTGGTTTCCTTTTTTATTGTATAAAAGCACATGTAACTTACAATTTTCCATTTATAACCATTTTTAAGTTTACCATTCGGAGACATCAATTACACTCACGTTGTTGGGCAGACAACAGTTGTGATCTGGTCCCCAAGTTTATTATCTAACAGAAACTCTGAAGCCACGAAGCAATAACCCCCCAGTTTCCTCCTCCAGTCCCTGGCTGTGGAGAGCAGGTGAAGCCCAGAGTGAATGTATTTTGTTGGCATAATGTGGCCATGTCAAGGACACCAGTGCCTCAGACTCAAGGGAATGACAACCTTCACCCAGTCTGAGTATGGATCCTGACAGTCAACCTTTAGCTAAAAACAGTACATGCAAAAAGTACTGACCTCTTGTCCTAGATGACTGCTTGATCACACACCCCTGAGACTGCTCCCCCTACTGATACTGGCTAACCAGTCTCTTCATTAATGCTGCATATAATAGACACATTAAGTATCTGGCTGCTGGTGAGCCTCCATCCAAGTGCCCAGCTCAGTGGCTCCCTGCTTTATTTTGCTTGTGTCTGATTTTCTTAACATCCCCTTGCTCCCAGGTAGATTTCCAGGGATCAGCTTCATGGGCCATGGCCCCTGGTAACCTGTAACTTACTGTATGTCACTCTGAATTTACCTATTCTAGATATTTCATGTAAGTGAAATCATGCAACATTTGTCTTTTTGTGTCTAGTTTATCTCACTTAAGGTTCATTCATGTTGTAGCATATATCAAAACTTCCCCTTATGACTAAATAAGAGTCTATTGCATATATGTGGATGATCCTCCATTTACAATGGAGTAAGATCCCAATAAAACCGTGATGTACTGAAAATACTGAGTCAAGCCAGACATAGTAACAGATATAATTCTAGCACTTATCAGGATAGGAGGGTTAAGAAAGAGTCCAAGGCCAGTTTCTATTACGTAACATGTTTGAAATGAGCCTGAGTAACATAAGATCCCCTCCTTCTATCTTAAAAGGAAAATAGTATAAGTCAAGACAGTATTTAACACCCTGTCTTAGGGTTCCTATAGCTGTAAAGAAACACCATGACCAAAGTAACTTGGGGAGGAAAGGGTTTATTTGACTTACACTTCCACATCACTGTTCACCAATGAAGAAAGTCAAGACAGGAACTCAAACATGGCAGGAACCAGGAGGCAAGAGCTGATACAGAGACCATGGAGGGGTGCTGCTTACTGGCTTGCTCTCCATGGCTTGCTTAGCCTGCTTTCTTATAGAGCCCATCACCACCATCCCAGGGATGGCACCATCCACAGTAGTCTGGGCCATCCCCCATCAGTCATTAATTAGGAAATTAATGTAAGGCTTGTGTACAGCCAGATCTTATGGAGGCATTTTATTAATGGAGATTCCTTCCTCTTGGATGACTTTAGCTTGTATCGAGTTGACATTAAACAGTACAATTGACCCCTTGTCAACCTGACATACAAACATCACCCTCAGCTGCTGTGGATATTGCTCTATATAAATAAAACACTGATGGCCAGTGACTAGGCAGGAAGTAGGTTGCCAGGCAGGAAGTAGGTGGGACAAGGAGAGAGGAGAATTCTGGGAAGCGGAAGGCTGAGGGGGGAGACAGTGCAGCCACCGCCAGGATAAGCAGCATGTAAAGACGCTGGTAAGCCACCAGCCACGTGGCAAGGTATAGATTTATAAAAATGGGTTAATTTAAGCTATAAGAAGAGTTAGCAAGAAGCCTGCCATGACCATACAGTTTATAAGTGATATAAGCGTCTGAGTGATTATTTTATATGTGGATTGTGGGACTGCGGGGCTTGGGGAACCTGGAGAGAAGCCCTCCAGCAACACTCAGCCACAACCATTCCTTTCTTTCTCATCCCCAAGACAGCACATTAATATCAACACCACAATATAAAGCATTTTACAAACTTATGAAGTCTCACAGTCTTTACAAATTCAAACACTTTAAAATTCAATCTGTTTTTGAAACCTAAAATCTCTAAAAAAAAAATCAGTCTCTCAACTGTGGGATCTTGTAAAATAAAAAATAAGTTGAATACTTTCTCACTTCAAGAGGGAAGAACCAGGGCACAGTCACAGGCCGAACAAAGCAAAACTAAGCTCCTCCAATGGACTTGGTAACTTCTCCAGCTCCACCCTCTGTAGCACACACAGCTTGTCTTTTAGGCTCCTGCTAGCTCCAGTCTACTGCGCTGATGTTCTTAGTGGCCATGCCATGGTGCTGGCATTTACAAAATGCTGGGTCTTCTGCTGCAACTGGGCTGCCATTTCGCCAGTGCTAACCCTGAGGAAACGCTTCCCAGAAGACTTGGCTGTAGATGTAACCAACCGTCTTATTAAATAAGAAACACAGAACCAATGTAAAAGAGAAAGCCAAGAGGTCAGAGCTCAGAGCTAAAACCTTACCCTTCCTCCTGCGGTGGTCCTACCTCTCTGAAAGAGACCTACTTCCTGTGTGTTTGTCTTTATATAGTCTTTCTGTTCTGCCTTTTCATTGGTTGTAAACCCAAACACATGACTGCCTCGTCATTGCCTGTATGTACAGCCCTCCAGGTCTTCTATGGTATTGAGTTTAAAGGCGTGTGTCTCAATGCTGGCTGTATCCTTGACCACACAGAGATCTACCTAGCTCTTCTACCAAGTGCTGGGCTTAAAGGCGTGTGCCACAAACACCCAGCTCTGCTTGCTATTAGCTCTGACCCCCAGGCAACTTTATTTATTAAATACAATTAAAATCACATTTCAGTACAAATAAAATACCACCATACTTGGCCTCAATGATATTGGCCTCTTCTTAATCTCAGCTGATTCTTCAGCCCCAGCTGACCAGCATCCATCATCCCTGCAGAGCAAAGGTACCACTTTAGTGGTTCTGGTAGCTTGTTAACCACAGCTGATTCTTCAACCTCAGCTAACCAGATTCTTAACTCAAATGACCTGATAGAGTCTTTGCTTCCCTCTGAACTTCACAGTCCAGGCCTTCATTCTCAGCTCCCAAGCTCTTACAGAACAGTTTCCTGAGCTCTCAACATCCAGTGGCTTTTCCAGCCCAAAGTTCCAAAGTCCTTCCACAATCCTCCCCAACACATGGTCAGGTCTGTCACAGCAATACCCTACAATTCTGGTACCAATTTGTCTTAGTTAGGGTTTCTATTTCTGTGATGAAACACCATGACCAAGGCACTTGGGGGTGGGGGGTGTATTTGGATTCTATTTTCCTAGCACTGATCATCACTGAACACCTAGCCTAGTGAACACGGTAGTTTCACCTGTCCTATCTCTAATGTGTTCAGAAGATCCACATTTGCCTGTAGGTAGACATTGAGAGAATCATATTGCATGTCACTAAACTGGGAGAGATCAAAATTCATAATGAGTTTTCTATTGTATATCATTCCTGGACTAGTATAAAGTCAAAAATCACATCATCTTCAGTTGGGAACTATGTGATTGCCAAATTTTTTATTTCTTCATATGTTCAGACATGGGTCGTTTCCATCAAGATGTTATAAATGGTGCTGTTAACACCAGCACCCAAGTATCTAAGTCCTTAATGTAAACTCCTTTGCCTGAGAATAGAATACAAAAGTAGTTTGTGTTTAAGACCAAAAATAATGTTTATGTTTCAGTAAATGATAGGATGTCAATGGTCACACAGCCAAGCTAATGCTGCTCTAACCGTAAGCATCTGTGAGAGTCGAAAGAGGAGGCCTCTAAACTCGGGCACATGACTTTGGTATGCGGTGCTGTGGGCAAGATGGCTGAGTCTCTTTTTTGGAAATTTCCAAACTAGGGAATTCCTTAATGTACTGCTTCTGAAGAATGTTTATTCTATTAGATTCTCTCCCAAGGCAAGGGCCAGCGATGTTGGGTCAGGGTCTACTCCGGCTTGCCACTGGCCCCTTTCCATATAGCTGCTCAGTCATACTCTTACCCCTTGAGTTAAGGTCCTCCCAGGACCCCGAAAGCTAGTCTGTAATTATTGGTGTGGGTGTCACCTCCAAGTCAGTGGTGTGTCTCGGGGACTCAGTTCCTGCCACTGGGAAGTAGAGGGAAACTGCTGTTTGCCTGGTTTATTCCCTTCCCCTGTTTCTCACCAAGAGCTCTCCCATTTGGGGGACAGTGATACACTTGAGAAAAGACTATAGTCCCACCACCCTCCACAGATAGTTTCTGAACCCTGCTTGAGTCTTCTGGATTGGGGGTTCCAGCAAAGAGCGTCAACAAGGAGCTGACGGTTGAAAATACCTCCCATCCTTCACGGTTTGACCTTCTCCTGACTGGGTCCCCGGTGAAACGCCGGAGCAGAGCAGCTGTGCAACAAGATAACAACGGAAGAAAGTGAAGATGCCACAGAGGATTCAGGCCCAGCATCTCCGGGCTGCTGCTCACCACCTCCCTCTGAGGGGTGCCCCCCTCCAGCAGCACAGCTCAATGTACAGCCGATGCAGATTTAAAGAGTTCCTTCAGGTCAGTTATGTCAAAGACTCTTGCATATTCTGTGTGCAAATCAGATGCTGAGTCAACATTACAGAGAAATCCTGGGCAGGGGTATAAATCTGAATTCCCCAGCATATACCCATTCAAACAAGGAAGAACAAGACAATTGAATGAAACTCCATGAAGCCCTCAGAGTCCCTGTAACCAGATGACAGTTTCCAAAAGTCAAACTCATTGTTAAGTAGGAAAATACACAGGAGGCCCCAGCAAGCTGCCTCCCACACTGCCCACTGCTGGGAGCTCCTGGGGGACTGCAGGAAGACAGATCTAAGACCACACCAGGGAGAGGAAGCCAGTAATGCTGAGGCATTCTTACTGCTGGTCCTCTGCGAAGAGCCATCATGGACGGGCAAGACATCCCATGAAACGGATGGAGAGGAAATCAGACGACCTCTGGGGATATCGAGTGACTGAGGAAACGTCCCTCAAAATCAGAAGAAAAACCAACGATAAAATCTGTTTCAAAGAAAAGAAAAGAAAGCGTTCTTTGCTACACTGGCAAAAGAGGGCGCTCTTGAACCAGGAATCCTGAAAGTACCCCGACCTCCAGCCTGCTCAGAGAAGTGGAGACCAGTTCTGCTCTGAACAAGAGCCCGAAAACAAAAGCAGGACAAATCTAAACCATTCAACTAGGCGGATCCTCTACCCTGAACAATAGCAGCGCGAAAGAGATTGACAGCAGCCCAAAGTGAGTTTCCCATCGTCCCATCATCATGGTTAGGAACGTGCAAAACATCCCCAGTCACCAATTCAGAAACTGCCCATTAAAAGAGCCGCAGATGGAGGAGAAATGAAATGAGGATCGACTGAACTCAGAAGTTAAGCAGAACGAGGGGGAAGGAAAAGCCCATTATACTGCCCGATATGATTTTAGAGAAAATGTGTCGAGGGTTTTGTTTTTACACAGAGAGAGATGGGGGAGGGAAGGGGGAGACAGACAGATCTTCCTTCAAGATCCGTCCAAGTGATTCCTTCACAGTGCGGCTTTTGCAGGCTCTCTCATTCGTATTTGGCCTTTAGGCCGTTCCGAAAGCTGTACCTGGTATTGGTGCTGCTCCCACCGTTATTGGCAGCGCCTGGCTGAGAAGAGCAGGCAGGGGAGAGGGAACCACAAGGAAAGCACAGAGAACCCTACGGGATCCCTGAGCAAATGGCTGCGTGCTGTGGAGAGAGGGGGGTTACTGGACAGCTCGTGGTCCTCCGAAACCAAGTGACAGTGAGGAGGACGAGACAGAGCACTCCCTAAATCCTCCCCTCTTCCTCTTCGGAAGCTAGAATGTCTTCTGAAAATCCACCTTCTAGAATATTCAAGATGCTAGCGTTTCCCTTATGAGAATATTCCCTTTTGTCTCATTTTCCCCCTCTCTCCTCACCTGTTCTCCAAGTGGAAACTGTCACCCTGGGTCTAAAATTTGAACAAAGCAAGTCACCTGCCCTCGATTCTGTCACCTCTGATTTTCCTCTTATCATTTGATTTCTGAAGGAGCTTTCCACCAGCTGTCAGCGGCTTTTCTGGACTCGCTCCTGGAAACCTTGCAGTCTGTTTCACACATTCCCTCCTGAAGCTGTGTGCTCAGGAGCTGCTGGCTACCGTTAGAACAGGCACTTCCAATCTGCTTCCGCCAGAAAGTACCAACTCCCCACAGAAAGCAGGATGGAGCCTGGCATCTCTGCCTTCAGGCCACGGTGTCTCCTGTGCACGTAGGCATTTGAGATTCACTCAAGGAGTGGCTGAAAGCCAGCCATCCTTAACCTGTCTCGTGTCCCTTTGAGGTTAAGGCCCAAAGGTAAAGGGAGCGGAGACATCTTATTAGTGCCACCCTTTTACAATGTCCAGTCCCCTTCCCAAAAGGCACCTAAATGTCTTCTGTTGGATTCCAGGAACAGCAGAGCCTTTACAGGACAGACCACCTCTTGAGAAGGTCAGTTTTCCACCAGGGAGAGATTGTACCCTGTTGTCGAAGTCCTAAGAACCAGATTGCTCCTTCCAGTTACAAGGACTTATCAGATCACCGCGCTGACCCAGAGCTGAGACAATGATCAGCCAGACCACACCTCGACCAGGACTCAGCACAGCTCTTATCTTTGCCCCAGTTCTTGCCCTGTTAGACTGACAGCGCATGAACCACCCTGGAGATGAGCTGGACCCCTCGATCTGCCCCTCCTCCACGTGGTTGTGTTGATTACATTTCCTTTCTCTGCTTTCCACCATTACTCCTTGAACTGTCACATTGGGGGCGCGTGACGGGCTAATTTTACTGAGGCCGCCAGAGGTGTGGCTATTTGACCTGAAAACTCCAGTTACGTGATCTCTCGGAAACTCCTATCCCGTCTCGCTAGATGCACATCCCTTTTCTGCCGTCAGTTGTATGTCAGAGTTCTGGCTTCTTCTTTCCCTTCCCCTGGAAGGAAGGTGTCCCCAAAGCTCTCTGCTGCCTTTTCTCCCTGTGCTCATAGCTGCCAGCTGGACATATGGTCGTGTAACACGCAGAGACAGGGATACTTCCTAATACGACATCGGTGCGTTTATTGTGTCATTAAGCAAACACCCTGGCATACACTTAAGCAACCCTAGATGGCATGGGCCAGTCATGCCACACGGCCTGCACGTAATTGAGAGACTTTGTAAACAGAGGACCATAAGGCTGATGGCGTAAGACGACACAGTGTTTTACATTAGCTGCCTTTTATAGTAGGAGGTATATGGTAAGATAATACCAAAATAAATAAGTGTGGTACGGTAAAACCTAACCCGGCAGCAGCCATTTCACCACCGCCGAGTGTTGCGTGTGCCCGCGGCTGGATGGCTCATGGCACAGCGGGTGTGTGGACGCTAGCACCCCACAAATGTAGTGAATTGCACCCACCTGTCGGCAGCTATAGATGTCACCAGCAAAAGGAACTTTTCAGCTTCAGTTCTAATCTATGGGAGCACTATCGCGTAAGCAGTCCGCCGTTAACCATACACCGTGGGTACACGACAGTGTACGTGCTCCAGGCCCGCCGCATGTGCCCAATTCATACCACCCACTCATGCCATCCCTGGACCCCGGGGGTCACCTGGAACTCACGGTGTCTGGAACCGAACCCTGCGTCTTCTTTTCTAGTCTACCTCTACCTACTCAGCCTCAGACGGCCTAGGTACCGTCCTTTCCTTTGTCTCCTGTTCCGGCTCACTCCTAAGCTCAACCCCAAACATGTCCCGGATGCCTGTATGTGCAGGTCATGGGACCAAACATGCCCGACCATGTGCAGGTATTGGCCGTGGGACTGCTCAGCACAGAAGAACTAACGGACTGGGAGGGAAGCGTGAACATGGCTTTCCTCCATCATCACAGCCATCCTTCTGTCCCAACCGTCACCCTCTATCAAGCCAGTCCCTCCTTTTCTATCCCTTGAGAGACTTCGCAGAGCTGACATGGTGCCGCACACCTTTAATCCCAGCATTCAGGAGGCAGAGGCAGGTAGAACCCTGAGGGTTCCAGGCCAGCCTGGTCTATATTGTGAGTTCCAGGGCCAGCCAGGGCTACAGTGAGCCCCTGGGACAGTGAAAGGGGTGGGGGTCTGGATCCTGAACAACTGAATCAAATGGAGCCCCCCCGACCTCCGTTTCCCTGCATGGCTCTCTACCTTCCCCTCATCTGGCATCCCCTCCTCTTATCTCCCTGAGGTCCACCTCAAGTCCCAGCTCTCCCTGATGTTCTGTTGCCTTCTTGTGTGTTCTGAACTCACTGCTTTAGTAGGCATCCCTCTCACCCATGCTGGGAGCGGCATAAGCTGCGATTAGACCCTAGAGCCCAGAGTTATATGTCAGAAAAACGATCAGTTGTCAGCTCCAGGGGAGAGATTCCATCAGTAGCCTGTGGGCACCACCTTTTAACCTGGACATTTGATAAACCTGTAGGGAATGGAACTGTGTGTGTGTGTGTGTGTGTGTGTGTGTGTGTGTGTGTGTGTGTACATGTCCGTAAAGTGCACACATTGGCAGTGCTTGTCTCTGTAGACAGCCTTGGGTGGTATTCCCCAGATACCAGCCACCTTTCTCTTTTTTAATGAAGATTTTATTTTATTTTTAATTATGTGCATCCTGGAGAAGGGGAGATGTGTGCACATGAGTGCAGTGCCCTTACAGGCTGAATGAAGACCTTGGGTCCCCTGGAGCTGGAGTTACAGGTGGCCTTGAGCTGCCCAGTCTGGGTGCTGGGGGCTGAGCGCAGCCCTGTGGGAAGCAGTAGGGGCTGGTAACTAGTTGCCATCTCTCCAGCCCCACCTTTCTTTTTGTGCGACAGGGTCTCTCACTGGCCTGCAGTTCCCGGAGTGGGCCGGTCTTGCTGTGTGGTAAGCCCCAAGGATCCACCTGCCTCCCCTCCCGAGCACTGGGATTACAAGTACGTCCTACCTTGCCTCCATATGGGATTCCTGATTTCTGTTTGATGCTGAAAGAGCAAATAATATATGGCTCTGATAATTTCCTGTGAGCTCTCTGGACTTCAGCTAATTATCTGGAAAATAGAAACATTGTATTAAATGATATCTGCATGTTCTTCCTCATCTAACATTCTAGAATAGTCTAGATTCTCAATATGAGGGTCACAACCCCTTTGGGGAGGTCAAACGGCCCTTTCGTAGGGGTCATCTAAGACCATTGGAAAATCAGATACTTACATTACGATTCATAACAGTAGCAAAATTACAGTTATAAAGTAGCAATGAAATAATGTCATGGTTGGGGTCACCATAACATGAGGAACTGTTTTAAAGGGTTGTAGCATTAGGAAGGTTGAGAACCACTACTCTAGGATTAAGGGGTCTGGGAGATTTGCATCTCTGGCATGATCTGTCATACTGTAATCCAACCTCATTCCTGGCTCCTCTCCTCATCTTCTCCACAGAAGTTAGGAACTATAAATATCTTCTTTACCAACTTTCTTTGCAGTGGTGGTCATGTGACATAGTCTCAGCCAATGAGACTAAAGCTCTTATAGAGTTCTTCTAAAAAGAGCTCTCTAAGAATTCTAGGCAGGCTACTTTCCAGACGGTGGGGGCAGGCGCAGCTGTTATTGCTTCGGTGGCCCTCGGAGGTCTAAGAAAGCTCTGTGTGTGTCCTGTGTAAGCCCCTCCTCTTCAGTTCCATGGGCAAGGAGATGATCACACTTGACTTGTCGATCAGAAGGGCCTGACACAGTCAGGCAAGCTTCCTACAAGAGAGCCAGTTTCTTCTTGGCCTCTGAGAGAAATTCAGAAACCACTCTGCCAACACGCCCCCAGTGGCTTCTGGAAACTGAGGGTCCTGGCTGAGGGATCATGCCAATAATTAGTGGGCCCGAAAGAGGACCCCAAGGCTCTGGTGACACTGAGCTGATGCAGCCTGGCGATTTCCCAAGCAGAGGACTCAGTTAGCCAGTGATGGACCCCTGATTTTAGAAACCACAATGGTCGTTTCTCAGGTGCTTTGGTTGTGGGAATTTGCTACCCAGCAGTAACACTGGTACAGGTCCTTTCTGCTCGACCTGGACAGTCACGTGTTTCATAGCCACCTGGAGCTCCTGAAGGCCAGACCGGTGAATGTCAAAGCTCCAAGCCATGACTGTGTCCTCTGCTCAACCAAGGCCAGCAACCACTATTCTCCAGCCTACCCGGATAAGTCATACCACTCAAGCATGCTTTTCCTGTACTCGCCATTGAAACGATTTCCAACCGACCAAGCAGACCTCCATAAACAGAATAAGCAAGTTCTTCAAGAACGGAAAAATATTGCTAAGAAATATATGATGTTTCAGATAGGGGGGAAATATCTGCCAGGAAACTGTTAAAATACATGTTTGGCCTCTACAGGCTTTTGGTCTCGTGCCATGGAGAATGGGGAGTTGTGGAGGGTGGGGCAGAAAAAAAAATCAAGATAGAGTTCGAATACAGAGTGGTTAGGCCAGGGAAGCTCTTAGGGGCTCAGAGAAGGGACACCTGCTAGCATAGCCTTAGAGAGAGAGAGAGAGAGAGAGAGAGAGAGAGAGAGAGAGAGGGAGGGAGGGAGGGAGGGAGGGAGGGAGGGAGGGAGGGAGAGAGAGAGAGAGAGAGAGAGAGAGAGAGAGAGAGAGAGAGAGAGAGAGAGAGAGCATTGGAGATTTAGGCTGTGCAGCAGGATTACAAGGAGGAGATAAACTACTTGGAATAAGTGAAGATGGGAATCTAGGGGCAGAGAGTAGTATTGTTGTGGCCACGTCTCGAGACTCCCAAGCAAGACCACCACAGAGCCGATATCCGATGCGAAACACACAGGAGTTTATTGATCACAAGCCTGGGCTTGGTCTGTGCCCAACACTCAACACAGCTGGTGGAGGAGGACGAACCTGAGCGGTCAGGCTGTGGGGTTTTTAATGGGAAAAAACACAAGCAGGGTGGTACAAGCCTTGGTATCATATGGTTGGGTGAGGGTGTGTAACCTTTGAATTTACTGGTTGGGGGTTACAGTTATCATTTTTGGGCAGGCCTGGACAAGACCCAGGCTCTGTCCTTGAGCTGCCATGGAGGCTGGCTGGCCTAGCACATTGACTCATGCACGTAGCTCTAAGTTGGTGAGGGGTCCCAGACAGTAAACAATTGACTGAACCTTGAGCAGTCAGAGTATGTGCAGAAAGGGAGCTACTGCAAGGACTATGTCTTTTGTTCATGGCCCTCCCAGAAACTGCTTACTCAAGTCTCGGGAAACTGAAATTAAAGCCTGATCTCTGAGAGAAGACTGAGCAGCCTGTTATGGCATCTGCTCGGTCCTTTCAGTATCAATCAATCAAATCACGAACAGCCATAGAGCACTTGGTGTGAGGCCTGGGACTATGCTGGATGCTTTGGCAGGGCTGGGGTGGGATGATTATGGAACTTGCTGTCTGCCCCAGGTTTTTATGAGCATCTCGCTGTGGATGCTGCCTATACTCCCTCCCCATCAAGAGACAGAGTAAGCATTTGTTGTTGTCCACTAGGGAAAAAACCAAAGGCATGTCCCAGCCACTGTCCGGCCTCACTCCCCAGGTTTCTGACTTTAGCAGCTGGCTCAGATAAAGCCACATCCAGAGAGCTGCTAGGCAGTGGGGAGAATCCAGGTCAAGGTCCTTCAAGAATGCACTACACACAACAGATCCAAGAAAAGAGAAATGGATTTGACAAGGCGAGAGAGCCCTTCAGCCTCTGATACGGAATCTCGGAAGCCTGCAGGCTGGGTCCAACTGTGCTGTCTCTCCTAACAGGGCCATTAGCACTCTCCTTTAAAAGAACAAGTACGCTGAGGTAATAAAATGTGAGTTCAGAGCTAGGAGGGAGAGAAAACAGTATTGCAGGAAGTTGAGAGTGATGGGGTCAACCTGGCTTCCTCTGCATGCCGCTTCGTCCTGTCTGAGGAGCACAGAGAGCCTAAGGGCTAGGAAACCTTCCTCAGCAGCCAGGAGTCCTCTGCGCACTTCAGAGGGAAATGTCTCCAAAGTTTCTAGATGCTGAAAAGGCCGCTGTAGTAGCAGTGGGTACTGAGCTTGCCAAGGCCTGGGACTTCGACATTTGTGTTCTTGGATTTTGAAAGTGTCAGATTTCCCGAGATTTTATACACATAAAGTCACACCTTCTCCACGAGGGGTCTGGTGAAGTCTGACAGCTGTGTAGGGAAGTGTGACCCTCCCTGCCGTGAAGACACAGTATGTCTAGCTTCCCCAAACTTCTCTCTTCCCCTTTGGTCTTATCCACTTATGGCTGCAGCTTTAATTTCTGTCCCCCAGTTCTAGAACATCACATAAACAGCGCATGATAGAACAAAGCCCTTTGTGTCTGGCTTCGTAGCTTTAGCACAGTGTGAGGCCAGCCTCTCAAGGCTTTATTTTTAATCTTGGCTGACAAAGCTATCTTCCCTGCTAATCTAAGGCTAAGAGACAAACATCGATGTCCTTCCTAATCTTAACAAGCTCCCTGAAGTGTGGCAGTAGTCCCCAAATCGAACCTGAAGAGTAATAAGCAATTTCTTCAGGAATCTATTTCGATGGGTTCCCTCAGACAACTTGCACCGCACAAATAATAATAGTAGTATTGATATACACATAGTCAGATACATGAATACTGTCCTATTGATTAGCATTTAGAAATACAAAGTTCATTTGAATAAGTAAAGACTATTTCTAGACCTTATATTGCCTTAAGGAACATGAAATTTAAAAGACAGTGCATGGTGGGGGTATGCGCACCATACTCATAGACTTGGGAGGCCGATACAAAGGGCTCAAGAGTTCAAGGCTGAACTATATAACAAGACCTTGCCTCAAAACACAAGGGTTTCAGATGTTCTTGGTGGTAGAAAACTTGTATAACATGCAAAAGGTTCAGGGTCCAATCCTTACCACAACAAACAAACAAACAAACAAACAAACAGACAGACAAACAAATAATCAGCATTGGATTAAATCGTAGAATGTGAGAGCTGAAAGGTAACTCGACATCCTCCCAACGCTATAGAATTTCACCCATCGCGGTGGGTTTTCAGACTATCCGGCCTCCCTGTGATCTTAAATAATTATTTCCCCTTGTGTAAAGCAAACAGACAGGCTATGAAAACATGTGAAGCTAGCCAGTGACAGTCATGGGACCTGAGACATGCTGGAGAGAGGACAGTGCTGCCACCCGTGGGCATGCAAGCTGAAAAGACAAGTGCAAATAAATATGCGTGTGTGGGCTCAACTCAGTCCTGAGCCGTAACAACGAGAGGCCTTTTCTAGAGCAGCCTTCCAAAGCTCCCAGCTTTCAGAAAAATAACTCCCAAGGCCTTCCTCTCCCAACCCCATGTGTTCCCCTCCTTCCAACCACACGGCTTCCCTTTGCTGTGTGGTTTCTAAAACTCTCTGCTCTTGCTTTGAGGCACTCTGTTGGACAAGCAGGAATGACGGGTTTAAAAGGGCTCTCCCTAGAGTGTTCAACCTCAGCAAATGGAAATTTGTGTTACAAGCAGTTGTGGCTTTCTGTCACAGTCTCTATTTGCAGCAATGAGAAGATTCTTGATTCAGGGTAAGAGCTACATTTATCTACGCGCACAAGTCTAAGTGTTTAGAATGCAGTTAGGAATTATGCTGGTTTAGGAGAGCAGCAGGAATAGGCTCTCCTCTAGGATCCATGACCTCACCAGCCATGAGCAGGCGGTGAGGTTTCTGGCACCAGGCTTGGTTTCCCCCCTGTTGAGCTGGCCTTATGTCAATTAGAGAGCTGTTGGTTACTGGCCGGATATGTGTGCCACTACTACATCTTTAGGGGTATCTTGCCACGGTGGTGATTGTTACAGTTCTAAGCATCACAACCAGATAGGACTGTACACTGCTTTCCTCTCTTGCCAGCATTTACAGGACCTTCTGGGGCTTTGAGAGCTAGACCACAGGAAGAAGGCTTTCGGGTCAGATCCAGCTCAAATATTCCAAGCCCTGTGTTTGAATTGTGTGGTATCTTAAGCACTAGGGACTTATCCTCAAACTGTAAGAGGCCACCAAGGGCAAGGACAATTACTTATATTGGTTTGGGAGTCACTACTCTGATCAACTAGAATGGAAATTTCTCATACCAGGCACTGAGTTTTTTTAGTCTTATGGGGTGCCTTGTCAGCCCAAGTAGTACAAGTTCGTGTATATGTATGTGTGTGTGTATGAGTGTATATATAAAATGATGATTCTTAGAGGTTTTACCAAACATTCTTGCTGTTAGCTGCCCCCTTGCCCTCCCCAGTAAAACCTCCCTCCCCGATTTTTCCATTTCCCCCTTCATGCGACCTATATTCTGCTTTTCCCCCTCTAATCTCATTCCACCCAATGGTCCCTTTTTATTTTCCTGGATTCTCTGGTTACCGCATGCTGAGTACTCACATCAGAAGATTTGAACTGGGAAGAACAGTTGAGAGAGAACAGGCAGTCTTTGTCTTTCTGGGTACCAGACCAGTTTTTAGTTAAATGTCCAGGGAGACCACAGTCTAGAAGGCTGTATTGCATGAGATTGTTTTGTTGTTGTTTGTTTGTTTGTTTGTTTTGGCTTGGTGTTTTTTGCATATATAGTTCATGCATAGGTGTGTGTGTGTGTGTGTGTGTGTGTGTGTGTGTGTGTGTGTGTGTGTGTGTGTTAGGTCTTGGTTTCTCATGAAACAAAGGCTCTTGAAAGATGTGCTGGCTTCCTTTCTAGGCAATCAGTTTTAAATTGCCTTGCTTCTCAAAGAAGCCCAAGAGTTGCCCGTGTGTATCAAGGCACTTGACGTGGGGGCAACAGGTACAGCACCAATTTCTTGGGCTGGGGAGAGGACAATTGTAGCATGAATCTTAAAGAGTCTTATTAATAAAATCAAATCTGAGGCCAGTTATTGGGGTGAATGCTGGAAGATCAGAGAAGCAGAGCAAGCCACAGCTACCTTACCTCGCCAATTCCTCGGCTGATCCTGTTTCCTCAGACTGGAAGCCTCTGAGTCCTAATCCAAATGAATCTCAGCTGAACTGCTTCTCGAAAAGCCTGAATGCTTAACTTACCTAGTTCCTGGTCCTCACGCCTTATATACCTTTTTGCTTTCTGCCATCACTTCCTGGGATTAAAGGCATGAGTCACCATGCCTAGCTGTTTCCAATGTGGCCTTGAATTCACAGAGATCCAGATGGATTTCTGCCTCTGGAATGCTAGGATTAAAGGTGTGAGTGCCACCATTTTCTAGCCTCTATATCTAGTGGCTCTTCTGTTCTCTGATCCCAGATAACTTTATTAGGTTGCACAATATTTTGGGAAACACAGTACCACCACACACAATAATGTCACAGTCCACCCCCCTCCCCGAGAGGCATTCTCTGGGCCTCTTTAAGAGGCAGGGAAGGTTCTGGAGACTGAAGAGTATTATAACATCTCCTCCATACTCTTCTGCCTTAAGAGAGAAAGGGGGCTTTCCAAGCAAACAAAGAGCTGGGTAGAAGTGGGATATGAAATATGGCAACAAGCGGACTTCAGGATCCAGAGGAACATAATTTCTGACATTGTGTTTCAAGTAAAGTACTTGATGGACAGGTAAGTGCCCTGGTTCCACAGTTCGAGTGTCTTCTTAGTGTGTCCTTGGTCATTGTTTCACAACCTATTTCTGAGGCACACTTGAAAGGACTGGTTGCTTTCTCTCTCTCTTTTCTTAGACAAAGCCACTCTGTAAATATGAATTCCTGGAGTATTTGTGACTGGTTTAGAGATGATTTTTGAAGGAGTGATAAACAAGTGATTACTGAACCCAAAGTTGCTCCCGTCCCTCCCACTGCTCCCGTGTCTGATGTAATTACAGTAAGTCTGGGTTACGCGCATGCGAACGTCTGCTGCTGCTGCTGATTGTCAGGCAATCAAACAGCATTTCTCGCCCCCACTCAGACCCATAATTTAGAAGCCTTTCCGCAGTGACACTTGACGCAGCTTAATTATAACGTGCTTCACTCTGAAAAGCTATTTAAAGGATCCCGAAGCTCTGCGCTTTCAGTCCTGGCTCTCATGAACGACTGAGAAATTTATACAAGTGGCTGACACCCCCTTGAAATTTGATAACTTGCACATGGCTTTTAACGGCACTGCTTTGCACTGTGCACAATGGCTGGCTATTTTTTTAATATGCGTTTCTTTACATGAAAGTGTGGTCCAGCGTAGCTTTACCGTTTCAAAACTGTTTTCTCCCATACCTCCAGAAAGGAAGCACATCAGATCTCACAGCCGTCTAACGTGCTGTTTTCAGAACTTTAAAAAAAAAAAAATGGAATTCTCAAACCCAAATGGGTAGGTGTTTGAATTCAGTCCTGAAATAAAGAAACGCTTTTTTTCTGGACACATTCTCTTCCCTTTGCTGGCAGTTACTGGTACCAACTTGCTCCTAATTATCTCCATTCAATGCTAGTCATAACCGCCCGCTTGCTTCACACTCAGCCAGCCCTGCCCACTGCTCACTCCAGCCCCCTCAGGCTGAATCATCCGCCGCCTCCGCCCCCACCCCTCCCCTCTCCCCATTGCTTCCTTTCTTACTTCAGTGCCCTTTTTAGAGGGACGTTCTCACACTGCCAGAACTCTTTCCCCTGTCCTCTGTATTATATTTGCTTGAAAAATCTGGAAAACCACAATTCTAGGGGAAATTTTCTTCCCATCATTTAAAGGCA
Source organism: Peromyscus maniculatus bairdii (assembly GCF_049852395.1). Classification (NCBI taxonomy): domain Eukaryota; kingdom Metazoa; phylum Chordata; class Mammalia; order Rodentia; family Cricetidae; genus Peromyscus; species Peromyscus maniculatus. Next base: position 65,207,718 of record NC_134864.1, on the reverse strand, counting down.
GCTTGAGCTCCAGACTTAATAGCATCCATGTTTATTAGCTGGCCATTAATTCGGTTTTGAGGGACGAGCAGAATCTGAGAGACTGGAAATGCATCCTTTTCACTCACACATGCAAATATGACAAGGAGGCACCCTAGGGAGCTCCCATGTAGGAGTGACAGCATCACACACACACACACACACACACACACACACACACACACACACACACACACACGCTCTGTGAAATGCAGCAGCCAGCTTACCCAAAACTCCCTGCTTTCAGCAATGGTTTTGAAATGTTGGGGTTAAACCTGGTTAACCCCCACACTCTGCTTCCTTGGGTCCAAGTGCTGACCAAAGGCTCCTAGACAGCATGGAGGCTCGGAGCTCCGCCACCTCACAGCTGTGCCTTTCCTAGCTCAGCTCGACCTCCAGAGGTGTGCTGCTGCCAGACAGGCATGAAGACACTGCCCTGCACTCTTCCTCTGTGCTGCCTCCTGTATCTCACATCCTTGGGAGGTTGGGGGGGTGGTAAATGTCTTCCTGTGTGGAGGACAAATCGCTCCTCACCATTTCCGGAAGGTTCTGCGCAGTAGATTAGATTTCACAGTGATGCTCAGCAGTGGGGAAGAGCAGTACGTCAGGTTGTCCCTGGACGTACAGGTCAAGGAGCTGCTCCCCTGTGAGCCCATCACCAAGGGAAGAAGGGGGCCTCCTTGGAGAGCCAGGACCTCATGCTTCCCTCTTGCCATTTAGCTAAAGCCTCCCAACACTGCCCACAGAAAGGCTTCACCCTCTCCATTGCACAGCAAGGGAAACTGAGGCCCACCAAGGGAATCATCATCCTAGATCCGAATCCTGGAGACGGACACTTCCACTCACCCAGCACCAGACACTGGACCCAGCCCTCAGCTGCCACCAGACTAGCAACTCTCTTTACCACCCCACCCCCACCCTCACCCCGCCCACCCCCACCCCCACCCGCAGTCACTGGACTATTGATACCATTAGCATAGTTTTCCCATAACAGAGACGGGATTTCATTTCTCTTGCCTTTTTTCTGCTGTTTTAAACCTGCTGTTGTTCTCATTTGCCTCTGTCATGCAAAGGCCACCCCCTCCCTGCCCCACAGAAGGCAATGGGTCCATTTACCTAGTTTCTGAAGTCCGGTTTGCTGCTGTGTGTGACGACAAGGAGGCCACCACCTCTTCACAACCTTCAGTGTTCTGGGGGGGGGGGTCTCAATCAGAAAGTGTGTTTGAGGGGCGCCTTTTCATTAAAAATGTCCCAGGGACAGGGCTGGAGTGGCATAGAGGTGGATATGAACAAAGGGCATTGCATGTGTCTACAACACTCTCAAATGATAAATAAAAATGCACTTAAGCCTTGCTCAGCCTGTGGTATTCAGTTACAGGAATAGAAAACACACTAAGACAAGTTCCTTACAAGCCTTAAACCTTATGGATTTCTAGCTATACTAAATCAACAAAAACATATCGAGCACCTATTAAGTGTCAAGTATTGGGCGTGAAATTGAGAGGACTGGGATGGGCAAGGAGACGGCAAGGCTTCCTTCGAAGTTAACACAGCAAAATCAATGCCTGGCACAGGGATGGAGTGATGAGTTCTGGCCAGGGGGCCGGTTAAGTAAAACACCAACTGAACTTGAGCTGAACTTGAGGGATGCACTAGCTGAGACGCACAGAGCTCTCTAGAGAGAAGGAACGCCACATCTGGATGAGCAGAGGGAACGTGGGTGGGGGTGGAGATGGGCTCCTGTGCCCCCTGGCAGCCATTTCTCCGCTGCATCAGTCAGCAAGGACCACCGCAACCTCGGGACCTCAGGCAGTTCCTCCGTTTGCGAAGCCGGAAGCTCGGGGTGAAGGGAGACCGTGGCTGTCTCCAAAGGCCTCTCTTTGGCTTGAAGATGGCCATCTGTGCTCACATGGCCTCTGCTCAGTGTATGTCCCTAGTGTCTGCTCTGCAAACAAGCATCAGCCATGTTGGGCTCGCTCCCACCCTTATGATCTCATTGTTTTATCTTAGTTACCTCCACAGAGGCTCCATTTCTCATAAAGTTACATGGTTGGGGGGGGGGGGCAGGATGTAGGCCCTTCACGTGCGGCTCTATGGAAACACAGCTCCTGTGCTGTTGGGAAGCAGCAAGCCAGAATGGCTACCACAACCCTGGTGGCCTTGGCTCAATTGCCTTACTCACCAGACAGTTGCCAGGCTTCGCTCAAATGACTATGGATTCAGATTTATTTTGTGGTATCGAGCTTGGTGCCTGGACCATGTCTCTGAGATATCTCCCACAGCTGCAGAGTTGGGCCTTTCGTTCAGCCTTTGCTAGCCTGCTAGTTTGTTTGAGTTGCTATTATTTTGTTTTGCTTTGTGGTATATTTGGGTTTATTTTTCTTATGTTTTGTTATTTGTTTTTGAGACATTCTCATGTAGCCCAAGCTAGCCTTGAACTTGCTGTATAGCTGATGATGACCTTGAATTTCTGATCCTCCTGCCTCCACCTCCTGAGTGCTGGGGTTACAGGCATAGTGCCACCACACCTAGTTTGGGCAGTACTGGAGGATGAGGCCACCGTTCAACACATCATCCTGAGCACTGTGGCACACTATGTGATGATCCAGCCATGCCCCCGGTCTTGTTGAGAAGGTCTTACATTTGGCTCACAGAGCACAATATGAGAAGTCAATAGAAACAGACTGTCTGTTTTAGAAGACATGGCTAAGACTGGCTATGCTTACATACTCTGATGCAAATTTTTCACCATCAGAAGATCTAAACATATATGTTCCCATTCTTCATACACTAGGTGCCACTACAATTTTAATGCTCATATTTATGTTTTGCATTGCTTGCCAATAAGAGCTCATGGAAATACTCTGCATGCTATATATATTATATATATGTATATATAATATATATGTTATCTATAATTATATATATATATATATATATATATATATATATATATATATATATATGCTTTAACTTTTTTTTTTCAAGGCCTTGAGATGGCCCAGCAGGTAAAAGTATTTGCTTCCAAGCCTAATGATCTGAGGCCCCAGGACTCAGTGGAAGAAGAGAACCTGTTCCCTCTGACCTTGTCCTCTGACCTCCACAGTGAGCCACAGCAGTTACACCCACATGTATACACCCTTGTGCACACATAATAACTAAAGTGTAACTTTTTTTCATTAAAACTGTTTTTCCAAAAGAGAAGTGGAAGTCGTTTGATGTTAGCTTAAGCAGCTTTCTGGTCTGTGGGCATATTCTTCATGTAAGAAATACTCTAACAGTAGCAACACTAACTCAAGTTTCCCTGGAGAACAGGACCCATGCCCAATTGTTCATTTGCATATACTCAACATTGTCCAGGTCAGCTAGGTAAACTGACTGAACTGCAACCAGATTTTTAAATGTCTTATTCTTAGCTTGAATTTTCTCTCCAGAATACTATAGAAAATCAACAAAGATCTTAAGCAATCATTATCCTCAAGTAATACAAAAAAAGCCATGTAAAATGCCACCCACTTCTAAAATGAATATACTTATGCATTATAATAAACGTACCACGTGACACATTTTCTAATTTTGTTTCCATGCAATTTCGTGCTATTAAAGTGATTTATAAAGAAGCCCAATTATAGTTTAGGTCAGGGCCAACCCTGAAGGAGGGGAGGGAGGAAAGAGAGAGAATCGGTGTTGGGTTTAAAAGGCAAGATTTACTGACAAAAAAAAGTGGATTTAGAGCCAAATTTTCAGCTTCTTACAATTGCATAGTAAACATTCTTTGGACAAAGCAGAAGGGAAGAGGGGAGGATGAGTTCGGTGGTTCAGTTCTGAGAGGACACAGGGCCTCAGCAACCACAGTGACAGCGAGAGCCCCCGGAGACTCACAAAGGCAAGGCCTGCTCCAGCCCTGGGGGCTCTTCTCTTCAGGCTCTTGCGGCTTTGTGTTGGACCCACACACCCGTCACTAACATACGCCTAGAAAGGCAGCCTCCTCCATGCACACCTGCAAACAAGTTACTGGGTTTTATGTTCTACTGCTCCGCTCAGAGGTGCATCGTTAAAAACCATGTGCATGTGTGTTCTGCCCCCATGTATCTGTGCACCAAGTGTGGCCAGAAGGGCATTGGATCCCCTGGAACTGGAGTTACAGATGGGGTGTTGGGAATCAAACGTGGGTCCTTTGACAATGCAGCCTGTGCTCTTCACCACTGAGCCATCTCCCCAGCTCATGTTGATTGGAATCTTATCTTTGCTGACAGTGCAACTGTGTGTAGACAATGTAATTGAAGCTGAGGACTTAATTATATGAAATATATGATGCTACTCTCCAAAATTTACAACCAGCGAGAAAGACAGGCTGAGACATTCCTGTCCTCAGCAGCTCTGACTGGAGAAGTCAGATACCAGCCTGCAATCTGAGAGGCACAGTGACTCTCCATCCTTGGGATACAGATCTCCCTTGAGTGTCTCTTTGACTGTGGTCTTGATGAAAACAATTAACATCTGGATCTGTAAAAATAATCTCATTTCTGGGACCTACACAATTCCATAAAAGTACTAACACTCTGCTAGCTGTCTATCTCATCTTATTCTTGAGTTCTAGGAATGGTTCCTACTGTTACTCTTGTTTATGACTAAAGAAATGGAATTTGGAGAAGTGGCTTACCCCAGGCCAGGCAGCTGTAATGCAGCAAGTCAAGATGGCGGTCCACATCCCTACAGTAACAAGGCTTCCCATAGTCAAAGGGGCAAATCACTGCTGAGCATGGATTCTACTTTATAGATGAAGAAATGGAGGGTTTCCTACTTCCCCATCACAGAGTTCTTGAGAACGCGAGTCAGAAAGGTTAAGAGAGAGACAGCAACAGATAGACTAGAGAGATGATTTAGTAGTTAAGAGCACTGGCTGCTCTTCCAGAGGACCCAGGTTCAATTCCTAGCTCCAGAGGATCCAGTGCCCCTTCTGGCCTCAGTGGGCATGGCACAGGACATACACACAGACAAAACACCCATGCACATAAATTAAATGAAGAAAAGAAAAAAAAAATCTTTAAAGAGTTAACAGTATTTTAAACCAAATTTTGCCCAGGGTCAAGAAGAAGTCTGTATTTCTTGCCTTCATGATATTTCATTTCAGTATTTAAAACCTGTGTTCTGGTTCCCCTGTATCCCCAAGAAGGAAGTTTAACAGAAGGCTTAATTTGTAACTCAGAATTTATCTGCCTTCCTCCATACAGCAGAGTCGTGGTTGTCTAGCAGCTTTTCTTCTTAATTGCTCATTAATTATATATTTCAAATTGTTTGTAATATGTCTCATTAGAAAAGTATAGAGCATTATTGGTAGGTTACCATTATAAGATTATACAGTTCCTACCACTGAGCTAAGAAGAATTAATGAAAGCTCAAGGCTCAAAATTCACAATAACCTTATTCTAAAAATGTTGATTTGTAGCTCATTGGTAGTATCAAGGATTCTGTCAAATGTTTTCAAATTTTCTTACAGAAAAATATAGAGAACACAATTGTCGAGCAATGTTCCAATGGCACACTAGCAGCATAATGAGCGCCATCCCTTCCCACCCACCTTGGTGGGAGCGTGGACCTTTCTGTAGCTTATATATATAGCTGTGAAAACACAGCCTTTCTCCATTTGAGACTAGAACTACAGCTTTTATCCATAAACTTAGCTTATCAACATCCCTGTCTTCAAACTAATGAACAAGAACCCAACAGCTCATTGCCAGAGGAACTTAGGTTTCTAAATATATAAAATCAAATTAAGTGATATGCTCCAGAAGGTGTTGTAATTACTGAATGAAATAATATATCGAGATTACTTCTTATAGCAGTTGCACTCACTATTTGGATATTTGTGTGATAAGGAATGAGACACTTTGATGAACTTTATTAAAATCCTCCACGGATCCCCAAAGCCATCCAAACACTCGTTCATTCATCTCTCCACCAACATGTATAGAATACCAACCATGTAACAAACAGTATTTGATGTGGGGAAAGAAGCCTGCATGGCAAAGCTGTAGGAAATAAAATACTTTCTGTCGATTTTGATGTAATCTGTAAGTATTTTTTATGCAGTGTACAGGTTGATAACCTAAATCTAACCGTGCCTCCCTGGTGTCACCTCCATTTTTGACTGAGAATAGGATAGAAACCGAGTGTCTATTTTACAAAATATTTAGTGATTTTCAAAATTGAAAGTTTAATCATTTGGGGACTAGAGGGCCATGGAGTAGGTGTGAATGTCAAAACTACTCACCCAGAATGTCACCTCCTCTCTGAGTCACCCTCCCCTGGCCATTCTGGGGTGCACACCGTCTGTGGTCCTCCTGTCTTGTCCGCCTGCTTCCCTGCGTCAGTGGTTCCCATCACAGGCATCTCTAACTTCACTCTCCCCCATCCGAGTCTGGAGAGGCGTCTTTCTGTCCGTCCCAGTACCACCCAGTTCTCACCGCTGTCTTAGCTGTTTTTTGTGAACACGACACAAACCTAGACATACGACACAAACCTAGACATACGGGAAAAGGAAATCTCAACTGAGGCGTTGCCTCCACGCCTGTGGGCATTTTCTTGATTGCTGATTGATGTGGGAGGGGCAGCCCCACCCCCACCCCCCACCGTAGGTGGGAGGTCCCAGCCCACTGTGGACAGTGCCATTCTACACAGGTGGGGCTGAACTGTGTAAGAAAAGTAGCTGGGCCAGGCAGGGGAAGCAAGCCAGTAAGCAGCATCCCTCCACGGCTTCTGCTTCAGTTCCTGCCTCCAGGTTCCTGCCCCGAATTACTGCCTTGGCGTCTCTCCGTGATGGACTAACCTGTAAGCCAAATAAACCCTCTCCTCCTCCGTGGTTTTGGGCCGTGGTTTTATCGCAGACACAGGGAAACAAACCAACACACACAGCTGTAGCAAAGTGTCAAATGACGCCAAGCTTGCTTTCCCACATCCTTTGAAATGTGCTAATAGGGAAACGGGTTCACATTTAGAGTGGTGTAATGGTTATTCTTGACTGTCAACAGGCTCTGTAATCGACTAAGAGATTGTCTGGCACCTTCCAGCAGTGGCAGCCCAGAATCAGAGAGGTCTGAGGAAAACTCAGTGCTGCTTTTATTCCTGCCATAGCTGCCATTGCTGAGCGTGCCCTGGCCCGCAGCTGCCATTGCTGGGCGTGCCCTGGCCCACAGCTGCCATTGTTGGGGAGTGCCATGGCCTGCAGCTGCCATTGCTGGGGAGTGCCCTGGCCCGCAGCTGCCATTGCTGGGGAGTGCCCTGGCCCGCAGCTGCCATTGCTGGGGAGTGCCCTGGCCCGCAGCTGCCATTGCTGGGGAGTGCCCTGGCCCGCAGCTGCCATTGCTGGGGAGTGCCCTGGCCTGCAGCTGCCATTGCTGGGGAGTGCCCTGGCCTGCAGCTGCCATTGCTGGGGAGTGCCCTAACCCGCAGCTGCCATTGCTGGGGAGTGACCTGGTCTACAGCTGCCATTGCTGGGGAGTGCCCTGGCCCGCAGCTGCCATTGCTGGGGAGTGCCCTGGCCTGCAGCTGCCATTGCTGGGGAGTGGCCTGGCCCACAGTTGCCATTGCTGGGGAGTGCCCTGGCCCACAGCTGCCATTGCTGGGGAGTGCCCTGGCCCACCACTTTCAGTGCCCCTGCTCTCATCCCCCACTTTCTTGAGAACCCAGCATCCTGGTTGCAACATGGAGTGAAGCCGAGTGGCTGTCCAGGAATCTCCTAAGCCCCAGCGCCACACTCGAACTGTTGGGGATCCAGCTTTGGGGACCAGCAGATACCAGGTTCTTGGTCTCTTGTGTCACAAAGGCCCAGTTGAGTTGCCCAGCTCCATCGTGTAAGCTAAGTTAATAAATCCCTCAATAATACATGTTCGTTCTGTAGGTTCTGTAAGGCTAATAATGACCTAGGGGTCCTTGTACATTTTACGTCACTCCTAACCTGGTAGTGTATTACAATGAGTGATAACTGATGTTAATTTTGCTATCTTTTGTAGAAACATGCCCCTGCAGAGTTTTTATTATTATTATTATTATTATTATTATTATTATTATTATTCCAAATATAGGTTTACTTTTGTCCCTAAGAACAGAAGTCTTTCCCTTCCCCTGGACATGTATAATTTTGTCTTTGGGGCTGTGAGCCCAGCCTTTAACAGCTGAGCTATCTCTCCACCCTTCACTTTCATGTGGGATTTTCCTCTTGTCGTAGTTTAGAAGAGCGTCTATCGGGAGCGAGGTCGGTTTGGGGTTTGGTTTTGCTTTGTTTCTTTTTTTTTTTCACTACCACACTGTGGACCTGGAATGATCTGGAAACAACTTTTACTCTAGCTTCACTTTTGGCAGCCTAGATATGTGTGTGTGTGTGTGTGTGTGTGTGTGTGTGTGTGTGTGTGTGTGTTTTAACTGAGTTACTCAGTTTGAAATATGTTCTTTAAACTGTGGCCTTATCTGTGCCCTGGGACTGAACAGCACCTGCTAACTGAAAGTGAAGTATTGAGTGTGAGAGAAGAACAGAACCTAGAAATGAACAGAGAGGGAAATTTTCACTTCTTGCCATAGCTGAAGTAAAGTGTAAGAATACAGGCCTGCCCAGTGAAACCGTCTCCAACACACCATCAGTGATCAATAGTCACTAAATGGAGATTATATATATATATATATATATATATATATATATATATATATATATATATATATATACTTACGTTTAACACCAAAAGGAAAGCCAAAGAGACCAAGGCATTTCTTAGTAGTTGAGTTATGAGCTGCCAAGATGGCGATGTTCCACTGTCTGGCCATCCTGATCTCGATGTTGCAGTTCAGGCCTCGCAAGTTACTTCCTGACATCCGGCACAAGCTTTTTCCATGCTGATGTGATGCTCTTTCTGTTCACACGACATGTGTGCACAGAATGCTCCCTTCATGCCCCAGAGCACGGTCAGGACCGCGCCGTAACACCAAGCACTTAGCTGAGGTGGAGGGGTGGCTCAGTACCATGTAGGCAACAGCTTGGGAGGTTCCTTGGGGAGTTACAGAAATTATCTGTGGAATAAATTTAGCAACAGAACAGATTTCTCATGGTGCTTCCCTGAGGCTGATGCTATTGTTCGGGGAGAGTTGATGAGAGGGCTGGTGCCTTTTAGAGCCCCCAGGAGCTTGGATTCCAGCTTTCAGATCCGCTTTGTCTGTCCTGCAGAGCCATGGGCGTCCTGGTGACAGGACTGGGTCTTCCTTGTCTTTGCTCTGTCAAGGACTCTAACAGTGCTGGGAATGCAGCTTTTCCTCATGCTGGGTTACCCATGCTCAACGTCTTTCACAATATTATCTCTAACCTGAGAAGTGGGCTTAAGCAAGCCAGTGGCCATGTTTTAAATAGGCCAATAGAAAAGCATCAGAACAGAACCAGTGAGGTCCCTACATTCCCTTCATTATGAAGCAGGGCCTAGAAATCTCAAATTGGAAAATACATTTTAGGGCATATTCCTACAAAGAAACCATAAAAATCATTTATTTCTAGAGAATAGGAAACCAGAGAGTCCTCGGCCCATGCAGATCCTTCACCTTCCACACAAGGCAGCCCCAAAGAGCGCAGAATAACCTGCTCAGTACCCCAACACCGACAGGGAGCCAGGACTCTGCTTTATCGCATGAGTGCTGCAGATCTTCAAAAGCCTGAACGTTTTCAATCCTCTGGCCCACTGATAGGACTCACCCCAGGCCAGCGGAGCACAGGCATTGATACATTCTCTTAAGGGAAAAAAAAAAACAACAACAACAAAGAACAGCGCAGACCTGTACCTGGTTCCAATTACAATGAAAACTGAAATATGCTCGGTTTGATTTTCTTACTTTTAAAGTTATTTTCATGTCATCCAGTGGTATCCATTTCCCAGTTCCTGTGTTCACACCCTAAGTTCTTTCCCACCACATTTACAGTTAACTAGAAGTCACAAAGGATCTACAACTCCTCATTCTCTTTTGTCCAATGACCAAGGAGGACTTCTGGAAACAGTGAGGTTCACCACCAAAGGGGTTTAATTTCCATTGAACAGAAAAGACAGCCCCCACCTGTCAGAGACAAAGCAGAATTGTGTTGTTTTAGAGACAGTGTCCATAGACTCATACCACTGACCAGAGCACATAATTCATACCCTGCCACCAGGGCAGTCTTTGCCTCTAGATTCATGTTCTCTATCTGAAAAATTAACAAGGATTTCGTACTTCCCTTTATTACTTTAGCCACATTGTAAACTGGCCTTTTGCTCGGCCAGTTTAAGCTGTACCCAGTAGGACTGGAGAGCTGTGAGTACACTTCTGTACCTTTTGCTTCATATCGAGAGTCACAAATTCACAATCTGGCCTTATTTTCTTTAGGCTAATAATGCATAATTAAACTGTCATTATGACCTATATTTTATAACCATTTTTACTTTGCATTCCCCCTCTCTGAACACTAGACCCCTGAATAGTAGAAAAGGTATTTGCCATTGCGTTAACATGCCATCCAAAGACAAAAAGACGCTGTGCTTGTGAGCGAGGACTTCGTTCTTTAAAGGATTATTACATCCCCATGCAAGTACTTTCCTCTTCCCCCTTATTTTATGTTTGAGACGTAAAATGTAGCCACTGGGTCATAAATTATAATTGCCTTGCCTTTCATCTGAAAGCAGAATGCAAGTATAAAGCTTTCCTGTTCGGGTAATTTCTGTAATTTTATGCATAGAATTAATAAGGCCCTGATATAATTCATATGTGCAAATTGCATCCACAATACCATCAGCGTTTCTCAGAATGAGTCGTCACAGAAGCACCAACCCAGATAACAGAATTAGTTATTAACTCTTCAGGCCGCCTTTACATTTCCTTTATGTCGTGTTTTGCACACGCATAGTAATATTGTGCCATTTTTTACCAGCTAGTTAAGATTTCTTTGTATAAACAGTAACTGAATATATTCATGTCAAAGATAATCATTCCTTTAAAAGCTTCCTTTGTCAGGTATTCATTAAAGTAGGTTTCACATCAAAATGATCGTCACTAATATAGGGCAAACATCTTCCGCATTTGGCAGGTTTAAATTTTTCATTAATTTCATTAGCATGATATCAAATCTTCAGCTGGTGTCGTGTCCCAGAAGCGGCACAGAGGTCTACCTTATGGATGCTCACAATACGTAGCTGCACAGTGAAATAACCACCACCGTAGAAACAACGTTCATGTGTGCTTCTGAAATTGATGTTCGGTATTTCCACTTCTTTATAAACGAGGCTTCCATTTTCTTAATTCTGACCTTCATAAATTGCTTAGTTATCTACATTAAGGCTTCTCCCCGGCTGATTTCACCACTCCAGGCTGCAGGCTTCACTGGCGTTTTGACTCAAGCCTGGAGGTAACGGAATAAGTGCAGTGCCAGCTCCATCTCCCCCCATCACACATGTGGATGCTGGGAGCATTGAAATGGATAGCGTGGGTGACAGAATTTCACAAAAGCGCCTACACAAAGAGCTGCCCTTCAGAGGGCAAGGCACACACCATTTCTCCTCACCGCAAAGCAGTTCACAACCTTCTCCAGCTTTTCAGGGGAGGCTTCTCCATGCTCCACTTTTCGCCTAAACCTGATGGAGCTGATGAATTTTTTAGAAAGATGATTTGATTCCTAGGCAGTTGGGGGAGAGAACAGCAAAGGCGGGGATCGAGGCCACAGCTGTAACTGTCTCAAAGGAATGAAGTAAGAATAAATAGTCTTTCGGTGTGGTCCTATGGACACTGAAGGTCATTAACACAGCACGAAAACAGCTGTATTTGCCGCGGGGCTTGGTGACGAGGGGCTCAGGGCAAAGGGAAGTCAGTGATCTCAGAGGTCTTGCCGCGTGAGGAACCAGCTGCAGCCTGCTGTCTGGGGACAGAGCTGACCTGCCAAGACTGACATGTGAATGTTTCACCTGCACTCACCTGCGCACACTGGGCTTGCCTGGTTATAAGTGGCCTTGGGATTTGTTTTTGTTTCATCTTATTTTATTGGCAAGCCAAAGCATGTAGCTAAAGTGAGACTTGACTTTCAAAAGTATACCTTGACGTTTTGCAGACTTCACGTCTCACTAGCGTATGGGGTACACCTTATCACCAGCCTATACAGCACATTGCTTTCTGTACCCGAGAACTACCCATCTTCATCCACTGGGGAGAGGACCGCTATTATCTTCTTCTGTTCATACTTACTTGATTTTATATGCATAACATTAAAATCATCATTTGATCTAGATAATAGAGTGCAAATTAGCAGTACCCAAGCATCGCCATGATCTAATTCTGTAACATTTTTTATCAGCCCAAAGAAAATCCCATATTTACATAGTAGTCACTGTACACGACTCTTCCCTACTACCTATGAGACAACCAGGCTTTGCTTCCCGCCTCCCCATCTTTGCTTATTGCCTATTATTTCATGCAAATAGAATGCTACAGTATGTATTCTCTGGATCAGTTCTTTCAATTAGTGTAATTTAATTTCTTTTTGAAGATCATGTGTATTGTATCTGTATTTATTTTAAAACAATAGGAAGCCATTCCTACTGAACTGGAGCTCAATCTGATCAATAAGCTGGATATAAACTGTTTGAAAACATTCAAATATTATTTTAAAAATCATTAGTGAGCTGATGTGGTGGCAAACACCTTTAATGCCAGCATTCAGGACACAGAGCCAGGGGAATCTCTGTGAGTTCAAAGCCAGCCTGGTCTACATAGTGAGACCCTGTTTTAAATTTAAAACACACACACACACACACACACACACACACACACACACACACACACACATTAATGAAGAACTAGAGAGATGGTTTGGTGATTAACAGCACCTGATGTTCTTCCAGAGGACCCGAGTTTGGTTCCCAGTACACTCGTCAGCTCACAGCTAACTTTAATTCCAGCTCTAGGGACTTCAACATCCTCTTCTGGCCTCCTCTGGCACCTACACATACGTGGCCTGCATCCACACAAATACAAAAAAAGAAGTCTTAAAGAATCACTAGTGAAAAGTAAAGAGATCATTTTCCTACAGGCAACCTCATGGAAAAGACCACAGCTCAGTCTCGCCTACACCAGCGTTGACTTTACAGGATAGAGGAGGCTTCTACACGGCACCTGTCACACTGGAATGTGACGTGATGACATCACATTGAAATGTGGTGTGATGACATCATACTAAAATGTGACACGATGATGTCACACTGAAATGGGACATGATGGTGTCACACTGAGATGTGACATAATGACATCAAATTGAAATGTGACACGATGACACCATACTAAAGTGTGACATGATGACGTCACACTGAAATGTGACATGATGACTGGACTGAGGCACTGTGAATCTCTGGAGTGGCCACAAGTCAAGCATCTAAATCTGGCCTTTGGAGTTTCTCTTGCGCTGGCTCCTCTCTTTGTCAGTTCCACAGTTATCTCTTGAAGGTAAAAATGATTTTTTAAAATGCATTCTAAATTTTAGGATCTATGATATTTTGGACTTAATGAACTTAGAAACTAGTGGAGACATCCCAGCTTGATGGCATAAAATTGACTGACTTTTGGTTTAAGAGCTGGGAGGAAACTTAAAGATCATTTCATCCCCTCAAATCATACTGTGTGGAAATACATCTATTAGACTCCTAAGTACTTGAGACTGTCTATGGTGTTTGTGAAAATAAAGCCTCTCAACATTGGATGCTCTGATCCATTCTGGAATGCCGTTGGAAATGTGTACTTAAAAGTTACTTTTTCTGGATTTGTTTTTTGACAGTTTCATATTGTACAAAGTGCATATCTGATCTGATCTGATCTCTCTTGTCCCTTCACCCTGCGCGTCCCTTTCCCACCGTCATTCAGGGTTGGTTTGTTTGCTTTGTTGTTTGTCTTGGGAGCCACTGGGTGTAACAAAGGTTGGATTGCTGTGTGTGTCCCATGGCTTTGGAACAATTCCCCGGAGCCCAGTGAGTGCCTCAGGGAGAGCACACAGCTGAAGACAGTGACTGAGCCTCCTCCTAAATCCATTAATATCCCATAGTTCCCGAGAAGCGGGGCCCTGGGAGCAGCCCCCTCAGTCTATGACCCACTGCAGGCAGCCACCTCTGTTGTATGGTCATGACTTCATTGACTGTCCATGTCCAGAGGACAGCACTTCACACCCTATCTTCTGGCTCTTGTGTTCTTTCTGCCCTCTCTTCTGAGGTTCTCCCACTTTTCTACAATGAATGGAGATATAGCTGCTCAAAGTGCTGAGAATAAATGATGGCACCCCCTCCTTCCCAGGCTCAGGGATCATCAAGATGGAAGGGGCAAAAAGATTCTAAGAACCAGAAGCCACAGTAACTATAGCGAAAAAGTGTTTTCTGAACACAAGGCAGTTGCATATATGAACTGACAGCAGGTTTGATGTGTGACCGTGTGCACAAGACCCCAGCGTGGAGAAGGGTTCCCGGCTCCTAGCTGAGGAGTTATTGGCGATTGTGTGGCTGCTGGGAGTGGGGAGTTGGTTTTCTCTAGGGATGCTGGACCTGAGAGGCTGCTCACGCTCCAATAGATGGCGCTCCAGCCATTCACATACCGCCAATGCTAAGGGGAGATGGGGAGGAATTGTGGAAGGAAAATGGGAGGTGAGCTTGATAAAAAGACGTTGTACATATGCATGATCCTCAGGGAGTAAAAAGAGAGGAAAAGTGTGGGTTGAGACCTTGGCCTGAAATAGGACATTTGCACTGTTAATAAGTATTTCAGCAGCAGCCTCAAACTCTAATGTGTGCCTGATTCAGCCTGGGCTGAATTTTTAAAATTTTGTTGTTGTTGTTGTTGTTAAAATAAGCTGCCATACTCAATTCTCAGGTGTTTCTGATGTGACTGGTCTAGTCTAGAAGGGAGCCTCAGGATTTACCTAACGGTATCCCTGGTGATGTGGATGATGCTGGTTGTGGACCACATGTCATCGATTCTAAAATAATTGTTCCTGGACCATATTTAAAGACATTGTAATAAATAAACCAGACCACATTTCTCCATCTGTCCTTCACTGTGTAGTCTTCAGTAATTTCCACAACTTCAATGGAATAATATTTTAATCTAAAAGTCAGTAAAGAACTGGGTGTAATGACCCATGCCCCAATCCCAGCAACTGGGAGGCAGACATAAGAAGATCACAATTTTGAGGTCAGCCAGGGCAACATCACAAGTTCAAGGCCAGCCAGGGCTACATAATGAGACCGTGCCTCAAAAAGACAAAGAGTAAAGAGTGAAGATAATGGGCTGAAGAGATGGCTCAGCGGTTAAGAGCAGGGGCTGCTCTTCCAGAGGACCCGGGTTCCACTGGCAGCACCCACAAGGCTGCTCACAACCCCTGCAACTGCAGTGTGGGGGGGACTTAACGCCCTCTCCCGTCCACTGCATGCACTACACATACATGATGCAGACATACATGCAGGCAGCACCTACTGTGGTGGTATTGTGTTTCCCAAAATATTGTGTACTCTAATAAATTTATCTGGGGTCAGAGAACAGACAGCCACTAAATACAAAGGCTAGAAAATGGTGGCACTCACACCTTTAATCCTAGCATTCCAGAGATAGAAATCCCCCTGGATCTCTGTGAGTTCAAGGCCACATTGGAAATAGCCAAGCATGGTGACACACGCCTTTAATCCCAGAAAGCCAGCCTTTAATCCCAGAGAGTGGTGGTAGAAAGGAGAAAGATATATAAGGCGTGAGGACCAGAAACTAGAAGATTTTGGCTGGTTAAGCATTCAGGCTTTTGAGGAGTAATTCAGCTGAGACCCATTCCGGATGAGGACTCAGAGGCCTCCAGTCTGAGGAGACAAGACCAGATGAGGATCCGGCGAGGTGAGATAGCTGTGGCTTGTTCTGTCTCTCTGATCTACCAGCATGGACCCCAATAACTGGCCTCGGGTTTGATTTTATTAATAAGAACTTTAAAGATTCTTGCTACAACCTACACATATAAAATGAGATTTTTTAAAAAGAAAGAAAATGTAAATGTTAAGGACCCAAAACCAATGTATTAAAAACATTCTTTTTAAAACATTAGCTATTGTCATTTCTTATTATTATTTATTACTATAAAATCTTAACAAAATCATGGTTAGCTTATAGAAAATAAACATATTTAATCCTGTCTGTACTATTTTAAACTTTAAAATTATAACTTGTTTGTAAAAACATAGCATTATCTATATTTATACAGCATTTCTTTTGGCTTTCTGTTGTACATTTTTGGAAGTCTGTTGTTTAAACAGTGTAAAAACAACAATTGAGGCAACTGAAACATTAGTGTCTAGTAACTTGGTGTTACAGTTAAAACCCGGATTCACGTGGGTGGGGGAGAGATGCCCTCCCATACATCCCGTACCCTGCAAGCCCACACCCACCCCGGCCCATCAAGCCTGAGGCAGGTGGGAGAGCTGTCTCTGAGGTCATGAGAGCAGGAGAGCTGTCCCTGGCCCTCACCAGCTGCAACACTCGGGAGCCAGGCCCTGTACCTTGCCTGGGCAGCGCAGTAGAGCTGACCCTGTTGGTGGAGGTGTGGCTGAGCCAGCCCCCAAGTTGTGAGCACGGGAGAGCTGACCCTGAGGCCAGGCCTTGAGAGCTGGAGGACCGGCCCCGCCCCTTGTTCATGCTGCAAGGGGTGAAGCAGCCTGGGCAACTGGGCGCGGGAGGGAGTGGGGCACCGGGCGGGCGAGCTAACCAACCCTACAAGTACCCAGTCCCAGAACCCGGGTTATGTGTTGTGTGTTGGCCCACCCCAACATGCACCTCATGTATGATCTGCGGGAGCTTGGGGAGGGGGAACCAGTTCTGAGGACCCAGGGCTGCAGGATCTCCATGACACAGGCCACAACAGGATGTCCACCAAGAGTCCCAGTGAGGGCCCAGCATCCGTGGTGCAGCCGAGACCAGAGACCTTGTACCAAACCAGTGATTCTTTTCGATAAATGCCTGCCTGTAAAAATATATGGCTAAAGGGGTTCACTGCGTGACTCGCTGTGTCACACTGCAGCTTCCATGACGAGATTTTCCCCCTTCTTCCTCTTTTTTCTTTCATTTCCCCCTCTTTTTCTCTTAAATTTTATTCTGGTTTATTTTGAGGTGGGGTGGGAGATGGGTGGGATCGAGAGGCGTGATGAGAAAGACACAAAGAAAGAAAAAGAAACCTAATGTTATTTAATAAAGGAATCCATTTTTCTTTTCCTGGAAAAAAAAATGATTCAGGGGTGCAGCCTGCTGGGTGTCCCTGGCATTGCAAAGGGGAAAGCTGAGTCGTTATCATGTGATACAGTTTTATGAAAAATTCTTCACTGGTTTTTAAAAGCATCCTGAGCATGCTCGTCAACAAGGAGCATGAAAACCTTTGAGGAATTCTAGATTTTCTTAGCTTTATGTTCTTCCTTGTGATGAGAGTTTGGACAAGTACTCACCTTTTGAGTAGAAAATGTTTTTAATTTTTATTTTATTGGTGTTGGTGTGTGTGCGCATGCCCAGCACGGCACGTGTGTAGGGATCAGAAGACAGCTAAGTTTGTAGAGTTTGGTTCTCTCTTTCTGCCTTTCACGTGGGTTCCAGTCTCTAGAGCAAGCACCTTTACCCACTCAGCCATCTCAGTGACCCTTGAGTAGAAAATTTTTGAGAGAAATATTAGAGAAAGAATAGTGTTCTGTCCCCTCAAATTATGTTGACCTGTGTGACTCTCACACCTCCACGTGCCTGAGACTCAGTGATATTTGTGAAAATAGTCTCCTAGACTCAGAGATTCTAGAGTCCTGAAGAGTTACCCAAACTTCAGGTTCTTCCTCTGTATAATGGACCAACACCATAATTTGAACCCATAATTCCGAACATCATTTAAGTTCTAAGCACAATGCTGGGCTCATTATAAGACCCTACAGATTTGCATATATGCATATGTGTATATATCTGTATATGTGCGTGAATATGCATGTGCACCTTTTCGTTCTTCCTATATAGCTTGTCCTAATGATCAGGACATGCATGGACTTCATGTTAATGTTTCTCTACATTTTTGTCTTTTAGCTCCTGTGAATTAAGAAAGAGGTCATTAGAAGAGACATATAATTTTGTAGATATTAAACACCAATCATGAAATGAAGTATCCTGTCTGAATAACTTACTGTCCTAATCCTTACTCATGATAAAACAGAAAAGAAGATCACATTAAACTCTGATGCCACTGGGTACCAACTATGCTTAGAAACTCATATCTTGAGTCCCTTCCCCTGACCCAATTCACTTGTGATCTGAACATCGTCCAGTGGTTTCGTGTGTACTTGGGAACAGGTTCACCTGTTTTCTGTTCTAGCTTCCCAACTGGTCAATCCAGACTCAGGATTCAATGATCTACATCAGTGACCAGGCCTTAAAACAAACATTCCAATGAAAGACAATGATTAATCTGTGTAGGAAAAAAAAAAACAAAACAAAACGGCTTTTGTGAAGAATAGAATAGAATCAAGTAGAATAGCCAATAGTCGATAGAAATGCTCATGGAATATCAGTTATGATTGGTGGGGAGGGGGCACTGTGTGTCAAGTAAAGGAAACCTTGTGCATTCTGCTGTTGCAGACTGCAATGACGTAAGATGCCCTTTATGCAGTAAGACAAGTATTGAAGGTTAAAGTATTCAGTTTCTTCACCTACTGTCAGGACCAGCAAGAACTGCACACACACACACACACACACACACACACACACACACACACACAAACCATCAATAAACACTAATAAAATTGGCTCTGAAGCTTGAAGTTTTCATGTGTCCCGCCCAGTCCGCAGCCGCTCAGATCCCAATAAACACACAGAGGCTTATTTTATTTACAAACTGTATGGCCATTAGCTCAGGCTTATTACTGACTAGCTCTTACACTTAAATTAACCCATAATTCTTATCTAAGTTTAGTCATGTGGCTTGGTACCTTTTCTCAGTTCTGCCTTGTCATCTTGCTTCCTCTGTGTCTGACTGGTGACTCCTGACTCAAACCTTCCTCTTCCCAGAATTCTCCTCATCTGCTCACCCTGCCTTCACTTCCTGCCTGGCTACTGGCCAATCAGAGTTTTATTTATCAACCAATCAGAGCAACACATATTCCCAGCTTACAGAATGACATCCCACAGCAGGGCTCAGCAAAATCCTCACAGTACCTGTGCAATCAAAGGTGGAAGTTTGATTGGAAGATACATTTACTTGCCATGTTTATGACCAAGCCATCATTCCAAGCACTACATGCCCATCTGGTGACTGGGCAGTAGGAACTGGGAGAGTTCCAGTCCTGGTGTGCACAGGAGAGATGAACCACCATGCTTCCAGATGCTGTGCCAGCTCCGACAGTCTTGTATGGTGGCTTATCAAAATCACACTCGATCAACATTCTTAAAATAGAGCTGTGCTGGAGCTTGGACGAAGCTTCATGTATTGAGCAATTAGTAAAGGAATTAGATGGGCCCTGTTTATGGTCAAGTGTTAGGGATACCATGAAGAGAGACTCTCTCTCTTTCCCTTGCATAACACTACATACTCATACAGTAATGCAGACTGATTAACACAGGCCATATAACAGATCTTTCTTGCATTTAATTAATGCATGATGAATTCTTCCCTTTGCTGACTCAGTGAAGTCTATAAGAAACAGACGGCATCACCTTCTCTCCCAGGATCAATAGCACAGTGTTACTGACACGTTTTCAAGTCAAGAACCTATGACGCAAAGAAATATCATTAGGATTAGCATTCATGAGCATCCTGGGAACTCACTTGAAAAGAGTGCCGCTCTGTAACAATTAGTGAGCGGAAAAAAGTTTGATTTGAAAATGATTTTAATTTGCTTAAAATATTTTGAGAAACGTTCATCATTTTCTCTTGCTATGAATTTTAATTACACACACTTAATATCTGCTTCAAAACTAAACCCCGTTAAAGAGCAGGTGTAATGCAGAGACACACGTGTAGGGTGGTGTGATGTAGTCATTCACCCAGCCTCAGTGAGAACGAGGGGTGTGCCACGTTCTTCCAATGCCATCTAGTGGAGGACTCTGATGATTTTTATCTGAGTTTGTGTGGATAATCGGCCATCTCTCTTTCCAGCTCTTAATTCATAACACATTATACTTAGTTAAATAGTGCATATCCAGTCACAGATTGAAAAGAAATTAAAACCAAGAAGGCAAAGTATAAACCATATTGAATGTCAAAGACGGCTTCATGACAGCGTGTGCTCATTTCCAGCTCCATCACTAATGATGTAACAAAGCCCAAAGCCATCACCAATACCACTAGGCCGTTCTATCACAGTGCGATGACACATCCTGATTTACTCAAGAACACTCTAAGGACAGAATTATGAAATTTAATATAATATCTTATACGTTGATTCCCGTCTTTCCTGCCCTGACTCGTCCATCCCCTTCACACGTCACCTGATCTCCTCTGTGAGGTTGCCTTGTCAATCGGCCTGCATACAGCATAGACTCCAGCTGGGCCTTCTGTGCATCCAGGATACTTTGTAGCTACATCTCTGCTACTTCATTACATCCTATCACAGCATTCAGAGATTTCTGGGCTTGGCTGAGGACTGTTTGAGACTCTTGGAGCAGAATCCCATCAGATAGCATCCTGCTTCCTTGTTCTATTGTTCTATTCACACTGGGTCTCATGATTGGACTGAAAGCCCCCTGAGGACAGAGGCCATATTTAATGCTATTCTTAAGAACTCCTAGGACAATAACATGTAAGGAGAGAGAGAGAGAGAGAGAGAGAGAGAGAGAGAGAGAGAGAGAGAGAGAGAACACTTGTGCGTATTCATGCCTGCTCATGGTTGCATGTGTGCCTTTCTGAGATAGAGGTCAGAGTTCAGCCTCTGCAGGTGTTTCTCAGGAGCTGTGCTTTGTTTGTTTGTTTGTGGGACAAGGTGTCTCACTGTCCTGGAACTCTCTAAGTAGGTTAGTTTAGCAGGCCTGTGAACCCCAGGGACCTCCCTGGCTCTGCGCCCCCACCCCCTGCACTGGGATTACAGACACAAAACAGGTGCCACCACATGCAGCTTTTTACATGGGTGCAAGGGATTGAACTCGGGTCCTGGGCTTATGCAGCAAGAGCTCTGCCATCTGAATTATCTCCCTAGCCTACGTGTGGGTCCTAACGGAGAGGCTTAATAAACGACTCCGATCAACTGAAAAAGAAATGCTGGTTACCTTTATATTGTTTATTATATTTTTTCCTTCACAGCCACTCATGTACATTGCTTCCTCTTTCCTGCATGCCATCCCTATTTTATAGAGCATTGTGCTCTTAAGTGTAATATAACCTGTTATATTACTCAGCTTTGCTTGAGTTACCATGGAAAATAAAGTTCGGAGTAGAGTGAGGTGAACAGACAGAACCTTCCTGGAGAGAGAAACTGAAACTGAGAGTATCCACACAGGGAGGAGCAGGAGGGAGGGGTAGATGAACAGGTCATATCTGAGCTGCTGGAATCACAAGGTTAGTGTATCCACACAGGGAGGAGCAGGAGGGAAGGGGTAGATAGATGAACAGGTCATATCCAGGCTGCTGGAGTCACAAGGTTAGTGTATCCACACAGGGAGGAGCAGGAGGGAAGGGATAGATAGATGAACAGGTCATATCCAAGCTGCTGGAGTCACAAGGTTAGTGTATCCACACAGGGAGGAGCAGGAGGGAAGGGATAGATGAACAGGTCATATCCGGGCTGCTGGAGTCACAAGGTTAGTGTATCCACACAGGGAGGAGCAGGAGGGAAGGGATAGATGAACAGGTCATATCTGAGCTGCTGGAGTCACAAGGTTAGTGTATCCACACAGGGAGGAGCAGGAGGGAAGGGATAGATAGATGAACAGGTCATATCCAAGCTGCTGGAGTCACAAGGTTAGTGTATCCACACAGGGAGGAGCAGGAGGGAAGGGATAGATGAACAGGTCATATCTGAGCTGCTGGAGTCACAAGGTTAGTGTATCCACACAGGGAGGAGCAGGAGGGAGGGGTAGATGGATGAACAGGTCATATCCAAGCTGTTGGAGTCAGAAGGTGTATCACAGTCATACTCCAAATCAAGGTGATCTTACAATCGGCATCATCCTCAGTATCAACGCCTCCTCCTTTAGTTCCCTGATGCAGACAGACAAGACACAGTCCTTGCCATCTGTCCCCTGCCTGGCAAACAGAAAAGAACAGTGCCATTGGAGGTTAAATTTGCCCTTTTTTCATGGTCGTGGGTTTCATTGTATCAAGCTGTCCATTGTTCAGACTAAGAGAGCATGGGACTCAATGTGTGAAACTTGAGATCTGTAGAGTGTGGGTTAGGTCACAGCTGGTGAGTGGCATGGCCTCCGTTAAGACTCATTTGGGGGGCCACAGGCAAGGGAGATGTGTCCAGTGTCCTGACACCTGTCTTAGAAAATGGCAGCTCTGTATTTTCAGTAAGTCCAAGCCAAAAACTTCACAATCTCCTTTCTCTCTCCTGTCACATCCAACGTCCGATTTCCTGTCTTGCTGGTTTGGGGGCAAATTCTTTCAAAAGATGGCTAGTAGCTTCCCTTCCCATCATTCCTTGCTACCAACGTAAACAAAACTATTATCATTCAAAAAAAAAAAAGGAGGGCAGCAGCCTCTGACCTGGTCTCCCTGGGCAACCCCTTACTGTTCCTACCCTCTACCTCCAGGCAGCAGTCAAAATAACCTTGGCAAAGCAGAAGCCATGTATTGCTTAGGATCATAGCAAGCACTGTACTCAGGAGACTCCCAACTTTAAGTAATATAAATTGTATTTCTTGCTCACCGAATAGTCCCATGCAAGGGTTTCTGGCTAATACCTGGTTGGGATAGCCAGCAGGCAGCTCATAGAAGGCAAGCAGGTGGAGCAAGCCCATCTTCTCTTCTGATACTTCTGCCAAAAGTGACCCACAAATTCCTCCTGCTCACACTCTCGTAGCAAGAATCCCACCCCAGCCTCTCTGGAGGCGAGGGGAGTGCCTGGGTGTGCGGCTAGGATGCTTCAAGCATCCGCCGCTCACAGCTCTCCAGCAGCAGCTGCTGTCTGGTAAAGGATACAGCAGGCCCGCGCATTGTCTGCTTATAATACCCGTGAGCCCACTGGACTGAGGACAGCCTCTGAGTCCTGGGAACTCCCCTTCTCTCTTTTGTAGCTAGAGCTTTTCTCTCCGGGTCCCGCCAAGCCCTGGCAGTCCCAGAGCCCACTTATAAAACAAACACACAGACGCTTATATTATTTAAACTGCTCGGCCATTAGCTCAGGCCTACGGTTGTCTAGCTCTTACTCTTATACTCAGCCCATTTTTGTTAATCTACATGTTGCCACGTGTTCCAAGGCTTTACCTGCTGTCTTTACGTGATGCTCCCTGGACGGCAGGCTGGCGTCTCCTCCTCTCCGCCTTCCTGTTCCCTCAATTCTCCTCTCTGCTAGTCCCGCCTATACTTACTGCCTGGCTACCGGCCAGTCAGTGTTTTATTTATCAATCAATCATCCACATCTCTCTTTCCTCACTGTGCTCCAACCTCCCTGGCTCCTGTCAAGTCCTTACTGTGCCCTTCCATACCTGTTATTCTCTCTGCCTAGTATTCCTTCATGAGGTCTCCACGTAGCCAGTCGCTTTTCGTGGGTTAAGAGAATGAGGGGTAGGACCTAGGAAGCTGTAACAGACAGCCAGGGACTCTGTTGTGGATGATCAATGGTCCATACCTTAGTGTTGCAAGTGTGGACTTTGGTAACAGAGACACGGGTTCAAAAGCTGCAAAGACACCGAGTGGCACACCAACCTTGGGCGATGTTCCTTCTCTAAGGGCCAATTTCCTCGTGAAATGGAGATAAGCGTAACCATTTCATGCGGACAGTGTAACTGAATGAGGTCAAGCAACATGCATTCTCTGGGGTGGGGGTGGGGGTAGAGTGAGGGGAACAGACCACTGCCACGGATGCATCGTGCAAGTTTAGATAGAATGGAGCAAGTGAGTCTTCAACAGAGCAGTGATACATCTTCAACACACAGCTTGGGTGTACTTCATAGGGCTGAGAGGCTGTCCCAGCGTGAGGCAAGGGGAGTGGTGTGTCAGATGGGTGGCTTGAGATTCATGCTATAGCTAGCTACCCTGAGCAGTGTTGGGTAAGGTTAAAGCAGAGAGCCACACTGGAACCGGCCCCAGAACTCCCAGTGAACGAGGATCCTCTGTACAGAGAAATGAAGAGAGGGAAGAAGCAGCCGAGGAAAGCCGCACAGCAAGGTTCCAACACAGAAGCAGAAGGAGAAGGGGGATTTGAAAGAAAAGATGTGTTGACCTGCTGCCATGGGCCCCGTCCAATTCTGAGATTATGTCCCGGAAGAGGCAGAAGAATTCCACGACACAGAAGACACTAGTCAAATAGAATCTTCAGCACACATTCCTGTCAGGGCCAGCACTCGCCTGTATTCTGAAGAAGTCCTTACAATCCCAGTTGAGCAGCGAGCTGGCGGTAGCAAATGGAAGGTCACCAAGACTGCGTGCAAAACGATCGTTTGAGTCTTCCAGGAAGTTGTGCGTACTCTAGTTCAGGGTGGCTGTTTCCAGTACTGTGGGGGCGGGGAGGGGGGGTGTCCAAGAAGGAGAGCAAAGGTGGTTAGAGTCAGAGTCTGAGGTGACTAAAAGTGGATGTGTCTGTCACCATGTGTCTGGTCAAGGATCACACATGTGAAAGAGAAATGAAGCGACAAGCAGATGCAGCCGTGGGGAGCTGGGTTTGTCCGGGTAGATTGCCGTCAGCTAGCTGCCATTCTTGTTACCATGTCTACACAGGCCCTTTCTATCTCACACAGAAACCTGCAACACTCTTCCGTTTATTCTTCACATCTCTTATACTTTACACCGACTCCTGACCTCTATTGAATATAACTAATATTCCATGTAGACATAGCAGAGTATGGTCTTGTGGGGGCTAGACCTTATATTGTTGGGTTGATCACTTTTAGAAAAAGAATATAAAATTGTAAGTATAAAATTAGGTTCTAAAAGAATATTTACTAAGCTAAGACATAGATCCAAGGTGTTACCCAAAATGCTTTCCTGGAACGCAGCCTTCTAACTCTGCCCGTTTAAAGCATTCCCTAGCTCCACTGATATTCACTGAACAAGGGGTTGACTTGAAGCTCTACCTCAGTCTTCCTCCTGCTTCACAGAGAGCATCCTCAGCTGTCTTCAGTCCTCTTCCCTGGCTCCCAGCTGAGGAAGCGAGAAAACAACACTTCCATATGGCCTCCTACAGATTCACTGTAAAGTCACCGTGTCTGTGCCTTGAACGGGCCATTGACTGGGAAATAGAACAACCACACACTAAGCTGCAGGGAGAGTCCTAGAGAATTCCTAGACAGCTGTGCCTTAGGCTAGCTCGCAGAGGTCCAAGTCCCAGAGCTGCTGCAAAAAATGTTTCTTACCCTGGTATTACCTTGGGGAGGGCTCTGCTCCCAGGATTTCTTCCATTGTTCTTCGTACACTCAGCTCTGCCTTGTGCCCCAGGAAAATGATCCAGACAGATGCATGCCAGCTGGCTCCCTTCCTGAGCAGCCAAGGTTGACTTCTGCCGCGGTGAGACACCAGCAGGAGAGAGAGTTCCTTCTGTTGGCTCTCTGGTGTTGGCTGTGACCTCTCATTTCAAACAGCCTTTCCCATACACCACCTTCACCAGCATCTGGAGACAGATCTCCTTGATCTTCAAGCCTGGGACGCCGTGATGACTACACAATTGTCCTTCTGTTGTAAGTCGTCAGGGAAGTCGGGTGCTTGCCTATACAAGTATTTCTATAAGTTGCCCAAAGAGATGTTAGCATGGACCCTAAGACTTTGGCGCCTGGTTATGAATCTATTTCTTATCCTTTACAGATACCCTTTATCACTGTTTGTGTGTCCATGTGAGTGGTGGGTTGTGCCCACCACAGTATGTTGGGGAGGTCAGAGAACAACTTGCAGGGATCCGTTCTCTCCTTCTACCGGGTGGGTCCTAAGATTGAACTTGGGTTCTCACACCTGGCAGAAAGCACCTTTGTACACTGAACCGCTTCACAGGCCCTTGAACCTAATTTTATATTTATAGTTTTATAATCTTTATGTAAGAGATGGGACTGTACTCTGTTTTGATGGCTTCTTTTAAACATGGTTCACATTGGTAAACTATTTGTTTTATAAATTCATTATTAAACTCTCCTCATGCTCCTCAGTCTGAATACTCATTTGGTTTCTGCTGAGGCATTAACTTATGTTTAATTAGGTATATGTGGGGGTGGGGTGCATTTGTCAGTGTTGGGGCCCACAGAGTCCAGCAGATGGTGTCAGATCCCCTGGAAATGAGTTATAGGCAGTTGTGAACTGTCCAGTACGAGAATGGAAACCAAACGGGTCCTCTGCAAGAGCAGTCCATGCTCTTAACCTCTGAACCATCCCTCTGGTCCTTCGAACCTTAATTTACATCACAGAATTATTAGCAAGAAGAAAGGCCTTCAGAGACTTGCTGGAGGTCCCAACATAAATAGCAAGTAAAGAAAAGTCAAAAACCTTAGACAATGTTGAGCACACCCATCAATTCATTGTGACAAATGGGTGGCCATAACAAGTATGTCTGGTTATTTTCCCTCTTGGAAGGTAGTGTTAACTGGTAAGTAGCCCTCAAGTAAGAGATGGAGAACGTAGCATCCTATGTGTAAAGACTCAAGTTCATCATCAACAAGCCACGCGCCTCTGGTCAGGAAGGAATTTGTACAAAAAAGTGTCTGCTGTTAGTGAGCCCAGTTATGAGCATTGTCTACCGAAATGCTTGCAAGGCACGGCTTTCCCCCAGCCTATTGTTACCAAGCATGCCTGGCTGTTGAGCAGCATCCACCCCCTCTGCTACCTTTTTCTGACGATGCACAGGCAGGTTTTGTCTTTCTCTTCCCTGTGATGGACCTGCAGACACCAAGTCACCCCAACTCTACCCACAGAGGCACTGCTAGCATTTTGTTCCCTGCCCTGGTGTCTTGAATTCGTCGAAGCTCCTGTGTGGCTATGGTCCAGAAGTGAACATATTATTCCAATTGGACTCCTGATTGATGGAACCATCCAGCGCTCAACTGGGTTTGCCACATCATTCCTCCCTCCCTCTTCAAGGGAAAAAAAAAAAAACAACTCTCTCTTACTTCTGGGACACATTTAAAATTAATCCATTCTCTTCACACCCACAGCTGCTACCTCCTGTAAGTAGGCTAAAATTGTCTTCCCTTCTCACATCACTTCCTCTTTCAAATGCCTCCTTTTCAGCTCCCTGCGGTTGTTTTCATCAGACTCCAGCTTCTTGATCTGTTATTGTCTGACCCCAATCATTATTTTTACTGCTTCCCGACACTTTGTTCACTTTTTTCTTCCCCAGCTTTGATTCCCGTCACCTCCACTGAAACTACAACTGATTTCCCACTGAACCCTGTTTGAAATATCCAACAATTTTTATCCTTTCCTCAATTAGAAGCCCCTTTTATATAACCACCTCATGTTTAAAGCTTGTAAGAAACACAGTGCAAATGATCTTCCCTCCTCCAACATCCATAGACACCCCCACCGTGGGGGCTTTGATCACATTTCACCCCCTTTATAGTACTTTAATCACATTTTCCTTTAAAATATTGTTTGAGAAATCTGCATGGGATTGCCATAGTTATATCATTTTGATGACATTTTCTTAGTTGAATACTGGTGTTAGGAACAAGCTGTTAGAACTCAAATCATGTCTTAGAACACATCATGAAATGTGAAAGACCTTCCCATCGATGACACGGTACTTGGAGTGGCATAGAAATGTCCCTCAAACTCACACTGGCTGACTGTCACATCAGCCACTCAGATTGGCTGTACACCCTCTTCTGGCCTGGAGGGGTTGCTGCACGCACGGTATACCTAAACTCAAACACAGCTCAAGGCCTTGCGTGGGATGAGAACTCCCCCAGGTCTCCAGATGCTGGAGGATGGAACTGAGCTAAATACATAGCTCTGGGCATCTTCATGTACGCCTGTGTATAGCTCTGGACACAAGCCAAGTTTTTAAAAACATCCAAATAGAGATACAAGGGTTGATACGTAGAGTCATAATGTCTGTCTACCAGAACTCCTCAGGCATGTAAATATAACATTTTTATTGAAGGATCTCAAAGTCCTCTGTAGATATTATCTTTATAATTTTCCTAATAGCCTCTTTAGGTATGAAGAAACCAGAAGGGATTGATTAACACTGCAAGTTTTTGAAGAGCTGGCCTTTAATGGTGACAGCAGGCCCATACTCTTAAGGTTATTTCTCTAGACAGGTGGCTGGCCTGCCTGAAGCCAAGGTCATACATTAAGGTACTGGCATGCTAAGAAAAAAATCCTAGTTTAATGATCCACCCATGAGATCTGGCTGCTTTCCAGATGTACAAAGTCAGCCCCAAGACACCGAGGAGTTAGACTAAGACAGAGTGTGCTATGGAAACTCTTTCTGGAGGGAGGGTCAGGCCTGGAGAGGACTATGAATGCCAGTCACATGGTAATGACCCCTCAGGTCCCACTGTTCCTGTGTCCCAAAAGAAGACAAGGTGGACCAGCAAACTCTACAGGATTTGTTCCCTGTCTCAATATGTCACTCAGCTCCTGCTTGACACACTGGCCCCTTTCTAATGTCCTAATGGCGGTTCCTCACATTGCTACTCACCTTCTCCAGGAATTAAAAAACAAAAGGAGTCCATGAGTTTGCATTAAAAATCCTCTTCCATTCCACAGATCAATGGGGTGTGGAAAGAACCTTGCTAGGCTGTAACCAGTGGAAACAGCCTTTCCAGTCTACACAAATACACCGTGGGAAACACATTCTGACAGACAAGACTGAGATTTTTCTTCTCAGAGTCATTTGATTAACACTTCTCCAGTTTTCCATGTCTACCGATGTTCTACCGATGTCATGATCTTCTCTTCCCCTTCCTCTCTTTCAGTCTTTCTTCCCTTCCTCCATTCCTTCTCTTTTTTCTCATATATGTCTAAAAAATATCCCACCTTGCCTGACTCTTCTATCCTCTCTGCTCTAGAGCAGGGCTTCCTAACAAGAGCTTCTTCCACTCACAATCTCTTTGGACCCAGTTTTTTTTTTTTTTTTGTTGTTGTTGTTGTTGTTGTTTACACAGCCATGGGTATATACATATATAAACCTGTGTGCAAATTAAACATTTACTGAACTTGAACTAACCTTAAAACAATTCACTGGAATACATAGAATTTCACCATTTGTTAAGGATAAAAGGAAATTTCCACACAGGTGAGATGGCATCCTTGTCTTAATAGTTGACACTTGCAAGAATTAGAGCATCTTCAATGTTTTTCAGAGTTGATCAATATTTTGATATTCAAATTCAGTAATGAATTCTACTTCCCATAAATATGTATTACAGTGATAGAAGTATGTTTAGGGCCACTGTAGAGATTATTGGAAATTCTATGCTAATCCCAAACCAAAATTCACCTCATAACTTTTTATAAAACTCACTCAAGTACAGGTTTTTAAAAATCAAACATTCTAACACAATACCATCTGAATATATGTTAATTTGCTACAAGCTAAAGATTAACAGCCAGAAAATATTAAAAGTGTTTGTTGTTGTTTTAATTAATCCACAATGTTCTACAAAGACAGAAAACCTTTGTATACACAACAAAAACACTGTAATCAATAGTATAGAAGAGCCTCTAATCTGACCCACACTGTGTTAGGCAGAGTTCACTGATGTCGGCATGCGGTGCAATCAAACATCAGAGCCAGGGCTACAGTCAAGGTGAGCAGCCTGGGCAAGTGCTACCAGCCGCCGCCTCCTCCTCCTCCTCCTCCTCCTCCTCCTCCTCCTCCTCCTCCTCCTCCTCCTCCTCCTCCTCCTCCTCTTCCTCCCCCTCCCCCTCCTGTTCCTCTTCCTCCTCTTCCCCCTCCCCCTCCCCCTCCTCCCCCTCCTCCTCCTCCTCCTCCTCCTCCTCCTCCTCCTCCTCCTCTTTCTTCTCTCTCTCTCTCTCTCTCTCTCTCTCTCTCTCTCTCTCTCTCTCTCTCTCTTGTTAGGGTCTCATGTAGCCCAGGGTAGCCTCAAACTTGCTATGCAGACAAGGATGACTTAGACTCCCATCCTCCTGCCTCCAATCTCCCAGTTGTTGGGGTTACAGGCACACACTATCATACCCAGCACACATGTGATCTGAGATCAATTTTTGTTTGTTAAGTGTTCAGAAACCTTTCACTGTTGAATTTTCTGCAAACCCCACATTTAGTTAGTGCAACCCATGTAGGGTCGTGACCCACAGTTTAAGAAGTTGGTCTTCTGAACATGTGCATTTCTGTTTTACTGTCCCACCAAGCTTCCACTTTAGTCTGTCCTAGGATTACCAATCTGTGCCCACAATGAGTCTGAATTTTCATTAGTCATTTGCTCTGTACCCCTGCTGGCTTTTTACTGCCCCCTCTTCCTTCTGACCAGCTTCTTAACATTCTTTTCCCTGAGTGCCCTGTGAAATGTCATGAGAACCTTCCATTCCCCGCTGATGATGACAGTTGACATTGTGTCCTCTCCGGATCACTACAGGGACACTTTAGGGAGTCCTGAGGTTGGTCACGGGGCAGAAAGGAGAGAGGGGATGTGGGAAAGGCCTTCACTGTGGTCTCCCTGAAAGGACAAGAGACATGAGGTCTGTGATCTCCCTATCACTGTCATAAACACCTGTGAGAATGGGTGATCCTGACAGCTTCGGTCCATGGCTGCAAGGCTCTGGAACAGCACATGGTAAGGTCAGAGTGTCATAGTGCAAAGTGTGTGGTGTATCAAAGCAGCTCAGTTCATCAGCGACGGGAGGTGTAGAGAAACAGACACAGGAAGGCACCAGGGACAAAGAGCACCCTTCAGAGGCATGCTCCCAGGCACCAACTTCCTTGAACGGGGCCCCACCCCTAATAACCCATTCATTATGAACTCATTCATTTGCTAAGCCACTGATAAAATTGGTGTCTCTGTGATGCAATTATGTCTTAGTAGATGCCACCAGCTAGGGACCAAGACTTCAAAATATGAGCCTTTTGAAAGGATACCTCATATTAGGAAAAAAAAATCACAGAATTCTTCCCCTGGACCCTGATACCCATGTCCATTTGGTACTGAAAAATACATTCAGTCTATCTCCAACAGCCCCAATAGTCATTTTTCAAAATTCCCACTTCAAAGTCCTCCCTGAAACTCAAGGTAAACTCCTAGCTAGAGGTTCTGTTAAAAATAAAAAAAAAAAATAAAATAAAAAAAAAAATAGAAGAGGGTAGGGGCTGAAGAGACTAACAGCCGTTAGGGGTACTTGCTGCTCTTCCAGAGACCCTGAGATCAGTTCCCGTCACTCATTTGACAGTTTATTACCACCTGTAAAACCAGCTCCAGGGAATCTGATGCACTCTTCTGGTTTCCAAGGGCACTGCATGCACATGGTGCATAAACATGCACATAGGCAAAATTTACACATAAAATAGAAATAAATAAATCTAGGGCTGGAGAGATGACTCAGTAGTTAAGAGTACTAGCTGCTCTTCCAGAAGCCCTAGGCTTGATTTCCAGCACCCACATGGTCACAATCATCTGTAACTCCAGTTCCAGGGTATCTGATGCCCTCTTCTGGCCTCCTTTGGCATCAGGCACTCATGCAAAAATAAATCTTTTTTAAAAGTCAGAAACAGTTTATATACTTCCAGCATAGAGTGGTACAGGATAGACATTCCCATTCCAAAAGAAGAAACAGCAGAATAGCAAGAAAAAAAAATGGACCAAAAGAAGATCAAAACCACAAAACTTCAAACCCTACAGCTCCATGTCTAACATCTGGGTTGCTGCTGCAACATTTGAGATCCAAATGTCTTGGGTAGGCTGACCCTTTTAGCTCTTTCTGTTTCAGCCTATTTTAGTCAGGGTTTTTATTGCTGTGAAGAGACACCATGACCACGGCAACTCTTTACAAAGGAAAACATGTAATTGAAGTGACAAGCTTACCGTTTCAGAGGTTTAGCCCATTATCATCATGGTGGGGAGCATGGCAGTGTGCAGGCAGACATGGTGCTGGAGGACTAGCTGAGAGTCCTATGACTTGCAATCAACAGGAAATGGTCTGAGACACTGGGTGGTATCCTGAGCACAGGAAACCTCAAGACCTGTCCGCATAGCGACGCACTTCCTCCATCAAGGCCATACCTACTCCAACAAAACCACACCTCTTAGTAGTGCCATTCCTATGAAACTATGGGGGCCAATTACATCTAAACTACCACACAGTCCAAAAGGCTAGTGTGTCTTCGACCTTCAGATTCTTCAGCAGACGTTCCACATTCCTGGCATATCTAACTTTGTGGGGTTTCCACTGCATTTTTGTCTCCACTTCCATAGCTTCCTACATCATCCTGACAGGTTCGGACTGCAGGTCTTCTGGCCCTGATACGCATATTGCCTGACTTCCCTGGGTGGAAGCCTGTGTGACCCCATGGCTCTTGTATTCCACGTGCCCACAAAGGCAGTACCATATGGATGGCACCAAGAGCTGCTGCCGGTGGGTGAAGTGGACAGGCCCATCTGGACCACATCTGTATCACTCTCTGAGTATCTGGGAAGCTAATCATGGTGAGATGAATCCTGAGAAAAACAAAACACATCCAGTGGCCCAGTGCTTGCAGGAAGAACGCCCTAAAGATGCTTTCTTATCCAAGCTGCCCTGCTGATTCCTAAGATGTTCTTAGCTATGTTACCAATTCCAGGGCTAAGTGCTTGGCTTCTTTTTAACTGTGTTCTCTCTCACAGACCATACCTTCCTTAGCTCCAACTTTACATAGATTTTTCTGAATAAACCACAAATTTCCAAGTCCTTTTTTTCCCCCTCTTCCAATTCTCACTATGAAGTTAGGTAAAGACATCTGGCAATGCCTTGCAATACCACAAGTGCTAGGTTGCTTTGAAATTTCTCGTCATATTAACTTACCTATCCGTTTTAAACTCAGTCTCACACAGGGTCTTATGTCAGGTTCTCTGCTGAAATGTAAGCAAGGCAATGAGTCCAACTTCCAGCAGCTTCCTTATTCCAGCGTGAGCTCTATAAATCAACCTGTACGGCAGATTGGCACTCTGGTCTTCTGAGCACCAGCAGAATTGCCCATCAAGGATTGCATACAACGTGCTAGGCATCCTCTGTCCAGCTTCTTCAAACATCCCTGAACTTTACTCACCAGTTCTGAGCCACACCATTAGACAAAGTCACAGCAAGGACCCTTCTCCAGACCAGTTGCTGGGTTTGACTTCTCATTGCTGTGACAGATGGCTGAGTGAACAACTTAAGGAGCGGGAAGAAGTACTTAACTTTGGTTCATAGTTTCAAACGTTTAGTCCCTGATTATTAGGCTCTGTTGCTCCTGTATCCACGCCTGGTTAAGACACGGCATCATGGCAGGGAGTGTGTGGAGAATCAAAGAACTGCCTCATGGTCACAGGAAGTAGAGAGAGAAAGAGGCAGCTAGAGCAGAGACCTACTTCCTCCAAGAAAACCCCACCTGCTGCTAGCCTGTACGTTAGGAATCTCTCTCTGGATTAACCCACTGACAAAGCCAGCCTCCTCGTAGACCAGGTACTGCTCATAGTACCACCAGATGAGGACCAAGCCTCCAACACGTGGGCACTCTAGAGACACTTCATATTCAAACCATAAGACAAGGTAAGCAAGTTTATTACTGACTTGGATAATTAATGGGCTCAGGAACACCAGGTTTATTTAGGGTTTAGATTGGCTAGTTTTCATATGAAAGGTATGCTTTCAGGTTTCCCTTTTATTATCTTTGAGAATAAGTTAGTCCTGAGAAAGTTAGGACCCACCAGGGATTCAAGTATCAGAAATACAGAAAATAAAGAGGCAAGACTGATACAGATAAATGAAAGCACAGGTTGATAGCTTTGCAATAAAACAACCATAGCAAGTGCTCATTGTAGACTCCAAGCCTCTGATTTTCTGAACATCTGAATACTTTTGCAGTAAAAGTCCATAGAGGGGCTGCAGAGTCAGTCAGTGGAGGACCCAGGTTCAATTCCCAGCACCCACACTGATGCTCACAACCACCAGTAACTCTAGGTCCAGAGGATCCAGTGGCTTCATCTGGGCCCTGGTGGCACCAGGCACACACGTGGCACACAACATACATATAGGCAAAGCCCCGGTCCTAGTTAGGGTTATCATTGCTTTGACAAAACACTATAACAAAAGCAACCTGGGGACTTATACTTCTAAATCACTGCTCATCACTGAAGAAAGTTGGAACAGGAACTCAAACAGGGCAGGAAGCTGGAGGCAGGAGCTGATGCAGAGGCCATGGAGGGGCGCTGCTTACTGGTTTGCTCCACATGGTTTGCTCAGCCTGCTTTCTTATAGAACCCAGGACTACCAGCCCATGGATGGCACCACCCACAAGGGGCTGGGCCCTCACACATCAACCGCTAATTAAGAAAAATGCCTTTAGGCTTGCCTACAGCCTGATCTTACGGAGGCATTTTCTCACTTGAGGATCCCTCCTCTCAGATAAGTCCAGCTTGTAACACACTGACGTAAAACTAGCCAGCACAATAACTATCCACATAAAATAATTTTCAAGTTAATAGGAGGAAAACCTTTCCTTTAGATATCTGACCTCTTGCCTAGTTGGATTCTGTGTTTCTCCAGCCCACTCACCGGTTCAGATCCCTAACCTGCCTGCACCTCCAGCTCTGACACTCAGCCAACCACCCTCATCAGTCAGTCTTCTTGACCACACAAGGACCTGTGAACCCATGGCTCATTGTTGCACAAGGTCACTGAAAAGGCAGAACTGCTCTGAGGCATAACGTGAATTAGGTGAGTTCTGTATTCAAGTGCGATGATTTCTTTATGTACCTTCTCCCTTAGACTGTTGCATAATACACACACGTACACCTACATTATAAACCAAATTGTCCGCCCCCCATTCATATCTCAGAGTCCTCACCTGCTCGCACCTCAGCATGAAGGCTTATTTGGAGATAGGAACGTGACAGAAATAATCAAGTTAACATCAGGACTTTGGAGTGGGAATGAGTCCAACGTGACGGGTGTCTTTATAAAAGAAATTTGAGCAGAAACACGTACAGGAAGATGTGAGAAAATAGCCATTTCAAGCCAGGTAACTCCTGAGGCAGCAGAAGGTCCAAGAGAAGCCTGGAACAGATTCCTATCCAGCTCCCTTAGACGGTGTGTGTTCTCACTATCTTGATTTGGGATTCTGACCTCCAAAACTTGGAGACAAACTTTTTGTTCAAAGCTCCCAATTTGTGATATTTTATTATGGCAGGTCCTAAAAAGCTAATACAATCACATTTGGTTTTCTCTCTCTCTTTTCTTGGTCACCCAGGGACCTGTGGCCTCTGTGGTTCCCCACCCAGACTTGCATTTATGGGCAGTGTCTTAGGTTATTCACCTATCCAAACATTAACCCCCAAGTGCTTTATCTGAAAGAATTATCAGGGAAGAGCAAAGATCTTGACGAAGCCTACATTCCGCCGAAGGGCGATGACTGACGCTGTCTGAGTGTGTCATAGTCTTCTGGATACGTTCTGGTGTGTGTTAACTCACAGGCAGGACTCTCTACAGGGGAAGCACCAGGAAGCTAAGGAGCCGGGAAAGAAAGGAACATCTCACAGTTTCTCTGATCACATCACTGGGTGGTTTATCTTACTCGGAAAAGGTATAGATCAGTGCACACAGTTCAACAGGCAGATGCTGGCTTCCTCCAGGGAATCCCTTGGTATGTAACAGCATTCCTATCTATTAAACCATCCAAAAAATTCAGGTAGGCATAGCCAACCTCTCACCCCCTCCGCTTCCGTCACACGGCGGCAATCTGAAACCAGAACAGCACACACAGAGACAATTTTCCGGTTCTGTTTGCTAATGGAGGGAAAAGATCTTGTCTCAGCTTGTGAAAAGGTAAAAAATGCCTGCCTAGAGAATCAGTCACATGTCACATTTAACCAAGGGAACGTAATTGTCAAAAACAAACACAAAAAATCCAACAGAATAGAAGAGACTATTTTTCACAGATAGATATAATTATTATTTATGATGGCTGACATCCAATTTTAAAGAAAATACTTTTTTTTTTTTTTGATGTCTCCTGTCTCCTAGACTGGCCTCAAGCCTCTGGTTTTGTAGTAGCGACTAGCACTGGACTCTTGATCCCTTTTTCTCCAACAGTGCTGAGATCATGGGGATGTACTCTACCCAATCGCCGTTTTTACTTTTCTAAAATGTGAAAACGGTTTTCTACAGAGAGAGCAAGGGGAGAGCGTCTACCTCCCGCCACTGTCTCCAGCGAAGGGCGTTTGCCTTTTTGCTGTACACATGAAGAGGAGGGGTAGGTAGTTCGTCCATCTGGGAAACCATATTGGGTTGGAATCCTGGATTTTGTGGCTGCCCAGAATGGCTGTGTGAACACAGTATGTTAGGGTGTTTATGCAGATATGCTCTTCCTACACAGCCTGGGCAGAGTAAACACCATGTATGTTCCTGTTCAGAATGATAGGAACTTGAATCCTTTCTCTCAGAGTTGGAGAGATGACAGAGGAAACCGCCGAGGAATGGCGTGGGCCTCTACTGTCCCGTGAGCCCAGAGCTAGGAAGCTGTTTCCATGGAACTGGCTCATGAGCGTGTCTCCTTACTTCCTTTTAAGTCCTTCCCTGGCATCCTGTTTAAAGTGCTGCGAACCTTCAGGATCCAGTTTCTGCCCAGAGGGAGCAGCTGCAATGTCGATAGACCAGACCTGTAAACCTATATACCGTATCACATACCTGATCTCGGGCAACTCCCATTCAAAGGTGAACAGTGAAATTAATTAGTAACACTCACGTGGCTTATGTGGAGCGAGCAGGCTCTTCCAGTACTCAGAGTACTCCGTGGGCCTGTCATGGAAAGAGAAGCAGATTAATAGAGACCAGACTAACTTTTAAATGAGGAAACTCAGGTCAGAGGCTTCAGTTAACAGAAGAACTGGAGGGAGACAGCAAATGTTGGCGGAAGTCTCTACTTTACCTCGTTACGCACAGAAGAGGAAAAGGCCCCTGGTTTCCTAAGGTGGCTATTTTGTGCCTGACAGTGTTTGTTGATTGGCTTGCATCTCTAAAAACACCGGTTCAGAATCCTGACCTATTCAGGTGGGATTTGTGGAGTGGGACCTGTTTCTAGCATGTGCCCCACACCACACAGCTGATTGTAAAGCTCCAATGGTCTCCCAAATGACTCATTTCTCAGAATCATTAACAGGCCACAAAAACATTAGCTCCAAAAATGAGGCAAGATGGGCTGGGAGATAATTCAGCCTCTGGGGTTTGTCTTGCAAGCACAAGAACCTGAGTTCGATCCCAGAAGCCATGTAAGAAAAGCCAGGTGTTAGAGCTGGAGAAATGGCTCCTTGGATAACAGCATTTGCTGCACACGCGTTATGATTCAAGTTCAGATCCCGCCTCCCATGTAGCGAGCTAGGTGTGGTCCCATGAGTGCCTAGAAATAATGCCTGGGGCTGTCTTCTGCCCTGCACATGCATGTGCCCTTGCACAAACACATGAGCACATGTGCATTCATGCACACACAATAGAAGGCTTCAGAACAGTCATTCTCAACCTGTGGATCTCAGCCCGTTTAGGGGTCACAGGGGCCACCTAAGACCATCAGAAAACACAGATATTTACATTATGATTCATGACAGTAACAAAATTACAGTTATGAAGTAGCAACAAAAATCATTTTATGGTTGGGGGTCGTCAAAACATGAGGAACTGTGTTAAAGGGTCACAGCATAGCAAAGGTTGGGAACCACTGGGCTAGAGGTCACTAAGGGAATCTCCTTCGCACATAGGATGAGGAGGCTCGGTGTAGGTAGAATACTGGCTTGGGGTCACTCCCACTGAAGAATGTTTGTCCTCCTTAGAGAGCCTAAGAACAAAGGAACTGCTCAGCCACGTGTGCCTTAACGTAAAAATCACCTGTTTTGATAACGTGCGTAAACATTTCCCAAAGCAGCAAAGCCGAGCAGCGGTGCTCTAGCAGACTGCCACAGCCACAAAGATCTCGGCAAAATTCAGGGTCCCCCGCAACCGGTGCATTCCAGTTCCTCTTTACCTGGGACTTGTCTTCCCATGACTGGATCACAGCAGTCACAGAAGTGGAAGAAGGGATGGGTGGGCAGACAAGAAAGAAAGGGAATGAGAAGAACACACCCCCACTCTTTACACAGCGGCTCTCTCCAGAACCAAGCTCATGATGAACTGTCCATCCCGCGCATGGTGCCCTCACGAACTCATCCGCTCATTGGCTCTCATCGGCTCTCAACGGCCCTGCTACCTCAGCACACTCACCTGGGGGCAAGGATTCCAACACTTGAGTCAATGGAGGACAAACCACATTCAAATCATCATACAAAGCACGAACATTTAAGTGACGCACCGCGATGCCGTGAATTATAGTCAGCATGTCACTGTGGTAAAACAGCTTAAGTATCATCTCACAGAGTTACCTTTTTTTGTTTTGTTTTGCTTTGTTATGTCAAGAGAGGGTGAAAATACATTCATTTACTGTGAATCCCCAGCACAGTACTGCTGTATTATCTATAGTCCACACACTGTGCATGAGCTCTCTATATTTGCCTATCCTCTCCATGTGCTACTTTACGTCCTCTGGCCTAAAGCCCTCCATTTCCTCCCCAACTACACCTCTCTACCCCTAGTCAAGCTGGCAAGGCCTGGGAAATAACTACATAAATAACTAGATTTTAATGTATATACTAGTCATCAAAGACATAATACAGCAACTATCTTTTTCTTGTAATTTATAAAATACATTGCCATTTATAATATTAAAAATATCAAAGTTCATCAGCCTTCCCGCATTCCTTTGACTATGACGCATCCAACAGTGGAATACGAACATCCAAAAATAACTGGTAGACCTTCACCTCTGACTCCTGACCTGATAAGAGCAGTCCATAGGAACCAGACAGTGATGTCAGCCTCCTTCTACCAGCAGGCTCACAGACCTCCTTGTTTGGAAAGAGACAGAAAGCAGGAAGGATCGACTTGCTTCTTCGGTTGCCCTGATCTCTTGCTCTTAGAAGGTTTAAGGTTCTGATGCAAGAACTGATGGAGCCAGGAGCCAATGCACTATTTCTTACCATCTGTGACCTTACAAACGCCGATGCCCTCAGGACTGGGAGGGTAAATCCCACTTCTACTTCCTAGTCTTGGAAAGAGGTGCCTCTGAGGACAGCACCTGAGACAACCAGTTGGCTGTGGCAGGCTCTACAGTCTCCCTGAGTGAAGAAAAACTTCTCAGGGGAGTTGAGGCTCAGATTCTGTGGTGGTTTGACTAAGAAAGGCCCCCCGAGACTCATACATTTGAATGCTTAGCAATCAGGGAGTGGCACTACTTGCGAAGGATTAGGAGGTGTGGCCTTGCTGAGGGAAGCGTCAGGTTGAAGTTTCAAATGCCCAAGCTAAGCCCACTGTCCTTCTCTTCCTGCTGCCTGCAGATCAAGATGGAGAACTCCCAGCTACCTCTGCAGCACCAAGTCTGCCTGCATGCTGCCATTCTCCCTGCCATGATAATGGGCTAACCCCCTAACACTCTAAGCACTCCCAAATTAAATACTTCTTTTATAAGAATTGTCATGATTATGATGCCTCATCACAGTAATAGAACACTGAGTAAGACCCCAAGAGGCCAAACAGAAACACCTAAAAGACTAAAAATGGATGGGCAGATTAAGATAGCAAGTGGGGGGCGGGCAGTAGTGAAGGACGGGAAAGAAGAAAACAAAAGAGACGGCATCCCACTTTGGGGAAAATACTGAACTGTCTTTAACACCACATTACATTCCCAGCAGCAATATGTAGTGTTCCAGTTTTCTGCATCCTCATCATAACTGATTTTTTATTTAAAAAAATAAATTCATAGCAGGAAATATAAAACAGCATCTCGTTGTGATTCTGATTCACATTTCCCTAATAATTAATGAATGTGAGCCTCTTTTTGTGTTCCTATTGGCCATTTCTCCATTGGAGAGGTATCTATTCAGAGTCCTCTGTCTACTTTAAATTGGCTTGTTTTACTCTCTTTATAATGACCTTTAATTTTTAAAATGTTTTAATTTTGATGACCTCTAATTAATATCTTTGTTATTCACGTCTTGGGCGTGATATTTAAGAAGCCATTGCCTAAACCAAAGTCATAAAGAGTTATACCTGTGCCTTCTTTTGGAGTTTAAGGGCTTAGGATTTACTTTGGGTCATTTTTTTCCTTTTAAACAAATAAAGAGTGCGAGGAGGGGTATACGTTCACTCTTTTGCACATGGGTATCCAGTTGTCCCAACACCATTTGTTGAACGTTGTGCTGTAATTGGACATTTTTGCCCAGATTCTGAGAGGATTCATCTTGGATCTTATTAGAAGACACTGTCCTCGTGAACCACCATTAAAGATACTAAACCTTTCCCTTTGTGTCATGGCCACTGGCTTCCCTCAGTGTACTGTATATTTTCCTTTGGAGCCAGAGAGTGACCTGTGCTGTTGATCTGGTGTACGGGAATGTCCAGTTGGCCATCAGTTATTCTCCCTCTCATTTTTACAAGTCTCATAAAGTGTCATGTGTTGCCTGCTCTAGAAAAGAAGGGCTTAGACAACAGTCTCTCAACTTCACTTTCGGCTCTACCATCCTTCCATCTTTTAGTCTAAATGATGACCTTATTTGTACCAGGCCATCATGGTTTCCTCTGCAGTACTGAGACAAGACTAAGTGAACAGCTGTGCAACCCCGGAAAGAGGGCAGCCATGCCTTGGTGAAGAGTGTTTCAGGGGAGTCACTGGTCTTTGTCCTGCATCTGTGTTGTCTTTCTGTTATTCTGTTGTGGCTTCCTAAGACGCTGAGGTGATAACAGCCGTAGCCACAGAGTATCAAGGTCATGGCACCAAACACATAACAAAGCCTGCCTCTGGAGATGAGGAGACATGATGGCTGGAACTCTTGACAGAATTTTCCTAAAGCCTTGGGAATGTTTTTAAGGGAGGAAGAGAGACAAAATAAGCTGCTTCTGAAAGTCCAGATGACTTAGTCCTAGATGTAAGAAAACAGACCTCTTTTTATTTTTAATAAGGGAATTAAGATTAATGGGTAGGGCCTGCTGTTAGCTAAAAGCGGGATCGCTTATTGAGAGGTGGTTATGAATAGAGTAAAGAACTGTTAATGTCTGACTGGAAAACAAAAGCTTAATGGGTAGAATGTTAGGCAAGTTCTGGGTCAAGAAAAACAGTTCTTTCTAAAAATCTGAGTAGTCCAGACCAGAAGAAGCTGCTGCTCCATTCGGCAGAGAATGCCTACTTCTAGACGGTCCCGACAGAGGCTGGCGGGCCACCTTCAGGGATGCGACACTTGCCTTGAAGCAGAAGGACGAAATAGCACCTAAGGCTACTTCCTACCTAGACATGTCGTCTCGCATCCTCTTTACCTTCTTCTGTAACACTGGGCTCTACCCTTCATTCTCCCACCGCATCTCATTCTTAGCCCTTCCAGTTTTTAGCTTTCCTGCACTAAAATCTGCAAATTCTCTACATGAGCCTCGCAGTCAAGGTAAATTTCATTATGGTCTCCTTTCTCATTGTGAGTACTGCTA
Organism: Peromyscus maniculatus bairdii; assembly: GCF_049852395.1. NCBI lineage: Eukaryota > Metazoa > Chordata > Mammalia > Rodentia > Cricetidae > Peromyscus > Peromyscus maniculatus. The sequence continues at coordinate 65,165,855 of NC_134864.1, read as the reverse complement.
TTGGTTAACACCCGATACAAAATCTCTTCCTATGGGAAACATTGTGTGTGTGTATGCGTGCATGCGTGAGTGCATGCACGCATGTGTAGACCAGAAATCTTTGACTCCTTCCACTATGGGTCTACATTGCAACTTGCGTTTATCTATCTGGCTCTTCTACTGAGATTGACCACCTGTGTTGGTCAGCTCTCTGTCACTGTGACAAAATGCCCAAGATAATCTACTTTAAACCAGGAAATGTCTCTTTAGGGTTGCCGTTTCAGAGGCTCATGGTGACATGGCCCTGTTGCTTTGGGCTGGGGGTAGCACTGCACACCATGGTGGTAGCTTATTGCAGAAAGGGTCTGTTCACTTCATGACCACTGGGAAGCAAAGAGAAGGACAGGATAGGATCTGGTCTCGATTTTCCTTCCAGGGGCACTCTTCAAATGACCGGACTTTGTCCCAGGTGTCCTACCTCTTTGTCCACACACAGGCTGTGGACCAAGCCTTTCTCACATGGGCCTTTAGGAGACGTTCCGGATCTGAATGATAGTTCGTCCTCCAGGGCAAGGATGGTACCGCACCTCTGGACTGCCAGAAACCGGATGAGTACCTCGCCTCCCACAGGTGCTTAACAGATACCTTTCTGAGTGAGTGAATGAATGAACAAATTACTGGGACTACACATTTCTGTTGAGTACTGATAGGATCAAGGATAAGAATGGCACAGTGATCAAAACCCATACTTCTGTACATGAAATGTTCTATTTCATGAATAAGCCTAAGCTTTAGATCCCCTATCTTTCTGCCCAAGGGAATGGATTTCATCTGGACGATTAAAAGGAAACATTTACTAACAGTGCTATTGCAATGAGTTCTGGGCTCTGAGCTAAACTGAGGATTTGATATTAACTAGGAAGGAGAGACATCCGGAGGGATGAAGGACCTCGTTTGAGAAGAACAGAGAGGCGATGAAAAACATGGTTAGCCATAATTTTGGACATCTTGTGTCTATCAGTGCCATTTTAAGAGAGGAATTGGAGTCACTCTCACAAGATGCTAAAAGTTCTCGGTCCGTGGGCAGGAAGAAGAGACAAGGGTGTGGTGCTGCTCCCAGGAGCTCTGTGAAAAGCAGGCAGACACAGAATAGCCCAGAGATTTGTTCTAAGGGGTATTCAACAGCCCGTGTGACACCTCCTCCGCCTCCTGGCAGAAGCAGGATGCTGCTGCCCCTGTGCCAGCAGAGACGATGTTTAGCTTTCTTAGCTGAGATCCTCCCCAGGAAAACTTGAAAAGCAGACGGAATTTACCACCAGCTCTTTCATAGCCTCCCTTCTTTCACAGGTCCGGACATCATCCCGTATGTGTTTACCAGCTCTGAATCCTATCTGCGGCCCCCGACAGGGCACCCCGACAGGGCACCCCGACATTTCCCCGGACTTACTCCCTCCCAGTCCTCCCCCGGTGACCATGGCACCATGTTTCCTCTCTAGAAAATTCGTTTGACCAGTTTGAGCTAAATTGTTAGTGGCTGACAGTAGTGTTGATTCCTACTGTGTTATTCTTCACACACGGGAATTCTGCCAGAGATTTTCAGTGGTTTAATCAAAAGGTGGAGTAAATATTAAATATTAAGTAGATGAAGCCTACTTAATTGAAAAGCTCATTCCTGCTAAGATTTCCATTTAAAATGGAGGTTTCATCTTTAAAAAGACTGAAATCCTTAACAGATTTCACAGTATATATGTGTATATATATATATATATATATATATATATATATATATATATATATATATATATATATATATTTCAGTGGAAGAAGCAAAGCACACAGCACTTGAGATTTGAGATTTTGTTTTTACTTTAATGATTTTAATACCAGCATTTGCAATCTGAGGAGGAGTGCATTTGTCAAAGAAGCTAATCATCTTGATTTTTTTTAAAGATCTGAAAAAAATAATAATGAGAATTTGGAAGTCTGCCCAGTAAGCTTTGGAGAGCCGAGTGATGGGATGGTGGCTGGTATCTTTTCTGGGCTCTTTCTTGACACTTCCTCACCAGGGCACACCCTGCCCAACCCAGGGTGAACATAAGGCAGATCATTGTTTCCTGCTCCGGTGAGAGTCACCCATTGTGTTCACAGTAGTGGAGAAGGAAGGTGGAGGCTGTCAGGAATTATTAACCGCTGCTCTCCTGAACCGTTTCCCATGGTCCCTGGAACCTCTTTCCTCTGGGATAAGAGAAAGGAAAAGAAGGACGGGGGGGGGGGGGGGGGGCTGAAAAAGAGGAAAGAGGGATGGGAGGAAAAGCAGAGGGAAGAGCTGCCTCAGGCTCCTCCCGGCCAAGAGGTCTGTGTCCGTGGAATGTCAACACTGGTGATAAAAACTTCTTTGATATGTTTCCCCAAGATTTGGCCAAGGGTTTTGATTTTTTTTTAATTTCTTTGAAGTTTTATTATCAATCTACCATAGAGACAAAGCCCAACAGCCCCTCCCCCAACAAGCAAGCTGAATAACATTTAACAAAAAGAGCCACTGGTAGGTCAAGGTGGTGCGTGAAACTACTTCAAAGGGGCAAAAACAGAAGAAGAGGAAAAATGAATGTTAAATTTGAAAAGAAAAATTCCCATAGGGAAAGAAATATACATACATACATATACATACATACATACATATATACATATATATGTATATATATACACATACATATATACATATATATGTATATATGTATGTATATCACACACTTACGTCGAACCCCAGCAGCTGGGAGGTAAAGGCTACACATCCCAGGCCAGAGACAAAACATCCACAAAATAAAGTAAGAACCCCCCCCAAAAAAAAACAACAGCTGTGGTAGAGGCAGAGCCATTAACGAGGTTGTCATCCCCAGCCAAACTATGACATGCTCCCAGAAATCCCGTGACCTGCTTCGTGTGCTTTGGTACCCAGAAGAGAGTGAGCGGCCCCACCGCTTTCCAAGTTCCAGGGAGCCGGGGTTGGCCTTTGGGGAGGACTCCTCGGGGTTCTGCCCGTGCTGGCCCTCGTTCAGGTTTTTGTGCTGGTGGAAGGCGAGGCCGATGCGAGGCGGTGAGTCTGTCGTTTCACCCTGTGCGCAGGTCCCCACTCGCCTTAAAGGCACCGCTCGCACCCAGGGCTCTCGGTGCTGGCGCGCCGTCACGTGACTTGCACATACTGTGCCTCAGCTTCTTCCTGTGTTTCTTGGGCACCTGCTTGAGCTTCGTCTTGTTCTTTCCTCTCTTGGGGTCCTTCCCCGCGGGTTCTCTCTTGGTGTCTCCGTCTAGTTTGAGCTGTCAGCCAGGGGCTGGCAAAGCTCCATGTTTGGTCTGGCTCCACCTTGGAGTGTGAGTCCTCCCTGAAACGCGGCTCCACCTTGGAGTGTGAGTCCTCCCTGAAAGGAGGCTCCACCTAGGAGTGTGAGTCCTCCCTGAAAGGCGGCTCCACCTTGGAGTGTGAGTCCTCCCTGAAAGGCGGCTCCACCTTGGAGTGTGAGTCCTCCCTGAAACGCGGCTCCACCTTGGAGTGTGAGTCCTCCCTGAAAGGAGGCTCCACCTAGGAGTGTGAGTCCTCCCTGAAAGGCGGCTCCACCTTGGAGTGTGAGTCCTCCCTGAAAGGCGGCTCCACCTTGGAGTGTGAGTCCTCCCTGAAAGGCGGCTCCACCTTGGAGTGTGAGTCCTCCCTGAAAGGCGGCTCCACCTTGGAGTGTGAGTCCTCCCTGAAAGGCGGCTCCACCCAGAAATGTCTTCTTAGCGCTCGATGCGACTCCCAGGTGAGCCCAGTGTGGGTCCCCGCTGGCTCCTTCTGAGGGCCCAGACTCGCACAACTTCGGAGTGTCTCCATCCTGACGCAGTCCCTTGAGCTCCACCTGAGCAGTTTCCGCCAAGGGTTTGGATCGGTAGTGCTTGCTCACTACAGTTCCCGTATTTAAAAGTAACTGTCCACACAGTTTCATCTGATCCTTCTGGCTACGTGTCAGAAGTCTTAAATTTTAAGCATTTATGTTTTCTCTCTGTAAGAAAGGCTGCCTTTAGTTGTTTTTGCCCATTCTCGTGACGTTGTAACCACAGAGAGAGAGAGAGAGAGAGAGAGAGAGAGAGAGAGAGAGAGAGAGAGACAGAGACAGAGACACAGACAGACAGACAGACAGACAGAGATAGACAGACAGACAGAGACAGAGAGACAGAGACAAAGAGAGACAGAGACAGAGAAAAACAGAACACTGATCACATCTCTGATGAAGAAGTCAGCACAGAAGAGCCCACACTGAATACAGCTTGTATTTAAAATAGTTTTATTGTCTTCAATACAGTTTTACTGGAACACAGCCATGCTTGTTCGCTGTATGTTGTCTAGGGTATGAGTGTTTCCATATATAACAAAATTAACATAGTCTGTATGGCCCTCAAGGCTTAAAAGCTTTGCTATTGGGCCCTTTACAGAAAATACATTTTCTGCTCCTGTATCTTGGGTCATTATCCATAAATTGCTGCTGGCCTATGAACTACTTCCTGCCTGCTAGCGTCTACGTTAGGACCCTGCACCAGAATAGGAGCCAAGCACGTCACTGTGTGCTCTGTCTATGCCAGCCAATGCTCTTTTCCGCAGGGAGACCCTCCTGAGGAAGGAGTGATGTGTAGGCTTGGCCTCTGTGGATCAGCACTTTTCGTAGCACCGAGTTCAGTGAATCTATAAAACTTTAACTTTCTTTGAGGAAAGCACTTTCTTTATGACATTTTTGGGCTGTGTGACTCACAGAGAAGCGTGGAACTATGACTTAGCTTCTGCTGTTTAATAAACTACTCCAAAACTTTGTGACCTAAAACAAACTACAGTTCAGCGATTCAGCCTGGGCTCAGCTTGGTGGTTCCGGCCATGACTGGGCTCCACGGCTTGGCAGTTGGGCTTATTCATGCATCTGTGGTCAGTTGGCTGACCAGCTGGAGCTGGTAGGGTAAGATGGTTTAACTAGTATAGCTTTCTGCTCCGTGTGGTCTCTCTCGGTGATCAGGCCATGCTGGGCAGGGGCCCTGAGGAGAAGCATCTGCGTGGTCCCCACGAGGCTGCCTTCAAAACTCACAAACTGTCTGCTTCTTCACAGTCTCAGACCAAGCAAATTACAGAAGCAGCCCACTTATCTCTGGGGTGGGAGGAGACTCCACGCCCTCACGGTACCACAGTCATTCTATGCGATCAACCACAGGGAGGGAAGGAGGATTATTGCCCCTCATCATCTCTTCCTTCTTTTCAAACGTTGGCCAACAGTGGGGGATTAGCTTGAGAGGCAGAGCCTTGTTTACAGACTTTGGTCGGGTTTCCCTGTGCATTCTGGTGTGCACTGTGACACTGCTCAGTTCATCTAATTCTGGAGTTGCGTGTGAGATTGGCGAGAGACTGACATCAAGAACCAAGCATTTAGCTTCGAGCAACATCGGTGCAGACAGAGGTCCAGTTCTCCTGCCACAGGATCTGGTCTCCACTGTCCATGCAACTACAGCATTACAGATCACATGCTAAGCATGTCTGCAGCTGCATGCCCAAGCACAGATTGACATGGCTTACTGATCCACACAGCACATTCTCTGCACAGGGAGGGAACAACAACTTTCAAAGAGACAAACAGAAGATTCTTGATAATAAACAATATCTCCATGATCCTGGCCTTGTCCTCTCCCACCACCTGTAATTCTGTGTTTAGTATTTGTTTATGCAAGAATACACTAGTTTTTTTAATCTTTATTTGTGAAGGAAGAAGGAACAGATGAGGGGTAACAGATGAGGGGTGGAGATTGTGTAACTCACTTTGTCATACCTGGAAATTTATTTTAAGCTCAGTGCATTTGCTCAGGGAAATTGAGTTCACAAACTGTTTCTGTGAGATAGATTCTGTCCCCATCTTACAATGGAAGTGATCTGAGACGTTGAGAAGTTTCACTATAACATTTCAAAATAGAGATAATTAGTAGAAACAGTAGTTAATGCATGTCTATTATTAATAAGAAGGTATAGATGTAATTAGACACAGAAGTGTATGTGTGTGTGTGTGTGTGTGTGTGTGTGTGTGTGTGTGTGTGTGTGTGATTCTGGAGACAGAATCCAGGAATTTACGCATTTTAAACAAATCCCTTGTACCACTGAGCTCCATCCCTAGCCTAGAGACAAAACACACACTCTGTGTGTGTGTGTGTCTGTGTGTGTGTGTGTGTCTGTGTGTGTGTTCATATAGAGGCCAGAGTTCAACACTAGTGTCTTTCTCAATCTCTTTTCTACCTTGATTGTTTGAGCCTGGGTATTCACTGGTATTCAGCTCCGTTAGCAGATAAGCCCCTTGCCTCTGCCTCCCAAGGGCTTGAAGCACAGGTGCATGCTGCTGCTCTCTTCCCCACCAGCGCCGGAGATCAAAGGCAGATCCTCAGCTTGTTCAGCAAACTCTTTATGTACTGTCCCAACACAGAGCTCTTGCGTGGGAGGCCATGCTGGAAACTTTGTCTTATGAGTCACGTCTGCCCTTCCTTAGAACTGACACACAGACATTATCTGTGGTGCTCTTTGAAGCACTCAGAGGTGGAATAACACAGAAGCCCCAACCTTTTCCAGTCTAGAACTCATTCTTATCCTTCTTGTTTTGCCCTTGTCCTCCCAAGCCTCTCTTCTGCCCACTGCAGTAAGCCTGGCTTTTACAGAGCTGTTTCCTAAGAGTCCTTGAGGATTCCCAGATAGGACTCCGTCATTCCACAGATACATCTCTGCCTGACCCCTCCCCCTCGTGATGACTGCACTGTGAGGGCTGCTATGTGCTTCTTAGGGTAGGATTTTCCCACTGTCAGTCACTAAAACTTAGTCTTGTAACACTTCACCATTGTGGAGGTCCCAGACCCTTCATCAGATTCCGACCCTGGCTCCTGAGACCAGGCTCCAGTCTTTAACAGGCCATCTCTGGTTGTTTAGCAAGCAACACAGGGATCTGGTCTGATAGTTCACGAACGTCTACCAGATGCAGTAGTTCTTAGAGTTCACACGCCCAAGGCCTTCCACGGGAGTCCTCGGGAGGGAGACACCTCTCACTTTGGCCTCCAACCTGCTGACACGGTACAGGCTGCTTCATGTCCCCATGGAGAGTTCTCTCAGACACATTGTCCTTTCTCAGGGTTGAGGCCATATTGTAGTCAAAATAGAAGAAACCCTCTTCTGGTCCTATTTCCTACCCAAGGATGAATTTTTTCAGTACTATATCATTTATCCTGGGACAAAACATAAGCTCAGAAGAGCAGGGGCTTCCTGTTTTCACTAACCTATTCTGAACCAAGGAAGCATGCTTGGACTGTAGGACTTTGATAACTACTGAGGCATTGAATGAAATGGTTCTTTAAAATAATAATAATAATAATAATAATAATAATAATAATAACCCAATGGCTGGAAAGATGGCCCAGTTAGTAAAATGCTTGCAGGACATTTACATTTACTTGGAGGACTTGAGTTTGGATAACTGACACCCACATAAAAGCTGATCTTGGAGGTCGGGTCTATAACCCCTGGCATGGAGGGGTAGGGAGACAGGCAGATCCACGGCTAGCCATTGTAGCCAAAATCAGTGCTCAGGGTCCCTTGAGAGACTCATCTCAAGAATTAAGGCAGAGAAATGGAGGAGGATACCCAAGCTCAGCCTCTGGTTTTCACACACATACACATATGGGTGAGCACACAGACAGACAGATGACAGACAGACAGACCAATGCACACATCAACTGAGGTTTGATAAATATTATATTTCCAGAGTGCAGTTATTTATTTTAGAATAATAGCAGAAATATCTAGTTCAAGAAAAGCTAGTCTACTCTGCTTTTGAGCAGTGATTCTCACCCTTCCTAATGCTGCAATCCTTTAACACAGCTCTTCATGTTGTGGTGACCCCCAACCATAAAATTATTCTGTTGCTACTTCATAACTGTAATTTTGCTGCTGTTATGAATTGTATTGTAATTTTCTTGGGGGGAGATAGAGGTTTTCTGAGGGGGTTGCAACCCCCAGGTTGAGAAGCACTGTTTTATAGTCTCTCCTCCCTCCAAATCTTTTCCACAAAAATTGCTGCCATCCCAACTGCTGCTTTATGAGTGCTCACATAAGCTGACACCAAATCACCATGTAATAATAATTTCCAGACAGACTGAAATTTAACTCCATGTTTGGAGAAGAACCATCCTCCTGGAAGAGATAATTTATAGAAATGAAAGCAGATCTTCACCTTTTTATAATTCATCTTCAAAACCATAATTCCAAATTGGGCTTAGGTTAGTTTTCCATAAAATAATAATGGGGTGATTATTTCTCAAAATATATGTGACTTCCTCCAAAATAAACCATAAACTCCACGTTTGGATATATAGAAGCAGTCTTCTCTCTTCAGACAGGCAGTTTCCTCCTTCCCAGGCATCAAATGTGTCCAGAAAGACCATGGCGGCCGACGCCAGCGAGCGTGGACTCTGGGACACTAGAAGATAAACCAGACCTCGGTGTGTGGAAAATCCTCTCTGATCTGACTCAGCAGAAATGTTCTCCCTCTTGTCCCTCGGGGACTTTGCCACATATGCGGCCTTGTGGATGCCCAGGTCATGCGATAGACCCTCGCTGTTTCACCAGCCTTGCCCTGTCCATGAACTGCGGCCGGGTCAGTCAAAGGTAACGAGGGTGCAATTTGTTTCACTGAAGGTGGTTGCCTTTCCTCCTGTGTATATCATCTGATTCCTTTTCCTTCACAGGCAATTATCCTTCTTCCTCCCTATTCCCAACTGTTCTCTGTGGTGCACCTCTCAGATCTCTGGGCACCTCCGTGAAGCCTATCAGTGCATTTGATCCAAACACACACTCTCTTTGAGCTGCTTCTAGACATCTCCTGAGCAATGAAGGCACATAAAGGCTCTGAAAAGCATGGGACTCCTGTGAAAGGGAACTGGGACTTGAGGACTCTGATAAACTCTCTCAGGACTAACCAAAACCTAGCTGCTCACCAACTGTCCTGGCTAGCTCTAACTTGACACAACCTGAAAGTTCCTATGTCACACTGACCTGCTGGATGTCTACAGAGGGGATTGCCTGGATTTTTAACTGATGTAAGAGGTTTCACCCCACTGTGGGTGGCACCATTCCCTATGCAGGAGGTCCTGAACTGTGTAAAGGAACTAGGTGAGCATGAGCCTGCCGGCCAGCAAGCAGCATCCTCCATGGTTCCTACTGTGCTTCTCTGGGTGCGAAGTGAGTTCTCGGGTAGAGACTATACTGTGTAAAATGGCAAGTGGGCCTGCCTTCAGGTTCCTGCCTTGGCTCCTCTCCATGACACACTGGAGCGGTTGTGGGAATCGTTCCATAGGAAGCACTCTGACACTCGTGAGAGCGGGACAGAGGGGAGGTAGTCGCTAGAGGACCAGAGCAAGGACAGCTCCTGAAGGGCCCTGCTCCCAGGCCGGGTGGACAAGCGAATGAGATTTCACAGACGCCTTCATGTCAGTCAGTAGGTCGTTAAGGGCAATGACCCGTTGTATCAGCTGTTTCTCCAGGTCATTCCGTTTCAGATGAAGTCGTGCCTGGCAAACAGGCCATACAAGCGGTGCTTTAAGCAAATCACTAAATAAATCACTAAATCAGTATCTAATAATCAATCTTTTCTATGCTATCCTTCTTCACTGCTTTACTCTGAATTATAAGCCAGATCAACGCTGTCCTCTCCTGTGCTGCCTTGGGTCAAGACGCGTTTATCCCAGCAACAGCAACAACACTAAAACACCAGCTTCCCCTGTTTGCCCCTTCCTCACCCGGTGCTGTGTGACAAAACTTTCCCTGGGGAAACACAGCACACACACGTCTCCTCACCCCAGACAGGGAGCCCACAACAGACCTAAGTACAGATACCACCAAAGTCCAGCCTGGTGAACCAATGAGCTTTACTGGGGTCACTGACAGGAATATGGGTGAGAGGTCACTTGCAGGAGCAGAAATGATGCAAAGACGGCTGCATCACCAGGGCCCACCCCAGCGTGAGTGACAGCTCACAAAAACTGGGAAATCTGGGACTCACCACACAGCCTGCAGGCAGCTGAACAGGTTGGAGAGACTCCCTTCCAGGTGCCTGGCCTAACCCTCTTCCAGGCAGCCCGGCTGGTTTCTGCTTCTTGCAGGCAGCTGGTCGGTCCCAGGGTCTTCTTTTCAACTTCGCTTGTGTGAGAGGTGTCGTGGGACATTTGTGCACTGTGTGAAGATATAATGAAGTGACAGGTTTAATAAAAAACTGAACAACCAATAGCTAGGCAAGAGGTACAGGTGGGACTTCCCAGCAGGGAGAGAGGGGGTGGGAGATGAATCTAGGCACGAGAGAGACACATGGAATGAGTCAGACACACAGAATGGGACAGAGGTAAAAGCCACGTGGTAGAATGTAGATTAATAAAAAAAAAATGTGGGTTATTTAAGTTATAAGAGTTGAAAACAAGCCTAAGCTAAAGGCCACGCTTTCATAAAAAGGCAAGTGGGCCTGCCTTCTTATCTTATCCTATCTTTCCTGTCCTCACAAGGATTGCCTTTAATTAGTCTCTGTGTCGTTATTTGGGAGCTGGCTGGCGGGATAGAGAAGACTCATTCCCGAGAGGAACCCTTAGGTTGTATTACTTACTCTGCCAGGAAGTGGCCTAGTGAATCTGGTCAGTTTCGGGGATTTCCTGAAGCTATTTTGAGTTGAGGAGCTTCGCCATTTCAATCACTTCAGTTCCAGAGGAAACTGTTAAACAAAACAGGTGGTCTGACCTGAGTTTACAGTGGGATCACACCCTTGGCCTCTAGAATCTTGAAGTTTTTAAGATTTATTTTTCTTTATGTACACGTATGTGTTTCAGTGTGTGTGTGTGTGTATGTGTGTGTGTGTGTGCCTATGTCTGTGTGTCAGTATGTGTGTGTGTGTGTGTGTGTGTGTGTGTGCCTGTGTCTGTGTGTCAGTGTGTGGGTATGTGTGTGTGTCTGTGTGTCAGTGTTTCAGTGTGTGTGTGTGTGTGTGTGAGTGAGTGTGTGTATGTGTGTGTGTGTGTCTGTGTGTCAGTGTATGGGTATGTGTGTGTGTGTGTCTGTGTTTCAGTGTGTGTGTGTGTGTGTGTGTATGTGCGTGTGTCTGTGTGTCAGTGTGTGGGTATGTGTGTGTGTGTGTGTGTGTCTGTGTTTCAGTGTGTGTGTGTGTGTGTGTGTGTGTGTGTGTGTGAGTGTGTGAGTGTGTGTCTGTGTATCTGTGTGTCAGTATGTGGGCATATGCACATTTGTGGTTACCCACAGGGGCAGAAAAAGGGCATCAGATCCCCGAGCTGCAGTTACAAAGCGGTTTGAGCCACTTGGCATGGACACTGGACTTGAAACTCTGGTCCTATGAGTGACAGCAAGCCCTCTCCCCCACTGAACCACCTCTCCAGCCCGTCTCTGTCGGTACCACGGTTTCACTCTCCTGTCCTCACAAGGATTGCCTTAATAAGTCTCTCGTTTCTCTCCCGTTGGCCAGGACAAAGCCCAAATCTCAGGGAAACCAAATTACCACCAGTGATACTGAGAACAGACTGAGGGAAAAGGTGATAAGACGTAAGTTTGGGATTGGCTCATACACCCATCTGGCAGATAGGGCTTCCTCTGGTGTGAACATGAACAGTGTCTGTATGGTACAGGGTAGAAGACACACAGTCACCAACAACTTCCCTCACTGTGACCTAGGGAAATACCTTAGTAAGATAAATGCTGTGGAAACATGGTGACTTGAGGCAGGCGTTTGAGACATGTGGGAGTGGATAGTGTCCACAAATAATCAAACATATTTAAGAACACAGGGGGAAAAAAAGCAGAATTATCACGGATATCCAGATACCATCTTGCTCCCCATTAGTCTGGAGGTGGTGATAATTAGCGTTAATCATCAGCATGACAGGATTTAAAATTATCTCAGAGATGGGCCTCTGGGATGTCTGTGAGGGATTGTCTTAACCAGACTGATTGAGAAAACTCTTCTTAACAATAATGGAACCCAAAATCCACCCTCTCTGTGATCTGTTGGAGTACATGAAGGGACCAGTCCTGTAGACCCAAAGCTTCAGGATCTCCACAACACAGGGCAACAGAAGGATGACCAAGAGGAGTCCCAATGAGGGCCTAGCATAGATAGTGTAGCAGAAGCCAGAGGCCACAAACCAGACTGATGACTCTGCAATGAACACTTGCAAGTAAAGATATGTGGATAAAAGGTTCACTGCGTGACTCAATGTGTCACGCTACAGCTTCCATGACAAGATTTTTTTCTTTCTTTTTTCCTTCTTTCTCTTAAATTTTATTTTATTTTATTTTGGGGGGAGGTTGCAAGGGCAGAGGGTGGATACAAAGGGATGGGGAAATGAATGGAATGGAGATGCATGATGTGAAAGACACAAAGAATAAATAAAAGGAAGGGGGAAAAAAAGAGTGGTGGGACCATTCCCTGTGAGGACACTGGACTACATGGAATGCAGACTGGAAGCCGAGCCCCCAAGTGGGGATGCAACGTCACGTTGCCTTGACTTCACCTCCATCATGGTCTTTACCCTTGAACTAGAAGCCAGAATAAGTCTTTCCCCTTTAAGTTGCTTTTCTCTGGGGTATTTTATCATAGCAACAAGAAAAGTGGCTAAGATAGGCGCCTACAGGGCCATGAAGAAAATGAGTCAGCTAGCCTTTGGCTCATAGTTGGCCTGCTGCATTCAGGGATATACTCCATGATCCTCCTCCAGATCCTAGGGGTGTTACTGGCACCTGAGCTAATCCCACAGAGGACCCCCAGGCTCCGGTGGGAAGCCTACAGAGTAAGACAGAGTTTGCACACACCTCTGAGACAGTCTTCAGATGCCCACCATGATAACAAAGCAAAACAGTATCCTATCCCAGGAGCATGCTGAAAATTTCTGTTACCATTAAAGACCTAACTGATTCAAAAGTGCGATCACGTTTCCTAAACTCCCAGTGTGGATGCTGCAGAGAGCAGACAGACCCTGGAGGAGAACTGTGGGCAGTCTTGGACTTGATCAAGCAGTACAGGTAATACTCATAGATATACCAGATGTGACATTGTGCTAAGCAGAAAGGTGCTTCTGCTACAAGGTATGCAGTCACTGACTTGGACAATGTACCTTCTTCTATTCTGACTACGTATTTGTTTTCATGTGAGATAGACAATAATACTGACTTTTGGTTCTGTGCCAATGCTGAGGTATCGCTTTGATATCCTGTCGTTATATTCTAACAGAATCTGAATCACCTGCCCATCCCTCAGAAGCCACACTGACTCATCACATCGATGACATCACAATGACTGGACAAGACGGGAGGAGGTGGCGAGTATCTTGGATGTAAGTCGCACATCACACATGCCAAGGGTAGAACCTCTCATTTCTGGAAATGATTTAAGGAAGGTATTGGTATATTTAAAAGGCAGGTCCCTAAGCCTTGCACACTCGGCTACTAAGAGAGATGCAAGGCTTCTTATAGATCTTGTTTTGTCCTGGAGGCTACTTATTTAACAGCTAGGAATATTGATTTTGTCCCATGAAAGGTTTCAGCTTCTGGGGGTTGGGTGGGGAGGTTCAGAGCAGAAAAAAAAAAAAAGCTGATTCAAGCCAAACCATACTGCTTGCATCATTTGATCTTGCAGTGTTGGAGGTGACGGTGGTGGGAAAAAACACAAGATATTATCAATGACACGCCCCAGTGGGAGAATTCCAATGTGGAATCCTGTAACGCAGAATCAAAGCCATGGAAATACCCTGTGACACCTACCTTGGGAGCAACGTGTGCCCCTTCCCCAGGAACAGGGCATTTTGAAAGAGCTGAAAGTAAGGAACTAGTCAGGCTTGGTTAAGCATGACTTGGCTTGATACACCAGATCATGCTGAAAAGAGATGGACCTGAATTCAGATTCTGCCACATTTGGGAAGTCCTGAAAGACAGTGTACCCAGAGAAGAGCTAAAAACGGTATACTTGGCATCTACACCGAGTAGAACGAGAAGTGGCCCAAGATGAGGATATATACAATCTCCTCGGGTAGTAGCCAGGAGCCTGGCTCTCTCACTGAGTGTCTGGAAAAAAAAAGATTAAAAAAACAATGGAATATGGATGTATATTAAGTGGCACAAAGTCTGAAAGTATTTTTTATAGCTTAATGCCCAGCAAATAGCATCTACCAGGAATAGGTGCTTAGCAGCCAAGGAGGCAAAACGGCTCGGCTAGCTGATGTCAATCACCAGTAGCCACCTCAGCTGGCTGATGCCAGTCACTTCAGAACTGTCACAGTGGATTATATTAATGAACTAGCAACGGTGGCTGACAGAGAGGCGATACGCAGGCCCAGAAACATGGACTGCCATGCGTTGAGGCTGCTGATAACAACCGCTGTTTCTAAATACCTAGCCTTTCATTGATAGAGGGCAAGACTGAGTTCCCAATAAGGCACCTGGATCCTGTTCTCTCCTTGTTTCCTGGGACGGGTAGGTCACACCTGTGGGAGGTGGTGGGAAATCTGAGGGAATCCCACAGGAAAGACTCCAGTCTTGACTCCTCTGCTGGCTGTCTCCTGTTACTAGACAAATCCTGAACAATTCAGCATTCTGATAGGACAATAAAATCAACAAAATTTCCTTATGAAGGCTTCTCACTTCCGGAAAATAAGTAACATCAAGTGTAAGTATTACTTATTAAAAGGTTAAAAAAATTAAAACAATAGGTCACTAAAAAAAGCTTTAGTACAAGAAAAAAATTAAGTCCAAAAATGAAAAGAATGGCCTACAGGGAACACAGGAGAGTGGTGTAAGATGGGGGAGCCAGCTGAGATTCACACAGCAACAAGCACTCAAAAGGGGTGCTCAAGCATCATCAGGCCAGGTATGGTAATGTGTATGTAAGGTCCACACTCAAGAGACGGGGGCAGGCAGATGCAGGGGTAAGGCCATCCCGGACTGGTAGAAGACCCTATGTAGAATATATTTTTTATTTATTTATGTTAATATAGACATGTTATATGTAACATATATTACATTCCAGTTAAAACATGATAAGCACAACTGTAATTGCTTCTTGCTTTCAGGCTTGTCCACCCTTTTGACATAGGCAGGCGATGTTACCATCTAAAGTTGACACTCAAGGATCACAAGAATCAAGTTATAAAACCCAATTGCAGAAAACAAATTCCTAACTCTTTAAGTGAATTTATGACTTTGTGTTGAGCTACATTCATTGTTTATCATCAGCTTACTCATTCAAGTCATAAGATAAAATAGTTATAATACTCAGATCTTCTAAAATTAATTAGCCAACACTTTATGAAATAAGGCCTTAGAAGTATTTCACCCATATTTTATCACACTTAAAGGTCTTACCAGAGTCTGTAGCTGGTCTCTAGGTGTCTCTGCAAGAATTTGAGAAAGGATTCTTCTTGGGAATGTCATCTTCCAGTCTCCATGAGCCCCAAAACCATTCAGCTGATCCCCTTGCCTGTGATCTCAAAAACAGAGGGCAAGAGCTGTAAATGCCAACTCCTACATTTTCTGCCTCAGATTGACTTCTATTTCTTCTTCTATGCATGTTCCCTGTCTAAGACATATTCTTTCCACACTTGTACCATTCTCCTGATCCCTCGTCTTCTTCATATTCTTTGGGGTCCAGCTATGTGTGCCTGCACCTTTATTCCTTGCCTTCCAAGTAGATTCAAGTTACCTTGACTCAGAAACAAATGATTCAATCTACCCTCTAAACTTTAGAGCCTAAAGCCGAGCTTCCTAAAAAAAAAGTCCTGTGCGCCTTTGTTTCTGCTTCCGTCCCCAGCACCCTGGCCTCTGCACAGCTGTGCCTCTTATTACTATTCCATTCAAAGGTGTTCGTCAAGGTCATTGTGGCCTTCCTGTTGCTGCCCTTGTAACTCTGACTCAATCATCTTTCTTTGAACTTTCCTCTCCATGGACTTCTCAGAGATGTCTGCCTCTCCTGCTTCTCTTTCTGAGTGTCTTGTCCCAGTTCTTATTTGTTTTTATTTTTAAAAAGAGGAGAGAGGAGATAGCACAGACTCACTTCTAAGCTTTAGTGGTGGTCTACACTATTGAAATCATGTGCACACTCAACATATTGGTAGAAAACATTGCTAGCTAACATATTGGCAGAAATCTTATTTCATTAAAAAATGGCATTCTAATGAAATTGTTACACATAATGTTTTGGGAGAAAGATTTATTTATTTTTGTTTTATGTGTATGAATATTTTGTCTACATGTGTGCAGTCCAGGAGAGGGATCCTGTTGCACGAATCCTAAATGGTCTTATAATAAAAACCCGGAGCCAGAGATTAGGGTGAAACCTGAAAGGTCAGAGAAGCAGAGCAAGGCACAGCCACTACCTCTTACCTCACCAACTCCTCATCCTGGAAGAGAGATGAGTTCCTGTCTCCTCCTGCCTTATATTCCTTTCTCTGCCCAGCCATATCACTTCCTGTCTCAACCTTCCTAGTGTTGGAATTAAAGGTGTGTGCCACACTACCTGGGTCTGTCTCTCTTTTAGACTGGATTAATCTCATGTATCCCAGTGTGGCCTTGAACTCACAGAAATCCAGACAGATCTCTACTTCCCCACTATTAGGATTAAAGGTGTGTGGCACCACTGTCTGGCCTCTATGTTTAATCTAGTGGCTTGTTCTGTCCTCTGATATTCAGGCATATTTTATTTGTTCAAAATATCACCACATTTCCCCTTTTTGTCTAAAATAATAAGAGGTTATAACTAATACAAGAAAAACTATGTGCAATAAGTACAATAACTATACGCAATATAAGGAAAACCATAACTAGATCGTTATAGTTTATAACTCCCTCAGAGACCCAAGAGGGAAATAATATTAACTGAGTAAACAGGAAGTATAAACAAGCAACTTCCAAAAAAAAATGTGAGAAATGACAGAAACAGCTGGCTGTCCGGACAGTCAGCCAAGATTCCTCTGCAATGTTGGGGCATCCGTCTTCAGCCTACAGGCCCAGCATATCTGACAGACTTATTTGTGAAGCAGGATTTTCTGATGGGCCTTCCTATCTTATCTTGGCAAAGTTCAGCAGCCCACTATTTTGTGTCCTGCTTGTCTCATTTGGACAGCATACTGTCAGGAGTCCTAGCAAGGGCACTTTCTTACCCAGTGCCTGACTTCTGCCACGAAGAAAGTAAACTCCATAAGGAGTTTCTTCAATGCTCATCATCTTCTCTGAAGTAGATTGGTGCTGCCAGGAGCAGACATGTCTCACTGATATTGAAGAAAAGAACCTATGTTAATAAAACATCTTAAATGTCATATCCTGTAGAGATCTGAAGTGTTTGAAGATGACCTGTCTATTTAAAATATATCTCTGTTTGACCTTGAAGACATACCTAGCCTGACTACAAGTTTGATGGTAATAGGTGACTAACTGCTAACCTGCATTTCTTTATTATCCTAAATAGTTTGTAATAATAACTTTAAGTTTTTTCAAGGACTAGCAATTTGCATTATATTGTTAAATGAGCTATATAGGTACAATACCTTAAACAAGATTAGGAATGTGTGTACAGAATGCTCCAACAAAAATAATGTCAACTTTGTATCAATATACAAAGATCCATATCAATGTAAAATATTTAAAACCAGTATTTGTTTTTAGTTGTTTTTTTTTGTTTTGTTTTGTTTTGTTTTGTTTTGTTTTGAGACAGGGTTTCTCTATGTAGCTTTGGGCCTTTCCTGGATCTCGCTCTGTAGACCAGGCTGGCCTTGAACTCACAAAAATCCACCTGCCTCTGCCTCCTGAGTGCTGAGATTAAAGGCGTGTGCCACCACCACCCGGCAATTGCTTTTTAAAGTAGACTCAATAATCTACCCTTTTAGTCTATCACAGCTGTATCCCCCTTTTTTCTTTTTAAAACAAGATCCCTGAATCTGATCTCCTTTGTTCAGTTTTTCTCTTTCTTTCTTTCTTTCTTTCTTTCTTTCTTTCTTTCTTTCTTTCTTTTTTTTAACCATTACCAATACAATTTTGTAGCCAACCACCCTAAACAATGACAAATATCCATTACACACTCTTGGGAATGCTGGTGTCATATTCTTAAATTTACTTACAGCTGTCAGTGAAGGCATATTTAAGGAATCCTGGAAAGAAAATTTTGGGTTAATTGTCAATTCCTGGGAGGTGTAGCTGTATCATTTGATGTCCAGTCTCTGCATAATAGGAAAGTGTAGGACTTGTCTCAAGTCCTGGCTAGAGTAGTCTATGAGACAGGATCATCTCAGTTAGCCATCTGGAAACTGTCCTGAGCAGTTTGTAGTCCAAGACGATCTTTGAGTGATGTTTGTCAGCTTAGTGGTGTTATCATAGTCCACATGGGATCATTGTTGTGGGGCCCCATCATCCTTTTGGAAACTTCAAAGGTCACTGTTACGTATGGTCATGGTTCACTGCAGAAAACTGATAGAGATTCACACCCAAAATCATGTACATGAAGCTAGATGAAGTCTTTTTCCTAGAATTAGTTAGTACTCTATATGGCCATTAATATGACAAAAGTTTAATATATATATATATATATATATATATATATAAATCTTACACATTTTGATGTAAAATTCATACCTCAAGAAAAGTTTCAAAGAGTCAAAATAAAACCAAAGGATCATGAGATTAGTAGCAATAGAATAGTCCCTTAATTTTGAGTTTCTTTCTGTCCTGTATCAGGTGGTTCTTCTGGCATGAGACAGAGATTTTGCATTTTCCTTTAACAAGCATGCTTGGTTTTAGAGAAGGAGAGAGCCACACTCCAACACCATAGCCACTTTAAAATTTTAATTGAACTGGGACTACATAAAGACCATTTGCATTATGTGTCTGTAGAGAACAGCAGAAAGCATTGATAGCTAGCATATTGGCAGAAATTTTATTTCATTAAGCAAAAAAATGATATTCTAATGAAATTGTAACACAATATTGTGGGGGAAAGTTTTTTTTTATTTTTATTTTATGTGTGTGGATATTTTGTCTGCATGTGTGTAAGAGTACCCTATGTGTGCAGGCCAGAAGAGGGTGTCCCCTGGGGCTGGAGTTAGAGGCGAGTGAGCAGCCATGCTGGTGGTGGGAATGGAACCCAGGTCCTCTGCAAGAGCAGCAAGTGCTCTTAATTGCTGAGCCATCTCTCCAGCCTATATTAGAAACACTTTGTAAAGGGTAAAACAAAACTCACCATTGAATATATTCAATGATAAAGAACTTCTGTAAAAACACCAGAAATAAAGATAAACGGGCACTTGTGTGTGTTACTAATGCTTTGAACAAGAACCAACATGTGGGATGGAATCAGAAAAACAACCTATTCTTCTCTCACATTGCCAATTTTAAAACGTTGGATGCATCTGATCCTTCCTTTGCTTTTCTGTCGAAACCTGAGTTTCCTTTTTACTCTTCATAATAAAAGTTCACTTTAAGGGTCTCTCTTGACTTAAAAGGGGAGGAGATATTTAATGACTGGGTTTTTTTTAATCATATAATAAATGCACACCTGCTCTTTTATGTCCTTGATGTTGGTAAAGCACTAAGAGTATTCTAACATTAGGTTGTATGGCCTCAGAAGTTTACAATTCAGTCTCTTCAGGTAGCTGAAACCTTTCCACACCAGGCTTTCAGCCAAGACATTGGCTGTAACATTCCACTGTGAGTGGATGAAGGGACTGACCCAGCAGGGTACCCCAGGATTGGCCCGGAAGCATTCTTATGAAACACTTTTGGTAAATGATTCAGAGCAGATGCCTGAACTCTCCAAAGTGGCGGGGACACACGAAACACCCCAGTTAGTAAAATGCCAAGTCAATAGGATCGACTTCAGGAGGACGGCACCAGCTGGGTGAGTGGGTAGCGCAGCGGCAGATGAATGTTCAAGGACAAGACGGCAGATGCTCTTAGGACAAACAATCCCAAGTCAGGGAGACGGCCTCAGGAGGGCTTTGGAAGGTCCACGCTTGCACAGGAAATAGGGCTCTTTATAGTTCCGTGTGATTGGATACAGTACCTTAGTACTTGAGCGAAGGTACTATATCTCGATCAAGCCATTCTTCCTGTTAGTGAAGGAATTTTGAAACCCAACATCAGGTTTGCATTTTAGAGCCGAAATTTACCTGCAGTCAATATTTCCATGAGTATTTGCTATTGAGTTAAGGTTTTAAGTATATATATATATATATATATATATATATATATATATATATATATATTATAAAAAGCATGTATATATCGTTCCCTATGCATTTCTCTCTCCCATGCACATCTGCCATCATTTGAGATATAGTTAAAAGTCAGTAGATGATCTCTTGTTTTCCCATTGAGAAGGAGAGATTAGTGGGTTTGGATGGATGGCTGGTACACATTCCTCTAACAGGCAGAAATGCCCTTCAGGCACAAATTAGGTAAGCAGCCTGTTTCTGCAGGAGCTGAACCACAGCCAGCCTTGTACAAACTCATTTCATAAATATTTCTTCCTTCAAAAAAAATGAGAAGATGGATGGTTCCAAAAATTTCCAGGAAGATGTTGAAGAGTCTGCTTGTGACTAGACTAACTCAGGAGGAACCACCTCTCTGCTCCCGACAATGGTTTCGTTCATTTACTTTGGACCGTACATATTAGCCAGAACTTGGGAGTTTCTGTGTAAGAGCACATACTTTTCTCATTTCCCCATTTTATTAAAGTAGCATATTTATGTGACAGATCCGTGCCTTGCTGTGTTGCTTACAGTACTGTTTTAGGGTAGAGGGGATATTTTGTTACAAAGATTTCGTGACATCTCTATGGCTATAAATATTTACGTGTCTTTAAATGTTGTGGTTGATCGACCATAAGGAAGCTCTCAGGCTCCATCTAACTTCTCTACCTCACTCTCTGTGTCGCCTCTACTTAACGCTGCCCCCTGGAGATGCTGTGTGTAACCTAACCCCATGAGGCGTAACTATGGACAGATGCGAAGGGTTGATGGTGCCGCTCAACTAATAGAATGCCTGGCTAGCCTGTGTCAATCTCCGGGTTCCATCTCTAGCACCACATAAACAGGGTATGGTGATATTTTATTTGTACTGAAATGTGATTTTATTTGTATGTTAATAAATAAAGTTGCCTGGGGGTCAGAGCTAATAGCAAGCCATAGAAGAGCTGGGCATTCATGGTGCATGCCTTTAATCCCAGCACTTGGTAGGCAGAGCTAGGTAGATCTCTGTGTGGTCAAGGATACAGCCAGCATTGGAAACACATGCCTTGAATCTCAATACCATAGAAGACCTGGAGGGCTGTACATACAGGCAGTGACGAGGCAGTCATGTGGTTGGGTTTACAACCAATGAGAAGGCAGAACAGAAAGTCTATATAAAGACAGACAGGAAGTAGGTCTCTTTCGGAGAGGTCTCTTGGCTGAAGAGGCTAGCTGCAGCAGG
This sequence comes from Peromyscus maniculatus bairdii, assembly GCF_049852395.1. Taxonomy (NCBI): domain Eukaryota; kingdom Metazoa; phylum Chordata; class Mammalia; order Rodentia; family Cricetidae; genus Peromyscus; species Peromyscus maniculatus. The sequence goes on along the minus strand of NC_134864.1, from coordinate 65,144,344 downwards.
CAGGTAAGGCTCTTAGCTCTAATCTCTTGGCTTTCTTCATTGCAATGGTTCTGTGTTTCTTATTTAATAAGACAGTTGGTTACATCTACAGCAGGGTACATGTCTGTAGCATGAATCTTAAAGATGCTTACTAATAAAATCAAATCTGAGGATAGTTAATGGTTTGGTTTATGGAAGATCAGAGAAGCAGAATAAGCCACAGCTGATCCTGTTTCCTCAGACTGGAAGACTCTGAGTCCTCATCCGAATGGATCTCAGCTGAACTGCTGCTCAAAGCCTAAACGCTTACCCAGCTAAAAGCTTCTAGTTTCTGGTCCTCATGCCTTATATACCTTTCTGCTTTCTACCACCACTCCCTGGGATTAAAGGCGTGGGTCACCATGCTTGGCTGTTTCCTTGAACACATGGATTTCTGCCTCTGGAATGCTAGGATTAAAGGCGTGAGTGCCACCATTTTCTAGCCTTTGTATCTAGTGGCTGTTCTGTCTCTGACCCCAGATAAGTTTAGTAGGGTGTACAATATTTTGGAGAACACAATACCACCACACATGTCTTTAACCCTAGCACTCTAGACAATCGAGGTAGAGGCAGGAGGATCAGGAGTTCAAGGTCATCCTTAGCCACATAGCAGTTCCAAGCTAGTGTGGGATATACATTAGACTCTGCCTCAAAAAAAAAAAAAAAAAAAAAAAAAAAAAAAAAAAAAAAGGCAAGCAAACAAACAACAAAGCCAGTATGAGCAATTTTCAAAATGAGTAGGACTTGAAGATGGTTCAGGAACGAGGATTCACTAACTTTTGACCAATGACAGTAGCATTGGAACAACTCCACAGGCCTCTCCGCTGAGTGATTTGAAGGTATAAGCCCTGTTATATTTATTTGCAGAGCATTTGTACTACTTACCATCTCCCTTCATATCTAATACTAATACGCAACACTGCGTCTTCTCTTTGAAACAAAATGCTACTTCTCTCTAATATTTAATGAATAGCTCTTAACTTTAGCAGTGCCTCATTTTTCTTGATTACATTCTCATATCTAAATATGAAAGACATAAAAGTAGAATTTTTATGATGTTTTTTATAATTAATTTATTTATTGTATATGCATTGGTGTTTTGCCTGCATGTATGTCTGTGTGAGGGTGCCAGATCACCTGGAACTGGAGTTACAGACCATATGAGCTACCATGTGGGTGCTGGGAATTGAACCTAGGTCCTCTCGAAGAGCAGTCAGTGCTCTTAACCACTGAGCCATCTCTCCAGCCCCTCACTGATATCTTTAATTAGATGACATGATGACATAGATATATACACACACACTCACACACACACGTATATGTGAGTGTGTGTGTAACTCTGGAAATTTCTGCTACTTCAGTTTCCAAATTAAAAAACAAAGGCAACATGAGCCTGTTAAGACATTTTCCATCAGGAGTGACCTGGAGGACGTGTGTGTGTGTGTGTGTGTGTGTGTGTGTGTGTGTGTGTGTGTGTGTGTGTGTGTGTGTAAGGGGAGAGACTGGGAGGCGAGGGAGGAGGGGGACTGCAGTTGGATGCAATATCTGAGAGAAGAACTTAAAAACAAACGGCAACGGCAGTCCACCCTCTGCAAAGGTTTGCTTTGACAGCAGCTCTTTCAGATGGGCTCCTGCAACATTCCACCACCAATTGGTATCCAAGCTTAAAAAAGCAGACACACCTCTCATGTGCTCTCAGTGTGGGTAAACCAGGCCCAAAAGCCTCGTACTCTCATGAGTTTGGCTCCAGACACGGGAAGGTAGAGTTAAAAAGAAATCAGCCCTGAAGGAGGGAATGAGGAAGTCACAGAGGAACCACACCCAGGCCCGGCCAAGGGTGCGCACTGAAGATAAGTCAGTCCCACCTGCCTGTCCTGATGTGCCCACTGAACCCGCAGGTAAGGAACCCCACTGGGCGAGGGTGGCACTCCCGAGGAAGAGGAAGGCAGACCTCTGAGTTCAAGGCCAGCATGACCTACAAAGTGAGTTCCGGGATGGCCAGGGCTACACAGAGAAACCTTGTCTCAAAAAAACAAAAACCAAAACAAGAAACCCCAACCCCGAGAGATATGGAAGACAATGTGCCCTTCTAGCCCCGCAAGACAGGTAGTATTATTATCTCCATATTTTCACAGATGAGAAAATGGATTTGAGGTCTTTTTTAGCACCAGTTAGGAAATTGGACAGCTGCCTGAGTGAGTCATGGTCCAGATGCTCAGTCCTGCAGCCACAACGGACAGGACAGTTATTCAGTGTTTCTGGAACTCTTTGCTTTAACTGTGCCCAACATACACCCTGATTATTTGATAATTTATACTTCACAATAATTCTGCATTGTACCGATTAGCATTAAAATATTTATGTATTGAATATTTCTTTTCTGCATTTGAATACTCTCTTTTCATGTTGGTGTTGAATTTCACTTCGGTCTTTGCTGCCAAACCAAGACACCATTGGCATGGATATTGGAAGTGGGCAATTCTCCCACCCAGCAGGACAGTCTTCCTGACAGGAAATCACCACAGAGAAATTTGCTGTCACCTCATCCCTTAGAACTAAAGCCAGAATGGAGGAAATCTCCACCAGGGGGCAATGTATCACATGATCAGAAAAAGTAATAAATTGATAGCAAGCAGCCATGTTTTGATTATAAACATTTTTGGCTTGTTGATTTTTTTTTTTTCTTTTTGGGGACAGGGTCTCTCTACATAACCCTGGCGGTCCTGGAACTCTAAATATAGATGAGGCTGGTCTTGAACTCATGGAGATCCACATGCCTTGGCATCCCAAGTGCTGGAATCAAAGGCAAGTGACACCACGTCTGGTGGCCTGCTGGTTTTAAATTTGAACTAACCTGAAAAGTCAGAAGATGTAGCAGTTACTGGCTCTGCGTTTTTCCGTAACAATGGGTGCAGTTCAAGACGGTTCTCAGTCTAACTTGGCTGGCCAGGAACTCTGTGGTACCCCATCCTTTGTATGATGTACGCCTGCGTCTTGATGCCCTGCGTCTTGATGCCCTGCCTCCTGCAGCTTGCCTGCCTGACCCCGTGGGATTCCAGCTTACAAATTCCTTGTGTAAACAAGGCTATGATGTGAAATATAATTACAAAGAAGGTTTTTTATATATATACACATATATATTATAATGTAGACATTTTCAAATGAAAAAACGTTAAGTTCTTGTTTAAAAGTATCATTTTACCATTAAAGAATACAATAATTTTAGACATTAACACACAGATCAAACTGTTTTTAGATTGATTATGTTTTCACTAATGCTGAATTAACCTATTCTAACTATGTCTTGTTTTCTTGCTGAAACAGAAATTTTCATATTCAGCTTGCATCTACTTTGCCTCACACCAGTCAGGCATCCAGCCACGGCTGACAGTAAAGGCAAGAATTACACAGCTCTCAGAGCTTGCTTAGACGCCGCCGTGTCCCAGCTCAGCTGCTCCCTTCTCTTTGGAGGGAGAAGAGGGCCCGGTCTCACGTATCTGCTCCTCACTCCTCTGTGAATTTACTTAGAATCCATCCAAATGAAATGGAGCCAGCATCGCTCTCCGAGGCCTTGGCAATGGGACTCTCCCTCTCCCAGACGCCCAGACTGTCCTCACTACTCAGGGTCAGAAGCGTTTCTGACTCCAGAGAGCAGTCACTGCTGCTCTGCAGAGCCGGTTTAGGGTAGAGGGCGGCTCCAGCTTGGGGCAGCAGAGCTTGTTTTGAGTTATTATTCTGTTTGTTATCGAATGACTTGCTATTGCACGCTGAGAATCTGTTTCCTGAATTCTAAATGGAGGATAATTCTTTTACCCTCGCTGCTTTCCTGCAAATAATTGTATTACTGCACATAAAACAACACTGAGTGTAGAATGGTCTGGAAAACGCCTCAGAGGCAAACTGACCTGAGGTGGTCACGCCTCTGCTCTCAGGACTATAGGAATTCAGACGCATGTGAATGTGTTCCTCAGTGAAAGAATTTTAGGGCAAAGTTGGTCAGTTGCTGGAATTCTGCATTTAATTTCATAAAGGGCATGGGCTGAAACACGCTATAGCATAGAATCCCTTGCCATATGGGCCCTTCCACCAGTCAGCAGCTGAAGAGGCAAACTGGACCTTAGACATGGCTCTGTACAGCTCTTTAGAGGCCACAGAGATTGCCCAGCCAGCAAAACGCTTGCCGAGGAAGCGTGAGAAGCAGAGATGGATCCCCAGCCCCCACGTAAAAGCCAGGCGTGGCATCATATACCTGTAACCCCAGTGCTGGAGAAGCAGACAGGAAGCTCTCACTGGCCAGCTCGTCCAGCTGAATTGGTGAGCTCTCTGTTCAACGACAGACCCCATCTCCGAAAATAAGACGGTAAGTGATAGAGGAAGGTGCACAAGATCAAACTCTGGCATCCATGTGCATACAGGCACACATGCATGTGCACCTGCACACACACATATGCATATGCACCTGCACACACATACATGTACACCCGCATACACACATGCATGCATGTCCACCTGCACACACACATGCATATGCACCTGCACACACACATGCATATGCACCTGCACACACACAGATGCATGTACACCTGCATATACACACATGCATGTCCACCTGCACTCACACACATGCATGGGCACCTGCACACACACACACATGCATGTGCACCTGCACACACACACATGCATGTGTACCTACACACATACACACACATGCATATGCACCTGCACACACACACATGCATGTGCACCTGCACACACACATGTATGTGCACCTGCACACACAACACACACATACACACTCACATATGCATGGTACCTGCACACACATACACACATGCATATGCACCTGCATACACACACACATGCATGTGCACCTGCATACACACACACATGCATGTGCACCTGCATACACACACACATACACACACTCACATATGCATGTGCACCTGCACACACACACATATACACACATGCATGTGCACCTGCATACACACACACACATGCATGTGCACCTGCATACATACACACACATACATGTGCACCTGCATATACACACACATACACACACTCACATATGCATGTGCGTCTGCACACACACACACATACACACATACACATATGCATGTGCACTTGCATACACACACACACACACACACACACACACACACACACACACACACACACACCAAAGCCATAGGCTCTGTGGAGTGGGGGATGATGACACAGGACGCCCTGCTTTATCACCCTCTACCTTATTCCCTCAATACAAGGTCTGCCATTGAACCTGGAGCTGGGCTGGCAGCTGGTAAGCCCTAGCAATTTGGTGTCCCTGCCTTCCACAGAGCTGGGGTTACAGTCACATGAGCAGCCATGCCAACTTCCCATTGTTAAATGGGTACTAGGGATTTAAACTCAGGTCCTCACGCTTTAAAACCTGGTGGCTCATACAACTAATCCTGGTACCTCGGAGACGGAGGCAGGAGATTGCCTCAAATTGTAAGCCAGGCTGGGCTACACAGTGAGTCTCAGACTATCCCGGTCTAGTGTGTGAGCGTCTCACTTCAGAACCAATGGAAACAAAAACCTTCCTACTAGCTCCACCATAGCCACACTTAGAACTATGGTGTCAGGAAATGAGGGCATGTTTCCATGTTATAAAAGTAGGATAGTAAGTCTTTCAGATTCACTGTTGTTTTTAAGTTAAAACACACACCAAAAAAATATGATTACTCTAGCTTCACATTTACTTTGTAATCATATATTTAATGATTTCAAAATAAAGCACATTTTATTGCGCTGCTGGGAAGGATCAATTATCCCTTCTCCTCATTTTAAATCCAGAAGGAGCTCGAAGCATGCCATTTCATAACAGGGTAAAATATGATGGTGTGTCATAAACACGTCCTGTTGGCAAAAGCTGCTATCCAAATGTTTTTGGTAAGGTATTTTATCTTGATTTTTCAGAATCCAGGAATCCTGCCAGCTTCTGCAATGTGAACAAATTTAAATGGAGCAAATTTCAGTCCTTGGAATTCAAATCGCTTTGGAACTTCAAAGTACACAATTTAAAAAACCTATCATATCAGAAAGCTATCAAAATAAGGCGCTGGGTGCAGTGGCAGAGGGGCCTTAGGATCCAGGCCACCCCGGCCTGCAGAGAGCCCCGTGCAGGGGGTGCAGTCAGGGAAGAGAAAAATGAGGCAGAGGAACCAAATGGATGCAGGATCCGGCTGCTTCTCTCAGGCTCCTCTTTCTCCTCCTTGGCCTAACCAAGGATGGGGAAGCCTACCTTGTGGAGAATCCAATTAGCGTGCCTTGGGGAAGCCTGTCCCACTTAGGACTGCTTCCCAACAGATCTCTCCCAGAGTGAGAAATGAAAACAAAAAACAACAAAATAAATCAGAAACTCCACTCTGGGCATTTTATATCTTACTCATTTTCCTGGTAGAACTAAAATTGATGCTGGACCACTGGCTGATTGAGTCTTGATACTGGCCTTTTAATTCATGTTGAGGCTTTCTTCTTTTTCTTCTCTCTCTCTCTCTCTCTCTCTCTCTCTCTCTCTCTCTCTCTCTCTCTCTCTCTCTCTCTCTCCCTCTCTCCCTCTCTCCCTCCCTCCCTCCCTCCCTCCCTTCCTCCTCCCTCTCTCTGTTCCTCCTACCCTCCCTCCCTCCCTCCCTCCCTCCTCCCTCTCTCTGTTCCTCCCTCCCTCCCTCCCCTCCCTTCTCTCTCTCTCTCTCTCTCTCTCTCTCTCTCTCTCTCTCTCTCTCTCTCTCATGATTTTGTCATGGTAACCCTCCCGACTCAATGTCGCTAGTGCAGGATTACAGGCAGGCATGAGCGCACCTGGCTTCATTCCCTTAGGCCCCAGAGCCATCCCATCAGTGAATCTTTTTTCCACGTGTAAAATGTGTCTAAGTGTACCCACCTCCCTCCTTTTTCACCCCTGACACTCCAGAGCATCCCACCAATACAGGCCATAGCCTGTTCCCGCCTTCACTCCCTCCGTCTGCAACAGCATCTCCTGGTAGGACCATCAGAGTGTGACTCCCCTGCTGAGAGTCCTCCAGGGGCCGCTTTCTCCCTGCTCACCACTGCTCTGCCCTGGAGTGGCTTTCCCTCACTGGCTCCCTTCTGGAGTACTCCTCGTGTGGTGTGCGCCCTTCTTGTCACCCTAGGCTCATATTGTGTGCTGCTCACTCGGAGCCTCTTACTGTTCAGGCCAAAGAAGCTCCCTTTTGACTCAGATCATCACTCACGCTTCGCTTTCTTCCCGAGATTCCTTGCTTTGTCTGGGTGCTCATCATGGCTCCTGCCTCTGTGTGTTTCAAGCTCCGAGTGAAAAGGCTCGCTTTGTCTTGCTCACAGCTGTTTCTATGGCACCTACAATATGCTGGCACCCAGTAGGGGTTGGAAAATCACTGAGTCAGGGAATGAATGAAAACTAAATTTGCCTCTCTTCTCCAGATTGGCCACAACTGAGGATGTGTTGATCATGACCCACCCTGAAGGGTATGGCGATTGTGATGGTCACCTTGTCTACCGTCCAAAGGTTAGGAAGAGGGACATTTTTGGATCTGGTTTATTGAGCTCTACTTTACAGACTCGGGCTCCATATTGAAAATTTCTAGTCAACCATCTTCTCATAATTTATTATTTTTGAGTCTCTGAAAGAATTGAAACAAAACTATAGAGAGCACTCAGGTGTTCCAATGAGACTCAACACTATAGGGAGCACTCAGGTGCTCCACTGAGACTCAACACTATAGGGAGCACTCAGGTGCTCCACTGAGACTCAACACTATAGGGAGCACTCAGGTGCTCCACCGAGACTCAACAATTACCAACATTTTGCCACATTTTCTGTTTTCCTCCTCTTACTGTCTTTATACTAACACACGCCACACAGTTAGACAAGTTATTATAGTGATGACTTTATAATAGTTATTTCTGTCTCTGTCATTTCTTCCCTGCTCATCAACTGGCTTGATTCACAACCATGACTTTTAGTCACCATGATGAACATTTGAATTAACCCCATAAGTACACAGTGCCCAACTAGAAGAAGCATGCAGAGCCCAGCACTGAATTATGGGGTTTACCTTCATAAAAAGTAAATCCTGAGATATTGTCTTCTCCTTTCAGTATGAAAGTGTCCCTGTATAGTGGCTATTGTTATTACCATAATTCTATCTGGTCCATAGATGTGTTAAGCTACATTGTTATTAATGATACAAATACTGAATGCAAGAAATCTATGATGCATGTTTGAGAAAGGAGAAGTATTTTAAAATTTCAAAAAGTTTATTTCAAATTTATATACACTATCAAATGCTCCCAGGAAGGAGACTCAGAATCAGCCTTCAAGGGAGGCATTCACGCTCTCTGGCCACTGATGCAGGCCCAGTATTACCGAGAGTCCATGTGTGGTTTCATTAGTTACAAAATATTAGGTAGGATGTTCCCTCCGAAGGCTTCAACGGTGTGGGTTTTGCACAGGTTAGGACTTGAGCTAATTTCCTGAGGAAGTTGTTCATCAAAGGAGTCTCAACGAGCTAACCTTGAGTTTTAAATTCTCCACAATGATCAATAAGCAAACAGGACAGAAAGGATTTTTTTCCCCTTAGTTTCAGCTTACGATACTGACTGGCAGCTTGCTGTGCCAGCAGGGTGGCCCTTCTCGAGATTTCAGCACTGAGGTGGCCGCTGATCAGACTCTACAAACTCGGACTGCTTAACAGTGATAACAACACCTACTTTCAAAATGTTTTTTATTCATCCATCCAACTCGAGTGACATTCAAGGCGGCTAGTGACCGGGAGCTGGGAACACTGGCATGGAACACCATCCTTCCCACCATCCAGCTTCCACTGCTTTCCTCAAATTCGGGTCCCTCCCTAAATGAGCAGATGGGGCGAGGGTGAGAATGTAGGAAGTGTTTAAAAAAAAAAAAAGATGGGGGGAGGGGGGAGCTGAAAAGGGAAGCTAGCTAAGATAGCATAAAGAGTCCCTGAAAACACAATGATTAGCAAACATGCCATTGGGACCTAGAATGAGAAGAGAGCCCAGGAGTGGGGTAGGGCTGCAGGGGCCAGTTATTTAGAGCACTATACAGGCAGACAGGCACCGGAGGAGCAACCGGGAACGCAAGCACCAGATCCATTTCTTGTCTTCCTCATGCCCTGGAGGAGAGGCTTTGTCTAGCCTTACAATCAGGCTTCCTTTACCAGTTTGCAGAAGCATACAGCATAGTGGATCTGAGTTTGATCCCTGGTACCCACATGGCAGGAGAGAACTGAGGCCTGCAAGTTGTCCTCTGACTTACACACACACACACACACAGCCCAGCCTCAACACAAATAAATACACGTAATACCAATCATTTACAAAGAGTGCATTTTTTCAGGACTTCAGGTGCATCTACTGTGGTTGAAAATAAGACATAAGCAACAGGTTTTAACATGGAGCTTCATCTACTTTAACATGTCAAGTAAACTAAATACTCAGTCTTGGTCACCCTTACATTGTATTTATTTAAGAATTGTCTTGCCCTTCCAGTGGAGGGTTTAGGACACCAACCCAGCCACAAAACCCTCCACCTACAATTTGTCCTGCCTAAAAGATGTACTGGGGTAAAGGAGGCAGAACTTGTGGTAGTGACCAGCCAATGGCCAGTCCAGCTTGAGACCCATGCCATGAGAGGGAGCGCCACCCCTGACACTGCCAGGCTGGACAACCCAGAGATCCAGGCCAGAACCAAACATGGTTGGGAAAATTTTTTTTAAAAAAACTCAATGAAATGATTCCTAATGATATTCTGCTGTACTCATAGGTTGGTGCCTAGCCCAATTGTCATCAGAGAGGCTTCACCCAGCAACTGCTGGGAACAGATGCAGAGACTCACAGCCAAACATTAGGCAGAGCTTGGAGAATCCTGCAGAAGAGAGAAAGGATAGTAGGATCCAGAGAGGTCAAGGACACCACAAGAAAACCCACAGAATCAACTAACCCGGGCTCCTAGGGTCTTACAGAGACTGAACCGCCAACCAAGAGAGCTTGCATGGACCTGACCTCGGTCACACATGTGACAGCTGTGCATCTTGGTCCTCTTGTGGGGCTCCTAGCAGTGGGAGCAGGAGCTGTCTCTGACTCTGTTACCTGCTCTGGGACCCTTCCCTCCTCCTGGGTTGCCTCTTCCAGACTCACTAGGAGAGGAGGTGTCTTATCTCACTGCAACTTGATATGCCATGGCTGGCTGATCCATGGGAGGCCAGCCCTTTTGTGAAGAGAAACAGAGGAGGAGTGGATGGGGGTGGGGTACTTGGAGGAGAGGAAGAAGGGGAAGCTATATTTGGGATGTAAAATAAATGAAAAAGTAAGATTCATGAGCATATTACTGAATATCAGTAAAGTTTTAAGAAATTGGCTGAAAAAAAAGAAAAAGAGAAAGAAAAGATCATCTTGCCAGGTACAGTGACATGAGTTTATTTTCCTGAACTCTGGGGAGAGCTGGGTGGGGTGGGGGGTCATCACAAGCTCCAGGCCAGAGGGGTCTCTGGAATGAGCTCTAGGCCAGAGGGGTCCGTGTGGTGAGCTCCAGGCCAGCTAAAGTTTTATAGTAGGAGACCCCGTCTCAAAAATCAAACAAACAAGTAAAGGAATTATTGGCATTTGGTGGCACGTGCCTGTCAAGCCACAGTCCTTGGGGCTGAAAACAGGACTGTGAGTTCAAAGCCAGACTAGACTAGTAACACCTTGTTTTAAAAACCCAGGGACTGTGGTAGCTTCTACACAGTCCTGCATTCGGTCCTCAGTAGCGCACACACACACACACACACACACACACACACACACACACACCATCATGTTAGATGAGGAAAAGCTTCGGGGTGATCCACGGTCACTTACTACTTGGACAAGCTCATTTACTTTCTTTCCAGTGTTAAAAATGTATGGCTCGTCATAAAATGAGAGCCCACGACCTATAATATCTTCAAATACTGTGCCGAGGGAGTTTAAAGTCCACTTTATTTTTTACCCAGGTCCAGTTTCCTCCGAAACACCTGGAAGCATTCTTCCTGAGGAAAGAAAGCAACTTGTGTGCTCATGTTCATAAAATTGTACTGTGAACCCAAAACACAAACAAGCCATTGTGTGGGCCTGGCTAACACGGGACTCGGAACCTGAGAGCTTTTGGAAAACCAATCTGAACTTGCAGGAGCTGTCAGAACTTCGTGAGTGCTCATTGCACAAAGAATCATGGAGACACACAGGTAGAAACGGCAGCGCCACCCTCGAAAGAGGCAGGTTATTTTGACATGTCCTTTTAGAAAGCTTATGGTAGTGACCGTGCGGGGATAATGTGGTCAAAATTGGGTACCCCCTTTCTCCTACTTTGCTATTGCGGTCCGTATTCCAGTTTCTTCTTTTCCTATGCTCAGATCACAACTAATTACTTATCATCTATTTTCTTTGAGACCAGGTAATTTGATAAATTAACTCATGCTATGGTTTGTACTGTTTTTACCCATTAAATATAACATGTTATATTTTAAAATGTCCTTTTAGAGACAATATTTAATTTTTGAATTTATTTTTTGGACTCTCTCTGAACCTCTTCCTCCTCCTGGCCCTTCTTTGACCTTCCTGGGCAGACTGTTTCACAAGCTGATTAATTTAATAGTGGGGGTTTCCATACACACCCCGGAACTTTGGTGCCCTTCAAATACATCATTTGAAGGGCAGCCAGCATTACCTCCCTTTCTTGAGGGCTGGGAAGAGGAGAAATGGGCTAAGCTTTTGCACAGCCTGGAGGAGTTCCTGAGATGCGCTTGTGACTCCACAGAAGGTAGGGCTGCTTGCTGTAAGCAGCCCTGCCCGGTTCCCACAGCGGCTGCTGGGAGATGTGACTGATGTTAGGTCTGGACAGTTCTTTGTTGTTTAGAATGGTATCACACATGGTAGAAAATTTCAGCATCCCTTGTTTTATCCCGTTGAATTCTAAGTGCATCTTCCCTCCCCCCACTGCTGCCTGCCAGTTGCTGTGGCAACCAACATGCTTCCCACACGTTTCCAAATGCGTCCCTACCAACCTTGGTAAGAGTTATTAGCTGAGTGTTTACTTAGGGATTGAACCCAGGGCCTTTCACATGCTAGGCAGATGCCACATCCCTAACTAGTAGAGGAGATTTTTGAAAGTCTTTTTTAAATATTATTTTATTTTATGTAAGACTGAAATTATAGATGATTGTGAGCCACCGTGTGGGTGCTGGGAACCAAACCCAGGTTTGTGCAAGAACACAAAGAACTCTTAACTACAGACCCATCTCTCTGACCCCTAGATGACATTTTAGGGCACTGAAAACTTCTCTACAGAAAGCACATCTAAGCTAAGTGACCTTGGGCCTCCACTGATCATATCTTGGTTCCAGAGTATATTGTATGTGTGGGAGAGGCAGAGAGGAGTCCTCTCCCTCAAGATTCTCAACCTAATTCCAGCTCATAAACTCCCAACCAGGCAGGAATCCAGACCACAGCAATGCGAGACTTCTTTGAGAGCCTTTATTGGGTAGAGAGTGGAGCTTACTCAGGAGTGTTTGGCAGCTTGACGCCGGCTCTTCTAATAGTGTGACAGCCAGCGGCCCTTGGAGACATTATTCCATTTGAGGGCAGCACAACTTCAGAATTTCATCATTGAAGTTGGAGTTGCTATCTGTCTCGTGATCATTTTCTAACAACCATACATACGGAAAAATTCGGATGGGAGTACTATGCTTCCCGTGGCGTAATAAAACTTGAAAGCAGGGGCTGGGGACATAGCTCAGCTGGAAGAATGCTCACCTAGCATGCCCAAAGTGCAAGGCTGGACCACCAGTACTGCATCAGCCCAGCATGGTGGCGCTCCAAGAGGGGAAGAAGCTCAATGTCATTGCCAGCGAGAGGCCGACCTGGGGTACATGAGACCCTGTCTCAAAAATAAAGCAGTCAGATTATTTTCATTTCAGACCCCGGCTCGACAGCAACAGCAAGAGCAGCAACAAATCCTATTTTTGAAAAACCCACTACGAGATTTGGAATGCGTGATAAGAAAGCAGAACGGGGGAGTGACGTGAGGAAGAGAGGAGGCCACCAGGGAAGGCCACCAGGGAAGGCCACCAGGGAAGGGGACGAGCGAGGACAAAGTCTGAGGACGTGTAAGTACGCAGCCTCTTTGGTGAAACCCATTACTTTGTGTGCTAACATGCAAAATAAAAGAAAAAACGAAACGGAAAATCCAAAGAAATCATGTTATCCTAAACATTTCACTAACAAGAGAATTCAAAGAAATTATTATGGGACATGATTTTTGGTGAATCAATTTCTATTAATTTTTCATGATCATGGGATTGAATATTTTAAAGATATGTATAAGAATAAGAACTGCAGCGTAGTGTCATTAACAGAACACATGGTGAGCTTATGGTAGCTAAATCACAGTTTCAGGGGCCATAAAAAGTTTCATTGGGGGAGTAAAGTCCTTTTGTTTTCTCTGAGATAAGATACATGTGTAGGAGGCTTCTGAACACTCACTGTGCCATTTTATTAAGTAGTGTTCAAAGAGCATGATTTACAAGAAAATTACACGGAGAAGAATTCCTTAAAAAATTAACTTACAGAAGTAAAGCACAGGAGCTGAGTATGTAGCTAATTCTTGGGTACTTGCCTAGCATGCAAGAAACCCTGGGTTCAGCCCTCATCACCGCATAACCCAGGCATGGTGGTTATGTGAGGGATTGTAAGATAGAGAGACATAGGTTTGAGAGTGTCAATATATTTTAATAATATTGACTTGCACTTTGAATACAGATTATTTGATATATAATATAGCAGATCAGTTCCCCAGTGGTGGCTAAATTGCTAGTTATATTGAAAAGAAAGTCAATTCTGTCTCTTCCCTTGGGATCCATGGGTTGGCCAGCAGCCAATGTGGTGAATGAAATCCACCATACCATGAGTCCCTGGGTACACAGGCTATGTGGTTCCTGCAGTTGTTTCTACGGTTGGTGTCTATCATGTCAAAAGGCTCTTGAAATACAGATGAATGAAAAGGAATCCACTCCTTTTTAGTGCCACAGCTACAAGCATTAGTCACTGTCCCTCTGAACCATGCTCACCCTAATAAACTCTGATTGCCAGCAATAATAACCACCAACATTCATTTACATACGCATCATTCACAGGTGAAGGCCATTGTGTCGTGTAATTATTAAGATCAACCTCATGGCCTAAGCACCATTATTAACATTTTAGATGAAGGAACTGAGTCTTAAGAGTTCTAGCTTGTTCAAGACAACATGGAACCAAAATGGAAACTGGGTAGCTGAGACGTGAACCTGTGCACTGAGAGCCTATTTGAGTGAAGCGTTGTTCTAAGAGGTAGGATGAGATACTTCCAGAAGATGAGCCTTCTGGTCTCCATAGAAGGAGACCGGGTCTCATACAGCCCAGGTTAGCCTTGAACTCCTGATCCTCATGCCCACACTTCCCAAGAGCTCGTATTGCAGGTGTGGGCTCCACACCTGGCTCCATTTGTCTTTAAGGGCACAGTAATAGAAGCGGTAACAAGTGAAAGGACAAGAGCAGGCGAGAGCAATGACCTGAGTTCAGAGCCTGCTGAGCTCGGATACAGGAGGATGACAGGGTTTATACAGTGAGGCTGCTGTGCTCGGATACAGGAGGATGACAGGGTTTATACAGTGAGGCTGCTGAGCTCGGATACAGGAGGATGACAGGTTTATACAGTGAGGCTGCTGAGCTCGGATACAGGAGGATGACAGGGTTTATACAGCGAGGCTGCTGAGCTAGGATACAGGAGGATGACAGGGTTTATACAGTGACCGCTCTGGATTCCCAAGGCAGGCAAATCACACAAGAACAATAAAACTGTAGCTAGAGTTTTTCTGGTCCTGCCTGGCCCACATTCAGGACAAATCTCTGTCACCCGCCAGTCCCACAGCCGCTCAGACCCAACCAAGTAAACACAGAGACTTATATTGCTTACAAACTGCATGGCCATGGCAGGCTTCTTAATAACTGTTCTTATAGCTTAAATTAATCCATTTCCATAAATCTATACCTTGCCACGTGGCTCGTGGCTTACTGGCGCCTTCATATGCTGCTGGTCATGGCAGCGGCTGGCAGTCTCTCCTCCCGCCTTCCTGTTCTCTCTATTCTCCTCTCTGTTCATCCCACCTATAATTCCTGCCTGGCCACTGGCCAATCAGTGTTTTATTTATTGACCAATCAGAGCAATTTGACATACAGACCATCCCACAGCATAAAACTACCCAATGTGCCAGGTGGTGGTAGCACATGCCTTTAATCCCAGCACTCAGGAAGCAGAGTCAGGCAGATCTCTGTGAGTTTGAGGCCAGTTCCATGACAGCCAGGGCTACACAGTGAAACCCTGTCTCAAAACAAAACAAAACACCACCCAACAGGGTATCAAGCAGTTGTGTCCCCAGGTCTACATCTCATCAGGCTACTTTCCACTGTTCAGAAGTGCTCAGCTTTGGGGATGGGGCAGCAAGAGTACTTTTCTTGAATGCCCCAATACAAGTCTCGTGGAATAGACGTACACCACATACAGCTCCCAATAACTTAGAAAATGTCTCTGTCTTACTCCTGAGAGGCACAGAGGAGTGCCTCACATGGAGAAACAGATTTTCTCCCATTTGTTGGAGTCCCTCTTGCCAAAGACCCACCTCACTACAGCTTCTCTGAAGACTCCACTGCCACCACCATGAAGGTGGGCCTGTTAACTGTCCAGTGTCCACGTCAAGGGGCACACTCCCTATTCACCCCAGCTGCCATCCCACAGCAGAGCTTCTAGCTTGACTCTGACACCTTGCCACTCCCACTCAGTTTCAAGAGTTTTCTCTACTCTTCATCATCTTGGCTCAAAAATTTGTCCAAAAAGTAAGAAGCATCAGGTCTCTGTTTTCTGTCCTCTCTTTGTACACATCCAAGGAGAAAGACGCCCTTTCTCTACCATGTGAGGATAAGTAAACACACTTAGGCATGTTGACAGAAGTCTGGCCCCGAATGACACAATCAACAACTTCCATCATCCAAACAGAATAGTGTCTTGTTTTGGTTAAAGGTACAGTTTCATGCTTGTTTATGCATAATTAAAATGAATCATTTTAGTGGATCCCCCCAGACAAAGGCAATGAAATAGTGATGTTAAAGATAAATAAATCCTTTCTTGAAGTGATCCAAAATGGAAAAACAATAAACAAGTTTTAAGTTCAACCTTGGCAGAGACAGCTTTTAATATATAGATTTTTTTTAAAAATCCAGAATTGGTGTTTTACATTTGGTGACTGAAATAGGTTGTAGCAGTGACAGAGCTGGAATCTGGGTTTTCTGATTTCCCAGCCCTTTCTCCGGGAAAGAAGGGAAGAGGGGTGTGTGAGAGAGGTGTAGTCACCCCTACCCTGGGAGAGAATGAAGAATGGCCTCTCTGTGCTGCCCTGGTTAGCTCTTGGTCATTTTCTAGGTATGTGTCATTTCTGGCTCCTGCATTTTCAACACAGTCTACTCTTGTTGGCTGAGCTCAGTGTCTCCGTGGTTTTCTGGAATGCTCACCAAGAGCCTCTTTCAAAGGGGAGCTGCACAGGCTACCTAAACATCACACAACCCTCCTTCTAAGAGCTGCCCATTTGCTTTGCTTGAAATGGTCAAATCACTACCAAGACTCACTTTATTGCAGCTTAGATTATACCTGAATTCCTTTCATTTTTTCCTTCCCAAATTCCTACGCTCTAAGTAATTTTTCTACCTCCGTGTTCCTATCATTGAATAAGCTATTATATGTCCCTTATGACCTAGAATTATTTACACATGCTTCCTAATAAGCCGGTTTCTGCATATTTTCATGAATGTTCAAGCCTTTTTCCCTGCTGTGGCTGCCTAGAAATAGTGCTGAAGGGCCTGGGCTATTCTGCTCATCTTCCTCTCCCTCGTCCAGGGAGGGGCTCCTCTCCTCGTTCTCATCAGGAAGTAGAAACCTACCTACACCTCTGTCAGCTCCGGGAATGCTTTAGGATGCTGAGGGTGTGATGTGAAGAAAATAACGGGTAACTTTTTAGTGGCTGTCTTACCTCATTCCTGTCCATGCCAACAAGCACAAACTGCTTCTCCCGAGGCACAGAAAAGCACTCCTCCTTCGCTGGGCAGAGACAGGAGGAAGACCATCTACCTCCGCTGCCTGATGGCTGTTAGGATGCAGAACCTCACCCACATGGAGGTTAACGTCTGTATGGTCGGCCTTCCACGTTCATTGGATTTCACATCTGTAGATTCAAACAACTGAGCACCAAAACTATGCAAAACAGAGAATTTGCATGGGTACTCCTCCTCTTCATACGCACCCCCTTATTATTAGCTCCTAAACAATAGAGTATAGTAACTATTTTTATAGCACTGATATTTCATGAGGTCTAAGTTAAAAAGCAGAGTCACAGACTTCGATATGAATGAGAACCAGCTGAGGGGCAGTAGATGTAGCGCCTTTGGCAGAGTGCTTACCCAGCACAAAAGGAGGGCTTGGTCTCATCCCTAGCGCTGTGGAAACTGAGCACAGTAGTGCATCCTGTAATCTCAGCCCTGGGGAGGAAGAGACAGGAGGATCAGAAGGTCAAGATCATCCTCTGCTATGTATCAAGTTGGAGACGAGACTGGAATACATGAGACTGTCTAAGTGAATACACCTGAGAATGGGAGTCCTGAACTCCCCTCACTTCCAGGACCTTAGGATTCTCCACCTAGGGCAAAGCCTAAGGCCCGCTCAGCAGCTTCACGGGTAGAGGCATGTGTTTTTGAGAAATATGGATTGAGATGTTAAATTACTTATTGTCCTTTAAAACAATGGGGGGGTGAGGAGCTGAGTTCAAATCCTCCAGCACTCATGTGAAAAGGGTGTGTGTGTGTGTGCATGGTAGCAAGTGCTTCTAACCTCAGCACTAGGAGGAGAAAGGAGACCCCTGGGGTTTATTGGCCATCCAGCCTAGCCAATCAGTGAGCTCCTGGTTCAGTGAGCAACTGTCTCAAAATTAAGGTGGAAAACAATAGAGGAAGACAGCTGATGTTAACACCTTTGGCCTCCACACACGTGTCCACACAAGCACTCTAAAAAGAATACACACACACACACACACACACACACACACACACACACACACACACACACACACACACACAAGTTGTGGCTAGATACCCTAGTTAAGAATATCATCGAGGAGTTTGACAAACAGATGGGAAGAGGTCCAGGTCTGTCATGTCCTTTCCTTCCCATATGACTGTCTTATAACTCTGTACCTGTTTAACTTCTATGTGGAAGATACAGGTTCATGGGATTCAGAAAACCCCACAAGATGTAGCATCGTGTTCAAATACAGAAGACGGGAACCCCGAATCTCCAGTGTGAGCCTCTCCCTTGTTACCGTCTGAGTAGACTTTGCTTGGTTTCAAAAAAGATTAGGATGGAAATGAGCAGTTTCTATAAATGGGAGACAGGAAGAATGTGCCCAGAGAACCAAGGTGAGCCTCGGAGGCTGAGGCGGGATTTGGTCTCTCAGGGTGGGGCGGGGCTCGCTTACCTGTGTAGCTGGCAGACCTTGTGTGCTGTCACTGTGCAGGAGACAAGGGCACCTCTGTGTGAAGTTCCCACTGAGGAGGTAAAGGTTCGGATGAGAAGCGACAGAATCCCAAACCTTCAAACGACAGAACTGAAGATAGTCAGGGATGGTTTCTTGAACCCACGGGATCATATATAAGATTCTCGTAGAACTTTCCAGCAAGCAGTTATTATTGATTTGAGACAACATCTTGTTAAATGGAGCAGGCTGGTCTCATAGTCCTCCTGCCTCGGCCTCCTGAGTCCTGGGATTATGCATGCACACCAGTGTATACCACAGAAACATAGAGGGGAAAAGCTGCCGTTGAAAGTTGAGGTCAGCCGGGAATGGTGGTGCACACCTTTAATCCCAGCACTTGGGAGGCAGAGCCAGGCGGATCTCTGTGAGTCTGAGGCCAGCCTGGTTTACAGAGCAAGATCCAGGACAGCCAGGGACATTACACAGAAAGACCCTGTCTCAAAAACCAAACAAACAAACAAACAAACAACAAGTTGGGGTCAAGGGGAGCAGTGGGAAAATGCAGATGAACCATGGGGTACAACAAAGGTAGCTGGTACTATGAATGTTCTGAGGTTTATCTTATTTGCTAAACACAATAAAAGCTGGAGAAAAAGACCTGACTATGGGGATACCTCCCAGCAGGTGCACAGAACTTTTAATAAAAAGTAGCACAAAGCTTAATGATGGGTGATGTCGCTCTGTATGCTGTGAGTGTGTTGCCCTGATTGATTGATAAATAAAATGCTGACTGGCCAGTAGCCAGGCAGGAAGTATAGGCAGGATAAGCAGACAAGGAGAATTCTGGGAAGAGGAAGGCTAAGTCAGGAATCACCAGCCAGAAACAGAGGAAGCAAGATGTCAAGGCAGAACTGAGAAAGGTACCAAGCCACGTGGCTAAACATAAATAAGAATTATGGGTTAATTTAAGTGTAAGAGCTAGTTAGTAATAAGCTGGAGCTAATGGCCAAGCAATTATAATTAATATAAGCTTCTGTGTGCTTACTTGGGTCTGAGCGGCTGCGGGACCTGTGGGTGAGAGAGATTTGTCCTGACCGGGGGCCAGGCGGGACACAGGAAAGCTTCAGTTACAGCCTAACAAAGCAGCAGATGCTTGTTCATACTGCAGAGAGGAGCCCCTGTGAGCCCAGAAGCCACTTCAAGTCTGGCTATTCCATCGAAACTACATGTAGTATGGTTTGTACCAGAAATGTCAGTCAAGTCAAGCACTAAAAGCTTGGTGTCTGATGGTGTTATTGGAGAAGTAGATCACTGGGGGTGTGCCCTTGAAGGATATACCTTGTCTTCTGCTCATTCTCCTCTCCTCTTCTCTCCTCCTTTGCTTCTGGTGCCCATGAGCTGTATGTTTCCTCAGCTCTGATGTTCTGTCCTATCATAGACCTAAAAGCAGACCTGTCAGTACAGACTGGAACTCCTGAACCCATGAGCCAAAGGAAACTCAGCCTCTTTTTTTAAATTTTATTTTATTTATGTATTTATTTATGTTTTTATTTATTTATTTATTTATTTATTTATTTATTTATTTATTTATTTATTTATTGTCTCAGGTATCATGTTACCGTAACAGAAAGCAGATGCAATGTATTTCTTGTTCTGGGGATAAAACACCGGGCCTTGCCCATGCCAGGCAAGAGCTCTGCCACCGAGTTACACTGCCATCCTTCTCTTCTTCAAAAACGTAGGACACTCTCTACCAGAACTCCTTGAATGACCTTTCATATGCAAATAGAAGTGATAGATGGCCAGACAAAGACACTCCAAGGGAAAAGTAGACACTGGCCAAGAGAAGGGAACTTTAAGAAAAAAAAGACCATACAGCAAGGGAGACTCAAGGTGGCCAAGACAGTGGATTCAGAGGTCACCGAATGCAGGAAGGACAGGGATTCCTAGGTAAAGGCCTCGTACACTGCAGGACTTATGGACTGCAGAGTGAGCAGTGGTGACTAATGAAGACCAACCCTGGACTCCAAACAGAAACGGATGTTCTATTCCTCCCAGACACCGAAGCAGGGGACAGTTAAGGACAGGAAACCAGCCCCGTGGGAAATGAGCAAACGTACCTGCAGCAGCGTTCCTCCAGGCTGTGCTCACGTGCTTGTATGCTCTCTCTTCTGTTCGTAGCATGCCTTTATCCTCCACCCCTTCTCTCAAATCTCACTCCCACCTCCGGGGCCTCATGTCACTCACGATGTCATTGAGGATGACCCTGAACTTCTGATCCTCCCGCTTCTACTTTCCCAGTGCTGAAATTGGAGGTGTATGCTACCATCTAGCTTATGTGATGTTTAGCTTATCAACTGGGCTACCACGTACATCCCTAGCTTCAAATTTCTCCTGAGTAAAGTATCATTTTGCTCCAGAACCATCTGTGAATACTAAAATGAAATAGATGGGATGAAAAGAGGAAGTGGGTCACAGAGCGTAGAAAAGGCTCAGGATACCAAGGCATGACCTTTGATAGAAGCAGTCCCTTTCTGTTTTGCTTCTGGATATTTACTGGCGTAAGAAAGACACTCAAGCTGGGCGGCGATGGCACACCCCTTTAATCCCAGCACTCAGGAGACAGAGGCAGGTGGATCTCTGTGAGTTCAAGGCCAGCTTGGTCTACAGAGCGAGATCCAGGACAGGCACCAAAACTACACTGAGAAATCCTGTCTCGGAACAACAACAACAACAAAAGAAAGACACTCAAGATTTGCCATCAGGTTGGCGAGGGCAGTGTTCTCCTGTAGGGTAGAACTATTGGTCAGTGCACTTTATTCTGTTTTGTGTTTTGCTTTTTGAGGCAGAATCACATGCTGTAGCCTAGGCTGGCCTCACACTCATGGCAGTCCTCCTGTTCCAGCCTCTGGAATACTGGAATTGCAGGCATGAGCCCCGATGCCAGGCATGGCCATTAACTCATGAGTTCTAGCAACAAACACTTCCCGATGCCTTCTCGAACCCAGACCGGAGCTCTGAGAAGCTCAGCCACTTAAAACCCGTAATGCCTAGCAGGGAGGAATAGCCACACAAGATTAGTCATTTTCTTGAGAGGAATGAACAGGGTGCAACAAGGGGAGTTGAAATTTAAACTGAAGAGTGACTAAGGTTTTGCCAGGAGCCAAAAGGAAAGACGAGAGTTTCCATCAGAGCAAATGGTACGTGTCCAGCTATCACTGACAGCTCCCAGTGACGAGTTAGAAAGACCCCAAGGCAGCAATTGGACTGAATGGTGGCTTAGGAGCTGCCTGTGTATAGCATTTTATATAGGATTTATAAAATATTAAACTGCTCACGTCAGAGACAGGCTAGACTTCATGCATGTTACAGGAAATAAACCCTTGTGGCTCTCCCGTTGTGTTGGGGCTCTGAAGGAACCATGAGCTGAGTCTGGCATGGTTGGAAGATCTGAAAGAAGGCAGCCACAGCTGAAACACAGAATTTCAGCGGAATACCAGCCGAAGCTGGGGCTAATATTCAGAATCAGAAAGCCCTCGGAGTAAACATTATGAATTTTTATTCTACCCCAAGTGGATGGCAAGCCATTGAGGGATTTTAGATGGAGAATAACAGGACCCTAGGTATATGTGAGAAGGATCATGTTGGCTCCTCTTAGGAAGGACGTGAGTTGCAATGGACCAGAAGCTAACATCTGTTGAGTTTCTGTGTGTGCCCTACTTATTTCTCACAGCAGCTGTGAGAAGTGTCTACTATGCCCTTCACTTACAGACAAGAAGACTGAGGTCCTTTTGAGATGGTATTGTAGACGAATTTCTAAACTGTCTTATTAATTAAAAAACACAGAGCCAGATATAGGGGTGAAAACCTGAGAGGTCAGGGAAATAGGGAAAGCCACAGCTAACCTCACCTCACCAACTCCACAGCTTCCAAAAGCGAGCTACTTCCTGTCTACCCATGCCTATATGCCTTGCTGTTCTGACATCTGATTTGCTCTCTCTGTCCACCTACATCACTTCCTCTTCCTGTCCAGCTCTGTCACTTCCTGTCTGTCTGTACAGACCTCCAGACCTCCATAGTTAACTAGTATTGGAATTTAAGGCATGTGCCACCATGCCTGGCTCTGTTCCCAGTGTGGCCTTGAACTCACAGAGATCCAGACAGATCCCTGCCTGTCAAGTGAAAGGATTAAAGGCACATGCTACCCTTGCCTGACTTCTATATAGTGGCTGGCTTTTTCCTCTGACCTCCAGGCAAATTTTATTGGGGGACACAATACATCACCACACAGTATAAATTTTCCTTGAGCTCAAAAAGATACCAGGATTAGCCGGGTGGTGGTGGCGGCGGCGGCGGCGGCGGCGGCGGCGGCGGCAGCGGCGGCACACGCCTTTAATCCCAGCACTCGGGAGGCAGAGCCAGGCGGATCTCTGTGAGTTCGAGGCCAGCCTGGGCTACCAAGTGAGCTCCAGGAAAGGCGCAAAGCTACGCAGAGAAACCCTGTCTCGAAAAACCAAAAAAAAAAAAAAGATACCAGGAAATGCATATCCTTCCTTCTCTTGTGCATTGAAGCCACAGGATGCAGCATACCCTTCACAAGAGCTTCCTGGATGGTTCTGCATTTCTGCAGGTAAGGGTTGCCGTACCAGACTCCAGTGGGCCAGGAAGAATTAATGCATGTTTTCACAGCAAGCGTGTCTATGATCGTGGCTCTTCACATGACAGATACTGGATATAGCCTTGTATGATTAAAACTATTCTAGGATTCTGCTCTCAAAACCTTTAAAAATATTTTAAAAATCAATGTCAAATGTGCAAAAGACCTATTTTCATCACTTTGGCAGATTGTTTTCCAGGAAGTGGTTGCTAGGGGTAAAATAAATATATTATTTAGAGAGAAGGGGAGCATAGATAACCTTACAAAGACACGCACACGCACGCGCGCGCGCGCGCACACACACACACTCACATGCACATGCACGCGCGCTCACACACACACACACACTCACACGCACATGCACGCACGCTCACACACACACACGCACATGCATGCGCGCTCACACACACACACACACTCACTCACACACACACACACACATGCACACACACACACAAGTAGAACCACATAATAATTGACTTGAAACTATTGTGACAGTACTGGTCCCAGTCTACCTGCTTCCTGTTTACCTGAGGTTATCTCTTTTCTCTAATGACTCTTCAGAAGTACATGGTAAGGGGGTTACCATAGCGTTGTCCTGGAGGCTGCTGGAGGAGTCTGACCACCAGGGTCCTTCAGAGTCAACGGCTTTTGCTACCAATGGTGTGCACCTGCACCTCCAACGGCTTCGGTCCCCTGCTGTTAGTGTGAGTGCCAGCCCACTGCACGGTGCATGAATTACGGTCAGGTCTCGTTGCCTTTATATTCTAGAGACATTCACCACTGGGAGGAAAACAACCATGGCCAACATCTTACCAGCTAAAGAGCTACTGTTCCATATCCGGACAAGTGACCCCCTCCCCCCATCCCTGAGGTTCGTGATAGCTCGGGGCCCTCTGGCTATGTATGCCATTGCCCTTTCTCAGACTGTGCCCTAACATTTCCTTGATTATTAACTTAACAGTATGCAGCCTTTATGGCTCTTGCAAAACAGCCATATGCTAAGCTGTTTATAGCTTTCGTCTAGTCGCTCCATTTAAACATTCTTTAACCATATTTGGTATTCTGATGTGTCACCTGCAATTCCCATGATATCTGGGGGTATGAGAATTCATTAGGATGTGTCTACTTCTCTCCAGATGAAACCCACAAATCCATGTAACCAGTGCTCAGAGTCAAGAATTGAGACCCAAGAGGCACCTGGAGGTCACATTGGCAAGCTAATACTTTACAGATGTGGGAGCAGAGGCAGGTCAGGACATTTGCCCAGGTCAGCCAGTTAGATGAGGGTTAGTAGTCTCCTTAGTCCCTGGTCAGAAAGACCCTGATCAAAAGACATACTGTTAAAGGTTTAAATAAAGAAATAAAAGTTTGTTTATCTGTTTGTTTGTTGAGACAATATTTCTATGTGTAAAGCCCTGGTTGTCCTAGAACTCACTCTGTAGACCAGGGTGGTCTCAAACTCACAGAGATCCACCTGCCTCTGCCTCCCGAGTGCTGAGATTAAAGGTATGCGCCACCACTGCCACCACGAGCTGGCTAATAAAGGTTTATTCTTTAGACTTGAAACTAACATTATTTATTGACTTTCTCACTATA
The DNA here is from genome assembly GCF_049852395.1 of Peromyscus maniculatus bairdii. NCBI lineage: Eukaryota > Metazoa > Chordata > Mammalia > Rodentia > Cricetidae > Peromyscus > Peromyscus maniculatus. Next base: position 65,119,435 of record NC_134864.1, on the reverse strand, counting down.
ACAAAGACTTGATTTTCTTCTTGACATGTGGGCAGATCCTAGAAAATACATTCAATGAAGGCATGTCCATGGCCCACTTTACAAAGAGGAAAGACTACAATTATCAGGCGACGCTGTATTTCTAGAATCTTCATCCTCATGCCCATGTTCTCTTCTTCTTTTCCTGTCTGTGGTATCTTAGGTTAAGCAACCCATTCATGAGCCCTTGGCCCCCTGCCCGTCCTGTCTAGACCTTTCCATTCCTCATTCCTTCCTCGCCTGTATAAACTAACGCCTCTTCTCCGAGGATACTAGCAAAGCCTTGGGTACTCATCCACACACGTCTCCTACTTATATTTCAACCACTGTCTTGGATTAAGACACTATTTCTAGAAACCCCTGTTAAAAAGCAACCAGTGTTAGCTGGAAGGTGTAACCATGAAGTCAGTCCTTTGGGAAGCCAAACTGTGTGCTGGAATTCAAGTTGAAGCTTGTCTAACTCCAAAGTGTAAGCATTTTCCTTAGTATCATGCCTCTTGCAGTGGAATGTGTCATCCAGTCTCAGCAAGAGGTTTGGCCAATACCTTCTGACAGTACAGATGCCTCTGGATACTGTTTCCTTCCCTCCAGAACACAGCACACAGTGAGGTGGCCTCTGTCAGAATACATAAGAGGATGGATTGTGAAGGCATCTTTTTATTGACTCAAATTACACTTGCCAACTTTGGAATCAGTCATGGAAATAACAGCTAACCAAAAAAGAAATTCAGTCTTAAAAGCATAAAATGTGCTTACTTGAATTCATGGATTCGAATATTTTGGGCACATGCTTTTTAAATGGCCATTTATGGGTTGACCTTTTACCGTGTTGCCGGGAGCATAGCTTCTCTGATCTGCAGTCTTTCCCCTACGTTTCTCTCATAGTGGATGGTTCAGTTAGAGCGGAACACATACTGCTGTGGTAACAACCTCAGAATTACAGCTACTTAAAAAATGACAAACTTACTTTCCAAAGCACCAAGGCGGAGGGAGCAGCCATTAGTTCCAGGCATGGGCAATAATTGTAACAGAGAGTAAGAGAGGGCAGAAAATTGCACAGTGGGTTTTTGTTTGCTTATTTTTGTTTTATTTTCTTCTACAGAATCATGCGAGGCCATTCTGTGCAAGTCTGTAGCGTGCTTTGAGCATCATCCGCTCTGTCCTGCTCCTCCCCTTTCTGTCCGTCTTCCTCCCACCGGCCCTTCTGTTCCCCTAGAAAGTCTGCTTCTACTTTCATGACATCTATACATAAATCTGTATCCATATAAAAGTGAGGGCTCACAAATGAGAGAAAACATGCAGCATTTGTTTTTCAGAGACAGGGAAGTCATTTAATGTGATTATTGCCAGCTGTATACGTTTCCTGCCAATTACATAACTTCATGTTTTTTTTTTATTGTTGAAGAAAAATTTCCACTTATGACCAAGGCGGAGGGAGCTTTTCAGTATAGAGCTTCGGCTAGCCTGAACTCCTGCCTCAGCTTCCTACAGGTTAGGATTATGGGAATGTGCTGTCATGCCCAGCCTGTGTATTTGCTTTTAGTGTTTATTATGAAGACACTTCCCTGGCCAGCTCAAGTGGCATGGGTGCATCCAACTTTAGTTAGAAGAGCCTTGAGGTTCTCCCAAGAAGACAGGAACTGCTTCATGAGGAATATACCAGGCCATGCAGCATTCTCCGAGCCTGTTCAACTCGGTTCTTTTTGCTCTTGAATCAGTGCCCTCACCACTGCTGGAGACCTAGCGTCTTTCAGGGTATATCTACATGATTTCATCTACTGAATATGTGTGATATACAATGTTTATATCCTCTGCAAGATGTATTTTAATTTTGTTGATATATTCGTATCTTATGTACTTTTTAATTCTACACACTGTCATTTATCTGTGTGACTTTAGACCCACCCATGGTGGTGGATACAAGTACATAAACAAGTGCCCATAAAGTCTTTTATAGCGTAAAATTATAGTAATTATGAAAGCTTATTTGTTATAATACATTTCTAATTTCTAGTTAGTAAATCCTCGGTTGCCATTCAGGACCTCGGTTAGGTTATTTTATGTGTTCCAAATGCTCTTAGATATTTTGAAAGCTAATATAACCTAGAAATAAAAGGCTTGAAATTGGAAACATTTTAAAATGTTTACATTTCACAGACAGACATCCTGTGTTTGCATCGCCCATCTACTACAAGGTTAAGATATAGACTGAATCATCAATGGTTTCTCATGGTGCCTAAAATGGAATTCAAACGCCTTACCGTGATCTACAAGGCCTTACATAAAGCATGCTTTGCCTCCATCTCCAACTTCATTCCCGCCACATAATCCCCCTTGTTTACTTTGAAAAACAATCTTTTCTTTTTTTACTCCAAGCCCCTTTGAGGGTCTCTATGCATCTGGAAATGAATATTTTAGCTATAAATTACATGACTTGATCTCTGGTCTCAAAAACTGAGTTTATGTCCATGGCTCCTGTTACCACCAAGAGCCACACAGACACCTAGGGTCTGGTCAGCCACCTGAGACCATGTTGGTGTCAAGAGGCCATACTAATTTGGGTGGCTTGTGCTGCCACCCAGGGCCATGGTGATGTCTAGGCCCGGGTGTAGCTGAATTTTCTCCAGTCCTGCCTGGCCCACAGTTAGGACAAATCTCTCACCCGCCAGTCCTGCAGCCGCTCAGACCCAACCGAGTAAACACAGAAACTTATATTGCATACAAACTGTATAGCCGTGGCAGGCTTCTTGTTATCTGGTTCTTCTATCTTAAATTAACCCACTTCTGTTATTCTATATGTTGCCACGTGTTCCATGGCTTTAAATGCTGCCTTTACATGCTGCTCCCTGAACGGCAGGCTGGCGTCTCCTCCAGACTTCCACCTCCCAGCCTCTCTTCTCTGTTTGTCCCGCCTATCCTATACTTCCTGCCTGGCTACTGGCCAATCAGTGTTTTATTTATCAGTCAATCATAGCAATATATATTCACAACATACAGGACATTCCACAGCACCTGGGCTGTTGCTGAGGGCCATATCTGGTCCTGTTGCAGCTGGAGTCTGTGTTGACCTCTGTGGCTCATGTTACCACAGGAGGCCATAGGAACCATACGTATTGAAATCCGAGGGCCATGCTAAGCTGGCACCGCTCTTTGCTAGCCCAGGGAGAGCTGACCCTGACCCTCCCTGGCCACTGCAGCAGAAGAGCTGGCTCTGCCCCTCCTGGGAAAGCTGGCCCCATATTTGGGAGAGACGGCCCCGCCTCTCACCATAGGTGTAGGAGAACTGGCCCTAATAGTGTGGGTAGAAGAGCTGGCTCCACACCTCATCTGAAGGGAGTGTCCCAGTGGCCTGGATTGATCAAATCAGCTACCACCCAGCGTCACATCCAGGGCTTTGAGTTGGTCCACTCCAACATCTACCCTATCTATAACCTGCTGGAGTGTGTGAAGGGACTGGTCTGCTGAGCCATAGCCACAGGATCTCCATGACTCAGGGCAACTGCAAGATATCCATGGTGAATTTCAGAGAGGGTCCAGTGATGATGGGGTACCAAAAGCCAGAGGCCCTGGACCAAACCAACAACTCATTGCAACGAACATTTTTGCAAGTAAAGCCGAGTGGACAAAGCCAAGTGCATGTCATACCACAGTTCCCAAAGCCACTAAGATGAATGAAGAGGTGTTGGGAGAGGCAGGAAAGATGGAGGACTAAAGCGTTTTTGTTTGTTTGTTTGGTTGGTTGGTTGGTTTTTAATTGATATTTTTTAAATTTTCTTTTGGGGGATGCTACAGGGGTAAGGGATAGATATGGAGGAATTGGGAAATGAGTGGGATTGGAGTGCATGATGTGAAATTCCCAAACGATCAATAAAAAATTATGTAAAAAAGTATAAATCCTCTCTAGTTAGAAGAGAGACACACATTAGCCATTAGTTCAATGAGATAAATGAATATTTTCCAAGTAAATCATGATGTGAAGAAGACGAGCCCCTTGACTGTGCCTAGAAAGGTCAGGAATGGCTGCCCTAAGGAGGCATCTGAGGAGAGTCCTAGGATACGGAGGTACATTCCGGCGGGTATGGGAAAGGAGAATTGCTGGTGCAAAATCCATAGGGTCAAGAGACATGGTGCTTTTAGAGCCAACCACATAGTGTTGAGTGGATTTAACATTTCTTTGTCAATTTTCTCACACACAAACTGAGATCACATTTTAAATGACTGTTTTGAGGTCAATTTGCAATTGGAGAATACCACAAAGAAACAGCATTGAATCCATAATGTTACTTTGCACACAGAGCTTAGGACTCACAGATGAATGAAAAAGTAAGGTGGAGAAAAACTTATTCTTGTAAGAATGAAGAACAGAAAGGTTAACACTGAAGCATTGACAATTTTGGGACAACTATGGGAGCTCAGTGTCTTTTTTTCCCCCATCAACTTGACAAAAACTAGTTATCTGGGAAGAGGAATCTCAGTTGAGAAAATGCTCCCATCAAATCGCCCATAGGCAGGTCTGTAGGGCAGAGGGGGCGTTGTCTGTGGGAGAAGACAGCTCATTGTGTGCAGTGCTCCTCCTGAGCAGGTATATGGTCCTGGGCTGAATAAGAAAGCAGGCTGAGTATGCCATGAGAAGCAAGGCAGTGAGCAGCAACAGCCCACAGCCTCTACATCAGTTCCGGTCTCCACATTCCTGCTTTGAGTTCCTGTCCGGCCTTCCTTCGATGGCAGACTGTGATATGTATGTATAAGCCGAATAAACCCTTTCCTCCTCAAGTTGCTTCTCGACAGAGTGTTTTATCAGAACATTAGAAAGCAAACTAAGACACTTAGCTAGCAGGAAGGTAGAGTTAATTGCCTCAGTGTAGCTCAACGTTCTGGTGGGGGATGGGGAGAGAAAGAAAGCATATGTGAAGTTACAGGAGTCCCTCCATGTTCAAACCTGAGCTTAAGTAAGTTTTATAATGTTTGTTTACTGTATTTCCTATTACATCCCTGTTTTTAAATGATATAAAGTATCATATGTAGCCCCTAAACAAGTGAAGAGTCATCAAGTATATGTTGGTTGAAACACAGATACATAACTTACCGTAATTTTTAAAAGAAGTATGGGGGCTGGAGCAATAGCTTAGCAGTTAGGAACACTGCTTTTTTCAGAGAACTGGGGTTCAGTTCTCAGCACCCACACGGTGGCTTACAACTGTGCATAACTCCAGTTCCAGGGGGTTTAACACCCTCTTCTGACTTCTGTAGGCATCAGCACACACGTGGTGCACATATATACATGTAGGCAAAACACCCATGCACATAAAATTAAAATCAGTCTTTTTAAAAATATGAGCAAGTGAGAGGCTACAATAAATTCTACGTAAGCCGAAGAGAGAGAAAGATACCATGATGACCAATCTTCTCTGCCGATTTGACACACCTGGGCCGAGGGAACCTCAATTGAAGAATTGATGTCTCCTTGCCTCCATCAGACTGACCTGAGGACATGACCGTGAGACATTTTCATTGCTAACTGATGGAGGAGGGCCCAAAGCAAACCAGGATTGAAGTAGACACAGGAACTTCTATGATGTGGCTTTGAATCAGTAGGACATCCTAATGGGAGCCCATGCTTGATCAAATTCACCCAAATAAGAAGATGATGTTTCATGTGTAACAAGAAGTCACAGAGTTGAGTCAGTAGCCCCAGAATGCCATGGAGCTTCCAAGTTCTTTTTTCTCTCTCTCCCTCTAACTGGCTTTGCAGTGAGGCGGGATCTTTTCTTGGTAGCAGGATGGCACCTGTAAGGGAATTCAATGTTCATGTCTGGTCAAGACCAATGATGGGAAGCAAAATCAGCTCTGGGAAAAAGATATCAAAATTACTTGCTATTACCATGTGGGCTATTCATGGTAGAGCAGAACATACCCCGTAAGCCAAATTATTGTTACAGATGTTTCAACTGCTGTCTTCTCCACCCTAAGATGAGTGAACTCTTGCAATTAAAAGCCATAGAATGTAGTTTAGTTTTAAAATTGGCATATCTGGCTCATTCGGAAAACCCAAAGGTCTGGCTGACTGTGCCCATGCTAGCTAAATTTTGCTGGATAGATAAGCTGTTGCCCTTTCGATGGTGAATTTCAAGTCCTACTTGCTGCAATGTCCCCACTTCTTAATGTGCTACCCCCGGTCTGCTTTGCTCAGGCTACCTACCTAGTCCCACACTTGAGGACTAGCAAAAGACATTTTCAGCTCTTGGGTGTTTTTGTGTCTGTAGACATAACTTGCGTAGGCATTTCTTTGATGGTTTAAAAGAAATGAGGTCAAGGGCCAGATCTAGCTGGAGGGTATGTCTTCACCAACTCTATTATTAATTAGCCATGGGCCCTTATTAACTTATAATTTTTCTAGCCATAAAACTAAGCAATTGACATGTGCTACCGGAATATTACAAAGACAAATTACATCTTCAATCTTTAAAGAAAGGGTTTTAAACTCATGTTTTATTGATGAAAGAACTGTTTTTTATGTTGGAGCTAGCCATTAATAGTTTTCTCTACAAAGTTTTCAGTTAAATACAGGCCATTGTTGTATCTTTTATACAATCTGCAATTGAAACATAGTTTCATCTTGAAAAATATTTACAGTGTGGCGCCCTTGCTTACGAGCTGTATTACCCAGCATTGATTACAAAATTAAACTCAAGTTGCTTTAATAACTTACCATTTATAATAATTGTTAGAGAGCTGTGACAGCTTTCAACACGGACACAAAAATTCTCTTGTCACACTATTTCAAATGGACTAAAAGTGAGCTTAACACCCCATATTTGCCTCACATTTTTCACATTCAAATTGCTATTTTAAGAGCTCAGTTACAAAAGGTTTCTTTCTCTTCGTGGTATTTGTCAGTCATAAGCATTGGCTCTGCTTGGGATGGCCACATAAAGAAGGAATCCTTCCCCTGGACATGCCAACCAGTCTTGAAAAGAGGAGAGAGACTGCAGAACCAAATAATGCACAGTGGTGGCGTGTTATATCGTGTCCTTGCATGTTTCATTAAGGCCAAGTCTGAAATCCAAAACAGAGAAGTAATAAAGTGTCTCTTTGGGAGAGACATAAATATTTGGGGACAATACTACAGTCTATCACAGAGGACACTTTCTTCTTGAGCAGGAATCACTTGACTAACTTTTGGACTGTTTACAAAAGCCACGGGCAGATGCTAATGCACAAGTAATAAGACTGTCTTATCTCTGAGTGCGGGTGTTTGATTTAAATTTTCTATGCATCCACAGAAAAAAATAAGAAAATCACTTTGAAACTTGACGTCCATTGGAGCTCCCATGGTTTCCAGTGTGGCCCAAGCACAAACAATCCCACTCACAAACTCAGCTAACTGAAATCTTCACCACGGTACTCTGAAGGAAATCGTAGGTTCCCCCCTAAACTCCCTTTCTAGCCAGCAGGGGTCCTCAAAAAGAGGGTGTTTTCAGCTAGACTTTTCTAATGTGCTGCTTATATTTAATGAAATTCCATTATTTTTGTGTGCTATTACAATTAAGAAAGGTGTAATTTCATTTATATGGAAGATATATTTGAGGAGGCTAATGAAAAGGCTTAAAATGGCAAATTTTAAAATGTAATTACTATATGCTAGGATATTTGTACATAACATGTAGATTCACTCTCCCTCCAGAGTGTCTTTTTTTTTCTTAATTTTTTTTAGGTTATTTGTAAGTAGCTGGTACTTCAGGAACCAAGCCCAGCTTTAAAAAAAAAAAAATTAATCTTCGCAGCATTCCCTTACAATTTTAAGATACTTTGAAATCTTTTTTCTAAAAAGTAATAAATGATCTCACTCAGGGGTGCTAGCTTTAATTCTTTAAATAGTATTTTCCAAGATGGCTTAAAATAATTTCCTTTTTTTTTTCTTTTCAATAATGGACCTAAGAACTGACTAGACACGACAGTTCACGGCCAGAGGACAATAACACCTAAGAGTATTACTGGCGTTGCTCTAAGTGCTTGCATTTGCTGCTCAGTTAATCCTGCAACAGTCCTATAAATGCTACTGTTACCCTCGTTTTATAAATGAGAGATTTAAATACTTAATGGAGCTCTAACTTCAGCACTGGAAAAAGCAGTTATGCTCAGCAGGGTGTTCCAGCGAGGCCACACTAGGCCTGTACAAGCAGGAAGTGGCAGCGGAAGGCTGTCTAAAGGCTCTGAGCCTTCTACACTTCCACTAGACTTTCAAACAGACCAACAGGAAGAATGTTAGGCAGGTCTTTTCATCTTTCATCTCAGGCAATGGTTCTCAACCTTCCTAATGCCTAAGGGTTCCTCAGGTTGTGGTGTCTCCAACCATAAAGTGATCGTGGCTGCTACCTCATAACTGTAATTTTGCTACTGTTATGAATAGTAATGTGAATATCTGTGTTTTCCAATGGTCTTAGGTAACCCTTGTGAAAGGGGCATCAGACCCCCACCACAGGGGTTGTGAGCCACAGGTTGAGATCTGCCGGTCCATGGAGAATTACTTTCTCTTCTCCTCTTGGACAACAAACAGTAAGCTCGCTGTTTGTGAGATGAAGATGGGAAATCTACAGAGAAGTTATGTTACCATCTTGAGGCATTAGCCTTTCCTGACCTTGAAGGACACAGACCCTCAGAGGTGAGCATAGCAACATTCTTCAGGTTAGAGCAGAAGCACAGGCCACATGTTCCAGTTTCTCCCTCGATGGCTGATTACCTCACCAGGGCTGTGGGGCTGCATCCCACATGGCAGAGTGGAGGTCCAATGTTGTATGTTGCATGTGTTCAGTGTATGCAGTGTGCTTGCCTCTGTGTGGAGGTCAGAGGTTCGGGAACTCACCAATTCAGCTGGAGTGGCGAGCACAGAGTCCTAGGGATCCACCCCCACCCAGCTCCAGGGCTTGGGGTACACACACACACACACACACACACACACACACACACACACTCCCAGGCCCAGTTTTAAGGTAAGTGCCTGGGATCTGACCCTCTGGTCCTCACACTTGAGTGGCTAGCCTCTCTACCCACTTACTTAGTCAGGTTCCCAGCACCTAATAGTTAAGTATACTAGAAAGTGTTTAAACCTTTAACCATCAGAGGGGATTTCATTGAGAAACGGGAGAAACTAGGAAAAACTCCTATGGAAATATTGACTGGATTGGTGAGTAGTCTGGATGAGTTGAGAAAAGCTGTTTCTAAGAAACTGAACAACACTAAGGTTTGCAAGCCATCCATAAATCAGTGGGGAAAAAAGTTAGGTATTATTAGGGGTAATCTTTACTACCTTTTCCCAAAAATGTGATGTTTTCTCCTAATTACATCATAATTTGGAGTCACTAATAATATCTTTGGCAAGTCCTCTGTCTTGGTTTGGGTTTTTATTGTTGTGAAAAGACATACCCACAACAACTCTTATAAAAACATTTAATTGGGGTGGCTTGCTTACAGTTTCAGAGTTTCAGTCCATTATGATCATGACAGGGAGCATGGCAGCATGCAGACCGACGTGCTGGAGCTGAGAGTGCTATATCCTGACTCAGAGGCAAGAGGAAGTCAACTGTCACAGAGGGAAGCTTGAGCAAAAGAGATCTCAAAGCCCGCCCCCACAGTGACGCACTTCCTCCAACAAGGCCACACCTCCCAGTAGTGCCCCTCCCTTTGGGGGCCATTTTCTTTCAAACCACCACATTCACGTTAAGCAGTAATAAAAGCCACCCAAATAATTTGCAATTCTTTCTTTTCCACAAGTCACTTTCCTCACATTTTTTTTTTCCATTTAAAGAGCAGACTAAAAAAAGAGAAAATAAAAACAAAACCCAACTTTAACAAGGCAAACCTGTGTGTAATACAACACATGAGTAAGTCAGATTCTTTGGTTACTAATCTCGTTCAACATTTAAAGAGTCATCGGATTACTAAATCTGGTGAATTAATGATGCACCTTACACCCTTCTTGCCTCACATTTGTTTCAGGAAATAGTTTAAAAGACATTTTTTATTCTGGAGAGAAATGTGTGCGGCAGGCCCTGGGAGTATTGCATGACCCACACGTCTGGAAGGGTAGAGACGAAGTGATGCTGAGCTGAGCCGGTTTTGAGAAACGGTATTCGGATGCTTCTATTTTAAACCAACGAAACAGCTTTTAAAATAGAAAAAAACAGTATCTGCAATTTTGCCTTCAAGCCAACAAGCACCAATGAAATTATCGCCGTTCAAAAAAATTGGAAAGCTGGTGTGCATGAAATAAAACGATGTGGGGAGAGGAAAGCCACCCTACCCTGGCTTCCTCTCCCTGCGTGGTCCCCACTCGCCAACGTTTCTAAAATGTCTTAAGTTGCATTAGCTGAAAGGATTTTGCTCATTTTTTCCAAAACATTTCACTTCTGGGCAGTCGCCAAGCATGGAAAGTTTTAAGCACGTTTGCGAGAGGGCTGGGGCTCGTCAGGGCTGCCTGGGCGAGACCGATGCCCTCAGAAGGGCGGACACATTCCCCCGCCTCCCCATCCCCGGCCGGGGGGCGAGCAGCAGGCGTGGACCCGGCGACCCGCCGCCGCCCGGCCTCGCTCCAGCCCAGGGCGGCTGGCACTCGAGCGCTCCGGCGTCCTCCGGAGCTCGGGGACGCGCGTCCCCACCCCGCCGGGAGCGCACCTGCCTGGTGAATGGCCAGACTCCGGAACGGCGGCGCTCGCCCCGCGTGGCCTCAGGCGGCCCGAGCGGAGGGGAGGGGAGCCTCGCCGGCTGCAGCGGCGGCGGCGGCGGCGGCCACACACGTCAGTCGCCCTTCTCCCCGCCCTCCCGGACCCCTGGCGGGACTGCGCACGGGCGCCCAGGCGGACTTGACAGGCGCCCTCGCCAATGAGGAGCGGGGTCGGCAGGCTGAGCCAATGGCAGGGCGCGCAGGGGGCGGGGCGGACGCCGGCGCCCCGCCCCCCCGGGCTGGTGAGCGCGGAATGTCTCCAGCCCTCCCCTGCGCGTCCGTCTCAGTGCGGAGCTCGCGGCGGCCGGAGCAGCAGCAGCAGCGGCGGCGGCAGCAGCAGCGACTACAGCGACAGCGGCAGCGGCGGCGGCGATAGCGGGGCCACACCCCGCCGTGGACCCTTTCTCTTTTCCTCCGCCCTCCCTCCGAGCCCGTGCCGGGGGGCGCGCGGCTGCCCACGCCCGGAGCATCCTCGACTGACGAGCGGGCGCCGGCGGCATGATGCGGCTGCGAGGCTCGGCGATGCTGCGCGAGCTGCTCCTGCGGCCGCCCGCCGCCGCCGCCGCGGTCGTGGTCGGAGCCGCCCTGCGGCGCGCGCAGCCCCTCGGCACGCTGTGCCGGCGGCCCCGGGGCGGGAGCCGGCCGGCCCCGGGCCTGGTGGCCGCCGCGCGACTCCACCCGTGGTGGGGCGGGGGCGGCCGCGCCAAGGGCCCCGGCGCCGGCGGTCTGTCCAGCTCGCCCTCGGAGATCCTGCAGGAGCTGGGCAAGGGAGGCGCGCCGTCGCCCCAGCAGCAGCAGCAGCAGCAGCAGCAGCAGCCCGGGGCGTCGCCGCCCCCAGCCTCGCCAGCCCCGGGCCCCAAGGACAGCCCGGGGGAGACGGACGCGTTCGGCAACAGCGAGGGCAAGGAGATGGTGGCCGCGGGCGACAAGTGAGTGGCTGGCTGGCGTGGGTGAGCCGAGGGAGGGGGGTCCCGGCCCCGGGGCGGCGGTGGGCGGCGGCGGGGCTGCTACGGCAGCCCCAGGGTTCGCGGAAGAGAAAGAAAACGATGCCAGGCGGCCTGCGACGGCTGCGCCATGTGATCAGGCCCGCCCGGCCCCGCCCGCGCCCCTCCGCCTGCTCCCACTTCCCCTTCGGCGCCCGCCCGCCCGCGCAGGTCGCCCCGGGACGACCGGCGAGCGCCCAGCGAGCGGGGCTGGTCTGCTCTGCAGCAGCCCCTGCCTGCCCCCTCCCCACCCCGGCTGGCGGCCGCCACCCCGGCCCGCCTCCTGGGCCCCGCGAGGGGGATGCCGCGCGAGCATCCATCCCATCTCCAGCCAGTGACATTGAGGAGTCGGGCGTAGAGCGGGGAGCCTCTACCCTCCCGACTCACCTTTTTTTTTTCCAGCCTCCCCCCCCCCCCCCCCTACACGGCCTGCCTCCTCTCTAAGCCTCTGCCACACCATCCCACTGGATGCCAGATGTGGCCGAGGGCTCTTAATCCTTCTGAGGTGGATCGTTTTTGGCGTGCGTAGAGCCATCTGGGCCACCGGAAATAATGCTTCAGAAATGAGATTAGGCGGAATAGGGACATGTGGCCTAGAGGATGAGGCACGCAGCACGGACCACCTGTTCCTACGGGGACCAGCAGTAGCTTGTCGGATGTCTTCTGTGAGGTTGACGGCCTTTTTAAAATTAAAATTAAAAAAAAAAAAAAAGAGCAAAAATGAAGTGTGACATAAGCATGCAAAAATCTAAGTCGTTTGGGGGACTTAATTGTGATAGGATGTTGACTCATTGTGTGTATAGTGTGGGAATTGAGCCTGAACGAAATTGAGTTTTCTTAAATATGACACCGGCCTGAATGCTTTTCTATACTATAAATAGGTTTAGTTTTCCCCACTAGGTAGAACGTTGACTTCAGGCTTTTCCTGTACCCTATTTTTCTGACTTTATACTGACATGGTGTGCCCTGTTGTTGCATTTTATCCTCTTTCCAGCTCTGCACGGTGCCTTAAGTCAAACTGAAAGTGCGAATTTTATAACCTCAAGCTCAGGCCTGTTTCATGTTTCCTGTAATTCATGTGGGGACCTTCCTAAAACTTTCCTGGTTATTTTCCCAGAGTGAAAAGTGTTATTTCAGACCAAAACAAACAAACAAACAAAAAGCACTTAATGATGAACAAAATTTGTGGTATTCTGTGATAATGGTTTTGTGCCACAAACTAGCTTGATGACCATTATTGAAATGTGTTGGATTAGATAATTCAGATCCCTTTTAGTGTTTTGTTTTTTAAACCTAGACCTTGGTTAAATTACACCTTCAATGTTTTAGAAAGTAGAATGTGTATTATGCATGTTTAATCACATACAGGGTTCACGTCTGGCTTACCAGGCTTGTGGCACAAAACACATGTTTACATTTAACAGAATTGCAAAGTGCATTTGCTACCATTTAATAGTTAATATTCACAGGATGCAGAATAGGAGATGCTTTCTGTTAAAAGTATGTCTGGTTCTGTGACACCCCACCCCCACCCTATGATGGCTCCAGTGCCCTTTTTTAAAAGTCAGATAGGAAATTGAACTTTCATGTTTGGTTTCCCCAAAAGTTTCTGGTTTCACTGCCCTATTAATAATATTAATAAATCATCTCAAAGCTGTAACGTAGGAATGCTATTTTGGCTTATGTCCCATTCTGTCCCCCCTCATCTTGCCCAGCAGAAGCAGCCAGTTTAGGGAGGGAATTCCCCAAGGTTTGCTCAGATTCCTGGAGAGTGTTAAGTGCCAATAAGATAACCCTGTTGACTTTAGTTAAGGGACTAGACTAGTGGTGTGTGTGTGTGTGTGTGTGTGTGTGTGTGTGTGTGTGTGTTTGCACCAAAACTTAGGTAACTAAACAGGTTCAGAACCAATTCAAAAAGGATGACAGTCCTGAGAGAACCTATTGTCAAGGTTCAAACCACCCCGTCATGAATTTATGTAAAGGGAACATAGACAGTATTATAAATTGGTTGAAGTTTTATTTGATCTGTTTTCCAAAAATAAAGTTTTCCTCTCTTGAACGCTTGCTTCATTTTCCACGTAAGAAGCGTTTCTCTCACTCTAGGGTCAGCTCCTAGTTGACCTTTCTAGGTGCTTTTATCCCTTCTGAGTGCTCAGGCTCCCGCACAGGCCTCCCTCCCCCTCAGCAGTCGCCTGCGTTGCCAGCGCTCCTAGGTCTGCCAGGTTTTATAGTGTTCCTAAGAAATAGCCATGTGAACATTAAGAGTTGCAATTTCATACAAGGCTTAGAACAGTGTTGGACGTGTGTTAAAATTACACAGCTTTAATCACTAAATAAGTATTTCTTCTTTTACTTTAAAAACCTGTTGTAGGTGTTGATATTTGAATTTCAGACTCATGTGACAGTTTTTATTTTTAGTTCCCAGAGAAAGTTTGTCTTGAAAGAAACATGTCTTACATGAGATGATGTGCAGTTTACATTTTTAAACTTTGTTGGGAAATAAGGGCAGAGCAAACTTAATGCTTAACCACAGCACTCCCATTAGGTCACATTGCTTGTCTTTCCTCGGTTTGGACCTTATGTTTTATTAACCTTATCTTAAATTGTAGGTGTTGGAATATAACCAAGTTGTCTACTTACTTTTTCTCCAAAAGCGAGTAAAACTCTTTGAGCCGTATCACCTGTAGGCGGAGGTTTGTCCACAGACCTTCAGTCTGAGGTTGTTACATGACATTGTTCATTTTAATAGCTCATAGATAAGCATAATGATCTTTGCTCAAGCCGTCTCTGTAGTGGTCTGAATTTTGTTCTCCCCATTCATTCCATCATTAAGAACCAGACAGCTGGGCTTGCTTCTTTTCATTTTAAAAGAGTTGTTAGGTCTGCTTTCCTGGCCACTTCCTTCCTCACTGAGATCTTCATTCCTTTCCTTCCTTACCTTCTCGACAGGACCTCCATTCCTTTAGCTTTGATGCTGACCTTTGTATAGATAGTACCTTAGTTCTTAAGCAGGCTCTGCCCTTCCATTTATATTTGACATGACTTGAAATTTAAAATTTGTATTGCCAAATTCATCATTTCCCCTAATTGTCTGTTTTGCACACTGAAATTGAATTTAATATTTTAATGTAGGGTATCACTTTCAGAAAACAACATGGACTAGAATGAACATTATCAGTTACAAATGTGTTGTGGCATTAAGAGTTTTGGTTATATTAAATTACCTTTGGTTTGGACATTTTACCAGGAGAAGGGATTAGGTAGATGGAATACTGGTATGTACTTTTCACAAAACCTAATTTTTATAGGGTGCATTATTGAAAACATTCTGTTAAAATAGGCATGAGACCATTTTCCATCATTTTGGCAGGTGTTAAGTATGATGATCCCAAAGTGGTAGGAAGGAGAATCTCTTGCAGTGCTGGTCTTAAAGTATAAATTTGTTCACTGTTTTGGAGAGCAGTTTAGTAGTTGTTAAAAAACTATATGCCCCTTATGCAATAAATATGTCTGCATGTCTCCAGGAAGTCTGGAGTTTTAAAAAATATACTTTTAATTACACAAAAATATTTAAATTTTAAAATAAAATGCACACAAAAGTGATTTCACCTAGCTTCAAAAGGTATGGTATGGCATATTTTCATAATTCCTACTTTTAGTAAATAGAATGTGAGGGGCACAAAAATTACTGTCTTTTGTGGAAATTGAATTTCAAAGTAAGATTTAATAATATGTCCCTCAAACAGTGCTGAAAATGAAATTTAGTATTTGGCAGATGTAGATAATGTATTTTGGTATTGGATAATAAAAACAGAAATAGGTGGCAGATACTTCCATGATCCTTCTCAATTTCATCTACTTTGGATTCCTAAAGGTTGACATTTACGATTCAGGGCTGGAGAGGTGACTCAGTGGTTAAGAGTGCTTACTGCTCTTCCAGAGGATCATAGTTCAGTGCCCAGCATCATCATGTCCAGCCTAACTCCAGGAGACCCAACACCCACTCCTGGACTCTGCGGGCACCTGCACATGCGTGAGCACACGCACTCACATAGACAAACTCAACTTAAAGTAATAATAGTCTTTTGAAAATATTTACCATTCTCTTAGAGTTAGGGTCGAAAGAACATCTAATTTTTTCCTTTGTGCTTCTTAGTTACCTCTCGTTTGTGACTTCCCTGGGAGTAAACTGAGTCAGCGCTTTCTCCTGTCTGTTGCACCAAAAGCAGAGGTTTAAGCCTAGATGTTGCACATACTTGCACGTTATGCGACTAAACTACCTTTCAACCCTGTAGTTTTAATGGGAAGAGAAGAAAGTGCCAGTAACTGTATACTTTTGAAGCCTAATATTTACATTAAACCATGCATCTAGTAGTCATTGATAAACCTGTATATGATTAGCAAGTAACTGCATAGTATTAGTCTAAACAAATTTACATAAAGTTCACAGACACAGTGAACTTCACAGTCCTGAAATTTTATCTTCTTGTTTGCAGCTTTGTTGTATTGAGAAGTCTGCCACCCACAGAATTTGGGGAGCTACCAAATAGAATTTCACCTTTTTAAAAAAAAATTATTATTTTTTTAATGTATTTTGCCTGAATGCATGCATGTACACCATATATATGCATGCCTAGTTGCTCTCATAAGTCAGAAGAGGGCTTTGGATCTCTTGGAACTGGGGTTATGGATTGCTCTAAGCCACCATGTGGATGCTGGGGATTGAACCTGTGTCCTCTGCAAGAGCAGCAAGTACTCTTTACCACTGGGCTATCATCTCTCCAGCTTCAATTTCATTTTTTTTTTTTTAATGAGGCAATGATACCTAGCCCAAAAGGGGGGAAGGATATTGTTTTCCTCTGAGAAGTAAATGTTACCTTCAAGAGCAAGTTTGGGAAGATACTTGGGTTTCTTCAGTTTTTAAGACATTTGAAATCAATAATAAAACACTTACTATATTCCTGTAATATTTGAGATGAAAAAACATTCTTTAAATATCAAATCCTATATAAATCAAGGGCATATTTTATAGTTATGTGGACATTTTCACCTAAGTTACCTACTGTAAGAGGAACGATTAAAGCTGAGAACAAACACACTTAAAGTTTGTGATTGTTGGTGTCTGGCAGTGCTGTGCACAGTTGCACAGAGACGTTTACTCCCAATTTTACCCCAGACTACTCCATTATAAAACTGATTGGGTTATGAAATAGTGCATAGAAATAATGTCTGAACTCGACGTTTTCTAACGAAGTTGGAGTGAAACGTCTCCTTTGGGAGGTGCCCGTTCTCTGGTGTGTGGCATTCAGTGTTCTTTACTGATTTCTAAAGAAAAGTTTACGTGAAAGTATTACCTTGAAAGCGTAGAGCTTGTTGTTTTAGTGTAATGAATACCAATTTGATAATGTCAGGATTTGGGAATGTATTTTCATCTACTCATTTCTGGTACAGTTTTAAAGATTTTAAACTTCTCTTGATAGTTTGACGAACTGGATTTTTTTCTTTTTTTTTTTTGGATAGGAGTTATTAAAGCAGTACAGACTTTTTGGAGATTTTTTTTAACTTAGGGACTCATAAATTATTTTAGTAATCTAGGCTAACAAAATAAACTGAAATAATAGAAAAATTTATCCCCAATATTTTTAGTACGGCATCTTACATATTGGAGTGAGATGCTTTATTTATAGAAAGGGATGACCCCTTCTGTAGTTTTATTGCTGTGCTAAAATATAGTTAGCTGTAATGGGTTCACATGCGCAGCATCAATGGGGTCGTTAAGTAAATTAACCATTTCTTAAAGCTGCAAGGAAATGGAGTGCTAAGGTCATTAAAATACAAAATTTTCTGTGAACTGTATGATCTTAATTTTTAAAGAAAGCTTAGGAAGAGTAATAGATGGACAGAACAAAAATGGCAGTATTAGCTGTCCGTGTGGACATGCTTTTTCTACCTCTCAACAGTTGCTTCTAAGCAGGATTTCCCTTGTGAGTGAAAACATCTTAAAAAATGGAAGACCCCTTTCAGTTAAATTTTGATAACCTGCTGCTACTGCTATCCTGATACCTCATTTCTGGTTGTATAAGAATAATAAGTAGGTATTGCACCAAGAAAATTGTGACATTAAGTACCACCCATAGTTTTTACATTAAGAATGTACTTGTAAAATAAGGATATGTAAATAGTGAGTAAAATTATGATTTTATTAGTTTATGACATTATTTTAAGCAATTCATTAACAATTGGAATTGGAAAATGACTTCGAAGATCATTTAATTCTACCTCATTTTGTGTATTTCACAAAATACCCCAGAAGAGTATATTACCTAACCAAGCTCATAGTACTCCCCCAACTGCTGTTGACAGTTCTGTGAAACACTTTATTGAATTAATTGGTCTTTTTTAGGTTTAGGTTTAGGAGAGACCTTAAAAATTCATCTCTCCATCTGCTGCCCCTCCTTCTGTTATGTTCTGTAAAGGTTGTTTGTTCCTTCTATTTAAATACTCTGACAAGATTCATGCCTGAAAAGGGCCACTCATTATATTTTCAGAGCTATTTCATTTTTCCATACTTATAACTGAAGTCTGTTTTTTATTAACTTCACCCTGTAATGTAGTTGTGAATAAGTTAACTATAATGGTACCAAAGTACTATTTGTTTAAAATAATCTCCTTGCTTTGTAAAAGATTGTTTTAACAATTCTTAGTTTGGTTTCTGTTGCTGTGAAATACACATTTCTTAGTTCAGATTTCTAATGTGATGAAACACCATGACCAAAAGCTACTTGGGAGGACAGGATTTATTTTGCTACTTCCATATCACAGCTCATCCTCAAGGGACGTCAGGGCAGGAACTGATCAGAGGCCCTGGAGGAGGACTGCTGTGGATTGCTCCTCATGGTGTGCTCAGACTGCTTCCTTACACCATCCAAGACCACCTGCCTGAGCGGGCGGCACCACCTCTGGTGGTCTAGGCCCTCCCAGCCAATCTGGTGGGGCACTTTCTCAGTTGAAGTCTGACTCCCAATGACTTCAGCTTGTGTCAAGTTGGCATGTAACTAGCCAGCATAGCACCATAACCAAAAGTAAATTGGGCAGGAAATATAAAGGATTTATTTCATCTTACAGGTTAAGGCCAGAGCTTAGAGCAGAAACCACAGAGGAAAACTATTGTCTTGCTCGGGTGCCTTTTTGAGAAGGTACAGCTCCACTTGCCCAGGAATGGATCGGTTGGAACCTCCTACTTCAACTAGCAATTAAGAAAATGTCTCATAGACATGACTATAGGCCAATCCGATCTGCTCTTTAGTTGAGGGTCCCTCTTCCCAGGTGACGAGATTTGTGTCAAGTTGACAGCTGAAGCTATGATAAGGCAGGAAAAAATAGCCATCTAGCATATAATAGTGTTTAGCTTTTCAATTTTAATAGTAAAACACATGGTTATGATACCATAAAGGTAATAATTTAGAGAAGAGAAATAAGTATAAGGCAAGAACGCTCTTTGGTGTGTGTTTGGTGCAAGCTGTAGTCATTTCTGTGGAGTTTCTTTGTGGGGGCAGGGCACAGAGACTTAGTTGCTCTGTAGCCCTGGCTGGCCTTGAATTTTGAATCCTGGTGTTTCTGGCCTCCTGAGTGCAGGGATTACAGGTACGAGCTGCCATTTCAGTCTTTACAGTTTTATGATCATGTATCGTAGGCATGGTTTGCATTTTTTTCTATGGATACAAATTAGTTTCTTCTCTTTTAAGCAAGTAAATATTTACTCAGTTTGCTAGCTATGGTAATAAAGAACCATTTTAATTTTTTTTCACTATGTACCATAAGTGAAAGAAGTCTATATTTAGTGTTATTTACATAGCTTTTAGGCAAAGTAAATACCATTTACTGGTGTGATAAATATGTAGAAAGCTTATTCTGCAGTTTTGAAAGTAATATACTGCCATTATCTAAAGTTTTATCTGAGAAACCATTTTCTGTAAATAATTGGTATGTTATTATTCACTGATTTTGACAGCTGGTTTAATTTTTATTTAAATACTGGGTCATCAGTATTATTGAACTCTTGTTTAAAGCTATTAGATCAGGATAAAACCTAGAAAACATGCTTGTGTAGTAAATTTGAATCCCACATTCAGAGAAACGTACATTCAAAATTCATTTCTGCTGTTGTGCAACCTTGGGAAGGTTCTTACCCTCTCTGAGTTAGTATCTTTCTCCCTCTGTGGATAGAGATAGTGTTACTCATTTTTGTCAGCTAGTAAATTTGTTTAGTACCAGAAATTACACAATATTTTTGTAAGACTTGTATTTCTGTCACTAGATCATTAATTAGATTAGATTAAATAAGAGTGTTCATAAAACAGCACAGTATGTAAGTGATTTTCTGTTATTATTAAAAAATTGTAGGTGCTTAAAAAAAAGGTTGTGGAAGGTCAAAATTATGAGAGGATATGTCATTAGCACTTTATAAAGGTTAATTTTTAAAACATACTAGTATCGATAAATTGATATACTTTTAGAGGTGATAGCCCAACTAATAAAAGCATTGCCACCCAAGCTGAGAAACTTGAGTAGGATCATTGGAAACCCCATAGAGAGAATGACTCCGCAAAATTGTTTTCAGACTTCTTCATGACATGCCTACTTGCACTTACATACATTAATACAAAAATTTAAAAGCCGTTGAGGTTGGTACAACAGTGTTTTGAAAATAAATATAAATGATACTGATGCAAATATTGATGTTTCTTTTAGCTATTATCTTTTCAAAGAGGGGTGTTTTGTGTGTATCACTCTATATATATCATACTAGGAGACTGAGAAGTAATTTCATTAGGAAATAATGAAATACTAGTAGACCTGTTAAAGTTCAGAACTGTTATATAATCTTTAAATCCAGGAATCATTTAGACATGTAGAAAAGGTCTTTTCAACAACACAGAAATAGTTATAGACAGACATGATCTGTTAGTTTTTTTAAATGAGCAATGTACATAATTTACCCATGAAAGTTGCTGTTATACTTATGACTAGTCTAGAACTGATGACATTTAAGAATTAGTATTCTATTTCTTTTCTTTTCTTTTTTTTTTTTTTTGCTTTCTGAAGTAGAATTATATATATTTCTTCCACGTGTGTGTGTATGATTCATGGTAGGTAGGCGGTGGATTGGTCTGCCTTAGAGCTGCCATTCTTTTCTGTTCAGAGACAGTCTCAACTGAAGCACACACTGGCCTAGATTTCCCTCTGTAATCAGGCTGGCTTTGAACTCAGAGAGATCTTCCTATCTGAGCCTCCCAGTGCTGGGCTTGCAGGTGTTAGTTATGCCTTGCTGAGACCTGCAATTGTAACAATTATAATATTTATGACAGTGATTAGTAATTGGAATAATGGAGTATGTTTTGAGTTCTGAAACCTTTCCACCCAGAATACATTAAATTAGTGTGTGACAGTTTGTTTACTTAAAGGCTGTTCAGTAGATAGGAAAGATTGCTTTCCCATTTAGAAGTTTGGTTACTCTTAACATAGTTTTGTTAAATTAGTTATTAAGTTTTAGTATTGCTGGTGACATTTTCTTCTAATATTCTATGATATGTGAAGTTTCGTTGTTGTTGGTTTTTTGTTTGTTATTAATGTAAGTGTGCACTGCTTTAGAAATAACTACAAGAGATGGAGAGATGACCCAGTGGTTAAAAGCACTTGGTATTATTCCAGAGGACCCAAGTTGGGTTCCCAGTATGCAAGTCAGGAAGCTCACAACTGATCTAGCCCCAGGTCCATGATATCTGCTGCCCTCTCCTGGTCCTGCAGGCACTTGCACACACATACATGCACATGGAGAAAAGAAAAAGCACTACAGTCCTATCAATTAAGTGCTTACATTCTGTCAGGAGTTCATGCTTACAGTTACCCAGAATCAGCACAACCACGGCTCTTATCCAGGAAGTGTAACTGTGTTGATACCCAACGGGTGGGTAAAGCAAATGTCCCGTGCATATGTGTGGCATTTTATTGAACTGTAAAATACAGTGAAGTCATATTTACAGGGAAATGCATGTCACTGGAAATCATCATAGTAAGTGAAATAACCCAGACTTTGGAAGGAGACATACTGCTTGTCTTCTTTCATAAACAGAACCTAGATTTAAAATTATATATGTATGTAATAATAAAAATGACCTGGTATTGAAAACTATTAAATTTTTTTTGACTTTTTTTTCCAGTGTGGTTTCTAATGGTACTGACTTGATTCTGGTGAATCAGTGTTTATTGTGGCTATAGTATTTATGAATGCATCATCTCAACTATAGTTTGGTACATGGTTATTTAATAATGGACTTGATTTTCATCCATTAGACTATACACACAAGGATTAATTTTGTATTATTTTCTTTCTCCTTTAGTAAAATAAAACAGGGTCTGTTACCTAGCTTGGAAGATTTGCTCTTCTATACCATTGCAGAAGGACAAGAAAAGATACCTGTTCACAAGTTTATTACAGTAAGTTTTTAATATTTTTCTCTCAATGTTCAAAGAAGTAATGCTAGTCAGTTACACACTATTGCTGAAATATAGTCTTCAAGTTGATCTGACCTGTAGGTTCTGACAGTGTTTCTCTTGTTTTCAAATTTTTACCATGTTCACTTCAAGGTGATCAATGAAAGAAAAAGAAAGAGTGAGAAACTTGTTCAGAAAGTGGATAATAGTGATATAAATACTACATACATGATCAAGTCTTACGTAGAAACTTTATTATACAGGAATGAAACTTATAGTTGGAATAAGCATATACATTATCTACGCTGTATATTTACAAACTCTTATTTTTTTAAAAACAGGCACTCAAATCTACAGGATTGCGAACGTCTGATCCCAGGTTGAAAGAGTGTATGGATATGTTAAGATTAACTCTTCAGACAACGTCAGATGGTGTCATGCTAGACAAAGATCTTTTTAAAAAGTAAAAACTTCTGCCAAACCTTTAATGGTGATTTGCTATGCTGTATGCTGATTGTGCTTTTAAAACACGATTTTACATTTTAAAGACCAGTGCTGTAGTGTTACTGAGAAAAGGGATCTGTGAATATTATATCTTTGAAAAGCAGTTATGGCGTGTATTAGAGGTCTGTTATATACTGGGTTTAAATCGGTTGTAATGAAAGTTTGCTATCAATGCTGTTTGTGCCCAGGGATTGTATTCTGTCCGGGTGTTCCACTGTCTGCAGTATTGCTGACTTTCTCAGTTTAGTCTGTAAGTTTATTTCCATGTGGTAATGTAGATGAGCAACATAAGAGGACTTCAGACAGCTCTGTAGTCCTTATATTCATGTATTTGCATGACCTCATTCTCTTTTTCAAATGTATTAATGAATGGATTTTGGGTTGTTCTCTTTTTTTTGCAAAACAGTTGAGAACTTAAGACAACTTTGAGGATTAAAACCTTGATTTGATTGAATGAGAACACTTTAACATTGCTGAATTTACATATCTGTTTCTTAATCTTCTTTACTGTATTTGTATTAGCTTTAATAGAGAATATGCTTATAATTGATCCTAAAGAGTCAAATAATACTTTAATTTATTAATAGTTAATGGAAAGCAGCATAAAATTATAAACAACTGTAAGACAGTTTGTTTTTGTTTTCTAAGCTACAGACTTAAGTTGAGATGGATCCAAGGAATTTCTACATTTAATTTAAAAGTTGTGTGTGTGTGTGTGTGTGTGTGTGTGTGTGTGTGTGTGTGTGTGTGTGTAATTACCTTTCTTTTCATTGGTGGATTGAATGCTTTGTTCTAGATCTCTCCTGGGGGTATCCCAAAGTCCCTGGGAGGGATACCTTTTTAAGTAAGGTTCTCTGAAGTTTCTGGCATGCTTGTGACACTTGTGCCAATTCTGAATTCTCACCAGAAGGCTCTTGGTTCTCTTGATGCAGCCAACTTTAAAGTGTAGCTGGTAAGCTTACTTTGCAGTTGGTATTAGGAAGTGGAGTCTGTTGACCTGTTCATTTTGTGAAAGGCATGAATTCACTTCTAGATTGGTTTGAGCCTTTGGGGTAGGATTTGTCTTAGGAACTACCTGTGCAGAGTACTCTTTCTTGATTATGGTGCCTTCTGGAAGGTTACTTTAGTTTATCTGTGAGTGTAGTTAATTGATGGTAGGTTGGATTGTGAGTAATTGGTATAGGGAACTGGCTTTGGAATTTTTAACACTAAATTGCACATTTAAACCACCTTTAAAATGTGCTTTATGAACATTGTTTCATTATGAAATTAAAAACAATTTAAATATTCTCTCAGTTATGAACCCAAAGACCCACAATCATAAAGTTCTGTTTGTAATTGAATTAATATATAATGATTACCACAACTTTAAACACAAACTCAAGTTTTAAAAAAAATCTATGATTGTAATATAGGCAATACCCAACCTGACATGAAAACACAGTAGTCTCTAGTGAGTCATTGTCAAAAGATTTTTTATTTTGTTTCTAGAATGAGTAACTCAAAACCTGACTATGAGCATTTTTGGGTCACTTAGAAAGGTGATTACTTCAGAGACATTCCTTCTATGATCTCAAGTATATGAAGTTACCTACTTGAGGTTGTCAAAAATAAACCATCCCATCTCCACGCTGCTGGAAAGGAATTGTTAAAACATGGAATTCCTTTCTTCTGTGAGAAGTAGTTATAAAGGTAGATAATTTAGGTTTGAGTGAAAGTGTTGATATTTAACCTAAAATATATCTGGCAGAGGCCAGAAGAGGGCGTTGTATCTCTTGAAATTGGTGTAATAGACTGTGATGGCTATAAGCCATTTTGTGGGTGCTGGGAATCGAACCAGAGTCCTCTGAAAAGTAATCAGTGCTGTTAATAACTGAGCAATCTCTCCAGCTTTCTGATTAGTTTTAAACACTTAAAATGACAGTGTGGAGAAATAGTAGTGGGTTGATAATTTGAATTTGCTTGTTATTTCCATGTTTTATTTGTAATTTCTTAAAAATGAAGTATATATATTTTTTTTTCAATTTTCTAGTTTTTTGTTTGTTTTTTTGTTGTTGTTTTGTTTTTCTAGATCTCATTACAGATGGTTGTGAGTCACCATGTGGGTGCTGGGAATTGAACTCAGGACCTCTTGAAGAGCAGTCGGTGCTCTTAACCTCTGAGCCATCTCTCCAGCCCGTATATTTGGTTTAAAAATAAGCAGTAATTGCCGGGCGGTGGTGGCGCACGCCTTTAATCCCAGCACTCGGGAGGCAGAGGCAGGCGGATCTTTGTGAGTTCGAGGCCAGCCTGGGCTACCAAGTGAGTTCCAGGAAAGGCGCAAAGCTACACAGAGAAACCCTGTCTCGAAAAAACCAAAAAAAAAAAAAAAAAAAAAAAAAAAAAAAAAAAAAAAGCAGTAATTTAATTTTAGGAATTATCTTAAGCTTTTTCATTTGAGAAAGGTATGCTTGTTATATTTCCCTTGCAACTTTGATTATTTTTGGAAGTTGAATTTTAGAAGCTATTTGAGCTGTTTAAAAATTAAATGTTTATAATCAATGATAATATTTATTGGTGTATTACTCAACCTCTTAATTTCATTTGCTTACCTGTGAAGGGGGGAACTTTAAAGAAAGTATTGATATTTTTAAGGTTAAACACAATCATTTAGTAATGCCCATTGTTTTTCTCTTTCCTCAAAGCATGCTAATTTAGTATTATATCATTTATCTGTGAGGAATCCAGTTACATAAATATTTTCTCATAATAATGGTCTGACTTCATTATTTTCTGTCTGTCTCTCTGTCTTTCCATCTTTCCTTCCTTCTTTTCCCTTCCTTCCTTTTTTTCTTTGTTTCTTGTTTTTGGTGTTTTTTGAGACAGGGTTTCTCTATGTAGCCCTGACTATCCTGGAACTCACTGTGTAGTCCAGGCTGGCATCAAACGAGATCCACCTGCCTCTCCCTACCAAGTGCTAGGATTAAAAGCATACTCCAACAACACCACCCAGTAATTTTTTTTTAAATCATATTATGGGCCTTGCCTTAAAGTATTTATTATAGCTTGTGTTGTATCTTTTTTTTTTTTTTTTTTTTTTTTGGTTTTTCGAGACAGGGTTTCTCTGTGTAGCTTTGCGCCTTTCCTGGAACTCACTTGGTAGCCCAGGCTGGCCTCGAACTCACAGAGATCCGCCTGCCTCTGCCTCCCAAGTGCTGGGATTAAAGGCGTGTGCCACCACCGCTCGGTTTAGTTTGTGTTGTATCTTGACGTTTATGTGTGTAGCAAGTTGTCTTTGTCAGTTAAATACTCTGTGACTGAGTTACTGATACTGAGAAATCTTAAGACTATCTTCAGCTCTAGAGTTTAAAAAGTACTACAGCACATAAAGTTCTTCAAGGTTACACTAACATGTTTTTGGCTTAATCCTTTTCAGAAGAAAGCAGAGTATTGCTTAAAATCATCAGAGTGTTTATTGTGTTTTTGAAATGGTTTTTAACAGTGAAACATTTTTTGATTCTGTAATGTGTTACATTTACATGTAGCTTGCTTTTGGTTTTGGTAATATAAAATTTATGATGGTACTTTATAAGAAATTAACTATAAAGGATGCATTACTTTTATAAACATCTTAACATGTTTTTCACTTACAAAAATTGAGTTTGACCAAACCAAATTGGTTTTATCTTACAACACTTTCAAAGTGTTATTCATGGAAAATATATGCAATTATTTTAACTTTTTGTGAAATACTACCCAGTAGTTATACAGGAACTAAGAAAGATATGTTGGAGATTACTTAAAATTGAAAAATATTCATAATCTCATTTGCGGTGGTTTTTTGTTTGTTTGTTTTTGTTGTTGTTTTGTTTTTTGTTTTTCGAGACAGTTTCTCTGTAGCTTTGGAGCCTGTCCTGGAACTCACTCTGTAGCTCAGGCTGCTGGCCTCAAACTCACAGAGATCCGTCTGCCTCTGCCTCCCGAGCGCTGGGATTAAAGGCGTGCACCACCTCCTCCCGGCAAAGATGTATTTATTTATGTACGAGTGCTTTTTCTGCACATACACCTTTATGCCAGAAGAGGGTGCTACATCTCATTACAGATGGTTGTGAGTGAACATGTGAGGGCTGGGAATTGAACCCAGGTCCTTTAGAAGAACAGCCAGTGCTCTTAACCGCTGAGCCATCTCTGTAGCCACTCATTTGCGGTGTTTTAAAGACTGGTTTTTGTTAGCCAGATCTCATGTTGAGTATTTATCAATTCTAGTAAGGTACGAAACTTGTTCTAGTCTTAAACCTCAAAGAATGCACTGCTGTTTTAGTATCTGACACAATTCTGGACACATCTAATTTATGTCTATCTGTTCAGGATAAGCTGGGCGGAAAGAAAGTAACATGGGGAGAGCATGTGTTAAAATGGACTGCATAACTTACCTCCTCTACAGGAACGTTACTGTTCCCAGTTAGTGCTGTTAGCAGGTGCTGACAGTGGAAAGATGCTCACTGTGTTTTCCATGTGTTTCACAGGTGTGTTCAAAGCAACATTGTCTTGTTAACACAAGCATTCAGAAGAAAGTTTGTCATTCCTGACTTTATGTCTTTTACCTCACACATTGATGAGTTATATGAAAGCGCTAAAAAGCAGTCTGGAGGAAAGGTAAGGTTTGGATTCACGTATTTTTCCTAATATAAACATTTACTATAAAGAGAATAAACCAGCCGGGCGGTGGTGGCGCACGCCTTTAATCCCAGCACTTGGGAGGCAGAGCCAGGCGGATCTCTGTGAGTTCGAGGCCAGCCTGGTCTACCAAGTGAGCTCCAGGAAAGGCGCAAAGCTACACAGAGAAACCCTGTCTCGAAAAACCAAAAAAAAAAAAAAAAAAAAAAAAGAGAGAATAAACCTGGGTGCTTTGTTTACAAATTAAACAACTCGGTGGGTCATGCCATTAGATTTGGTGCTTTTTAAACTATTTTAAGTACTTAATTCTTTTTGTTATTCTGCCTAGACTGAAACCTAGTTTAAAAAAAAAATTTGGAAATTAACTGAAGTGGCTTTACATTTTTTAATTAATAAAAGTTACTTTTGACATTTCTGCAGATCTGATATCCATTAATATAAAATAAAATATTTCTAGTTTTTAAAAATTATCCAGATATATTCAAACATGGTGGTGCCTTCCTGTATTCCCAGCATGTAGGAGGTAGAGAAAGGAGGATCAGAAATTCAGAGGAAGCCTCTTCTGTCTAAGCAGGTTTGAGCCCAGCCTATCAGCCTGTGCTGCAGAAGAACCTGTGACACCTTCACCCCAACAAATAGGGCACTTCCTAGTCCTCCCAACCAAGTACCCAGAGTGGTAGCTGAGACTGTATATTATCTCAATGGTATAAGGTTGTAAGCTTTTTATTTATTTTTTTTTCCTTTAAAAAAAGTCTTTAAGTTCTTGTTTTAAAGTCTCTGCATTTTCAGAAAGAAAGATTGCATTGAAAATTAGCGAGTGGTAGAAAAATCACCTAATGCCATGCTGATGCTCAGGTTTATGTATTAGTGTTCTTGGTTTTTACAAGTATCATTAAAAGACAGACTGATGCTCCTGAGTACTGTAAACAACTAGTCATCGGTGAGAGAAAACACCCTGCCTATCTTGTATCTCTTAATGTCTTTCCACTATTTTGGATAGGTTGCTGATTATATTCCTCAACTGGCCAAATTCAGTCCTGATTTGTGGGGTGTATCTGTCTGTACGGTAGATGGGCAAAGGTAAGTTTATTTAAAAGTCTATGGAGAACAACTTTAACCCTTAAATCACAGTCTTCCAGAAATACATAAAAACCAGATTTGAGAAGTGCTTGTATTTTAAGCAAGCTGCTGACAAATGAGGATCCTTGCAGAATTATTGGAAGGTGTTATGTTGGGGAGAACTATAAAGAGTGATTTGATTTTAAACATCTAGATTAAGAGAGACCTTTGGAAAAGTGCTAACCTGTGGGAATGTTTTTTCAAGAACTGTTTTTGGCAGGGAGGGGGCTTGAGAGATGATGGCCTGGTGGATAAAGTATTTGGTATGCAAGTGGGAAGGCTGGAGTTGGTCTCTGGCACAAAATCTTAGGCAAATGCAGTGGCTTCTGGTAATCTCAGCAGTTGGAAGGGAGGCAGAGAGATCCTCGATGCAAATGGGCTAACAAAACTAGGGAATAGGCAAGCTCCATGTCCAGGGGAGACTGCTTTGGAAACCCGGAGAGGATGCAGGGCTTGATGGCAGACTGCTGCCCTCACATTGCACACACGTCCACCTACTCTATGCAGATGCACACACAACTCTAGGCAAAAAACATTAAGGGTCATTGCCAAGTTCTAATTTGGATGTCAGAACAATTATGGCATACATCTCGGTGTTTTTCCCACTAAAAAACTTAGCTTAGAAATATAATCCTTCCTTAAAATTACTTTTTAAAATGAAAATACAACTTAACAAAAATGTGTACAGCTTGTAAGTATTGTTCATATAGCTTTTTTATATGAGTGATAAAATTTTACTCTTTTTTTGTTTGTTTTTATTTTTTACTTTCAGTTTTAGCCACAGTTTCTTTAGCTGGGCCGGCCTAGAACTTACTGTGTACCCTAGGCTGTCCTCAGGCTTTGAATCGTCATGCCTCTGCTTCTGATTTGACTGTAGGCATGATCCTGGCATGCCTGGCAATGCCCTAAAGTTTAAGGCTACAAGTCAGGTAACCGTAGAGTATTTAGGTTTTTCTTTTTAAGGTAAAGTTGAAAACTTCATTTATTTGTGATCTTAGTTATCTAATCTGAAATATCCTTAAGTTATGATAAAAAGCAGAAGTTTTTTATTATAATTATACATGTTAATTTTTCTAAGGCATAATTTTTAAAGGCCTAGTTTACTCTGAATACAGGTAGTAGTAAGAAAAACATTACTGATTTAACATCTGATAAAACTTACTTTGTTCGTTCGAGGCCAGCCTGGGCTACCAAGTGAGCTCCAGGAAAGGCGCAAAGCTACACAGAGAAACCCTGTCTCGAAAAACCAAAAAAAAAAAAAAAAAAAAACTTACTTTGTTCTCTCTGTGAGTTCGAGCCTGGTCTACAGAGTGAGTTCCAGGACAGGCACCAAAACTACACAGAGAAACCCAGTCTCAAAACCTCCCATTGTTCCCTCTCAAATTTCTAGCCTCTTCTTCCTAAATTGGTGATGTTGCCTATTTTTACATAATACGTAAACAAAATCTGCTTAGATTAAAAAACATAAACAAAAGAAACAAACTTACTTTGTTAACTGCTTTAAGCTTTTGCTATTTATATTTACTTTGCAATATCCCTCTTAGACGTACTCTTTTTAATGTTCATATTCACGCACTCGCACATGCACACATGCTTGTGGAGGTCACAGGATAAGCTGCAGGAGTCTGTTCTCTATTGTGTGGGTCCCAGTGATTAAACTCTGGTTGTCAGGCCTGGTGGTGAGCACCTTTAATACAGCGTCATCCAGCCAACTCTTAAACATCTTTAATGTTGAAGTCAACATTCATTGTTGAATTAAAAGTAATTATGAATTAGAATTTGTAATGTAAAAAGCAAGTCCAGTCATGCAACTTTCTAGTTGATGCTAATTTTTTTCAATCTACTTTCATAGGCATTCTATTGGAGATACCAAAGTTCCCTTCTGTCTTCAGTCCTGTGTAAAACCCCTGAAATATGCCATTGCTGTGAATGATTTGGGAACTGAGTATGTGCATCGCTATGTTGGGAAAGAGCCAAGTGGATTGAGATTCAACAAACTGTTTTTGAATGAAGATGGTAAGGAGTACCTACAAGTTGGTTGGAGAAATAGTTCATTTTTCTGTTTAAATCTCAGTAATTTGAATTCTGCTTTTGAAGAAACCTTTTCCTATTTTTAAAAGTTTGCCATAGAGTTTCACGTACTTTTCAAAATGGTTATTTTAGGTTATCTTGCACCATTAGCAAGAAAAGTAGAGAGGTAAAGGCAAGGAATACATTCCATGACTGGGCACAGTGCACGCTTGTAATCCTGGCAAATAAGAGATGGGGTGAGGTGGACCAGGACCTTAAGGACATTCTCAGCTTCATAACAGATTTGAGGGCAACCTTGGCTACGTGAGACCCTGTCCATTAATAAATAAGTTACATTATAGTCGCTTATCAGAGATTCTGCTAACATTTGAAAACACCTAGAATTTACTTCAGAACAGTCAGTGGGAGCAGCTCTTAGTTCTGGAGTAATCATAATTATTATCATTGTGTTGCTAATTATTTCAGTTAAGAGCCTGTTTGCAGAGGTGAAGCAGCTAGACCCAGTTTCCTTACCAGTTTCATTGCTAGAGCTCTGGCCCTCATTTGTCCATGAAATGTGTGAACCACTGTTAAATAAATGTCATGTACTCTAAAAGGACACGCAGGAATGAAATGGCAGACTTGATCTCCTGGAGCAAGTTCCAGTAGAGAGTAGTGTTTCTCTTTTTCCATATTCACATAATTTATGTGTGTTCATATATTACTTTCATACTTGAGGAAAGCTCTAGACTGGGCTGGGGCTAAAAATTTGAGGCCATATTGTGTTCCTATACTGTGGTTTTAGCGGTAGATAGTTAGATAGATTTGCTTCTGTGTGACTTGGTCTTTCTCCTTCATAACATTTGCTGTTTGGATGAAATACATCAGATAATTGGGTTGCTTAACAAGTCTCTTTCCTGGAGTCCCACCCTTCAGACAGGAAGGAAGACAAAGTAGACAGTGCTTCAGACTCAGGTGTAGGTCTGAGCCGCATGTAGATGGACCTCGATCCTGTAGGTTGCCGTCTGTGTTGATCCTGCAGGTATGTGAAGGTTACTAATTATTGGATGATTTAAGGTGTAGAATTGAAAGAAGCAAGTGAAGTTGGGAGAAATTGTAAAAGGTAAACTTAAGTTTTCTTTCTGCCAAATTAAAAAACAATGAAATGTCTCACTCATTAGTATTTTATTAGTTTTTCAAATAGAGTCATAACTGCTATCGTCTATGTTTTTCTTTCTGGGTTTTAGAGCAGCTACATTTTTTTCTGTATTTTACCATAATCTTTGTGCTTTTTTTTAACCATAATTTTATGCTAATGTACATTATCAGATATTGGCAGCTTCATTGAGGATATCATTCTGAAATCTTGATTAGGCCTATTGAAATCCAGGTTTAATGAAAGAATTCATTCTATTACTTGTGGAAGATAAGACATTGTATAATATCCTCAGTACTTTCCTTTGGAAGGCAATGGGG
Source organism: Peromyscus maniculatus bairdii (assembly GCF_049852395.1). Taxonomy (NCBI): domain Eukaryota; kingdom Metazoa; phylum Chordata; class Mammalia; order Rodentia; family Cricetidae; genus Peromyscus; species Peromyscus maniculatus. The sequence continues at coordinate 65,087,455 of NC_134864.1, read as the reverse complement.
AGTAATCTCAGTCATTCTGGCAGATACATTGATTTGGAGGAAGATATTTAAAGATCTAAAAACAGATGTAGGAATTTGAATGTTAGAAATCTTTTTGAGAGGCTGAGGGATTAAGAGCTCTGGCTTTTCTTTGAGAGAACAAGGTTTGTTTCCTAGCACCACACAGTAGATTAACAACTAACTGTGCAGCTTCGTTCCAGGGGATCTGATGGCCTCCTGGCTGCCTCCACCACCAGGCACACACATTGTGCAGAGACATACATGCATCCAGGGAAAACACCCATGCATGTAAAGTAAAATATCTTAGGAAAATTTGAAAATCCTCTTGGGGAGTAAAAGGATTGGGGAAAATGAATTTAACATTATTAATAAAATTTTTGACAGGTTCATGAATGGTTTTAAAATGATTTTATTGGTGGTATGGTCTCTAAAAACAATTGTGATGAGAGGTCAAGATTTTAGTACTAGTTTTCATAAGAACTGAAATATAAAACTTCTTAGCAAAAGGTCTTGTCTGCCAGCAATCTTGAAAGGAATGGTAGGTAGGCTTCAGTTCCCCACTTGTTCTGAGTTCTTAAGGGATTCTGTGCTATTGAGTCATGGTTTATACCAGTCCTAACACAACAATTTGAAGATCTTTTTCTCATTTAAAATCCCTAGTAGATTGTAGTGAAGCTTTGCAGACAGATGTGTTTGTGCCTCTATTCATTTCAGTATGATTATAAATATCACTCTTGCTATGCAAGATGATGATAATAAAGATTAATGTAAATATGACTCATAAGCAACAGTGGTGGTTACTCTATCAGCATATGTAGTAATTTAAAGTGTTTGAAGTATAAATAGTTTTTGTTCTGAGATGGAGTTGGCTGATACTTTCTATCATAAGTGAGGAAACGTTTTTGGAGGTGACAATTTTGGAAAATACCTTTAGAAAAGGTTTCTTTTTAAAAGTAATTTGTTTTATTATTATGGTGTGTAAATGTGTGACGTATGTTGTGGAGTGAAGGTATGTGCATAGCACAGTGGACAACTGTGGAGTCGAGTCCCTACTTTCACATTGGACTCAGGGCCCGAGACTCTGGCTTCCCTGCAGCCATCCCACCTGCCAAGCCACCGTGCTGCCCATCCCTATCTCCCCTCCAGTGGTTAGCTTGACCAGCTCACAGTCACATAGCCTCCTGTTGAGTAATCAGCTCAAGAGGCTGCAAAGGATTTGGTTCTTGGAGTGACGTATTTAGCTAATCTTAAAAGATGTAGAAAATAATACATCTGATACATTATAATAGAAGACAAAGTGAAGCTTTTCATAATCATTACCTCTGATGGAAAGTTTTAGAAGACAAATTTAGGTTTTGCATATTGTTAATGATCTTAGATAAAAAAGCCAAAATATGTTATGTATACCGGATTTGGGAAAGAAGAGTTGAGTTGGTTTACATAAGGTGACAGAGCTGAACCACTGAGAAAGAATGGAGCTTGGATGACTGGGGGAAAACACAGGTGAGCACTGGGAAATCGAGCTGTATGTAGAATGTATTAAAACATGTCCTTATGGGATAATCAGGTTACTTTAATTTTTATACAGTACTATAAGTTTTAGTATAATACCTAAAATATAAAGATCCAGATTAATAAGGTACCTTTCAAAAATGCTTTTTGGTTCTTTAAAATATGTATTAAACTTTAATATGCACTCAGTTATGAGCCAGATTTTCATGAAGTTCTTATTCAGAGCAGTTTAAAAAGTAAAAAGGTATGAAAGAATTCCATGCATAGTTTATTGCCAAGTGCAAATAGATATTTGTTAAAATGAAAAATATGCCCATCAATTGCAAATGTTTCACATGTTCATTTTTTTGGTGTCCCAAGCTCTGTGTTGTTAAAATACTTAAATGGTAGCACAGTTGATATTTCTATTGCCAAAAACGTTGAGGAAATTTAGATTGGCTCTTTCACTTCTGCCTTACTCACCTCATAGCAGGAAACAAGCAGGTTCCTGCTCCTGAGCCTCACTTAGGCTGCTGTTACATTGCAGTGATGCTGGTGTTCTCCACCAGTTTCTGGTTTGGGTGCTTGGCTTTGAATCAGAGGCGTAGAGTACGCAGTAGATTACATGCCAGGAAATAGCTTATTGTTCTTTGAAAAAGTCTTGAATGCAATTTATGTAGCATTTGATCAATATTTATTATGCCCAGATATTTTTATTAAACACTTTGCGTATATATGGATAGACACACATTGGATGCCTTCGAGTCCTGAGACTTAAACCTGATACTGTAAAACCAGAAACCTGGAACGACAGATCACAGACTTTGAAGTACTTATATGGCACAGTCTCACAAGTTCTCCTGTGTTCTGCTTTCCCTTTGTTTGAGATTTTTCTTTCAGGGCTATAATATTTGTAAGTATTTTGCTTTCTTGGTTCCCTCTGGACATATATACATACACACACACACACACACACACACACACACACACACACACACACACACAGAGTATAGTCTTCTGAAAAAGCAAGTGATACCATTTTATATGTTTGGGGAAAGCATATTTCTCTTGGTCAGCATTATTTGGGGAAGGTAAAACCTTAATGGCATTGCAGTGTTCAGATTTTAACAACAGGCTTTTAGCTTTAGAACTAGTCTTTATAAGTAACTTAGAATGTAATTTTTTTTTATTTTTAATAATAAGCATTGATGGGGTACAACATGTGCTTTGCACCATAAAATGAGAATCAAACTGCCATGAAATTGCCTCACAGACTTTATTTGTAGTGTGAACACAAAATTGTTTCTTTAGCAATTTTTTTTTTTTCGAGACAGGGTTTCTCTGTGTAGCTTTGCGCCTTTCCTGGGACTCACTTGGTAGCCCAGGCTGGCTTCGAACTCACAGAGATCCACCTGCCTCTGCCTCCCGAGTGCTGGGATTAAAGGCGTGCGCCACCACCGCCCGGCTTCTTTAGCAATTTTAAAGTGTATAATACATTATTATTAACTGTTATCATATTATTTATCTAGTAGATAATTTTACTCTCACCTAGCTAAAATTTTTTTTTCTTAATAATTCCCCATTTCTCTCCCACCCCCACAGCCCTGGTAGAAAACTATTGTTTTCTGTTTCTGTGAGTTCACATTTTTAGATCTACATTAAAGAAGGTCATGTAACATTTGTTTTTCTGTACCTGGTTTTACTATTTGTATTATCCTCTGGGTTTATCTGTGTTACTGTAAATATTTTCTTATTTTTTTTAAGTCCGAGTAATAGTCCTTTATTATATATACTATATTTTCTTTATCCATTCATTTACATTGTCAGTCTCCTATCTGAGCTCTGGTAAATAAATGTTACAATGAACACAGAAGAATTATATCTCCAGTATAAAGTTAAAGTTATAATTTCCTTTGCATTAATGTGCTCGGAATGGATTGCTGGATCGAAAATGTACAATTTTAAAGGATGATTTCTGAATTATTGACTCCATTGGAGGACATGGACCGTAATATACACAATTGCTTATCCTCTCTTGATCTTTTTTAAATGAAAAATATCTAAAGCCATGTGCTCTCTTTTTTTACACAGAATCTAGTTTCAGAATATGTATGAGACGTCAATAGAAGGGAAAGGGGAAAGGAAAGAACAGGAGAGGAGGATGTACGTGAACAACGTGTGAAGACACCAAAATGAAATCTATCACTGTTCATTTATCAACTGCTAAATTTTTTCAGATGATAGAAAAAAAGCTGAAAATTTTTATCTTCAGTGATACAAATAATAAATCGCACAGTTTATTCATTGAAAGTGTACAGGTTTGAAGCTGGGCTTAGGAATGTACATCTCTCTGTACATGAGAGTCAAGAGTTTGAGGACAGTCTGGGTTACTTAACACTGTTTCAAAATAAAAACAGGAACAAAAATGTACAGTTCAGTAGCTTTTACTATATTTGTAGAGTTTTGAAATCATCGCTCAGTCAAATTGGAACACTGACCTCCTCCAAAACAAATGCTGTATTCCCTAGCTATTCCCTGTTTCTTTTTAGCTCTGGAACTAGTAGTCTGCTTCTGTCTATATAGACTCATTTATTTGAGAAACCTAGATAAATGGAATCACTTAATATTTGTTCCCTTATGACTAATTTTTCTTAGCTTAATATGTTCAAGGTTCATATAGTTTTGTTCCTTTCTGTGATACTTCATCATGAATAATGGCGTTGGTTTATCTACCTTTCCGCTGATGGGACACTGGACTTCGTTTTCTTGGATATACAGCTAAGCGGAAGGGCTGGGTCCCTTGGGGACTCTGTGTTTATTATTTTGAGGAACCGCTTAACTGCTTTTTCTGTGCTGCTCACAGAGGTAGCTCGAGGCTTGTCTTATGGAATGTAACTTGCTAAATTCAAGGAAACCATTAGTGTAGTACAGCGTAATGTGTGTTCTGGGATTGTCAGGCTCGATAAACTTATTCCTGAGGAAATAAGTCATTACCACAGAAGTAGAGATTTGTTTTGGTAGTTTGAGGCAGGAGCTCATGTAACCTAGACTAACCTTGAACTCCTGATTCTGAGTGCTGGGAATCGGAAAATGCACTGCCATACCTTGCTAGAAATATGTTTTCAAGTGGATATTTTAAATGTACTCGAGTTTTGTGTTCATAATTTGCTGTGCAGTGAATGCTAATAAGTTAAGCTTTTAAAAATTGATTTAATAATTAGAAAAAGGTAGGATTATGGGTTAACTTAAAAGTTAAATTTTATTTTAAAAAAGAGGCTGAAAAGATGAGCTAGTGATTAAGAGCACATTCTGTTCTTACAGAGGACCCAGGTTCAGTTTCCAGCACCCACATTGCAGCTCATAACAGTCTGAAACTCTTGTTCCAGGGTACCTGACAGGCTCCTGGCTTCTTCAGTCACCAAGCATTATGCGGTGCACATATACACATGCAGGCAAACACACACAAAATAAAAATATTTCAAAAAGCTATATAGGGCCGGGTGGTAGTGGCACACACCTTTAATCCCAGCATTTGGGAGGCAGAGGCAGGCGGATCTCTGTGAGTTCCAGGAAAGGTGCAAAGCTACACAGAGAAACCCTGTCTCGAAAAACAAAACAAAACCACAAAACTATATAGGAAATGTATCCTTTACTGCCAGGAAGTTGAAGGTGCAGAGAATATATGTAAACCGAATGTAATATTACTTAGGCATATCACTAGTGTTTGTATTGTGTTCTTCACTAGACACACACACACACATTTACATAAGTACAAGAACTTTTTAAAAAAGTAAAATTAGGATCACATCAGTTGGGACTTTTCAAGATTATTTTTACTATAATATCATTCAAGTACTTAGTAGATGTTAGCTACATGTATGCATTTTGTGAGCTTTAATCCTAGTAACTGAGATATATTCAATCATACCTCTGAATGGAGGAAGATTGGGAGTGAGGCGGCAGGGTTACAACCTTCAGATGTGCTTTTGACATCACTTCTTACAGACTTGGGTGACTGTGAGAGTCCGCGGTGTGAACAACTGATTTGATACTACCTTACTCCAAACAATTCTCCCTGAAGAAAAGTAAATATGCATCCAAAGAAGTGGTACCAAGTATTTGGAACAATGCTTTTGCTTTTATGTTTTTCAGATAAACCACATAATCCTATGGTAAATGCTGGAGCAATTGTTGTGACTTCACTAATAAAGGTAAAATGTTGACATTTCCTTTTAACCTAGTAAATTTTTAATAACTAAGGATAAATCTGTATTTTGGATTATTTATGTAGGACTATGATACATTCATTTTCTCTTGGAATTAAGAAAATAGTCTTGTTATATTGGGTTAGGATTTTTATTTATTCCCCTCCCAATGATGTCATTTCAAGGACAAAATGAAAAATACATGACTCACCATAAATCCCAACCATTAGTTAACCTCTAGATGTAGAGCTTTGGCACAAATTTAAGAATTTTGCAGATCAGTGGGAGTTGAGGTGTTTCTTTTTAAAGTTTTTAATATTTTTTTCTCTTTGCTTCTAGAAAGAACGAGCTTTTTTCTAGAAAGAAGAATTTTTATATAATATTTTTATTAGTAAATATAGGAACAAATGTTCTAATTTGTGTTTAAGACGAAATATATTTATTATATTAAAAACAGTAAATTGTTTTTATCCTCATAAGCTGCTATCACAATTCTCATTTAAATTTGTTTCATTTATTTTACTTATATCATGTCATAAGTAAAAAACGTAAGGCTTCTTCCAATTATTACATTACTTACATTTCTGTGTTGGCATTGTATGTTGACTAATTTATGTTAGTGTTTGTGTTGCCTTAATAATTGGAAGCTGATGTTTTGAAATAAGTATTTCAAAATGGTTCTGTTGTGTGATAGACTTTTATATCACACAATTTCAGATCCCCCCCCTTTCATTTTAAATTTCTACTTGTGTTAATTATTAAAATGAATTTTGTGCTTGGGACACTTATATGTTCCTCAGTAAATTTGTGCCTGTCTATTTCAGGTTAGAATAAAACATAACTCATGGACTTGTACATGGATTACTATAGATGGGGTACTCTGGATACAAACAGAATGCTGAAGGGTAAATTACAGGCTTAGCCCAGTTCACAAAAACTAATCTAATGCTATAGTAGAAGTCTTACATTAACTGTCAATGAGTTTTAAAGTAGAAAACTGCTATCTTAAAAATACATGCTTATTTTAGGGCAATGATTTATAAACATTGGCCCACTAGATTTTATAGCCAAATATCTTTTAATGTAACTAGTTTTAGTAAGTTTATGCTATCTAGTTATCCCAAGGTGAAAAATTATTGTAGAAAGGAGCAATCCAGCAATATACAAGCACAGCTCTGTATTTAGGTATCCTTAAGTATGAAATATACATAGATAAAGGGGCCTTTATCACCAGATCACTCATTAACAATTCAGAGTTGCACAAGCAACGAATTAGAACTAAGGGAAGTTAATCTACAATCTCTGTTAATGCTTAAGCTTTTAAAACATTAGGGTAGCTCTAAACCATTTTTGTCCAGATTCCATGACTTTACATATATTTTAGTGGGTTCACTGACCTTGTTGAAGATGGTTCATGGATTCAGTCTTAAAAACTACTGCAGTGGAGGGGCTGTTGGAGTTCAAGGTTCCTCAGTTACATAGTGACTTAGAGGTAGACTGGGGGGATTGAGATGAGACCTTGCCATAGGAAGTAAGACCCCGTCACAGAGTGGGGGTGCTCACATTGGAGAAAATCAACATGGCACACCAATAGATTTCTCTCTAGAGGGCGTATGTAACTGATTTACAAAACGCCTCCTTAACTGCATACAGTTAAAAATGCTTTTGTGTGATGATTATGAGCTCAGTCAAGTATACTGACATGCTGCATGTGGGAATTGCATGTCTGGTCATACCACACCATCATTTCATTAGTTTCACTTACCATGGTGAGTCATATGTCATGAACCACATTGATCCACATTAGTGTGAGCAATCAGGAACAGTAAAGAAACAGACAACATAAATGCAGTTCAGGGTCCAAAGTAAAGAAAAGTCATCTTGCATTTATGAATTTGATCAGTTTTAAATTTGTAAAATATAAATTTACCAGCAAAGTTGGCAGTTTATATTTAAACTCATTATTTTAGAGTCTTTGTTTTCGGACTATGTTTCACAAGTTTTTTTTTTTGTTTGTTTGTTTTTTTAAACTGATCACAATGTAAATCTTAAAAGGTAGAAGCTTGATACAGCTATAAAACTGCCCTGAACAAGAAGACATTCCTTAGGTTAAAGAAAGAATTTAGATCCGTTAGGTATCGGTATGCAGTCTTTATATGATTATTTATAAATTGGTAATGGTTTGAAGTTGAGTTAATAAAACCTAGCCAAACGGCCCAGTTGTCTTATAGGAAACGGACGCTGGATGGGTTGTATCATCAGTAGAATCTGGTATTCTATTATTTGTTAGAATTTACTGTGCCATATTTAATGTGGGCATTGCCGTTTCAATTAATGACATCTTTGACATAGCAGTTATGAAAGCAGAAATACTGTGTTATTTTAACTTGTACAGAAACTTCATCTAGTGTTTAAATGGGTGTAGGACTCATCATTGAGACACTCATTGGTTGCCCGCTCTCTGAATGCAAACAGGCTCCTTCCCAGGAGCTTGAACTCAAGTGTCTGAAGCAGGTCTCGTGCCATGGCTGCCAGATGCAACCTTGCTTTTAGCTCTTTACTTGACCTTAGGACTGTTTCGTTTTTCCATTCAAAGTTCAGGCTTTTTGTTATGGTGCCTTGCAACAAATCTCATGTTAGACCCCTCCAAAAAAAAGTAGAGTCTTTAGTAAGACTCTTTATTTCATAATTTTGTAGTATTGATATTTTTTCCTTGTAGGATTGGTGGTGATCCTCAGGAAATGGGGGAAGAGGCAGAGCAAATGTTCAAAAGGATTAGCAGATTGTGGAAAAAGGAGGATTTGGACAGAAGGAACCTGTTGCATTAATTCTTAACCACTAAGCTTATAGGAAAACTCCAATATTTAAAATTTTAAACAAAGCTATATAGGTAAATACCTTTTTAAAAACAAATGTAATTTTACACTTAAAATGCACATAATTAAAAAGACATAAGGGTTACTCTTACTCTCTTTTCTCCTCTAGTAGCTGCTAACTTGAAGGGATTACGTGATTACAGTCTGTTTAATCTCGTGATGATAATGTGTGATTGTGTGGTTGAAAGGAAAGAATATGAGGGACAGTTATGTTTAGATGAAAAGACAATATTTAATGTTTTTATTTTTCAGTAATAAAAATGACCTAGTTTTATCTTAAAAGATAAAGTCTGATGCCTTGAGTATTGGGGTAGAAACTGAGGGCAAGAAATTACAAAATGATTGTCACTATTGCATTTTCATTTTAGAAATATGATAAGCTATGTGATTTTCTATATATATGTCTTCTAGTGATCATTTCTAAGTTTTATTACTTGAAAAAGTTTGCTTGTGTGTGGGGTCCCCCCCCATTTTAGGAAGCAGTCATATTTTTTAAATAAAACATTGAAGATTGTAAAGTGTTGCTCTGTAAAAACTCAAGACAAGTTTAATTAATCTGTATGGTGTTTTCCACTTTTCACGTTAGCCATAATCTGGCAGATTCTCAGATGGCCTGTCACTTGTAGTAATAGTGCACGATGCCCTGGGCTCGGTACCTTTGGAACACCAGAGTTCAGTGGTTTATTTACTTGAGTTTACATTAGTAGACACGTTTGAGAAGTTTTTTTCCTTTTTCTTTTTCTTTTTAATGAAAGGCAGATTTTCATTTCCAACTGAGTTAATTGTTCTGTTCCTTTATTTTTAGAGATAATCTGTAATAATACTAGATCAGCAGGGCACAGTGGCACATGTCTTGATCCCAGTGCTCTGAAGCAGAGGCAGGTGGATCTCTGTAAGTTTGATGTCACTTGTGTGTATATCATAAGTTCTAGACCAGCCAGAGGTAATAGTAGGGCCCTGTCTCCAAAAAGCCCTAGAAGAATGTCATTTTTTTTCATTTTTAATACTAACTTGTAATTTAGTAATGTTTAGTTCCAGAAGATTCTTCTGTGGCCAGATGAAACCAAGACTTTTATAAAATCATTTCCATCACCTCTCTTTGCCTCTTTCTTCTGTGGTCTCTAATATTTAATTGGCTTGCATGTCTACTCATGACTATGTTTTATAATAATTGATTAGCTATTGTCTGTTTAATGAAACATTTTTTAGTGTTGCCAAGTATATTTGTTGTTGCAGAGTTATATGAATTCATTCACAAATATGTTGTAAAATCAGATTAAAAAATACTCCCAACATAGTTAGATTAATTCTTTGAATTTAGTTTTTGTGATGCTGGGTATCAAAAATTTGGTGTGGGTCTAGGTGAGCTTTGTACCTTGAGCTCCCTCCCTCCCTCCCGAGCACTTACATACATTGTTTTAATAGACAGAGGCAAAGCTCTATCACCTTTGTTAAATCCTCACCTACACTTTCCTTAAAGAGATGCATTCTGTAGTTTAACAGACACTTTTGTACAAGATACATTTTTATACTTGTCTAGCAGTAGTCTTTTCACTCTTCTCAAACAGACCACAGGTTTGCTTTTAAAAATCATTCAGTGAATAGATTAGAATTTTAAAATATATTTGTCCCAGTTTTAATTTCTTAGAAATTCTCCCAGTTATATTGACGACACAGCTCTGTGAGCATGTCCAGGATGAAAACAGCACAGTATGTCACAGTGCCTGTCCTGTGAGCTTCATTCTGGAACACGTGTGTCCCCGGTGCAGGGAGGACTGAGGACACGGAGCATCCACGTGTGCTTCCGATGTGCCCTTCTGAAAATAGTTTGATTTTGGTTTAGGTAGTTCCCATTTTCCAGAAGAAGGGCCATCTCTTGTGGTCCAGATTTTATTACAGTTCACTGCTCTGTGGTAAAAGTCTTGGTTGCTGATGAGACAACAGTTTAAAGTCCTGAAGCTGGTGGTATTGAGCCTGTAAATTAATGTAAAGCCTTTTAAGAATTGTTACTACCAATAACAGTACTCTAGGGTGTTTCCCTTTGTTTACTTTAGCAAAATTGAAATGAGGCTTAAGCGGGTTGAGCTTAAGTACAACATTGATTACATGTGATACGTTCCAGGTATGAAAGGACTAAATATTATTATTGTGAAAAAACCTTGTTCCATGTCAGTCTATTGATTATGAGAAAGGTTGTTTAATGTCTGTATAAACTGTAGTGTGAGAATTCTTACCATGTTCTGTCAGTAGAAACTATCAATTCGCATATGAACTAAAAGTCAGTTATGATTTTGAAGACCAAAGAAAATGCTCTAAAAGATAATAATACAAATTGGTGTGCAAGATGATTAGCAAATTGACATCTTCTTTCAAACATTTTACTGTGAAAGATTCAGTCGTGAACAGATAGAGTGACCAGCCCCATTTACTCATTCCCTGCTTCTGTTAATACAGTGTCTGTTCCTTCACCCACCTTAACTTACTTTGCCATAGCAAATTGATTTCTTTTTTTTTTCAAATTTTCTTTTTTTTTTGACAGAGCACATTTACTCAGTTTTGTATGTGTAAATATGTTTTTCTCCTAAGAATTTTGCACAAAGCTTTTTACTCAACATTTTAATATTACAATTAGGTCCCATCTATCCGATCTTTTCATCTGTTACATGAAAGAAAAATCTTTCTGTTACATTTCCAAGAGATATGGGGGCAACTAAAGATTTAAATTAAACACCATTTCCAGGGTAGATATAAGAACAAACATTAATCAAGTGTCTTTACAGTTAAAGGGGAAAGTGATACTCTTTAGTCCATGTGATTATTCAGTATTTTATTTTTCCCTACTTACAAAAATCTACATAGGGCATTTCAGATGCCTATTAAAACATTATTTAATAATAGAATCTGAATGCAATAAATAATACAAAAGCAAAATTCAATTTTTGTAAGCCGTAAAATAAACCACGTATGTGACCATGTCACATAGAGCAGAAATTTTTTTATATTAAACTTTATAATTCAATGAAGAAAACTTGTATTATTCACAGGGAACAGCTTAGGTCAGAGAATGAAAGTTCATGTAACTTGTTTATTTTATACTGATTAGTTGTGTAACCAGTGATTATCCATATGAAAACATAGTTGTGCTTTTTTTTTTTTTTTTTTGTGCTTTTTCTAAGGTTAAAAGGTTTTCGTGGCTTAAATGTTGTTACATATTTTACAGCATTAGGATCTATGGAATATTTTGACAACTGCAACAGTTCAATGAAGTTGGTAATTTCTTCTTTTAATTATTTTTCATTGAACAGCTTTGGAGTTACATGTCTACATTTTTAATTTTGGTATATTATAAGAAAGCTTTAAAAATGTCAGGATGCTTTAGAGAAAATATATAACCCCTTTTGTAACATAGGGGTTACACTCTAGCTGTCATTCAGTTATTTTTACATTACTTAAGTTCTGTTAATGTCTAATTTTGATGACATACTGTGGTGTTTCTTCCCGCTGCTGATTATGTATGTGTGGTTTTAGTTTATAAATAGCTTGATTTGTTGGGTTTCACATATTTATCAGTCATAACTTGAGTTCGCATAGGGAGAATGGACCTGCTTTTATTCAGTAGATGACACTCTGGAACAATCTCCCTGTAACAACATTCCAAATTATAATGCTTCGGAACTTTGAGGGTAGATTCTTACAAATTGCTTTTTAAAATGGTTGTCAGATTATTTTATTTGAGTCCTGCTTTAGAAATTAGAGATGTATTGTTTCTGTTGGGTGCATATCACCAATTAATACGTTTGATTTCAGATCTACAGCTTACTGCTTTGTAAACTTCGTCGAGGTAAAATGAAACCATTTGGCTACTTGCACTGATCTACATTACACAGGCGTTTTCCTAATAACATTTGTGGTAGATAACATGTCATAACTGGAAGTAATGAAACAATACATCTTCCACACTCCCAATTGGCCTAATGTTAACTATAATTGAAGTTAATTTTTTAGAACTAAAGTAAAAGTTTTTAGCTCAAATAGTGTTACAAGTGAGAGTTACTGGGGGGTAGAGCTGTGCCCATGCTAGTGTAATGTAGCCAGCATTTGCATATGTTAGAGTTAGGACTAGAAAAGATCAGTCAGTTTTGCAACAACTCAGTTTTCTAACTCAATACGGGTTTAAAGACTTTGCTTTTTAAAAATACATTGTTCTTAATTGAAAATCATTCTTTATATATTATTAATTATGTTTTAAGGGCAAGCTTTTAAAAGTTTTGAAACTGTGGAATTAACATTTTCGCAAACCATGTGCTGTTAGGAAAGATAAGGGGCTCTGGGGTGATTTGTATTCTGTAACTCTGAGATTAGTAAATGTATTCTTAAATGTATATTCCCTTTGTGATTCTGTATTTTTTTCATCATATGGGTGTTGACATGTACAAAAGTTTAAATATTAAGTTATTTTAGAAGGATTTCCTAGATGTAAAAGTACTGTGCAGTGCATTGAATACAGTGGTAGCAATTTGAAGTTTGTATTTTATTAGCTTTGTACTTAACCTCAGCCCTGTCTGTATTAACATACTTATCTTTCATTTCTTTACAGCAAGGAGTAAATAATGCTGAGAAGTTTGACTATGTAAGTACAACACAGAATCATGCTTTCATACTACATTCCTCAAGCATTTAATTTTGGTTACTAATACTCTTAATTTGGTTTGTAGGTGATGCAATTTTTGAATAAGATGGCTGGTAATGAATATGTTGGATTCAGTAATGCAACGTGAGTCTAATTTGTTACTTGGGCTTTTCTAGTTGGTCAGACTTCTTTTAATTCACCTAGTAATCAGACTGTAGAATTTTGTTTTCAGTACTGTTTTACTTCTTATATATAGACATATTCAAGCACATGCACGTACATACGTATGTGCACACAGTCTACTTAGGACCCTAGAATTTACTTCAGTGAATAGTTCATTACTTAGAATTTGGTCATCAAAGGAAATTAGTTGGGTCTGAATTACCTGAAAGAAACATTTAAAAGAAGCAGAAACTCACAGCCACACCTTAGGCAGACCCTGGAGAACCCTGTGAAAGAGGGGAGGATTATGGGAGATGGATGGGGTCAAGGACACCATTAGAAACCCACAGAATCAACTAACCCGGGCTCCTAGGGTCTTACAGAGACTGAACCGCCAACCAAGAGAGCTTGCATGGAACTGACCTCAGTCACACATGTGACAGCTGTGCATCTTGGTCCTCTTGTGGGGCTCCTAGCAGTGGGAGCAGGAGCTGTCTCTGACTCTGTTACCTGCTTTGGGACCCTTCCCTCCTCCTGGGTTGCCTCTTCCAGACTCACTAGGAGAGGAGGTGTCTTATCTCACTGCAACTTGATATGCCATGGCTGGCTGATCCATGGGAGGCCAGCCCTTTTGTGAAGAGAAAGGAGGAAAAGTGTATGTGTGGCGGGGGTGGGGGGGGGTGGTTCTTAGGGAAGGGACTGGGGTTCCAGGCAGCATGCACTGCCATACCTGGGTTTTCAGTTGGTTCTGGAAATCTGCTCTCCAATCTCTGTGCTTAGACGGCAGCACTTTACCAAATGAGCCATCTCCCTAGCCTGTTCTTTAGATAGGTAGATGATAGATAGATAGATTGACAGACAGACAGACTGCCTGTTTCTTTAGATAGATAAATACATAGATAGATACGTAGATGGATACATAGAAGTGTGTGTGTACACTTTTAAAGATGTGTATGTCTGTCTGAGTTAAGGTGCCTATGGTAGCTAGAAGAGGGCATCGGATCACCTGGAACTGGAGATAAGGCCCTGTGAGGCACCTAAGGAAGCCAAGCTCTGGTCCCTGTAAGAGTAGCAAATGCTCTTAGTCACTGTGCTGTCTCTCCAGCCCCCATTACCTACGTAACCACATTATTATTAATACATTCAAGAACAGAACATGAGTGATTTTCTTCAGCTCTCGTTCCAGTAGTCTACTGTATCTCAACCCTTTTTCTTTCCCTTTCCCCAACTGGTATCAGTTGTACTTTCAAAATACGATCTGACAAGGAAACTTGGTTAAAAGCCTTCCAGCTTGTGTTTTGTGTACATTTTTGATATTTAATACCCCTAAAAATGTGGTCCTTGGGGTTGGAGAGATGAGATGGCTCATGGGTAAGATCTATGACTACTCTTCCAAGGGACCTGGGTTCAATTTCCCAACACCCACATGGTGGCCGACAACCATCTGCAACTCTAGTTCCTGGGGACCTGATGCCCTCTAGCCTCCATGGAGACCGAGCACACAGCAGGCAGACACACACCATTGCAGAATATCTGACAGCCAGGCTGTGGTGCTCTGTGCCGTTAATCCCAGCTCTTGGGAGGCAGAGGCAGGCGGATCTCTTGAGTTCAAGAGCAGCCTGGTCTACAGAGCAAGGTCTAGAACAGCCAGGGCTGCACAGAGGAACCCTGTCTCCAACCCCTGCCACACACACACAGCTGTCCTGGGTTCTGGTAGTTGGGTGGTCCTCCATTCTTCTCCACGACCATTTCCCAGATGCATCAGGTGTCAGCCATGTTTCCCGCTTCTGTAGTTGTTCTGCCCCGTGGGGTTGGCCACTGTTGATCTGATGTGTCACAGCCCCTCACTTCCCTCAGCGCAGTCTGCTTTCGTGATTCCGTTGGACAGTTCGACAAGCCTTCCGTCGATTTTAGTTCCTTTGTTCATAGTATGTGGAGTTTAGAAAGGGTCTGAGCTCATGTCCTTTCCAACAGTAAGGAAAGAGTTACGCCCTGTTCTGTTGAGATAGAGACAAAATCAGCAGTCCTGACCAAGTGTCAGGTCACCCTCTTTATGCTGTGCTTTGCTACACCATTCAAGAACAATCATAAAGTTAACTAATTTTTTTTCTTTCAGGTTTCAGTCTGAACGAGAAAGTGGAGACCGAAATTTTGCAATAGGATATTACTTAAAAGAAAAGAAGGTTTTTAAATTTTTGTTTCTATTCAACGTTATTTTTGTTTACGGAAGTGACATCTAAGAACTCAACAATAGCCTTTAGTTATTTAAAGTGAAAAGTTTTACAAAGCACTCAAGTGTTAACAAATTACTAACATTAATATTAAATTGATTTTATGTGCCTGGTAGTATTAGAATTCTGACGATGTTGGTGTAAATTCTGGTTGAAGTTGCTCTTTTTTAAGTTCAGTGTCTGACTAGTGTCGATAAACTTTTTTTTCCTTTAAAGAACTTTAAGAGAATGGTTCAATAAGATGATAAATTACAAATTACTTAATCTTTGTCTCTTAAAATAGAATTTAGGAATTTATATAATATGTAACTTTTATTTATTTTACATTTATAGTGTTTATGGACCCCATACTGTTTTGATATGAAGGGAAACATTTTATACATCTTAAATTTAACACTGATGTGTTTTTTATGTGCTTTTTTTGTTTGTTTGCCTGAGTTTTCATTGCTTTTTTTTGAATTTGGATTTTGCTTTTTTTCAGTGTTTTCCAGAAGGCACAGACATGGTTGGGATACTAGATTTTTATTTCCAGGTAATTTTTGCTCATGATTGTATAATGTATCTTCATAAATAGATGTATCACATTTTACAAAATTCTTATGTCTTGGATACACTCTAGGCCATGAGAAAATAAATTTCCATTAGCTTTGAAAAGATGTCATGAAAGGCTCCTAAAAATCCACACATCAGAATGGAACAAGGAAAACAGTATAGAAATACATTTAGATGAAAATGGCAGTTCTAGAAACTGGTTTTTCCTACTCTGTTTTCTTAGTTTTTTTATTTTGCCTACAAACAACTTTGGTTTTCAGAGAGCTTCTATCAGCATTTTAAAATGTCATTCTTTTGTTCTGTCTGGCTATTTTCTCTGACTGTATCTTTTTGATCCTGATTTAATTGGTGCTGAGAATTTTTCAGCACGTGCCTTCAGTGTTACATAGTATTTGTGTTCCTCTAAGCTAAGAAGAGATCTTCATATTTGTGTTAGGTTGAGGAGCATCCCGCACACATAATTTCCTATGGTACAGATACCAGTTTAGTACAGCCTTCTTTGAAATTCGTTCCTTCCTCATGTATTTTACCTAATCAAGTTGTAATAGGAATATGCATAGACCACATTTTTAAATTTCTGGTTTACTTTGTTTTTGTCTTAGTAAAGCGCTTTGATTTTTAAGCTTCTAGTATCCTTACCAGATGATTATGGGAGGTTGGTAATGAAGTCTGATGGAAGTACAGGTCCTAGATGCCCTTTACTCAGTGTGAAAGCTGTATTGGGAATCTGGTCTATCCATATAAAATTCAATTCAATAATGACCTGTTTGGGTTCTGAGCCCTGTTTGGTTCCCCAGCAAGTACAGCACTGAACAGCACAAAATGTGTAGAACTCCTCGGAACCGTCTCTTGAAATCAGTGGCAGTTTTACTCTAGCCAATAAAACACTTCCTTAGTTTTGGCTGTTATAGTTTAAATCACACTACTTAACTACATTGTGAAATTTCGATTCTTTAGTACAGGAATCGAGACAGCCATAGAGGTGCTCTCTATTGAGAAGTGAATTTAAGTGAGCATCAAGCTATCAGGAAATGGTTCTTAAACTGGTATTTGTCCAGTTAGGAGACGATATCTTTATGACAGGCAAAATTTGATTAATTCTAAGTATGAACTAGGAAATGATTAAAGGAATTTAAATTTTGTTTTTCTAACATTTCCCTACTTAGGCAGTGATAATGGGAATCCCCTTCCTCTCTGTTTTGAGATGGGGTCTGGCTGGCCTGGAACTCACAGTGTAGACAAGGCTAGCCTCCAACTAACAGCTCACTGCTGAGATTAAAGGTGTCTACAAACATATACCTGGCTAAGTCTTCTTTTAGAAAGCATTTTCCTACTCTGCTGGGGGGGGGGGGGGGCAGTGTAACAACTGATGTAGTTAGAGAAGCCAGTCTTATCCCCTTTCCTCCTGTTTTGGTTGCTGGTAACTGAAAATAAAATGTAGAGGAATATTACTGTAGGTTTATGGATAAATTTGGGTTTGTGAGGTAAAGTGTTAATGCTGTTGATGTCATGTTTCAGTGCTGGAATCAAACTCAGGGCTCGGTTAATATGGAAGGCGAGTGTTCTGCTGAGTACACCCTTGGCTTTCATTTCTGTTATTTTGATGGCATTGACATTCAAAAATTTCACTTTACCTAGGCTCTGTCCTTTTGTTTGTTGTGATATGTCTAGTGTCTACAGTAAATAGCAAATGACAACTGATAGGGGCTTTAAAAGGTAGCATTGTATAGGTTCATGGAGCACTCAGGCTGTCTAAACTGTTTTTCTGTTTGTCCTTGGTTTGTTGCTCTATAAATTAGAATGCTAAGCTCTGTTACAGGTGAAATGTTAAGTGTTTTATCATCAACCCCCCCCCCCAGGCGTGCATTTAGTGATCATTTTTCATGCTGATGAGGGTTACTTTATCTTAAAAGATATTATGGCTTATTTCTCTTATTACAATAATGTATGATGGATACAAAACATTAATATTGAAACAAGTTTGAATACTGTATAGAGCAGTAAAAAAGCTTAGTGTTTAGGGTGTTTGGCTCCTTTTCACCTAATTCAGTCACCAAAATACTGTAAATTTGGACAACTGTGAATAAATCTTAAAATGACTAGAACTTGGTCAGTTGAAATCTTAGAAATGTCATCAAGGTCAGAGTAAAATCATCCCTTTCGAAGCCATATTTCAGATTTGTAGGTGATATCAGATAAATAGGTTGTGATAGAAGGCAGGTGAGACAAAACACCACGAGCCTAGATTTTCCTAATTCAGCTTTGTTCTTTCTTGTAGCTGTGCTCCATTGAAGTGACGTGCGAGTCCGCCAGCGTGATGGCCGCCACACTGGCTAACGGTGGCTTCTGCCCAATCACGGGCGAGAGAGTCCTCAGTCCTGAGGCCGTTCGAAATACACTGAGTTTGATGCATTCCTGTGGCATGTATGACTTCTCGGGGCAGTTTGCCTTCCATGTAAGTAATGCTGATTAATTTTCTCTTGCAAGGAACTAGTCTAGACTGGTACTTTTAGAAATGCAATTTGAACTTTGCTTCTACAGCTGTTTTATTTTTGGAGAGAGGCTTGTTTTCAAGGTTAATTGGTTACAAATGAGTAAGGAGTACAGTTACATAGTATGCGAGATGTCCTTTAAGAATTCAGTCACTCTTCATGTAGAAAAGGTAACCACCACTCTTGTTCTGAAAGAATTTCATGATACAAGGTTAGTAGCTGTGGTTTTCATTGCTGATGCTTGGCATTGTGATAGATCGTACCTTAAGAAGTCCTTAAATTCAGAAAATGCACACACGAGGCCTGAGTCTTTGATTAAAAGTAAAGTATATACTAATAAAACTTGAAAAAAATTTTTTTTCCAAGACTAGTTTCTCTGTGTTTAAAAATGTTCTTTAATCTTTGTGTATTTGGCACTTGTGAAATATGAAGGTATTTGATCTTATTATGTTGATTCATCATAATGCCCTTCCAAAAATTGTTTTTGTAACTTCTTTTTATTTATTTATATAAAGAAATTTGTCTTTTTCATATATTTGTGTGTGTGTTGTGGTTCCAAGGATTGAACTCGGGCCATTGTACATAGTATTGTCTAGCTCCTTTACCATACTGAGCCATTTTGCAGACCCTGCAGTTTTTATATGTAGTACAATAGAGAAATGGATTTCATATTATTCATCATTCACCTTTGTTAATTATGAATACATAACCAATCTTGTTTCATCTGTGTGCATACTTGCTTTTTTTAATCTTGGTATACTCCAGTATCTAATTGTAAATACATAACACAGCATTGTAGTACCACAAAAACTTAACTATTGCATATAAAACTGTTAATGTTATCATTTAACATTACCACTAAATTTAATAGAAAAATACTTAATCACGTCATTGAAATGACTTGTAAAGTACTGTAAATTGTGGTTGTGTAGTTCTACATTTTGTTTTCCTTGGAAAGTAAATAAGGCTCAATGTTTTTGGGTGTTTTTCTTTTTTCTTTTCACGATCTCTTTTTAACTTGTTTTTAATTGAAACCATTGAGTCATTTATTTCTGTATATTTTCTCAGAACTCTGTACTTGTTCTGTATTCCCTTGTATTTCTTATAACTTGGCAGGTCTGATCTGATGGTTTCGTTTGCTTGTTTTGTTTAGTTTTTGTGAGATTGCTGCAGTGGTACATTTCTGTCAAGCACTTGATATCGGAATCCTAGTAATTTACTAAGGACGGTTTCTCTGGCATTGCTAATTTTTATTATAATTATTCCACCATTATACAGTGATAACCATTTTGCATGTTTTTTGAAGGATATTAATTTGTATTAACATTTCTCTATTCCTTGCTTATTTTTCTGACTACTTCAGAAAATCTTAAGATGTAATTCCTGTTTTTATTCATGAAATTTTTTTAGAAAAGACTATTATATTTAGAATCAGTATGCTTCTTTAGGATTACAGCTCTGTAAAATAACATTCATAGCTCCAGAGTTCATATTCAAGTGCATTAAGTTACAAAATGTCTTTGAATTTTTTTCCTGTATTCTACTGTATCCAATCACTTTTGAACCTCATTTTCTGTATTATGAATATATTGACACATATCTATACAGTAGTTTTAATGGAGAATTTACCTTACCCTGTGGAGGTCTGAGGAAAACCTGGGGGTGTCAGTCCTTTTCTCCTTCCACGTAGACCTCAGGGATTGAACTCAGGTTGTCAAGGTTGGCCTTACATTAATTACAATGTGCCCTAATTGTGAAACTGTTCTCAAACATAATGTTTTTAGTTATTAAAATATTTATATGAATGCCCCCTTTATTAATTATTTTCAGGTTGGTCTACCTGCCAAATCTGGAGTTGCTGGGGGTATTCTTTTAGTTGTCCCCAACGTCATGGGCATGATGTGCTGGTCTCCTCCTCTTGACAAGATGGGCAACAGTGTTAAGGGAATTCACTTCTGTCACGTAAGCAAGTTTTCTTAGTTAAAAAGGGTTTGGGGGGGGGGGGCATACAAGCCGCTGTCCAGTGTCAAGGAATTTCCCCTTCCACCTGTTTTGTGTAGGGTTTTTATCCCCTTGGTACTTTTCCTATCTGTTAACTAGTTGACTAGGTTGTGTTGGAGGTGGTTGAACAGAAGCTTCAAATTGCCTCTAAAAACAGGTCCCATTTAATTTTCTTTCAGAAAATTCTCTTTATTTTATGTTTATTAAAAATTGTATGTGTATAGGTGTTTTGCCTACGTGTATATGTTCTGTAATTGGTGTCCTTGGAGGCTAGAAGAAGGTGTCTTATCCTGCAACTGAAGTTACAGATAGTTGTGAGCTGCCATGTGGGTGCTGGGAATCAAACCTGGGTTCTCTGGAAGAGCAGCCAGTGCTCTTAACTGCTGAGTGTTTTAATTTCCCAGATTATAATTTACTTTAAGTTTTTAAGAGCTCAGCAATAGAGAATTAAAACTCGAATCTCTTTTAATAATTGAGTTATCAAAGCAACTTATACTGCAAATAAAAACAAAGACAAGTTTTTAAAATTATGTGCTTTTGTTTTTAGTTTAGTGGTTTGTTACCAACTAATTCTTGCTGATGTTTCAGCTTTGTGTTTATTTTCATTTATTACTTCCCAGAGCCACTGTTGAGTGCTCACATTTGTGGGCTTCCCAATTAAAATTCAGATTACTGTTCAAACTTACACATTTTACAAATCTAGAGAATGGTATTGTATTTTGGATAAGTGATTTTTAAGAGATAAATTTTATGGTATATTTATAGTTTATGGTATTTTACATAAGTTGCCCTTCATGTTACCTATTAAATGGCAGTTTGAGTGACTGAGCCCTACTGTTGAGTTGTTACCCTGGGGTCTTTCCTCTTCCTGGCTGTTGGATTAGCTGGCGATGTGGTTGCTAGGAGACATCAGTGAGGCTGCATAGTAATGTTTACATGAAGGAACATAACCAGTGAAAAGCTGATTTCTTAAGTAGACTCTGTGTCACTCTTTACAGGATCTCGTTTCTCTGTGTAACTTCCATAACTATGATAATCTGAGACACTTTGCAAAAAAGCTTGATCCTCGGAGAGAAGGTGGTGATCAGAGGGTAAGCCAATCCTTTCTAGATTCTTCTCCATGGTTTTCTCTAAAACGGGGAAGTAGCCTCGCCTGCCTAGATCAAACTTCAGTTTGTTAGCAGTCTCATGTCTTTGCCAATTTCAAATAAATAAGATGTTGACATTTTTATTTTCAGGCACTAGGACATAGATATATTAAAATCATTTTTTTGATATTTAAACTGGAAATGGTTAACTTAGCAGCAGTGCCGGTTTCTGCTGCTTTATGTAATTGCTTTATAATTGATTACATTAAAATAAGATAGTGGAAGATTTTATGTACTATAAATCTAATTTTTAAAGCCTTTTACTCTTAATATTTGTCAGTTATTGTTTGGAATTAAGTTTTGCTCATTGTCTGCTTTGTGAATGGATAGGTAAACGGAAAGGTACATTTAAACTTCATAAGAAAAAGGCCACGGAAGACAAAACACTTTTTCCAGAACATGTTTCCTGATACAGTGTTGATAGAAGCAGTGAGAAAGCACTAGTACTTCCTGCTGAGCACCCTGAAGGTCTTGGTTGTTATCAGTTTGTGGCCTCATGCATAAGCATTTCTTTTTTAGAGCTACTATTAAAATCAGGACTGAATTTTCTTTTTCATTGGACCAAAGGACTTGCTGTTGAATTTTAATAACATTCCTTTGTATTCCACATGAAGAATAAAATTACCTAGTACATTAGAAAAGTGCTTAAAAGTAGTAATTTTAATACATACTGAGAGCATTTTTCTAAGTGCCAGCTTAAATGTATTAGTTCCGGTCAGAGTAACCTTTGATAATACCTGAGAACTTTGGAAAGCTGACAGTGTAGAACTTTCCTACCAATCAACATGAGGAACATGTAACAAGATGTCAGATGGTGGTGGGTGAATATATTGATGGCTCTTAATAACTTTCATTGAAAAATACCATTTTATAGCTTGGACCTTTCATCACTCAAGTGCACTAATAAATTGTGTATGTTGCTTGAACAACTAGCATTCCTTTGGACCACTGGACTATGAGAGTCTCCAGCAAGAACTTGCTTTAAAAGACACAGTGTGGAAAAAAGTGTCACCAGAGTCGAGTGAGGACACCTCTACAACTGTAGTGTATAGAATGGAGAGTCTGGGGGAGAGGAGCTAGAGACGGACGGGCTCTAGCTGCAGATGTTTCTTCTTTTAACCTTGGAAACAGCTTTAGGCCTTTCCCCCTCCAAACTAAGTATTTATTCGAGTTTTTCATTGCTATCAACCTTGGGTACTGGAGCCATAAAAACTTAAAAAAAAAATTTTTTTTTGCTTGTAATCTTTGTATAAAGAAATAAAAAGATTTGTTAATTTTTAGAAGAGCATTTACAAATAAAGCAAATTTGCTTTATTTTTTAGAACTACAAAAATGCAATTTCTTTAATTACATTAAAATTTTAACTATATAGTCAGATAACCGCATTGTCCTTAGTTCTATAACCTACATATTAAATTGAAAGTATTATTGGATTTGTTTTTCTTTTCCAGTTCTATGTCCTGTCCTATGCCTGATAGGATATTGGCAGTGACAATAAAGAGCACTTCATGCTAAGTAAAAAACTAATAAGGCAGAGGAATCCAAATGATTTCGTTTAAAAGAGCGGTAGGTTATGAAATTAGCTTTGGTTTACACATATGCCAGTTAGTGGTAGATTGGCTCCAAATTCTTAAATTCAGTTAAAATTTGTAAAATACTTTAAAATATATCTGGGTTTTTGTTTTGTTTTGCAACTCCTCTGTTCTGTCAGAACCACGATGTATTCGGAGTGTTTCACACTCACTGAACCCGTGCAGCCAAAGAATTGCAGATGTGTGAGAATGACCTGTTCTCTTGTTCAAAAGCTATCATGGTTAGTTGCTCAGAAAAAGAGACAGTGAATATCTTCAAAATGGATTGTATTTTCATATTATTCATGTAATTTTTTGTTGTATTTAAGTATGAATGGTAAATTTTGGGTTTTTTTTAGCTTTCAGTAATATGTTTCATAAGTGCTAATGATAAATTTTGTGATAAATTATGACATCTCATAAATTTTGTTCTTTTTGAACTTTCATTAGAGTACTTATGAAATGAATTTAGTCTGAAGGTATTAAGTATGCAACTAAAATATTTGTTAAATTGAATGCTTCTGTTTGTTTTAAAAATGCAATATTGAGAATCAAAACTTGTTTTCAAGAGAACCATAGGTTTCATTTAATCCAATTGAGAGCAATTATACGTATTATTTTTAAAATCGATCTTGGCAAAGTGATGCTAAAGTTCTGTATGATTTATTTACATTTCTTCCTTCATCCATGTATCTTGTTTTTCTCACAATTTCAAGTTTATTTTTTCAAACTCATTTTTAAACTTGCAAATTTTAGGCAAGTGGTTGAGAATAAAAGCCTTATAGCTTTTTAGAATTATGGCATATGTACAGTAGGGCAGACTCTGTCAAAGTAAATACAGTGCAGGAAAAAATACTTCACTGACACTAAGTAAGAAGGTATAGAAAATCCTGATGCTCTGTTTTGAGGTTGGAAGCTATGATATTAAGAATAGAAGTTTCTTCCCAGAAGTGCTACCTAAAAACCTTGAACTAATTTAAGTATTAAATTTTGTATTTAAATAATTACATGGTGAGTTTTAGAAAAGGCTTTTCTGTTGCTCCGGTGTTCAGATGCATTTCCTAACTGGATGCTTCATAAGTCTTGGCCACTGCTCCTCCTATGGACATTGAACATTTCTTTTAGTCACTGAACGCCTTAATTGGAAGAAAAGATTTTAGTTTTTTTCCTCTGTTCTTTATACTTAAAATTTGCTGTTTCAGTCAAAGTTGGCTCTACTTTATAAAATAACTACTTGACACAATTTTCATATGGTGTGCATATTTCTGTAAATTTCAAAATTAATTTGTGGCATTTCCTATATATAATTCTGGTAATGTTGGAATGCACACTTAAATATGAAGTGGAACAAGCAATCTGAAGTGTCTGTAGGAAGATGTTAGTGTAAGAAGAGGTAAGGTATTGTGAGTATGAGTGCAGACTTTGGCGGAAAAGGAAAGGAACGCTTTGCCAGTTTGCGGTGTAGCTCAACCCTCAGTATTCTCAATCTCTTTTCAAATAAAGTTCTTTGAGAAGTACCCAGTATTGTTGGGTTTAATTTTTCCAGCCGTTATTGATTCTTGATATTCAAGCATTTACATGATAGCGTATTTTTTCTTTTCTTTTCCTGTTTTTTTTTTTGCCATCATTAACATTTCATTTGAAATGCATATTCTTCCTAAAATATTTTGTTTTTAGCATAAATGTTGTGCATTTTATCTTAGTGTTTGGATGAAAACATTTGTGTTGTTGAGCTTTCTTCATTTGCTTTGTATATTTAATGTACCTTTATTTTCCAGTATGCCTACTTTTTGTATTGTACAATAAATTTATTTTAAGCTGATTTTATTGTTTTTTTTATATATATATATAAACACCCATGACATTTAAAATAACAAAAAACATTTGGGGTTTTAACTTAGAAAAAATTATCTCTTGTGAAGATATTGACTGTTCTGAAGATTGCCTAGAAAGGAAACTAAAAATACCAGAAAGTCATTTGAGTCTTTATTTTTAATGAAATAGAGTAGGGAGGAATTTTCTCTTTGGTTGTACTTGAATTATTTAAATAAAGACTTCTCTCTCTCTCTCACACACACTTCACTTTTAAAAAGACAAAAACACTTTTATTCTATTTGCAGGCTGCTTCTGCTTCTGATGAAGAATCCAACTAATTTAATTTGTTGTTTAAATAACGGGGAAAACCATTGCCAAACCAATCAAGTGTATCATAGTGTCTGCTTAGAATAAAGTTGTCGTCCTCAGTAGAATAGAACTTGTAGAGTGGGCTGGCTGTGATACAGAAGTCGGCCTTCAGGAGCTTTTGTTTATATTCACAATTTGCTTCAAAGTATCATCCAAATCACATATACTATGATTTGGTACATTCATTGTTGGTACATTTTTCTATTTGGCTAGATCTGCTGTTCACATTTTAGAAAGATTCCCTAAAAATATTTTTAAATTTTTGAAAAGGAAAGTACTCGTTTGCATTAATTAGCATTAATATGTGATGTTTTAAATTAACTTTCAGTACTAGTTAACAACTTTTGGTATGGTACATGTGATATGAGTAATAGTTTGTTTATTTAAGCTAAAGATACTTTTTTAGCCGGGCGGTGGTGGCGCACGCCTTTAATCCCAGCACTCGGGAGGCAGAGGCAGGCGGATCTTTGTGAGTTCGAGGCCAGCCTGGGCTACCAAGTGAGTTCCAGGAAAGGCGCAAAGCTACACAGAGAAACCCTGTCTCAAAAAAAAAAAAAACAAAAAAAAAAAAAAAAAAAGATACTTTTTTAACCCATTGAAAGCAAGATGAAAGGAGAATCTATTTGGATAGTGTAGTAGTTCGTAGGAACACATGCATGAGTAGAAAGAACTGCTGACCTAGAGTAAGTGCGTGCATCTCATAGGTTTACCTATTTAAATTACCAGTTCTGAAAATGACCAGCTGTTCTTTCTGTAGTCTTTTAGATATGATTTATTGGATCACTGTATTCCTACTCCAGGATTTGCCATAAAGAACTCAGATTAACAGACTCTGTTAGTGTTCACACTGACTATAAAGATTTGTGGTTTGTCTTGTTGCTCTTCCTAGTGTCTCCCAGTGCTGTCAGCCAAGGGAGTGAGGAACCGTGGTGGGGAAGTCCAGGGCCAGGACAGGAGTGTCTGAATGCCTGTGGGTTCCCTGACTTGAAGCACTTGCCAGCATTTATTATAAAGAAGGATTATTCAGTTTACAGTAAGCAATGCTACTACCAGCTTACAGTTAGTTCACTTTATAGATTGGTTTTATTTAGTTCACTGTAAATATTAGGAGCATTTGCTTTATCAGTAATAAATTAGTTTACTTACATGTGACTTCCCCCCCTTTCAGTTCTCCCCCACTTTCTGTTAATCTTACATGTGCATTGTGTAATGAGGCCAACGCCCCCTGAAGACACAGAGTAAACGCTGATTACCACGCCTCATGAAGTCTAGAGTTGAGTTCAGGTTTACTCAGAACAGATGGACTTCAGTTAGTCCATTCTCTGACGCAGCAGGTCTCTGATAAGGGTGTAGCACAGATCTTAGAAGGTCTTATTAGTAAAATTAAACCAAGGGCCAGGTACTGGGGTCAACGCTGGAAGATCAGAGAAGCAGAACAAGCCACAGCTACCTCACCCCGCCAGTTCCTCAGCTGATCCTATTTCCTCAGCCTGGAAGCCTCTGAGTACTTATCCAAATGGATCTCAGCTGAACTGCTCCTCGAAAGCCTGACTGTTTAACCAGCCTAGTTCCTGGTTTTCACGCTTTATATACCTTTCTGCTTTCTGCCATTACTTCCTGGGATTAAAGGCTCTTGTTACCATGCCTGGCTGTTTCCAGTGTGGCCTTGAACTCATAGAGATCCAGGCGGATCTCTGCCTCTGAAATGCTAGAATTAAAGGCGTGTGTGCCACCATTTTCTGGCCTCTGTATCTAGTGGCTTTTCTGTTCTCTGACCCCAGATAAGTTTATTAGGGTGCACAATATATTGGGGAACACAAGACCACCACATAAGTGCAATTATGTATGAACATATATTTAAATATATTCATGTTTCATTTAAAATGGCAGTACAGTTTCAAGGATTTTTTATTTCTTAGAAATGGAAGAAATTTAAATGTATTATGGAAGGTTCTTATTTTCTCTCCAGATTGAGTAGCTTACTAATGTGAATACTGTAAAATGTCACACTTGAAGAAATTTCAGAAACTACTATCGAATGTAAAATAGAGCTGACAAAATTTGATGTTTCTTAAATTTCTTATAGGAAAATGATTTTAAGACAAAAATGACTGATCGTAGGTATTTGGAGTAATTGTATTGCTGCATTTTAAGTATTGATCTTACTTTTCTGAAATGCTTATAATTCCAATACCACAGATGATTAAAATTACATATTTTAAAAGACAGCCTTTGAAAGGAAAAAGTTTTACCTGAAATAATCTTTGCTTTTATATCACATTTCTGGTGATTTTTGTTTCTATAGTGAACTTTCTCTGCCCTGAAATAATACTTCATACTCTGGAGTTATATAATAATTATATTTGTATTCTATAAACAGCTAATAGGTTTTCTTTCTTTGTGTTAAAAAGAAAAAGAAAATCAGTTGAGTCTTGAGTCTTTGACGTCCTGTGACTTACTCCGATCTTGTGTGCTGTTTGACCTGTTCAGAATCACTAGATGATCTTGATTGTGATCTTGAAGGCTCCCACCCAGCTGTTCTCTCAGCACCCTGCTTGCCCTGTTTACAGTTGATGGTGGTGGCGGTCTCTTGGATAGTGGCATATTTTGTTTGCACAGACTTATTAAGGAGGAGCATAATTAGCAATGATTCGACTGCAAGTTACTAGGCAGGTTGAGTGTACCATCAACATTTATTAAAACTGCTTAATTGCAGGGCGCTGATGGAGCACACCTTTAATCCTAGCACTTGGGAGGCAGAGACAGGTGGATCTCTGAGTTCAAGGCCAGGCTGGTCTACAGAGCTAGCTAGTTCCAGAAGAGCTAGGGCTGTTACAGAGAAACCCTGTCTCAAAACCCCAAAATAAATAAATAAAAAACTGCTTAAATGTATTCTTTGTTAAGTAATAGTGCAGTTAATAAAAACCAGTCGGTGAGGAATGAATGTTACAATTATACCCTAGTTCTAAAAATAAAAATATCACCCTGAGACCTTTAAAAAAAAAAAAAAAGTAAGTGTAACAGAAATGTGACTCTAAAAATAAATGTACCACTGGTTTAGAAATAAATTTCTTTGGAGTTAAGTATAAATAAGAAGATTGTAAAATGCACAAAAAAAATTATTGAAATTCAAAGTCGTGTTGGCTGAAGCCAACAGTTGTGTTTCTTTGGGTTTTGGCGTCCCCGGGAACATGGGAAATAGCAAGCCACTGCTCATTTTATTTGCGTCTGTGAATGGCTGCAACAAAATTCCCGATGTGTTTGTCTCTAGTGCTTATTATCTGATAAACAGTTCTTCACTTTGTGGTTTCAGGAATTTTAATTTTTATATTGAGGAAAAATGTTCTACACAGTGGGCACTTGAAATGTATTTGTTTCTAAAGATTTTATTGACTTGTAAATGTGAGACTTAGTTGTTCTGGTGGATGTGTCGCCCGGTGTCAGGTGTGCTCCTCCCAGGTTTAGTCCTAGCACCAAGAAGTTTGGGGGAGGGCGAGATACTGGTTTTGTTTCTAAGTCTTAACTGAAACTTGCCTAGTTCACTCTTCTCCCTACAAATGTACAGATACACGAACCTCAGCTTTGAAGAGTCTAGCTTTACTCCTAAATCCTGCTTGCCTACATACCAAAATGAGGAAGCTGGAATATTAATATCAATATGCATGTATAAATAATCGTGATGGAACTATTCCATTGTGAAATTAAAATCTCAGTCTGTGGTTTGCGGTTAAGTCTTCAGTCTTCTGTGGGTGCCTGTTCACAGATCATTACTGTGCAGTGTGTACCGGACAGCATACAATTTAAGTCTTAAGCTTCCTTTCTTACTTGAGATTAATAATAGGTAAAAAACCATGGCATACATTAGTTAATTGAATTCTGTGGCCAGCCTGCTGTTCTTTCTCCTTAATACTCAAATTAAAAATATTGACTGAAAAGTCCAACATGGATTACTTCTAAGTATTCCTGTTTATTTTAAATCTTTTCATATCATACTTGGCTTCTGGCAGAATATGAGATGTTTCTTAAATTTTATCATGGTTATCCCTAAAGGGATTTTCATTGTTAAATTACCATGTTGCTCATATGCTTTCTTTACACTTCTCTCCTTTTTCTTTTTAGTCTTTTAAGAAAACATACATGAAATATAAAGCCCAAACTTCTTTTATTAAGCATAGTATAATTTAGTCTTTATTGTTTTACATATTCAGTATATGCATCTTGGGTTCATGTCTGTGCACATAAATTACAGTTTAAATAAAAATGAATTAAATTGTTGGAGATGACTGTTGGAACTGAGGTCACCTGGTGTGTTTGGGGACCCGGGGTAGAGGACTGTTTTTCTGTAATGCTTTGCCAAGTTTTGCCAGGCACCACTGTTAACAGATGGGCTAATAAGCATTTGGATCTTCTCCAGAATGCTTGCAAGTGCTAGGTAGTTTTAGTGTTTGTGTGGGCTGTCCAGGATGGTCCACCACAGGCATGTTTTGTTTTCTTTAAAAATGTCTTAATATTTCATTCTGCTCCACAACCACTATTTTAATATTTTTTGAAACATAATGTTTGCTAGTTCTGTGACTGAAGTTTTCTTACCCCAGTCTGAGTAAGGCTGGCTTCATGAAGAGATACCATATTTTATTTGTCATTTTAAAAATTTTTTCATTTTTATTTTTAATAATATTGGAGGCTGGGGAAATACACACATGAATCAGGAGCCTGATGTTTCAGGATTTCCCCTGGAGCTAGAGTCACAGGCAGCTGTGAGCCATCTGATATACGGCTGCGAACTGCTCTCCTAACTTGAGCTCACTTCGGCCTTGTGTGTATCTAATTACAAGTTTGAAATGACCACGTGTACCTCAAATTGGGAGAAATGCCTTATCCGTGCCTCTGTGCTGTGCTCCAGACCTCCATCACAAGAGCTGTACAGATAGGAGCTAATTTTCCTGGAATTAGTCCTCAAAAGGTTTGGGCCTGAACATGTGTAGCCCAGGTTTATTCAAGCAGTCTATCTTGCTAGCTTAAATGATCATGTTTTCTGTACATTGTGCCTTTGGTTTTTGTTTTGTTTTTATGTTGACAATTAAATCAACTCCAGCATTAAGGCATATGTGAAACACTAGCAGAGGTAGTGTAGTGTTTACATTTGAATAATTCGCTTCTGGGGTCATTGTAATAGCTAACATATTGTGCTCACTGTGGGGTCACCCACTAGTGAATAGAATTATTCTGAGAATTATTCTTACCTCATGGAAACCTTGAGGCAGGTACATACCATGAGGTGTTTTATTGTCTGTAGATTCGGGACAGGTTATGTTAAATCAACTGCCTAGGTTCACACAGCTCTAGGAGTGTGGCCTCAGGAAAGCAGCTCATTCTTGACCACCGACCATGCTTTGTCCTGTTGTTCATAAATCACCATGAAAATGAGAATGTTCCCTGAGAACCAAAGGGCTGATCCTTTCAGAATGCCTTTGTAGACCAAGAATTTAAAGAAACTTTATGCTTTTCTGTAAGTTAATTTTACTACAACTTAATCATGTAAGAGGCACTTACAAGCCATGTTTCCAGGATTCTGTTATTTTCTTATATATGCATTATGCATTCACTCAAAAAAAAAAAAAAAAAAAAACAAACCTCCAAAGATCCTCTTACCTAAGTGTGATGGGAAGCTTTGGAAAGTTTTTGGCATGATGAGACATGACCTGGAACGATCAGGTGTCTGTTCCAGAGCAGAACACTCCTATTCAAAATGGATGATAAAGCCCCAGGCTACTACTTAAATCATTCTTTAGGCTGTAGATGTGCATGTTTCCCATTGCTTGGATACGTGTTTGTGTTCACTACAGCAAATGTTAACACTAAAAGTTATTTAATTCTGAACAGAGTATTTTACAAAGTTTTTAAAATTCGTCTGCCTCCAAACTGTCTTCTCAATCTAATGAGGATTATTAAAAATTTTCACCAACTATGATCTCTTAGGGCTCAGAGTAGAATTTACGTCTGTTCTGGGGTATGATTCTAAGAGGAAGCTTAGCTTCTGCACCGAATCAAAACTAAGATGAATCAGTGACAGATGAAATTTCCCTCTTCACCAACATCCATTCTAGTTGTCCTTGTGCAATTGCTTGATTTGACTGTACAGGGTGGGGTGGGTAGTTAGCAAGATCTCACCGCCGTGCACTGTTCTGGAGTCTCTGATGGAGTACTGTATTAGGGGATATCCTGGGAGAACTGGCCCTGGTTGCCATCTGTCACGTTCCTGTCAGTGTGCCCGCTGTAACTTGCTCTGTTTCTGGTGTTGCCTTTGTGGTAGATATATGTAGTTCCAGAGTGGTTAAGTAGTTAGGTCCTCTCAGGAATTTCATTCCTGCTTGTGTGATTATAAGAAATGCTGTTTTCTGGGTCTCCATTTCAGGGTTCTCAGTCTGTATTCTACATAGCTTCCAAAAGGTTTTAGTCCTTGCTCAGTAACAGGAATCCTACTTGTCTTGTGTTTCCTCCTCTTCACTTCTGGTAGTGCAGATACATGTGCATATATATGCATACGCATACATATAATACATATATATAATCTATATGTATTTTCCCCTGCTGATGTCCAAAATTATGTCCCCTATATATAATGAAAATGCACAGCCTTTTAAAGCTTTTCTATCAAGAACTAAAGGGAAAAGGTTATTATCACTCGGCATTTTACTATTTTTTTTATTTATTTTCACTTTTTATAGCACATGTTTAGTTAAATCTTTTTGGCTATTTGAATTTGATGGAATAGTTTCAGTCTGTATAAATTAACTTTGGCATTCTTGTGTATTTCCTACCCATTTACTGATTTCATCCAGCCAGTATATCTTTATTGTTTTAAAAAACATTTAGTTTTTATGTGTATGAATATTTTGTTGCATCTCTGTCTGCACCACATATGTGCCTGTTGTTAACAGAGGTCAGGAGAGGGCATTGGATCTCCTCAAACTGTAGTATGGACAGTTGTGAGCCACTGTATCCTCTGCAAGAACAAGAAGTGCTCTGAGCCAGCTCTCCAGTCCCCAGCATTTATTTTCTCACCTGTCTTATATATGGTTGATTGAGCATGGAAAACAAAAACATGTCTTTATGTGTCTGGTTTATTTTACATAACATGATCTACAGTTCCATCCATTTTTTCCACAAATGGTGTGATCTTATGACTGCATAAATACACTGTGTATATACCACATTTTCCTTATCCATTTATCAGTAAGGACCTAGGTAGGTTTCCTATTTTTCCTTTTTGTAAACAGTGCTGCAGTAAAGAATGTAAAACTTTACTGTACTCCAGATCTTCCACCACAGATATTTCTCGGGATAGTTTGGGAAGCATTTATGCAGGGTCTTACAGGCCACCTTAAGGACCTAAGGATAGTGTACTTGAGATACGTGTGAGAATAAGCTTAGCATCCATTGAGAGAAGAGTGTGACTTCAAGGTCATTGCCATGTCCAGGATGAGCAATGGGAATAAGGCTGATGCCCTTCTTAAGAACACCACAGAACCACATCTTGGGAGAGGGGAAGAAATAAGCTCCATTCATACTCTTAAAGAGTGAAGTCTGACTGAAAGTGGCAAGGGTTGTTTTCTAAAATAACAAGTGTAAAAGCCATTCTAGGACTAGCCTCTCAGCAACCTTAGATCTTGTGCCTGTCACCTTATACTTAGAAGCTGGCTGCTCTGCCTGAGCTGCATTGGCAAAGTGGGGAGAGAAAAGAGGTGCCTCAGTCAGGAAAAACATTCTCAGAAACCCACCTGGCGCTCTTCACTCCAATGATGGGACTGGATCTAAGGAAGTAATTTTATTTGAGCACATTGCTACCCTAACCGATGATGTTACGGCAGCTGATGCATATGGATACTGATCTGACAGTCAGCAGTGTTTGAGCTGTGGGGTGTATACTCTGAAGGTGCAGCTGTGACCACTAGAACATTTAGGACAGGGCAGTAGGAGAACTCTAATTTAGTTGCGGCTTAAGGAGACAATGACAAGTGGGGAGCAAAGCAGACCTCGGGTGGAGCCCTAAGAAACTCCAAAGTAGGATGGAGAAGGGACCTTCACTAGGGAAAAGTAGAGAAAACACAAGGACTGTCGGGAGTCGAGAAAAGTTCTGTCTGGCAGTTGGGAATATTGAACTCTTTAATAGAGTTAAGATGAAGGCTTTGAGCTTGTGTGTCTTCCCTCAGCCTCTCATGGTGTTAAGATGCCATTTCACTTAAAAAATGATGAGAGTAGATGCTGTGGATGTTCTTTATTGTTGCTGAGTACCCTAGCTCTGCCTCTTGTTTTCAAAGAATTGTGACTTTACATTTGAAGTATAAAGGTCCTAGAACTCTTCACTGCTGGTGAAAAATGACCCTAACAAGAATTAGAGGTTGAAGTAGACCCTAGAAAGGTCCGGATGAGGGAAAGCGCCTCCGTCAAAACAGGCAGGGGAAGGCTGAGGCAGATTTGTAGACATGGTTGGGTTTGGAAGCTGTGTTAGCTCTTTTCCTGGAGAGCATGGGGAGGGTGCTTTCTGTTGAAAATAAATCACGAGCTTAGAAGTAAACTGCAGGGTTTCAGGTGTAGAGGAGGAAGAGCCAGGAGACTTGGCAGTGCCCTTCAAATACTGCTGGGGTGGTAGCCATGGCAGTCTGCCATGTTTACTATCTTGGGAGTGGACCTTGAATTTGGATTTCAGCAGATAGCAACCGCAAAAGATTGGGAAACAAAGGGTTTTACAGTGGTTTTTAGCAGGCTTCGGAACCACTTCAGATTCCACACAGAAGACATGCTTGCATGCTTTAGATTGTCACCCCGCCCTCTTCTAGAGTGGGGTTCTACTTAAGTTCTCTGCGCTGATGCATTACATACTCAGAAGTGGACTTCTTATAAAGTAAGTCCTGTGCCGTGCACGACCTCCCTACTTTCAGAGTAAAAATATTCTTAGAAGAATACAGATGCTAAGCTGAACAAGGGGCAGTTACATAATCACAGTGCTCAGAAGGAAAAAAACATTATAAATGCTAAAATAAGAATAGTTGCTAAGCAATGATAAAGTCTTACGAAAGATGTTGGAAAATGTGTATGCACACATATCAGACTTCAAATGCAGGAGCTTTCTATATATGATAGAAGTCCTTGTAATGTGAATAATGGTCAGATTAGAGTGGCTATGAAAATGCCCAGCAAAAACACTACAGTCACATCTCTGTGTATACGACCCATAAAGTACACATTGGCCTTTCCCAGAATTGTGAAGCAGTATGGTTCACTATAGACGAGTGAGAATTAGGATTTCCCCCTAATGTCAAGGCAGTTGGTGTGTTGGGATGACAGTATCTAGAAAACGCATGACTGCCTGTCAGTGTCGTGGGTGTTCTAAAAGGGGTGGCCATGCAGTGCTGAATTAAAGCCACAACTGACCGTAGCGTTGCCGTGACTGTTTCTCAGAAGAAATGGGGTCCCGCCCGCCCCCTTTTCAGGACCTTGTTTGTATTTTTTTTTTTATAGTTTACCCAAGTCTTTGTAGCCGTTCTTGGGTTTCAAGGGCACCGATGGTTTTGTTTTGTTTTTTCCTGAGGTAGCATGTAAGTATTTGGTAACCAGTTCTTTTTTTTTTAACTTGCTCTTGGGTATGTATTTATTTATTTATTTATTTATTTATTTATTTATTTATTTATTATCTCTCCAGAGCTTTGATGGGCTCGTTTTTTTCTGGTTATAATGCGAAGTGTAAGCAGATGTAGCACTTCTGCCATCCCACCCGTGTGGCTCCTTGCCCTCTGTAACACCCTTGTTGCCCATCTTGATGAAGCCTTACAGTCGCGCATGGAGAAGTCCCAGAGAGTGAGTGGAACGTGTCAGAACAGTGCAGGTTCTCTTTGGTCCACATGGAAAGTGCAGTGTTCGGAGGAGTAGGCTGCTTTTGCTCTTAGCAATGTCTCCTTTCCTGTTTTGCTGCCCCTTTGCTAAAAGTGTGGTACCCCAAAGCACACAAAGTTACGCTGCCGGCTGCTTATATAACCCAGCATAAGGAGAATGCTTCTGAGTGCACTGCATCTCCAGGCCAGTCATTGGCATCAGCAGGGTCATATGATCCACCAAGATAAGAAGCTGTTGGTTGCCAGTGGTTCTTCCTCTCATTAACCCAAAACTCAGATTTCACTTTAGAGAATTAAATACAGAGAACAAAGGCACACTAACATCTTTGCATTTGCTATCAAACTGAATTGTTCCCTTGTTTTCACATCATTGAAAAAAATTTGATTGACACTGTAATAAAAATTAGGATCTCTGACTTCCGATCACAGCGTGTTTTCATCTTGGCATTGCAGTTTTTGCTTGGAGATCTCTTGGCCTGATAGAGGTCCCTGGCGTCAGGCAGACTTCCAGGCCAGTGTCTCTGATACCCAACCCAGCCTGTCACTTACGCCTAGCTGCCAATTGCAATACTTAAAGCCTTTGATTCAGTCAAGGAAAGGAAGTCCTTTTTTTTTTTAATGATATAATCTTAATTTTGTTTGTTTGTTTAATGGGAAGTCATTTTTTAAGCAAGACTTCTTAGATTACACATTATTGAGAAATTTTAACCGGTTTGCTTAACAGTTTGTTTTGGAGTTAAATGAAGAGTAGAATGCAGTTTGGAGCTGCCATTTTTAGCCTTGTATTTTAAAAGTGAAGTTTCTATAGAGTGGGAATTCCGTCTTTTAGCGTGAAGTTGACTATTTGATTTCTCCATTGAAATTAGCATAGGGGAACTTCTGTGTTTGTGGCGGGGAAAATGGAACTATGGCCATGAAATGGCTGCATCACATCCTCTAAAGGATTGTGTCTAATCCCCTGATCTGACCGAGCAGGTCAGTCTGCATTAGCTCCGTCTATATATAGCACATGAATAGCTTTGTCCCAGTCAGTCTCGGGAAAGCTTAGGAGCAGGTAGCCTCCCGCTCAGCCCACCTGACCGTCCGAGCGCTGTAAAGCTGTTCTCTGCGTCCTTGCTGAGAGTCAGGTGGTTCAGGAGGAGTAGCCATGTCTGCTCATGAACATGGCATGGGTTGATTTTCCACACTGGTTGGCACGGCATTTGGTTTCCATGTATTGGCAACTTAAAACTGTTCCTTTAGCTACCCTATAACAGATGTGTGTTTTCATCTGAATGGAAGAAAGGTTTGGATGACAGAAGCCCGGGAACTTACTTTCATTTAATGCTCTGAGCCTTTGACTCAGCCAAGGAGAGGAGGTGCTCTGTGTTTTAGTTTTGTAATGACGTAATCTCAACTTTTTGTTGATTTTGTTTTAGCTGGTAGCCATTTTTAAGGAAGACTTCTTGATTACATGTTACTGAGAAAGTTCTGAGTGAGACCTTTAAAACAAAATAGGATCTGCAGTCATGGTTTATTTAACAGGTGAAGTATCCATTCCATGCAACAGATACTGCAGGGGGCGGAACTGGAGAGCAGGTTGGTCAGACAGAACAGCCTTTCAGTCACCTTCTAACAGAGCTGGATAAGACTTACATGGAGACAAACCAAGGAAGGAAAATCCAGGAGCTGCCGTTTCCATCTGGTGACAGAGCTGGAAACTGCAGCTGGGGTAAAAGTAACACTAGGGCCCAGTGTTCCCCAACTCTCCGCTTCCCCCCTTCCAGTGTTTAGCAAAGGTCCTTCAGGAATTAGAACTAAGTCGTTCAGTTTCCTCCTCATCTTCGGAGAATATAAGGTATCTTGGTCAAGTGCAGAATTGAGAATGCAGATGCCTGCGTTCTGGACCTGAGCCCTGATTGCGTCATGTCACCTCAAGCCAAGGCTCTTAGTCTCAGTAGCATTTAATAGATAAAACATAGCCACCTGCATATTTTAATCTGGCCTGTCAGGGATTCAAAATAACGGTAAATGTTGAGTTTCTCATAATTTACCCACTACATAAACTCAACATATACATAATTCTAATAATTGCTACTTACAGGTGCAGTTAGCAGGGTATTTGAGAAACAGACAAGTCACAATTGAACTTCTAAAATTCAAAAGAAGTTGAAGATGTTGGGATGTTAGGGTTTCTGTCATATTTTAGAATAGTAAGCTTAATACACACACACAGACACACACACAGACACACACACACAGGCTCTCTCACACACAGGCTCTCTTTCACACACACACAGACACACACACACACACACAGGCTCTCTTTCACACACACACACACACAGACACACACACACAGGCTCTCTCACACACAGACAGAGACACACACACATGTACGCACACAGACACACACACAGAGACACACACACACACACACACACACAGCATTGCAGAAAAGGTGAGGTGTGGGCGTGCCAGGCATGCAGAGCCGGTGAACTCGAGTGACCTGTAACATTTTTGCTCCACTGTTGCCATGACCTTGTACAAATAAACCAAGATAACCACGTCTGGTTCTGGCAAGTTCTGACAAAGATTTGATAAGGAAAATAGTACTGAGAAACGTGCGAGACAAGGGCACTTAGCACTTAATTTGTGAACCTTTTGACTACGCGCCCCAAAGGAGGTTTGCACTGTGGGGGTATACACTAAAGGTCAGAGCTCTCCGTTACAGAGGCCCCCGGCCCTGCCGGGTTTGGTCTGTGATCTGTGTTACTGAGGAGTCAGTCTTGTTAACCCGCTGTTTCCTGGACCTCCGGTGTCAGGGGAAGGGTGGGGAGAGCCTCTGTAGCTGCGCATGCCTGTGTCAGGGTTGGCCTGGCCGTGGATTAGAGCTGTGCGGTGCCCCTCGGTGTCCTTACTGTGCTCCTTCTATAGGACTTCCAGTTTAACTGAACAGCAGGGAAAACTACCCCCGAGTGAACGTGAGACTCCTCTTGTCTCGAAGCTGTTCGTTTCATTTTCTTTCTTGATGCTCTACCCAAAGCTCATATGATTTATATATAAACTGAATTTAGGTGGTATAGGATATAGATGGCACATCCCTGTAATCCCAGAAGCCCACAGGCTGAATGGAAGGATAGGAGTTCAGAGCCAGCCAGGGCTTCAAACGGACTCTAAAATGGGAAATGTGTCTGAAATAAAGAGGCATTTGTGATATTGTTAAGCGGTACCCAGGCATGTGATGACTTCCAGTGCCTTCTGTCTTGGAGAGAGAGACTTTGTGATCAAGCTTTTCCTACTGATTTGGACCAAATTCGGGCCTTTGTTTTAATGAGAATAATAAACTTCCATGGTTAGTTGCCCATTAGTTTTGTTAAGGCAAGCTCCTGTTTATCACAAAGTAGCTGTGTCTACTCACTGCTTTCTTAATTTCAATTTGTCTTTATCTCTGAACTGAAGCATGCTTGAGGATTAAGTGTTAATAAACCTTAAATAGACTAATTATATTGTAAGATAAGAACTATCTTCAAAGATGCTTTGGTCTAAATTCGGGGTTTTAAAAAGCAAGAACTGGCAAAACACCTTCCTCAAGTGTGCAAAGGCCCCAGCACTCAAGCAAGCCCAGCCCCGAACAAAGGCATGTCGTTGTGTGTACAGTAACTAAAACACACGAGGATTTTTACTGCTTAGGAAAGGCAACAGTTTAGGACTGTGGGTAATATAGTATTGATGTGTGCACCAGAGTGTGGGGGTTTCTTCTGTATTGGGGAGATAAGATACAACATAAATATACCGTAAGGTCATATGTGATGGGGCTATTAGGAGGCGCATGTAGGAGATAACTTCCAGTCACACACTGGATAGTGTTTACAGAGGGCACCAATGACATCTCATTGAGAAATGGGTAGAGGGGCGATACTTGGACAGACCGTGCACTGTGGCTGAGGAGCAGACTTGGTATTCGGGTTGTGGAGAGATGCACCCACTGATGGGTCAGGTGGGCAGGTAGGGGGCCGAATGGCTTCGATATGGAGAATAGAGAAACCCAAGACAAGCCGGTGCAGAAACAAAGGCTTAGTGAGAGACAGCTCTGTTACGTCAAAGTTGAGAGGGAAAAGCAGGTTAGCAAGACTGGAGAACCTTGAATCCTGGGCTGAAGCTTCCCAGCTCCAGGCAGTGGTCACACTGAGTGTTAGATGCTGTGGGAGAATATTCATTCAATCGGTATTAATGGCCACTTAGGATACATGATGAACTCAGGTCACAGGAAAGAAAATGAGATTTCTGCTCACATGGAGCTTACATTCAATGGGACAAAGATGATAAATAAGCTGGAGGCAGATAATAATAATAGTTCCCCTGTGTGGAAAAATCAAAGTTAGGGGTAAGGAGTGAAGAAAAGGTAGGGTAAGTCTGCAGTAAGTAGTTGACCTGGGTAAAATGAGGGGTCTCCTCACTGTGGGGAAAGTGTTCCTGGGAGAGGTGTGGAGGCTTTGAGTGCAAAGTGAGCAAGCACCTCCTGGTGGGATAAAGCAGTCAGGTAGGCGTTGGTAGGGAATGGCCTGCAGTGCACCCGCCAAGGAATAGAGAGAGCATCTGAGTTTGCTGTCACGGTAGAGGGAGTTCTGTAGGTAGGATGGAGGTAACGAGAATGGCCTGCCAGTTCAGATTCCTGCGGCCGGCAGAGGATAGGCAGGGATAGCTAGGCTGTTGAAGTCCTCCCCGTGAGGTGGGGCTGTGGCCTGGAGCAGCAGTGATGGTGATGAGGAGTGGTGGGCTTATGAATGTTTTGGAGGATTTGTGGGACAAGCTAGGTGGGGGCTGTAAGCCCAGAAGCGAGGATTGTGTGGTAGACTTTCCTGAACCAGTACTGCGGCTCGCAGTACCCCTCCCTTTGGCAGGAGCACTGCACGTAGGACACTTTGGTGCTGGTGCTGGGTACCCTAGCGGCTTCAGCCAGCCATCCCTGTGGAGGACCCAGCAAGCAAATGCATCCGCCCTTGGTGACTTCTGGGGTTTAGAAGGAACAAGTAGTGAGTTGTGTCATCACAGACTGGGAGAGCCTGGAGGAGAGGAAGGCAGCACGAGCCAAGATCCACTTGGACACGAGGATGAGGTGTCTGTTGACTACCCCAGAGGCCTCGGCCTGTCTCCAATTTTGAACGTGAAATGGCAGCCGGGCAGTCGGGTGGAGTCAACAGAGTTAGAAATGAGGGATAATCTATAATAGTAGACTTGAGACCCTTGATCTTAAAGATCTAGATTGGGAAGTCATTCTGACTAGAAGAATGTGAACGCACCTGAGGGACGCTGTGCTAAAAACAAGGGTGACGGCCTTAGGAGTACGCCGAGCCATGGAGAGTGGGCACAGCGATCAAGAGGAAGGTGTTGGGGGGCTGCGGTGTCCTGGGCTCGGGAGAGCAGGGGAGCTTGGAGAGGACTGGTAACAGAATGTGGAGGTAGCTCTCAGGGAAGTGAAATATGTATTCAGAAAATACTTCCTGCAGGGGGAAACTACAGGTCAGATTGAATGAAGGGATGTTTGTGTTGTTATGGCAGACAAGGGAACCGGTGAAGGGAGGAAATGAGATGCTAGAAGCAAAGGCCCTGGCCGCAGGGTGGCAGCCTAGAGGACCGTGTCCGCAGGAACAGGTGAAGAAATAACCCAGTGAGGGGCAGCACTGCCGTGTGAGGTGGGGATGGAGGGAAGAGAAGTGAGAGGAGTCGTGAAAATGAGTTTTGTGTGGTCAGTGAAGGTGTAATCAGCATCAGCTATTTTAGGGTCATCAGTGGGGTTCTGGAACCCTGGGCTTTGCCTGCGGACAGTATAAAAGGAGCTGAGCAGAGGCGGACGTGGGGACCAGCCTCCTGTGGCCCGACAGCCCAGGGGAGCTGGGGATTGAAACTGGTCCTGGGCTGGAGTGACGGCTCTTCCGGAAAAGCACTGCTTGCCCCTGTGGAAGACCTTGGTTCACAGCACCTGTGGGTGACTCAGCAGGGTCTCGAACTCGTTCCGATGAATCTCATGCCCTCTTCTGGAAATGTCAGGCACTGCATTCATGAGTGGTGACGCCTACCTAACTCAGCAGAGCCGTCGACGTTACCAAGAGACTAATGGGACCTGTTTTAGAAGGCAAACAACTGCACCTGGAGGAGTGGTGTTGACATTCGCTTTCAGAGTCTTCATGGCCGAACCCCTCCCCCCACTGGCTCTGGAGCAGCAGTGACATTGGAGGCTGGCGGGAACAGTGACTGGTGGCAGATGGGAGCTTGTGGGCTGAAGGGATAGGCATGGAGGACTTCTGAGGTGATAGAAGTCAGCAGCCGTCCTAGGGAAGTGTCACTGGTAGCTGGCAGGCTCCACGCTTCAGCACTCCAGAGTTCCGTGTGCCCATGAGTCTCCAACAAGGGAACTTAGTATTTTAAGAACATAGCCAACCATAGGGCCTTTATTTTCATGGAGAATCTTTTGGGGGTTAGGT
This sequence comes from Peromyscus maniculatus bairdii, assembly GCF_049852395.1. NCBI lineage: Eukaryota > Metazoa > Chordata > Mammalia > Rodentia > Cricetidae > Peromyscus > Peromyscus maniculatus. Next base: position 65,045,555 of record NC_134864.1, on the reverse strand, counting down.
TCTAGGAAATACGCTTTAAATGCAAGTCAGAAGCTTAGCAATGTTCAGCAGTCAGCTTTAAAGTTCACAGGCTATGGAAGGGAGCCATCGAGTGAAGGTAATGTCAGGCTTCATATCCGGAGAGAAGCAGTTCCAGGGTTGTGACTTCGTTCCTGGAGAGCTGGGCTACATTGTGTCTCGTTGACTATTGTGTCTACCACCAAGTCCCATTCAGTGAAGTCATCAGGATGAATGCTGATGCGACAGGGTGTAAATCAGTGGTGTCTGGTTAATAAACAGGGACAGATCGTCTGGATGAAAGCAGGGCAAAACTGCTGGTCATAGAGTTCCTGGCCTTTTCCATTGAACTGTAAAACCAAGCAGAAACTGCCGAAAGTCGATGCACCTTGCCTTGGAGCACTCTGTAGCAGGGACTTAGGCTTCAGGCAGTGTCTTATGTTCTGAGCATGCCCTGGTTTACATCTGTCATCTGGCAATAAGCATGACTCTCCAGTGAAGACTACCTTTACTAGGTTTAGAGTGATACACACTAACTTCTGTCTCAGGGTTGCAAAGAATTCGGTAACTAGAGAGGACAGTAACGCTGCCAGGGATGAGACAGTTACGTAGCCTGAGCTGCTTGTAGTATGTGATACGCCTTTTACCCATCTACAGACTAATTCCCAGTAGTGAGACATGCCAGGTGAGGCTTTTAAAGAATTCTCAGTCGTTCTAACTGTAGATGTCAGTGTTATGAGCTTCCAATCTTGTCAGTATTCTAGTCTCCTCCACTTGTATCTTGTTAGTTTTCTACCAGTCCTGGTGAAAGAAAAGTCCGCGTGTGCTCTTTAGATGTGTACCCAAGATAAGGTTTGATCAATACAGCTGAAGTTCAAAGCACGCGGAACTACGCAGCAGCGGCAGTGTTTGCCTCCTCCTGCAAATGTCTGTCTTTTCTTTGTTCACAGGTGAAGTCCGTAATAAACCTTCTGTTTGCGGCATACACTGGAGATGTGTCTGCCCTCCGGAGGTATGCTATGGGCGGATGTGCTGTGGCTTTGGGTGTTTGAAGGTGCATCTCTCTGCTCAAGCACCCGTCTTAAGATTGAGGTCCCACTCACTTCTAATAAAAGTCACCAGACAAGTTACAAACTACCCCACTTCCACTTAGACTGCCCACCCCCCACCCCCCAGTGTCCTGGACCTGCTTCTCATCTTCCCATAAAAGCCCATATCTCTGTGGTAACTAGTCCACTAACTGGCCAGTGGTTCACTGTAATGGATCTCTGATGAGGTAGGAGGCAGGGTGTTTGGTGTTGTGCATGTTACCAGGATTAGAAAGGCCATGAACCACTGAATACTGAGTGTGATTCCCTTTCAGAGTTGCAGCTAGCCTTTAAAATGGACATGGCTAAGTCGATTTCCATGCTGTTTTAAAGTTTTATTGGTACATGTAACTCCAGGCAATGTAGGTTCAAGAATGGGCGTCCTACTGAAAACATGTAGCTTTACTATAGGCATTTTGGCCTCTTTTTTTTTAAAAAAATTACTTATTATGTATGCAGAGGTCACCAGATCTCATTACAGATGGTTGTGAGCCACCATGTGGTTGCTGGGAATTGAACTCAGGATCTCTGGAAGAGCAGCCAGTGTTCGTAACCTCTGACCCGTCTTTCCAACCTGCACTTTTGACTCTCATACTATTCTTGAGTTTAATAATAATGTGATGAAGCTTAGTTCTGGGAGAGACAGCTAATGTTTACCTTACTTCAAAGTAGCAAAGCCAAGGAAGAGAGATCACATGGAATTTACCCACAACTTTGTACTGGGTGAACTGGTTACCATTCATGAAGCTGGTAGAGCATGGAACCCCAATGAGAGGCCTAGATTGTGCTGATGAAGTGAATGTTACCATGAGATTAAATTAATCTTATATAGTGAATAGCTGTTTATGGATTTTCAGATTTGCTTTGTCAGCCATGGACATGGAACAGAGGGACTATGACTCCAGAACAGCACTCCATGTAGCTGCTGCAGAGGGTAATACATGAACCACTTATTTACAGTTTTTACAGATTTAGATAGAGTCTACTCGAGACTAAAACCTTTTTTTGTGTGTGTTGGGTGATATAGGTCATGTTGAAGTTGTTAAGTTTTTGCTGGAAGCTTGCAAAGTAAACCCTTTCCCCAAGGACAGGTGAGTATTGCATTACCTTCTAACATAATTGATAACACAATTTGAATACCCAGAATTATGGTATTGAGTGATGGTTACATGTGAATCCACCAAGGGACTTTTACATTTGTGGTGACACAAAACCTTGGTTTCTGTGTGACATCAAACTCTGTATCTAAGAGTAGTATCTTACTCGGAAATTTCAGGTTGGACTATGAGCCCAAATGAAGAAGACACTTGTTTGTATTTGAAAAGATAAAATGGGAATTCTGTTCTCCCGAGACAGACTACACAGGGTAGACAGCCCAGGAGCGTGGGAAAGGGTGTGTTGGGATTGATTGGTGCTCTTGGATTTGGTGCAGTTAGTTTCAGAAGGGCTTTGTGGAAGCTGAGTTTTCAGGGGTCCATTGGAGGAAAGGACATTTGAAGGCACTGGACGAGGAGGGCCTTCTCCCTGCAGTGGAAACAACTACCTCGAACCCTCGGCTCCTCTGAGCTCCTCCTGGCCTACACGGCCACTTCCCAGCCTGGGGCCGAGGGCAGTGCTGAGCGTGCACCACTGCATCCACTTCCTGGGCGTCCCCTCCGAGTGGAACGGGTGAGCCGTCGGGCTTAGAGTGCGAGAGGACCACACTTGGTGCCGTTTGATGGGTAAAGCTTGGAATGAAGCCTGAGAGCAGCACAAAGTTTGGAGCAGGTTGACTGCCTCCCAGGGGGCTGGTCAGATTGCTAAGCCTCTGTTTTAGGGGTCTAAATCTTCTTGGTTCAACTTACAAAGAGTGAGAAGTTACAGCGTCAGTATCTGAACTTTGCTAGCAGTTTTGTGAGGTGGTGATATGTTGGCCATCCATCTCTCCATTCCAGTGGTTATTAAAAAGAATGACTGAAGTAAGTTATGTTGGCTGTCCTCTAACGTCTCAAGGTGGCTGACAGTCCTCCCATCTTCCCAGTGTAGTGCTCACCATAGTTCTCTCCAGAGTAAGAGACTGAAAAGCTTCGCCCCATGTTTATAACTCAACTTAATACATGTTGGAAATATTGACTGTGTGAATTCTTCCACTCCAGATTTGCCTCTAAGAATGTGGAAATACAGCTATCCATCTTATAGGCAAAGGTAGCTAAATAACTTGGTAACTGTGTATCCAGAAGAAGCCTAGACCCAGGAGTACTTTCCCCCATCAGATAGAGTCAGTTATCACCTAATTTGTAAAATAGCAAGAGTGAAACAGTGTATTTGTTACCAATGGATTTTTGATTATGAAATGAAAGATGTAAAGATGACTTGGCAGATTTCCCCCCAAAATTAACACAAATGTTTGGTCACATTAGAGCCAATGACCTAATGAAAGCCACGCAGAAGGGTTCAGCTGTTTTTTTGAGAAACATAAGAGACATGTAAAAGGTTACTTACCTGCTTTCAAACGTTAAGAACAGGCCACTAGGAACATTTAAAATGCTGAGTTAAGCATTTGTTGTTGTTGTTGTTTATGTTGTGACCTGCTAAGGTGGAAGGTTCAGGACAGATACAGAATGATGGAAAGAAGCAAAGGCAGGGCGGTGGGAAGAGGAACCGGAGCCAGCAGGCGGAGCTGAGCGGGTGTGCGCGTGGGTTGTGAAGGAGCCAGGCGCCAAGGAGCCTGGTGTTTGCTGGGCCGTGGACTTGTGCAGACCTCTCAGATGACTCATTGCTGTGGCAACTCTTTGCTTGTCCTTGAACCTCCCATCTCCCCCTCACAGTTCTGGTCAGGCAGTGGCCCGTTCAGTCTGCAGCTTCCAACCCTTGCTGGGTACGATAAAAGGGTCACTTCCTCTGGGCAGATGTTGCTTATCTAACATGTATTTAATGTCATGAGGTTATTAGAAACCTGGAAGCCTTGTAGAGCTTAGTGGGGCTTGAGTTCACAGGACCATAAATTTTCTGTGAAAGGTTAGGATGATGCATGTTACTACCTGATTTTTAGATATCTGCAACACTAGACTTGGCTGCCAAAGGCCCTCGTTCAGCACTTGGCTGTGGAGACAGCATCTTTTCATAGACCTCATCCTGTTGGCCTCATTATCAGATGCTCCTGAGACCCAGTTCTGAACTCTAAGTCCTTTTGTGTGTTTCTGCTGTTCTCACTTGAAATACTCCTAATGTAGCTGACCTTGAATGGCCATGGACCCTGGATCTAGAGCCTGGGGATGCTGGGCGACCATCTTCGTTCAGTGGTTATGGGTAATGACGCTGTCTGTGCTGTGCTGCAGGTGGAATAACACTCCCATGGATGAAGCGCTGCACTTTGGACACCATGATGTTTTTAAAATCCTCCAGGAATACCAAGTCCAGTATACACCTCAAGGGGATTCTGACGACGGAAAGGAGAATCAAACTGTCCACAAGAACCTCGATGGGTTGTTGTAATGGTCTGAAACCCCAAGACTTCAGCTACTTACCTACTTAATTGTGGAACATGATTATGAAGAACATGTATATTTCTATCTGGTAGTGATGTGTATTTTACATTGTCATTTCAGTGTTACTGGAGTTTTCTTCATTGTGCGCACAGGACAAATCTGATTTCTTTGGGAAAAAAATAGAAATAAAACAACTTCCCTTCATAATGTGAGCACTAGTTACCTCGTGCATTGTACAATTTGATGTAAAAGAATAGTTACCAATGCTAGCTGACCTGTGTGCTCTTCATGATTTGTGAGCTTTGTAAATTTTCAGTCCTGGGTGGTGATATGCTCATATGCATTTATGAGTCAAGCTCTGTTGTACAGTCTCTCCACAGGGAGTCGATGCTGTCCTTAGACAAAAAACAGTGTGATTTTCAAGACTTCCAATAATAGGTTTAGTTCGAGTGTTTGAGCAACTGTATGCACTTCCATGGTTGAGTGTTTAAAATGTCTCCTCACTTCACAGTGTGGCTTCTTAAATATTGAAATAGTTACTAACTGTTCATAGGACTTGCCAATTCTGATTAGATTTTTATCAGGGAATCTGTTAAGATACGTTTGGTGACCAAAAACCTATGTGTGAATATAGTTCTAGTACTTTAAAACCTTTCCTCTCTCTGTAGCCCTCGGGCCAGCCTCTCTGTGGTTTTTTCTTAGCTGGGAAGTGAGCGCGGGCAGGCTCTGCAGTTTTCACGGTTCCTCAGACAGTCATCATGCCTCACATTCCTAGCGTCAGAGAAGAGCTTGGCCATTTATAGAAGATGAACCAAAATTAAGATGTCTAAATTAGCTGTCAGTCTCAAGAATGAAGACAGAGCTACTGCAGATTCCTAAGTTCTTTTTCAGCTTCTACAATAAAGAAAAGTTCAGAGATGCTTTCAGTTGCCAAAGTTACAATGATACATTTAGGAACAGCTACCGACAACATTTACTTTTAACCCCCCTGTCAAAAGTCCGCATTAGCTAGCACTCCTTTCTGGAGGGCCCCTGGCTTCCTCTGTTCCTAACGTCAGTGGACTGCATCATTCAGTAAGAACAGATCACTTCATTGTAAATTTAGACTCACCATTTCTTTGTTTTGGAAAAGTAAATTATGATTAACTTAGGAAACAGGTAAAAGGGACCTGAGAAAAGAACACAATTTTCTAGGAATTGAACATACTGTACCCTGTTACACCTCCCAGAGATGAGGGGTCTGTTAGTGAGGACTTCTGATAATTAAGCACATGTGTGCATACACGTACACACACAGATGCACTTCTTGGAAACTGCTTGTGGGCTAAGGAAAACTCTCAGCTGCACAAACACCAGTGGTTACCACGTTACTACAGCCTCTCCCTTGACTCACTACCGACACAGGTTACGTCCGAGCTTTATGCCGCCCGACGGCACACTATTCACTCCAGGAGCCTCCAGCTGCTTCGATCCTGTTTTCAGCCAGCCCCTCCCACTCTCTGGCAAGCACCTCCCTTGATGAGACTGTGGCTAGTGTCCCTCCACTGAGCCAGGCCCCACCACCACCACGTTTCTAAGTTCAGAGACTGGGGAGGATGGTGGGTAGGCATCCAGCCCCGCCACTGTGTTCCTGCTTCCACAAGCCTCAAGACAGGTGGTACCTGGAACATTCCACGTAGGGGCATCAACTCCAGAGTTAAGGAGTGGACATGTTTTAATTGGAATCAACTGAGGTAACACTGTTCCAAAAGCAGCTGGCATTGTGTGGTTCAATGCGTGACTTAAATATTGCCAGTGACTTGGAGGCTTCTCTGAATACTTTTCTGTATATTGTTTGAAGACAAAAGTTGTCACCTTCTCTGAGATCAGTGCTGTTTTGTAAAGTCTCTGTGGCTTGGTTCCTTACGCTCTTTTCCCTCATGCTGTTACGACTGTATGCCAGGTCTTGCTCTGGCTGTTTGCTATTGGCTGATGATGAGAACACTTTGTGTAAATGCTTGAATGAGCTGTTACTGCTACCATCAGTAAACTCCAAAGATCTCTTTTGTTTTGGCTTTACAATCTTGTGTACTTTTTCGGTATCATGGAAACATGACGTGGTCATGTTGGTTTGAAGCTCTGTTTACGCTGTTCCTGCTCTCCCTGTTGTAGCACCCATGTCTGCTGAGACACTACACCCCACCGCTGCCCACACTGCGCTTTAGCTGCACAGCTGGATTCGCGGTTGATCCTGCTGTCTGTCAGGGACTAGATGAATTTAGGTCCCTCCTGGGGAGTCCAAAGCTATGAATGTATTTACTTCCAACATTTCCCAAAATGAAATCTTAAAACTATACATTGTAAGTATTCTGAAATTGGAAAATATTTATTTTAAATGAGATCAGGTAGTGTTGCTTTTTACAGCATAATAAATACATGTATTGAAAACAAGCTGTGAGAAATGAATTTTCTTAAAATAACTAAGTTTTTCTCTGCGCTGCTTGTTATGAGTGTGTAGCCGTTTTACATCCAGCCTGCTATGAGCCAGGCAGCACACAGAACCACGTGGGACATTTGGACCACAGGACCAAGGTGAGAGCTGTGAGGACTCAGCTGTGGTGTTCGTGGTGGGCAGGCTAGGTCAGCTCCACTGTGCTCGTACAGTTAGAGTGCTCAGGATACCCCGCTGATCATGCCATTGCAAGTATCCTTGGATAAGAGCATGATTCCATGGAGCCTTGAACTCTACCTGCAGAGTTGATCCAGTACTGCCACACTAGGATCTGAGTTGGACTAGCTGGGGCTCCCCTGAATTCTTCACATGTGGGAGTGGCTTTTGGGTCCAATGCCAGAACTGCCTTGGTCCTCTTGGGTTTAAAGTTAGCGTCTGGTTTTACGACCATAGAGAAGGTATGTGAACACCACACCAATCCTACTTTCATTTTACCCAAGTTCTGTGCCAGAAACCACACTGCTTGGTTACAGGAGCTGTGGTGTTGGGCCATCTCTGTCACTGATAATTTAGAACTCGAAATGACACGTGGAATTCTCTGATCTAACCCACTCATTGATGAAGCTGGGACCCACGAGTGGCCCATGATATGGAACTCTTAATCCAATATTCCTTCCCGGAACCCTAACACACAGTTATAGGTAAGGTGCATATCTTCACTTACATTAGCTAGCAGTTACTAGTTAAAGTCTCGCGGGTGAGTTTTGGGGCCAAGCATGACAGTGTTAAGTCTTGCAACCTCAGTCAGCTCCTACTGCACATACGTTTATCTGCAGCTGGAAGCTTGGTAGCAGTGCAGAGCCTACAGATAGCCCCAAGAGTGACAAGTTGTATTTGTTAGTATAATGAGCATTCTATTTTTATGGCACTTTGTTAGGAGTTTAGGTTAAGTTTGTTAATCCCTATAGTAACATGAGTAAGTTCATAAATCGTGGATGTTCAAGGAAGCGACCCATGGATGTACTAGGTGGCTCACATTTTTTATGAATGGGAAATTATCTAGGTATGAAAGGCTAGAGGGTGTATGTGTTTTAGGGGTAGAAGGATCTAGACTTAGTAACAGTTTAGCAGTTGTTTTAATGGAGGTGGCAGACGCTAACCCCACGGGCTGGAAGGCGTTATGAGGTCTGCTCAGAGGGCTCAGTTCTGTTTCTGGAGCTTAACCTGACTGGGCCTCCTGGGGCCAGCTGTGCCTCTTGCTGCCCTTTCCCGGATCAGCAGATCTGCTCTGAAGCCAGACAGTCAGGACACCAGATACTATGACTTCATCTATGTGCACGGCATGGGAAAGGCCGCAGTTGAGCGTCACAGCATTATAAAACACAAAACTCATGGGTCTGTGGTGACACATACGTGACAGCTCTACCCGTTGGGGAGCTTTACTTTGTGCACTCAGTTTAATTTTAATAAGTTATGATTTTTTTCTACAATAAATCACATTGTCCCTTTAGAGTGCACAATACACAGCCAGAGTTGGTTTTCCCAGAACTTGAGAGCTGAATCTCACTGATTATCGCTGAACAGTCAAGGCTTTCAAACAATACTAAGTAGCCTCAGCTTCCTGCAGTTGGTTTAAATGTTATTTCTTGGAAACTATATACATTTACCTCTAACGTTTATATTATCTGCAGCTTTCACTAGTGTAAAACATTAGATTTTGTGTATAAATGTTTTGCCTTTATGTGTGTATACCACATGAGTGCCTGGTGCCCATGGAGGTCAGAAGAAAGTATCAGATCCCCTGGAACTGGAGTTATAAATGCCTGTGAGCCACCGCATGGGTGCTGGCTGGGAACTGGACCCAGTTTGTAAGAGCAACAAGTGTTCGAATCCCCGGGTCATTGGCTATTTCTGCTTCACAAAGTCTCTAGTGAACTTTAATGGGTAAAGTGACTACTGAGCATATGGCCCAGAATCTGAGAACATCTTAACGTTTATGACAGCAAGTCACTTGTTTTATTTTATTAGTATCGGCCAAGCATCTGGAAGAATGCCTGGTTCAAGGCAGGTACTCAACATATTTGATGAACAAATGAATGAATTTTAAACGAAAGATGCCTTCGGATGAATATACTCTCAAGATGGGGAGTAGCCTTCCAGCTCCAAAAGTAAAACAATTTTCAACTTTCCAGCTTAGTCTGGCATCTTCCCTAGGGCAGTCGGGTGTCATGGGTCTGCTCTGTTTGCTGACACATGCCTTCACATGCCACGTCAGTTTTCAGGCAGCCAACAGATTCCATTTAATGTAATGCCACCTCAGAAAGTGCCTAAATAAAGTCAGTTTATCCCAAGTGGTACATATATCCATTCTTAGAAAGTACCACCCTAGACATACTCAAACACAAACACCTTCAAGCTAGGACGTGTTTGGTGACATCTTAAAACATCAGTGACCCAAGAATGTAAACACATTGTCTTCCACTTAGATACCTCTCATGTCCCTGCCCCCTCTTTTTTCAAGAGTTATGATCTCATGTAGCCTAGGCTGGCCTTCAACTTGCTGTGTTGTCAAGAATGACTTTAAACTTCTGATCCTTGTGCTTCTGCCTCAGAAGTGGCCTCGCCACGGTGCCTGCCCTAACGTGCCATCATTACTGTGACTACCGGGACAGTGAGCAAGAGCAACACTTAGAAAACACTGTTATTAATCTTATTTTAAAATAGGCCTGATACATAAATGAGATACATATTAAACCAACTCACAATACTAGACATTTTAAATATTTTTATATTAAATACTAATAGGAGACTAGCATCATTTTAACATTTCTTAAAGTCTCGTTCAACAGAATGAAACCATTAACAACTCAATAGACAATGACGTAAGCAATAGTTAGACCTCAGCATTTAGAAACAGTATTTTTTAGATGTTTTGTTTCTTGATCATTTCAAGAGTCTGTGAGAGCCCGGCTAATCCCACTTGGTACACAGCAAGAGGGAGGTCTCTGTTTCCGTCCTGGGAAAGGGCTGTGCATATGCTTTGTGCAGCACACACTTGCATTGGGGTCTGAAGTGGACTTATCTCCAGCTAAGTGAAGCAAAAGATTACGGGACGACACAGCCATGGTTGACGGTGGAGGACAGCTATATCTACAGAGACTATGAAGGGAGACAGCAGGCTGTGACCGGCTGCCCAGGAGAACCCCGCCAGCCAACGCAACACCTGAGCCACTGGACTGGGCTGGTACCACTGAAGAAAGTGAAAAACCAGCACATGCCATAAAACATGGTCCCTCAGAAAGGTGTCTGACAAAACACAGGACAGACAGACCATGGAACCATTTGTGAATGTAATGTCAGAAAAACACATTTCTCGGTGAAAAATAGTTTTCAGTGCCTTTCTATGGGATGTGTTTTGAAATTATTGGATACTCATATTTGGCTAATGATTCAAGTCAGTTACTACTTTTTCCAATTTTATGGCTAATTAAGACAACCAGCTAAAAACAATAAAGACAGCCCATTTAAGAATATGAATTAAACTGATAGGTTTATCTATATCTGTAATTTCAACTTAAAAAATTATTTGCCTTAAGAAAGCTGGCTCCCTTAATGGATGTGCAAAGACAGTTTTATTCAACCGATGACCACAATGACAGCAGAAACCACTTAGTTTGGTGGAGTATATATTAAACAGAAGCTACTTGTGAATTTGGAAAATGTTCTTTCTACTATGGGTGTTAAGTTTCATCTAGCTATAACCAACAACAGAGCTAATTCCCTGAAGAGAATCGTGTCTTTAGTTTTACATGCTCAACACAGAAGACATAAGAACCCAACTGTTTCCTCCCACTCAGATGAAGGGTGGCCACTATAGTTTGATATATCACTGCGTGTAAAGTTGGCTTTGAACTGTGCCATAGGTTAAAACTTCCAGCCACAAAGCAGAGTGGACATGCCAGTATCTTCAGGACAGAAATATCCTGTATCAAGAAGGTTCCCCATAACCGTGTATCTGTCCAGTGATGTGTAGCAGCTGGGCACTGACTACGCGGCCTTTACTAGATGTGATTTATATTCCTCACCTTTCCCAAAGCACTCGCATTCTAGTCCTGATGCCTTGGGTGGATCTCTGGTCTTTTGTTCACAAAATCTACTTTTCGTAAGTGGCTTTCCGTTTCACCTTCAGTAAGATGCATGAAGTCCTTCAGAGTAACAGCTTTCTAATTAGAGAGACATCCACTTGCTATCCACAGGGTGCAACCGACGCGTTGTTCTTCCTTGCATTGCCCTAGAAATACAGCATGTGAAGGAACAGTAGCAGGAGGTGATCACAGGTGGGAAGGAAAAACGTCTCCAAAGAGAGAAATTCGTGTTTATACTGCGCTCATCTGCAAAAAGACAAAATGCAGTTAGGTTCATTACGTGGGTCCCGTGACATGCGATTCATGTATGTGACACCATTGCCCTTGGAGCAGGAGGATGCTCCCTACTGGGAATGACCACCGTGGAACCCGAAGGGCCAGCATGTCCCATCCTCCCTGGACTACCAGGGTTGCTTACATCACCTAAACGGATGGGTTATTACTCTCTGGCCTGGTGGATTAGTTTTGTGACCTAACCCAGACAGACTCTATAAAGCTTTCTGCTGTTAGGCAAGTCTGGGGACAGAATAATGGTAAATCGGCTCATTCAAAACGAATGTGAGGAAACGCTGAGCCCTGTGCCAGAGAGAGAGAGAGGGATCAGAGGAGATGATGACTGAGTACGCAAAACAAACAAAGCCCGTGTTCCGGATGTGGGCCAGAGAAGTCAAATCACTAGGAAGCACCTCAGCTCCCACCCTCGCCTGCCCAGCTGCCCTGGAACCAGGAGCTGTGTCAGTAAACCGGCCCTCGGAGAACACTGGCTCGCACGGGCTCTGACTTCCATGCTGGTGCAGTTCCAGATGTCTCCAGGAGGGCTCTGTCCCCCCGCTGCTCGCGAGACGTGGCGGACACCGCCGTTGGAGGGTACATGTGTGCATGTGCTACTGGCACCATCTGGTCTACAGGGCAGACGCCGGGGTGCTGCTAAGCACCCCTCAGTGGATAGGGCGGGCCCACACCGATATTCTCCAGCCTCAGATGCCGGATGAACTAACCACACAGAGCGCTAGACCAACAATGCCTCTTGAGAGTTTTAGGAAAGCCATTTCAGACTGAAAAGCACTTTGAAGGGTTTGCCTTTTAGGATGCAGTCTGGTTGAAGGCACAGATCTGAAGTTAAAATGGTGTACTGTAGGAGCAGGGGGAGGAGAGGGGAGAGGGAGAGAAGGAGGAGAGGAGGGAGGGAAGGGGAGAGAGAGAACCTGCATCCAAATCCTGTGACTGGCTTATTAGCCTCAAGTTCTTCATGTACTAAGTTGGCTAATCGCGCCCAACACACAGGTTTGCTCAAAGAAAGCTTTTGTGAAATGTCCAGCCCAGCAGAAGAAAACAGTGTGGGCGTGAGCTATGGACAAAGGCCTCTAGGAAAGTGAACTGGTTCTACCCCAGTTTCGAGAGGCAAGTCTAGGGTGTGGAAATGTTAGACTACATAAATACCACACCATAGAACACCCCGGCATACTGGCCCTCACGGACAATCACCTCAGGAGCCTGAGTGCCAAGGCTAGCCCAGTTAGCAACTCTGACTGCCTCTTTAGTCCACGGCTGCCACCTCCACCCTTGGTGGAAATAAGCCAGCTCAGAGTCGAATTCACCTCAGAGCACACACCTAATTCCATTTGTTTTGTGACCAAGTCTGTGTAGCCCAATGTGGCCTCCAATGTGAGATCCCCCTGTCTCAGCCTCACAACTGCTGGGATTCCAGGCAGAGCCCTCTCACTTAGCCCTCAGGCTCTTACTCCAAGTTAAGGCAGGACAGAAGTCATGAAGAGGCCTGAGGACGGAGCTCAAGTTACTGTTACTGTGCTGAAGTTACGCTGCTTCCACAGGCCAAGCTCATCCTCACCTCGTCTAAGTGGAGCAGGGTCCCTGCTAGAGTCTCGGAGATCGCTGGGGGCTGGCCCGGAGACTACTATGACAAGTGGATATTTACCACACACTAATTTATTGTATCTACACATCCTCTGTATCTATCCCATAAATCACACAGATGAAATGGTTAGGACAGAATGGCTACAGGAGGCATCCAAAGACTACAACCCATTTCCTGGCATTTGTCTGAGGGTGGAAAATGCCCCCGCAGCATCCCCGCTCCAGCACACCGGAAGCAGTACCCCTTGCACAGACGGAGGAACCAGTGCCTTAGTTTCCGTGGGTCACAGGGAACAATGGCAGTGGTAGCTGGAACTCTGTATGCCAAATTCCAGTCACGGGCTTCCCACCCAGCTCTGCCTTGCCTTCGCCTCAGTAGAGGCAAAGAGCTCCCGTCTGGCACACAGTGGCAGTGGTGATGTGACACGATTTTCTGAGCAACAAAGGACACATAAAAGCTCACCCCAGTTTTGGACCCTTTGATCTATTTTACATTTTCTGAATCAAACTTTACCATTACTCCATTTTCATCTGAGGTTTACAAAACACTTCTCACAGTCATGTCAGGATGCTACTTCACACAGGCCGAAGGCTGACCCCGCCAAGAAACAGCAGTATTTGTGATCAGACACTAGCTGAGCATTTCTCTACAATCAGGAAGATCTAAGACAGTATTTTCTAAGCTTTTTAGTCTATTTCATGAGGTGTTTGAAGTCAAAGTCACACATGAGGAACAGGCACCGCTGAGGCGACATTCAGGCATTCCCTGCGCACGTGGACGTCTGTGTGAGAAGCTTGACGCCCACGTTCGCCCTCTCTCCTGTCCCCTTCTCGGACTCTCTCGTCACTGAACACATTTTTGCTAGGCACAAAGTACACAGTGATGACGAGAGGCCGGCCACGGCTAAGAGAATTGCTTTTGAAAGCGTTAAGCAAGCTTTGGAGATGAACTGGCCTAAGCCCACGTGAAAAGGGGGCTTAAAATTAAACAGCATCAGCAAGGCCGCCGGTTACCCAAACAAAACACGTGGGATGATGGATCTGGCCGAAAGGCAAGTGGTCCTATTGGATCTGCTGAAAAACATTCTCCCCAAAGAAGGGTCTCTCTCTTGCAAACACTGTGTTTCTATTTAGGTTGTGAAACCCATTAACTCTCCCTCTCTGAACCATTCATCACGCCTGTCCTTCACAGCCCCAGAAGCTGGCAGGATGAGTTAGGTCTGAGCTACAAAGCAAGCCAACAGGCATCTGCCCCTTCCTAAGACTAACGCCTTTACAGAAGCCCCAGGTAGACACATCTGCCTCTGAACACTGTGGCCCCTTAGTGTGTGAGGAAGGGAATGTGAACACCTGGAATACTAGGGACAAAATCCTGCTGACCATGCAGCTACCTTAAATACAGGCTCATCTATTAAAAAAAAAAAATAAAAAAAAAAAAAAAAAAAGCCCTTTCCTTGGCTCTGCCCAAGGCTGCTCCTCACAGACAGACTTCAGATCTGCTGCAGTACACCTGCTCAGGCTTCCTCAGGGTAGGAATCGCCTGCCACGGTACTCACCATACTGTCAAAATCAGGGCCCACTATCCGGGACATCTCGTCAAACTCTTCTGGAGACATGGGAAGCAGGTTGTCTGTGGTCTGAAGTCTAGAAGGGTGGCTAGAAGAGAGAGAGAGGGGGGCAGTGTTAACACCCGGTTACGCGGGCAGCAGAGACACTATCATTTATCTGTGATTGAGTGACCACTTTACATTTCATTTCAGGAAAGCGTGTCTCAGAGAGTTTATGTCCCAGCCCGGCCCCGGGGGATACGCTAGACATGAGTGAGCAATTGCCAGACTGAGGCCTACACACCGCTGCTGCCTGGGTGGAGCCTCGGGGTGAGCGTGTGTGGTGTCATCTGGAGATGGCAGGCTCTCGAGGCTTAACCCTGGACAGAAAAGCCCCGGAGGAATGTCTGGGGAGTCCCTCGTCCCTACCTTGAGGGTTGTATGCGGATAAGCTGCTCCACAGAGTGTTTTTACATGAAGGCTACATCCATTCACCCCAAGACAGTGCCGCAAGCCAAAAAACTGACAGTGACTTTTCCAAAACTTCCTACCTTTTGTGAATGAAACAACAAAATAAAAGCAGGTGGAGAGGATGGATCCCAGGTACGACCTCGGCCTTTTCTTGATTGAAAAGAACTACTTTCCCACTCATCCATTTTTGTTTCTTTTATTCATACTTTTTCAAAGTATCAGTTTGGGGAGAAAGTATATTCCTTACATACAGCTTTGTTTTATTTTTATTCTGTTTATTGTTGTTCTGTTTGGGGTCTTTTTGTTGTTGTTGCTTATCTTAAGGCTGTAAAATGCTGGTAAGTGGTCACAATGGGACTAGTTAGGATCTTTCCACAAAGTCCGACTGTGGTGGCAACATCAACTACAACAGAAAAGCAAGCTACGGGCCAGAGCAATCAGGGGGCCCCAGCCAGGAGCGAGGCTGGCCTGAGGAGGTGCGGAATATGTCAGTCTTCTGTGCTCACTTACACTTCAGACACAGAAATCAACTCAGTCTTGATGTATCCAGTTCGCTTGGGGTCATCGAGCTCCATCGGTTCTGGGGCTGGAAGCAAGCACATCACGTATACTTCACATCAGCGGAAATCACGTGGCACAGAACAGTCATTCTGTCATTCTGTCTGGTGTGACAGCCTAGTGCCCTGAAACTTTATGGGGTCATGACCTTCCTGCCTAAGTCATCTGAAGAACCTAGTGGGAATGGAGAACCAGCCAGGAGAAAGCCAGGGGTCTAGCCGCTTTTCTCTTTCCCAGGCTGTGAATCTACAAGAAGGCGAATGAAGCCCGGACATGCAAAGGTCTTGCTGGTCTCCTGGTGGAAAACGCACAGCTGTGGGGTAGGCTAAAGGCGTCTTTGCTCCAGAGTCAAGGGACTGCTGGTTAGACTTCAGATTTCAAACAGCTATTAGCTGGGCGGCTTTAATTTGAATTTTTCCAAATGTAATCCCATGACCTGAGAGGCAGACTTGTATTCCAGGATTCCTGTCCACAACAGTCCCAACAACAGGCTCTAATAAGTACCTGAGCCCACCTGGATGGACCACTCACTTATTCTGGGCCTTGGCTTCCTCCACTTTAGCCCAAGCAGGCTACAAGAAATTAGTTAGCTTTGGTTCCTCTCCTCTCCTCAGTGATTTGTTATCACTGGAAACCGTGATAACAAATATACAAAACCAGAAACGGGCCTTTCCAATATCCTTAAGGATGCATTCATTTCTTACTATCCACGTCAGGCCCAGCGACACATTTCCCTAACTTTACTGAGTTTATGCTGTTTTAAAAAGCCTGCTCCATCCATTTAAAAGTGACGTGTTGGTAACACTAACCACATGGGGTGGCCTTTTGTCACCAAGGTCCACCTACAGGATGGTGAGCACCAATGTCATGTGCTGAACTCGTCTGGAAGCAACTGAACCCCAGGAAGGAGCGCGCTGCACTCCCCTCACCAGGCACAGCAGCCTGCTTCACACTCACCTTCCTTTGGCCTGGAGTAATACTTCCCGAAGGCATGGTCTTTGTCAATATTGGGGTACAGATACTTCAGGGGATTCTCTGGAATATTCTCAGCGGCCATCACTTTGTAATTGCGAATAATATCCGGGAAAGTTACAGCTGAAAGTTCTTTCTTCGTGTAGGGTTCAACCGCATGGAAGTCGGGTTCTGAAAGGAGGAAATCAGTGAGGCTGAGGGAGTACTGAGCACCTCAGAGAGGAGGACAGCCCTGCGGACAGAGTCCGGTGAGAACCGGGCACAGCCTGCAAGGTCTGTACACCCAGGGCCTCCACAGACATGACAACCCCTTAAAGGAGGAAAGACAAGCACTGCCTTCCCTGTTAGTTAACTTGTCCCTCTCTGGTCAGCTCTAATTCTAGCCCAAAGCTTAACAAAGCAATGCCTGTCCGCAGATAACTAATGACTGTCCGGGTCACTGGCTCAGGCTGCAGATCACGTTATTAAAGATCGGCTCCCTCCCTACACTCCCTTTCATACTGAAAAACCCTATTTTTTTTTCTCCTTTTTTGGTTTTTCGACACAGGGTTTCTCTGCGTAGCTTTGTGCCTGTCCTGGAACTCACTCTGTAGCCCAGGCTGGCCTCTAACTCAGAGATCATCCTGCCTCTGCCTCCCGAGTGCTGGGATTAAAGGCGTGCGCCACCATCGCCCGGCTGAAAAACCCTGTTTTATTAAAACAAAACCAAGATGCTGCAAGCTGCTCCTTCCCCGCCCCCCCCCCCAGGGCATAAGCTGTGCCTCAGTCCTCCGGGTTTCTGAGGGTCCTGTAGCCAGTGCTGCCCTGCTTAAGCTTTCCCGGCTGCTAAGTATTCTCCTCTTTGATCAGTCTCCTAGCCTGCCTCTCAGTGGGCCTGGGAAATGAACTACAAGGGAAAAGTGAAACTGAGCAGACCTCGGAGTCCACTGCCCGCACTAAGCCTGATTCCAGACCCCGGAGTCCACTGCCCGCACTAAGCCTGATTCCAGACCTCCTGCCTTTTTTCATCAGGGAAAAAAAAAAAAGTAGAACCTTAAGACTATCCCTTCTCTCTGCATCTAAAGTCCTAGGGTAATCCAGCTCCCTTTCCGTAAGTTGCAAGCCATAAGCAACTATCAGTTTGTTACGGTTACTTTCCCCATCTGTTCTGTTCTGTTCTGTCACGGGAAACCTGTAGTCTAACTCCAAGGCTCTGGAGTGTTTAGTCATTTAGCAATCTAAGATTCGGCAGGCGGAGATGAAGGCAGGCGCAGATGAAGGTGGGCGGAGCCGCACCTCATCCCAGCAGCCCCTGTAACAGTGCGTGGAGAAACCTGCCTCTCACAAAGCCGGTCCTCGCCCAGGCAAGGTATCCTGGAGCCAGTTGAGCCTGAAACCTTACACGAAATGGGAAATGTGATCCCTTACAACAACTGGGTGCAGACTGTATTGCCTCTCAGCCTTGATCTGCAGGTAACAGGCCCGAGGGAACCGAAAACCTGGGCTTTGAAGTGCGTCATTTCCACAACACGTCCTGGGCAGCCTGTCACCAGTGCTCTTGGTGGAGAGCTCAGGCATGTAACTGTAGGATATGGCAATTTCAGTCCCAAAGCTACTCAAAAGGCCCCATCTGCAGCGACGGACTCAGGCATGCGTGCGTGCGTGGCGGGCCTAAACGCGCAGACACACTTCACTCACCGCCTCCATTCTGGGACCGCTCCACCCACGTGAATGTGATGGCCCCTTCCCGGGAGCTCTCACTGAACCTAAGCAGGAAGGTCCCTGGCTGCTGGTCCTTGAGTAGCGCCCGTTCTCGCTCCTTGCTGATAAAGCCCATGATGCACCTGGACATTAAAGAGGTCAAGGGAACATTTTGTATTTCACTCATGAATTTAATTTTCATTTCGACTTACAATCTGAGAAACGGCTGCCACTTGAAAACAACATTATTATAAAAATGTATACTTTCAAAATGTTTGCCTGGGACGTAAGCCTCGGCCAGCCTTACACACGGGTTTGCTCAAGTAAGCATCAAGATGAACAGGCACTGGTGTGAAGCTCCGTATGTGACTCTCTGATTTTAAACACCGTGAATGTCTGCATACGCATCTCACACCTGAGACACAGCCTCAGAAGATACGTTTTCACGCACCAGCACCTTTTGTCAACTGAAAACTACTGTTGAGCTACCAGTTGATCCTGGGAACAAATGAGCTAAACACCTTTTCTTTTATTATTGTTATTATTATTATTTTAAGACAGCGTCTCACTGTGTAGCTTTGGCTGGCCTATAACTTGCTAGGATCACAGAGATCACCCTGCCTCTGCCTTCAGAGTGCCGAGGTTAAAGGCATGCACCACTACCCCACCTGGTGGGTTTTGCTTCTTTATTAGGGCACTACAGTAAATACTGACAATTCTTGTAGGAATGAATGAATACATCAGTGGCCCTTGGAGGCTTTTGTTTTAATTTAGCTTTTAAAAAACATATACATACATCCTAAGACATGTCTTATAAGGGTCCCCTGTGACACAGCCCGGACACCATGTAGGTGTGCATGCCCGTGAGGGAGACAGAAATCCTTCCATCTGATGAAGCCCAGCCCAGACCTTGTCGACGTCCGTCCGCCGCTCAGTGGCCCTTACCCGTCATTCCACAGGCACAGCAGGTGCTTCTTAATGAGCTCTAGGATGGTGTCGATCCAAGGCCAGAAGGAAAAGTTTTTATCGTTGATATTTTCCTGCAAGTGCAGAAACGCACACTTGGTTAACCAAAGCAGTGGCTTGCCCTGCCCCTTCCACAGAGGCCCCGCCCAGGCATGAGTGGCAGGCGTCCCTGAGTGGGGGATGCCTGGGTCCCTCGCCTCTTCCTTTCTCTCCCAACTGCAGCACCCCAGTGGAACTGGAAAACAAGAGCTGCCCTCACACTAGCGGAGGCCAGCGAGGGCTGCTCAGCTCCCGCTGGTGGCCCCTGTGTCAACATCCTGTGCCAGTGCCCTCGGCCTGAGCGCGTCTGCACAAGTCACTGCACACATTTCACATGGCCTCAGGCAAAACCCTGCTGGCTAAGAGGTGCTGTGAGACTGTTATCACCCACGCAGGTGCTTCCTGCCTGCCGGGCTTGGCTTGGAGACGACCTCCTGAACTGAAGGAAAGTAAACAGCTTGCTCTAGGGGTGTGAGGGTGAGCAGATAAACATTCCAGAATAAGCAAACAGTGAACTACCATGAGGAGAAATGGGAAAGCCTCCCCAGCGTGGAAAGAACGCAGGATCACGGCTGTAAAGACCACACAGCCACCCACCTTACAGAACCTTGTCCACGGAATAAGACCGTCAGGGCCAGGGTTAGGACCTAAGGAGGGAAAAAATAGTCTTTATCCTGGACTGTAATTGATCTGACGCTCTAGTTAGAGCAGTAGTTTTGGAGACAGAACTTACTGCAAAGGGTGACTACGTCATGGTTGACGCTCTGGTACGTTAACTGGAAATGGATCAGCAGTTACACAGACTGAGTGGATACCATAAAGTAGTCTAAAACCTATGAATGGTCGTTGTTTCACTTACTTCTTTATTTTGTAAGACGGGGTCTCCCTATGTAGCCCAGCCCGACCTCACACTCATCGCCCCCTCCCTGGCCCCTGCCTCCAGCAGCGCAGAGGTTACAGATGTGCACCACCCTGCCTGTTGGCTGCCCAGATTCTAACCGCATGAAGGAATGGTGGGGATTACTGGGCATCTGATTATGAAAGCGTGCAGAGAAAGCTGAGGCATTAGAAAGCCCTGCCATCTGCTGCCTCTTAGCTCCCCTTCTCGGGGAGAGGACCGATCTCTAAATCTCGCTACATGACCCTGCCTTCCAAGCTGATCTCACTCTGGCATGATCTGTCCGCCCCCCCAACCCCCCCCACCCAAACTCACAAGGCTTTCTTCATAAGGAGAAGCCCTCCGTCCCACCCCCATCCAGCATCATTTCCTGTTGCTCCCATAACTGCCTACATGAAGTCTCCCCTACCAGAAGCCCTGTAGATTAATTGAAGAGTTTGAAGTAAGTCCGAGATCACCCCCCAGTGACCAGCTGAACTGGTACTCGATTCTATCTACAAGCTTGCTTTAGACTTTGGTTCTTTCCCTCCACCTTCTCACAAACTGGACGGTGACTCAGACTGATGCAAACTATAATCATGATGAGCTGTAGAAATTAAACCAGCACACCGTCTGAGCTATGGTAAGTCCACTGCCTTCGTTTAAGAAAACCACAGATAAGCAACAAGCAGGAAAAAAAAAAAATCCTTGCATCTCATCAAATGCAGCTACAGAACGAGATCTTAGACCTCTGTTAATGTGCACATTTGAGAGAAGGTACTGCTGAGGGCCACCGGGTTGAGAAGGGCCACTTCCGCTGCGTCTACGCCACCCTGCTACACAGACAGCAAATCCGGAATACGGTGCTGATGGAATTTTAAAGACATGGTTCAGATACTTCCGTTCATTGGAAGATCTGTCAATGATGACTGAGTCTTTTCTTCATCAGCCACTGCGAGAGAATTAGCTACCACGGTCCAGACTCTGCCTGATCAACAAAACTGCGCCCCCAACACAAGAGTCTGGGGCTTTTAAGCCTAGAACTTGATTCTGCATCAGGGACTTTCCTCATTTACTCCCTAAGGACAAGTCTGATCTCATCTGTCCATCAATAACTTATTTCAGGCTCATGTAACACATTTTCATAATCTAAAAGCTTCCCCTTCAAGATCCCATCTCGGAAACGTTAAGGGAGAGGCGGGATTCACTTTTCCTTTTCCAGGACTTAATTTTGTTTTCAAAGCATTAATCTCACTTGGCTGTAATTAAAAAGCCACCTGATTTTTTAACATTCTACCACCTTTAAGGAACAGAGAATATAGAAAGATGGAAAGAGAGAGCTGACAGGAGTCACGGGTCTGCCTTACCCAGAAGTTTCTCTCCCAGCATGCTCAGCTGGTCTGCGTTGAGACCTCGCTTGGTGACCGACGAAAACTGCCAGCTCAGCACCTCTGAGAGCTGGGACCAGCGTGCACACGGCGGGTTCAGGAAGAAGGAGAGATTCTAGAAAGAAACGACCAGAGGCTGGGGTTACTTAGGAGCCACTGGCCACAGGCAGCGCAGGCACAGGCTGCCCCAGAGCTCAGTGCCAGCTTCTGTGACGCACAGGCTGTCAAGGCTGGGGATGAGAAGCCCCAGAATTAGAATGTCAGCGTCTATTTACTCACTAACATTTACTTATCGCCCCAAAATCAACACTTGAGGCAACTTTGTGGTCGCACATTGGTGTTCCCAAGTGAGACGGAACGAAACAATATTATGGCTTTTTATGGCCGCTCACAATTGTTTTGGCCTCTCTGGTTTTTTAATTTTCGTGACTTTTGTTGGTGGTTCATTGTTTAAAATCGTGCCAAGCACTGTGCTGATGTACTATGATGTGCCTACGCACAAGGAAGCCAGGCATCCATTACGGAGAGAATGCTTCAGGCAGGCATGGCTTACAGAGTCAGTGGTGACAAGTCGTCAACACATCAGATAAAGTGCCTTTAAAAAGAAAGAAACTTAAGTTATGTACCAACGGACTGACAGAAATGCTGTGACTAGGGGCTGACAGCCGCTGAACTCTGTATTTAACAAGAGTTCCTGGCTACTTTGGAGCACACACGTATTTCACCGAATGAGAATCAAGTAGTCCATTCATGCTCCGAGAAAACGGCACGTTCACTTATCGAGAGCATACATCTTAAAACAAACAACCAGAGAGAGAAAACCACGGACTGCCTGGGTTCATCCACAGGGCAGGGAAATCACCAGCCTGCCCAGGTCTGACTACTCCCCAGTCACTGAAGGTCCTCAGTGGTGCTGCAGGGTCCCGGGAGCAGCGGGCAGCTCCAGTCTTGGGTAACCACCGTACCGACTAACGTAAACGTGTTTTCCATACCCTGGGTTCTGTCACCAGCATGTTGTACCACAGGATGGAGGCCCAACCGCTGGGGAGCTGGCTGACGTTGGAGATCACCACGACAGGCAGAGAAGTGGTCTGAAAGAGAACCAAGACCTTGAGATCACTGGAATCACAGTTCTGACGCTCAACAGTGGCTCTCTCCATCAGAACGTTCCTTTTACAAAACTTTAAAGCTAATTCAAGTCTCAAGCTTCCTAAATCATTAATGTCAACCTAGTGTTTGCTGGAAAAGATCACGTTGGAGATGAGAGTTGGCTCAGCAGTGAAGGACCCAGGTTTGGTCCCCACTCCCACATGGTGGCTCTCAACTGTCTGTATCTGGGGTCCCAGGGGATCCGATGCCCTCTTCTGGCCTCTGCAGGCACCAGACATACATGTGGTATACAGACATACATGCAGATAAAAAACATCCACACACATAGACTTTTTAAAATAATAAAAAAATTTAAGGGGATTGTCCATTTTTTATCAATTAGGTAAGTTAACTCTGAAATAAAAACTGAAACACAGAACTTCATAGAAGTAAAAATAAAGTGCATTCTCCCTTGGGGAGCTGTGACTCTTACCTCGAGGTCAATCACCAAGCCTGGCTGGCACAGCTGGGTTTCAAAGCTAAGAGAGTGAAGTTCTTCAGTGACAATGAGAGGTCCCTTGGGGGAAGGAAAAGAAAGGAGCTTGATCACTGATCCTCTCAAAACCCAAACAGCTCACAGAGATTCTAGAGCCCACTGCAGTCCAGCAGACTTCAGGGCGCAATAACCCACCCCAGATTTTACTGTTCCAAGCTCTTTGGTGTTCCCTCAGAGGTGTGTGTAATTATGGCAATTCTATTTAGAGAAGGAGACACCAATGGGAAACGGCCACTCCGGGTGGTTTATCCTCTTGACCGCCAGCCGTCTGCCTGGCGGTGGTGGGGGTGAAGGCAGAGAGCGCATGTCTCACACGTGACAGCCTCTACTGAGAGGACCACCTACCCACGGAAGCTTGGCCGTCGTAAGTGCATTGGTTTGGTACAAAGGGATCCTTTTCACAGGGCGGTGGTGGCCCACGCCTTTAATGCCAGCACTCGGGAGGCAGAGGCAGGTGGATCTCTGTGAGTTCCAGGCCAGCCTGGTCTACATATCGAGATCCAGGACAGTCAGGGCTACACAGAAAAACCCTGTCTCGGAAAAAAAAGAAAAAGAAAAAGGGTCGTGTCCAACGTGCCTTCATCCACATCTCTTCCGTAAGCGTCACATCGTGGTGTTGGAATTACAGAGGTGGCTGCTAGACCTGGGAGGCCACAAAGACAGCTAAGGAGCAAAACTTCCAGTCTATGCCGCACAGACCAGCCTTTGTCTCATTGCTCCAGTGACCTCTACTGGTCATGACGTGGAATGACAGCAAATGGTGTCTGCACCGAGGACACTTCAAACCAGACCAGAGGCAGACACTGTGCCCTCTATCCACTTCTCATTCCCCCTCCCCTCCCCTCCCCTCCCCTCCCTTTCTTTTCTTTCTTTCGAGACAGGATTTCTCTGTGTAACAACCCTGACTGTCCTGGAACTCACTCTGTAGACCAGGCTGGCCTCAAACTCACAGAGATCCACCTGTCCCTGCCTCCCGAGCGCTGGGATTAAGGGCGCACGCCGCCACTGCCCAACCATCTTTCATTTTTCAATCACCACAGACGTGACTTCTAAGGCTCAGGCTGTAAAAAGGGATCTGTAACAAGGCAAGGCTACTGTGTAGGAGACTCAGTGGCCGGGGAACCTCCGCAACACTAGGTCTTCAGTATCAACCACCGTGCTGGCTAATTACGTCAACCCGACACAAGCTGTAGCCATCTGAGAGGAGGGATCCTCAACTGAGAGGACACCTCCATAAGATCTGGTTGTAGGGCATTTTCTTAATTAATGACTGGTAGGGGGGAGCGCCCAGCCCATGGTGGGTGGTCCTGGGCTCTATAAGAAAGCAGGCTGAGCAAGCCATGAGGAGCAAGCCAGTGAGCAGCACCCTTCCATGGCCTCTGCATCAGCTCCTGCCTCCAGGTTCCTGCCCTGTTTGAGTTCCTGCCTTGGCTTCCCTCAGTGGTGAGCAGTGATGTGGAAGTGTGAGCAGAATAAACCCTTTCCTCCCCAACTTGCTTTTTTTGTTCATGGTGTTTCGTCACGTATGAAACATCGTGTGCTTCATCATAGTTAGTAAACATAACTAAGACAGGCATCCTGAGTCTCCCACTTCAGCTTTTCTGTGTATTCTTAGTTAAATCATGCTGACTTCTGGGTCTCCCTTTCCTCACCCAGGTAGGAACAATAACAAAGCCCACCATCCCCAGCCAGCTGGCTGTCTTTGTGGGTCCAACGAGACTGGGTTAAACTGCCTTCCGTCCAAAAAGTACACAGGCAGAGCATTTTCACCATCCCCAGACACCCCAAATGCTCTTCCCGGTCAGGTCTGAGGACCCCCGTGATGTGTCCTCTCCACACACACGAGTCTGGTTAGGACCCACTCACAGCCGGGAGATGCTCACCTCATTGGTTCTGTTGCCAGCATTTTTCTGTTCTTTCAGTTGCTATAAAAGAAGAAACCGAACGGCAAGTTAATCGTCACGGTCAATATCCTTATTGGCAAATCAGTCCCTAGTCAGAACTAGAAAGAAAGACGTGACAATCTCCGCAGAACTAGAGGGAAGCGACTCCTCCAGCAGCCTGGTGGGATGTGGGCATGCTGACGCTGACGGAGATGACGCCCAGAGCCAAGGCCCTGCTGTGTGCAATGGCACATCAAACACCACGGCCCAGGCTCTCGAAGCGGCTTCCTGTCTGCCTCGGCGGGCTGGGCTCGGCACTCCAGGCCGACTTAGTCTCCCAGTTCACACTTCAATCCTGGAGGTTTAAAGGGCTGTTCTGGACACTCTCCCACACCCAAGCTGGACAGAGGGGCTTGCCTCACGTGTCGCTCCCTGCTAAGTAGTCTGTGGCTCGCTCACAAGTTGGTACCCCGTGAACAAGGTGCATTAACCTCCCTTCAGGCTCAGCCCAGCACTGGGTTCAGGGAGGCAGAAGGAAACACTGCCTTTCTACACGTGGACTGGGGCCTCCTCTTGCAACAGCCGTAACCAGGCTGCTACACACTTGGAAGGCGGGAGAGGTGGAGACGGAGCATGGGAACGGTTTCCTTGGGAACACTGCAGGAATGCTCAGAGACAGAGATGGTGGGTGCTGATAGAATCAATGTGTGTGCCAGTTTATGAAGAACTTTATGAGATCAGTGCAGCCCCAAGAGTCCAAAAACACAGCGAGGAGAAACAGGATCTGGAGAAGGACCAGGATGCCATGGCAGGGCAAGTCTAGGGGACCACTACACCATGAGGGTTCCAAGGGACTGGAGGCAGCTTTAAGACAACAAAGCGCTCTCTCTGCCTACCAGGTGTCGGAACTCCGCTGCCAAACTTCCATTGGTGGACTCTTCCATGTTCATCACTTTCGTGTGCGTGCCCAAAATGTTGAACTTCCGGAATCTGTACAGCGCAAGACATAAATCCTTAAAATGCTTCGAACTATGAGACCGACAAGACAGCAGAGTACAAGGAAGACGTCTCACCTACCCTTTCACTGTGTTCTTCTCATTCACGTCTCTGTGAAAAAACAAAAACATGCAAATTTGAAGTAAGTTTTCATAGATGCACATGTTGACACAGATGTATAAATAAAAGAACAAAGGTAATGCTCGGGCCGCAGGCGGTACTGTAGCTACCTCCTGGCCCACTTCCCTCTTAGTTTACTCAGGAAGTATGTCTTCTTCCTCCACCGCGGGAAAGGAAAGGAAAAGGAGGAAACGAGACGAAAGGAAGCTAAGAGGACAAACTATGAGCAGGGTGTACCCAGAAGACGGAGGGAGACAGGAGGACCACGGGGGTCCAGGCCGGCCTGTGCCGGAGAGCACAGTCGGTCTCGAAAGAACACGAAATAACAACGTAATCGATATTCTGCGCCTGCGGTCCACCTGCCCTTTGGTTCATTCATTTCCTCCCCACTCACATCAGTGAGGCCAAGGGACACCAAATGACCGAATGATCGCAGGCAAGGAAGCCGGTCTGCTCTGCATCTCTCTCTCACACAGCCTGCTACCAACCCTAAACCGCAGCGCACTGAGGGGGTGAACTGTTCACGGGTGTGAAGAACTCGGTAAACAACCATGCTTCGTGTGTACCCTTTGCGCAGGCGCTAGCCAGCCACAGCCAGCAACACTCTGCTGCCTCAGAAACATAGAGTCTGCACCTTATTCTCTACTGTTTGGAGTGATCCCGAGAAAATACCAAGAAACTCAACCACCTGGGAGTCGGACAGTTTTAGTTTGAAGCCTGAGGTTAAATGTTTCCCCTTTCTCTCTCCATGCTGGTGACTAAGCCCAGGGCGAGGCAGTCTCCTAAAACCCAAAGTTAAAACCGTGGGAGATTTCCACACAAATATAAACCCAGTCATTCTTGTCTCGCTGCGCTTTGCTACAGAGACCATGTACTGAAGGCCCGGTCCCCACTGATGCTGAGCGCTGGGTCCTGAGGAGAGGGTTAGGTCACCAGGCCCCAGAAGACTAGTGCTTGCACTGTTGGACAGGTTTGTAAGGACAAATGGCTTTCTCAGCTTGCTCTTGCTTCTTCTAGGTGATTGTCGTGGGCAATTCTGCCATGTGATGCCATGCACAGGCCCGTCAGGTTCCTGCCACCAGATCTGGGGTCTCCTAGCCTCCAGAAACGCGAGATAAATAAACCTCATTTCTTTAAAAATACCCAGTTCAAGTATTTTGTCACAGCAACACAAAAATGAGCTAAGACAGTCATGTTCCCATCAAACAGCATAGAGCAGAAATATATGTATGTACAGCTCACTCACAAAAGTTCACCCTTCTCTCTCAACTAGAAGGTCAGTGTTTTTAGAAATAAAAATTTCCACAAAAGGAACCTATTTCCTCCCCTGTGTAGAAAATGCTTTGTGGTACAAAGCCACCGTGGGAAGTCTCAGAAGAAAAAGAAGAACTGGAATAAACAGGAGAGACAAGGGACACACAAGGAAGAGGAACTGAGCTACAACCGAGTGTGTGATGAGCTTCGGGAAGTACCCCAGCGCCTCAGGGGCCTGGACTAGCTGCTTCTAAAACGCAAGGGAAGGCAGTGGAACTGGGCACATTCCAAGCGAACCTCCACGGGTCTTGCCTGCTTGCCCTCATGTAGAAAGCCCAGGTCCATGAAGATGAACCCAGTAATTCCACTGAGATCAACATAGGAAGGAGGCCCATGCCAGGACAGGCAGTCCCACTCACCCAGACAGCTAAGGAGGCTATGCCGGGACAGCCAAGGACTACCTACAACTCACAGAATGTGAGTGCTGTGGGATGTTCTGTATGTCCTGTGGGAGCCCGTTCTTGGGTTCCTCGTGGCTTTACCCAGCAGGTCCGCATAGAGGATGATTAGGACCACGGGCCTGAGTGCAGGTGTCTGAGATGGTCTGCACTTGGCTGTGGTGGGGGATGTTCTGTATGTCAAATGTGTTGCTCTGATTGGTCAATAAATAAAACACTGATTGGTCCGTGGCTAGGCAGAAAGTATAGGCGGGACTAACAGAGAGGAGAAAAGAAAGAACAGGAAGGCAGAAGGAGTCACTGCCAGCTGCCACCATGACAAGCCGCATGTGAAGATGCCGGTAAGCCACAAGCCACGTGGCAAGGTATAGATTTGTGGAAATGGATTAATTTAAGCTATAAGAACAGTTGGCAAGAAGCCTGCCACGGCCATACAGTTTGTAAGCAATATAAGCCTCCATGTTTATTTGGTTGGGTCTGAGCGGCTGGGACTGGCGGGTGACAAAGATTTGTCCTGACTGTGGGCAAGGCAGGAAAACTCTAGCTACATGTGAGCAATAATAAGCTTTGAGGTTTCAAGCCACTGAATTCTGGGGATGCTTTGCTACACAGCAAAAACTAACGACACACAGAAAAACAAAGGATGACCACAGGGAAGGCACAGACAGAGCAACGAAGAACACTTTTAACGGGGTGGGAAGAAACAGAAAGCCGAGGGAGCGGATCTGAATCATCACACGTCATTTTGAACTGACCTAAACCAGCACATAACACAATCCAACAAAAGCAGCAGGTGTCTGGGGTGGGGAGAATGTTCCTTAACCGTGAGTGGTGAGGCTCTGTCAGTGCTCACGGAGATGGAGCCTGAGGGCAAACAGGATGAGGCTCCTTCATCTGGACTGCCATAAAAGATCCTGTCCATGACTGGGCTCCCACCACTGCCCAGAGGAGACGCAAGGGAACGCCACCTCACCCCACCCCCAGATGTCTCTCGAGTCACTCCAGAAACAACCCCTCCACGGGCTGCCGACCAGCCTGGACCTTCGGGTGTGTGCGGGACTAAGGGCCTCTTCTCTGGGGCTGGCCCAGCAGGTGCGAAGTGCCAAGTCCTACTGCGTTAGGCCTGATGACGGCCATCTCCTCTCCTCTGTTCTTTAGTCTAGTCTAGAAAGCTCCCGGCCCTCAGAAGAGGAGCTGGTGATGTCACTCTGCTAGAATGGCCTGTGATGGCCCTGGGGTAGCTCACAGGAGCCTCTCCTCACGGGCTAGTCTCAGGACCTGCAGTCCAGCCCTGGGTCCTGGGAAGAATGTCCAGTCTGTTTATTTGACGGGGAAGTTAACAAAACCAGCATTTTAAATAGCATCTTAGATGAGACGAAAGAAATCTTACTTATCAAATGAGACTTTCACTTTCAAATTATAATTCAGCTCTTGCAATTTCACCAACAGTCTGGAAAGAAAAATAACAGTCATTACCTTAAAAACAAAACTGCTGACTAAACTTTGTTATTATGCGAATCCCCCAGCTGTAAACATGTATGTAACCCACTCTCCTCACTTCTGGATTTGGCGATTACAATGAACCGATGTGTTTGCACGGCCATTTGGCTTTTCTCCTTGTGTGCCTCTGTAGGGTCAATTCCTAGCTGATGATGCTGGGACAAAATTCGAACACTAAACTCCACGGGAACGCAGCACTGACTTTACACTCTGACCAAAAGTTAGTGAAAGCAACGCTTTCATTGAGAACCCCGCCAACATAGTTCCAACCAAAATCCCCACTTCTGACCAGTACTGTACGGGCAAAAGCTGGGTATCACTCTTTACAAAGCTTGTATTTAATTTCCTGTGCTACTGGACAAAATATAAAGCTCCACCAAGACATTAAATTACAACTACTACCCCTAATCAGAAAAACGCAGGATGGCACCTCAACACTGGTGGTGTAGAAAGAGACCAGGATGACCTGTGCCCCTGCTCTGATAGCCAGAGACCACGGGGGAATAGACATGGGTTGTTTACTGCAGTTGTCCACAGATATTTAGATCACAGACCACTGGTACAGCCTGGTGAGAGAGAGCAATTCACTCACAGAAAAATGCGGATGCCATAATCTACTATTCCAGTGTCTACGTGGGATTCACAAAGCTCCACTACAAGCCTTATGCTCATCAGGGGGCAGGCTGCTGAGAACTTACTGGCTGTCATACACATTTCTGATATTCTAAGTTCCTCTTACTCTGAAAATGTACTATTTTATAATTAGAAAAAAAAAACAGGCACATGTGTATATTTGGGACTATACTAGTTATAGTTCTATTTTGAGCTAATCCTTGGCTATTCATAGTAAGAATTCGTATTAAAAATGCCTATTAGAAACTGTTCTCTCTAGAGCACTCCACAGAGCCGTTTTACAGAAGGAAACTTAAGGGCTGGATGTGGTGGTGCACACCTGTTATCCCAGCACTTGGAAAGCTGAGGCGGGAGTATCGTAAGTCTGAAGGAAGTCAGGGTGGAAAAATGGGGGTGGGGAATTAAAGACACAAGTTCTAGGACAGGCAGCGTATAGAACTATGTCTTTATTACCTCAACTTCACAGTGAACTGCACCCCAGTCTTCAAAACCAGCGGCCTCTGGGGATGAGTTGGCATACATGGCTGTCGTTCCACCACGAATGAGCTGTCAACGTCCAGGAAAGCATAGATAAATTAGCATTTCCATCAAAGCTGAAGCCATAAAAAAATAAATGAATGATTTATTTTTCCCAAAGAGGAGGTAGGTGGGAAAACTGAAGGACTGAAAACACTGGAAAGAGCCTACAAACTGGGTAAGAAAAACAGAGTCTGCCCTAAGTGTGGAGTGGCCTCCGGGTCACTGTGGGAAGGGGCCCTGAAGGTGTAACCTGAGGCAACCATGTGGCTAGCAGGTAATGAGGGACCAGACCAGAAGCCTGCTGTGGGTCTCAGAGCCCAGGTGGAAGGGCGTGAAGGCCTGGGTTGGGAGGCTGAGTCAGGAGAGCAGAAGACTGGATACGAGAGCCTGGCAGATGATGAGGCCGCAGCACAGGGAAAAGGGGAGAGGCATTCTGAGGTCAGACTTGCGGAGGCAGACACAGACTGGCTGAGGAGCAGAAGGAATGAAAATCACTACCCTTTCCCTAGGAAGCCAAAGGAAGGAAGAGGCATCCATTGGCACGATCCAGCCTTCAGGCGGAATCGAGTGCCATTAAAACCCTGCAGAGCCCATCCCAGCCTTCCAGACTGTCCGAACGGCCACGGGTGTTCTCCTGGACAAAGCCAACCCTCCTGGGCTCACCTCTGAATGAGCTGCTGGAAGAGGACGAAGGTGCGGTCTGATAACATCTGCTTGTTTTTTGTAATGGGGTCCTGCTCGTAGTTGAACTTCTGCTCCAACTCCTCCAGCTTTTTAAGCTGCTGGCGAACCTGCTGCAGACTCTCTGCGACAATGGTGAACCTGGGAAGGGACACGACGTGAGTCTCAGTGAGCCAGTCCCAAAGCAGCCCGGCTTAGGGAGAGTCGCGGAATCTACGTGTGGTGTGGTGGTAGACCGCACACTCGGAGAGGCCGGGAGATTGGGGGCCCGTGGTAGCGTCAGGCTCACTTACTTGTAGAGAAAAAAAAAAATTAGCACTGGAGAATTACAACACGGTCAAAGGCCTCTCTCTGCGCAGTTCTGAAAGCCACTGTCCTGGATGTTTGTGTCAACCTGACACAGGCTACTGTTTTTCTGGGAAAAGGAACCTCAGTGGAGAAAGAGCCTCCGTCAGACTGCCCTGGGCAAGCCTGGAGGTGTTTTCTCAATTAGTGACTGACGTGAGAGGGCCCAGCCCACTGTGGGTGGTGCCAACCCTGGGCTGGTTATCCTGGGGTGAATAGGAAGCAGGCTGAGCGAGCCAAGGGGAGCAATCCAGGGACAGCACCCTTCTCTGGGCTCTTCTTCAGTTCCTGCCTCCAGGTTCCTGCTTTGGGTTCCTGCCCTGACTTCCCTCCATGAAGGAGTGTAACCTGAGAGTTGTGAGCTGAAATAAACTCTTTCCTCCCCAGGTTGCTTTTAGTCATTTTTTTTTTTTTTTTTTTTTTTTTAAATCACAGCAACAGAAACCCTGATGAAGACCGCTACACAAAGCAGGTGTACCAGGGCGGGGCTCCGGGTGACCTCTGACCTCAGAGTATCTAGGATTTCAAAAGGGCAGGACACAGAGGACAGAGAGGGGCCAGCAAAGCCAATGCCTTCAGGCGGCACTGCCTGAAGGAAGGGCTGACACCACAAGGCGTCCTAGAGACACTGTGAGGGGCTGGGGTCGGGGCAGCCTAGAAGAGGAAGGAGAGGAAAGACAGGAGACGCAGCCCAGGTCCCACCCCACAAACCTGCCCAAGGAGGAAGCCAGTGCCCGCTGCCCGAGGCGTCACGGCTTCTGAGGCTGGCACGTGGGGGCACTACACTACTCAGAGGGCCAGGGCAGAGCATCTTTGAAAACACACCTTCTCCTGGCTGAAAACACCTACTTCTCCTGGTGGCTTTACAGCTCGGAGCATTACCAGGGGCTCCTGGGCATAACACGAGAAGGTAAGAGGGTATCTGGGAGAATCTGCCCGGTGTCTCCCCGAAGATCCCTTCAAATGGTGACTCGCGGAGAAAATGGCAATCTACATACTGAGAGTCAGTGCTACTGAAAGAGAATCTGTGACCTGTGGCAACCACCACGGTCTCCAGACAGCCCCAGGCTGACCAGCTGAGGGCCTAGGGAGGCAGTACCCTGAGGGTGCAAGGGTCAAACAGGATTGGGAACTCTTTTCTACCAATGAGCCATTTAGGACACACAGACAATTTACAGAATAAAGACAAATGGCTGCATGTTAATTTTAACTTAAAAACTTAAGAAAATAATCCCTCTAGACCTCTGGCCCTGGATGCCTGGTGTCCATTGTTAGACCTTCAGCCTTGGATGCCTGGTGGCCATCTTTAGACCTTCAGCCTTGGATGCCTGGTGGTCATCTTTAGACCTCCGGCCCTGGATGTCTGGAGGTCATCTTTAGACCTCCGGCCCTGGGTGCCTGGAGTTCATCTTTAGACCTCCAGCCTTGGATGCCTGGAGTTCATCTTTAGACCTCCGGCCCTGGGTGCCTGGAGTTCATCCTTAGACCTCCGGCCCTGGGTGCCTGGAGTTCATCTTTAGACTTCTGGCCCTGGATGCCTGGAGTTCATCCTTAGACCTCCGGCCCTGGGTGCCTGGTGGCCATCCTTAGACCTCCGGCCCTGGGTGCCTGGTGGTCATCCTTAGACCTCCGGCCCTGGGTGTCTGGAGGTCATCCTTAGACCTCTGGCCCTGGGTGTCTGGTGTCCATCTTTAGACTTCCGGCCCTGGGTGCCTGGAGGTCATCTCTAGACCTCCGGCCCTGGGTGCCTGGTGGCCATCTCAGACCACCACCCCCTTGCTTTTCATCCCAGGACCCCTCTGCTCCACCCTCAGCAGTTCTCAGAGGCCTCCCTGGACCTCCCTGGACCTCCCCGGACCTCCCCGGACCTCCCTGGACCTCAGGAACAGGCAACAGTCAAGTGACTGATGGACTTCTGTTTCTGTTCTGCCCTCCAGCCTGCTGCCAGGGCGGCCTTTCTAAACAAAGACGCAGAGGAAAGGCAGAGCCTGGGTAAGAGAGAAGCCTGCTTTGCTTCAGGTGCCAGCTGAGTGAAGCCGGATCAAGAAAGAGGCTGAGCTCTTCCACGGTCCGCAGTGGCTCTCTTGCCGCTGTGCCCCGCCGGCGCCCCCTCTCCGGCCATCCAGCAGGCCATTTTGTATGTCCTCACGTCTGCTCCTCCATCACATGAATCTCTTGCTGGAACAAATCCCTTCCCGTTTCCCAAAGGCAGTCTTTCATTCCCAGCCAGTGCAAAGCTCTCGAGGGGAAAGCCTCAAAAGCCCCAAACATCAATCTTCTTTGGGTGTTCAAGTCCCAGAACAGTGTCTGCCAGCCAGCCAGCCTTTCACAGGTTATTTAGTGGATGGATGACTAAATGGATGGCCAGCCCATTTCATTCAAGCCTGGAAAATCCCTTAAGATGTTTTGCTTTTAATAAGTATCGGGCCTCAGGTTGGTAAATGGGGTGGGTAATGGGGTGACTATATGTCATTTGGATCCTGGTACAGTCAGATGGGGCATGTCCAAACCAAGCAGAGGTGGATGGACGTGGCCGCAGCCTTTCCCAAGTGTTGTGGGGCCAGAGGCTGAACTCTGTCGGAGTCTCCAATGCAGAGCTGACAGGGTCCATTCCACTCCCAGCCTAAGGGTGCTCTTCCTCAGTGTCTGTGGCCCGAGTACCAGAGGCAACACCGCACTCGGGGAAAATCTTACCAGCTCTGCAGCTGATCGAGGCAGGCGTTGGGTGGCCCCCCGATACAGGCGCTCTGCTGCCTCCGTTTCCACTCCACGAGCTCATCGTTAATCAGGATGTTCTGAGTGAGCTCGATGGCGTTCAGCAGCTCTCTGATCTTGTGAATTATCTCCTAAAGGAAGAACCGAGGTGAGACAAACTCGTGTGTAACTACCGAACTTTGAAAGATTTTTTTTTTTAAGCAAAGCACAGATCTCTTCATTCTCGGCTGGAGCTCTATGCAGAGTGGCTACAGATCTCGTTTTTTTTCCAGGCCCGGCAGGCAGAGGTACTTGC
This sequence comes from Peromyscus maniculatus bairdii, assembly GCF_049852395.1. NCBI lineage: Eukaryota > Metazoa > Chordata > Mammalia > Rodentia > Cricetidae > Peromyscus > Peromyscus maniculatus. Next base: position 65,011,010 of record NC_134864.1, on the reverse strand, counting down.
CAAGCCCAAGCTTGGTTCCCCGGACTCGCGTGGTGGGGGAGAGGAGAGACTACTGCAATGGCCCCCACCCCCACACCGAACGAAAGGTGACTAAGGACTGAAACGCCTTCTCTTCTGAGCGGAAGCAGGCTCTACCTTCCTCTTGTTGTCCAGCATCAGAAACATCTTGTGGAGCAGCAGCTGCTCCTGTTTCTGGTCGTTCTTCGCCACGCCGTTGGCTTCGCTTTCTGTGGAGGAAGGAGAGAAGGACACATGTGTGCTGTGGATGATTGACTGATACACCAAACACTGATAGGCCAGGAGCCAGGCAGGAAGATAGGCGGGACTAGCAGAGAGGAGAACTGAGGGAACAGGAAGGCGGAGAGGAGGAGACGCCAGCCTGCCGTCCAGGGAGCAGCATATAAAGGCAGCAGGTAAAGCCACGGAACACGCGGCGACATATAGATGAACAGAAATGGGCTGAGTATAAGAGTAAAAGCTAGACAGTGGTAGGCCTGAGCTAATGGTCGAGCAGTTTAAATAATATAAGCGTCTGTATGTTTATTTTGTAAGTGGGCTACAGCACTGCCGGGGATTGGCGGGACCCGGAGAGAAAAACTCCACTACGCGTGTGTAAGAAGATCAATCCAACTAAAGCCAAGGGTCACACAAACTTAGAGAAACGTGATAAAAATGAGAAGTCTGACTCTTGTTTGATGCTCACTGTAAACTTGACAGACTCCTGAATCACCTGGGGACAGGCCCCCGGCATGCCTGTGAGGGATCGTGGACTGTATTAGGGGGAAAGGGGACTTAACTACAGCGTGCATTTGTCTCTCTCTGCTTCCCGCTTGTAGACGTGAGGCTCCGGGCTGGCTGACTCCCCACGTGACAAGCTGTACCTGAACTGTAAGCTAAAACGGAACCCTTCTCCCTTACGCTGCTTCCGTTAGAGTATTTCCTCACAGCAACAGGGAAAGATACTAAGACAGTATCCACTGAAAAGACGAGAAAAAAAAAATATCCCAAGTACAGAAACAGTTAGGTGCATACACACTTAAACCAAGAACCAGTTCTCAGCAAACCACGTAAACTGGAAGATTACAAATTTCCACGTCGAACTGGAAATCTGCTACTTATGACATGGTCTGAATTTTGCTTGAATGATTATAGCAGACAGGCCATACGTCTTCTCCCAGCCACACTAATAACCTCTCCCTATTGACCAGCTGACTACCGGGGCCCTGTGTTCTCTAGACTGGCCCTCTGGTCATTTTAGTTTCTATTAGCATTTAAACAGAAAAGTGGCAACCATGAATCAGGGCATGTTGCGGTCGCATTTGAGCAATGCATCACCACGGCAGTGTCCATGGGTCAGGACACAGAAACCCCATCTGTGCGCCAGTCTATCTTCGCCACAAATGTTTTGTCCTCTTCCCCTGAAAACATCTGACAATGGCTGAGGACAATTTTGATTATCACCACTGGGGGTTGGCGGGTGGTACTACGCACATCTGGTGACTGAATCACAGGCATGGAGACAGGGCTGCAAGTGAAAACATCTGGCCCAAACGGTCAGCAGAACCGAGCACTTAAAACAGACTGACCTGGATCATCAAAGAAGCCCAAAGCAGTCGACCAGTCAGAAAACATCTGGCAAACGTTCACTACGGTAGACAGGGAAGAAATACAGCCAACGGACACTGTTTTGGGTCTTACCTCTGTTCTGCGAGGTTTTACATTTAAAGTCATATTCATCTTGTAAATCTTCTAGGGTCTTGATTTCATGCTCTATGCTCTGCAAATAAAGACATAAACAAGTTTTCTAACACCCTGAAAGATGAGACAGCCTTACAGAACTCTAATCTTTTACACAAAGATATCTCAATGATAAGAATGTAACAACATTTTTCAGAGGGTGGAACGAGCCTGTGGCTTCCAGCTGAACATAACGCAAGGAGAGGTGAGCCCTGGTGCATCCCTTATTGACAGACTGATCAGAGGAGAAAAGAAACGAACATCAGGAAAGCGGCTTCAGCAAGGGGACTTTATCTGTGTCTGGGATGATAGAAAACCAAATGTCTGCAAAGTTGGTTACTGCACATTATAACATGGCCTCCCGGCCTCTGCTGCACTCAACTGTACACATTATAACATGATATCCTGCCATCTGGTAAATTGAACTGTACACATAATAATGTGGCATCCTGGTCCTCTGCTGCACTGAACTGTACACATTATAACTCGGCATCCTGCCTGGGGTGGTCTGAAAGAAAATGGCCCCTGAAGGGAGTGGTACTATCAGAAGGTGTGGTCTTGTTGGAGGAAGTGCGTCACTGTGGAGGAGGGCTTTGAGGTCTCACACATGCTCAAGCCACGCCCAGCGAGACAGTCCATTTCCTGTTGCCTGCAAGATGTAGGACTCTCAGCTCCTTCTCCAGCACCATGTCTGCCTGCATGCCACCATGTCCCACCATGACGATATTGGAAAATCATCTAAACCTCTGAACTGTAAGCCACCTAACTGAATGTTTTTCTTTATAAGAGTTGCCACAGTCATGGTGTCTCTTCACAGCAATAGAAACCCTAACTGAGACTCTGGTACACTGAGCTGTACATTTCCCTCGAGACAGGGTCCCTCACTGATCCTGGAGCTAGGCTCGCAGCCAACAAGCCTCAGCGGTACTAATGACACCACAGAACATCTGGGTTACAGATGTACTGGACACCCCCAGCTTTTTAAATGGGTTCTGGGGATCTGAACTCAGACACTCATGCTTGTTCAGCAAGTGCTCTACCCACTGAACCACCTCGACAGCCCTTGCTTATCTATCACATTTGAGTCTCAATGATTTTATGATCTCACTGTGAAGCATTCCGTAGGGAAAAAAAAACAAGCTGTGGAAAACCCTGCCCTTTAGAAGAAAGGTGAGCAGGTGTGATTGTGTGACTGACTGGGGCAGTCCTGGTGTGATCAGGGTGAGCAGGTGTGATTGTGTGACTGACTGGGGCAGTCCTGGTGTGATCAGGGTGAGCAGGTGTGATTGTGTGACTGGGGCAGTCCTGGTGTGATCAGGGTGAGCAGGTGTGATTGTGTGACTGACTGGGGCAGTCCTGGTGTGATCAGGGTGAGCTGGTGTGATTGTGTGACTGACTGGGGCAGTCCTGGTGTGATCAGGGTGATCAGGTGTGATTGTGTGACTGACTGGGGCAGTCCTGGTGTGATCAGGGTGATCAGGTGTGATTGTGTGACTGGGGCAGTCCTGGTGTGATCAGGGTGAACAGGTGTGATTGTGTGACTGGGGCAGTCCTGGTGTGATCAGGGTGAGCAGGTGTGATTGGGTGGCTGACAGGGACAGTCCTGGTGTGATTAGGGTGAGCAGGTGTGATTGTGTGACTGACTGGGGCAGTCCTGGTGTGATCAGGGTGAGCAGGTGTGATTGGGTGACTGACAGGGACAGTCCTGGTGTGATTAGGGTGAGCAGGTGTGATTGGGTGACTGACAGGGACAGTCCTGGTGTGATTAGGGTGAGCAGGTGTGATTGTGTGACTGACTGGGGCAGTCCTGGTGTGATCAGGGTGATCAGGTGTGATTGTGTGACTGGGGCAGTCCTGGTGTGATTAATAATTAGAAGAAGGATACTAATGTAATTTACCTCACAGGTCAAAGGAATTGTAGTATTCTATTAATAGGAATATAAATTAATGTACATAGCTTAAATTTAACTACTTACCAAAGTGATCAGGTGCCTACTCCTCAATAAGTTCTTATCTGACACAGTTCAACTTGAACAAGAAATGGTATGTTCACCCTACAAACTAGCCTCATTGTTTTGAGATCTAGTCATGCATCTACATATTCTTACTCTGGATGCCCCGACTATTTCCACATTAGGGTCATGTACTTCTACTTTAGTGGAGCATTTCCCTAACAGACCGCAGAATAAATCTGCTGCAAAAATCTGGGGTTCAGACGGATGCTGCCTGAAGCCCGAGTCCAGGCCCTGCTCCTGTTACCCAGACCTGGGGCACTTTTGAACCTCTCAGCTGGGAGGCCTTTTCCATAAATAACCATCAGGTGGAGCTGGGGAGACAGGAGGGTCCCTCAGTCATTCGCTTCCATCAACTGTCTTGGGGCCTCATCTAAAAACTGCTGTAGACCTGTTATTCTAATCAAGTGTGTTGAGATGTATTTGAATGAAACGTGTTTTGTTCATCTTCTGAGTCCTAGAGAAAAACAGTGCTCTAGAAGACAGGTCACGTTTATCCTGGAGCCCCATGGAGCTCCAGGGTCACGTGTGAGAAATGTGGATGCAAAAGGCCGACAGGGGCAACATCTAGTTTATTGGACAATGAAGGCAAAGTCAACCCTGACTGCATGAGCCACAAAGAAGAAAAAGAAGTTTGGGGTTTGGAAGCCAAAGCAGAGGCCGTAAGACACAGAGCTGACCATGTCTACTTCTGTTCAGAGCTTTAGAATGATTTTTTTCTTTCAACTTAGATTGGTTATTATATTAGGTTTACACTGGGAGAAACCGAAATGTTTTCCCTTCCGAAGTGACAGAGAAATACACATATTCACTCAGTACTCACCATGACTTGGTCCTTCACGCTTCTGACTTTACCGCCCAGCTCCTTCTGCTTATCCAACATGACGGCGTTCTGAATATTCCCCTCCTGCGCCTTAACGAGAAACGCAGTGTCAATGGCCGTCACTTTCTCTGATATATTTACTCACTTGGTCACATGCCAAAGCCAGTTCCGTACCTTGCGGCCTGCCTACCTCTAAGACATTGCGAATCTTACTACAGACTCCCCATACGTGAATCCAAAACAAAACAAAACAATCTTCACTTCCCAAGCCCTGGAAAATGCGGGCAAACTAATAAAGCTGCAGAAATGTAGGCATTATTCACGTCAAGGGTTTGTACAAGTTTCCATTAATTCATGCAACTTAACGGAGCATGTAAGCATTACTTCAGGTTTGTCATATTCTGCACACAGGTTATATACATCATACCCATATAGAAGGAGAGGTCACTGGTGGATCCCGACTTCCTGGCCCCCTCCCCAACTATCAAAGGCTAGTTGGGTGACCAGGGGTGCTGTGGGATGGTCTGTATGTCAAATTGCTCTGATTGGTCAATAAATAAAACACTGATTGGCCAGTGGCCAGGCAGGAAGTAGGTGGGACAAGGAGAGAGGAGAATTCTGGGAAGTGGAAGGCTGAGGCAGAGAGACACTGCCAGCCACCGCCATGATCAGCAGCATGTGAAGACGCCGGTAAGCCACCAGCCACGTGGCAAGGTATAGATTTATGGAAATGGATTAATTTAAGATATAAGAACAGTTAGCAAGAAGCCTGCCACGGCCATACAGTTTGTAAGCAATATAAGTCTCTGTGTTTACTTGTTTGGGTCTGAGCGGCTGTGGGACTGGTGGGTGACAAAGATTTGTCCTGACTGTGGGCAAGGCAGGAAAACTCTAGCTACCCAAGGGTGTGGACAGAATGTTAAGAATGGGATACCCTCCCTTACAGTGGCCTTAGTGCTGTATGCTGCTTAGTGGGAAAGCCTGGCAATGGAGGTGGAGCCCAAGACCCTCCCCCTCAGTCCACTCACGGGACTCTGGTATTTCCCTCCTGCCTCCACTCCTCCTCCCTACCCCCATCTCCTGCTAAGGAACTGCTTCTTTGGGACCACACTGGCACTCACTGAATGCCAATATCATCCAGACCACCCTAAAGCTTTCAACAACCAGGAACACTGCGACCACAGAAGCACCAAAGGCAGCAGGTGAAACATCTACAGTCTCCTAGAAAAATACGTGTGATATAACTTTTTTTTCTAAAAATTTTATTGAAAAACAAGGGCGGGGGTGAGGTGGGCTGGGGAGAAGCTCGGTGGGTACAAGCCCTTGCTGTGAACGCAGGAGGACCTGAGCTCAGATACCTGTCACTGTGTAAAACCCAGGCACATCAGAGCACTCCTGTAACTCCAGGGCAGAGACAGGCAAGGCCGGCCTGAGAAGTCATGGCTGGCCAGCCGAGCCCAAGGAGAGCGTCCTGCTCAGTAAGAGATGCTGCCTCAAAACTAAGGTGGAGAGTGAGGAGGCAAACAGGAAACTTCTCATGTCCTCTTCTGGCCTCAGCACGCTCATGCATAGGCACACACACACAGGCACACACACACACAGGCACACACACACACAGGCACACACAGAGGCACACAGGCACACACACACAGGCACACACACACACATGCATACACACAGGCACACACACACAGGCACACACAGACACACACACAGGCACACAGGCACACACAGGCACACACACACAGGCACACACACACAGGCACACACACACAGGCACACAGGCACACACAGACACACACACACAGGCACACACACAGAGACACACACACAGAGGCACACACAGGCACACAGGCACACACAAGCACACACACACACACACAGAGGCACACACACAGAGGCACACACACACACATGCACACACACACACAGAGGCACACACACAGAGGTACAGACACACAGGCACACACACAGAGGCACACACACAGAGGTACAGACACACAGGCACACGCGCACACACACACAGGCACACAGACACACACACAGGCACACAGGCACACACAGGCACACACACACAGGCACACACACAGAGACACACACAGAGGCACGCACACAGGCACACACAGACACACACACACAGGCACACAGGCACACACACAGAGGCACACACACAGAGGCACACACACAGGCACACAGAGGCACACAGGCACACACAAGCACACACACAGACACACACAGAGGCACACACAGAGGCACACACACACATGCACACACACACACAGAGGCACACACACACACACACACACAGAGGCACACACACAGAGGTACAGACACACAGGCACACACACACAGGCACACACACACAGGCACACACACAGGCACACACACATACAGGGGACAACACTCTCTGTGTCAACACATCTATATAATTCTATGTTCTTGAAATGCTCTGAACGGACTCAGCATTTTGCACGTTTGACATGTTTAACCTGTTGGAGCCACACTCGTGTATAAGGACATTTCATCCACATGGCCCCGATTCCACTCTCCCCCAAACCTGCATTATTTTCACACACACACCAGACCTGTCATCCTACTCATGCGTACTTCATGAAGAAGAGAATGTGGTGACCTCTGCCAGCGGTGAACGGCCAGGGCGCCCGCTGTGCCTTTCACCTTCCCCAGCCTCATCCCACCCCACCCCCAAAACTAAGACTCTCCTTCACACCCAAAGAGGCCTTGGCAATGTGCTCGACCCTCAGGCGTCGTGTGGGAGGCTCAAAATGAACCTCTCCCCAAGTCACGTGCCTTTTTAACAGGGGCTCCAAAGTGGGCAAGCCTTCGGGTCCCCGGGACTAGCCAGAGGGTGGGGCCGGTGTGGCAGAGCCAAGACTGCCCCTGCCGCTTGCAATGCCCACTGGGCTGGGGGTCAGACGTGAAGAGCGGCACACCGATGTGCCAAGGTGGGCAGTCTGTCCTGCAAGCGAGCGCATCTGACACGCAGGGAGACTCACTGCATGCTGCCGCTAGTGTGAGAATCCCACATAAATAAGAACTTCCTCTGCAGGCTGCTTACGGGCAGGCCAGCTGGGCGGCAGGGCAGCCAGAATTTCACTCTAATGCTGACGGACATTAGGGTAGGTACCGAATGAACCATCCGGCTTCGGTTTAGGATACGTAATATCTACGTACGCGGCCCATCAAAGTATTTTCACTATTGTAGGGGAACAGTAACTGAATGCCCCAGGAAAGACCAGGCTCTCCAGGAATGTGACAAATAGTCAGGGAAGCAGGGAGAAAGGCCGTGGCCAGCATTAGGTTTGCTCTCTTTCCCCACGGTGGCACAGCTCACTGCGTTATCTGTTGGTGAAATGCACCACAAGGCACAGATTTTTACCGTGTCCTCTGCATCCCCCTTCCAGGGTTGGAACGGTTTGGCCAGAACTCATACGACGATGGTTTCACAGCCACCTGCCTGCCTTGTCCTCAAGTACCACCACACTTCTCAGGAAAGGAATGAAAAACGCCCCTGGGACTGCAAAAACCTCACTGAACCCAGTTGCTGGGAAAGCCCCCACGATGACTAGCAAAGCCATGTCCCCAAACACAGCGGCATTACAACTCTGATTCACCCACTGTTGGGTGTCTGAACATTTAACACGTTGCTGTGGGATGTTCTGTATGGCAAATGTGTTGCTCTGATTGGTCAATAAATAAAACACTGATTGGCCAGTGGCCAGGCAGGAAGTATAGGCGGGACTAACAGAGAGGAGAATGGAGAGAACAGGAAGACAGGAGGAGTCACTGCCAGCCGCCTCCAGGACAAGCAGCATGAGAAGATGCTGGTAAGCCACGAGCCATGTGGCAAGGTGTAGATTTATAGAAATGGATTAATTTAAGATATAAGAACAGTTAGCAAGAAGCCTGCCACAGCCATACAGTTTGTAAGCAATATAAGTCTCTGTGTTTACTTGTTTGGGTCTGAGCGGCTGTGGGACTGGCGGGTGACAAAGATTTGTCCTGACTGTGGGCAAGGCAGGAAAACTCTAGCTACAACACGTGTCTTCATCCTGTTCACAATGAAGCTTTTATTTTCCTACTGATTTTTTTTCTTCTCCTCCCAAATCCGCTGCGTCCTGCACACACCCTGTTCCTGCCTTCCCGGACTTTGCCCTCGGTAGACAGCATTTCTCCCAGTGACTCAAGTCACAGCTCAGAGTGGTCATCCGCTGTCCCCCACACACCCTGAACTGGTGTGCTTTCCCCCGCTCCACGAACCAAGTATACCTTCCCCGGCCACCCCTCAGCAAGGCTGCCAGAACCCCACGCTTCTGCCTGCTTCCACTCCTGAAGACATAGGCCCTGCCTGGCCATGCCGCGTGGCATCCTCACCCCTACCCGCAAGTACCTCGCTTCCATATCGTCGCTCACTAGGAATCAACTCATCTAGACAACGGCGCTTCTTGAAGCGCAGTTCTAGAAAAACCCCTGGATCTGACTGTTTCTGCTTCCTGAAGGTATAAAGCCAGAGGTGTACTATCCGTGACTTAAGAGAGGCCCGGGTAATAACATCTGTGAAATACGCAACGCGTTTCTATTCTAACCATCAGTGCCCGCTCAGAATAAAGTACCTGATTAAATCTTTGAGCATTTTCCAAAATCTTTCTCTCTTCCTTCAGACAGTTATAGATGATCATGGACATCTGTACGGGATCTTCCTGGAAGTTATCCTAGACACAGGTGGTTAGAATAAAAATAAATTTCAGAATAACTGTAGGTGAGAATGGAATGGAATACGAGAATGACAGAAAATCTGGCAACCGTGAAATTAAATTAAAAGTCAGACACACTGGAATCTGGCACTGCGATCATTTAATTCCGCGGACGGACGCCTTGCTTCCGAGCCCACGAGCATGGGTACTGTGCACAGCACCTGCCTCCACACAGCACAACACCACAGGATCAAAACAGCCTGGTTCAGACTGCAGAGGACCGCATGTGATTAACTGCAGGGTGTGAATCTACATACAAAGTTTGCTGCTCTTTTGGTAACACAATGGCTTACTTATGGGAAACAGAGCCTTCGGTATTTTCCTACTGACATTCCAAGCCTGAATAAAATTAATAGATCTTTGAATTTGAACCATATTAGACAAAGACTCCATTAACACGTAGGTAAATTTAATTTCATCTTTAATTAATGGTAGAATTACAAATATATCAAAGAATTGTTTTAAAATAAATTTCTTTTTATTTATTAATCAATAAATGCCTGATCTGTGTAACTATTTTATCTACTGATATGCATGAAGTTGTGGAAAAATTTCTTGAGTACAAAGAGGTCATGAGTAGAAAGTCTGTAAAATCCTGGTTTAATACAAACTTTTCTATTCCTCAAGAAGCTTACTTCCTGTCTACTAAATCTGACTTAAGGGATTTTATTTTTGCTGTTTTGGTTTTGTTTTGTTTTGGTTTTTGTTTGTTTGAGACAGGTTCTTTATGTAGTCGTAACTGTCCTGGAACACATAGAGATCTGCCTGCCTTTGCCTCCTGAGTACTGGGATTAAAGGTATGTGCCATCATACCCAGTGACATATTTTCATAAAAACAAAATACTCCTTTCATAAATTAGGGCAAAAATTACTTTAACTTACCAAATTTGAGCAATTTGATTTAAAAACAAATATTTTCACATGTGGCTCTTGAGGGGTTGGGGTGGTATTAGGTATAAAATCCAGGGTTTCAGGCAGACTGAGCCTGCACCCTAACCACTGAGCCATACCTACACCTCTTTAGTAATGCTCTGGTATCCATCCATACGGAATCTTGAAGCCAATTATCTCATGTTAGGATATGGAGACAATGCAAATGATCTAAGAACTACTCATGATGGTCTTCAACTAATTCCTCAACACAGGAACTGTACAACTATACTTTTAACCAAAAAAAATTATTCATCTCGATTTTTCTGTTTCCACTGTCAAAGACACTTTGCAAAGTTCTGTCCATCAAGTTCCTACAACAAGTCACCACCAAGCAGCCTGAATAAGCCAAATTTTATAAACTTAATATGATTTTCCTCCTCACTGGCATCAACTCACAGGTATGTTCAAAAAGGAAATAGAACAGAAGGAAGCCCATTACCTAGGGTGAAGTGTTTGGTGGGCCACACGAGACCTTTCGTCTCCATTAAAACAAGGAAGTTCTACTCTACAGAATAAATGTGGCAGCCAGGCTAAGGGCGTGCTGGGAATACCTCTGAAGACCCAATGGTGGACAGGTCTGCCAGAAGCAAGGCAGAGTGGGTCTAGTCCAAGTCACTCACCCGAGGCTGAGTCGGAAGTGGCTGAGTGACTTGGACTAGACCCGCTTTGCCTCGCCTCGTCCTGGGATATCTTCACTGGGACCCACAAGGGCTTCATATTTAGTTGGTCACTAAAATTTGGAGCTTAATGTGTGACCATAGCTCACTGCTCTGAAAAATGAAGTCCTCTTTTCCTTGGTCTAAACATTAACAATTTTTAGCAAAACGGAGTTTTTACAGCATCACACTTAAATCTGAAAACCCTTGTTTATAAAACAAATAGAAACTGTCTTTATTTACGCTTTATAAACAGCAGCCACAGAAAGAGTTTCTTTATTCCTGTAACTTCTCTAAACGCCAGTGAGCGTGTCCTGAGTAGCATCTGCCGAGGGGAAATGCAGTAAGCAGGGAGACACTTCCGGCAAAACCCGTGCGTACCTGAAGATTGCGCTTGCTTTTCCTGATGTTATGCTGCAACAAAAAGTTGTTCTCCAAAGAAAAGCGGCTGTACTGATCGTCCAGCTGAGAGAGGAGGTCATGGAAACGGATGGTGGCAAAGGAGTCATCATTGGCCGCGTGCTCCCTAGGAGACCGGGATTTACAATGCGTTCTAGACACGACCCAACACACACAAAGGAAATGCTGCTCTCCGTACGGAGATTATCAAAAGATAATGCGTTTCTTAGCTTTATTTTTTCTTTTCAAGTTGACATTGTTTTTATTAGCAATTTGCACAGTATTTCTATCACACACAAGTGACATGAAAGATTATAGAAAGCTGCAGAGAGTGTACAGAAAAACTATTCATGGTGTTTATCTCCAGAAAGAAAAAAAAGTCAGCAGGAGCCTGGACTTGCTATGTCAAATATTTTCAGAATGTTTAAAACTGTTGCCATTAATGAACAATATATTTTAGAATAGAAGGTACTCCGGGCAGTGGTGGTGCACGCCTTTAATCCCAGCACTCCGGAGGCAGAGGCAGGCAGATCTCTGTGAGTTTGAGGCCAGCCTGGTCTACAGAGTGAGTTCCAGGAAAGGCGCAAAGCTGCACAGAGAAACCCTGTCTCAAAAAACCAATAAACAAACAAACAAAGAATACAAAGTACTTAATGACTGAAGAATTCAGTTTCATGGCCACGGGGAGACTCATCCCCTGACCAGTGAGCGCTGCTTACCAGTCTTGCTTTTCCAGCCACTGGGCCAGGTACTGTCGGATCTCCATGGGAAAGCTGTCGTCATACAGCTGGTGGACCTGCTCCAGGAACTTGGAGTCCAGCTGCTGAAGTTCGTACCACTGAGACATCCTCTGCAGGAAGAAGACACGTGTGAACGGCCAGCTCCAGCTCTAGGCAAAGCCTCTGTTCCAGCGGCTCTCACCCCTCCCAAGGCTGCCACCCTTTCACACAGCTCCTTTCATACGGTGACCCCCAACCGTAAAATTATTTTTGTTGCTACTTCAGAACTGTAATTTTGCTATTGTTATGAATTGTAATGTAAATATTTTTTAAAGACATAAGTTTGTCAAAGGGGTCAGACCCACATGCTGAGAATCACTTCCTGGTCCTGTTGGTCTCTGTAAAACATGACCCGAATGGTATCTATACCCAATATTTGTTTTTTTATTGAATTTTTGAATCATTTTTTTTCTTTTGCACAGAACATCTCCTCGGGTCTTTATTCAAAGGCCAGGACAGGCCACTCCAGCCATCTCATTTCAGTGGTACCCACCCCTCCCAGGGAACACTACCCCTCCCCCTTGGTATAGTTTTCTTCAGAGCACTTATCACCCAGACTCGTCACGTGCTTTCTTTTGTACTTCATTATCCTTTTTTGTCTGAAGGAAAGGAGAGGAAACAATGTCTGGCACAAACTGGGTATCCAATAAATATTTAAAAATGAATTTCTACTTTTGTATCAAACAAGTAGAAAACATTATCAGAATTAAGGTATCACAAGCACTTCCTAAAAGTGTTTCTACAAATTACATTTTAAAACTGGTATTTAATTTTATGATTACATTTTATTTATCGTATGTGTCGCATACGTGTATACACATGTGCCACATCACGTGAGTGGAGGTCAGAGGTCAGCCTGTAGGAGTTGGTTTTCTCCTCCCACCATGTAGGTCCTCTGGCTTGACCTAACCACTGAACCACCTCTCTGGCTCAAGTTGATATTTTATATTTATGATTCATACGGTAAAGTATTTTTGTTAAACATATTTTAAAAGAAATAAATTTTCTTTTTGTTCCTACAGCAAACAATAAATTTGGCACCAAAAAAAAAAAACCTTACATCTCAATAACGAGCTTTTTTTGTGTATGTGCTGACAGGCACACGGAGAGAGTCAAGGTTAATATCAGGATTCCAGCCTCAACCCTTTATCCACTTTGTCTTTTGAGACAGGAACTGTACCCATTTTGGTTAGACTAGCTCCTGAGCGAGCCGTGTGCGCCCAGCCCTGAAGTCACACTTGCATGTCTTTACACCTGTCCTTTTTTTTTTTTTAATTGGTGATCCAAACTTGGGTCCTCATGCACGCACAGCGGGAACTAAGTGCGTGGAGCCATCTGCACAGATGGAAACAACAGCCTCGCCGGGCTGACCACACCTGAAATCACATCACTGGGGAAAGCTGAGCCAGGAAGGCCACGAGTTCAAGGCCAGCCTGAGCTGCACCAAGAGCGCAAGCCTCGCCTACAAGGCTACACAGTGAGTCACTGTGTCGGAAGAAGAGCGCTACTCAAACAGCATTGCTAAATGCCGTCTGAAAGAATAATGTCTCACTTATCTCTTCAGGTAACTATGAAGTCAGTTTTTATATTGTAATCCTAAAGGTTAAAAATTATAGCAATCCCTAATTTAAGGAAGTCTTAAGAACAAGTTTTGTACGACCGTCACGTAACAGGACACACACCAGTGAACACGGGCATCACCACATTCAGAGTGGTGAAGCCAGTCGAGTCCTGCCAGACCTCTGGGGACAGGTCTGTGTTTTCAGGTGAGGTATGGAGGTCTGTAGATACATTCCTGTTTTCAAACACTCATGTGCAGGGATGAAGTCATGTCTGCTCCAAATGTCCCTCCAATGGACAACAAAGAAATGTCTGGATGACAAAGCTAGCTACCATTTCAAATACCACTAACAAGGGCTCCAGTGTTGTGCCCAGGGTCCCCCAAAGACCACTAAGAGACCGAATCCGATGCAAAAGCAAAGAGTCTTTTTACTATTACGAGTTAACTCAGGACTCTCTGTGCATCTGACGCAGCAGCAGAGCAGGAGAGACCCTGAGTAGCAATGGGGCAGGATTTTTAAAGCAAAGGGACCTTGGGGTCTACAGACTTCATAGGAACAGACTCAGGATTGGTTTATGGGAGTGGCAATCACGTTAGTAACTTTTAATTGGCTAGGGTTAGTTGGGGGTTACAGTTACCATTTTTGGGTAGGTCTGGACAAGTCCCAGGCTCTGTCCTTCAGCTGCCATGGAGGCTGGCTGGCCTAGCACGTACTGACTGTGGGGGCTGACTTGGTGGCCCAGGCTCTGTCCTTGGCTCATGCACGTAGCTCTAAGTTGGTGAGGGTCCCAGACAGTAAACAATTGACTGAACCTTGAGCAGTCAGAGTACGTGCAGAAAGGGAGCTACTGCAAGGACTATGTCTTTAGTTCATGGCCCTCCCAGAGACTGCTTGCTCAAGTCTCAGGAAACTGAAATTGAGGCCTGATCTCTGAGAGAAGACTGAGCAGCCTGTTATGGCGTCTGCCTGGTCCTTGCATCCAGCCCACCACTGTGGCATGTCTGTGTAGCAATTTGATATTTTACATCTGGTTTATTTACCCATGTTGACATCCAAAGCAGTACCCACCGTGCCTCATTAGGGACGTGCCCAAAGTAAATGTGATGTGCTGTTAGATACTTAGTTACTCCTCTGTGCAGGTACTTGTTAGGACTGTGTGTGTGCTAAAGCACATATAGACTGGATACAAACCCATGCATCAACAGAGTCATCTTAACAAACCCAGAATCAAGTTCATATTCTCATTAAACCTGGGACTGGCAAGACCCTCAATCACCCGGCTCAAACCGAGTTTGGGGGTGCCTCCAACAAACATCCTACCCTCCCAATCTAGCCTGGGCCACGAACTGGACCACGCTGCTGCCAACAATCAAAGTTCTATATAAATGGCCCTTCTTCCTAAAGCTGTCCATCACGCCCACATCTAGCTTCCTTGGGTGAGAACCTTATGGCACTTTGCTTTTACAGCATCAGCTCCAATCTTCCCTGTGAAGTGTACAGCGTTGTAAGCATCCGAGCCTCGGAGGTGATTCACTGTGCCATTAGCATCCTCTGGACCCTGAACAGTGCCCGGTATATGGCCTCAATCCTAACTGTTACTGAGCACGGAACAGTGTGTTCAACAGAAACCTTGTATGTTTCAGTAGGCGCTGGAAAGCAAAAAGACAAACCCCATGATGATCCTACAAGTTTGAGTCCGGCATCCTCGCTGAGCAGTCAGGGCTCGTCATTTCTTCCAGATAACAACAACTTTCACCCACCTGTGCACCTACCCCAGAACTCTCTGGTAGTGCCCGGGAGTTATTATTATTATTTTTTTTAAATAATCATGATATTAGTGCTTCTGCAGTAACTAAATACCACTTCTAGGTTCCAGAAACCCGGTGAAGGGCATGCATTCCAAATGCATTCATTCCCACGAACGCGACCTGGGCTGTCAAGAACACTTACCGGGCTGTCTCCGGGTGCAGGCTGGGGATTTCAACCCGAGCAGCCACCACACACAGCAAGTTGGGTGCCTGCTGCACGCACGCACAGGGTGGCGGCAGCTCTGGGGACCGGACAGTGCGGATACAACTGTGAAAAAGAAGAAACAGTTAACGGCGGCGGCGGTGGAAAGGAGGTGGGGCGAGCGAGGGTTAAGTGGGAAGCGGCCGCGTCTTCCGGGGAGAGGTTTCTGTTGCACAAGTTCGTTTCTATGACCCCAGCACCGCGAACGGCCGGGGTCCCGGCGCCCCGCTCCCGCTCCCGCCCGCACCCGGGGCTCACTCACTGCACGCAGGTGCCCGAGCCTGGGCAGATCTCCCCGCGCCGCTCAGCTGCGTCCCGAGGGGGTCTGTGGGGCGCGGTCCCCGCGGTGGCCCGGGCGCCTGGACAGACTCAGGGCTGGAAAAAACGAAAGCACCGGGCTGGAGAAAAGGCCGCGGGCGCCCCGCCTCCTTCCGCGCCGGCCAATCAGCGGCGGGGTTCAGCCGGCTGTTCCGCGGGCGAGCCGCTCCCCTCCACCGTGCAGCCTGGCCGCCGCTCCGCCTTCCTACCCCGGTCTCCCCGCCCCGTGTGGGAGCGCGGTGCAAACCGCAGACCCGAGGTCCTGTTGACAAGTTTGGAGAACAGCGAGAGGGAGGCTCGGCCTCGGAGACCCGGCGTTAGCCAGCCGCACCGCTGAGAACGCGGAACTGGGGACGAGCTGGGGACGACTAAAGGCAGAGGAGAACGGAGGTGGGGTCCCCCCAGGGCCCACAGGGAGGTTCCAGAGTTGGTGTCCTCTTCTGACATCTCCAGGCACCAAGCATGCCCGCGGTGCGCATACATACGTGCATGCAAGCGAAACACATGAAATAAAACGAGTAAATCCACTCAAGAAGTTTAAGAAAGAAAACAAAGCTTGAATACAGCTGACACCTCCGTTATGGTCATCACGATGATCGAACCTCTCTGCCCCTTCCTGCCTCTCTGGACTTCTAGGGCCCCCATCTCCATTTCCAAACCACTAAAGGCTAATGTCAGGACCTGCTCTACCCTTCTCCCGCTGTACCTCTGGCGGCCTCCCCTGTCGCTTCCATGTCCTGGGTCGCTCCTAGATGTATACCAACCCTTGGCTTCCCTCCAAGCCCCACAGTTCCCCTGTCCTTGGATACCTGTTGACTCTGTAAACCAACTGTACTGAAAACAAAAGCCACCGGCTTTCTCCTCATACCCTTCTTAGCCTGGAAGTGATGTGTGACAAGTCACAGAAGCTGCGTGCCTTCTCCTCGGTCTCCACGCTGGGGCCTTAAACCTCGCTGGGTCTCGTTCCTCCTCCTTCCTAAGTTTCTTTCTTTTTTTTCTTTTTCTTTTTGGTTTTTCGAGACAGGGTTTCTCTGTGTAGCTTTGCGCCTTTCCTGGAATTCACTTGGTAGCCTAGGCTGGCCTTGAACTCAGAGATCCGCCTGCCTCTGCCTCCCGAGTGCTGGGATTAAAGGCGTGCGCCACCACCGCCCGGCCTTCCTAAGTTTCCTTTCCTCCCCTCTGTCTCCTCCACCACCCCTCTCCTCCTGTCTGGGTCACTGCAGCAGCTTCCCTGAGACTGCCTGGCTTCAGCTTTTCACGCCCACGGAATTCGTTCTCCAGGTAGTCGTTTTAGTGATGTCCATCTAATCGCAGAGCTCATCGTGTCATTCCAACCTGAAAAATTCATGACGGCTTTTCTTGCTTGCTCTTATACAATTTGAATTTCTCGGTATCTTCTGTGAAGCCACCTTGTTCTCCTATCAGTTTCTCTAAATAGGCATTTTTATTCTTTGAATAAGCCAAACTCTTTCCCCAAACTCAGAGTCCTCTCGCCGGTCATGCTCTCTTTGGAAAGTCCCCGAGCCAACATATGTGCTCTCCAAATTCTTTGATGGGTGACGCATCTTAAAAACCTCGGATCAAACATCACTTCTCTATGTGGGTATGACCGAGGCCCGACTAGACCTTCTCGGAATGTACACCTGTAGAATCAGGTGGTTCCTTCAAGTAGATGGAAGCTGAATCAAGCCTTGAATAGGACAGCAACTTCAGGTAGCAGAAGGATCTGAGTAGTTTCCCAGGGATGTGCATAGGTGCGTGCACATTACAGCCATTATTCTTTCTCCGTCTGTCCAGTCTATTTTCTTGTCACATATTCTCCCTCCCGAAGTCAGCACAGAGCTGACTCCACAAACGCCCTGCCTTTCTTCCTGTCTGGTCTCTCCTTATCTAATTACCCAATTAAATTTGTCTATATTTTGCCCTCAGAGTTTTCATTTCAACTCTTTCTTGTGTTTTTTGAAGTGTCCAAGTCCTATTATGTCTAAGAACTACAGTTTCTGGAGGGAAATCACTCTCTTATTTTGTAGGTACTACCATGTAGGATATCAGCTGCTAAACTGGACAGGGGAAAGTCTGAGGTCTCAACCCTACTCAAAGAACTACGGCCAGCTAATGAAAGCTGGGAGAAGGAGTGGTCCTCCTCAGGGAAGAGGTTTCCAGTGCCCCAAAAGCCAGCCCTGAAAACTCACATACAAGTAAAATTATGCAGATTGAACAGACTGTACTTAGGTTATATACATGCAAATAACACTTGGTAAGAAAAGCGGTCATGACTCTTCAGGAGAGCAGGGAGGGGTGGACGGGAGGGCTTGGAGGGAGGAAAGAGAGAAATGTTGCAATTATATTAGATTCTCAAATGTTTAGAAATAAAACACAGAAGCAAACAAAAAACATTCAAAAAAAAAAAAACAAAAACAAAAACAGAAACCTACAAGAAGGAAACTTCCAAATACACAATTCAACTCAGGAAGCTGAATCTTTGTAACAGCAATATGAAATACGCAAAAGGCATAAAACTTAAAAAAACAACAATTGATGCTGTATCTGGTAAATTATAATTTTCAAATCTTTTTTTTTTCTTCCTAACGTGTCATGGGTTCACTGAGAGTAGAGCATTCATTCCTCTCTGGACCCTGACTCAGGCTTGTGACTTCTGCCAGCGAAAGGACCGGTGGCGTCCTGCTGTCCGGGTACTTGCCACACTCTTTTGGCGTCAATTTGTTATTCTTTGCCCATTCTCTTTCCAGGACATGGTGTCCCCAGGTGCAGCTGCTCCTACAGCCTGATCCGGGGAAAAGGCCAGTGCAACCCCCTAGAGCTGGGGAACTGTTCCACGTCGGCTATCCTGTGTATCTGAGATTCCCCCACCCTCTGAGACAGCTACTTTACAGATGACAAAATAATCATTCTAACTAATCTCAGCAGGTTAGAACGCTGCTGGGCATTTTACCAATAGGGAAAATTTAAAACAATAAATACAAAGACTTGCATGGGGTTTGAAAGAAAAGGCCAGGGTATGACAAGATGCCCTTTAATGACTGGAAATCAACCAGAAGCATCAGGTAAGAAGAAATTATGCTTTAGCATGCCTGAGCTTGTATGCAGATAAAAGGAAGTCTGTGGTGGTAAGGAACCTGGGACCCAAACTGTACAACAAATAAGGAAGGCACTGGAATAACTCGTGATGTTGCGGGGAAAGACCCCGAGAAAGCATTCTGAATCTCTCATTTCGAGAACATTTATTTTTTCCTGGAACAAAACAACAACCAAGAGCATTCCTTATTCACCCCTTCTTATATTCTCCAGTCACCCACTTACATGAATTGGTTATACCTATCTTCTTGCACAAAGCATGTATAGCATTATTTAAGTCATTAAATAAATATTTACAGTAATGAGAAATAGAAACATGGAGATAGAAACGCCAGGCAAATGGAGAGATACTATCATTTACACAGTCCTAGGCCAGGCAAATGGATAGATACTATCATTTACACAGTCCTAGGCAAGGCAAATGGATAAATACTCTCATTTACACAGTCCTAGGCCAGGCAAATGGATAGATACTATCATTTACACAGTCCTTCTTCCAGTGTGGGACTTGATGGCCCTCTGTTTCCTGCACCTCTCTGCAATACGGCAGTGTGCTTACTTCCTTAACAGATGAGGGAACATTTTCTTCAGCCTTCGAATCGGGGCTGACCTGTGACTTCCTTTGAACAATATTAGGCAACAGATACGACACTGTGTCAGCTGGAGGCTGGCACTACATAGTGTCAGAGCCCTGCAATGTCTGGACAAGTCAGGCTAGCCTGAGGGATGAAGTGACCCCGCATGGGCTGAGGGGTCAGTGCTGTTCTTCAGGGTGAGCCCTTAGATTTGTGAGAAAACTCCGGCAAGATCAGATGGCCTGACCCAGGTGAGCAGAACATTGGCTAGTCTTTAACCAGCAGTGGTAAATGGTTGTTTTGCCATGTTATGTTGGGAGACAAGTTGCATTTGACGTGCATATGTTATATATCATATCACTGATACAGACTGTGGGGAGCAGAGCGTCTAAGAACTGAATTTTAAACAGATTCTCAAGTGGAACAGGCTTATTTCCCTTTCCCATGGCACCCCCCCTGGAGCATCTCTTCAAGGAATGCCTTATCCTGTGTGTGCTTAAGACAGTCTCATCAAAAAACTTAGGTTTGGAATATTTCTTCACAGCCTTGATCTGTTTCAAAACGGCAGCTAAATACCCAACAAATAAATTTATAGTAAAATTCCCCTTGCCTCTCAACCGACGTATTCTAACTTAGCTATACCTTCTTGTCAGTGGTATTGCCATAATCCAAACGGCTATCCATTGGAATTCCTGCCTGCCAATGCTTTCTTACTTCTCCTTGCCAGCTCTAAGTCTTGCTCCCGTGCACTCCCAAGAAGGCCCCTTCACTGGATAGACGCCCTTTTTGTGTATCTGGAACATGGTTGAACACATGGAAATAGATTGTTTTTAAAATTAATTATTTGGGTTTAGATTTTGTATAATCCTTTATCTTGGTGTGTGTTTCCCTCTCAGCTAATAACAGCTCTGTAAGAGCCCCTGTACCTTGCAGCTTGTTGAAATACAAGGCACATGCCACATTGTAAACTTGCTGGTTGCACATTTTTTCCCAAAACACTCTGTAGAGACTGGACACCATGCATGAACCGCCAAACCAAATTCTTTCAATTAACGACAAGTTGTACATCATGCAAAATTTTACTAAACATTAAAATGCTAAGGATGGAGAGATGGCTTAGTGGTTAGGAGTCTATTCTGCTTTTAGAGCAGGCTAGGATTGAGTGCCCAGCACCCACACTGGGCAACTCACAACCATCTGAAACCCCAGTTTCAGTCCCAAGGGATCACATATCCTCTGGCCTCTGAGGGCGCCTGCATGCATGTGGTGTGCATAAACTCATGCAGGAACACGCATATTCACATCAAAACAATAAATATAATTTGTGAAGACTTTTACAATATTCTTGGACTTAACAGGAAATCTACCATTAGGAAATAACCAGCTATGTGTGAAAGGTTTGTGCTGGAGGGCACTGTTACCAAAGCTCCACTTGTATCCGTGGAAAGTCGTCCAGCTGACAAATCAAAGCACAATTCATGTGACAGAATATCAAAGTTATGCTGACAAAGACTATTTAGTGACATTGGAAAACATCCAATTAACAGCCAACAAAACAGAAAAAGAATAAGAAGTAGTCTGTATTGTAAGAATCCTGCAAATATAAATGAACAAAACTAGTCTAAAATGCTAACGTTAAGGTGGTGGGTCACGTTCACCTACATTTTTAAATGCCCACCAATCCCCAGGAGCAGCAGCCTGGCCGGGCTTTAGGACCCCGCGGGCGGCCTGGACGGTGCTCGCCGCTAGGGGCGCTGCGCCGTGCGGTGTGCGAGCCGCCGCCGGGGGGTGGAGGCGGCTGCTGGGAAGAGCCGCACCACGTGCTTTCGGGGAAACCAGCCGGCACCGAGAAGCAGCTGCTCTGCGAGGAAACCGAAAAGCGAAAGCGCCTGCCGGCGGGCAGTGCGCAGGCGCGGGCCCGGGGGGTTTCCCACCGGCTGCCCGCCCCGCCCCCGCCGCCGCGCCCCGCCCCCGCCGCGCCGCGCCCCGCCCACTCCCCCCCCCCCCCCCCGCGCATCTGCAGGGCCGCGCATCTGCAGGGCCGCGCATCTGCAGGGCCGCGCATCTGCAGGGCCGCGCATCTGCAGGGCCGCGCATCTGCAGGGCCGCGCATCTGCAGGACCGCGCATCTGCAGGACCGCAGAAGGCTCTCCCGCGCGCGAGGAGAGCTGCGGTTGCTCGGGCCTCTGCGGACTTGAGGGGAGCGGAGGGTCCTCGTTCTCCTCGTCCTTCCTTCCCAAGACTCTCCCTCCCCCGAGTGCACACGGGCTACCCCCCCACCCCCCACCCCGGGTCCTGAGCCAGAGATGGGCAGTGAGCGCCTCGTTGGCTACAAGCGGGGGCAGGCACATCCTTTCCTGGTGTTTTCGTGACCCCTGCCACCCAGGGTGATCACGGACGTGTGGAAGAACCAGAAGGAGGAGAATCGCTTAATCACTGGAAAATGATTCTGACTTTGGCTGGCAAAGGAAGAGGCCCTGGGCCCTGCCTGCCGTT
Source organism: Peromyscus maniculatus bairdii (assembly GCF_049852395.1). NCBI lineage: Eukaryota > Metazoa > Chordata > Mammalia > Rodentia > Cricetidae > Peromyscus > Peromyscus maniculatus. The sequence goes on along the minus strand of NC_134864.1, from coordinate 64,988,842 downwards.
TTTTATGACTTATCTGAATCTGGGAGGCAGAGTGATTGAGTCCTGTAGCTTTCCTCAGCCACTACGATTGAACGTATGGGTGACATTGGCAGCAGTCTTGTGTGAAGGACCTGCCCAAGTGGCATGCCTCTTCAGAGAGCACACCCACACACACCTGACTTCCACACCCCCAACATACAGCTGATACATAAATCCCACGTGGAAAAACCATGTTTATTCCCCACTGTTGCAACTCGGGACCAGCAGGACAATATGCAGAGCCCAGCGCAAAATGAAAATGTGGGGCAAGTGGAAAACCTACTAAGGGTTCTTGAGGCAAGGCACGCAGCCACTCAAGAACAGAGTCTAAATGCCCTGTCCCGGCAGGGACATTCCACACGGACGAACACCGGTTGGCTGGTTCATTTCAAAAGAGTCCTTGTTAGATGTTCGTTTGAACACAGACTTAGCTATAAGGAAGCACATTTTATACCACCACTCCCGTGTTTACGTCTCTTGGCTTTCTACAGCATCGGCAATAGAATCCAGAGCCTTTTGCTTTCCCCACAGAGGGCCCTACATAATTTGGCCCCATCTGCCTATTTCCTCATTTTATCTCATTGTCGGTACTTCCGGGCTCCTCTCCCTTCATCCTTGGCTTCCTGGGTTCTTGAAATACCCCAAGTTTTTAACCTACTAGTCCTTGGGATGCTGGTTAACGGGCTAAGTTCATGGGCTGCCACCCTGCCATATTTGGCTGGGTCACCTCCTTGGAAAGGCCTTCACTGGTCACTTCTTCCAATAACCTTTTATAACCCTCATATCACTAAATCTGTCCCTCTGTATTATTGTCTGTTTTCATTTATCCTCACCAGAGCATAGCCATTTCAGGAGAAACTTTTGCTATGCTACAGCTTTGTTCTACTCACATGTCATGAAAGAAACCTACAGCCTCAGTTTGTCTCTGTGTGTAATTGAAAGGACCAAGCAGATGCCATAACAGGCTGCTCAGTCTTCTCTCAGAGATCAGGCCTCAATTTCAGTTTCCTGAGACTTGAGCAAGCAGTTTCTGGGAGGGCCATGAACTAAAGACATAGTCCTTGCAGTAGCTCCCTTTCTGCACATACTCTGACTGCTCAAGGTTCAGTCAATTGTTTACTCTCTGGGACCCCTCACCAACTTAGAGCTACGTGCATGAGTCAAGGACAGAGCCTGGGCCACCGAGTCAGCCCCCACAGTCAGTACGTGCTAGGCCAGCCAGCCCCCATGGCAGCTCAAGGACAGAGCCTGGGACTTGTCCAGACCTACCCAAAAATGTATAACTGTAACCCCCAACTGACCCTTGCCAATTAAAAGTTACTAACGTGATTGCCACTGGCACAAACCAATCCTGAGTCTGTTCCTATGTAGTCTGTAGACCCCAAGCTCCCTTTGCTTTAAAAACCCTGCCCCATTGCTACTCAGGGTCTCTCCTGCTCTGCTGCTGCGTCAGACAGACAGAGTCCCGAGTTAACTTGCAATAGAAAGACTCTTTGCTTTTGCATCAGATTTGTTCTCTTGGTCTTTGGGGGACTCTGGATACAACGTAATGATCACCTTCTCCCCTATAAACACATAGAGTGACACTGTATGCTCACCATGGGAGAACTGAGGGAATAGACACAGAAATTGTTGTGACTCAGGTGGGAAATCCTGCACCAGAAAGGCAATACTTGATACAGAGCAGTTCTCATAATTATTTCTAATGCATTTCTATCATTATCACAGGCTAATTCAGCTATTCAGACCTTACAAAGGTCCTTAGGCCTCCTGGGCTGTGCATATATACTCAGAAACACTTTCCTACAGAATGCAAATGCGAAGGCCAGCCCTTTGTACCGCTCCCACACTCTCTGCCGGTTTACCCCGTCTGGGTGGTTTCTCTATTTCTTTGCATCTGTAGAACAGCTGTTTAAGGCAGTGACTGCCAATCCTGACGGAATGTTGTGGGGCCCTTGCACAAGTGGCAATGGACGTGGGTTTAATGAAGGCAGGGTTGGGGAGTATTTCAGGGACACTGGGTTCACCTGCGAATGGACAGACATGGGGGCTGTTGGGTACACATGGGAGATATCTAAATCAAAGCAAAGCAGGGAGTTAATAACACATGATTCTAGATCATTTACCGGCGCTCAGAAGTTGAGCTGGCAGCAACACTGAGAGGAAGTCTGTTCTGTGCCGTATCGAAAACAGGTGTGCTGTGGTTAGACAGGGTGTGTACAGGAGACTGTTCTGGGAGTCTAGAGCTGTAGGTATCCTAGAGAGAAGTCTAACTTGGTCTTGCAGGCCAACCAAGAAGCAAAGAGAAGGGGTGAGCCATTGCTCTTGTGTTCAAGCACTGGTATTAACTGTCTATTAAGATTATATTGTGCTTGGCTCTAGGGACAGTCCTGCTAACAGAGCTGTCCTTGTCCCGTGCATGCAGAAGACACAGGAGATGTGCACTTGCTGGGAGACCTAGAGGGAGCTGTGGAGAAGGCGTGAGCTGAGCCTTCCTCCCAGATGCTGACACACGAGCACATCTGGCAGGGAGGCTGTTCGGAGTCTGAAGCATGTGTGAACATCATCCAGGGGAGAGGGTCGGCAGAACAAGACTGGAGAATTGAAAAGAGCAGAGGGAGGTGAGGTAGTCTGAGCCTCACGGACTTTGGAAAGATCTGTTGAGAATCATTGTCCTTATTCAAAGCTTAATGTTAAATATACTTTTATATTATGGGCCTTTTTGGCAGTCTGACAGAACCTATGAACATCTCTAAGCATAATGTCTTTAGTTAAAATTCCCAAGATTAAAAAGGAAACCAGTTACAATAAAATATATGTCTAGTGAACTTGGTGACGCATAGAACCAAGAACCAGACTGAAATAATCTTCGTGACATAATGCAAGTGCTTCTCTTCATGGGTGGCCTTCACTGGGATCTAGCAGAGGGTGTGAGGAATGCAGTTCCTGAACTGTGCTTAGTATATACAATATTCCGAGGTGACTAGGACTGTGACATGAGACACAGGAGGTATGGGTTATGATTTGCTGCCTTTAACTCAAAATAGATGGAAATCTCGACTCAGGTAGAAGTTAGTGGAAATAAAGCCATTAGTTCAAATTCATGAGCTGTTCAAATTCATGAGTCCCTGAATTCTATCCCTCTACTCCAGCAAAATGTGCAGGGTTACGAGTCATCCAAAGATCTGAAGCAGGAGTGGAAGGATTCCATTTTTATTTTTATTATTGTATGATGTTTGGATGTGAGAGTCTGGTCCCATGTGTGCACAGAGACCATGTGGAGGTCAGAGATGAACTTGCAGGAGTAACTTTTCTCTTCCCACCTTGTTTTTGAGGGTTCTCTTGTTTCTGGCAGGCTGCTCACTCCAGGCTGGCTGACCTCTGAGTTTCTACACAGTTCTCCGTCTCTGCTTAGGTCACAGAAGCAAGCTGCCGCGTCACATTTGTTATGCGTGTTCTTGGGACCAAGCTCAGATTGTTGGCTTCTGTGGTGAGTGGGTTTTGTAGCTTTATCACAATGTGGTTTATTTTGTAGCTTTATCGCAGAGTCCTCCTCATAAGGATCCAGATAGGTATGGTCTGTGCTTTACAGTTATTTTATAACCCTATGGATATGTTAGAATTCATACTGGCACAATAAAGAGTTCATTTTATTGTATATTAATTATACTGAGAATCCAGATTTTAAAAATGAAATCAGTTGAATCACTAAATGTTCAAGTTCAACTTTTAAAAGGTATCTGTCCTTTGTCAGAAATTGGAGCAAGTGTGAACAGTACCCAGTCTGCTAAGTCTGAACTGTGTCATTATTTACTCAACGGTATAGAAAAGTCCTATGCTTGACCCAAAATTTTATCCCCTCTACTTCAGGGAGCGCACGGGCCTCCTGAACCACTTGAGGTGAAGAAAAATCCATTGTTTGCACACGCATGTGGGGGCCAGAGGACAGTCTTGAATGTCATTCCTCATTCCTGCCTACCTTTCCCTCAAGATACAGTCTCTCGCTGGCTTGTAGTTAACCTAGGAGGTGACGCTGTCTGACCAGTAAGCCTCCGGGATGCTGCCTAGCTCTGTGGTTACAGACAGATGGGTGTGTGTGTGTGTGTGTGTGTGTGTGTGTGTGTGTGTGTGTGTGCGCGCGCGCGCGCGCACGCACGCACGCGAGTGTGTGTGTTTAATGTGGATTTTCATCTTTAAACTCCAGTTCTGGTGCTAGCAAGAAAAACAGTTTACTGGCTGAATCATCTCCCTCGTTGAAGTGATACTAAAAACGAGTTGGAAAATGTGTATCTGTGATTGGTCTGGGACCAGTGAGAGAAGGGAAATATTTTGAAATCAAATCTGTATCTTATTTCATTAAAAGCATCTTATTTGCCATCGGCTTGTTATGGACTTGTTATGAAGGTTTGTGTCTCCAAAGTTAATGTGCTAAAATCAAGGTTTAAATCAGAAACATTCCTGCTGATTTATACTTGATGATGAATGCTTGGTTCCGGGCACTGTTTTGAAGGTTATGGATCTTTTAGGAGGTGGGGCCTAGCTGAGGAAGTAGGTTACCCGCTTTGGAGGTTAAATCTGCTCTTAGTTCTGGCTTGCCTTTTCTTGTGTCTGTCTGCCACACTGAGAACAGCCTTGCCCATGCATCCTCTGGAGCTGCTGCTCCATGTGTCCCCGCCATGATGGACTGACATTGAGAGCCAGCTAGCATTCCCTCCCCGCTTCTGTCAGGAATTTGATCACAGAGGCTCTAACCTGTGGCTCTCACCAAGATGAGCTCTCAGGAACGGGACTGTCACCCTCACATGAGCTCCCAGGGCGCTCTCCACTGTATGATGACACAAGACGATGAAACGTTGCCTTTCTGCAGCCCTGAAGAGGGAGAACCCGCCCCTGCTGGCACCCGATTTTAGACTTCCAACTTTTGGAACGGTGAGAAGAAATAAGTTCCCGTTGCTGGAGCCGTACCGTCACGGTACTTTTATAGCAGTCTAAACTAAACCACAGTTAAACAGAAAAACCCGTGGCGGTAGGGTTTGGTGGAAATGCGCTCCAAATTCCATCCCATTGCATTTCCAGCTCGTGGCCCAGTTTAAATCAGACTAAACAGGAATCTCCTCTGGCCAAATCCTGTCACCCAAAAAGATGATCTCTGGAGTACAAGTCTCACTTGAGGAAGTATCTTGCAACCATGGAGTCAAGAACTTGGTTTGGGGGGGCTAGTTGTATACTGTGTTCACAAAAGAGCCAAGTTAGATTCCCAGAAGCCACACCTGGCGGCTTACAACTGCCCGTAACTGCCGCTTCCGGGAGATCCAATACCCCTGGAGCCTGAGGGTGCTTATGCTTACGTGCACATGCCTGCCCTAGGTTAAAAATAATATAAACTAAGCTTAGAGAGAGAACTTACTTTGATTTTTCTGGATGCAAGTAAAAATAACCACTTATTGAACTCACAGGGCAACTCCTGCTTCTAGTAAAGAGAGCAAATCCCTCCTTCCATGAACTTTCTAGTCCAGCACCAACAGCACGTGATGGCTGTGACTACATAGGGAACCTTGGCATTCTGTCACCAAGCTCTATTTTGAAAACTTTTTACAATGTCTGCTAGGCAGGTATGAATCTGTGGCACTTCTCAAAAATTCCAGGGAATGAGAAGCTTCTAAAACCCTGCTGACATCTTAGTCCAGTGCAGCATTTCCTGGTAGGAAATTGCAAGCTTACTGCACTGCCCACATTTATAGTACTTCCTTCAATTTGACTGTCAGTTTCAGGCGACTTCAGGAAGCTGATTTCCAGAAGGCAGTAGGAACTGAGAATGTCCTGAAGTTGGCCTCGTCCTCATCTCATATCCAAGACACATACCCAAGAGCAAACGGGTAAAGGACTAGGCTTGGGACAGGTGGCGGGCTGCTCCATAGAGACAGTCGGCAGCTTAGCTGGGAATGTGAGTGAGCACCAGAGATAAGGGTAACTGGTTGTGAGTGTGTGTGTGTGTGTGTGTGTGTGTGTGTGTGTGTGTGTGTGTGAACATGAATACATACACACAGAAAGGCCAAAGGCAGAGTAAGCAATAACATCATAGACCACAGTCAGGCTGAAATAATGCCCAAAGTACCCCTGCAGCTTATAGACTTGCAGTGCTACTCAGTCAAGCACCTCACTTCTCTCCACCTGAGACTGAAAGGTCTTGCCCCCTCTGTAGTCTCAGGTTAAGTTCCAGGACCAGAGAGGAGTGGAATCAGAAGGGATGGCTGAACCCATTCAATCCAGTGTGTTCTAGAGATGTGTGCAAACTACAGGGGATGCCAGGAATCCCAGGTCCAGGCTGCTACCTGCATCCCAGTCTGCATTTCCTGAGACTTCTGCCCATCTGTCCACGTGCAGTGTTTTTAATGTTAGTGCACTTATGTGCAGGGATGACTCTGGATCCTGCTTCCTACTGAGAGACCCAGCCTGGTAGATGTGATGAGGTTGGCCTGGCAATCTGGAGGCTTCATGATTCATCCCTGGGGCCTGTGAATCTCTGCTGTTCGTGTCTCATCATTTCCCCATCTTGGATCTACTTTGATGATTCTTATCTAGGTTTCCAGCTAAACCTTCCTGTGGTTTTGAGTAATTCAGACATGATACCGTATTCTTGACCCACCCTGAAATGTTAACATAGCTTCCAGAGCCAAAATAATAAATAAAGCCTGAGAAATAAAGTCAGAAACAAATGCATGCAAAGCAGCCTTCTGTTATATTGTCACGAACATAGGTTTCTCGAAGCTGTCTTTTCCTGCGTGTTTATCTGAAGCTTTGGTTTTTAGCATTTCAGTCACAGCACTCCCAGTTGGGGAATGTCACCTAGTGAGAGGAAAGCTTCGGATTTGTGCCATTTTCTAGAAACCAGTATTTACAAAGCTGAAGAAATGAATTGTGGACTTTGGCAAAGAGCAGTCTCCGTTTTCATCTGCTCTCTTCCTTGAAGAGTCGCTTTGTACCGTCACTCAGAATATGGAGACTTCATCTAAGATTGAAAACGGAAATGATGGTTAAGGAAGCTGTTTTGCAAATGAATCAGTTTTGAGGGAGTAAACAGTCTTTTGTCTACTAAACAATCTGTAATCTTTCTACCAATTAACTAAGAATTCATTAAAGTAATTAGGGCTGATCAGCCTGAAATAAAAGGTGTAATTCGAGCAGATGAAAAACTGCGCTAACAAGTCCACTCACGGGGCAGGCAAAGCGGCTGAGTGGGTGAAAGCTATTGCCCCAAAGGCCCGAGTTCAACACAAAAACACACACAATAATTAAAAACTAAAAACCCACTCATCGCACTAAAAATAATAGAAAACGGGTACAAAATGTGGCAAAACTTCAGACAGATATAAGTAACTTGGTGAGTTAAGGATATCCAACATTGGAGTAAGCCATGGATTTTCCATCCTTGGAAGTCTTGAAGAATTTAATACCTTTTGACTTTTAGCCAAGAACCAGTTTCCTGGGCATCCAGATCCCACAAGGTTTTGTTCACCCTGATGTATTCACCTGGTGTAAACTGGGGCTGTTAAACCCTTTTGCGGCATTGGGGGATGGAAACAAATAGAATGCATCCCAAGTAACATTATAGATGATGACACAGTTCTTAAAAAACACTTATGCTTGGGCGGGAGAGATGGCTCAGCAGTTAAGAGCACTGGTTGTTGCTCTTCAAGAGAACCCAGGTTCAATTCCCAGCCCCCACGTGGTAGCTCACAACTGTCTGTAACTCCAGTGTCAGGGGATCAGACACCTTCACAGCAATGCACATAAAGCAGAGTTAAATAAATTATTTAAAAAATACTTGTGCTTCTATTGTTCTTCATGGGCTAGATGGAAGGGCCGCAAAGACTGGCTATGCAACAACCAAGAGAAGTTGGAACTTGTGGTTCCTGAATGTCTTAAGAGAATTGCCAGAGGAGACTTGCAGACCTTGGTTGTGTGTGTGCTGGGGGGGTGGTATGGCCCATGGATGCACCAGGAAGAGAGAGGTACAGGGGACATTTGGCCCTCTGGTGTTGTGGTAAACACCTCAAAGCAGTTCTTTCAGGCCACGGTGTTTGCTCTTGGTAGCTACATCCTTAGCAACGTGCATGCCGCACCAACAGCACCTTCTGTTATAGGCTCTCGAATGTGGGCTAGCAACCACGCTTTCTCCTCGCCCAGGCAGTGCGGCAAACCCTGGGATTCACATCTGCCTCGCTGCACACAGCCTAGACCATGGAAAGGGGAAGAACGTACTGCTGTTTCAATTGTGGTAGGGCTCAGGTTTTCTCTCAGCACAGCGTATACACTCGGAGACATGGGGAGAAGGTCTGAAGGAGACTGCGGCTCCATGGCATCGCTGCGGCTTAAAGAGACAACAGGAGAATATCACAAGGGTTATAACATAATAGCTCACAGTCACCTGCTGTGTCCGGGACTCACTGAGCGCTTTATCTCTCTGTGACACTGAGCTGCCTAATTCATCACTTCATATCAGAGCATTCAATCTGCTGTGGAATATATGGCATATAAAAAGGCGGCTTTATAATTACAGCCCTAACAGACTGGAGAGTGTGCCCTGAAGACTAGCTTTATGTGTTCAAAGAAATAAGACATAAAAGGCTTTATTGGGCATTAAAAATGCTTTATCCTCGGTTATATGTACTCTGATCTGCCCTTAAATCTTTTAGGAAAGCTTTTTGAGAAAAAAAAAATCAATTCAATAATAAATATTTTACATGTGACTAAAGTTACTCACATTGTTGAAATAGGGATAAAAACTGAAGGAACATAACCTTTGTCTCCCCGTTCTGTTGGCCTTGAAACTGAAAAAGAAAGGCACAATGTTAGGGAGAAATATTAGCATCATTGATAAAATTGGAAATAGAACATCTAGGAAAGTATCTGCAATGCTCAGAAGAAAATAAATAATGTGGTTGTCTCGTAATTCACAAATACTTTTAGTTGAATGGAAGAAGCAGCCACACAGGTGAACATGAAACGCAAGGCCAAACACCAAGACTCTTAGCAGGCTGATGTGACCTCAAATACTAATGACTCTGAAATATCTGATGACAATTGAGACTCTCCTTCATCATCTGCCCTTCATGTTGAATTAAAGTTTGTCAGTCGTATCCTATTCATTTATATATCAGGAAATTTATAGTGCTGTAGTGTCTCTCAAAGGTCCTTGCCTTAAAGGCTTGGTTGTCAGTCTGTGGGGCAAATGTGGGGCCTGGAGGAAGGACAGTCACTGGGTGTGTGCTTTAGAAGGAATATTGAGACATCAGCCTCTTTCTTCTCTGCTTCCAGGTCACACACTCCCACCATGATGTCTAATTGCAGGCCTAGAGGTGATGGGGTCAACCTCCATAGACTGGAAGCTTCCACACTGTAAGCCCAACAAATCTTTGTCTTTGACTGACACATATAGGAACACAGTTCTTTTCATTAGAATACCAGTCATAACCTTATTACTACACAGAGGTTTTGAAGCAGGTACACCAGCTTGCCTAGAAGTGACATGATACCATGACAACCACCACAGTCCCACAGGAATGGTAATGGGCAAACCTTGGTCTTCCCAGCTGCACCATGCTGATCTAGTGGCAGCACAGTGTTCCAGTTTTAATTCGTTGTATCGACATTTGTATTCTGGTCTCTTAGGCATAGAGTGCCACTAAAAGCCAGTCCTCTGTGTTTGTTTTCTTCTGTGTTTTCTTTGTTTCAGATGAAGTTGGGTGGCAACAAGCTACACTGTCTGTGATAGCTGAAGAATATTCCACAAGACAGTTCTCCTTTATTCACTACTGTGGAAGAGCCTTAGAGATGGCACACTGTTATCCCTCGCTACCTGTAGGGAACTGTGCTCTAGGACCCCTGCAGACACTTAATCCACGGTGCTCAAATCCTTTGTGTACAATGGTGTTGCATTTGTTTTGGATCTAAGCACACCTGTCTATATGCTTTAAATCATTTCTTCTGGTTACCTACAGTACTGCTTCAATATAAATGTTGTTTTAATAGTTGTTATTCTATGTTGTTTATAGAAGAAAGAAAAGAGAAGGTTCACACGTTCAACGCAGCTGCAATTTTTAGAAGCCATGTTTGATCTTTGGTTGGCTGAGTAAGATGTGCAAACTGTGGAAGCAGAGGCCAGCTGTGCTTTCGGGAAAGAGAATGGTGAGCCCCCTTACCTCAGACAGCTAATTTTATGAATTTTCTTTTATGTATTCACTACTTACTGAATGCCTATTTGGACAGTTACTCCTCTAGGCCCTAGGGTATGTGGAAGAAAAGTTTGCCAAGGTAGAAGAATGAAGCACAGATCCCCATGCCTCTTCTTTGGCAGAGAATAAACACTGAGTAAAGATTACAGTAAGGCCGGATGGGGCATATGACTCAGTGTTAAGTACTAGCCTAGTAGTCATCAAAGCCTGAGTTCCATCCTCAGTCTCTCTCTTCTCTCTCTCTCTCTCTCTCTCTCTCTCTCTCTCTCTCTCTCTCTCTCTCTCTCTCTCTCTCTCACACACACACACACACACACACACACACACACACACACAGATCACAGTAAATCAAAAAACTTACTTCTAACTCTCAAGTTTCTTTACAAAATACAGGTCTCCAGACCTGCTGCATTTTTGCAATCATCCCCCACCTCCCATCCCCCAGAGTCACAGAAGTACAAGGATCAGCAGCTCCTCTTTGAAGGAGGATGAACTCCAGGCTCTACACAGGGCTGGTGTGGCCATGGTGAAGTCTACTGCCGCTATGAACGTTACTCTCACTAACCACTGACGCAGCACTTTGTTTCCTAAGACTCTGCCTCCATCTGACCCCAGGATGTTACAGAGGTCAAAGTAATGAAAAGGAGGAACTTCCTTCTCTTTGTTCCGATTTGACATCATTTTCCAAAACCTCAAGAGAAAAGTAAATACAAAGGGCATCACCTTCGCAAGGCTGGGAGCTGTAGTGTTTACCGAAGGCTTTGTCTTTGGGGATGTCGGGGTAGAGGTACTTGAGAGGGTTCTCGGGAATGTTCTCAGCCATGATGACCTTGTAGTCCCGCAGGATGTCAGCAAATGGCAGGGCCGACAGACGCCCTTTGTTGTAGGGTTCTACGGAGTGGAATCTCACTTCTCCTGAAAACACAGAGACTGGGACATTTCTTTGTGGTCGTTCCTCTTACCCACGGTCTCTCCATAGCTAAAAGGCATGAGCTCGTGAAGTATGGCCAGTGCAGGCCGTATGTGTGATGGAGGGTGGCAAGGTGGGCTTTCGGAATCCACAGGTACCCAGTTACACATGGGCCAATTGGACCAACTCACGCCCACACCAACAAGTGAGTGTGGCTACATACCGTTTTCAGAGTGGTCCACCCAGGTGAAGGTGATCCCTCCGAGATGGCTCTCACTGAATCGTAACAAAAATGTCCCGGGCATTTTATCCTTGAGCAGAAACCTCTCCTTCTCTTTGCTCACGAAGCCCATGATGTACCTAAAATTAAAGCATGGGCAAGACACGGTCTCATCTGATTATTGTTGCATCTTCATTTATTTCATTCATGAATAATAGACCTAGCTCTCACATCATTACATAATTCATATATATTGGACAATACGTGCATATAGCATATATGTACATTATAATAGAATATATAATACTATAGAATAGTCTCTGAAGAAACTACAATTGTGTTTTTCTCCTAAATACACTTTTTAAAAAAAATGGAAAAAAGATAATTAAAGCAGAAAAAGGTATTCATATGAACAAGAGAGCCTGTAAACTCACCCATCAATCCAGAGGGGAAGAATGTGTTTTTTAATTAGGTCCAATATTGCTTCAAGCCAGGTCCAGAAGGTAAATGGTTTGCCAGGCAAGTGTTCCTATCAGGAGAAAAACACACACATGGACAAGGACAGTGACTGAAGCCGCACCCTGACAGAACTAACTTTGACAAATGTTCCCTGTGAGCAGGACAGGACTTTCTGTTACAGCCGCCCTCATCCAGGAACTCCTCCAAAACATAGGTAATGACTGACATGGAGCCTTAGAAAGCAGCATCATGACCAAGAACTTTCTAGACGACACCCCCACTGCCATGTGTACCTTGCAGAACTTGGCCCAGGTGAGGTGACCATCGCTGTAGTTAGACTGAACTAAAATGAAAGAAAACAATTAACCACAGTGAGACTTTTCATTCTGGGCTTGATTTAGTCGTGTGTCATCCCGCCCCCCTAAGCATCTCTCATGGACTTGCAATGGAGATACAGAGTCTGAGTGCTGTGGAGGGTCTGATGTGTCATCCTGGTGCCTAAGAAGTTCAGTATCTGTAAACTGCTTTATGAGGGAGGAGCCCACAATGGCTTTAGGAAGCTCATGAATGGCGGGATGAGCTGGCTGAGGGCTAACGGAAGCCACTCCAGGGAGGAAGGACAATGGAGGACATGGAGGACGAGGAGCTGTGGGAAGAGCCTGGCACTTACTGGGAACAGGAGAAACAGCCTAGGGCGGCGACTTGCCCGTTAAAATGAGAAGAGCGGACTAGAAATCATGTAGGTAATAAGCAGCAACAGCTATTTTGACCTAGAACACTGAAAAGATTACTACTATAGAAAGTCTAAGGAAACTCCATGTCTGTGGATAACTTGATAAAGACCCTGAGATTACAGCTGCAGTCCATACTAATCTATGCTACTGCTAGTAACAAACTAGTATATTTAAAAGCATTAGCTACTCATTAACAAAACTTTACCAATAGTTATTGCTGCTGTTTATGAATCCAGGATAAAAAAAAAATACGTTCAGTAAGTGTTTAAATTGTCCAAAAGACCAGATGTATCTGAATGCCCACTGGTGAGCCAGAAGGTGCCCGTGGAATGCCCACTGGTGAGCCAGAAGGTGCACGTGGAATGCCCACTGGTGAGCCAGAAGGTGCATGTGGCAAGCAAGCCAGCATCACCCGAGCCCGTCTGCCGCCACGGATTCTGAGCAGATCGGCCTTCGGTACCAGTTTAGCTGCAAAATGCACACACATTGAGTGTGAGCTCTCCCTGGTGCCGAGGGCGCTCGCTGGTCAAAATTCAGGTATCTTTAAGGAACTCAGGCAAAGCTTAGACTGACATCAGGACATGAAGTGCTGATGACATCTGCAAAATCCAGACACCGAAGCTTCCTTAATGTGCAGAATTAAGTCATTGCTGGTGTGTTTAAACTTCTGTTACAGTTCCTGGACTTGACCCAGCGTGTTCCAGCTGGTTAACATCACCCTGAAAGCTTCACAGCATGTTCAGAGGAAGTGGTTTAAGCACTTCTGGAAACCAGAGTGTGAGTGGAGAGGAAGGAGCACGGGCCTGGCTCACAGTGTGGCTCTGCTGCCTCCTGGCTGTGCGGTGAGGCTGTGACCCCTGAGCCTCAGTGTCCTCAAATCAAGACACTACTGTCGGCCCCAAGGAACACCGTGAGAATTAAAAGTAAAATAACACTTAGCCCTGTGCCAGCAACACATAGTAGGCATTCGGTGAACTGTGACAGGCATCAAACTTATCAGCAGTAGTGACATAACTGCTTTAAAACACCCAGGTGCCACAAACAGGCACACCCTCCGTGCCAAGCAGCTCTCACCTGTGAGCTTCTCTGCCAGCATGTTGAGCTGGTCTGAATTAAGGCCACGACCAACATAGGATGAAAACTGCCAGCTCATCACTTCCAGGAGTTGACTCAAAGTGACAGGCGGAGGATTATTAAAGAAAACCAAGTTCTGAAATAGAGTCACGGTGATCGTATCTGTTAATCACATGGGGAGCATCACATTGAACACATCGCAGTCTTGATTTAAATTCAGGGTCAAGTGAAGTCAACAATACAGAATGTCGATCTCTTCAGTGCTCTTGTTCCTTAATATTATACAACTTGGGATCAGTCTTTCCTGACAAAATCACTTGACATTGCCCAACATTCTCTGGACTGCCAACTCAACTAGCAATCAACTTACACAAGTAGTTACTGTAACTGGACAGACAGCCTTCCCTGAAATACTATTCAACTTAAACATGTTTAATTGGCTCATCATGAAAGAGGGCGTCCAACAAAGATCACAAGACAAGAAGAAGAGAAGGAAAGTGAAAGAATTTCTAGGGACGAGGTTTTCTCCTTGAGAAGTATGTCTGGAAAGTGACCAGTGAGGGCAGAGTCTAATTAAGGCATGAGAGCTTGGAGTTTGAAGGAACAGAGGGTTAATAAGTCAGTGTTAGTTGCTTGGTATGGTTTCGTGAAGGGGCTGTGACCTCAGTCTCCAGATCTTTATGCTGGAGCCAAGTTGCTCTGGGAGGGTGCGTGTGGTGGCCTTGGCAGCTTCCTAGCAGAATGTTGCTAAGGAAATCCAAGTGGGGTGCTGCATTGAAGCTGGAGGACAGAAGCACCTCACTTTCCTCCCATTCCCCAAGGATGGAAGAGATGAGCAGACATGTAAAGTGTCATTTAGTGCCAAAGGCTTTTCTTGGTCTTAAAGACTAAAGGATTATCCTGTAGATTCGTTGGCCCAGGAGGAATCTTGGTCCCCAGCAGGCTTTCTCTTTGCAGTTGATCTGTCTCAGATGCCCAGGCATCTGGGGATGAGGGTGAACAGGGCTGTATGGTGATATTGTGTTCCCCCAAAATATTGTGCACCCTAATAAATTTATCTGGGGTCAGAGAACAGAACAGCCACTAGATAGACAAAGAGGCCAGAAAATGGTGGCACACACACCTTTAATCCTAGCCTTCTGGAGGCAGAGATCCATCCAGATCTCTGTGAGTTCAAAGCCACAGTGGAAATAGCCAGGCATGGTGACTCACACCTTTAATCCCAGGAAGTAATGGCAGAAAGCAGAAAGGTATACAAGGCATGAAAACCAGGAACTAAGCTGGTTGAGCTTTTAGGCTTTTGAGCAGCACAGTTCAGCTGAGAGGCATCCAGTCTGAGGAAACAGGATCAGCTGAGGAACTGGCAAAGTGAGGTGGCTTTGGCTTGTTCTTCTTCTCTGATCTTCCAGCATTCACTTCAATATCTGGCTCCTGGCTTTGTTTTTATTAATAAGACCTTCTAAGATTTGTGTTACAGGGCTGAGCTATTGATCTGTCTCAGATGCCTGGGCATCTGGTGATGAGGGTAAAAAGGACTGAGCCATTTTCAGAATATTCCATTAAAGGGGAAAGGCACAGAAAGAGGACCCATTTAGTGATCAATTCTTACAAAGTCACCCAGTGGAAATAATTCTTCTGGTAGAAACTGATTTGTATAAAGAAGGACGGTTTTATTTTGGCTGTTTCTTCTGCAACACAACACACAGTTTGGAGTTTCATTTTCTCTGTCTTAAGAACAGAGCAAGAGGGAGTGTGAAATAACCTTTTTTTTTTTCTTTACTTTTCTCTCTCTTCCCTGGTTTTCATCTATAATGTAAAAAATCTATAATCACTGGCACAGTTTGGTTAAGTGACCACCAGATGGCACTAACATCCAGCCTAAAACTTAGGCTCAAATCTATACCTAATCAACTGCAAAATTTGTGCTGTCAGAACTCAGGCAAGATTGATGGATATCCTGGTTGCTTATTTGGAAACTAATTCTGTGCCTTTCTAGAAGAGACTGAGAAAAAGTGTGCTGGGAAGTTAAGGCAGTCAGACATCATGTTCTGACAGCAATTAGACAGAAAATTCTGGAACAAGGTGTTTCCCTGCAGTCCAGTTAGTGTAGCCACAGGACAGCCTTAGAACTCATAATGATGCAGTCTTGGGGCCGATCAGAACTCAGGAATGGCCAGTACCTGCCACAGTCACTATCCAGAACCCTCAGAGTACAAGTCTGTCAGAACACACAACCTCCTCATTATTGTTATAATTAATTTTGAGGCAGGATCTTGCCCAGGTTTGACTCAGACTTGCTTCAAATCACAATCTCCCCACCTTAGACTTCCAAGTGCTTGAATTCTAGATATGTGCTATCGTGTTTGGCTTGAGCAAAACACCTTAAACGTGACCTCACATCAGCTCCAGCAGAACCCCTTAAACATGACCTAACAGGACTCATACATCTAGAAAAACCCTCACCACCACCACATGCACATTGTTGAAAGAAAAAGTTACATAGGATGAGAAATAGAGAGACAGGAATAGGAACTTTACCTGGCAATCGTTGGTTGACACATTGTACCAAATGATGGATGCCCAAGCATTAGGCAGTTGGCTGACATTAGAAATCATCACCACAGGTAATGAGCTTGTCTAGTTAAAAAAAGAAGAAGTTTACAGGTAGTCCAAACTTGCATTAATACTACTCTTGACCTTCTCTTCTAGAAGGCCATTTCAAATTAACCCCCTTCTTCCAATCCTGGTACCCAGGTGCCATGTGAATAACTTTTGAGCACATACAAGCTGGAGTACAACAAGACAGGAACCCTTTTGCCCCTGAAGCTAGCAATCAGGCAGTTTCCTCAGTATCTTCCTGGACATTGAGAAATGACTATACTTCCTTACGTCACACAATGTCCCAAATACAACCAAAGTGGCTTTAGTGATGATTTTAAGAAATACTAAAAAATTTGATCTGAAATTTACTTTGGTAATGAACCACCATAATCAAATTATGACCCAGTGCCTAATTAAAGTCCATACTGGAGAGTTGCCCCATGGGAGCTGGAGCTGCCCATCTGCTTCTGCAGAACAGTTTCATACCATCGCTGGTGCAGTTTTCTATCCTACGGAGTAAACAGGCGTTCACAGACTAGCCTGGGAGGCTAATCACTGTACACTAGTCTCTTCCTAATAGACACAAAGTTCCTGTGGCTCGTAAATACCCAGGAACTGAGGAACCAAGCAGCTTATGGAAGTGGTGGCTTAGGGGGAAGATGTGGAGGATTTTACACACACTTGAATGCTCAGACAAAAAGGAAAAGGCAGAATCTAAAACAACACAGTGAAGTAGAATCACTCTCAAGATACCTGAAATGGAGCACGTTAGTGGGTACACTGATTTGTTTATTTATATATATGGGGCCTTTAGCATGTGCTAGGAATTGTGTATAGATAACGGCGTAGAAGCAAAGCGTGGTGCCGACTTTAAGGAATTCATAATTAACGTGTTCAGTGTAACACCCCCAAGGTTTCTTTATTCTTAGAGTTCAATGGCGACTGTTAGATGATCATAAAACAAACAACGTACCACCAACATTCCTACCACTTTCCTCTGTTCGTCACAGCAGAGAAACTTGCCAAGAGATTTTAGTATGTAACCTAAATTTTTGAAAATATAATACTCTATGATACAGCTCTAGGATAGTTATTTCTCTAGGATAGTATTTCTCTTTATGCTTTCTATTAAGTATTTGTGACTCAGAAAATAATAAAAATGTGTATAACAAATTGTTCAACATCTATTGAATTCATGATGGTCATGAACTTTTTTTTTAATCGTTTTTATTTAATGATGCCAGAATGGCATCTTAACTACTTAGTGGACATTTGCTGCACTGTTTTTCTAAATAATATGTGAAGAATAGACAAAGCCTGGACTGACTGGGCTTTCGTTGTAAATGCTGACTTGCTGCTGTGATTGTTACTAGTGAGTAGATGTTTCCTGCAACCCTTACCTCCAAGTCGATGGTGAGGCCATAGAGGCAGATCTGGGTCTCAAAGGCTATGGAATGCAGCTCCTCCGTCACCATGTGGCAGCCCTATGAGGGAGACACAGGAATTATTTTCTTACAAATGCAGCTTTTCTATTAGAGATCTGGCAATTCACAAAGTGAGCGTCCTCAAAAGTTCCATATTATTGTTTTAAAATAAGGTAAAGTTAGAGAAATCTTCTTTCCCACAAACAATGATTTTCAGTTTCCAAAACATGAGTTCTTGCTTTTAAAACTCTGGTATATTTTCAGTAGTTGAAATGCAAAGTCATTTTTTATTCTAATTCTTGAAAATTAGTCCTTTGGATTTGCAAAAAAAAAAAAACCTAATTAAAAAAAGCCATGTATTAATGAGCCTATAGAAAGAACTTATAATCTCATAATGAATTGATTGGAAAGAGAAATCAAGGCCCCTCTGGCTAAAGATGGCATATGAGATACATACATTTTCCTCTGTTTGCTCCAGAAACTTTAATAAGATTCCAGCAAAACAAAATTGTCATCTAGATTCCCAGAGAGAGGCAGGGAAGTGTGGAGAAGCTGGAAGAGGTTCAAAGCTCTTAACTGCTCTGAGGCTGGAAAAGAGCCCAACAGGCCAGCTTAGAGTCCTGGCCACGCAGAGACTTCTACACCACTCCTTGACCTGGTCAAGTGACAAGAGGTTATTCTCAGCGCAGAGGAGTCAGTGGAATTAGGAAACCTTTGCATTCTGGGTAGAGGACAACTTGTGGGCAGGGGTGCTGTGTCGAGCTGAAGGGAGGAAGATTCTGTGAGAGTCTGTGGTGAAGTCCAGTCCCCGTCTGCATTTGACATCAGGAAATATACCTTGGATGTGGACCAGACCAAAGGCAAACTCACAAATATTACTTTTAGGGAGCTGCTCCCCAAGACGGTCAGCTCTAATAATTCATCCTGATTCTGCGGACTCACCATGCACAGGGGACTTCTAAATGGGCCCTGTGGCCTTAACTGTGAAACAGCAAGCTAGTGACCATTAGATATTTGACAAAGTCTCTCACATCTGAAATACAGACGCAAAACAAACAAACAAAAAACCAAAACCAACCAACCAAACAAAAACCTTCTGAAGAAAATACAAAGAACAAACAATTTTTTAAAAAGTAAAAAATGTACACCAGGCTCAGTTGGTTCAACAAATAAATGACAAATGACCCCATTGTAGTGAGTGAATATTGCTACTTCTCTGTGCCAAGCAACCATGTAAAGAATCCAAAGATGCCAGTCATAATGGATAATGAAAAGCCATCCCCATCTCCATCACTGTACATTTTCAGAAAACCAGAGATTGAATGGGAAGTCTAAGGTTTCAGGAGAACAGAAATGAAGTACTATTTGCAAGTGATTGAGACTCAGAATATAAAGTAACCAGAAGGCAGTTTTTTTGTTTTTTAATTCTGAAGAAAATTATTTCCAGCTCAGTATTCTATACCCACCCAAACTACCAGTCCAGAGTGCCCACAGAAAGTGTTCTAGATATGCAAAGCCTCAGGAAGCTGGCTGCCGCAACCTTCTCTCTGAAAGCTATTGCGAGAATTACTCTAATAAAATCAAAAGAAAGAGTCAGCTAAGAAAGAAGAGGACATAGACCTAGCCAGAAGAATGGGGAGGAGATCCCTAGCAGAGAGATGGAAAGAACTTTAACACAGAAAAGAAAACCAAACCTCCAAGCAAGAGCAAGCCAAGTAACAATTGTAAACAGAATTGGACGGCGAACAGGCAGGACTGGAGGGAGAAATTACAGTCCAAATCGGTTCAAAACTGTATTTTTAAATAACAGAAAACTTCACTAGCCATGAGTATGGGGGATATAACCATGGAAGAAAAGGAGAAGAGAAACACTCAGACTGACATGCTTGACTGTAAATGAGGAGCTTCTCATTCTGATGGAAAGTTTGGGGCTACATGAGTGACAGGTTCTTAATCAAGCAAAAACTCAAGGAACTACTATATCCAGAGAAAACTAAAAGCAATGTGAGAACGGGAACGTAATCATAGTGTGCAGCTTGACTCAGATGTTAAGTTTTACATCATTGTGATTACTTTGTGTAATATTATGAAAGTAGAGGGAAACCTGTATGTACCAATACTTCCCAGAAAAAGGTCATAATTTAATCCTGTATTCAGGAAAGAATTTAGGAATTTAATACGAAAAATTTAAAAACTCAAGAAATACCAGCATTATATTAGAGCTCAAAAAATGAATTCAAAGAGAGGAGTTCAGGTGCGAATACCTGGGAGAGAAATGGTCGTTTTTCTCTGATGACACCCTGCAGTACTTCGCTATGCCTACAACCAGCAGACCTGTCATCATCCAGAAGCTTACTAGAAAAATGGGGTGTCTAACTCGGGCTTACAGAAGCAGATTTTGCATTTTAACAAGAACTACAGGCAGAATTTTGGAAGCAATGATTCTTGATGTGGTTCATTAACATTTGATTTAGTCTCAAAGGGACGTGGGAAGTTTTGTGACAGAAAGCTTAAATCGTTCATAAAGCAAGCCTAGGAACAAGTGGGCAGAAATGGACTTGTCTAAATCTAAAAGTCAGGTGAGTTCTCAGAGGAAAGGGTCACCCTGGGAGAAGTGGAGGAATAACACTGAGTATCAATAACAATTCTGGATCCATTGTATTAATTTTAAAATAATAAAAATTAGCCACCTATGATATGAATAAGAATTGCATGAGAGAACTTTAGTAATGCTGATCATGTTAAACTTAGGATGTGTTATTCAGAAGAAAGCACAGAGTGAAAAAGTCTCCTCTTTCCAGGGCTACAAGGTTGTTCTATGCTTGATTGCCCAGATACAGTGAAATTGGTGGACTTAGTCCCTTTGCACTAGGTTATGGGTAATGTGTAGAAGTATGTGTAATAAATGCTACTTGCAAATTCCTTAGACAACCACTGAAAGTATTCCTAGTACATGAACACACCAACTAGCCAATTTCCCTTCTCCACACAGCACTGAAGTCCATCGTTGTCCTTTTGGTTGAGCCTAAGACCAAGTAGCTGGCTTCTAATGGGGTTCCAACTGCATCAAACTACTTTTACAGAAGAGAAAACCTCACTAGCTGTGAAGACAGGTGCTTATACTGTACAAGCACATCGCCAAGATGACTGGGAAACCTAAATTGTCATTTTATGCTCACAAAGGGGTGGTCTTCATTTTATTTTTTTATCCATTTCAATAGTAGATAGGAATGTGCAAATTATTTGAGAAGTCTCCAGCAAGCATGCACATGAAAACCCAATATTAATATGGTTAAATATTTGATAACATAAATCAAGTTAACAAACTGTTACTATATGGTCTAGCCTCCTGCTATGACATTCAGCCTTCGCCTAACTTAACTGGCCAGTTTGACAACCCAGAGTTCCACTCAAGAACATGGTGGCATGGCTAAGGCACGGCCCTTCTGGTCCATGGTTTCTCTTCCATGTCTGTGAAGGGCCTCAAATGGCGATCATGGTTCCCAGGGCTTTCTTTGCACCTAGAAAGGACCTTGGCTCTACAGGTTGAGAGGCTCTAGTTGGAAGAGGCCTTCCTGAGTTGGAAGTCCTACAATACTGTGACATAATAAATACACATGTGGTCTGTAGCATGAGTCTTAAAAGGTTCTTATTAATAAAATCAAACCTGAAGCAAGGTACTGGGGTCAATGCTGGAAGATCAGAGAAGCAGAACAAGCCACAACTACCTCACTTTGCCAGTTTCTCAGCTGATCCTGTTTCCTCAGACTGGAAGCCTCTGAGTTCTCATCTGAATGGATCTCAGCTGAGCTGCTTCTCGAAAGCCTGAAAGCTTAACCAGCTCTAGTTCCTGGTCCTCACGCCTTATATACCTTTCTGCCATCACTTCCTGGAATTAAAGGGTCTTGTTACCATGCCTAGCTGTTTCCAGTGTGGCCTTGAACTCACAGAGATCCAGATAGATCTCTGCCTCTGGAATGCTAGAATTAAAGGTGTGTGTGGCACCATTTTCTGGCCTCTATATCTAGTGGCTGTTCTGTTCTCTGACCCCAGATAAATTTATTAGGGCGCACAGTATTTAAGGAACACAGTATCACCACAGTGGTCCCTGTCTCCAGTTCTTGCGATTTCTAAGGCTTTTAGAGGTAGGTGCCCGAAGAGCCCTCTGTTGTTTGGTTTGGTTTTGAGACAGGGTTTCATCACTAGATAGCCCAGGCTGATCTAGAACTCTCTATGTAGACCCAGTTGGCTTCCAACTCACAGAGATCTACATGCTCTGCTTCCCAAGTGCTGGGGTTAAAGGTGTGCGCCCCCACATGAGCCTCAAGGTTCCTTTGTTCTAATATTTGGTCTTTGACTTTGTTTCCTGACACACACTGTGCAATGTCTTGAGTGATCAGAAGTTCGGACTTAGAACTCTTAAATCCTTTGTGATTTTTTGGATAACAAGAGTATCTTTTATTCTGATGAAGCGACTTTGGTGGCTTCTAGTCACACTTCCAGGATGGGGACTGGATGCTAGGGTTACTGACCATATGATTAGAAGTTGGAAGTTTCAGCCAGGCGGTGGTGGCGCACGCCTTTAATCCCAGCACTCGGGAGGCAGAGCCAGGCGGATCCCTGTGAGTTCGAGGCTAGCCTGGTCTACAGAGTGAAATCCAGGACAGGTACCAAAACTACACAGAGAAACCCTGTCTCAAAAAAAAGAAAGAAAGGAAGGAAGGAAGGGAGGGAGGGAGGGAGGGAGGGAGGGAGGGAGGGAGGGAAGAAAGGAAGAAGGAAGGAAGAAAGAAAGAAAGAAAGAAAGAAAGAAAGAGAGAGAGAAAGGAAGAAAGAAAGAAAGAAAGAAAGAAAGAAAGAAAGAAAGAAAGAAAGAAAGAAAGAAAGAAAGAAAGAAAGAAAGAAAGAAAGAAAGAAGTTGGAAAGACCAGCCCCAAACTCTGAAGAGGAGCTGAAGGCTGCATTATCCCCAGTGGCAATGACGTAATCAACCATGCCTACTTAATCCTTCTGTGAAAAACTCCAAAGGACAAATTGGAGAAGGTTCTATCTGAATGATATGGAGGTTCCTGGAAGGTGGCATGCCACAGCCCTTCCCATGTCCTCTCTCTCTCTCTCTCTCTCTCTCTCTCTCTCTCTCTCTCTCTCTCTCTCTCTCTCTCTCTCTCCACATATATATATATATTCCTTTGTAATAGCCTCTATGATACAGTGGGAAATAGAAATGCGTATTTCCGTGAGTTCTGGGGACCTCTGCAGTAAAATAACTGAGCCCAAGAAGGGGGCTGTAGGAACACCGACTTGTTACTTGTTGGTCAGGAGCACAGACCACAAGTAACCATAAACCAAGTTAACAAACTCTTAGGATATGGTCTAGCCTCTTGCCTTGACATACAGCCTTCACCTAACTTAACCTAGCTCAGCACCTCATGGTTGTATATACTTGGGGGCAGCACCTCATGGTTGTATATACTTGGGGGAGTAGAAAAGCCCCGCCTCCCCCTCTCCCTGCCTCTAGTCTGTAGCTTAATTCATATGAGTAAGTACGCGTGTAATAGTTCATTGTGGATATTTTCATCTGTCTTTTTAAAGTTATTACACATGCGTTTGACATCCAAATGTGGGGTCTTGGAACACACACACACACACACACACACACACACACACACATTTGGGAGGGAGGGTTAGGGACATGGAGG
The DNA here is from genome assembly GCF_049852395.1 of Peromyscus maniculatus bairdii. NCBI lineage: Eukaryota > Metazoa > Chordata > Mammalia > Rodentia > Cricetidae > Peromyscus > Peromyscus maniculatus. The sequence goes on along the minus strand of NC_134864.1, from coordinate 64,965,468 downwards.
GGTAAGAGGGAGGGGAGAAATGGAATTATTGTATTTTAATTTAAAAAGAGTCAGGCCGGGTGGTGGTGGCACACGCCTTTAACTTTGAGGAAAATTTCATGTTTTAGGGTTTTTTGTTTTAATTTGGATGGTAAGAAGTCTTCTTGGTGACTCTAACCAATTATGTTATTTACCTGAAACCCCCTGATCCATTAGGATGCACATTTACAACCAAATACAGCAATGAGGCCAATATCCAATCCACAGGGCTGGATAAAAGAAGTCTGGCAGAGAGATGCATCATTAATTTCCAACACTTCCATGGCCATCAATCACAGTCTTCATTATTCTGTCAGTGCGGCCCAAGCCAGACACGGCTCAGTGTCATAGTCCCGGAGTCTTTCCCTCAGCCTGTCCCTATTGTTTTTTTCTGCTGACTCTGTGGTAGCACATCCTAGAAACCTAGGCAATATGAACAAATACTCAAATCCTCCAGGAAGAAGAAATTCCTGCTCGTTCCTTTGTGTTTGCTCGTCCGATTGCTTGAGGTGGGTGTCCTGCACCCTCGGCTGGCTTCGGACTTGCTGTGAGCTGCTGGACGCCTCTGCCTTCCCCACTCCCTGCTTCTGAGTACTGAGATTACAGGCGTGCACCACCGTTCCAGCCCTTTGCTTAACAAGCGGTAACCCACGTAACAGCACAGGCAAAGTGGCAGTACTTAGGGAACAGTCCCCTCAGCAAATATTTATGCAGCCCCTTAAAAACAAAAACAAAACCAAGAACTGGCTCGGATGCTGGCAAACCATGAGGAGAGAGAGTTAATGGTACCGTCCCAGGAGAGCCTAGAGGCACAGACTCCCATGAAATGACAAGTATGGACAGCATGGACAATGAGGACAATGAGGATCCTGAGTGGAGGCTGCACTCACAAAGGGCCGGGTTTACGGGAAGATGCCGCTGCCGCTGTCCCTCCTAAAGAAAGGGCTACAACTCCTCCCTTCAGTTCAAAGAAAAACACTTGCTGTGAAACGCCAGGGCCCGGTCGGCCGTGAGGAGTACGTCTGTGTCCGAGAACACCGAACCGTGAAAGAACAGCTGTTTGGCTGTTTCGAGAGGTGAAACTCGTCATGCAGCAGGCTTCACTAACAGCTTCCTTGATCTTCATTACTTTCCACCACCTAGAACCACAGCACCTCAGTCTGTGGCTAAAACTCGCTTATCAGTTCAACCTAAGACAAAGAGTGAGCTGGAGAGACTGAAATCCCAGCACCCTTCTGCAGACAGTTTCCATATTTCGGTACTTTCTCTCCTTCTGGCAGCGGGGGGGGGGGGGGGGGGGGGTGGGGGGGTGGGGGGGGGTGGGGGGGGTGGGGGGGTGGTTTACAAGCCACGACTCACGTCGGGGGGTCAGGGACAACTTGTGGGAGCTGTTTCTCTTCTGGACATGGGTCAGCATGCTTGGTGACAAGCTTTTTTGCTCACTGAGCCGTCTCCACTGACCTGAGCTTCCTTTTTCTTAAACTTCAAAACACATTTTTAAATTTCCCCATTCATGCTCCTATCTATAAACAAGAATAGGTAAAGCTGTCCAGGTATAAGCAAGGGCGAAAACCTAGAGTCACACTGATTCCCAATCCGCAGTCCATGGCGGGGAGGCCGGAAGCCCCTGTTGGGTCCCCTGGATCTTTGAGAACCCAATGAGTCTCAGGCCACTTCCTCCCTTTGCCGAAGCCTGCAGTTAGAGGGTACTTTAACCCCAAGGGAGAAGGACAACATTAAGGAACGTGTCTCCATTGTCACTTAACGGCCACCCAATATGAGTCTCGCAATCATAAGAGCACAACTTAAGAACCCAAAGTTGTGTGTGTGCTTGTGTTTGGTTGTTGTGGTATGGTGTGTGTGTGTGTGAATAGTAGGGTCGGCGTAGGAGGCCTTAGGGTGGTTTCAGGAAACTCAAGACAAGAAGTCTCCAAAAGGAGGCAAACTTAAACTGTAGTCTGAGGAGGTCTTGCAGACTTGGAGACAGATAGGGGATGTGTCCTGCGTCCCATGAAAGAGGCCATGTCTCCAGCTAAGTATGTGGCACATGGGCAGAGTAGGACAAGGATCCACAGTTGTTTCAAGTCATTGAATGTGAGTTTCCCATCAATGTAATACCTGCCCTCCACAGAGTGGGCAGCATGGAGTCCTGATCTGTAAGAGCCATGGCCGACCTTGGCCCATATACCACCGATAGCTAACTCACACATCATCCTTACTTGGTCCTGTCAAAAACCCTGAGACGTGTAGGGCAACATCAACCATGTTCTGTAGATAAGGAAATTGAGAGGAGAAAAGTGGCTTGCCCAAGTTAGCTTTCCCATGAGAAGCAGAGCCCAAATCAAGTGCTGTTTTCACATTTCCCAGAGGTATAGCAGGGATGCAAAGGGGGGCCCAGCAGATAAAAGGCATTAACATTCCCTAAGGAAGTGTTATGCTAATTTCCTTCTAGACTTGGCAAGGAGTCTATGCTGAAATAGCACCCACTTCTGAACTAGCAGGCAATGTATGAAGTGGGGTAGAAGCAGGAGGTGCTCCACCCTCCCAGAGAGTGTGAGAAGGATCAGCAATACAGACTGCCTGGGTTTAATATTGATCCTTGTCAGTAAACTACCTGCACAAACTCAAGCAGAGCTCAGCTCCCCTAACTGGAATGCGGATGCTACCTACTCAACAGTGTTAGCCCCGGATACCCAGTTCATAGTATACACCAGGAGGAACCGGTGAATGAATTCTCAGCAGGGTATGCACATTGGCTGCTGGTGCTCCTAGATAAGGAATAGCAACCTCTGAAGCTTGAAAATAAGGTCATGGTACCCTTGCTTCCTGTCTTCCTAAAATGTGTCACGACGTTCGTTCGATGGCCCTGTGGCTTTATGAACACCACCTCATGCCTACTAGTCTACTTTCCCTCACGTTACTTTGGTCATTTCTACTGATTGACAAAACCCCCGATGGCTGGATCATCTTTCTTCACATGTTTCCTACCAGTCAACTGTTTTCTTGAGCACACAAAACAGCATTGGAGCCTCTGGCTTGTTCTAGATGTACCTTGGCACCATACTACCAGTCTATCAATAGGGGGAGCTCAAGGAATATCTTAAACAATGGCCCTCCTTTAGCAAACTTGAAAAAATAAAAAAGAAGCAAAGTCATTGTATGGCTGTATGGTTTTGTTATCAACTGGAAAATAAGAGGACATAAATTCAAAGCAATATAAGTAGACATTACTAATAAGACAGTGCTTGGATTTTCTATAGAGGAAGATGATTTGCTTAGAGTTCTGTCTCTAAGGGAATCCCAGGACAGATTTTGATTTCACGTTGATAAAGATGACAATGTACTGCAAGAGTTGACTGTTTAGATGTATTCCCACTGGATCTGTTTTGCTTAAGAAAAGTTCAGAATGATTGTGCTTGGCTTGTTCAGACTTGTAAATAATAACGTTCAGGGATGTCATGTTGAATGAAATATTACAACTGTGTTCAAAATTCCACCGAGGTGTGCGTCATGGGCTTTTGTTTATAACAGTAGTTCAGGAAACTTAGAAAAACCTTCATGGGAAAGAATTCCTCCTACTTATTTGGTTTGCTGGAACTCTCAAACTCCGGAGCTCCATTCAAGTGGCGTTACAGGGAGGAAAGACTTGCTGGAGGCTCTGCCTTAAGCAGTGGCTTCTCTGCAAGGAGCGCGGCTCAGCAATGGATATGTGACGATTTCTAAGGTACAGCTGGGAAGGTGAAGAGTTCATAGAGGGGTGCATGACATAAACTTTTGCGGTGGGTCATGTGGCCTGGGTGTGTGATAGACTGCCAATCGATGCCAGGTTTATATAGCTCTTCTAAAGGATTCAAACATCTTTGTCCTGAGAGCTGTAATTTCAAAGCCTAGTGGCCAGATCTGTACAAACTGAACTGTAATACTGAAGCTGGGTAACTGCTTTGCTTCAAGGACTCACGTTCACCTAGGCAGCATCTCTAGGCAGGTGTGTCAGGTGTCATCCCATCTCTTAGAACATCAAGTACAATATTTCTCTATCGTATTTTTCCAAACATGATCTTTTCTGCACTCTTAGGAATTCGGACTCAAACTTAGATTTCCCACATTCAAACATGAAGATTAAAAAAATAGAATGCTGACTTTTCCAGCACGACTCAGAAGATGGCGTTCATGGTCAGGATTTGACCAATCTATTGACTGGAATGTGGGTGTTCAGACTGACATGTTTGTTCAAGTCACTTGGTAAAATATGAACTTTAGAGACCAAAGTAATTGATGCTACACAATAAAAGAATTAATTTTTTCAGCTATGATTTTCATGTAATATGCCGTAATTTTTGAAACTTACTTCACATCTGTGGGAAAATAAATGATTTTTAAGATAGTTTACCATGGTGGAGGGCTAATTAAAGAAACCATGACACCTACATAAAATGCAATGAAACAATTTAAATCGTTCTCCAAATGGACTGGGCATGAGGGCAAGCTGTTAGCCATGTGTAGCCATGTCAACAAAAGGTAATGAAACAATGTTATGTGACATGTTTTGTTTTGTTTTGAATACAAGGTTTCTCTGTAGTCCTGGCTGTCCTGGAACTCACTCTGTAGACCAGGCTGGCCTCAAACTCAGAGATCTGCCTGCCTCTGCCTCCCAAGTCCTGGGGTTAAAGGTGTGCGCCACCACTGCCTGGCTGACATATATTTGAGGCATAGAAGATTAGACTGATATCCCCCGTAGGTTAATGTTTTCTCTGCAGGGTGGTATGTGTTATTTTAATTCAAACATTCCCATATGATCTGCAATGACCAAGCTTGATGTTTATAATCAGGGAAACATAGATTCCATTTGATATAAAATTAAGCAGTTTAAGAGCTTTGGGGAAAATGGTGTTTGTTATAGGATTGTTTCCTAGAAAAATTCCCCAGGGGTTGGTATTTCCTACCTCATTTCCTTTACTTCCGGCACTGGATTTCATTTCCTTTGGTTGCTGTGTGAAAGAAAATGACAGAGTTTCGATGGAGGATCAGTCTCAGGAACGTGTCAAGTTGGTCTCACACACCGCTGTCACCGCTTCCACAGTCAGTTCTGACCTCTCCAACAGTGACTCCTGTCATTTCACTCCCTGAAACCTCACTTCTCTGCCTAGACCCAACAGAAGTTAAAACTGAGAAATAAACCAAACCCCAAGTCATCATACACTTGTTTGTGCAGATGTCTTTCGGCGAACCAGTTTTGTGTTTCAGAAAGCAGACCCTTCGGGCTGGTACGGAGGCATCCAGCATTCAGGTGGACGCTAGCCGCGCGTTAATAAACCACAGAAGTAGCATGCTCGTGGCAAGAAGGGCAATAGGGTCTTGGAAATCTAAGAACTATCAGAAAGAGAGAAGACAGGAAGAGAACTCCAGGTCAAGAGGAAGTGGTAAATGGGAGAAGCACACAGGATGGGGCGGGGTCAGAGCTTTCTAGACAATGCCAAGACAGACTATACAAGGATGTCATTTCCTGGGAGACTTTAAAAAACAAACCAGAACTGGTCTGCATTTAATATAGACCTCTGCAGTGGTTAGGATCAACACTGGCCAGTCTCTGGGGATGTTCTCTGCAGTGGTTAGGATCAACACTGGCCAGTCACTAGGGATGTTCTCTGCAGTGGTTAGGATCAACACTGGTCAGTCTCTGGGGGATGTCCTCTGCAGTGGTTAGGATCAACACTGGCCAGTCACTGGGGATGTTCTCTGCAATGGTTAGGATCAACACTGGTCAGTCACTGGGGATGTTCTCTGCAGTGGTTAGGATCAACACTGGCCAGTCACTGGGGATGTTCTCTGCAATGGTTAGGATCAACACTGGTCAGTCACTGGGGATGTTCTCTGCAGTGGTTAGGATCAACACTGGCCAGTCACTGGGGATGTTCTCTGCAGTGGTTAGGATCAACACTGACCAGTCACTGGGGATGTTCTCTGCAATGGTTGGGATCAACACTGGCCAGTCACTGGGGATGTTCTCTGCAGTGGTTAGGATCAACACTGGCCAGTCACTGGGGATGTTCTCTGCAGCGGTTAGGATCAACACTGGCCAGTCACTGGGGATGTTCTCTGCAGTGGTTAGGATCAACACTGGTCAGTCACTGGGGATGTTCTCTGCAGTGGTTAGGATCAACACTGGTCAGTCTCTGGGGATGTTCTCTGCAGTGGTTAGGATCAACACTGGTTAGTCACTGGGGATGTTCTCTGCAGTGGTTAGGATCAACACTGGCCAGTCTGGGGATGTTCTCTGCAGTGGTTAGGATCAACACTGGCCAGTCTGGGGATGTTCTCTGCAGTGGTTAGGATCAACACTGGCCAGTCACTGGGGATGTTCTCTGCAGTGGTTAGGATCAACACTGACCAGTCACTGGGGATGTTCTCTGCAATGGTTGGGATCAACACTGGCCAGTCACTGGGGATGTTCTCTGCAGTGGTTAGGATCAACACTGGCCAGTCACTGGGGATGTTCTCTGCAGTGGTTAGGATCAACACTGGCCAGTCACTGGGGATGTTCTCTGCAGTGGTTAGGATCAACACTGGTCAGTCACTGGGGATGTTCTCTGCAGTGGTTAGGATCAACACTGGTCAGTCTCTGGGGATGTTCTCTGCAGTGGTTAGGATCAACACTGGTTAGTCACTGGGGATGTTCTCTGCAGTGGTTAGGATCAACACTGGCCAGTCTGGGGATGTTCTCTGCAGTGGTTAGGATCAACACTGGCCAGTCTGGGGATGTTCTCTGCAGTGGTTAGGATCAACACTGGTCAGTCACTGGGGATGTTCTCTGCAGTGGTTAGGATCAACACTGGTCAGTCACTGGGGATGTCTGGTAGCTCTGCACTGCAATTGCTCAGAACTTACTGTCAGGATTCCTGCTCAATGTCCTTTCTACTGTTTTAATTTGTCAATAATGGCAGCTTTGTTTCTCACTATGGTACTTAATGTTATCATAGGGAGGAGTAAGAGATTATGTAAGAAACTTCTTACCTTTTACAGTAAGTAAATTAAGTAAGAAACTATATAAAATAAGTAAGAAACAAGTAAGAAATGGTGGTATATAAGAAACTCTCATGTAAGGAACACAACAAAATACTCTGAATTATACAGCCTGTTAGCAAAGCTTTGGGCGGTATGTGTGTGGGTGGGTGGCAGGGGTGTGTGTGGGGGACAGGGGTGGGAGGTGGAGGGGAGATGCTTATGTCATCCTATTTGCTACTTACCAAATGTCTAAATTCTACTGAGAGGCTCCCGTTGGAGGATTCCTCGATGGACATGGCTTTGACTTGAGTTCCACAAAGCACAAATCTTCTATTGCTAGAGAGAAAAATCTTCACTTTTAAAAAAGGTTTTGGGTCAACATAAACTTGAGATAATATCAAGAAAAAAAATCTACAAAGTAAATATCTTACCTTAGCGTTGAAACATTCCTGTAAAACCAAGAAGAGTCTTTAAACAAGCTGGTTATTAGACCCAGGAAGGCATTTCTAGACTACTTTGTCTCACTACACGGAGCATCATCTAAGTCTTCGCTGTTAAATGTTTGAACTTGAAATCAAGAATTTGAAGTACAGTGGTGTGTAAAGTTAGAGAAATAGATACAAAAGTTCAAAATTATCATATAAGAATTTGAAAGATCTTTCATTGACGCATTTGAAATGAAATTAGAAAACTTACTTGTCGATCGATGCCTTTACTTTCACCTGATAGTTGAGTTCCGGCAATTTTATTAGTAGTCTGGAAAGAAACAGGAATAAAGAATGAAAGATAAAAATTTATAAGTGGTAAAAGCTTTTCATACATTTAAATAATTAAACATATTTCTAGCATATACATATAAATAAAGCATTATCTCCACTTAGATGTTAATGTGCTTTAAAATGTAAAACCTCTTGAGTTTGCTCTGTGACGCTGCTGGCACTGGTCAGTGTCACTGCTGACACACACTGGCTGTTTGCACATTTTTTCGGTTGATAGGTGCTAGATTCATTGGCCCAGTCAGATAAACAGCTGTATGCTTGGGTTGAAAGCTGAAACATATGTATTTAAGAAAGGTTCTTTGCAAGTCTATTAACATGACGCCCTCTTCTCCCCATACTGCGGAAACAAATGTTTTGTGAACTTAGCAAAACTAAGTTTGAGAATTTTGATGGTGAAAATACTGAGAAAGACCAAATTTCTAAAATGACTACAGAAAAATCTCTATTAAATTATATTTGTAATTTCAAGAAGAGTAATATATTTTCATAGCAGCAAACATGCTTATAACTAAAAAAGACAATTTCAAACAAAGGAACAATCCAAGCTCAGATAAGAATTCCTTGAATTCCTTCTTTGGACGTTTGTTTCCCCTGCCCCCCAAAATCCCCAAGGTATCCATGACATGCTTATTTCTGTGGGTTCCTTGCATCTGCAGACACATTCACTCATTCACTTACCTATCCATCCATCCATTCATTCATCCTAAGCCTTATACATTCATCCAATATATACTCAACTCCTCATGTATATTGAGTATAGACGCAGATATCTGAAAACTCATGCAGCAAAGATTGGATAAAGGAGAAAAGTGGGCATGGCTATGTGTAAAAGAAAAGAATCCAGCCGAGCAGATGGGATTTATAGAATATGGAGGAAATGCATTAGTATTGGAGACATAAAACTGTAGCTCATCAACAGCCCACGCGAAGATGCCTATGCAGGGAAGCAAAGGGTCCTTAGACGTCTTGCATGAAGCACAGTTTGGCTTCAGGGCGGAATATGCTGAGTGTAAAGTCAGTAGTGGATGGAGAAGAGGGTGTGTGGTCTCATGGGCAGTTTTCTTTTCCATCTTCCTCCTCCAGAAAGGGTTTGATCCACTGTCAAGCACCGATGACTGATCCTAGAGCAGTGGTTCTCAAACTGTGGGTCTCGACCCCTCACACTACAATTCATAACAGGAGCAAAACTACAGTTATGAAGTAGCAACAAAAATAATTTTATGGTTGAGTGCCACCACAGCACGAGGGACGACATTAAAGGGCTGCAGTGTTAGAATGGTCGAGAACCCCTGTCTGAGAGTTTCCCGTGCCACCCTCTCTTTGAAACAGGAGAGCACAATGCTATGGCAGAGAGACGCTTTAGAGGAAAAGTTTGCATCCTCTAGCAAGAGAGTGCACACAAAGTTCAGGGGAGGAGGATGAGGACCCAGCAGTCAAGCTGAGGAGGAGGACCGGGTGCCCGCTCCAGGACAGGGACCTATGCTCAGGCATCATTTCAAACAAGCGCTAAATGCTACCTGCTCAGGGACCTCTTGCACTCAGAATGTTTTGCTAGACAGTCCTTGTTATCTTTTCATTTCTCACACAGCATTTCCAGTTTCCTTGTCATCTACACGGATGTCTCAAGTAAAAGTAGAACATCCACCATGTCTCCATCCTAACTCCCTGGTCACCATCTCCTGGCTTCCATAGAGGTTGGAGATGAGGAATGAACAACGTTTAAGAGAGAAATCTGAAAAAGGAACTTGGCTAATTCCCTCTGTTTTCTGTTCTTGAATCTTGGTTCACACAAGAAATCGAAATCGACTGGGAGATTTAATCAGGGGTTTTGAAATGCAAATTGAAAAGTGCCTTCCCTTTGAAAACTGGGTCCCAGTGCTGCTAGGTGGTCAAGAGCCCTGCCACAGAACCTGTTGCCCTACACCATGGGATCAATAAAGACTTAATTTGATCCGCATTCCTAGGGATGAGGAATGTGCAGCTCCGGGCCTGGAGTCGAAGGCACAATCAAAATCTTTGAAAGTGAGACTGAAACACTTTGTCTTAAGTTTACTAGGGAAAACCTAAGCTTTGATTGTTCATGCTCATAAAAACATGTCAAATACACAATGAAAGTTCAGTGACGATCACCCCAGCCCAGATGTCTCTACCTCAGGAACTCAGCAAGGATGTACTGAAAACTGCAGTGTTTTTGTGGGGAACTCGCTAAGCCATTCCCAGTTATCACAGGGGAAGCATGTGCTTCTCATTTCCTGGATATTCCGTCTTCCGTAGCCTGTCCCCATCTGTCCTTTCTGTTCTCTTTCTGCTCCATGGTTACAGAACAGACCCGGCCATTATCTCTGTAAGCTCACTCTCCTTCAAGTCTCCTCTTCTGTCTTTCCTGTCTTTTCTCACATTAACCTTTTCGGCAATTAATCCCAGAGTGCCTGATATTATGACTGCACACTCTCGTGCTAATATCCCTCACGTCTTCATTAATACCCCACGTTGTCATGTTCTTGACAAGCAAGCTCTCATCAGAACTTTTCTGCAGGGATTTGCCAAAGTTCAGCCTGGGCTCTCAGCAGGAGCTCCATGGAGAACAGCCGGATGTAAGGAGCCGTAATTAGCCGCGACTGCGTGGCTGCAGTGCCGCAGACATAAAACAACAGAGTGCGCTCTGCGTACCTCAGTTTCGCGGTGAACTGAATGAGGGTTTTGAGTACCAGCGGCCTCTGAGGGTGTGTTGGCATGCAGGGCTGTCGCTCAACCACAAATGAGCTGCATGAGAAGGAAATAACATTGGAAAACGTTAAAAATATTATCCACAGATAACTGGAGGCTATTTCCCACAAAGTTCAAACTCTTTACATCTGGAAGATGCTGAAACCCCCATTCCACTCCAGTCTTCCAAGCAGATTCTCAAATCATTAGTGTAAAATAACAGGGAAAAAAATGCCTGAAGGTCATCCCTAATTAACAATAGTAATTCTTAACTACCTGTTATGGACCCAATAAAGATCCATGCTTATCCTATATAACAAAAGAGAAACTTAATTTTATGCCATCTCGGAACTTCCGGTGCCAAAAATTCGAGTTTTTTTTTTTTCTCCAGTGATCTTACAAAGTGCTTGCCACCCTCATTTCTTGGATGTGCTCTCAGGAAGAAATCCTTCCTCTTCTCTGTGATGTGAAAACGGAGTGGGAGGTGGGTGATGTGGTTCATTACCACACAGAAAAGACACGATTGAGGAGTAAAGAGTGGACATGTGGTTCTGGACTTCTCTGGGTTCTACCACTGCTTCCTGGGGTCCCCACCGCTCTGCTCCGTGCAGAGGGAGCCAGTGCTACCATCACAGCTGTGACGCACTCACTTCTTGAACAGGTTGTAGATCAGGAAGGTGGCTCTCTCCAGCAGGTGTGCTCTCTGCGTGGGGATGGGGTCTCCTTCGTAAGTCATCTTGGAAGACTGCTCCTCTAATTTCTCCAGCTGTCGTCTGAGTTGGAAAAGACTTTCTGCCAACAGGGTAAAGCTATTGAACAGCAAATGACAGGTTTTTTTTTCTCATTTAGTGACTGAGCTAGTTTAACAGCTGATCATATTTCATAATTAATAAATGGTTAAGTGATTAAATTAATTAAACAAATCATTTAATCCCAATTATGATTTATGATGATCTTTATTGTTTTTTCCTAAACCTTTTCCTCTTGATCATGTATCATGCTAAATATTTTCTAATTTGTGATTTTAATTTACAGACATCCTTTATAAAATATTGTCCACATCTGGAGCCAAATCCCCTTTAATTGGTCTTTAGATCCTCTTAAGTATGCATATTAAGAACATGGCTTTCACCGAGTCATAGACAGAACAATTTAAAATGTAGAGTACAGGACATGGAGAATGTCGCGTGTAAAATCCACTTCCCTCTCCAACTATGCACATTTACAGTTCCGGAGTGTTAGTGGAGAGTGAGGACTGAGTTGTTCTGGCAGAAGTCACACGGTGTTTGGGAATGCTTGCTGCTGGAATCCGAGTGGAAATCTGCTCACTATGTCTGATCCTTCCTTAGAGATGGAGGTGAGGATTGGGTCAGCTAAAAAGGACAAGAAAGACTAGTACAGACTAGGAAGAGGAGGGGGCTCCAGCCAGAGGAGCGGGGCACTTCAGCCGTCCTCTCCCACAGCATTAGACAGGAGGGACCAGTGGATGAGCTGCGGCCCTGGTGGGCTTCACCCTATGCACCATTAGGGCCTCCGTCATTGCTAGGCTTGTGGTCACAGCAGAGTTCTCTGGGTTTAGAGAGTGGAGGAGAATCAGTGTGTTTTAAAATGAGGACATGCCTTTACTTCTCTGAACAAGCAGGGGCATGGCAAACTTCTGGAATTATCCCTTAGAAAGCAATTTTGAATTTTAACTCAGCGATTTTGTTTCTCTGCATGTTTTTCAATGGCTCTCTCAGACAGTCTTATTTTGTATGTATGAGTCAGGAAACTTTGTCAACATCTTTATCTTGAAATGTAGAAAAGATAATGGCGTGTCTGTATTTTAAGTAGAGATGCCCTGTTGTGTCGACTGCTGGAGATCATGTCACTTGTTATTGTGTTAAATTTTGTACAGGGTCTTGATGTGTAGATGAGGATGGCTTGGATCACGTGTCCTTCCCCTGAGATGGCAGCTTGTGTTACCATGCCTAGCTTACCTCTCTTTAATTAGCCAGCAAACATCGTGAATTTTTGTAGTTTTATACATGTTTTGTGCTTTATTTGTATATTGAAGGATGGCCAAATCAAAACTCAGACACATGCATTTTCTCACACAACCTTTTTGTAAGAACAGAAAATCTACTTAGTAACTTTCAAGTATATAAACTATTTCCAACTGCATTCATCATGATGTGTAATAGATTTTCTAAACTTATTTTTTCCAGCTGAAATTTTGCATCCTTGACCAACAACCTTAACAAAGTGAATGTGTTTGAAAGCATAAAACGAAATGTTTAACTCGTATCATAAGACACACATTTTAAAAGTTGTTTTTAAGATTTTTGAAGCTAGTGTTTATTATATCCTTAAAGACAATGCACTATTTGCTTCAAAAGAATCATTCGAGTCTTTTAGGATATCAGGTCTGCAAACTGAGGAATTCTTATGTGTGGGAAATGCTTCCTTTTCCTTCCCAGAGCCGAGAGGGAGCCAAGACCTCACTGAGCAGAGGAGCCTTTGCGCTCACCAGTTCAACGTTTCCCGGCGTGGTGTAACCTGTGCTCTGCACACTGCAGTCTGCACTTCCTGTGGTTTTCACTAGAAACTAAAGTCAGTCCCTTTACCAGTTCTGAAGCTGGTCCAGCCCGTTGTGGAGTGGGCCACCGATGCAGGCGATCTGCTGCCTCCTCTTCCAGTCCTGCAGCTCTTCTATGAGCATGCTGCTCATCAGCAGGTCCGACTCGTTCACTATCTGTGTCATCTTAGTGAGTGCTTCCTAAAAACAGACGGCAGGTGACGAGAGCCACAGAACACCCCGTTACAATCCGAGAGATGAAGGTTTGATTAAAATTAACCAAATATTTGATCAAGACTAGTTTCTACTTGTATAGCATTGCCTTTTCAAACAGTAAAGTCATTACAATTGGATAATGTCATAAGAACTGTGGCCACCGTTGACATTCTCACGTGTCCGTTCAAATGTGTCCAATGGGAACGTCTGTGCCAGTATTGAATCTTGCTGTCCTAAACATGCATTTGAACAGTTGTTTGTTTTACCGCTTTATATGTGTATGGGTGTTGTGCCTGCATATATGTGCAGAGGATGTGTGTGCAGAGCCTACAGAAGCCAGAAGAGGTGTTGGATCCTCCAGGAGTGGAGTTTCAGTTCGTGGTGAGCGCTCACCATGTGGGTTCTGGGAATGGAACCCACATCCTCTGGAGACCAGCCAGTGCTCTTAACCCCGAAGTCATTGCTTCAGCCCGGTTCTACTTTTGTTTTTTTATGAATGTGATTATCAATCTATTTGCAAATACACTGATTAAAACTTGGGTCTTCCTGTGTTTTTCCTTTTCTTCAGACTTTATTTGTGCTTAGGGAGGCATCGTGAAGGAACTTTCATAGTCATGGGGAGTAGGAGATGGAGCTTCTCTTCAGGTTTTCATTAGCACTGAAAGTTTGGACAAGCACTTATCCTTGCTATAACTTAACTTTCTCATATACATCATTGGGTAGATGGGTTAAATTATTTTCAGAGTTCCTTCTCTCTTGAATTTTATTTTTCAAGCAAAATAAGATGGTACATGTAAAATCTAAACAGATTAACCATAAAAGCCTTACATTTTAGCTTGGACTAACTCCTCACATGCTTGCAATATTATATATTCTTAGTTATATTTATAATCAATTTAAGGTAAAAATAAACTTATGTGGATTCATATTAATTCACCAGAAAGTGATCTTTTAGAAATGAACAACTAATTTAACAGTTATTGGTTAAATACCAATTGCATTTACTTTTAAAGGCAACTAGAAAATTGAAATAGGGATATTTAATCTCTTGGAAATATTTCATTGAGCCAAAAACTATTTTAAGTTTGGTTGCCAACAAACTTTTCTTAAGTTTGGAAAATTTCATGAGCAGAACAATATTTAATCATGTAACTCTTAGAAATGACTATAGAATACTAATATTTCCAATAATGTTTTAAGTCATGAAGTAGTTTTTAATTATAAATGTGTAGTGTAACTTACTTTAGCACATTAAACAGTGAAAAATAAAGCTTGGTATAGTTTCCACCTTAAGTTAACGATATCTCCAGCAGCATTTCACAGGCCAGGAGGGTGTGGGGCAGGTTGGCCATGCAAGTTTACTGAGTCATGGAGGACAGTTCCTGGAAACAGTACCATTTTTTTTTTTTTTCATACAGCGTAAATGGAACTGATAAACTCTGAGGTCTTGGTTACTTTCAGTAGGATGAGGTCTAGGGAAAGAATGCCAGGCAAATTCTTCACCAACCTTTCTCTTGAAGTCCAGGCTATTAAGCATTTCTTGGAGTGTCAAAACCTCCTGGTTCATTAGGATGCTATTCTTGTCACCCTGGTCTGCAAAGGGAAGGAGAGCAGATTCAGAGCCATCATCTCTGGGACAAGTCTTTTATCCCCAAGGTCAAGTCCATCTCAATCCAATGCCAAACCAGCCCTGGACTGGACCAGGGTCGAGGATGTTAGAGACAAAGTGAGCTCCTGGTGTTGAGCAAGGAAGTCCAGTCTGGGAATGTTCTTGACCTGCCAGGAAGAATTCCAGCCAAGCATGCACGGGGACCTTTCATCTAGCTGCAAGCAGAAAGGAGAGCGCTTTTCACCTAGTACTCAATATTTGGTGATGGACAAAGGTTTTTGTAATGGGCTTGTTTTACTGGCTCTGCCTGAACTGAGGGAAAAAAAAAAAAAACACTTGTTAGATACAAGGAAAGGGGAATTCCTTGTGCCCGTAATTAAACCACGTGACTCATTCTGCAGCCTTTACTATTTTCCCAACCCATTCATCTCTGCCTGATAGAGTTAGTCTTAATCAACTTACAGGAACTAATAAAACTAAAATTTTTACTTTCTCGTTTTCCTTACAAAATGGACTAGCCTCACAACAAAACTGGTCAGGGAACAGAATAGAAAATAAAGCAAAATGAAAAAC
Organism: Peromyscus maniculatus bairdii; assembly: GCF_049852395.1. Classification (NCBI taxonomy): domain Eukaryota; kingdom Metazoa; phylum Chordata; class Mammalia; order Rodentia; family Cricetidae; genus Peromyscus; species Peromyscus maniculatus. The sequence goes on along the minus strand of NC_134864.1, from coordinate 64,950,008 downwards.
TATTTAGTCCCTTGGGTGAGAAGCTAGGCAGAAGCCAATACCCTATTGCTTAGTTTGAACATTAAACCTATTGGTACATGCAAATGCTGAGGGTTGGGGATGCTTATCTAACTTGTATAATTGCAAAAAAAAAAAAAAAAAAAAAAAAAAGCCAAACAAAACCACTGTGACAAATTTCTCTACAAATTATCACTCATTTTCAGGGTGTTATTTCTGGTTGTAACAGTTTACAAATTCTCCAGTTCTTGGATGCTACACACAGTAAAATGTGTGTCTATTGCTTTATCAAATGAAACTTCACTAGCCAATAGTTTCCAGTTTACTCTATAATTTGTTTCTCTGGTTATCCCCCATTTCACCTGTATCTTGGTGGGGAAAACATTTGTTGATTTAAGTAATTAAGAATGATCATTTTCAAACTTTTTTCTTGGTGCCTGTTTATGGCAGGCTGTCACACAACCCACATTGGCTTTATCCCCTGTGTAGCTGAGGATGATCTTAAACTCTCCTTGATGCCACCTCCTAAGTGCTGGGTTAAAGGTGTAAACCACGCACCTGGATTAATTTTTTTAATTCTTTATAATGCACATGAAAGCTGAAAAATATTGAGGTGACATAGATAATAAATGCTACATTCAAAACAGTTTTATTGTGTAATGTATCTTGTCATATTGTAATTCTTAAGCTTCATTGGTTATGTGGAAATTAGAATAAGTCTGTCTTCAATGACACTTGATGAAATACACAGTGTTTCCAGACTTTTCTAGGATCGTGGATCCCTTTGGTAAGTGATTAAACCTAAGCTGCGCTGTTTCTTCTAAAGAGAAAGTCTGAACATGTAAAAGATCATGGACATTTTGTACAGTTCACGGCAGTCATGGCGCCCTGATGATGACAGGAGAATGCAAAACGCCTTCTTCAGAAAAAGGAAGCGTTCAATAACAGTCAGCCATCTGCCTTCAGAGTCTGTGTTAACATCTCAATAGTTAAAGGAAGTTCTGTGACATAGATATTTAGCTTTGCTTTCCTTTAAAAACATTTTGAAGGGGTTGGGGATTTAGCTCAGTGGTAGAGTGCTTGCCTAGCAAGCGCAAGGCCCTGGGTTTGGTCCTCAGCTCTGAAAAAAAATTTTTTGAAGTAAGTAAAACTGTAAAAATATCACAGGGTTCCCATCTTTCCTTGTGATGGTTTGAATGAGAATAGCACCATAGCTCCTGTGTCTGAATGCTTGACCCCCAGTTAGTAAAGCTGTTTGGGAAGGATTGGAGCAGGCGTGGCCTTGTGGGAGGAGGTGTGGCCTTGTGGGAGCAGGTGTGGCCTTGTGGGAGGAGGTGTGTCACTAGGGGTGGGCTTTGAGGTTTCAAAAGCTCATGCCAGGCCCAGGGTCTGCTTCTCTCTTTCCCCCATGAATCAAGATGTAGCTCTCAGCTACTGCCCCAGGGCCTACCTGCACGCCACCACGCTCCCCACCATGACAATGAACTAAACCTCTGAAGCTATAAGCAAGCCCCAATTAAATGCTTTCTTCTAAAAGTTGCTCTTTTCAGCAATAGAAAAGTAACTAAGACGTGTGTCTAATGTCTTCTAGTCTCCAACACGAGCAGAGCATGATGATGGAAACCAATAAATCTATACTGGCGCAGTCCTGCAGCTAATCCACACAGAACCGACTAGAACCTCAGCGATTAGCCCAATGATTGCAGCAAGTTATCAGCAGCACGGAACATCAATCCACTTCTGCTCATGCATCTCAGGCCTTACAAGTGTTTTCATTTTCTCCATCCATTTATTAAAAATCATCTAACTAGAAACAAACTTAATGTTTAAGTACACAGAGTCAAATAGAATCAGTATCTTTGTACTTTGAAATTTATTCAATCATTAAAATTGTTTTAGAAATTCCTAAAGATAAAACTTTAAAATTTTATACACAAGAATATGTATACAATGACTAACTCTTTGTAAGATAAATTGCTGGATATATATGTTTGTGACTATGTAGAGAAAAATGTAAGATATTTTAACCATGTTTATCTGCAGATTGTGAGACTTCATGTGATTTTTATTTTGAATACTTTTGCCTACTTTGCAAATTTTTTTCTATGAAGCATAGTTCTACTTTATAACTTTTGAAAATTGTAAGAACTCATCAACTATCAGTAACTTCCTAAAAATATTAGATGATTATTTTTATTTTCATTAGTTGGGTTTTATTTTTCTTTTGAGGAAGTTTCTTGCTGTGCATCTCAGACTCTTGCTATGTATCCCATACTGGTTTCCAGCTCTCCACCCTCCTGCTCAGCCTCCCACTCACTGGGATTCTAGGCATGTGCACCACACCCAGTCCTGAGATCCCGACCCCTTAGAATGTTTTTCCAGGGGGAGATACACATTGCAGTGGGTGCCATTTCTCACATAACCTCTAATTTGCTTTGAATTGGTTAGTAAATAAATATATGTGTATAACCTAAATGGAGAAAAGGAAAAAGCAGAACTGGAAACAGTCTGTCTACATTCCTCAAAAATGAAATTGGTGGGGGGCTCGTGTAAGGAAGATCAAATTGGCTTGCAGCTTGACTCTGACTAGTGAAGAACCCTAATAATTATGCCCTTTTGTGTGCCTGTGTAGAGTTACAGACAAAAGAGCAACTTACCCATTGTCTGAATTGTTTTATACCTGTAGTCAAATTCATCTTGCAGATCTTCCAAGTATTTGGTGTCTTGTTCTGTCATCTTTAAACAAAAGAAAACATGCTCAAAAGAAAATGCCAAACTATGCTTCAATGTTTAAGCACGCCATAGAAACATCATATGGACTTATAAACGATAATACACTGGGCATCCCAGCCGCCAACATCGTCTGTGGGAGCCAACACCTCCAAAGAGCTGCTCCACAGGAAAGCTGCTTTCTGATGGAAGACCGCGTTAAACGTTCTCTTCCACCTTAAGAAATGTTTATATTTTATGCTTATGAGCACATGCACGCAGTGTCTGAGGAGGTCAGAAGAGGATATCCGATCCCCGGAACTGGAGTGACAGAGTTGTGAGATGCCATCTAGGAACCAAACACAGGTCCTCTGCAAGAGTAGCAGGTTCTCTTAAATCCTGAGCGCTCTCTCTATCTCTCCCAACTCTCTTTCTTCCTGCTTAGGAAATCTTTCAGCATCTTTTTCCCCCTTCATTTCTCCCTTAGTTACAAGAGCTGCTGATCACATAACTTCATTTGCTGGAGAAAACTGATCCTTTTGTTCTCTCCGGCTCTACTTAGCTCTGTATTAGAGTACAATAATCAGAGAAGCGCAGTTTACGACAATTCTGCCTAAATAGTTTTTCTTTCTACTTCTTAAAATATGCCTCGATTTTTTATTTGTCTTTGAGTTTTTGTCTTTTTTTCCTCCAAATCCATCAGTGTCTCCTGTTCAGTCATAATAGTTGAGGTCTTGAATATTGGCTTTCATGGATTATCTCCTCTCACACCCATCAAGAGCCCACCACATCCGTTCTTGCTTTTGCAGACAAAGAAACGAGGCTTGAGCCTGGCCATGGTGGGACACGCCTTTAATCCTGGCATTGGTAGAGGCAGGAGGATCTCTGTGAACTTGAAGCCAGCCAGCCTTCTCTACAGAGTGAGCTCTAGGACAGCCAGGACTACACAGAGAAACCCTGTCTCAAAAAAAAAAAAAAAAAAAAAAAAAAAAAAAAAAAAAAAAAAAAAAAAAACCACCCCACAAGCTTAACAATGTGAAGTGAGCTGCTGCGTGTCTGAGGAGATCCAGCAGAACAGCCTTGGTCCCCAAACCCAAACCAGACTGCCGAATCCTGCATTTAGACTGCTTCCCTCGTCCCAAGAGGTCTTCTCTAAAGAGGCACACATCCTTCCCTGTCTCCACAATCTCTCAATTTCTCCATTTAAATTACTGATTAGGAAAAATATCAAATTTGGGGTCAGTATGAATTTATGCCTCACCTCTGCAGCTTATTACGTTTGTGGACTTGAACACATAGATATGTGAAGCATAGATATGTGTTTTTGTTTTGTTTCTTCTTAAGACGGGCTCTATGTAGCCCTGGGTGTCCTGGAACTTGCCATGTAGACCACAGTGGCCTCAAACTCACAGAGATCCTCCTGCATCTGCCTCCTGAGTGTGTGCCACAGTTACATAATGTGCATACCTCTGTTTATAGAATAGAGAGGCGGGAGGGAGAGAAGAAGAAAGGGAGGGGGAGGAGAGAGGAAGGGGAAGAAAGGGAGAGAGGGGGAGGGAGGGAGGAAGGAAAGGACGTAGCCGCATGTACTTCAGGGAGGTCCTGTCACGTCACATGAGTTGTATGTAGTGCTTAAGACATCGCCTGTTATCAAGCACATGCCTCGCCAGCATTAGTTATGACTACGCTTTTCCTCTGTTATCTCACGCTCTTGACATTTTTAAGTCTTAGAAAAGAAAAGGCATTGGCTCTTGATTAGGCCGCATACTGTCCACGTAGTAGCGACACTAAATATTTCAGCGACTTCGTCGGGCCTGAACCTTATGTGCATTGTCCTCTTGGCACGCTGCCATAAAAACTATTTCCGCTTTTCATTTGAGAAAATTGAGGCTCATAGGCACATGGCGATTGAGTTCCAGGTGAGAACGCAAAGCCACCTAGATCCAGCTCAGCTTCAAAGCCTTGGCTCCTTCCCACGACCCTCCAGCACGCCTGCAGCAGTTCACTCACTTGCCTGTTCAGTTTCTCAAGAGCAGAGATCTACAGAAAGCGACGGACTGCTAAGAGACAGGGACCTCACATATACTTGGGAGAAATATGATAAAACTAAATACAGTTTTAAAGCAGAGATATATCGTTGGACCTCAGAATTAAAAGATGCTTTCAGAGTCTCCTAACCAAAAAACAAAACAAAACAAAACTAACAAAATAAAAAGTATATTAAACCATGACTTTAAACAATCAACAATAAACGAATTAAAAGGCTTCAGATAATTGTCATTGGTTATAGCGATTTTTTGGCAAAAAAATTTTGTAAAAAGTTTGTTGTAATAACGATGGTCAGAAACCCTTTTGTGAATGCTACATTCCAGAACACTCTATGCAGAGATGGAGGCTACGGCCCAAGTGGCAGAGTACGTGGGTGGGAAATGACTGCTCTGCTCGGGGTCAGGTCTGGCGTCCTGGGATCCGCCTGCACCCCGGACCGGGTACAGAGACCTGGTGTGTGCTCTCAGGAAGGACTCGCTGAATAGGGGTGAGGCAGGAAGGAGCTGAGCAAGCAGGTGGGCGGCCCCGGGCTTTAGCTTTGCTTTGCTCCCATAGGGAGCGCAGGAGCATGGCCTGCGCCGCGGAGTTAACACCAACTTGAGAGCAGCGTCTGGTGTTTCCTCTCAGGCTGTGTCACCCACGCCGCGTGAAGACGGCCTAGTGTTCCCTGGACAGGCAATCTCAAAGAAGACCTTAGCAACCAGTATTCACAGACCTGGGATGGTCTACAGGCCCGAGGGAAGGACCAGGGCAGAGCTATAAACGGTGAACTTCGATTGCACCAAACTTCTCAGGAGTTAATAAGGAATCCCAGGACCATGGAGCTCAGTGGTAGAGGACTGGCTTAGCAGGTACCAAGTCCTGGATTCAGGCCTAGCATATACTACTACCCACAAACAACAACAACAAACAAACAAACCACTGGAGCCATCTGGGCACTTGATTAATGCACATAAGCATCCTTATTATAATGATACACTAGCCACTGTCTACCTTACGTACTCATGGCATCAGTTCAGTCCTCGGTTTACCATCATAGTATGCTCAGGCATTGGCCTTAGGTCTGCCTTGGGAGTCTGGTTCTTTTTTTTTTTTTTTTTTTTTTTTTTTTTCGATGGTGGGAACAAAGGCATGTCTGCTTGTTCACTTGTGAAAGATCATTAAACCTCCCTGGAAGCAAGGCTTAGAAGTCTGTCCACTGAAACTCTGCCCACAATTCGGACAGTGTGTGGAGAGCTTTGCCTTGTCTGTAGCTGATTCACTTTTAGAGAATTGTTACTATTTCCATTAAAAAAAAAACACAAGTAAATGAATGCTACATAGATTCTGGAAAGGGAAATTGGTATGATCTCCATATACAACACAGTGGAAAGTCTGTCCCCTTAAAAAGATTTTTTTTCTAAATCAAGGAAAGTAACAAACCTACAAGACCAATGGGGAGGGGAAACTAGATGTTCTAATATTAAAGGAAGTGAGTGACATAAAAGATAATAAAAGGGTACAGAGCTCAATTAGACGGAATGCATACACTTTTTAAGAACTACAAGTTACCAAACTTACTCTAGAAGACAGATACTGTGGCGGCTCTGTCAGAAACAAGTCAACTTTAAAAGCCTCCCCAAGGAAATCTTTGCTGTACAAATGTGGCCTGTGAGAAACACACCACCCTCTGAGATCTGTCTGCACTGGCCTGTGGCACACAGGCGGCCGCTACTCACCTGAGACATCTACGAAAGGCCACTCACCTGCACACTGTTTTTAATGGCAGCCACTTTGTGTTCCACATTTCTCTGTCTTTCTGAAACCGACGAACTTTGTAAGGATTTCTCCAGAGGTCCCTGGAAGAAGAATGTATTGAAATTTCAATGTTGTTGATAAACCATGTTTATGGTTATTTGACCTACTTTGACCTGGGGTTTAGATCAATGGGATATATAATACTCTACAGCCATTAAAGCTCCCGCTGAAAGAGCTGGGCATATAACCCACCGGCAGAGAATGCACAAGGCTCCAGATTCCCAGCCCTAGAACAGAAAAAAAAATAATTCTTGTAGTGTCCACAGTCAGACCAACTCAGGACGTTTTCGATGCCATGATGGAAACACAAAGGGAATATTAGTTCTGTGTCCTTGTTCCCGTTGGTTTGGGACAAATGGTGGCCGCGCTCAGTGCCACTTGTCCCATACTCGTGCCTCACATTGGGTTCCACTTGTCCCCATCCAGCAGAAGACAAGAAATAAAGAAGAAAAATCAGTAGCTGAAACCTGGAGATCTGACACAAACTGGTCACTTACGCCAAGGAAGTTCATTAAGAAGCACAACATCATATGCACTGTTTGCGGGGAGCGGGAAGCCAAGGTCAGCAGAGAGCTGAGTCAGTGTTGGCAGGGAGAGCACAGGACACCCGGACAGCTGCCTAAGGACAGACAACCACAGTCCAAGGGGAAGAGGTGGGTCCCCAGAAGCCACAACCTTGGCTCCTCTGAGGCACAGGCTCCAGGCCTAACAAGCCTTGATAAGTCCACTCCTGGACAAGGGCACAGAACTAAAGTTTTGTTTTGTCCTTTCATTGGGCCTTAGAGAAAGTCTTGGGTCAGTCTGGCTCTGTGCACTGTAGAAACTCTTAAATGACATCATGTAGACAGTATTACAATCTAAGCTACTAAGCAGATTATAAAACACTAGATGTAATTTCTACTTGGATATGCATGCAGACATATATATCCGTAAGTATATGAATATGTGCATAGATATTTGGAATTAAGTAGATATGGCGAGAACAGCACATATACCAAAATGTAATATTAACACTAAATAGTAAAAATGTGTGCCATTTTATGATTTTTAAAAGATTTTATCTCTCTCTGTGTGTGTGTGTGTGTGTGTGTGTGTGCAGGTGACAGCAGAGTCTAGACATCTGATGCCCTGCAGCTGGAACTATGGGAAGTTGTGAGCTATCCAGTGTGGGTACTAGAAACTGAACTGGGTCCTCTGGAAGACCTCTTAACCGTGGAGCCATCTTTTAGCTCCTACCTTCATGTCTTAAAAAAACGTTCATAATTTCCCGCAGTCTACTTCCATTACTCTTGAACTTCATGTAATTTTAAATTAGTGCTAAAGGATCACATTAACTTAGGCTTAAATTAGCGATGGAGGGTGTTGAACCTGCTGAGATGTGATTTATTTTTGCTTCAAAGCAAAGGGAACTTTCTGCAGGAAACGGAAGAACGATTTGGTTAAGCAGAAAGGCCAAGGCACTCCTGCCAGCACCGTATCTCGGCCACTCTAATCGTCTGACACTGAGTATGGCCCTTAACCGCAAAGGCCTACAGCCATCTGAAGATGAGAACAAGACATGTAAGCGGCCCCTGCACCATGCAGTTGAGCAGAGAACAGGTTAGAAAAGTTGATAACTTGACAGTGCACAGCAGAGCAGTGGTGGGAGCTCAAGGAAAACCATGCTTTCAGCTCTCAGCGGAGTGTTTTAACTGTCTCACATCCTTCAGACCAGCAAAGCCTTCCCTTCCCCCACATCCATCTCCATTATTCCGTGATTTGTCTACCTACTTGAAATTAAAAAAAAAAAAAAAAAACACTTCTCTTTTTTTTTTATAGTAGTATGCAATATTAACGTATTTTCAGAGTTCCTTTGATTAGTATGTACTTAAATGTTTGGATTTGACTAATATTTGACATTTGGAGAGAGCACACATACATGAGAGAGAGAGACAGACAGACAGAGAGAGACAGAGAGACAGAGAAAGACAGAGACAGAGAGACAGAGAGAGATGAGACAGGAATGGATATATATGTGACCGGTATAAAAATGGACAACCCTAAACTGTAGCTTAGAAGCTACAGTTTTCAAATGAAAACAAGACCATTCTGTGTCATCCAAGAATAATAAGTTGCTAAGACTTGAAAGTCTTACAAAAACATCCATAACCTGATAGTAACCAGAAGTTTTATACTCAATATGCTGTTGTTAGATCTTCATAAGTTGTATGATTCACTAAAGTATGAAGAATGTCATTTAGAAAATGTATTGTTTTATGAATCTTTTTCTTGTTGGTTTAACTAAAAAAAGTGCATCTTAGAGACTGTCGATTCCTTTACTTATCTTTGCTAGATTCTTATCACATTCAGAAGAATGAGATAAAAATATACTGTAAACGACATTAGGGCCAAGAACGGTCAAACCAGTACTTAGGGAGCTTCTGTAACTCAAAATTCCTGTTGGAGTAGCAGCAGCTTAGGCTTGGGAGTCAGACGGTCCAGAAGCATCAGTCAAGAGCAGGCTGTGAAGACAGCCAGCCGAGGAGGAGGAGTCCAAAGCGGAACTGGGAAGTCAACTGAAATGTGGTCACTGCATTCCTGGATTGATAGTGTAAGATCTTAGACCGGAACTTAGCCATGGAAACAGGAAGGAATCTAGAGAAGCCAGTCTGGTGCCACAATTCTTGATCCCAGCACTTGGAAGGAGGACAGAAAGATCACAAGGCCAGCCTCGACTACATAGTGAGCTCAAGGCCAGCCTGCACTACATGAGGCCCCGTGGTTTAAAAAAAAAAAAGGAATTTGAAAAGACTTAATAATTATGTCAAAAAGGACAAGAAACTTCTCACAGATGAGCCCAAGACCTTGAGCATGAGTGCCTGGAAGGAGGGTGGAGCCATCGAGAGGGAAGAAGAAATCGATTCTGCAGAAAACTGGACCCGAGGAGAAAGCAAGGTCACACACTCAGAAACCATCACTTGGCAAGCCAGCGATGGGATGGACAATGCATGTGACTACGGATCAGAAAATGTTACCTGGATAGGCATGTTCGCTGCAGCCAGTATTCTCCTCTCTTCCCTTAAACAATTTGAGATTACCACGGCTACATGCATTGGATTTCCATGAAACTTCCCCTGAAAAATAGTAAGCAAAAGCAGCATGTCATGCTTTGATGTCATAAGGGAATGTCATACTTGAAAACCAACAATAATCTCCCTTTAAAATTATTTGGGATCTGTTCCAATAATCTATTCCTTTGCAATGCCTTGGACACCTGGACTCCTAATGAGAGAATGTTGCTCTCTTTGCTTTCAAGACTCAATAGCTGTTCTTTGAGCACTTCTTTATGAGAGACCTAGAACACAGGAGGTGTGTTTATTTTAGGTACTAGGCAGGTTTAGACATGGTGGTTATGTCCTATGAATTCTCAAGAACCAAGAGGGTCCTCGTTGTACATGTGATAGCTCTCTGCTATGATCTGCAGGTGATGGCATTCATGCCAACTACCTCATAACACTATACTCAAGCAAAACTATACCCACATTTCAGCAATAATATTTTTGATATTGAGGAACGCGTTTTGTTTTTATTGCCAAGGTTAACGATGCATACATTGTTAATTGGCAGCCCGAGGCACTAATTGAACCATCAGATACATTGTTGTAAATGAAAATCATGAATTTCTTCAGGTTGTCGTGGTGCCCAGCAATGAGTGTGCACTCATTTTTCTTACCTGCAAGCACTGAGTTTTCTAGCCTTGATTTACAGGACTCTCTGGAACACCATCATTTAGATATTAGTGTGAAAAGGGCTTTGCTAGAGTTTTCTGAGGCAAGATTAGCAAGAGGCACAGAGACACAAGCACACTAACTGAATCTCTGCCATCCTTTCTTGAGGTGGAACTGAGACCCATGAAATGGACAAAAGGTCAATAGCAAAAAAAAATTAACAGTCCAAAAAGCAGAAAATTAACACTGATCAAATATAGATCATACAGGCAGCTAAACCAAAGGATCTTTCTGGGGAGAAAAATGAAGGTTGTTGGTTGTAAACATTATTACAGCTGTGGCTTCTGTGATAATATATCAGATTCTGTGTCAATTAATATTTCCATTTGTGAAACTGGGGTAAAAACCAACTATTTGGGTTCCTATGCTTCCATATTCACTCTTTAAAAAATGTTTTCCTTCTTTAAATCAGAAATTTCCAGCAGAAAACAAGGGAATTAACTGAAACTCAGAACACACAGATATGAAAGTGACTCCACTCAGTTTGTGGGAATACCATGTTTCTAAAACATCCATATTACAGAGTCTATTTGAATTTACTCCTGTTAATTTTGACATCTCTTGGTTCTTTTCATACAGCTTACCTTTAAGTGTTTTCCCCCAAACCTATGTTTTCTCATCTTTGACCTGAAGGGCATTAAAAAATTATTTCATTGCTAAGAAAGAGTTCCTTTTAGGGCTAACTTGGGAGCTCTGCTATTGATATTAATTGAGAATTTGTCCTTCTGCAATGAGGGTCCCTCTAAGGCTGCAGATGCACGGTGCTGTCTCTGTTCTTCTCAGGATGGAGGATGTCCATGGAGGAGCTGTCCTCGACACTGCATGCTGAGCTCATCTTCTGTCTCCTGTCAAACTCAGCTTCACCACTTTCTTTCCCTCTGCCTTCTTCCATGTCTGCTGAGGTTAAGTCACTCATTTCTTTCCACACTTTTTTCATTGAAGAATACATTTTCACTTCTCAATTCCCCCTAATGTAATGTCTCACTCAAATGTTTGAGACAAAATGTCTTATGAAAAATCACTGTGTTCAATATCAAATGACTATTTCACTTTCCTAAGTATTAAAAGACATGCTAGCCGGGTGGTGGTGGTGGTGGCGGCGGCGGCGGCGGCGGCGGCTGCTGCTGCTGCTGCTGCTGCTGCTGCTGCGGCGGTGGTGGTGGTGCACGCCTTTAATCCCAGCACTCAGGAGGCAGAGCCAGGTGGATCTCTGTGAGTTCGAGGCCAGCCTGGACTACCAAGTGAGTCCTAGGAAAGGCGCAAAGCTACACAGAGAAACCCTGTCTCGAAAAACCACAAAAAAAAAAAAAAAAAAAAAACAAAAAAAAAACACGCTCCTGCTCACCTTTGAGTAGTGACTATGTGTATAGATCTCAGATCAGCAATAAAATGAACCCCAGCGTGTGTGTTGGTGGCAAGGGAAAAAGCAGTCCCGAGGGAGACCCCTGTGGCATTTTACTCCTTTCTATGTCAAGGTCTTGTGAAGTTCTCCCGCTCTCTGCGATGTCCTCTCGCTGTCTCCTGGTGTCAATCAACAGAGGCTTTTCATGGCGGCAAAGTCGAAATTATTAGTCTTTTCCCCAGTGATTGGAATGTTTAATGATGTGCTTAGTAAACCTTTTACTAAGATTCCACAGTGGGGATTTTTTTTTTCTGTCTTTTTGAGTCTAGATGAACTCATGGGTTATGGGTTGTAAATGTTATGGCTGTGATTGCTTCTACAATTTTATCACGGTACATGCTAGCCAGCCCTCCCAGCTGCAAAACAAGGGTAACTTTGTAATATTAAGAGTAACAACACTAGCAACTGTAATAAACTCGCTTTGCTGTCAATTGCAGTTTATTTGGAGCTTTTCAGTGAGAGAGGTTTCTTTCAGTTTTTCCTTTGGATGCACAATTCCAACAACATTCATTGAGAACACATTGTCCCCACTCGGCTGGCCCAGCTCTGCCATAAATCCTGTGTTCCCACCAACATGAGATCCTTCTCCCTGTATTCGGTTCCATCTCAGAGATCATCTAAGGATCACTGGAGGTGACACTGAGGTGTCACTGGAATTTTACGGTTAAGTCCTGATAGCAGGCAGAATATGGCTTTTTGCATTTATTTCCATGCAGATTTCAGAATCAGCTTATAAGAGTCCCCTACACACTAACACACTCACACACCTCATATATTCACACAATCTCTCTCTCCTCTCTCTCCTCTCTCTCTTCTCTCTCTCTCTCTCTCTCTCTCTCTCTCTCTCTCTCTCTCTCTCACACACACACACACACACACACACACACACACACACACACACACACCACTGACAGTTTCAGTACCGCTGGATCTTTAGAGCCATTAAGGGAGATTTGGAATGCATATAGTTTTGTTCTGATCCAGTCATATCACAACTGTAGAATGTCTAATAAACATTCTTAATTTTCCACAGGAGATCTGAAGCATCTTGTTAGGGTTGCTTCTGTTTAGTTGATACTGTTTTGATATGAGGATACCTGATAGCTTCCTCTTGTGGCTGATATATAAAAACAGTTAAATTTGTGTATTGATTTTGAGTCTAGCAAAGTTGCTGACTCCTATAGATTCTAATGATGTATTTATAATATTTGTTAATTCTAAATTTTTATCTGTGGATTCTTCTAGATTTTCTACACCCATTAATCGGCTCCTGCACAACATTGATAGAATCTTCTCCCTTTTCAATTATCTCATGTCCATCCAGGTTTCACCTTCAAGACTTGTTTGGAAGTATACTGGTTAATTTCCAAACACGGGAACTTTCTTCTGCTTCTCCTACAACACAACTTGTGATATATTTTGATTTTGATCAGATAGAGACGCTGATGACCTCAGCCCCTAAGTTTGTTAATATCTGCTCTGTGGCCCAGCATATGGATAACATGTGAAAATTTCATGCTAACTTTCAAGGAATGGGTATCCTGTAGTTGTTGGGTCCAAATATTTTATTCTGCTTTATTAAGTCAGATGTCATTTTGTGTAAATTCCTGTCTTGGTGCTGGCTTGCTTTAACTATCGATTTTATAAGTTATTGAATGAAGCTACTTTGTAAGTTGTTCTTCTGTTTCTGATAGAAATATTTAGATGCATAACATATTGCTCGTGATTAAAGTCCTTCATGGCTATGAACTGATCTTTATCTCCAGTAATGATTTTTACCCTAAAGCAAGATGACTAACTATGACATAATCCTTTTTAGTCACATGCATTTTATCTTATTTCAAGAACGCTATTTCAAAGTGGATATAGATACTTAACTGAGTAACCAGTATTATACACACACCAAAGGGTAAATGCACACAAAATAAACATGGCTGACACATTCCCAGCCCTTCTTTGCTTATTTAGAATTAGCTTTTCTGAATCTTGTTTAAGCTCAGATTCATAGCCTGCTGTGTTTGTCCATAGAGCAGTCCTGTGGGCTGTCCAGACGCCAGTGACGCCTTTCTCTGGAGCACGGCACGGATATAGCTCTACTCTCTCCTTTCTGCAAGGTTTCATACTGGAATGTTCACCGTAAGTTCTCAGTATCAGATTTTCAGGCAAGAACTGGCCTTCGAGTCCCTTCCAGGATGGCTAGCTGGCTTGCTGACTGACGCGCTAGGAGTTCTAGTGGTCTGATCACACCGTCATTAGCAACCACACCACTGTGCAGTGAGGGGGATCGCTGACGGTGCACCTAGCAGTCCTTATCCATCTACTACGTTCAGTGGTGCCACGGGGGCTGTTCTTACTGTTTACGTGTACGAGTGCTTCGCCTGCATGTATATGTGTACCCTGTGCGTGCCTGGTGGTGCCAGCGGAAGTCAGAAGAGGGCATCAGATGCCCTGAAACTGGAATTACAGATTATTGTGAGTCACATGTAGGTGGGTGCTGAGGACTGGACCTGGATCCTCTGCAAGAGCAGCGAATGGTTGTAACCTCTGAGCCGCCTCTCTAGCCACCGTTCTTGTTCTTAGACATTGCTGTACAATTTTAATTAGATAGAGGGCAACTGCAGAAATCAGCTGATACAAGGTAACAGCGACACGTGCTTTTTATGATCTGAATCTTATGCCATGTAAAGATTTTTTTTTCTTTCTTTCCTTTTTTTTTTTTCTTTTTAGATCCCCAGAACTCCAAATAATATGACTTTAGGTCTTGCCAAAGCAAATCCACCTCCCACTCCTTAGCATTAGTTATTCGATTAAACACATCTTTCCACTTTCCTGCAGTAGCATTGTGCGTTCTGTTCAGACAGCGGGTCGCTTCTGACACAGATGTGTATTTAAAGGTGATGCTGTGTAGAGCTTGCAGCTTCTGACTGTTCAGAGCTTGTCCATCTCTCCTAAGGGAAGCCATTGCTCTTACCACAGCTCCTCTGAGTGTAACAGGCAATCTGCACACCCCGACTTCAGCCACAGAATGCAACCTGGTGGGTGGATTCCTTTCTAAAGCCTGTAAAGCATTTACTGTTGCTTTCCGAGGACGTATGAATCTGGATCGTTTAACCAGTACGCAAATACGGATTGGACAAAAGTCAAATGCTGGCTTGTTCGTGACAGTCTCTGCACACACACCTATTTGTTCCGACTGCAAATTGTAGCGCTCTACTTTGGCTGCATTTTAAAAAGCAATTAAACAGCACGTGTTATTACAACAGCGTGTGTAAGTCAAGCGACAAGCGCGTGAACGGCTGTGACCTGACTTCACATCACACACAGTAACAGTGACACAGGGACTGCCACACGGCAACAGCAGTTGAGAGGCTTGAGTGTAAGATGCAAGGGCTGATTGGGGAGGTCTCTCCGTCACGGCTAACGGGGGCGTGAACAATGAAGGGGCTTGGGGAGACAGCTCGCCATTTCTTATAAAACTAAACACACTCTTGTCACGGCATCCGGCCACCACTCTTCAGTTTTTATCACTCTTTTATTTAAGGAGGGTGGAAGTGCACACACAGACACCATCTACATATGACTGGTGAGCTCCAGGTTCAGAAAGAGGCCACGTCTCAAACAACATGGCAGTGAGCAACTGAGGAAGGCACTCTGAACTGACCTCTGGCCTTCACATTCATGGGCACCCACGTGAGCACATGTACCACCCCCCCCCCCCCACACACACACACAGAGAGTAGGAAGATAGTAAGAGAGTCAGTGGTTGACAGGGGTTTGGAGGGGAGGAGCAAAGAGGATGGAGGGGCGGGGAAGGGAGCAGTGAAATGGTCTTGTGTAACATTTCTGTGGTGGAGACACAGCGTTGTTCCATGTTAATACACCGTCAGTTCATCAGTTGCCACGAACGTATCACGTTGACACAATATTTAAGAGGCTGTCTAGTGGGAGGGACGATGTGGGAACTCTGCACTTTCTGCTCAGTTTTTCAGGAATTTTATTTATTTATTTAAGAGAGTGACAAATCTTCCCCACTCCCTCTGTAAGCTACTACCCTCTCACTAGAAATGAGTGAAGTAAAAATGAAGTGCTTTCCCTAGGCAAAAGTAGATTGGTTGGTTTGTTTGTCTGTTTGGGGCTTTTTTGCTTTGTTTTGGCTTGGTTTTTGGAGACGGTTTCTCTGTGTAATTTTGGTACCTGTCCTGGATCTTGCTCTGTAGACCAGGCTGGCCTCGAACTCATAGAGATTCACCTGCCTCTGCCTTTCAAGTGTTGGAACTGCAGGGTTTTGCTACTACACCCAGCTTCCAAAAGGTGTACATTTTAATGCCTTTTCTTCATGCCAACACCAATGCACTTTAACTAGCTAACAATCAGCTGCAAGTGTGTGTGCTATGGTGTGTTTCCTAGGAACATGCTTCCCAAAGGCACTCAGCATGTCCTCTGTAAACTCTGAGTACATTCTTGGCACAATGTTCTATATCTGCTTTGATTGACTAGATGTCGATTGTTGGCTTGACAGACAGCTTGTAGAATCACCAAGGGGACATTATTCTGGGTACATCTGTGGGGGTTCTCTAGAGTATGTGAACTGGAGTAGGAAGACTACCACAAACGTGGTACCACCGTGGCTCCATGTGCTGGGGGTCCTGGGCTGGGCACCGTCACTGGTCTCTGTTTCCTGACCGCAGGTACAGTGTGACCAGCCACCTCACACTCCTGCCATCCTCAAGAGGCTTTTGTCAGGCTTAGTCACAGCAACAAGACAAAGGACTAACGCACCCACGGAGACCTAATCTACCTGTGACGGTTACTCTGCAGAGCACCTGACTCTGTGCCTCAGACATTCACTCCATGGCTTTGAGTAAATGGCTGGTTAATCTTCATTGCTTTAGTTGCCCTGATAGTTGAGAGACTAATGCTTGTGAAGAGCATGCCAGTCAACTGAAAGACCTTTGTAACTCACAAAGCACTCTAAATAATAAGAGGGTTTCTGTATGGCTTCAAGGTTATGTTAGGGGAGGTTGACTCTCATACACATAAATCAGCAAAATCCAATGTCTTCCTAGTTTAACAGACATGACCAAACTGATTGATCTGTGTTCCAGGAAGTATAAAAGGAACTGAAATATAAAATAAAAAACTACAAATACAAAAGCAGCTTCAGAAAACGTGAGATTGTGTGTGTGTGTGTTTTAAATAAACAACACTGGGGACTTCCCTGGCGTTTCTTGAGGACTCACAAGAAAGGCGCCACACGTGGCTCTGAATCAAATAATTCGCCCCGGCCCAGAGTTGTCAGCAAAGCCACGTTAAAGCCACATTTTTCTTGCATAGAAAAGGCAGGGAAAGCAAGCGCCAAGCCCTCAGCAGGGACGACCCTGGACAGCAGACTCAAGATGGGGTTCCACTTCTACTCCAGGTTTCTGGCTTTAGAATCTCCTTTAAATAGTTAGGCATGTGCTGGCTTAATGATGAAAACTAAACAGAAATCATAAAGCTTCTACACAATATACATATAATATATATATATTATATATATATTTCAAAGCAGATCTTTCCCTTTGATTTCTGCAGAATTTTTTGTAAAAGATGAGTTTTGATTTTGAAAATTGTCAGTCAAGTCAAAAGAGAAGTTGGAGACCACTCTGATGACTAACAGTCTGTGTCCACAGGGAATTCACAGCTTGCAACAGATAAACTTCAATTTTAAACAGGAAATGAGCAAAGGTAGATGCTAACCTTATCATGCATGCTTGAACACAAGAAAATTAGTCCGTGCGTTTACTGAGTACCTACAGTATATTTTACAGGCAGCTTTAATCCCAGGTAGATCTGGAAAGGTTTGCATTAGGAAGAACAGGTATTATGTCATGTGTGAGTACTACATCATCTGTAAGGAGTCATAGAACCAGAAACTCAAGGGAAATCAACCTCAAAGCCAGGTGCTTTTCATTCTACAGCTTTGGGCTTTCCAAATCATGACTACCTAAAGACAACAACAACCTGACACCTTTTTGGCTACTAGACTCTGTGAACCATTTAATTT
The DNA here is from genome assembly GCF_049852395.1 of Peromyscus maniculatus bairdii. Lineage (NCBI taxonomy): Eukaryota > Metazoa > Chordata > Mammalia > Rodentia > Cricetidae > Peromyscus > Peromyscus maniculatus. The sequence continues at coordinate 64,932,241 of NC_134864.1, read as the reverse complement.
TATTTTGTCAGACATTCTATTATTTTCTTTTTTTTTCTTTCTTTTCTTTCTTTTTTTTTTTTTGGTTTTTCAAGACAGGGTTTCTTTGTGTAGCTTTGCGCCTTTCCTGGAACTCACTTAGTAGCCCAGGCTGGCCTCAAACTCACAGAGATCTGCCTAGCTCTGCCTCCCGAGTGCTGGGATTAAAGGCTTGAGCCACCACGGCCTGGCCTACTATTTTCTATAAGAAATATGTTCAGGGCAGTCATTATTTACGGAACCTGAAGATAGGTGCAGTGCTTAAACAAACAGTGGAAAGATGCCATGTATTGATCACAAAGTAAGTGGTTTGGGCTGAGGTCACTTAGAGGTCTCACAACTTGTGGAAGTTCTACTTGTTGGTAAAGACAGCCTGCTGTGGCTGCTGAGTGCTCCTGTGTGCCCTTGCAGCATCTACTGAGGAATGCTGAGAACGTAAAGCCCTGGCCACCCTTGACTCCAGCTCCCTCTGGGATATTCTTAGTAGCAGCCTTGATGAGGTAAAGCAGTTCTTCTGCTAAAGACTGGGCTTGCTTTTCCAGCCATAAAAGCAGCGAGTTCCTCAAGTTCACTGTTCGCCTTGATTGTAACACAACCCACTGAATTTGCAGACACCCCGAGTGAGCCCACATGTGACCTCTTTAGAATTCCTAGCTGAAAGCAAAATCAAGAACTGTATTATACGATCTTTGTGTTGGCAGATGCCTGACTTTAGATGCTTCTGAAGCAACATAAATACATAAAACTGTTGGTGAGATTGTTTCAGGAGGAGGGCAGGGTGCAGCTGCTCCTAGTGTGAGATGGTTTAGCATCTGAAGGCTCAGATGAGATCCTCTAACAATGTCCTGAGCTACTCTGGGGAGAATCCAACCATGAGTCTTGCTCATTATACACAAAGACAGATGCCTTGGCAATCTATTTCTTATAGAATCATCCAGCTACCTTTTCTCCTTTATTGCCAGGACAATAGTGCATGCACCATTGTCATTATTAAAAGGTGTTCAGATAAGATTACAGAAGGAGATAGACTATTAAGTGTAAATACTGGTAAAGAAAGTATACACCATCTATCTTGATGATATAATGGTGTATCTCAGAGACAAAAGGACTCAAAATTATATCAGGAATAAGCAAGATGGTATAATACTCATTGGTAATAATCATCTATAAGTGGAAATGGGGGAAATTACATTTAAAAATACTAAGAGAAATGATTTAAAATTTTTAACACATTGTACTGAAAGGATAAATGCTAGAAAAGCAAGGCACACTCAAGTTCATGTAAATAATACACAATGTATCCAAGTGTTGAGGTATCACATGGTACTCGTAAATGTGCATAATATTTATGTAGCTATAAACTGTTTGAAAACACTTTTTTTTTTCTTAAAAGTTAAGAACAAGCCAGGTGGTGGAGGTATATGCCTTTAATCCCAGCACTTGAGAGACAGAGGCAGGTGGATCTCTGTGAGTTTGAGGCCAGCCTGGTCTACAGAGTGAGATCCAGGACAGGCTCCAAAGCTACACAGAGAAACCCTGTCTCGAAAAACAAAACAAAACAAAAACCTAGAACAAATACAACAAGAAAAATATAGGTCTTCTATGAATTAAGCTAGGGTCATATTGAAATTGTCAAAGTTTCAGAAGGGATAAATTAAAAACATAAATTCTCAATTGTAAGACTTGGTGTCATCAAAATGAGAGAGGAGGAGAGAGGGAGAGAGAGAAAGAGGGAGGGAGGGAGGGAGGGAGGGAGGAAGGAAGGAAGGAAGGAAGGAAGGAAGGAAGGAAGGAAGGAAGGAAGGAAGGAAGGAAGGAAGGAAGGAAAAGGAAAGAAAAAAGAAAGAAAGAGTTCCCCAAAAATCACATTGGCAAAAATGAAAGACATTACAACTGTAGTTGGAGTCAGCAGGATGTCTCAGTGAGTAAAGGTACTTGCTGCCAAGCCTGACGACCAGAGTTCAATCCCTAGAACCCACTTGGGAAGGAAGAACCAACTTCCACAAGTTGTCTTCTGACCTCCACAGCTGTGCCCTGGGATGCACACCATATACATCACACACACACACACACACACACACACACACACACACACACACACACGCACACGCACACGCACACGCACACGCATACGCACACACACACACACACACACAGTGTGTGTTTGTGGGTCTATATATATAAAATATATACAGCTCTACTTAATGAAACTGTAGAGAATCATTCTTTCCTATTTTCCTGATGAATTGTGAATTTGTGACATCTTAGAAAAGCAATCTCATATCTCTCAAGTTTTAAAATGCTTATGATTTTAACTAGTAAGTACATTTCGAGACCCCTATCCCGTAAAACTTAAAGCAATGCCCATGATAATCTATGAACAACTGGAAATTCGGAGATTGCCCACTAAGCAGGAATTGCCCAGTAAATCGCAGTGCACCCACACTGTGGACTGTTAGTTACCACCGATAAGAGAGGGTTTCTGTGAAATGAAATTTGGAAAGCAGAGAAATGAATAATGAAGTTTCATTTTTGTAAGTGGTAAACTCTTGACGTCATCCCTTAGAAAACTCCGTAACCACATGCACAATTCACGCAGTTTCCACTTTTATTTAATCATGGGATCATGGATATGAAAGCCTGTGTATTTAACTGCCAACACTGATGTCTGAAAGGGTGGTGCTGGTGGTGTGCATGCAGGCGAGGAATAAAGAAGTGTGAAACGTGTAATAAAGCTGTACGTGTGATTCAATCTGCTTTAGGGGAAATGATATCTGGGTGCTTACAGAGAGAAAGTGCAGAAAGACGGCAACTGAAATGTAAATAGTGCCGCATTATTTTGGTGGAATTTTAGGGGTTTTTTTCTTTCTTTCTTTCTTTCTTTTTGGACTTGTCATTGTCATTTAAATTTTCACAAGGACCTGCTTAATTTAAGCGGTAAAGGAAAAAAAAACACAAACGGTTTTTATTCTAATGAGGTATATTGGTAATTTTAAATATTGGTGCATATAATGATCAAAATATAGGGCACTGGGACCTAAAACTAGAAGCGGAGAATCTTCCAATCAGTAGAAACAAAACCATTCTGTGGGTTGACATTTGAGAAGCAACCTTCAAAGTGCCAACACAGGCGCCACTGAACAAATGCCTGAGGTCCCCCTCAGTGGGGGTGGAAGCATGACGGCGGATTGGAACCCTGTCAGAGACTGAACTCAGAGGGTTGCTGGTGGCCCAGCAACGGAGGGTTAACTAACGGAGGGTTAGTGCTCATGGAAGCCCGCTGCAGACAATGACGACCGACCCAGCCTCCTCAGAGTGCTGGAGCATACGTGCTGGCCCCTAGAGCGAACTTCACGGTGGTCTCTGCGTGTGCCGCACTGGACGTCTGCCTGTGGACACCCCTTCTCCATCGGGACACCGTAGAAGACGCTAACCGGGGTTCCGCGTTTCTCAAACGTCAGCCTCTTGGGCTGGCTGGCCCTGGCCTCCATGACCATCTTTCCATTTCCCATTTCAATCCAAATGCGTTTGCCTCCGTCCCTCAGTCTCTTGCTGACTTAGAGATCATTTGGGGGATGTATTCACCTTTCTCTTGTTGTTTTGGGTGAAAACCCATATCAAGTTGTGTATTTGTACCTTCTGTGTCCTCTGGGCGCTAACGATGCATTTGACAGCCTGACCCAGAAGCATTAGAACACAGCCTTTGTGGTGACGGTTTACCTAAAAAAATGCCCGGGAAAGTCCTCAGGATTTGAAGTCAAAATCCAGGGCTTTCATGACATTATCAAAAATGACATTTAGAGAAAGACCACCCTCCGTCCACTGACTTGATCCCTCCCCCGTGAAATCTCAGCCCTGCTTTCTCTCCTAAGCATTGAGAATTAAGTGGGACATTCACATGATCACAATCAATTATTAAATTAAGGTCAATTATATATGTATTTTTTGATTGCAGAAGTAAAAATACGAAATTTTTTTAAATGCAAAAATCACTAAGATTCAGGAAAATCCACAAGAAAATAAATATCATCTAAATCCCTGTATAACTGATCTTAATTAATGTTTTGATACATTCCAGTATATTTTCTCCATGTGTGTAGTCTATAGGCACACATTAAAAATGCATTTCAAAGCATACTGTGTATCATTATTAATCTTCTTAACTGATACTTTATTAATTTCGCTTAACTGATACTTCTTCAATACATTAAAATTCTTCAATAATATAACTTTAATAGTGATTGAATGGTTATTTTAGCCCTGGTCTGATTTTTTAAAATAATTTTTCCATTTAGATTATTGTTTTTCATGATCAAAGTGTTTTATTATTAACCCAAACTTGTTAAATTATAATATTTAGATCTTGCTTATTTTTTACCTTGTTAGAATACTGAACAAGATACATTAAAATACTCTGCATTTTTCTATTTTTTGTTTATAATTTCTACTTCATATTGTGATTTAATGTTAATGTTACTTAATATGCCATAAATTCTATAAACTTGATGCATATATGTTCATTTGAAATTATCTCTTCTAATATTACAATATTTGTCCCGATTATTACTTTGGGGTTTAAATTTGACATTTTAAAATGGCTTCATAAATCTCGTAAGTGGTAAATTAAAGGTTACATGTCCTTAGTACCAAATTAATGTCATACCTATTTCTCATTTTCATTCCACATTACAAAATAACATGGAGACAATGCTTTGTCTTATACCATTATATACCCGGTGTTTTACTTGGGGCTCTCCCAATCGCTCATACACTGGGTGGTTGCTTATAAAGGTCAGGGTTCAGTTTTATGTTGATGCCGAAGGAAAACCACGTTCACCACAGGAGGACTCCATCAGCTTACCCCGTCACTTTAACACACCGCCTTCTGCTCGGTCGGTTTCCCATGTCCTTTGCTTGTCTGTCGCTACACAAACTCTTGCCTTTGCTCTTATCTTCTCCAAATGTTTGCGTGCGTAGTCTATTGTGCGGACAGCAATGACCACTGAACTCACCGGAAGAGTTTTTACACACGGTCTTGTTTCTATTTCCACCCCTGTGAGATAACTTCGCGGTCACTGCCGAGTGTGGGCTGTGCTGACAGAGTGGCAGTGGTTATGCACATCCCGCTTCCTCCCTGCCACCCTTTCTCTAGCGCCCACGACGGTGTTCCACAATGAGGACAGTGCCATCGATGCCAGAGCTTTATTACATGGAATAAAAGCTAAGGTTTTAGAATTCCCACGGCAGATAACAAACTCGGCGTGTTTTAATTAGACATCTATTCCTTTGTTGTAGGTGGGGAGTGGGGTGCACACCGCCGCAGTCCTTGTGGAAGTCAGAGGTCAACCTGGAAGACTTGCGTCTCTCCTTCTAACCAACACGGGGGTTCCAGAACTGAACTCGGGGGGTCGGGCTTTGCCTTTGTTACTTCTCAGTTGCTGTGGTAAGACACCACGGCCGAGGCAACCTCTAGAAGACAGAGTTTATTTTGTCCCACAGTTTTACAGGGTGAGTCCGTGGCCATCATGGAAGGGAGTATGGCAGCACACACGGGCGTTGGATCAGTAGCTGACAGTTCATGTCTTGAGACAAAAACCACAAAGCAGAGAATGAGATAGGAGAGACAGACAGACAGACAGACAGACAGACAGATAGAGGAGAATGGCATGGGTTCTGGAAACCTCAGTGCTCACCCCAGTAACACACCTCCTCCAACAGGGCCACACTTCCTAATCCCTCCCCAACTGCTCTAACAACTGGGGACCAATGTTCAGATGTCCGAGTCTCTGGGGGCCTTTCTCACTCAAGCCACCGGAGGTTTGGCCGCAGGAACCTTGACACACTGAACCATCTCACTGGCTCAAATGTTTCAAATTCGTGCCTACATGTTTCTTAGTTAACTCAGGGCGGTGTTCTGGAACTTGTGCTCAGCTGCCATTCTCCTTCTCTTCCATTTTGTTTAGCCTCCAGAGCAGTTTCAAGGCAACTGGTTCACACAATACAGCCTCAAGGACTACCCCATAGGCCTAAAATTTTCTTTGCGTCCCCATAAGATACAGTGCCCCCCTCCAGCAGGAAGTAGTAAGAGATGCTACGCCCAAATTCCCAAATATACCAAGCTGGCTTTAGAGGTGGAATTGGCTCACTCCCCCTCTAAACCCAGACATATTGCTTAAAAAAAAAAAAAATGGTTAAGAGATTCTTGTGTCCCAAATCAGAAGAGCCCTCTGGTGTGGGACAGAGAAAAAACAATATTTTTATTTAAAACAGGTTAATTGTAAATGTGATCTCTTTCTAAAAAAGAAAAGGGGATATGATATAAATATATAGGAGGATATAGAGATGATAAGATAAAAGGGTAGATTAATGAGCCTACTTTTAAAAAACAACTTGTTTAAAATGTTTTACATTGGTATAGATTTTAGTTTATGTTTAAAATGTTTTACATTAGTATAAATTTTAGTTTATTGATACAAACTTGAAGTTAATTTTGTTATACTGTATATATATATTTCTATTCTTGTTTGAGGTATTATGTTTAACTCATTTAAAATTGTAATGGATAATTAAAAATAGATTAATAATTAGTCATCTATGATAATCATATTTGTAGCCATGTTAGTTAAGTCTTCTAGATATACATAGATATATTTCAGATAGATAGGTAATCTTCAAACACTTCATAGATCTAGAGAATATGGCATTTAAATAACTTAGAATTCTGTTGACGTGAGACACAATTGCTCCTGGCTGCGCCAATTTGATCCCGAGAGAATGTTGGGCTTCTAAGACATTTCCATTTGGAAGTTTGTCTTCTTGACACAAAATGGCCTACTGGGCAAAGAACTGCCCTTGCCTTGACAGCTGACAGTACAAATGCAATGCTGTCCTTCCTGGACAAGCGGGACACAAGGAAAGCGACCACTGTACTCTGCCAAGACAGGGTAAGATGGTCTTTCAGAATTCCTGCTTCTGAAAATAGTCTGTCAGATACTCTAGGCCTGTAGCCAATTTGAATGCACCAACAATGCTGAGAAACATTAGGTGACTGTCCAGGCTGCCAGCTGTCTTGGTCTACTCTTGCAAGACTCCCGAAAGTTGCTTGAATCCATCTTCCATTTGTCAGGTACCATTATGTTCCTTCTCAGGTCTTTGATGGGATTGAAGACTAGCAGTTATAGTTACAACTTAGTATATATATTATCTTAGATAGAACATATTAAGTATTAGATTCAGGTTCTTTAGGCTAGGACACCTTTTGGAATGATCTTTATAACATGCCATTTACCTATGCTCTATACTTCTCTGGATTTTAGTATGTGTTTCTTGCTTGATATTGTTTGCATTGGTTGTAGTTCCATCTTATCTAGGTCATTATCCCTCATTATTCCTGGACAATATTTGATAACCATTCATTTGTATATAGTCTTATACTAGTTTAGAACCTTCTTATTTAGACAAAAAGGGGGAGATGTAGTGGGTAGCTATTCCAGCTTGGTTCTCGAAGTTCCAACCCCCATTGAGACTCTGGCAACTGTCACACCTATGAGGCAGGGCCAAGGGAGGCGTCTGGAGACCCGAGACCTGGATGGGGAAGCACTCTCTCTGTTCCTGGACCCTGGACGGTGGAGGTTGACTGAGCAGAGCTCCAGAGATCACCACTGGATTGCGATACACCTTCCCCAGATCCCCGCAACCTATCTATTCCTTCATTTGTAAGTCATCCACTAAATAAATCTTCCTTTTAACTACGTGGAGTGGCCTTTATAATTTTCCCCAATACTTCTCTTCCATTTTGTTTAGTCTCCACCAATCCCTGTGCGGCTCTCTCGTGTCTGATATCCATGGGCCGCGATCTTTCACATCCCCACATCACGACTCTTTGTGCTCTCCATGGCATCAGCTTTATCCACCGTGATGTCAATTCTACCCATTTTCTTTTTCCCGCCATGGGATCCTTTCTAATGTTCATCACTTTGTCCTCTTTGCATATTCTTCTTTTAAATTTTTCAGTCCAACCTGTCTGCTCTTCCTAGGTTTCTGCCTTGCTTTATGGTTTCCTAGAAAGTCCTCAGACAACAGTGTTAACAGATTATTTCCAGAAGTCTGTCCTCTGATATTTAAGGCATGCTCAGAGTCTCTTGCTGTACACCAGGCATCTATCACCTACCAGTCTTTTATTATAGGGTGTCGAGATTGTTTTTTGTGGTTTTTATCTGATTGATCCTTGTATATATTTCATTTACATTTTAGAATTTAAAATCCAGTCATCTCACATTTTAATGTTGTATATGTAAATAGGTTTTAATCGATGTGTGTGTGTGTGTGTGTGTGTGTGTGTGTGTGTGTGTGTGTGTGTGTGTGTGTTTCGAGACAGGGTTTCTCTCTGTAACAACTCTGGCTGTCCTGGAACTCAATCTGTAGACCAGGCTGCCACTGCTTCCCAAGTGCTGGGACTAAAGGTGGGTGCCACCCCCACCCTGCCCTTTCTTATGTTTTATCTGAAACCTGTGAGAGATTTTCATGCTAATTATAAATTTGAAGTCCTCGTTAGCAAAGAAGCCTCTGTTCACAAGCGAATGGAGGCCATCATAGAAAGTCACAACTGAACACCATTCAGAGATCAGCAGCCCACATGGATACATGTGCTGATATCACAGCTCCCACATCTGTGGCTCAGGGAACTCTGTGGGAGGAAGGGGAAGACGTCTGCTGGGCAGCAATCTCTCCCAGAAATGGCTTCATAAACAGGGTGGGGACAATGCCAGTATCAATGGACATCTTCACATGGAAGGGAGAAATTTCATGGCGTCCTTCCACTAGATAAAGAACCACAGGCAACTGATAACTACCAGGAGAAGCAGAACGCACTTCTTCCATGGATGAGTCCTCTTACTGGCTGTCCAGTACAGAGTGCTGGGCCCTAAAACCGTAGACATGCAAACAACAAAAATGGACCTAGCAGGTGGTGTTTATATACGTTTGTGTGTACATATGTGTACACATACATTCTTACATTTGTATGTATGCAACGTTAATGTTCAAAGAAAGAGAAGCTATCAACTTGAGGGAGGGCTTGGGAGGGGTCGAGGGAGGGTTTCTGGGAAGGACTGGAGGGCCGAAAGGGAGGACAGAAAGTGATGTGCTTCCGTTTCAATTAAAGACATTTAAATTTCTTAAAATAGTTTTTAAACTAAACTGAATAAATAAAATAAAAAATAGTCCAACGGCCCGTTTCCTCTCCCTTATCTCTCCTTCTCATCTTAACTCTTAACTCTGAGAAAAATCTTGAGTGCTAATATGTCTTTAATATCTGCTCTTCTCTGTTGACCTCGAAGGAAACTGTTCAGACACTGAGACGTATGGCTTCCCCTGGGCTCCTGTCTTACAGCAAGTGTAGAGAAAACCATTCACCCATCTCTGGTGAGCAACTTCACGTTGAGACCGTGAGCAGTAGGTAGTGAAGCATCCTAGGTATCAGAGCCTTTTTATAATCTGTCCATGTAAAATACCACTCAAATAACCACACAACACAGTTTTGTGAAAAAAAAAATGCATCTCTCCATCTACAGTTAGATTTCACAAACAGAAGAAGTGCACAGGACCCTCGCAGTGTCAAAGCTTACCACTGTAAGACTATGAAATTGCCTGCTTTTCACCTGTCTTTATTTTCCAAGTTTCCTGTAGTTAATATATAGTACTCTTTATAAGATGAAATACCCATCCTTCTAACCGAGCAGAAAAAGGCCCACTGGTATGGGAACCGCCAATGAACTGGGTTTTCCTCATGCTCAGCTCTAACATTTTCTGGGAGAAGATAAGACCGTGTTTTAGATACAAAGTTCTATAACTACTTGTCATTTTTATTTATTAACTAAAGAGAAAAAGAAAAACAGAAGTGCACAGTGGGTACATATGAAAGATTTTGGTTTGTTTATTTGCATTGCCCTGGCTGGCCCCGAACTCTCTGTGTAGCCCAGGCTGTCCAGGAGCTCACAGATATTAGCTTCTCTCTGGAGCCCCCCTGAGAGTCTCCTTCATCCAGCTATGAAACTGACCTTTATTTTCCAGACTTGGGATTTTATGGGCCAGAAATCTTGAGTACAGGATTCTGGGGCTGAAATAAACATATCAGGACGCTCCACAGCCACCAATGTATGCCTTATCACCTGAGCAGAAATGACTCAGCAGATAAGGGCACTTGCTGTGCAGGCCCGAGGACCTGAGTTCAGTTCTCAGGACCCACAGTAAAAGGAGAGGCTCCACTCCTGGGAGTATTCCCTTGACCTCCACATGTGCACCACAACACACATACATCATGACATGTGCATGTGCACACATATACCGTACACGCATACATGCACAATAATAACAACAAATAATAAAATGAAATTTTTGAAATGTGGAATATTCCTTCCCAAATGCCTAGAAAGAATGCATATTATCACAACATAAAATAATAACCTTTGGAAGGAATAATTATGACAATTAAAAACTCTAGTTTTCTCTTATACTGCCAGCTGGTGAAAAGCATATTCAATATGACTGGCGGCTGGTGTTTGTGGCCTTCTTACACTGAGACTCAACTTTCCTGGTGTTCCTACTTCTCTGGATACAAAAACCTGTCTTATCTGACTCCTAGAGATAGAATCGCTGTAGGATCAGGGGCAGGTAGGTGTTTGAGAAGGCCAGGGAGCATCAGGTTTGGCATTAATTTTTTTTTTTTTTTTTTTTTTTTTGGTTTTTCGAGACAGGGTTTCTCTGCGTAGCTTTGCGCCTTTCCTGGAACTCACTTGGTAGCCCAGGCTGGCCTCCAACTCACAGAGATCCGCCGGCCTCTGCCTCCCGAGTGCTGGGATTAAAGGCGTGCACCACCATCGCCCGGCGGCATTAATTTTTAGAGAGAAGTCCTCCTATATCCAACGCTTTTTAGGCTCATCACGGTTTCCACTCATCAAATATAAATAGACATAAATAATTGTTCATATAATAAATGCCAGGATGTGGGAAAATAGTTTTAAAATCTAACGCTCCGATGCACAATTAGCCAGAATCCAGCCCTCCTCCAGCCCTTTATCACAGCCTTCTCATCAGCCTAGCTCACAACTCTCTTCGAGCCTGGTTCTCTGCCTTTGCCCTTGCTTCCCACAAGGTTACTTCAACATGTCAGCTGGAGCGACCATGTTAAAATATAATTTGGATCCCACCATTTCCCTTTCCCAGCCCGCCCCCCCCCCAATATCTTCTCAATGTACAATAAAAACCAGAGTGTACAATATCCTGTGCAAACCAAAGCCAAGTGTGATGGCACATAGTCCGGTGCCCAGTACAGGCTCACAATCCTGCTTTAAAGGAGGAGAACTGGGATTGAGGGGAAGGCTAGAGAGACCGCTCCGTGGTTAAGAGCACTTCCTGCTCCTGCAGTGACTCCAGTTCAGTTCCCAGCACCCATGTTCGGCAGCTCTAAACCACCTGTAACTCTGACTCCAAGGGATCTGATGCCCTTTTCCGGCCTCTGCAGGCACCCTCACACAGGTGGCATTCACTGACACAGACAAACACGTGCATATAAATAATATGGTGATCATAATAAATATGCATCATTTTAAAAATATGAATCAGTTATAGAGCTGCCACCTTCCCTCTAAGTTGATTTTTAGTACAGTGGGTTATTTTATTAAAAATTCTTTGTTTTTCAGGCTATCAGTGGAATTCATACCCATTATTGAAGACATGGAAGATGAGAAAGGTAAAACATGGAAATCTAAATCATTACTGCAACACACTGCAGAGAAGCATGGCTGACATTTTGATATCTTTCCTTCCAGTCTAAAGTTTTCCCCTAAAATCTAGATATATAATGTGCATTCCAGATGCATGTTTGTAGTCCAAAGTTTTCACTTAACATTTTTACATGAGTCTTCAGAAACAGAATAGTAAATAAACTGTATGCTGTTGGATGGTCTGGCTGGGCCACAATCTATCAGGTCGTTTCCATCGTAAACTCCAAGCCTGCCCTGATTTATAGCCACAGAACTTCAGCATTTTTGTTAAACGGAAAATAAGTAACCTGGGCAGCTAGAGTGGGGAAATAAATATTGGCAACAGCATGGGACCTCATCGATGGTCTGAGATGCTGAATCTGTCACTGGGGTTTCCTGTAAAGACTATAGGACAGAGAGGAGCCGGAGCCGAGAGGAGACAGAGAGTTACATTTGGGCGGCATGGCTGCTAAGGAGGAATTCTGCTCAGGTCACCCTGGGCTTGATGGAAACATCACTAACGTCAGGGTTAAGAGTGGCAGTGGATTTCCAGCTCTTAAATTTCCTGCTTTTGTGTCAGCCTATCTCAAGCCAAAAATAATTATCCACACACTAGAACACATATGCTACAAAAGAACCTGTATGCTTGAGGTCTCTTCACGCTTTTGAGGCTTTTTTTCCCCTCCAAATAAATTACTTGGCCTGGGAACTTTTCCAACTTGTCAGAACAGGAGGCAAATCAAACTGTGTGCCCAGTGCTGTTTGAGTTCTGTGATGTATTGGATGCTTTGGAAAATGAAATTAAACGTGTCCAGTCTAAGGAGCTTTCTGGAAAATGTGTATGAACCAACAGATCATTTCGGGAAAGTAAGTACACATTCTTTACGAACAACCAGAGCCTCATCGAGTATAACATGAAACTCCATGTTCATGAGCGAATATTCCTGGACTCCTCCAGGAAAGAGATATGACAAAGCAAGCCAAGCTGGACTCTGCGTTCCAGGGAGAGGAGACGTTGAGTGCTGGTCAATACACTCAGACTGTCAGCCGAGCAAATCTGTCTCAGTAGGTGTACATAATAAATTCAGGTGCTCTACACATTTGATATCATCAGCAGAAACTTGCAGTTGCATGAAATAAAATGCCTTTGTTACACCAGTTCTAGTGAGTTCGGTAAAAAGAAAAATAGTTAAGAGCCTCATCAATTAGTATTTGTGTTTCTCAAAATGTTTGGTGTGAAAAATCATTTTAATGGCAGGGTCAAACCTAAGTGTGCTGATCCCAACGTATGTGCAGAGTGTGTGTAGTGACTGCCTGTTTCAGTCTCCTGCCTATTAATAATCTTAGAGAAACGTGCCATCCACACTCAGTTCTAGGTGTGACAATATCTATAAAAGGACGCGTTCGGATGACCCCGAGTGGCAGGCTCTGTGTCAAGCTCTTCATGTGATTTATGTCATAGTCTCAGTAATCTGCTGCTGCTGCTGGGCACAGTTCTGCTGCTGTCCCTGTTTTTCAGGGAAAACCAGAGAACAGGGAACTGCTATAAGCCATGCATGTGATAGAGCAGGAATTCAAGACAGAGAGGCTGACCTAGAGTATACACACACACACACACACACACACACACACACACACACACACACACACACACACGCCGGCCTTACACTCTTTCCACAATTGGGCTTTTTGTAGTGTTGATATTTTGTTTTTAGAGAAAGCCCTTGCGGCTTCAGTTTTCCCTGGCAAAGGGAAGATATTAAGAATCTAATTCTGGGGCTGGAGAGATGGCTCAGAGGTTAAGAGCACTGACTGCTCTTCCAAAAGACCCAGGTTCAATTCCCAGCACCCATATGGCAGCTCACAACTGTCTGTAACTCCAGTTCCAGGAGATCCAAAACCCTCATATAAATATACATGCAGGCAAAACACCAGCACACATAAAATAAAAATAAATGTAAAATAAATAAAAAATGAATCTAATTCCTTTGTTCTCAACCTAATTATTATCACCCCTTTTTGATCTTCTGCTATAAAGAGAATCTCAATGAAGGATCTACATAGTTTTAAAGCAAGTATTTATTATGTTAAGAAGTCCCCAATTTCTATAGGATAAAAGCCCCCAAGAATCTATAGACCACATTCTTTTAAAGATGAAGTCTCAGGCAGCCTATGTTGGCCTTCAATTTCCTATGTGTCTGAGGATGACCTTGAACTTCTGATTCTCCAGCCTCCACCTCTGGGCTGCTGGGATTACAGGTGTGCACCCAGTATAAACCCAAGCCTTCACACATGCTAGCCCAGCACCCTACCAACTAAGCTATAGCCACAGCCCAGAACAATTCTCATGATTAATGTTCGTACTTTATAAAGGATGGCCATTTCCATGATCTTCAAAGACTTATTGTCATCTATGAAGTTCATCCAAGATGAAACAGGGATATTATCCATCATTAAAATAGCAGAAATAACTTACAGTAGACTACCATCACCATAAAGTAAGGACAGTGTCAGCACTATCCTCTACAGATGAATGTCGTCTCGAACACACACGGACACACACATGGACACATACAGGCACACATACATGAACAAACACACACAGGCACACACTCACACAGACACATACACAGGCACATAAACAGGAACACATACACAGACACAGACACAGACACAGACACACACACACACACACACACACACACACACAAACACTCATGAGTGCACACACACTTTGAGGAACAGATTCAGAAACTGACATTAGACAGCCTAGGACAAGGACACCAAATACAAAATGAAGAAGAGGAGGAAGAAGACGGGAGACAGGTGAAATACCGCTGGTCTCACTTGTGAGAGGTACGCAATGGTTAAAGGCGGGTGAGTTCCTCTGTAGAAAAGGAAATCTTTTTGGTTAGCATCAGCAAATTGGGCAGTGAACAAGTGAAAAGAGAAAACGAACACTCTGCCTGGGACCTTGTGGTCAGGCCTGACAGAGGCAACCCAGCCAAAAGGTCACGGCCAAAGCAAGCCCTGAGCTCTGATGGAAACCCCCCTACGTCTCTAAAACACTGAGGACATGCCACTCAGGTTTGACGGAGACTCACTTAAAAAAAAAGATGGTTTTACTCAATTAAATTTTCCATGTCTACCAAAATATCGGAACAATAAGCGCTTGTGTGACAACTCTTTCCATGTGGCGAAACAGAAACCGCTGGGTTTCTACTGGAAAATCACCAGATATCTGCTTTATTTACTTTCCTATCTACAAAGGCGCTTGCCAACGGCCAGAAATGCTCACACGTTGACAAGCAGTGACCGTGTGCTGTTTCCTCCTGTGGAAAGAAGTGTTTGAAATGTCTGGTGTGAGCACATTCACGCTCAGCACCTCTGGCAGCCAAATGGGATCGTTCCCACCACACAGAGAGAAGGAGGCCAAGAGGAAATTTGATGACCTTTGATAAAAAAATTCTTCCAGGGAAGTAAGAAGACGGCTTGCCGGATAAAGGGCTTGGGGCAGGCCCGCAGACCTGAGTTCAAATCCCCAGAGCCTACGTTTTTCTTTTAAAAGGTGTGTGTCTGACACCCCAGTGTTCTCGTGTGAGACAGGAGGTGAAGAGAATTGCTGGGAACTTAGGGCCACCTCTTCCGTGTGTGCAGTCGATACAAGGGCTGACACCTGAGGATGTCCCATGACCTACACTCACAGGGCACACGCACTCACACACATGAACACATAGACACACCCAAAGATTTGAGAGGTTCAGCTTTTCTTGGAAACTCACAGAACATGATAGGTTTTTTTGTTTTTGTTTCAGGAGGAGGAGGGTGTTAGAATGATGCTTTCCCATTCACTTCCTCCAGGATTTCACTTGGCTGATCCAGAACACTGACAACCCTGCCCTTGACACATCGCTCGGTATATGACTCACATGTTCCTAGACAGGAGAACTGAGCACTCAGTAAACGAATTGCTCTGTGAGGTCATAGACCTTCTAAGAGGCTGACTGAAACTCAAAGCAGGTTTCAGTGACCCCCAAAAGCCCTTCTATTATAGTGTAGGAAGAGTTTTCTACATGCAAACCACGCTTCTTTAAGTTGTGTTAAAGTCTTCTTAGTCCAGCAGTGTTGGAGGTTTCCACCATGACACTTCCCACATCTACCCTTCAGCAACAACCCCAAGGCTTTAATTGTCATCTTCTAATTCAACATGACTGTGTTTCTGAGCACTTAAAGTCCTTCCAAGGCCTCCTGATAGGATGCCCTGGCAACTTCTTTGGGTTTCTAACTGGTACCTGTGACAGTTGACTCTAGCTAGTCCAAGTGTCCTTGGTATCCTGTTACATTTCATAAAGACCACAGTACACAAACCTCTGGTTTCCACTATGAGCTGTTCCCTCCCACCTGGGACCAACCACCCTATCTTCTCCCAAAGTCCCCGGGGAAGGTGTTAGCTACACAGGAGCCTCCATCCTTCAGTGAGTAACTCCTTGAAATGTGATCACAAAACAAGCCCCCCTTTTCCTCAGTCTGCGTAGCCACAGAGTTGGCTTGCTGCCAGTGCTGGGAAGCTAGGTCTCCTTCAGACAGTTGTTCAAGGGTGCTCCCAGGCCTCTGTGTTCTGGCTCAGTGGTGTATGTGGTAAGAAGCACCTGGAACGTGCCAAACAGCAATGGGCAGAAGCACAATTTGGGGAAAGAATCTGCCCAGGTGTCTAAGGATTGCTCAGAAAAAAGAGGGGGGCAGGACCAGGGAACATTTACAAGTGTCTCCTGCACGGTATGTGCTCACAAATGCCATTTGATCCAAAGCCCGATGCAGCCTTTCAAGACTGCTGTTGTCGTTTTACAGGCAAGGAATTGAGGGCTGAGGAAGCCGCAGCTGCCTGACTTCATGAGTCCCCCTAGCATATCACCTGGAGCCAGGCCTCATGGGATTCCAATCCAAAGTCTGGCGAAAAAAGCCATCCGTCTTCCCTTAAAGTGTTGCTCTTACAACAATTAATAAATGGAACCTCTCGAAACTGAGACGCTTTTGCAGGGCAAAAGACACAGTCAATAAGACAAAAAGACAGCCAACAGAATGGGAAAAGATCTTCACCAACCCTACATCTGACAGAGGATTGATCTCCACAATATATAAAGAACTCAAGAAACTAGACATCAAAATACTGAACAGTCCAATTTAAAAAATGGGCTAAAGAGCTAAACAGAGAATTCACAAAACAAGAATCACAAATGACTGAAAGACATTTAAAGAAATGCTCAACATCCTTAATCATCAGAGAAATGCAAATCAAAACCACTCTGAGATACCACCTTACACCTGTCAGAATGGCTACGATCAAAAACACCAATGACAGTCAATGTTGGAGAGGATGTGGAGCAAAGGGAACACTCCTCCACTGTTGGTGGGAATGTAAACTTGTACAACCACTGTGGAAATCAGTATGGCGGTTTCTCAGAAAATTAGGAATCGAACTACCTCAAGACCCAGCCATCCCACTCTTGGGCATATGCCCAAGGAATGCTGATTCATACCATAAAGATACATGCTCAGCTATGTTCATAGCAGCACTATTTGTAATAGCCAGAACCTGGAAACAACCTAGATGCCTGTCAATGGAAGAATGGATGAAAAAAATGTGGTACATATACACAATGAAGTACTACTCAACAGAGAAAAACAATGAAAGCATGAAATTTGCAGGCAAATGGATGGAACTAGAAAAAATCATCCTGAGTGAGGTAACCCAAACCCAGAAAGACCATCATGGTATGTACTCACTCATAAGTGGATTCTAGATATAAAATAAAGAACAATCAGACCACAACCCATAGAACCATGGAGGCCATATATATAGCATGGAGGTCCCTAGGACGACTGTGGCTTATAATAAATTTCAGTTTTACTCAATTATTGAAAAAAAAATAGCCAAATGAATGGAAATACATGAACTATGAACCAAAGGCTGAGGGGCCCCCAGCTGGATCAGGCCCTCTGAATAGGTGAGACAGTTGATTGGCTTGATCAGTTTGGGAGGCATCTAGGCAGTGGTACCAGATCCTGTGCTCATTGCATGAGTTGGCTGTTTGAAACCTGGAGCTTATGCAGGGACACTTGGCTCAGTCTGGGAGGAAGGGACTGAACCTGCCTGGACTGAGTCTACCAGGTTGATTGAAGTCCTCGGGGGAGGATTTACCCTGGAGGAGGTGGGAATGGGGGGTGGGCTTTGGGTAAGGGGAGGGGCTGGGAGGGGGAGAATAGGGGAACCCGTGGCTGATATGTAGAACTGAATGGTATTGTAAAATAAAATAAAAGAAAAAAAGAAAAAAAAAGTGTTGCCCTTATTTTGTAGTGTGAATGCACCCAAGACAGAAGAATTTATTGCCTAGTTCCAACTACACTACCAAAGAAAAGGTGTACATTTAATTTAATTATTAATTTGATCATTAATTAATTTAATGATAAAAGGAAAGCACTGTATCCAGTGTTTCAATAATGTAGATAGCATATACATCACTAAATTATTTTATATAAACATAAACTACCAAACAGAATATTGTATATGCAACGCCAAGCTGTATGTGTTATTTTCGTGCATTGAAGAGTCAGACGCAAAGGTAACTTACAGGTTTTGTCTGTGATTCTGGGGCTAGAGCCCAAGGCCTCTGCAGACTGGATTCATGCTCTACAATTGAGCTGCACACCTAGCTCTTCATGATGCTAGAAGACAGAATGGTGCTCTTCCTACGGCAAATTCCTTACCCCTCCTCCATTCCTCTCCTCTTCCCCATCTGGTTCTTTTTCAATTTAAATGCCCACTTAAATTTCAAGGATGTATGTATAAGTATTAACAAGCTTAAAGAACAGAACTTACATGTAAAATCTGATTTGTTTTTACCCCTTACATATGCCAAAGTTTAGATAATCATTAAATGCAATCATTAAAAAAAAGAAAAAAGTCTATACCATAGAGCCCTCCTAAGCAGTAAGAAGGAATGAACTGTTGATGCATGCAAATATATTCATGAACTTGAAAAACAGCGACCTAAGAAGCCAGTTCAAAAGGGCCCTGGAAATGGTTCTGTGGGTAAGAGAGCTCGCTGCTCCTCCAGAAGATGCAAATTTGGTTCTTAACATGGGTATCTGGAAGCTTAGCACTTGTCATAGGTCCAGTTAGAGATTCAAGGCCCTCTTCTGGCCTCTGTCGGCATTTGCACACATGTGACATAAACTCACACAGAGACACGGACATATGTACCTAGGCATAAAATGCATCTTTTCAAAAGATAAAAATAAAAAAGGAGCACATACTATGCGGCTCTATTCAAACTCTAGAAAACCCCATGGTGAGCAAAAGCAGACCCGTGGTTGCAGGGAAGGGGATGGGGGGAGGTAGGAAGTAGGGGTGTGTGTGAGCTGTATTTAGAGGTAGTGCTTGTGTGTGTTATTTTCACTGGGGGATGGCTTCTCATGTACATCCTTACATTAAAATTTGTCAAGCTGGACAGTTCCCGTAGATACTCATTTTATGTCTGTACCTCAAAGTTTTATGTTAATGATTGCTGTTTAGTGAATAATCCTTACCAAGATACAAAAATCAAAGCAGGCCATGTTAGATGTATAATTAGACATGTAGGAAACATAAGCCTACCATTTGGGGATTACATGAACCATGATCAAACCAGGTTCAAACAGCAGTGCACTTTCAGAAGCCCCAGGTGTTTACCTCCTGAGAAGGGCACCAAATGTGCAGGGCTGCATTCTGTGACTACAGGTATATGATGCATTCTGTGACTACAGGTATATGACGCATTCTGTGACTACAGGTATATGATGCATTCTGTGACTACAGGCATATGATGCATTCTGTGACTACAGGCATATGATGCATTCTGTGACTACAGGCATATGATGCATTCTGTGACTACAGGCATATGATGCATTCTGTGACTACAGGCATATGATGCATTCTGTGACTATAGGTATATGATGCATTCTGTGACTATAGGTATATGATGCATTCTGTGACTACAGGCATATGATGCATTCTGTGACTACAGGTATATGATACATTCTGTGACTACAGGCATATGATGCATTCTGTGACTATAGGCATATGATGCATTCTGTGACTACAGGCATACGATGCATTCTGTGACTACAGGTATATGATGCATTCTGTGACTATAGGTATATGATGCATTCTGTGACTATAGGTATATGACGCATTCTGTGACTACAGGTATATGATGCATTCTGTGACTACAGGTATAAGATGCATTCTGTAACTACAGGCATATGATGCATTCTGTGACGATAGGTATGTGACATGGAAAAGACAGATGTTTAGGGGCAGAGAAACCACTCAGTAGTTATCTGGGTCTGGAGCTTGAGTGAAGTGGTCCATGGCCAACATGAAGAATTTCAGGGTGATTAAATACTGTAATTTTATTGTGATGATAATTCTACAACCATAAGATTTTAATAAAGATCTTAAAATATCATGAGCCATATGTTAGAGAGGAAGAAAGACACAATTTGGGGAAATAATCTACCTATGTAACACCCTGGGCACAGGCTCTGGATTTGGAAAGACAGATTTATCTCAATGCTTTCACCCCTAGCTCTGTGACCTTTGGCAGTTTTCTGGCCTTTCCAAGCCTGGATTCCTTCTTTTATAAAATGGAGTAAATAGCAAGTACCCACCACGGTTTTTTGAAGACTGAGATGGTAATAGTCTGCACTCTGTTGGACTAAGCATCCCCATTATTTTAGGATGTATACATGAATATGTAGGCATTTGTATGGTGAAGTTTTTACTTAGATAGCATGGCATAGTCTATACATGGTACAAAGCTGTGGCAAACTCAGAAGCAGGAAGGAATCAATCAGTAAAAATGCAGCTCTTATGGTTATGAGTTTCGTGAACACCACATTTTTTGTGGCGCCCGTCTGGGAGTGGTATATTCTCACGTGGTGCACAGGTACTGACTTCAAGTCGGACTCTTCAGACAAACCCAAAGGGGGAAATCCGCCATATCAGCTTTCTAGCTGGCGAAATACTGAAAAGCTTTAAAACCATTGCTCACCCTTGCGTTCCACTGTGCGTCTTGCACAGAGGGTAACCTCACCCCACACAGTCGCTACACCAGCCTTCAGCTACTCCCACGTGGACAGCCAGGGTACCTCGAACTTACGCTAGTCCAAGCTCCCTAAGTGTCCTGTTGCCTCGCCCGTCCCATGCCCTCACGCACAGTCTGGTTCACCTGTAACGCTTGCTCACACCTTTTTTACGATTACCTTCCCCGTGCACTCAGAGCCGGTGCCAGCAGACGTCACCAGTGCCAGATGCCACCGATACCCACTTGCCCCACATATTTGTAATCAACAATCCTCAACACCCTTCTGGGTGTTGAAAAAAAAATCACACCAAACAAACATCACTTCCTTTGCCTTGCTCTTCGTGAATGTGACCTCTCGCTTCCTACGCAGATTACTATGGCCCTTTAGTGTTGAGGGATACAGCGGGATCACACAGTTTAGGACTTATGTGAGACAAACAAATAAAAACGATGAAACGGAGAGAAAGCACTGTGTTTAATGGGATTTTTTTTTTTTAAAAAAAAGCATTTCATTTAAATAAACGCTCAGAAAAAAATTTCACAGAAGGTTACCAAGCCTTTGTGTGAGCCTTTCCTTGTGAGCCCCTATTTCATGGCTGAACCACCTCTCTGGCCCCAGCTTGGCAAACTTGAACAAGGTTGAATCTGTTGAAGAGAGTCCAGGAAACCCTTGGGCTTCTGGGAAGGTCTCATAGGGCAGCGATCGCCACGTGGAAGAGGAACATAAGAGCCAAAGGTAAACAGAGTGTTTCACATTGGCATCTTAGCAAATGGACTTGGGGAACAGTATAGATGCAAATAACCACAGGCAGCCAGCGAGCAGTGTGCTGGACTCTGTGGGTGGCTCTCCCATTATAACACCCTGTTTTCTCATAGGGGACCTTCCCTAAGAGCAGAAGAGAAGGCTAGGGTCACAAGCGTTTAACACAGAGAAAGTGATGTGTGTAGCAAAAACATCTTCAAATACGTCATGTTTCATATTCATGCCCCTTCCTCCCAGTCACCCCAACAGGAGTCTCCCCTGGAGCGATGAGCTGTCAACACACACACATTACTTCTGAAGAAAGCTGTGGTCTGAGCCCAGGTGTGAGATACAGGAAGCTGCTGTTTTAATTCAGTCTGGGCTGCTATTGTTCTACGACTGAATTGCTAGAACTGAGGCAATCATTATTCATGAAAGCGATGGAAAACTCAAGCCTGGTGTGCTGCATTTGAAGCTGGAAGTTAAGATGATTTTAAAGTTAACTAAGTAAAAACCAGTATAGCCTAGTGTCTTAGGAAAGCCATGGTACCAGACAGAATTCTTTCCCCTAAACATGGGTTTTGCTGATAACTTGTTACATACACCTCAGTTATACCCAACATGCTATTCTTCTAAGTTTCCCGAACACGCTGTCATAAGCAGACGGGCTGGAGTAGTCTGTGCAGTAGAAAACTGAAGCACACAAAATGAACTATCAAGACCTGCCAGTACTGCTTTTCTCCTGTGTTCTCACCTCCTCCATAAGGCTTAGCAGGAAGTCACAACTCTGAGTGACCCAGCTTGTGTGTGCCACGCCCTGCGCATACCCAGCCTTCGAGAGGACACCGTCCTAACGCCACATTGCACGTGACATCATTTTTGCCTGCACATCACTGGGGCTCACCTACCAAAATTGTTCACACGCCACAGCGCTCATGTATGGATCCCGACTGTCCTTGGCTGCAGAAATGAGGGGTTTCCTCCAGAGTGGGGAGAAGCCAGTGCGAGAATGACAGATGGGGCGGGGGTGTGCCTCCAATTCAGGGTGAGCTGGGGCCATAAGGTGGTTCCCACTACCGTGACCCAGATTTATGCTCCTCTTCTCATGTTGTTACTTTGTGATTTTAGAACTGATAGGCTGCTGTTCCACTGCTTGTGTGATTAAAAAAAAATAACAAACGTTTTCTTCACGTTTTGATTCTGCTTTATAAGCAAAGATACATATTATTGTACAGCCAGAAAAAAAAAGTTTGTTTTCCACCAACACATTGGAACACAGTCACATGCTAGATACTGTAGTAAGTATTGGGATCCCAGAGCTGATATCATCTGACCTTCAGGTCAATCCATTAGAAATCAGATTACCCACGTATAATGTGATTCTGGCTATTCTGAATCTGAATACTGAAACTCACAAACTAGTAGAACACAGGCCTGCCAGCACCATGATGTGTTTCTGAGTCAGTGGCACACGTGACGCGGAAGTTGGGAGTTGTTAGGAGAAGAATATCGTGCTCCTGAGGTTAGGGATGGGGGCTGATATGGTATGATCTGGTCTCTGATGCAGGGGTTGGAGTTAATCTGTGAGTGTCTTTCAGGATTTCTTTTTCCATGACTTTAGGCAACGTGGCAGAAAGCATTTGGTTTGTGTTTGGAGTGGCTTGCTATGTAATACAGGCTGACCTTGAACTCAGGACCCTCAGGACTCTGCCTTCCGAGTGCTGGGATGGTCTGTGCCATTACGGTTAGCTAGAATTTTTGTTTTGTTTTGAAATGTGGTGTGGGTGGGTGAAAGGAGGCTGTTTCTTATAACCTAGGCTGGTCTGAAACTCGCAATGTGGCTGAGAAGTCCCTGATCTCCTGGCCTGAGATTACAGGCTAAAGACTAAACCCTGAGCCACATCTCCAGCCATTTATCTAAATGATGAATATTTTAAGGACAATCTGGGCCCCGGACTTCATTACAAACTAAAATCAGGGGAGCGTTTTGTTTTCTTTTTAAAAAAGGTATGTGTTGTATGTGTGGCTGTTTGGCCTGCCTGCTTGTGTCTGTGCACTGCATGCATGCAGTTCTGGAGGAGACCAGAAGAGGGAGCTGGGTCCCCATAGCTGTGCTAGAGACGGTTGTGAGCAGCCATGCGGGTGTTGCAAATCAAATCAAACCCAGGTCCCTGGAAGAGCAGCAAGTGCTCTTAACCGCAGAGCCGTGTCTCCAGGCTTGCCCGTTTTCTTTTCACTTACATGTAAGTATAAGCACCCTTGTGCTTATAGGGTGTTTTTAAATAACAGAAGAAAGGAGGAAAAAGAATTTTTTTTTAAGCATTAACACAACACCCCAACCATCTCCTTAATTGAGGCAGGCAAGCCTAAAATAGTTGAGTATACTGGGACACGCTTCGGCATGAACCCCTGCACTAATGCACTTGGCAGCCTGATTCCATCACCTGCACCTACTGCGCAAACACAGCCCTCCCCAAACAACATACCAGGCAACCTCAGCATCTCCTTCACATCCCACCTACAGTGGCTACGTGGACTCTGGGCAATGGGAGACAGTCTCTGCTCGAGTGTATTCCCAACACACCAGAGTATGAAGAATAGAAGGGCTTGATCCAGCCTGAACTGGTTTGGGGCGCATGTACACTCACTAAGGCAAAATTGTGCCCTCTGGAAACTTTTTAGGGTAAATCCCATATTTGCCACCCAGTACCAATGCGTAATTGGGCATATATATGATTAAAATCAAACGCATTATGGGAAGGGACATGCATAATAGAAAATACGAGTATATGACTCATATGTCAATCAAAATACTCACGGCTACACCACTTAGTAACCAGACTTCTCTCTAGGACTCCATAAAAGGATGCTCTGAATTCGAGCCCTTGGGTACTCTTATCCTGTGGACCGCTATCCTTTCTGGCAGTGTGTCCTTCTTCAATCTGTATTACTGCCTTGCTCTGAATGGTTATCTCTTTCCTAAGTCTGTGTGAGCCCTTGTTTTTAATTCTTCGGATAAGAAGCTGAAGAGCCCAATCCTGAGCCCAGCCACAGGTAACACAGCCACGCAGTAGCAAGGAGAGCAGGTCGTTCTCGGTCATTCTCACAGTCCCCATCCCCCTGGCAGAGTCATTTCTCCACTGTGCAGGTGAGGGCCTCTGGGTGAACGGGCTCTGGAGCTCCGATTTCACTGATGCGCTTCATTAGACCCTAGAGCTGCTGATGTTCTGCCCTCGGCTGCTCCTTCTACGCACTGCCCCCTCAGCTGGTAGCCAGACAGGTCCATCGACAACTCCAACCTGTACATCCAGTGAAAGGCTGGGACTCACTGGGAGCAAGGGTACAGAGAACCAAGGGGACCGCTAGTCTCACAGTCAGGCCAGGGAAGCAGGCACACACCAGGACGCAGCTTTGGGGGCGGGCATAGTGTGGTTTCAGTCATGCTTCAGTGCCTTGCACAGCTCTAGGAATACGGAGTCTCTGGTCTTGGTGCTGTTTTACCCGACTTCAGGCCGTTTCTGTGCGTCTGGCTCGGTTGTTATTCACCTGTCTGTGCACAGCCACTTCTGGCTCCCGGCTTGCACTGCAAATCTCCAAGTGATGCTGATGTCTTGGTCCTGGCTCTTTTATGACCTCAGTACTCAGAAACCGACTTCCAACCATTTACAGAGAATGATGAAGTCCTTGGTAAATTATGTGGTTTCTTGTATACGTTATGCAAAGATACATTCAACATGTATCGATGTGGGGGCGGGGCTTCAAATTACATTCTGATTATATTGTTTTGTTTTTGTTACGCCGGGGATTGAACCCAGGGCTTCACGCGTGCTAGATAAGCACGCCTCCAGTAAGCCATATCCATAGCCTCGGTATTCTGACCTTAAATGCTTTGTTCTCTGTTGAATGATACCACATGGCTACCAGACAAGCCCATATCGTTTGGACGGTACTGCGGGGGCATTCATCTGGAATCATGGGGAAAAGCTGAGACTGCTGATGAGTTGTCAGAGAAACTGCAATCCTTGTGAAAAATCAGTTCTCGTGGCACGGGATACTTTGAGAAAGGTCGTGACTCTGTTATATACAGTACGCTTTCATTGGCGATATGAAGACCACATGTACTTTGGCATGTGAGAGAACCCGAGATCTGCCCCCAGAACTGAAGGAAAAATATTAAAATGTGTTACCCAGGTATCGTGGCCCACACCTGTAACCCCCAACACTCAGGAGGCTGAGTCTGGAAGACTGTTGAGAATTCGAGGCTAGGCTGGTTTAACATAGTGCCAGAGAGAACAGGAACAAAATATATTAAATATATTGTATGTGATTAAACTGTGAAAGAATTTTTTTTAATAAAATAATGGAAAATAACGACATGTCCCTTTGTTCACTGCATCCTTTGAGGCTGAAAAGAGCTGGATGGGTTGGTTGGTAGTGCTGCATAGACCTACAACCTGTGAGCACCTTGGCTATGGGATCCTTCCATTTTCTACACTCTAGCCTGGGCTGGTGCCTCCTCGGCTTCTCTTCCTGATGCAGAACTGCTCTGCAAAGCTAAAGCGTAGGTCAAGGAGAGGCAGCCGAGTGATAACGCAACACTCACTGAAAGAAAGACATCAAGTGTTATTTCAGGACCACCCTCCCCCCAAAAAAACACCCAACTGACCTAGAGTGTCCCTCAATAATATCAGTACATATTTCTGATAAATTAGAAGGCATGGATTTATAGACGTCGATTTAGGAAAGGCAGTGTGTTTGGAAAGGCTGTCTCCTTGGTGAAAGCAGGTGGAATCCTGCTTACTCATATGTTTTCTTTTTCTTTCTCTGTGTCACAGAGGCTGACAGGACACAGCTCTGCTTGTCGCCTGCTGTATTCTCAGCATCAGCAGAGTCCCCCTCAGTAACACTCGCTGGATGAATGAATGACTAGAAGCAAATTTACTCAGACTTGTCAGAATGACTAGAGGCATGAGTTACGTTTTTGGGACTCCACTTCCACAAGAAAGAATAATAGCGCACGTGTGAAATTCATATGGCTGTTTTTTGTTACTTATGGACAACGAGGTTCAGCCTTGGCTACACCTGTTATAAATACCTATGGAACTTAAAAAAAATTCTCAGGTGAAACAACAGCTCTCCAGTGGGGCTGACCATGGCTGTTTTTTTTTTTTTTTTTTTTTAATACGCCTGTGGGAATTTTTAAACCAGACAACACTGAGAACAATGATTGAAAACCCTTCTTTTCCAAATTTGTCTCACTATGAGAGGCTCCTCAGCTGCCCAGTTCACATCCAGCTACATGTGGTTTTCAATTTTTGCCTTTTGGGAAGTAAAAGTTGCACATCAGCAGAGAACTTCTTGATTACTAATTTTTGAAGATTTGTTTTATTTTAGATTAACTGTACATGTTTCAGGGTGTGTCCAACTGTGAGTGTAGGTACCCACAGAGTCTGGAAGAGGGCATTGGATCCCCGAAGCTGTAATTATAGGTGGTTGTAAGCTGCCCTATGTGGGTGCTGGGAACCAGAGTCAAGTCCTCGGCAGGAGCAGAATGTGAGCTTAACTGCTAAGCCCTCTCTCTAGCTCCTGCTTAAAGTTCTTTAAGGCTCTTCTGACCCCAGATCTCACCTTCCAGAGTGGCAATGCCTCTGATTAAGTACTATCGTGTGTGGAATTTGTTGCATAGTTATAATCTAGGCTAGTCCCTTGCTCTAAAATAATGCTTTACCTGCCTTCATTAGGTAAGAACCAACTGACAATAATTATCTAAAGTGGTAGCTGCATTACTCAAGTGTCAGGATGGTTGTTTGGACACTAAGGGCTGCGACAAAGCAGGAGAGAGAGAAACCTATGCAGATTTTAACGGCACACAGGGCAGCCCACATAGGGACATGGCACAGATGAGCAGGAGTCCATTTTAGGAACACAAGTTGTGCGTAGTGTGTATCTTCCATGGCTGGTTGTAATTGTGATCTTCTTGCCCAGGACACACAGCTCTGTCCCTGGACCACCGTCCCTTGCCTATCCTCATTTCTAAAGCCACCTCTACCTGCACAATCAGAATTACAAGTGGGGCCACAAATCTACATTTTAACAAGCTCCTCGAGTGGTTTTTATCACCAAGTACTAACTGAAGGAGACGAATCGACCTACACAGCTCAAGAGGAAGACAGATGGGGCAGAATGCCCCCACAAAGAACCAACCGCAACCAACTATTGCCTCTGTCGAAATCAATCAGATATGCCATTTTTCATTTATCAAACTGGCAGAGATTAAAACCTTCTATGGCACGGCACACGGGCGATGAAATAAGCTTCTGCACACTGTGGCGGGAATGTGAACCGGCACATTACCAGAGGACAACCTGGCAACTCTTATCATGAGCCTTAACATTTTTCACTCCGTTGACAACAGCAATTCCACTTCTAGGAACATATCGGAAGCCTGTGGTTTTGGCCTTGGCGGTTCACTGTTTACTAATCAGATTGCTAGGCCCTCTCCCAGGAATGTCTGAGAACAAGATTTGTCAATCTGGCGATTTTCATTTTAATACTTATATAATTTGGGGTTACTCCTTTTAGAGCTCAGCTAATAGAAATGTCCATGGTTGGTGAGAACTCCTTTCTCCCCTGCTGACCCTGCGTGATCACACCAGACACTATTAGATGCTTTTACTGTTAGAGACACACTGAAGCAGTCCTTCCCTCTCAGGACATGGTCATGTGCCATATGACAATGTTTCAGGCACAGTGATTATCCCATATGATTATTGTGGAGGTGAGAAATGCTGGGACATAGCCACACCGTAGCTGCTGTAACATCATGATGCAATGCCTTCATCATGTGCTTGTGGTACAGCACTGTTTTTCTATTACAATAAAGCAAGCATAGCAATAAAAGAGTATGTGTGAAACACAGGCATCCTCCTCCTCTGTCTCATGACTGAGTCTCTTGTCTACACCAAAAGCCCCTGGTAAGTGACTGACCAACGCCGTCCAGGCTGCATAGGAACCCTTCGTGATGTTCCCACAGCGCTGATATCACTTAATGGCACATTGCTCAGAATGTGTCCATCACTAAGCAAGGAATCATTGTAGTCGGGTTTATTTCATTTTTGTTTGGTTTGGCTCTTACTGATAGTAGATACTTCTTTCATTATACACAAGCCATAACTATTTCACATGGGATAACTGTGTCCTTTACAGAGAAAACTGGACTATGCAATTTACAGTGCATTCACAAAGTTTAACATTACCATACATGAACCTTAGCAATTGTAATAATTTCTTCTATTCCACTACATTAAGTTGTTAGGGCTTTAATATTTTGATAGAATAATAGTATATGGGAAAATACTCCAATCTCTGCAGACATTCAAGCACAGGCATTTAGGATCACTTTCACATTTTGGTTATTATGACTAGTAAGACAATGACCGTCGTTGGACGTCTAGCCCTCTCTTGCCCTACATGACAGTGCGTTTAGAATACATCCTCAGAAATAGATTGCTTGGTCATTAAACTTGGATATTGAAAGTTATTTTCTAAAATGTTCTTAATTTTTATGTTTTTGCCAAGTGTGGCACACCTAACTGTCCCCATAAATTCTAGCTCCTCTTGGAAAAGACAAAGTAACACCCAGCAAGGGAGAGCTGGCAGATCACCAGCTGAGTTCCCGGCACCGTCTCTTCGGATGGGGGTCAGATGTGGAGTTCCGCTAACTGGATGCATACGTAACGTGTCAGGCATTTTAAAGATGTAGCTGTGGACTCACATTCTTACTCTCTTCCTGTCTGCAGAGGCATTCAGGTCTCTAAGAAACAGCTGAGCCACAAGGAAGAGGAGCTTAGATCTCCTTCTCACCATGAGAGGATGAGTCACTTATTTATCTGCCAGAACGATGAGTATCAGGTGGTGGGTTGTACAATAGACAAAATTTTGCTGTTTGGTAGCAATGTTCTCCTCACTGATATGGTAACTTAGGCCATAACGGTGAGTATTAAAAACTACAACATTGGGCATGGAGAGGCGGCACAGAAGAGTGTGTGATGACCCAAGTTTAGCTGCCGGCACCTGTGTTAGGCAGCTGACAACAGCCTGAAACTACTGTTCAGGGGATTGGACACCTCTGGCCTCCACAAACAACCGCACTCATGTGCACTTACCCACACACAGACACACACGTACAGAAAATATAAAAATAAACGCTTTTTCACAAGTGATTGCGATGCCTAGAGTGAGAACACGTTGTCCTAACAAAACAATCAAAAACATGAACAAAAATTTCATAATAGGTATTATGGTGGTTTGAATGAAAATGGCCCCCATAGGCTCACAGGGAGTGGCAGTATTTGAAAGGATTTGGACACGTGTCCTTGTTAGAGTGGGGATGGCCTTGCTGGAGGAAATGTGTCACTGGGAGTGGGCTTTGAAGTTTCATAAGCTCAAGCCAGGTCCAGGGCTCACTCTCTCTCTTCCTGCTGCCTGCGGATCCAGATGTAGAACTCTCAGCTACCTCTCCAGCACCATGTCTGCCTGTCTGCCACCATACTTCCTGCCTTGATGAAAATGGACTGTACGGTAAGCCAGCCTCAATTTAAATGTTTTCCTTTATAAGACTTGCTATGGTCATGGTGTCTCTTTGCAGCAAAATAGCTTTAACTAAGACAGGTATGTAAACCACCTATAATAGTAGTGGAAAAAAAATAAAGTTCCAACTAGGAGGTAAATAAAAATTACATCAAATACAGGCACAGCTGCACATGCCTCTAACCCCAACACATGAGAGATGGGGGAGGGTACTGACAGAAGCTTGATACTAGCCTAGGCTGTACAGTGAGACCTGTCTCAAAAGAAGTCAGGAAAAAGAGGATGAAAAGAGTTAATGATATGGAAAGAGGTTTTCTGTTTAAGAAAGAAACAAAACAATATTGTTGACAAAGTTATTATTGTCAGAAAATATGCTGTAATGATCATAGTGGTTTATTAGTTAAAGATAAGATTCAGATTATATATATATATATATATATATATATGTTTTCTGAACTTGCTTAGACATATATCACCTTGGTGATGAGGTGATTGATGGGGCTGATGTGATTGCTCATTGGTTAGAGTACTTACTGCTCTTACAGAGGATCAGTTCCAGGGGATCTGATGTGCTATTCTGACCTCTCTGGGCACCACATATGATGCACAGATACACATGCAGGCAAACACCGATACACATAAAATAAAAATAGACACATCTTTAAAAATTAAAAGGTGCTTATGTAAAACTCAGTTGGTATACATTAAACTGCATTAGCAAAAAGTTACAAAGGAACTCAAAAATGACCCCCTTTGCATGGCTCTAGATTCCCAAGGCAGGATTTTCAATAACATCTGAGAACTGGCTACTTCTGATAGAGAAGACCCGAAACCAACATCAGTCACGTGCCTGTCGAAAGGCATTGTGGAAGATATTCATTTTACCAAGTACGTGTTATTAATTCATCAGCAATGCTGGGATTAGGATGTACGGTTCGTTTAGATGTTTGGTAGAGCTAAAAGAAGTCACAACGTCTGCGGTAAATGTGACCAAACCCAAGCACACATGAACTCATGGGGACCAGGGCTGCACACACAAGCCCTGCACAAGATCAAGAGAGCCAAAATCCCAGCATGCATCTGGCGGGGGCTCAAGAAGCCCACCCCAAGCTGAGGAGCTACTGGCAACTGCTGTCAGAAGGGAAGGAAAGTCTGTTTATTAGGGGTGTGGCCCTTGGGAGGCTTCCCACGCCCCACGAGACGACCCCCCACCGATGCACAAGCATCTCTAAGTGCGCTGTGTGGGCTTTAAAAACAAGCTGGGAGGGGAAGGTGGAGGTGAGGGTAAGGGGGGTGGACAGGGAGGGTGGGGGGTGGACTTCATCCAGGCACATTATATGCATGTTAAAAAATTTTAAATAACAAAAATATTTTAAAAAATAAAGGTTAAAGACATGGTAAAGTAACAGCCCACAAAGTACAGGATCTATAATGTATGAAGTAAAAATTTAAAAGATAAGACATTCTTCCCTTCAGTCATAAGTTCCTCCATGCACTAAGTGGAGAGAAGAAAAACGATTTAGTTCACAGCAGAAGTGATGAACAGAGGCATCCCTGGTGGTCACCTGAGCTGCTGTCGGGATCTGAGTACTATACTATATACATACCATACACTAATGAATTTTTCCAAGACAGGGTTTCTCTGTGTAGCTTTGGTGCCTGTCCTTGATCTCACTCTGTAGACCAGGCTGGCCTTGAATCCGCCTGGCTCTGCCTCCCCAGTGCTGGGATTAAAGGCATCTGCCACCATCGCCCGGCTAAAAACAGTTTTTAAAGTGATACACTCGGCTCTCAGAGCATTGTACTAACACTTTTTTTTTTTCAGTTGATGACACACTTGTTTTATGAAAGCAGAGTGGAGAAGGGGGAGAGGTGGAGGCCTCGTGCAGTTTCTAATTGAGCCTGTGTCTCTTGGTCGCTTCAATTGTTCTGGCGTGTGAGGAACTTCAGAACCTAGGGTCTTCTATTGCAAAGAGCCAGTACCTTGACTTAGCTCCAGAAGGCTCACTTGTGCCTCTCTGTGAAAGTTTATTCTAGGGTGTTTGTGTGTGGCGGCCCTCCAGTCCAGTCTTTGTCTCTAGTTACTCTTTTTCTCTCAGCTTTCTTCCTGAACGTTCCCCCAGCTCTTCTTGTTTCTTCTAACCTTCTGCTTAGGTTAGAAGTCTAACCTCCCCTCCACACTATCTGTTCTAAACACCGCTTTTCAAATCAGTCCCCCCCATCCTCAGTAACTGATGACTTCAGGAAGTCAGGTGCACATTCATCTGCGTTTGCAGTGACCTGGCATTTGAGCTGCTAGTCAAAGGACGGTCATTGAATAAGGCAATGCTCGTATCTTCAATGCCAACTCCATTCCTCATTATTAAACGAGACGCAGAGCCCCTTACTGCACACTGGGGTGTATGCTAAGTGCTGGAAATGCAAAGATTGATGTGCACTGGGAACTTGGTCCTAGTGGAAGAGATGGGCATTAAATACACAGACCACGGAGTCCCGAGTTCTTCAT
Organism: Peromyscus maniculatus bairdii; assembly: GCF_049852395.1. NCBI lineage: Eukaryota > Metazoa > Chordata > Mammalia > Rodentia > Cricetidae > Peromyscus > Peromyscus maniculatus. The sequence continues at coordinate 64,899,499 of NC_134864.1, read as the reverse complement.
GTCAGTGTCCAACAGCACAGAACACATGGAACTCACCTTGCTATCTCACCTCCCTTCCCTAAACCAATTTTTAAGATGCATCACTGTCTGTGCAATAACCCAAATCACATGATGAAATCATCTCACTTTTAATTCTTTCACATTTTGCATCTATTCCCTCATTACATGTCAGTTCTTTTGCCAAATCACTCCCACAATTCCAGCACACAGTCTTCATCTCAATGTCGCTGCCTAGATAAGCATCCCGCTTCTTTCTTGCTGACTTGTAAGAATGACCAAATAGGTCCTCCCCACCTATGCTTGCAATGCTAAAGCCACAGCGTTGCCATGGAAATCTCTCCCTACATCTCCAGGAAGGTCTTTCTTGTTCTGACAAGGAACAGGACAACCTCAAGCAGGTGGCGAGGCTGTGATGATGTGCTTGGCTGTGGAAAGCCAGTGGGACATAGGATTTTCCAACGTAAGTCCTGACAGACAGGGGAGGAGTTACAAAAGCTGGGTTGTCTCCGTGTCCCAAAGCAGGCTGGGATTCCCTTCCGTGTCTATGCAATAAGGCAGGTATCCTGGTTAGATGACAAGAAGCAGGTGGCTTCTTGGCACTGAGTGCATAGACGTGTGTGTGTGTGTGTGTGTGTGTGTGTGTGTGTGTGTGTGTGTGTGTGTCTTATTCTCTAAGTATCAGCATAGCTCCTGGCTGCTGCTGGCTGCTTTTCTTGTTGATGCAGCAAACATCCGAGGAAAGCAACTTGAGGGATTTGCTAGGCTCACAGTTTGAGTGTGCACAGCCCATCACGGCGGGGGAAGCATGGCAGGGCAGCAAGAGCATGGAATGACTGCTCCCAGTGCTCACAATGCGTGCACCGTAAGGAAGCCGGGAGGAACAAGTGCTTGTGCTCAGCCTGATTTACCCTCTGTTTTCAGTCTGGGATCCCAGACCAAGGCATGGGCGCACCCACATTTGGAGAGAGTCCTCCCAATTAAATGTTAAATCTATAAACTCCGTGACCAACAAGCTGTGGGATGTCGTTCTGTTTGCTATGAATGTGTCTTGCTCTGATTGGCTGAAAAAGAAAACGCTGATTGGCCAGTAGCCAGACAGGAAGTACAGGTGGGGCGAGGAGAATTCTGGGGAGAGGAAGGGATGAGTGAGGAGTCGCCAGCCAGACACAGAGGAGGCAAGAAGTGAAGGCAGAACTGAGAAAAGGTACCAAGCCACGTGGCTAAACATAGGTAAGAATTATGGGTTGATTTAAGTGTAAGAGCTAGTTAGTAATGAGCCTGAGCTAATGGCCAAGCAGTTATAATTAATATAAGCCTCTGTGTGTTTACTTGGGGGACACGAATGGGAGAGATTTGTGCCAAATGCCGGCAGGCTGGGACACAGAAGAACTTCCAACTACACCAACATGCCCAGAAGTCCGTCTCTTAGATGATCATAGATCTTGTCAAGCTGACAGTCAGTGTTAGCCATTACAGCTACCTATACCAATTTAAACTTCACTGTGCCCTGTACTTGGGGGATCACAGAGCAGCTGGTGAGGGAATCGGTTACTCTTGACAAAGCAGTCGATCAAATGATTATAGTAATAGATGACTAAAGATAATTCAAGACTCACGAGGCTGTGGAGCTGGCTCAGTGGTTAGGGGTGCTTGCTGTGCCAGCATCAGGGATCTGGGTTCAAATCCTCAGCACCGACATAAACATGGGCATGGTGTATGTGCCTGTAACCCCCACACTATGGGCAGGGTGGTGACAGGGGAGTCCCACAAGCTTGCTGGGCAGCCATTGCAGGTGAAAAGGTGGGCATCAGGGTCAGTGAGAGGCTCCACATCAGAGGAATAAGCGCACACAACACACATCACCACATACACGAGTCCACTTACAAGCAAACAAAGAAATATACTCATGTTCTACAGTATACACAAAGTGCCTATGCCATGGAGATGCCCTCAACTCTCACATCAATTTCATTAACATTCAGAGTCCAGGGAAAGGAGAGATTGTTATTCATTCAAGTAATAAATCACTAAAATTTGATTTTTTTTAGATTTATTTATTTTTATTTCGTGTGTGTGTGTGTGTGTGTGTGTGTGTGTGTGTGTGTGTGTGTTTTGCCTGTATGTATGTACCCTGTGTGCACACCTGGTGCCCTCATAAGTCAGAAGGCAGGATTCGATATCCAGAATTAGAGGCATGAATAATTGTCAGCCATCATGTAAGTGCTGAGACTGAACCTGGGTCCTTGGCAAAAGCAGCAAGTGTTCCTAACCACTGGGCCACCGCTACAGCCCAAGGTTTAATTTCTTAGAGAGCTATCTAAACAGCCTTAGAGAGGATAAAGGGCTGGAGGAATGCACACAAAGCAATCCATGAGTGGAAGTTGAACTGTTCAGAAACATCCATGACTGGTGTGTCAGATTCCAGTTTGGTGTGATGTGCCCAAAACAAGGAGTTCAACTGCACACCATCCACCTGTCCCATGTTTCAAATCGGGCCATAAAGTCCCGACAACTAATTAAGAACACACAGGTCTCTGAGCCTTTGAAAATGTGAGTGTTGTGAGGTGGGTACCAGACAGTTGTCTGGATGACAGATCTCGAGGAAGGGTTTCTCAGGTTGAGGAAGTAACACAGCTCTGTGGACTGATGGACAAACGGACAGAACTGTTCAGCAGCAGAATGAAAAGGGAGTTCAGGACCTTCTACTCGGAGGTTTATGCTTTGTGTGACCCTTCTGCTTTTAGATTTTCACAAAGCGGCTGCACTTTCCTTTCAGGGCTTAGACTGTGGCTGTCTCTTGACTCTCTCTCTCTCCCTCCGTGTGTGTGTGTGTGTGTGTGTGTGTGTGTGTGTGTGTGTGTGTGTGTGTGTGTGTGTTGTGCAAAGGGGAAGGAAGAGGAGTGAACTGAGAAAGCAGTGGGTTGGGGATAAGATCTGACGAGTTCAGAGGGGCTTAGTTTGTTAAGCAATAATTCTCAATTTGGTTTTGTTGTTGTTGTTGTTTCTTCCTGGCATTGCCAAGTGCGTCCCTTACTCACTTGCTCACATTAACAGAATTAAGAGGACATTTTTACCCAAGCACACTCAGGTGCCCTCCAACCCAGAGGCCATGGTGAAGCAGAGTGTAGGCCAGGTATGTTAAAGGTTACACTTTCTGGTATCACCTCACCCACTGAGTTTCAGCCTCCCACCAAGGCCTGTGAAAAGCACTGTGCAGGTGGTGGGATTACTAACCACAGAACTAGCACCAAACTCTGAACAGAACTTTCTGATTGACAAGAAAAAGAGGTTCTAGCATCAGGGCAGATACTCGTGCCTGCGGCCCCCATCCCACAACTACCCATAAAATTTCATCTAAATTTAAAAACCAAAACACAGGAAGTGCGAACTCTTTAAACTGCAAGATCATGACATCCCCTAATTGAATTCCTAGTACTTACAGTGTGGCCAGGTACTCATTAAACAGTGATGAACAAATAATCTTCCATGGAACACTTCAATCTGGTAAGAACTTAGGTAGAGTCTTAAGCTGGTGGACTTTGTATCTTAGTTTTGAAAGAAACTGCTTTAACTTTTCACTTCTGACAGCTTTCAACTTAGCACCCAGTCTCGTTTCTTTGTAGGTTATCTGGTTTTGCTTTTCTTTTTTTTTTTGTATATAATCATATTGTTTTCTCTGGTGCCATGTATTTTAATTTGTCTTGTGTTTACTGTGAACTTTTTGTTTTATTGTATCTGAGAGCTCTTATTCAGAACATATGGAAATCATCTTGCCTATTGTCACTTCCACTATTCTATAATCCCTCTAAATTTTGGTAGGTGTGTTTATGCTTTATTCTACAGTGTTTGTGTGTAGGGGGGTCATTTTAAAGTTTATCTAGGAGAAAGAGTCAAGGATCAAGGATGGGATTATGGATTATTTATACACAATGAAAGTATTACAAATTGAAAGTATATGTTAAAATACAAATTTAAATGCATTCATGAAAAAGGAAAATTAAAAAGAAAACATATGAATGGAGCTAGAAAAAGCACAAAGATAAGCTGATATATACCACCAACATTCAGCACAGTTAAAGACATACAAACTCCACAGCTCAGAAGTTCTGCCACTAGACATGTACTATAGAGAATTTCCTACAAGGTATCAAGGGACACATACCAGATGTTCAGGACAATGATATTTGAAGTAGAAAAGGAACATGGTAAATATATCAGGTGTCTACCAACTATAAAGTGGACAAATTTTTATATATCCAACTATAGGAATACAGTGTAGTAATAAAAATGGAGAGACTATTGCAACCAAGGTTGGTGCTGATGAGTCTTGGGAACTATGAAACATTGTTGAAGTCTAAATACAGTGTAATCTCATTTATGTGAGATTCAATAGGCCACAAACCTGCTCTATATTCTTTAGGGGTGCGAACATACAAGGTAAAACTCCAACAAAATGGAAGAGACTGGTGAAAACCCATTCTACATCGTCCTCCGGTTGGGGACACAGCCGACTTAAGAGGGAAATAGATGAGTTTTCAGAGAAATAAAATATCAACAAAGCTCCAGAGAGCCATCCACGGTGTTTTGTATCAGAGAGAGTGGACAGACGCCAAACTGCATGATATCATTTGAGTACTCAGACTGAGCCAACAAGCTTTGTACCTTCAAATCCATGCCTTTTCTAGATGGCCCAGAAACAACTGTAACCAGCTCAGGGAACCAGTACACAGGGAAGGACAGCTTACTGCGTAAGTTTGTGAGAACGCATGCTCTTCTCCATGAACCTGCCCTACCAGGGGTGCTGGTGCACAGGGGGTGTGCGTCTGTGAGACTATCCTGTCATTGCACCCCGCATATTTTTGAGGGGTCAGAGCTTATACTAGCTTCATCGTCGTAAAGTAGCATCATGGCCATGTTAACCATAAGCAAACATGTGATCAATGTAGCATTTCCTCAGCATCTACAAAGCAATGTCTACAGAAAGCAACCTAAGGTTTCTGTACCCAGCCACAGCGTCCCTTAAAGCGCAGACCCGGCCTGATGAGAGTTAATGGCACTGACAGCCATGCTTACCCACCTCCAGTTAGTTCCTGAAACCTGATTGGCAGAAGGAAAGAATCAGTTCCTGAAAGCTGTCCTCTGACTGCCACACACATGACATGGCACCCTGACCCACGAACATACACATATCAGACACAGTGGATAAGTAAAGAATTATGATTAAAGTACAGATAGTCTTAGGCATAAAAGTTCTCAAATATTATAGATTATCATTTAGACCTTCTTGAAAAAAACTACTTGTTAAAATCTAAACAATTAATAAATTAAAATGTTTAAATCTTATGAAGAACCAGTAGTAAAAAGTTCTCATGTGCACTGAATCCAATTAAATATAAAATTAAGGAATATAGGTTGCAGTTTGACAGCAGAATGGGAAAGTGCAGCTAATAAACACGGAGATGGGGTGACAGGTGGCTAACAGTTTCTTCACATTTAATATCTTTAAGTCAAAGTCAAAATTTAGCTTGAAGTAGTACATATATTCCACCATTTTATGCTTTTCATAGTTTTGTTAACTTGAGTAGACTCTCTTTGGAAAAAAATCTTTCTGGTCATGAGGAAACATTTATTTGATACACAATTTGTAATATTCCATAAATACAAATAAAAACTTATTTTCAGAGCTGGGCAGTGGTGGCACACACCTTTAATCCCAGCACTCGAGAGGCAGAGGCAGGCAGATCTCTGGGTTCTAGATCAACCTGGTCTACAGAGCGAGTTCCAGGACAGCCAAGGCTACACAGAGAAAACTTGTCTCAAAATACCAAAGAAATTACACATTGATAAAGATGAAGGGAAGGGAGGGACAGGGGGAGTTTGTGGTGTGTGTGTGTGGGGGGGGTAACTCTCTCTCTCCCCATCTGTGCATGCACGTGATGTGTGGAGACAGGAGTGAGGTCATGCAGGTGGAACTTTCAATCTACTCTACTGAGCTATCTGCAAATACACATGCATAGATAAGTGTCGGACGGATGCTCATCAAATATTAGCAAGCTCATTTCCAAGAATTAGGTTTTGGATTGTTTCTAGCTTTCTTTGTATTTTTTGTATTGTTTCCATTTTTATTGTGAATGTACATCATTCTATCTGAGGAAGAAAGAAAGGAAGCTGAATGAGAAAAAACAGCAAGTCCCAGAATAGCAACATTAGAAATCATGGTTTTGGGTAATGACTCAGAAGAAATGAAAACTTAGACCCTTGGAAAACCCACGTGTGATTCCTAACAGTAATTTCATTTAGAATGAATGAAATAAGTACATTGAAATATTATTTAGTGATGAATGATAAATCTATCACAGCATGAAATAGGGGCTTTAAGTGCCTGCTGCTAAAGAATCGGTCCTTTAAAAAGCCACAAACTTTGTGTTTCAAACTGTGAGACCGTAAAGAAAAGGCAAACTTCAGGAGGAAATGGCCACTGATTTCAGGCCCTCGGTGTGAAGATGGGGAGGGAACCGAGAAACACAGACTTCTGCACGATGAAACCCTTCCATTGTAATGGTAGATGAATGATGTTTGTTAAAATCTTTAGAATCGGGGTTTGGGGATTTAGCTCAGTGGTAGAGCGCTTGCTGAGCAAGCACAAGGCCCTGGGTTCGGTCCTCAGCTCAAAAAAAAAAAAAAATCCTTAGAATCGTACTCAGTTAACTCAGGCTTTAAGCTAATAACAATGTATCGACATTATTTAGTCAACTACATCATACATGATGCTTTACATATACAGATGAGAATCCTAACTCTCGTTGTTATACAAGAGAAGAAGGCATGGGATGGTCATAGGGCAGCCATGAATAGCTGCTCTTTTAAATGTTTCCATGATATTAAACTTGGTGATAACCAAGAAATAAGCCAGATGAGTCACACACACACACACACACACACACACACACACACACACACACACACTCTTCTCACTTCCATAGAATCTTAGACTAAATTTTTTGAAAGTAAATATAATTTTAAAAAAAGCAGAAAAAATTTAAATGATGAAGAAACAAAAATTTTACCTTTAAATCTGCTTGGAAAGTAATTTAAGAGTACATATTCAAATTTTCTCCCAAATTTAAGACTTGCACATCCATTTTTTTAAAGGTAGAATACATTCTTACCTGAAGTACTTTTCTAATTCTCTTTAGATTGTGGATCAATAGCAGGTTTTTCTCTTTGGAAACACGACCTAACTGTTCATCCAATTGTATTAATAAGTTTTGAAGAAGAATTGTTGCCATAGTTTCATTGTTAGAGGCCACCTCCCTAAAATAAATAAAAATGTCCAAGGTGTTACTCACCAATAAGTAACAGTTAATAAAATATTTATTTCTCTACCATATACATTTTAAAATGTCAGATTGATTACACAGTGATAAGCATTCTAAGTGTTTTAAAAGTTGAACACATGAAAAACTTCAACATCACTAATCATTAGAGTTTTATCAATTAAAACTACAATACGATACCACTTCATCCCCATTGGAATGCCTATTAATTAAAAAAAATCAAAACAAAATCAGAAAACAAATCTTGGCAAAAACAGCAAGAAATTGAAGCCTTTATATACTGCTGAATGGAATGGAAAGTGGTGGTTTACAGTGTGAAAAGTTTAACAGTTAGTTATAATACACACAATTGCCAAATGACCCAACAGCTCGGTATTTAGGTCTAGATGCAAACAGTCAGGATGAGACCAGGAGTTCGCATCGGGCTGCTCCTAGCAACTTTATTGACAATGGCAATTTAAAGGTAGAATAACCAAAATGTCCATCAGTAAGTCCAGGGTTCTGATCATAGGTAGTGTATCCACACAGTGCAATACTATTCAGCTTCAAATCAGAAGAAAACTCTGGTACATGCAAACAAGAATGAATCTGAAGAATGTTATATCCAGTGAAATAAGTCAGCCACAGAGGAAAACATATGTGATTCCCTCATGCACAGTACTCCCATGCTCAAATCTGTAGACAAGAGAGAAAGAGAGACAGAGAGACAGACAGAGGGGAGAGAGAGACAGAGAGACAGAGGAGAGAGAGAGAGAGAGAGAGAGAGAGAGAGAGAGAGAGAGAGAGAGAGAGAGAGAGAGAGAGAGAGAGAACAGATTGGAACTGAGTTTTGAGGACCAAGGTTACTGTTTAATGAGCCAGAATTGCAGACTGAGAGATCTACGTGCTGCAGATGGGGTGATAAGTCCCAAACAATGCAAATACAGTAACTATTACTAAACTGTACAGTTAAAAGTGGTTAAAACCCTTCGTTCTGTGGTTTATATTTTGACACAATAGAAAAGATGACTGAAGCAAAAAGAAATTTTTAATTATATAGGGGAAACAGAGCTTTGCAAAATGTTTATTAACTGGACAGTCCCATACTCATATAGAAACAGCTGTTTTTGAATTAATTCTCATGCACAAAGTTTGGTATGGTAAACACAGAGCATGCTGTTTCCTTCATCTTCCTACGATTCTAATAAATTAGAGGCAGCCAGGGGCAGGAAAGGAGCTTGCTGAAAATAAAATGTGTGTTTGAAGGAGGTGAATGTTTCCCATTGAAAGTGGAAAGGGATTTCTAAAAAGAATATTTGCTGGCATGGAGTCTCTGACAACAGAACTGACATGTTTAGTGGGCTTGTTTCTGTGGGACATTTTATGCCTAAAACATTGGTACAGTCGTTTGAATAAAATTGGCTCCCATGGGCTCATAGATGTGAACGCTTAGTCACCAGGGAGTAGCATTATTTGAAAGGATTAGGAGCTGTGGCCTTGTTGGTGGAAATGTGTCACTGGGGGTGGTTTTTTCAAAAGCCCAAGCCAGGCCCAGCGTCTCTCCTGTCTCTCCCCTCTCTCCTCTCTCTCTGTCTCTCTGTCTCTTTCTCTCTCTGCTTGCAGACCAAGATGTAGCTCTCAGCTACGACTCCAGTGCCATGTATACCAGCCACCATGCCCCCTGCCATGATAATATGGGCTACACCTCTGAAACTGTAATCAAGTCCCCCAATTAAATTCTTTTATAAGAGCTGTCTTGGTTCTGGCGTCTCTTCACAGCTGTAGAACCAGTAACTGAGGCCATTGGGATGAGAGGTACTTAAAGACAATGCATTAAATCCATAAGTTTTCATCTATAGTGGACAAAACGAAACTCGCCTTTGAGAAGGATTTTCAAAACCTTGACCGAAATGAATGCATCTACTGAGTCAAAAACAGACCATAGAGTACACGTATGTGGTTAGGACACAGAGCGTCTATCCATCTTAGCCTACCAGTCTTGATGCTCAATCCACTGGGCCAGCAGATGTCGGATTTCCATGGGAAAGTTGTCATCATAGAACTGATCAACTTGCTCCAAAAACTTGATTTCTAACTGTTGGACTTGATTCCACTGAGACATGCTGTAGAAGAGGGGGTGAAGTGAGAGTTTTAAAACTGTTCATGGGGAGCCGTAAGGCCGGCTTTTTTTTTTTTTTTTTTTTTTTTTGCCTCAGACAGAGTTAGGTATTAGTTCATTGGAGGGGGAAAATCATCTTTTGTAGTTTCTCAAAGAAGAAAGGAAGGAGAAAATACAGTTAAAGCCCAATGTTCAGCAATTCCCCTTGAGTGTTTTCTTAAAAGGTGTCCCTAATGCAGGACTGACTTCATCTGCCCCCCAAACCACATCCTTCCTTGCCCTACCATGACCTCCGAGGCCGCTGCTCCAGGAAGTCCCACCCCTCCTCCCAAACACCCCAGGCCCTACCCCGACTATCCACACAGACTCCATCACAGAGGTCTGTTGTCAGCAATCCGCCTCCCTAGCCATCCCTGTGAGTGAGCACGCCGAAGGTAAACAAGTCCCCCACACTGACTGTACCTCCAGGGCGTATCCTTGCCTTCCTTCCCAAAGCTTCCTCATGTGAAAGTGTAAGGCTGGTTTTCTCTATCTCATGTGTGTCTGCACTCTCCAGCCAACTTCTGGGGCTGGCCACTTCTGTGGCAGCTCCCTGAGGAACTGCACGCCTGTGCTTCTGCTGGGTTCTACTCATATCTGAGCAAAATAGCTCTAAACCAATAAACATTTTTGTTTTTCTCGTGTGATTTATGGCTGGGCAAAGCTTTTTTACGTACAAAGTCTACCTTGCATCTGACAATGGTTAAGGCCTCAAGTTAAAGTAGAGTAAGCCATCCCATTTACACAACGTAAACACACACAGAAGTGTGTGTTCCACTCATATAATCTATATATCTGCACTCTGGCCAGCAAGGAGGCGGTAATGTACTTCCTAGCTTAGAACTATCTTTGTGACATAATCCTCCTGGAGTTACTGTATTTGGCTCTTTTGGAATGCAGAATTCTTGATCAGTAATGTTAAGTCAGAGGGAAAACTTTCACACTGTGAATCACAATATTTCAACACATTTTGGAGGCACAGCATGCTTCCTTTTGCTTGTAGAAAAAAATTGAATATATACATACAGTCTTCAGATTTCAGGGGGAACATTTTAAAACATCCTTTCCTTGAGCTCCTGCTAAATGCTCTAAAGTGTAACACCCCCCCCCAAAAAAAAGTGGTGTTTCGCTCGCTCAGGAGAAAGTAGTTAGGGAGAGAAGCCATCTTGATCTTGCCTATGACTTTCTGTTCATGAGCACTCACAACTGGTCCTTGTAGGTATTCTGTGACTGTTTCATAAATGGAGCCAGGAGTCGACAAGACAGGAAGCATCTCTGGCTTTACAAACAAGTGAGGACCAAAAGAGGGGATGTGACCACTGCCCACAGTGTGCAACTCTGACAGACCTCCCAGATCTGGGAACAACAAAGCCTTGGTTTAGCGGTACCCAAGTGGGGGCGGGGAGGTGGGGCTGGAGACGGCATGGCCACTTCCATTGTTTCTGTTGCTAGATCCTTTCTGTGGTTCGAAGGCGAGTCTGTTTTCTAACTGAAAATCTATCTTACGGTTACATCACTCGGCAAAGCCACTCTTTGAAACCAAGGCTGAAACAGGGTGCAGAGACCCCGCTCTCCGGGCGGCCCTTGGTGATGAAAGCCCGCAGACCTTGCTGGCTTGAGCTTGCCGGGAAGCCTCCTCCCTGGCTGAGGAGCTAAGGGATGGTTGCTGAGGAAGGGGTGCGGTCCCTGTGCTCCATTAGACAGTCTTACACCCTCACCCACGCATACACAGGCAGCACCAAGTGAACCCGGTGGGTTTAAAACAAACACAAAACAACACACAAAGTTGAGAGGGAATACTCTGGGGAGATCAGAAGATTCGGAGGGTAATGGGGTACGAGAGGATTTGATAATTTACTTTAAAAATTACTTTTCTAAAACATGAAATAAATGTTAATAAACATTAAAACATTCAGTGAAACCTTAAGAAATTAAGTAAAGGGTTTTGGGGTTTTGTTTGTTTGTTTTGGGTTGTGTTTTTTGGGGTTTGTTGTGGTTTTGTTTTCAGACCTCCAGCGGGGGTGTCTCTGTTTTCACTCTCTGAGGGCTTACTCTCCTGCCTCAGGACAGGTACTTTCCAACTGAAACCTGGGTGCCTGGCAGCTCCCTCCCGGCTTGGGGGTCCACCCCCGGGAGGCAGCCGCGTGGATGCTGACCCCTTTGCAGAGGGGACGACCCACCCTGCAGCATCACTCAGACTTCTCAAGGGCCACAGTGTCCCGCTGCCGTAGCTGGGTGCTGTTTCTCTGAGACCCAGTTATGCCCATCTCGGGTCAGACATCCCGATTCCACAGACTGAAGAGGGCTCTCTCCCCGGGCCCCCGCGGACACACCTCCCGCCGCAGCCCCAGCCCCGATCCCGACCCCACCGCTCCGCTTCGGGGAGGTGATCCCCACTCCTCCAGGAAGACCCGCGCCAGAACTTCAGCTCCGTGGAAGACGGCTTTGCTGGGTGATTTGAGGGTAAGAAGAAAGACCCTTCTTTTTATAGGCACCCTCCCTTCCCCAGGCATGGTCAAACAAGCAGCCCCGTACCCGCTGCCCGGAGAAGCCCTTCCGCCCGCCCAGAGGCCACACGCGGGCGGGCGGTGCGAGCTCTTACCTGGCTCGCCCTGGGTCCGGGTGCTGGTCCCGCTCAAGTCCGAAGTCAGAATCGGCCGTCAGGGTCCGCAGCGGCTGAGGCCATGCCACTGGGGGATTTGCATTTCTCCACCCACTCGAGGCTTTCCTGTGCGTCAGTGTTCGCGGTTCTGGGACTTCAGTCGGCTCCCACCCACTCTGTTCTAGAAACGCTTTGCCGAGTCAGGCTGAAGCCCCCGGCGGAGCCCGGCCACCATGCCCAGAAGCCAGGCTCCCAAGTGCAAACGGCCCCAGAGCACCAGAAGACTTCCAGTGAGGGCTACACACTCGTTTTTTGTTTTTGTTTTTTCAGTCTTCCCCGGACAAGAGGAGACCCTCTGCACCCGCCCCAGCTAAGGGCCTGGGATGCCTGTACTTTTTTTCTGGTGAGCCAGCCCTGGGATGGGACGGGAGGGCTGGACAACAAGGACCGGCACACCAACCTCCCTCAGGTCTGCTCTCCTGCCGGAGGACAGCCTCCCTCAGAGGTCTGGGCCAACTCCTGCGAAGGTTCCCAGGGTCTGCCCTCTCTGACCGGCTTCCTCCTACTCTGAGTAACCTTGTCCTGGTTACTGTGGTGTGCGCCTCCGTCTTTATTTCTCTGTGACGCCGGCCCGTTCTAGAATCGCAGAGCTGGGTCTGCAGCCTCCGTTCCATTTGGCTCTAACGCTCACTTTCTGTCTGGAGACACTGAGGACCGACCGGCAGGTGAGCCAAGTGAAGCAAGGGTGTGGCCCCTGGGCTCTCCATCTCAGCACCTTCGCTATTAATACCTTAACCAGGTCTACAAGGTTCAGCGAAATAAACCCGTGAACTGCAAGAGAGCAATGCCCCGCCTGGATACACGTGTCTAGGGTACACTAACCGAGGCATGACGCCTGCATCACACCAAGACCATCCCACAGGCGCGCCACCTGGATCCTTCTCTCCCGGGTGACAAAATATCACGGGTGTCACCCACTCCCCACCACGTGTCGACCAACACTGTGGCCAACTGTATGTGTTTACAGCTCAGGAGGGCCCGGTCGCGGCTGCTTAGCCACACGGAGGTTTCTAGAAGTTTGTGTGGCTCCGTTCCCACATGAATAAAGTCCTGTTTCGGGAGATCCAAGAGCTGCTAGAGAACTCCGGTGTCTTCTATGAGTCGTTCTCTGCTTACATACCCACAGGGCCATATTCTTGACACCCAAGTTCAGTTTAGTTTGGCCCCAACCTACCCAGGAAACTTTTCTCCCTCCTGGGAGCAGATTGGCCACTACCCATGTCCCTCACTGCGTCTGCTCCCCAGCCGCCCCGCACAGTGAAATCCCAGCCTTTGTGAAGACTTACAATGCCCCAGACCCACAGTACTTTTCCCTACCTTGAATTTCTATTATTCTTTCCAAACCACCGCTGTCTGAGAGAAACAATGCACTCCCTGGATTTTCAGATCCCAGATCCCCCTCATGTTCTTATTCTCAGTCTCTCTCTTCCTCCCTCCCTCTCACTTCCAGGGTGTGTGTGTGTGTGTGTGTGTGTGTGTGTGTGTGTGTGTGTGTGTGTGTGTGTGTGTGTGTGTGTGCAGGGCACTGTGTGCGTGCTGGCACACTACAGATCTCAAGTGAAAGTCAGAGAACGGCGTCCAGTGTTAGTCTTTGCCTGCTAACTCTGTTGGAGACAGGAATTCCTGTGACCACTGAGTCAGCCAGACAAGGCAGCCTGAAAGCTGCTGGAGATTTTCCTGCACTGTCCCATCCAGCTTCACATGGGTTCTGGAGATCCTAATTTAAGTCTTTGAATTATATTCAAGTACTTGAACATAAGTGCTTTACCAACACTGAGCCATTTCCTGGGGCTCATCCACATTTAAATAGGAAAAATAGGATGAATTAGCTTCAATAGCACAAATCACCACAAAATATTAACATTCCTGGGTACAATCAATGTAAAAACTTAAATTTGTATGTAAGCTCCTCGGTGCTCCTTCACGCTGAATACCTAGAGTCCCGGAGTTCTCAGTTGGGACTACATTCTTTCATGTGTCTAAACGCCCCTGGTGGCTAGTGGCTCCCATCCTGGACAGCAAGGGTAGGGACCAGTTACCTGACACTTTTACTTCCTGCCTTGGAGTGTCAGTCACATTGGTTTTTGTCTCCTCATTGTTACATTTAACTGCTGAGTGTCTGCTGCAGAAAACAGGGTGTCTTCTCTTTCCCCATGTGACTCCACCAGCTCTTCTCAAAGGGTTCTTGAGACACCTTAACACTTTTTAAAAATGGCTGAGCACCCCCATGTTGGTGCATCACAGCTCTGCAGATTCTGGCCCTGCGGTGCCTATTGCTGGTAGTGTCACTCACCTGAACTCTCTGAGTGCCAAACTCCTCTCCATAGAAAGGGTAATATAGATTCTATATCAAATGTGTGGCAAGATCAGAGAGCTAGTGTAGGTAATTAGGTAGGAGGAATGTCAATAATAGCTGTTGGTAAAAGAATAATTTGTCAAAGTTACAGGGAACTCTGGAGGTCAGAGGTTGATCCTCCTCCTCTCTCTTCTCCCTTATTATATAGATGGTAAGTGGATGCAAAAGGAGAGGCCCGGGGCAGCAGGTCACGCGGTAAAACAAGGAGCAGAATGGAGCCACATCCATTCACCCGACTGAACTTTTCTGTTCTACCAAGGACAGCTACTTATTTTGGAGGAGAGATATAGAGAATATATCTATGGAAAGAGAGATGGATAGATAGATAGATAGATAGAGGAAGAGGGAGGTATCACTGTTATTGCTAGAAAGAGAATTAAATCAGCTCCATCTCCTGCCATTTCTTGTATAAATAATATAAGCATGTATTGGTTTTCATCTTGTGGTAGACCTTATCGCCCTTCTCCAAGCTTCCTCTGTTATGTTTCTTGAGTTGAACTGGGATGATGGACACACAGACTATACACATACATAAAACCATATCCCACTCCTCAGTAGCATGTGCCAGGACCAGGTGAATGGTACTGTGAATGTTATTGGGACAAGACAGCCTGATGTAGGTCTTCCCAGATCATCTGTATTCAGGTCACTCCAGCTTCATCAGAATCAGAACAAGTCTTCTTAAAAAAAAAAAAAAAAAAAAAAGGGCTTAATAAAAGTTGAGTGGTGGAGGTATACACCTTTAATCCCAGCACTTGGGAGGCAAAGGTAGGCAGACCTCTATGAGTTCCAGGCCAGCCTAGTCTACAGAGCAAGTTCTGGGACAGCCATGGCAACACAGAGAAACCCTGACTTGAAAAAACAAAAAAGAAAGAAAAGAAAGAAAGAGAGAGAGAGAGAGAGAGAGAGAGAGAGAGAGAGAAAGAAAGAAAGAAAGAAAGAAAGAAAGAAAGAAAGAAAGAAAGAAAGAAAGAAAGAAAGAAAGAAAGAAAGAAAGAAAAGAAAATCTAAGACAGTGGTTCTCAACCTTCCTAATGCTGCAACCCTTTAATGCAGTTCCTCATGTTGAGACGACCCCCAACCATAAAATTATTTCATTGCTACTTCATAACTATAATTTTGCTACTCTTATGAACCGTAATGTAAATGTCTGTGTTTTCCAATGGTCTTAGGTTACCCCTATGAAAGGGCCATTTGACACCCCCAAAGGGGTCACAGCCCACAGGTTGAGAATGCTGAGCTAAGGTTTCTCAAGTCTGGTTCCTAATGATTGTGCTCCCTCTACTGTCCAAGCATCTCAATGTACAATCAGACTCTTCCACACAACAAGGCTCACTTGGCTGGAGCTCTGTCAGGCATGGTGCTAAGAGCTTCATCTGCACGGTCTACCTAATCCTCATGACACTACCTTGTTGTGGCCCATACTCAAAACACTCACAGTCGTCCATTCGTTACAAATAGAGTCTACCCATCCTAGTCAGGGTTTCTGTTGCAGTGATGGAACACCATGACCAAAAGCAACTTGGGGAGGAAAGGATTTGTTTTAGCTCACAGTCCACATCACAGCCCATCATGAAAGGAACTAAGAGCAGGAACTCAAGGCAAGAACCTGGGGGCAGGGACTGAAGAAGAAGCCATGAGTAATGCAGCTTCCTGGCTTGCTTTCCATGGCTTTCTCAGCTTGCTTTCTTGTACAGCTCAGACCGCCTGCCCAGGAATGACACCAACCACAGTGAGCTGGGTCTTCTTCCCACACCAATCATTCATCAAGAATTTGCCTCACAGGCTTGCCTACAGGCCATTCGGTTGGGAGTGATTTCTCAATTGCTGTTCCCTTCTCCCAGATGATTTTAGCTTGTGTCAAGCTGGCAAAACAACAAAAACCAGGACACAACCCATCAGCATCCTTAGACATATGCATGCATTTAAAATGTCCCAACACACCACGATGACAGACACAAAGAATTCCAAAACATTTGGCAAGGTATCTGGCTCTGTAGTATCATTTGTATTGTCCACATGAGGACTGTCACTGCTGAGGCAGAAATTTGAAGAGCGGAAAAGATATTTTTGAATTGCAGGTTCTTTTCCAAAACTTGTCTGGCCAGTTAAACTCTCCCTAGTCACTTTATATTTCATGTGTGTGTTTATATGTTGATCCTTCCCAAAGATGGATATTTAGAGTATCAAGACTGAACATGATTTTTCTTCACGTCTCAGTGTTCACCTGTGCCTGGAATAGAGCAGGTGTTCTGTTGCAGAATACTTCTGTACACCTGTAAAGATATATCTCTGCCTAAGGTGCCTTCTGATTGGTTTAATAAAGAGCTGGATGGCCAATAGCTAAGCAGATAAGTGGGATTTTCAGATAGAGAGAGGAAAAGGAAGAGGAATCTAAGTGCTCAGATTATGCCAGCGAGATGCCAGGGAACATGGAGAAGAAACAGGAGATGCAAGATGGAAGAAGAGTAATGCCACATGATAGAAGGTAGATTAATATAAATGGGTTAATTTGTTATAGGAGCTAGTTGAGACAAGCCTAAGCTCACAACTGTCTGTAACTCCATTTTCAGGGTATCCAGCACATTCACACAGATATATATGCAGGCAAAACACCAATGCACATAAAAAATAAAAAATAAAAAGAGAATGGCCCCCATATATTTGAATGCTTGGTCTCTAGTTGGTGAAACTATTTGGGAAAGATCAGGAGATGTATCCTTGTTGGAGGAGGTGTGTCACTGGATCTTGAGGTTTCAAAAGACTGTGACTCCCAGTGTCTTTCTTTCTACTTCATGGCTATGGATCAAGATGTGAGCTCTCAGCGGTTCCTTCTCTCCACCACCATGGACTCTACTCCTCTGAAGCCATAAACCATACTAAATGCTTTCTTTTATAAGTTGTCTTGGTCATGATTTTAATCACAGCAACAGAAAAGTACCTAAGATAGCATTTTTTTCTTAGTTTGTTACTATAATGAATTAAATTGGTTTTCAAGTGTTAAAACTATTCATGCATTTCTGAACTAAACCCTGCTTGGTTGTCACTGTTGAAGTTATCTGTTTGCTCTTTCTCAAGTGAACGTTGATAACATATATCTCTCAAATGATTTATCCATTTACCTAAGATATTATAGGCATAAAATTATACTATTTCTTTTTAAATATCTGTAAGGAACTGGTGAGGTGGCTGAGCAGGTAAAGGTGTTTCCAACCAAACTTGATGACCTGAGTTCAATCCCCAGAACCCACATAACAGAAAAAGAAAACTGAGCCAGGCAGTGGTGGCACACACCTTTAATCCCAGCACTCAGGAGGTAGAAGCAGGCAGATCTCTGAGTTCAAGGCCAGCCTGATCTACAGAGAGAGTTCCAGGACAGTCAGAGTTACACAAAGAAACCCTGTCTCAAAAACAAAACAAGAAAGGGAAAGAGGGAGGGAGGGAGGGAGGGAGGGAGGGAGGGAGGGAGGGAGGGAGGGAGGGAGGGAGAATGCTTACTGTTTGTTTGTGACTCCTTTAAGTTATGGGGTTTGTAGGACTTTGCTGTTGCTATTGTTCTGTTTTGTGGTTTTTTAGGGTGTGTGGTTTTCCTTTCTAGAGATTTTCCATATTTTCAGCATTACTGTTGTAGTTAGGTGATTTTTTTAAAAAAATCATCTTAATAAGCTTATTGAGTCTTGTTCTATGACACAAAGCATGGTCCACCTTTGTCGAATACTTAGGACTACTGTTTTCCTGCTTCTTGAAGGATAGAGAGTTTGGCCAATTGCAGTCAGGTTGAGCTGGTTGGCAGGTCTCTGCACATTCGTATACGCTTTGCTTGGTTTTCCTCCTATTTACTCATCTGATATCATATGACTATTGAAAGTTCCAGCTATAAATCTGGACTTGTCACTTTACTTTACATATTTCCGAATTCTTCTATCAACTGTAAAAACACTCAGGTTTGTTGGGGGGGGTCAGTTGAGGAGCTGTTTGAGATCGACGTGAGGGCACAGTGCACACACTGCACACACTGCACATGCTGCACACACTGCACACACTACATTTCCCACGCTGCACACGCTGCACACGCACACGCTGCACACACTGCACACACTGCACACACTGCACATGCTGCACCTGCTGCACACACTGCACACACTGCACTGAGCTGCATCCCCAGCCCACCCTGTGCCTTTCTCTCGGTCATTATGAAATGGTGGTCATTCCCTCACAGCCCACTTTACCGTTGTTTTTATTTAATCTATATTTACAGGAACTGTAGCTTCCTGTGATTAGCATGAGCCTGATGCCTCATTTCCCCAAACTGCTCACTTAACCTAGTTATTTATATTTTAGGTGGATTTCTTACGGGAAGCACCTGATTGGATCTTGAGCTTTTTTCAATTTGACAATCCCTGCCTTCCAGGCCTTGCCTGTGCAAGGTTCAAAATTGTTTCACCTGCCATGGCCGTGTTTGCTCCCCATCCATGCCAATCAGCACTCAACCGAAGGGTCACAGTCCCTTTTATGGTATTCTGCTCTGTAAATTCCAGCCAACTACATGTCCCCAAACTCATATGTGCCACCTCAACTCTGAGAAGCTGCCATGCCGTGAGGTTATGGCTGCCTCCTCTGTTCTTGTCTTAGGGATCAGTCACATCCTTGCACTGCCTATTAGCCAATGTCTGAAGGCCAGCTTCCGTTGTATTGTTTCTACCGTTCAAGATGAGAGGATCAATCTATACCAGAATGGTTGCCAGGGTTAGCAAGGAAAATGAATTATACAAGACCCCCCATTCAATTTGAATTCCATGTAAAGCATACACTTTTTATTCTATGTATGACCCATATTCATATTATAAGATGGTCTGGAATTCAAATTCAAATCCCTGTTAGTTCATCACATCCAATGGCAGAAGTTCCCAGAGGTTCTCTTAGGTGCTAAAGCTGTAGCCTTGTTAAAATCTGTTCAGTTCAGTGTGAAATTTTTACTGAGTTCCCACGTCATGCTCATCAGAATACAACAGACTTGGGTTGAACCGGCAGATAAAATATCAAGTATCAGAAGCTAACACAGGCTCTGGGGACAACAGTACTAATCATAAATACCCAGCCCATTGTGGTGGCATGAGGTGGTGCACACCTTTTATACCAGCACTTGGGAGCAGAGGCAGGCAGAGTTCTGAGTTCACACCAGGCTGGTCTACATAGTGAGTTCCAGGACAGACAGGACTACACAGAGAAACTCTGTCTCAACGAACAACAACAAAGAACAAGGCAGCTACTTCTGCAGTTACATCAACGACTGCAGACACACAGTTGAGACAAAGGGACAAGGAAGGCTTCTGTGACAACCCCAACTCACCACCCCCAGCCCGAAATGCTTCCCCCCAGGGTAACAGCCTGAACAGGAAGCGATCAAAGAGAACTCTTTAAAAATGTGATAAGGATGCTGAAGTGTAGCTCCCCACAATTGGTGGCTTCTGGCAGGGGTGAGGGAAGGGAAGGTCTCAGTTTTACCTAAGGAGCAGGCCACTGAGAGTTTGACCATGCACCATCAGTGAGCTTATAGATAACACAAACTGGACCTCTGTGTGTGTGTGCACACGTGTGCGCGCGTGTGTGCCTGAGGAGGTCACAAGGGAGGGGACGGGGTGAACATAGAAGGACTGGGAAAGTGAGTGTGATCAGAGTGTACGATGTGAAAATCCCAAAGAATCAATAAAAGTATTATGTTGAAAAGAAAACAACAATCAAACAAACAAGAAAAATGCCCAACAACTCAGAATGATTGCTAAAAGGAACTGCAGTGAGCAAATGCCAGGAGAAGTTTATCATCAACAAAGAGAAGAATAGAAGAACTGGATTCAGGAGCTCCTGTTTGCACAGGACAGAGCTCGCAGTCCATAAGCAGAACTCTGTTTGGGCAAAGGGAAAGTGCTAGGTTCAGTCTTCCCAAGGATGGTGCTGAGGCAGGTCTGAAATTGGCATCCTTAGCCAGATATGGTGTGGTGGTGCATGCCCGTAATCCCAGGTCTCGCAGGGGCAAGGAGTTCAAGAGTTCAAGATCACCGGGCGGTGGCGGTGCACGCCTTTGATCCCAGCACTCGGGAGGCAGAGGCAGAGGCAGGCGGATCTCTGTGAGTCTGAGGCCAACCTGGTCTTCACAGTGAGATCCAGGAAAGGCGCAAGGCTACACAGAGAAACCCTGTCTCGAAAAACCAAAAAAAAAAAAAAAAAAAAAAAAAGAGTTCAAGATCACCCTCAGCTCCATAGAGGGTTGAGGCCACCTTGTGCTCCTTGAGACTTTGTCTCTAAAAAAATCAGTCAGATGGGGCCCGTTCTGCACTGTGAGGAAAAGATCCTGAATACAGGGCATTATGGGAGCATCCTCAACAAATGTAGCTGGTGCTGGGATTCTGAGAAAAGTTGTTCAATTTGTCCCTTGAGCAAGAGTGACTTGTTGACGGGAGGGCAAATGGGATTGATATGTAAACAGTTCCAGTTCCCGAGATAGGAGCCCTGTTGTTGTGGAGCTGTATCTAGTTGGATAAAGAGGTTTCTCTAATGGGTACCTCATAAGACATTTGAGGTCCTGAAAGGAACTCAAGTGTCTTCCACCCAAGCGATTCCAAATGATTGCTTCTTTAATTGTCTGGATTCTTTGGGGCTGTTGCCATGGTCATAGGCACACTGAGCATGAACATTTCTGTACCACGTCATTGTGGAAAAGAAGGTGAGGAAGGAATCGGGGAACTCTAGTCTTGCTGGGAACAAAGGAGACCAAGCGTGATGGAGCTGAAAGCATTTTGGTAGAATTCCTCTCAGGTTCAGCACTGGCACCCTGTGGTCTGATCATTCAGTGAAATCAATAACTGGAAACTGAAAGGCCTGGCGATACAGCCCACAGTGGGGCCCATGGAGCACCTTTCCACAGGCAGCTGGAATCTGGGCCTCTAAAGAAAGCCCTGAATTACATTGGGTTAACAGAATTGAAACACGTATGTAACCCATGCCCTGCTGCAGATACAGTGCAGGTGTACACAAGCTGGCCAAATAACATGCATCTGTTGGTGTAGCTGCTAATGTCTCTTGCCCATTCTAACGCAGCTCTGATAACTTGTGTATCTCTCTGGTATCTCATGGGAATCTTTCAAGAGGTGAGGAGATGTCAAGAAGGAAGGCGAAGGAACTAAGCCAAACATTGTCCCTTTGAAAGACGACTGAACACTGAGCATTTGGGAAGATGGGAACGGAAACATCTCTGCTCTAATCAATTTGGTCTTCTCATGAAGAATGAGGCAACCCACCACAGACTTACCTGATAGTGACTGTGATTCTATCACAAAGCTTCCAGACTTGCATCTTTGTCGTGCAGAGCAAGGACTGTACCAGACCTTCCCCAGAAGACTTAACATGAGCATCACAACTTGGAAAGCCTTGCTACACACAGAAATTGCCCAAAGGAACTAACATCCAAATTGTGGCAAATCCACCATTAGAAAGTAGAGTACGGTACTCTGTCTCCTTTGTTTAGACCTGGTCAATAATAGCTAGTCTGAAACTAAGAGAAACCAGACTAAATTGGACATTTCCAGAAGAAGGTTTGGTGGAACCAAGGTAGGTAGCTCCGCAGTGTGTGAAAATAATGGATTCAGCCCCAGAAACCAGGAAACCTCAAGAGCAGGTCTTATTTTCCCAGAACTATTTTATTGCGTAGAGTCAGATCATCCATGACCAGCTGCCACAGATTGTGTCCTTATTGATCTTGTGGAGACTACAAAGTCTTGGAGTCATGCAAGATCATCGGTGGGGAGTGGTCTCACACCCAGTGAGAGAAGAATGTGTAATAGAAAAGAACAGTTTGAAGGACGGTTGCTCTATCATATCCATATGTAAGTTTGATGTTGGCCAAGATGTAAAAGTCCGCTTTCCTTGGCCCTCTAGGAAGACGAGAACGCTATCTGTGCACCAGGGGGCACTATTTCCCCGTGGGAAGCGATTAATTCCCTAGAGTGACAACGGAGGCTGGCGTTCATTTTCACTTGTTCCTAAATTCCTTTCACACTGAAGGAGATGGGATTATTCTTCGGCAGTTTCTCACTTGTGATCACGTAATGTTTTGCCCTTGTGGTATCACAGGCTTTACAGAGTGACAGGCTGGACCCTAACAACTCGCTGTATGGCTAAAGGCAATGTACTGGTATCCTGTTCACCGGGGACAGTGTAAGAGGGGAGAAGAGGGGAAGGAAACAGGACTAGCCATGCCAAATGGCTGTGGGAGTTTACTCTTGGCATTCTTGAAGCTGGACACCCGGACAGTGCCTCTGTTCTAATGCATGCTTGGGAGTTAGGCATTGGTTAATTTAGGTTAAAACAAACAAACAAATAAAACCAAACAAAACCAAACCTCTATGCCTTGGGTGCTCAGGGACGTCAGATTTACAGAGGGCGGTGACTCCTTAGACGGCTCGAGCCTCCTCTGTCTTCATAGCACCCACTATAAAGATGACCTTTCAAGTCATCTAACTAAAGAGGGTGGATTCACGCAGCAAAGCCCCTTGTTCAGACAAGTGCTCTGGCTGCCCCTTCCAAATAGGTTGCTGTTTCTTAAGCTCTTTGTTTAGGAAAGGTCTAGAACCGGTAAACTCGGTTGTTTTGTTCCATGAAACTCTAATTCACTTATAATAAAGACCTGGCCCCTGCATTCACTTTCCCAATGATGCATAGGATAGAAAATTCCAAGTACTGCTAATTATGTAAAGGTAGACTAACAAAACCGGGGATTGTGAGATCAGCAGTAATACAGTGAAGAGCTATGTGTTGTTCAGGCTCCCTAAAGGATGGCTCCTGGCCTGCCGGTCCCCTCAGGGTGGAGAAGCTTGTCATGTCTGGCCCTGTCAGAAACATCCAGTTAACGAGCTGTAACGTGAAACCTGGACATAACGAACCACACAGTGGTAACTCTACTGTAAGTACATTGTCCTCTTGCCTGCGCTCAATACTGCCCCATTGTAAACAAGAAGTCTGGCTTTGCTCGGCTTTCCACTAAAAATATTTAAACTAAAACAGAAACTGACATCATCAGGGCAGGCCGAGTTCCCGGTGTTTAGATTTGAGGCCTTTTCTATACCGTTTCCAGAAATTTCCACCGGATGCCACTTAATAGCTGTAACAATGGGTTACATACAGGGATTAACAGGGGGAAACCCAATTAAATCATCCAGCAACTGATCTTTCTGCAAAGGGCAGGATCTCCAGATTGGAACTTCAACACTGTGCTTGGGGCAGAGAGCCAAGAGTGAGACCTACAGTGAGTGACTCTGTTGTCCTTCCTCACAGCCCCGGCATCACCGAACTGCTAGCTGGCTCTACTCACGCCCACTTAATGCCTTAGATGGGAACTCCGAACAGTGCTGCTCTTTGCCTTGGAGATAACCAGGGGCAGGAGTGCTATCCGGTGGCAGGCAATTAGCTCTCATAAATGGTACCTGCACTAAACTCAAGGTCGGGTTTCCCCTGAGAACACCTCGAAATAAAGCCAACCTGGGAAAAAGTCGCAGTCACCTTTGCTGTGCCCTGCATCGTGTGAACTCTGGCTCGGAGGGCGCATTGTGCCGGGCTTCTTGTTTACTCACTAGCACAGGTGAAACCCCGAGTTTCTCACTTCTAGATGATGGGATTTCTTCTTTTTTTTTTTTTTTTTTTTTTTTGGTTTTTCGAGACAGGGTTTCTCTGTGTAGCTTTGTGCCTTCCTTCCCTGGAACTCACTTGGTAGCCCAGGCTGGCCTCGAACTCACAGAGATCTGCCTGGTTCTGCCTCCTGAGGGCTGGGATTAAAGGCTTGCACCATCACTGCCGGGTGGGGTTTCTTCTTAGGTGTAGGTCCTTCTTACATCCTGATTGCACTTAATTCAAATTTTCAAGGTGAGTTCTATGAAGTCTGGGATGTGAGACTAGAACTTTTCTGGAGTGGTGGCCATGATATCAATTCATTTTAGGTTTCGTTGTGAGGAACGCCTAAGCTTCAGTCTATACATACTTTTTAAAGATGACCTCTACTTTGAACCCCTGATTGGACAACCAATCAGGGCATCCAGTCTTGACGCCATCATTGTGACTGAGAGGTAAGCCTGAAGATAGAAAGCTCTAGAAAGAAAACCAGAGAGACAACAGACTCCTTTTAGAGTCACATCCAACCCTATAAGGGGCAAGACTTACTTTGCAGAGTCCTTGGTGACGTGGTTGACTTCTCTGCAGGGTAATGACTGTTTAACATTTCATGGAGGACTGGGGAAGTGCCAGGACACCTGGGGAGAGAGCCTATATAACACAGTTGTGTAAAGCTGGGGGAAAGGTTTAGCAGAAAAAATAAAGACTCGTAGAGCAGGAGAGGAAGACACCATAGTTAAGTAAATTGGAAATTCATTTAAAGTTTAAACAAACAGAAGACACTGATTTTACATAAACGACGCCCTCACAGGCCAATCTAATATCTTAACCTACTGATAAATGATCGACAAATATCTGTGGATTAGCTCTAGGGCCCTAAGTGCATGGGTGGAAATGATACACAGCCAGGCCCTAGGAATCGTGGAACACTGGTGTAAAGGAAATGGAGAACAGAGCCAGGGTCGCACCTGGAACACGGATCAAAATCTAAGAAAATGTAGTTCATCTAAAATATTATGTTATCTTCTGCTGCCAAAAATGTGAATCTCTGGGCTGAAGCTGAGATCATCAGGTAAAGATCTGTGTAGACAAGCCTGACATCCTGGGTTTTGTCCCTAGGGTCTACGTGACAGATGGAGAGATCCAGCTCCTGCAAGCTGTCCTTTACCTGGCACACGTATACCTTGCATGCCTGGACCCTCCTGCGTCAACAAACAAAATAAAGAAAACCGTAATTTTAAAAACTTTAAATGAATTTCCAAGCATGGGTCTATGGAGACTGTTCAGTTCCCCCGAGACGTTGAACTCTGAGACAAACAGACAAGCAATCGTTGGCTGCTTTTGATAGTAGTTTCTGCATTCTCTTTGCAGCAATCCATTTATTTACTAACACTTACCAAATGCCTTGTTTCATTCAGTGTGTGGACATACTCATGTGAGTTTGGAGGCTGGAAGTTAGTGTCAATAGTGTCTCCCTCCCATGGCTCTCCACCTTATTCTGTGAGACAGTCTTTCACCGAACCCGGAGTTCCTGGGTCCATTTAGGCTGCTGAGCCATAAGTCTCCAGAGTGGGCCTCTCTGCATGCCTGGTGCTGGGATTACAGATGTGCGCTGCCACACCCCACTGTTTATGTGGGTACTGGGATCAGAATTTGGGTTTTCACGCTTGCTCAGCGAGCGCTTCACTAAACAGTCTCTTTTGCAAGTCTGAATTGCCTTGTTCGGTGTAGCTTCAGGGATTGGTCTAACGAGGGTGGTGACAGAATGAAGGACAAACACAGGGACACAGAAAAGCTGGAGTCAGGTGGTCTGGGCTCTCTGATGGAGAAACCACAGCACCTGGGTGCTCAGCATGTTTACCATACAGAGTTTTAACGGGGTGGGATTATTGCAAACAGCGTTATTACCCACAAATAAGGAGGCAGGGTTTGCGGTGCACAGCTGAACAAGGAGGCAGGCTTAGCTAATCTCAGTAGTAACAGTTTCTGTTGGGAAGCAGTCTTCAGGCCATACATGTCCATGGGAGAAAGATGTGGTGGAAATTTTCTGTACACACTATCAGCATTTGTCTTGCTGTCCCTCTAACCCAGGAAGGCTTTGCCACTCATATGGTCCAAGAATTTGGTTTTTGAAATGGTTGTGCCGACATCAATAATACATATCCACTCAGGACTTCATTTGGTCCCCACACTAAATGTTTTATTCACAAAATGAGTTACTGGGGATAAAGAAAATAAAAATGATAGCCAGGAGCCGGGCAGTGGCTTTAATCCTGCACTTGGGAGGCAGAGCCAGGCAGATCTCTGTGAGTTCAAGACCAGCCTGGTCTACAGAGCGAGATCTAGGACAGGCACCAAAACTACACAGAGAAACCCTGTCTCGAAAAACAAAACAAAAAAGATAGCTAGTTGATGAACTATCTCCCCAATGATAATGGTGGTATTGGAAAGCATTCTGATCGTGACTTTTTTCACTACTAATTTTTATATAAATCAGAGAACAGAAGTTACAGCATAACTAAGTCCTGATTGCCTCTTTCTAGTACTTTGAAGATTTAGAATAAGCTATGACTTAAAAACAAAATTGAGTAAAAACGTGTAATGTTTAAACTCAACCATTTCAATGACAATGTGGACTCTGTAGCACCATCTTGGACTTGGAGTTTTGATAGTTGAGTTATCAGATTTCCTAGAGTACTGTTTGCCTGTTGCTCCAGACATTTTCATGCGCTGCTAGCCTGGTGCCTTGCTCTTACCAAAAAAAAATATATGTATATATACTCTTGTCACGGTCAGAAATAAAGACAGAACAAAGCATATGGAAAGAAAATTATTTCAGTCTTCCCAAAGTTGGTTCTTATTTTTACCTTCCTTATAGGCCTGGAAACTTATTCTTGAATGTATGTTTCCATAACACTCCCACTTTCTGTGGCTTGCTGTTATTATGCATGCTATTTTGCAAAAATAATTCATTAAAGAAACTTCATCTGAACATCTCTGGCAAGATTCTGCTTTTCAACAGAATTCTTGTATTTTACTTATGAACTTGATGTAAAACATCTAAATTAAGCAGTTACTAAACATTTTCCTTATAATATAGGTGCCTACAAGATGGGATTCATTTACTCATCTCTTCATTTAGTTCCTTATATCAACATATATATATATATATATATATATATATATGTTTGTCATGTGTATATGTTGTCACATACATCAACAGTGGACAATGGCCATAGTAGGTTAAAGCCAAGGCACTAATTTCCATAAGCTATGCGCCTTCCTTTCATTTTTATTCCATTGCTAGAACAGACAGAGACTAGAACATGCACACCTCAGTGCAAGGCAATTAAGTGGACTGGTTGGTGCTTGAGTTTCTGACTGTGACTGGGAGAAGACATGGCATGTGGAGCAGGGGTAGACAGGGGGCAGTTAGCTTCAGCATGAAGCTGGGAGCAGGCAGGAGCTTCACTGGGGTAAACAGAGTGGAGAGACCTGGTTACATTTCATCTTAAGATAATCCTCACAAGATACTTATGGTCCCCCTAATACAGATGAGAGTCGGGGTGTTCAAGTACGTGACTCAAGGTCAAATGGCAATGGAGAGGCAGGACTGGGATTTTAAGGTAGTTTGGTTTGATGTGTCACTCAGCACATAGATGTATTCAGAGGTCATTAGAAATGTGAATTTGTAAATGACAATTCTGGGCTCATCTCCAATACGGACGTCTGGCTACATCACTTTAGATGACAATTCTAGACTACAGTCTTCCTAAATCGAGTTTGTTTGATTCTCTGACTTCTCAAATCTTCTCAGTTGCCCTTAAATCTATGTGATCTTTGTCATCCTTCCACAGATCCGAGACATTTCACATCCTGAGCGGGGCTCAAACAGGTCTTCCCCGTGCGAGGAAATGCATTTCATAGGGATAGGTCTCTATTCCCCTAGAACAGCTGATGGGTTTTCTTCTTTCCACACCTCTTTCAAAACTGAGTACTAGGGCTGCGGGCATAGCTCCATCCGTAAATGCTTGCCTTGTAGGTATGGGGACCTATCTAAAAAGCAGGGCATGTAGAGAGGCCGACACAAGGGCATCCCTGGGCCTTGCTGGACAACCAGCCTAGTCAACTGCAGACCAAGGGGAGACCCTGTCTCAAAACAAACAAAAAACCTGGGGGATGGCTCCTGAGGAACAATGTCAGAGGTTAACCTTTGGCCTACATGAGTACATGCTCATGAGCGCGTGCACATACATGAACACTTCTTCTTCTTCTTCTTCTTCTTCTTCTTCTTCTTCTTCTTCTTCTTCTTCTTCTTCTTCTTCTTCTTCTTCTTCTTCTTTTTTTAAAGTAACAGTAGCACAAAAAAACAAACTTTGGCTCTGGCCTGTTTGAAGTGTCAACCAGATCTGTATTTCATTTTCCAGCCAGAGAGAAGGAAACAGTGATCTGGTCCCAAACCTTTAGTGTGAAATCACAACCATAGGTGTGGCAGGAAATAACCTCGAAGGGTGCCTGGTGACTCAGAAGTTCCGTGGGCAGCAAGATTGGAGCCCAGCAAGCTGGCTGGAGAAAGGTTACCCTCCAGCAAGAAAGGACAGTGTACATGGCTTTAGGGTCGCTGGGATTCTGGACCCTACCAAAGCAAGACTCTGAGGAAGTTCTCGGAGTTAGGGCTGCGTGGGGAGCCTTTTCTTTCCCAGGAATCCTCTTCTGAGGGGGAGGCCTTGGGTGGGTGGGTGTTCTGAATGTAATGGCTGTCAGCACATTCCCAGCTGGAATGGCCTTCTCTTCTTACCAAGGGAAGCTGGTCTCCCAGCCCAGAATGCTCTCCCTGTTCATGGTGGTTGACACATTTCAAGAGCACACTCCACTCCAGACGGCAAAGCTCACCGTAGGAGAGGTTGTGTGCTACCTTACATGTGTGAGCCCTTGAAAAAGTTGGCTTGCAGTAAATTTTGAATCCTACATGGTGCGACACCCATCTAGTCTTTCTCCCTTGGATCAGCCACAGTCCACCCTGCCCGTTTCCTATCCGATACCGTCAAGGGGACATCACAACCAAAAGGAAACATTTGCCATCTAATTCAAGACTTTAAATCATTTTTCAGCCAATGGAAGTAGCCAGGTTCATGAGCCTTGGAACTAATGTTCAACGCATCATGTTCGGCTACTAGAGGTTTCCAAGTTCAACACCTCCACCCAGGCTACTGGGATTCCTCTCTTGAAGGAAGATGTTATTCAATCTGGCATCACTTTCCAGAGGAATGAAATATGCAAGTCGTCAGCTCTTTGTGTGTGCATTTCTGCATCACAATGGGTTTCCACATCCATAGGATTCAGAGTTCTTTCCAAAACAGTTTTGGAGAGTGACAGGTTCTGATCAAAGAGAATGAGCTATCTTACACTATTTCTTTATTTCATTTTAATCTTCAGATTTTTGTTTGTTGTTTGTCTGTTTTTTATTTTTGTGAAACTGCATAGTCCAGCTGACATTAGAACTCTAAGGTTCAGTGTGCTGGAGTCGGTGTCCTACGTACCTGGAGGGATCACCACAGGCCTGCACTTCTGTGTCCAGCTGCTTGTGTTTAATTTAGTGGTTTTTTTTTTAATTCTTTTAAATGTTTGTTTGTTTATGGTGCATGTGTGTGGAGGGTACCATGGTGTGCATGAGGAAGTCAGAGGACAACTTGCAGAAGTCAGTTCTCTGCTGTCGTGAGGCTCTGGCAGCCTGGTTCAGACCAGCCCATGGCTGGCAGAGTTCTTCACACTGAGCCCTCTCACCAGCCCAGTGTTGCTGTTTAACCGAGGCATTTCCTTAAGAATCAGTGTGGAAAGGAAAGAAACCGTTCTTTTGGGTGTCTAGGTGGTGGAGATACACACTTGTATGAACGGCGGCCTCTCCCTGTGGCTCTCCTTCACAGCCCAGGCCTGTCCCTGCAGGACCTCTGTGAGTCACGGGGAAGCAATGGATAAAGACAGCATGGAGACAGCTTTTTATTATCATCGGTGGTGGTGGTGGTAGTGGTGGTGGTGGTGGTGTGTGTGCCTGCATTTGTCTATGTGTATGTGTTTCTTTATCTGTGTTTCTGTGTGTGTGTGTGTGTGTGTGTGTGTGTGTGTGTGCGCGCGCGCGCGCGCCCGTGTTTGTCTGTGTGTATGTGTGTGTTTCTTTATCTGTGTTTCTGTGGGGGGGTGTGTGTGTGTTTGAGGGGGTGCTTGTGTGTGTGTTGGACAAGTGTGTGCATGCTGAAGAACACAAGTAGATGCAGAGGACAACTGTGTGGAATTGGTTCTCTCCTCCCCCTTTGTATGGGTCCCAGAGATTGAATTCAGCTCGGCCCATGGTGCTTTCTTTCATCCACGGAGCCACCTCCCCAGCTCTGATTCTGAAAGCTTTAGTAGGAGGCTGCCAAACCGAAGAAAGGGCTAGGAATTCACAGGAACAAAGGCCAGACACACTGTGGCAGGAAAAATCAGATCTGCTGGAGGCCAGATGTTGCAGATGAAAACAGGATGTCAGGCAGAGAGAAAAGACCTATGCCTTTGTCATCCAAAGGCTGGAGCAGAATGATGACCAGCTGCACCACGCACAGGCTGAAGGAGACCACTTCAGAATGATGGCCGACTGCCTGGGCACAGGCTGAAGGAGACTACTGCAGAAGACCCAGCCATTGTAGAAAGCCTGCATCAAGGCAGCAACAACAGAAGTGGAGAAGAAAACTGCATCTCAGAGACATGGCGGGGGGGAGGGGGGTTGGTGGTGGTGAATTGACAAGGGGATGTGGGTGATGAGTGAGAAGTCACTGAGATTCCTAGTTTGGGGACAAAGAGGCAGTGACGGTCCAGAAGGAGCTCTCTGACTACCCCTAACTCTTCCTGTGGACCTGTCCTCTCCCCTCCCCACCTCGGTTCTTTCTCCATCTTTTTCTCCTCCTGTGAGGCTCCAGCTCTGTCCATTCTCTCTGCCTCATGGTGTCAGCTTCTCTCCACATATAACTTGCGCTCTCTTTTCTCTAGTGACCAGCTCCTTCGCGGGCCGCCTTTGTTCTGCTTCCTGGTAGTTCCAGGTGGTGCTTTTGACTTTGCGCATCTTTCATGCAGTCTCATAAAATTCTCCCATGCTCCATCCCACTATTGATTATAGAATTTGTTTCATATTTTCAAATAAAGAGAATCTAATGAAACCAGGTCTTCTTTCCATGCTGTCTCAGAGAGTCACTCATCCTGGCTGGTTGCTGGAATCAATCTCGCCTGGGCTCGCATCTGACTCAGATCTTTAAGGATGGCAGGTGCGGCGTGTGCACCTCGCTACGTTCCAGGGCAACACTGGCACACCCGTGGATGGAAGCCCCGGTAAGGGGGCAGGATGGGGTTCTCGTCAGGGTCTCAGACCTTTCCAGACAGTCTTTCCAGGAGAGAGTGGGTGGGGCGGAGAGCTGGGGTGCCGTGCATGAATCGGCCACCAGCCCCATCTCCCGCAGGACGATTCTCTGAGAACCCACTGAAGTTTGTTTGCTTCAGGAGTCCTACAGAAAGAGAAATATTTGCGCACATATTCATGGTCTTCCGATGCAGCCTATGGTAGGGCGCTGAGGAGGATCTCGGGTCCAGATGGGAAGAGAAAGGGGACCTTCCCCGAGGAGCTGGTATCTGAGTCAACCTTGGGGTTGACGAGTCAGATGAAGAGAAGCACGTGGGACTGGAAGGAGAGAGAAGGATCCTGGAGGTGGGAGGGCACAGAGGTGAGTAAAGCAGAGAAGAGGGGCCAGGAGGACAAACAAAGCAAGTTAGGTATGAAAACGTTGAGACAGAACCAAGGATTTTATATACTAACTTAAAAATAAATAAGTAGGAAGGGTGTTGTAGAATATTAGTTGAAGCTGTGTTACATTTGTTTATGCTGAGGAACATTTGTTTAATGATGCAAAGATGTGTTGCATTCTTTTATGTTGCATTTGTTCGATTCCGTGAAGCTGTGTTACTGTGCCTGTCTAAAACACCTGATGGTCTAATAAAGAGCCAAACAGCCAATTAGCGAGGCAGGAGAAAGGATAGGCGGAGCTGGCAGGCAGAGAGAATGAATAGAAGGAGAAAAAGAGAGAAAAGAGATCGAGGAGCAAGAGAACAGGAACAGGACAGTGCTAGGGGCCAGTCACCCAGTCACCAGCCAGCCATGGAGCAAGAGTCCAAGGAAAAAGCCCAGAGGCAAAGACAGACAGGATAATTTAAGAAAAGCTGGCTAGAGGCAAGCTAAGTTAGGACCGGTCATTTATAGGTAATGGTAAGCCTCCATCTGTGATTTATTTGGGAGCTGGATGGCGCCCCCCCCCCCTCAAAAGAGCAGAAAAAGTCAAAACAACGGAAAGGAAACAAGCAAGCAGTGGGGGGGGGGGCAGACCCAGGGCTGGGGAGATGACTCAGTGGGTAAAGCCTTTGCTGTGGACCCCTGAGGACCTGAGTTCAGATCCCTGGGACCCATGTCAAGGCAGGGTGTGGCAGTGCACACCTGTAACCCAGCGCTGGGGATGCCGGAGTATCTGTGCGGGTGCTGGGGATAGGTGGACACAGGTGGATTCCAGGGGCTTGCCGGTCAAATTGGTGAGCACCAGGTTCAGTGACAGACCATTGTCTCAAAAAAAAAAAAAAAGATGGAAGGTAATCTAGAAGCCATCTGAGGTTGACCTCTGGCTTCCACACACAAGGGGGTACACATGAGCGCGCGCACGCACACACACACACACACACACACACACACACACACACACACGAGGGTGTGCTAGTTAGTTTTGTCTTGGAATCTCGTTTGAGGAATTGCAGCCATCAGGTAGGTCTTTAGGCAACTCTGGGCTCTTTCCTTGATTCGTGATTGTTGTGGGAGAGCTCAGCTCCCTGTGGGCAGTGCCGCACCTTGGCCGGTTATTCTAGGTGCTGTAAGAAAGCGGGCTGAGCAAACCACAGAGAGCGAGCCAGCACCCCTCGGCAGTTTCTGCTTCGGTTCCTGCCCGGATTTTTCTCCATGAAGGAGTATAAACCGTAAGTTGAAATAAATCTTTTATTTCCCAGATTGCTTTTGGTCACAGTGATTCAGGGCAGCAATAGAAAGACAGCTGAGATGGGGGGGGGGGGGCATAAAGTGTTGGGAGTCGCGTGGCCGAACTTCAGACCAGTGTATGAGTGCTTATCCAGCGGGCCTCCAGAAGAGGCAAAAGCCCACGGGGACAGTCTCACTCAGCAAGGACCAGCGGACTTTGGGACGGCGCAGAAGACTGCTGGGACCGTGTGTGGCCTGCACGCTCTCTTCTCTCTTGTAATGTTGACAGTTCTCTTTGTCAGTCACACATGGGACAGATGTGATTGTTCCTGGAAACCCCACTTTTCTCTTGAATATTTTCCCCCAAAATTCTTTGGGAGCTGATGCGTCTCGGGTTTCTTGTCTGGGGATACCAGCTGTCACTCCAGACCCTAGGAGCTGTTTGGAGGCAACTTGCCCCCTCTTCTGTAAATTGATTTGTTGAGTTTTGAACGATACTGCCGTCCTTGAAAATGTGTGCCTGCGTCAATCACCTTTTAGTTTTGTACAGACAGGCTGTACCTGGCTCCGCATTTGGCCAAGCTAGCAAAATGATAAGTGTCAGGTTTTTGTTTTTTTGTTTTTTTTGTTTGTTTTGTTTTTTGTTTTTTGTTTTTTTGGTTTAAAGGATGTTTTGATGTAAAAGTTAGGTGGGTGGGGGCAACATATTTGACATATTTTTGCCAGAGGTTAACATTGAGGATGGGGAAAAACTTGTTAGCATGGAAAAAATATATGCTTGGTTTTGATGTATAAATAAAGACAGCTGGAGCTGTGCGGGGCCGGCCACTTGTGTGAAATTTGTTTGGTAATCAGACAATTCATTTCTTTGTGCGGATGCCTTTTCCCTGTCTCGGGACCTGAACCCAGGCTGCAACAGGACCCTGGCCTAAAAGAAATCGGAACTTCAGATCCGAAGCAGGGGAGGAGACGTTGCGGGCAGCATGGCAGTGTAAGTTGTCGTTTCCCGCGTCCCTTCCTAAGCCCCCAGCATCTCTCCAGTAGTTCCTCAGTGTCTCTCTGCCAGAACACCAGGGGCTCCCGGACCAGAACCAAGTGGACCGAAGGAGGGCGGCGAGAGAGGAGGCCGCGGAGTGGGCAGGGGCACAGAGCGGGGTGGCACTGTCCCCATCCTTCGGGACTCCACACACACACCACTGTCTCACACTCCTCCCAGGGACTCCACACTCACACACACTGTCTCACACTCCTCCCAGGGACTCCACACTCCACACACACACTGTCTCACACTCCTCCCAGGGACTCCACACACACACTGTCTCACACTCCTCCCAGGGACTCCACACTCCACACACTGTCTCACACTCCTCCCAGGGACTCCACACTCCACACACTGTCTCACACTCCTCCCAGGGACTCCACACACACACACACTGTCTCACACTCCTCCCAGGGACTCCACACTCCACACACTGTCTCACACTCCTCCCAGGGACTCCACACTCACACACACTGTCTCACACTCCTCCCAGGGACTCCACACTCCACACACACTGTCTCACACTCCTCCCAGGGACTCCACACACACACACACACTGTCTCACACTCCTCCCAGGGACTCCACACTCCACACACTGTCTCACACTCCTCCCAGGGACTCCACACTCCACACACTGTCTCACACTCCTCCCAGGGACTCCACACTCCACACACTGTCTCACACTCCTCCCAGGGACTCCACACACACACACACACTGTCTCACACTCCTCCCAGGGACTCCACACTCCACACACTGTCTCACACTCCTCCCAGGGACTCCACACTCACACACACTGTCTCACACTCCTCCCAGGGACTCCACACTCCACACACACTGTCTCACACTCCTCCCAGGGACTCCACACACACACACACACTGTCTCACACTCCTCCCAGGGACTCCACACTCCACACACTGTCTCACACTCCTCCCAGGGACTCCACACTCACACACACTGTCTCACACTCCTCCCAGGGACTCCACACTCCACACACTGTCTCACACTCCTCCCAGGGACTCCACACACACACACACTGTCTCACACTCCTCCCATGGACTCCACACTCCACACACACTGTCTCACACTCCTCCCAGGGACTCCACACTCCACACACACACTGTCTCACACTCCTCCCAGGGACTCCACACTCCACACACTGTCTCACACTCCTCCCAGGGACTCCACACTCCACACACACTCACTCTCCTCCCAGGGACTCCACACTCCACACACCACTGTCTCACACTCCTCCCAGGGACTCCACACACACACACACTGTCTCACTCTCCTCCCAGGGACTCCACACTCCACACACTGTCTCACACTCCTCCCAGGGACTCCACACACACACTGTCTCACTCTCCTCCCAGGGACTCCACACTCCACACACACTCACTCTCCTCCCAGAACCCGGGCCGACAGCCACAGTTCACCTGCCACAGCCACACCGTTAGAAAGGGACGGTTCTTGAATTTACCTGGAAGTTCTCGCTCCTTACATTTAAAGGGGGCGGGAAAGGAGAGGGATTCTGTGTTGGGAGAGGACAGGAAAGGGCAAAGGTGTTTGTGTACTTGAAGACAGTGATGGTGGGTTCATTTTAACACTCGAGTTCAGAGGCTCCACAGTCAGGTTTACGGAGAGAAGCATTCTACACGCTCTTTACCCTGTGTTTTATTTAACACGTTTTCGGTAGAACACGTACTTTCTTTGAGTAGTCTGGTGTGGGTGCCCAACGGGAAAATAAATGAAAAGGGCGCTGCTTTGGCCAACAGGAGAGGGGGGGTGGTCCTCAAGACATCAGTGCCATCCTGTCTCTCCCCTCAGGCATTTTCCTGGGACACCGTGGCTCTTACGTGTGGCCCCAAACTAAGGTTAGAAGACTCCAAGTTCTTCTACACACCGACTGAGCGAATGGGTCCGGGAAGCAAACAGATGCCACACGAAGGGGACAGTTCTGTGTCTTTGCTCAGATGGAATAATATTATGGCCTGGCAGGAGGGCTCTGAACACCTGGAGGACCCCCGCCCTGCTCTCATGGGTGCTCCGAGGACCCACAGGAGACCAGAGCCAATCACAGGCCTTGCTCAGTGCCTGAGGCAAGGGCAGGAACCCCTCAGAGAGGCCACAGAAGCAAATCTGATGTCGGATGGGAAATCACCAGGACAGCCTCGAAGTGTCTGACGAGCCCTCACAAATGAGGAAGCCATGCAGGGGCAACGCTACGTGGCTGGCCATCTGCTTGTGTTAGCATCTCTGCCAGTGAGGGTGAGCAACCTGGAAGGTGATTTCCATCTGCTCAAACAATAATCGTCTTATTTCTCGGCTCCTGGAGGGAAGTGGGGGGGGGCAGTTTAGCATGGCTCACACATGAGAGCCGTCTCTATCCTGGTTTTCCCAAGACAGGAGGGGTTCTGTGAGCGTGGAGGTTTCAATGTCAACACCCCAAAAGTCCTAGGAAAGCCAGAAAGACTGTCACCTTATAACTAGACAGCACAAACTTTAGGATGTTAGCTGTCCTGTGACACTCGGGACCAGATGATGTGTGGGGACAGCCTGAGAACAAATCCATGTATGTACTCCAAAGGTGCTCTTCAGTGATCTAGTCAAAGCATTCACGTTTTTCCTCTCCCAGATTCAGCAAATGCTCTCAGTGTCTTAGTGCAGAAAAACAAATGAAAACCCAGTTAAATAGACTCACGTACTGTTTACAACGGTTAGTCAAATATCGTTCTAAGTGTTTCTGTTGGGATATTTCTTAACATGTAACTAACATTAAAATCAGATTTTGAGAAAAGATTATTTCCATTATGTGGGGGGAGGGGGGAGCTTCATCCAACTGGTTGAAAGTCTAAATAGAAGAAAAACAAAACGAGCAGAAACAAATGCTGAATTCTTTCTGCTCCCACAAAGGCAGCATCCTGCCAACAGACCACTTTCACACTTCAGCTGCACCCCTTTCCTGGGTCCCAAGCCCACCTGACTAACACACTGGCCCTCCCTTTCTCCCTCCCTCCCTCCCTCCCTCCCTCCCTCCCTCCCTCCCTCTCTCCCTCTCCCTCTCCTCTATCTTATCTATACGCATATATATTTTTATATGCATGTATGGAACTGCCAAGGGGGAGAAAAGATTTTTACTAGAACTATCAGCCTGCTAAAGTTTGAATCTTTGAATGCTTAAAGCAATTTCTCCACAGTTTTTCAAAATAACTACTTGTCACTCAAATATTTGTTGAGTCCTCTTACAGCTCATCACATGCTTGTGTGCTTAGCATACAAAAAAGGGGGGGTCCAAACTGTGTAGAAACACCCAGGTTAGCTCACTGCATCCTGGCCTCCACAGACTGGATGCTTCTCTGACCCTGGGTCATTATTTTTACTGCCTCTCTCTAAGGACAGCCCTTCCGGCCAGCTGACTCTCAATCCAGTGGCTCGGCAGCCTAGAGATTTCCATAAGGAACAGAGTTTGAACCCTCTTTTTCTCTTCCTCTCGGGTTCACGTCTCAACAAGCTCGTGTGTATAAATAGCTATACGCTTCCTGGGGTCTTCCCACTTGGCCTTTCTGGTTCTCTTGAGGGGAAAAGTAAAATTTCTTCTTTGATTTACCCTGGACCACTGTCTCATGTGGACAAACATGCCCATACCATATCACCACCACCACCACCACCACACACACACACACACACACACACACACACACACACACACACACACACCAAACACATACTGGTTTTGTTTTAGCATGAACAGAGTGTGCAGCGGTAACCTTTGCTCTTTTCTGCTTCACTCAGCCTTGCAGCTCCAAGCAGCTGTCTGCTTGGCGGGAGGTCTGCTCCATCCTTGGTGATGCTGCAGTTTTTGGAAGAAGTTGATGAGCAGCCTCAGTACAGCATGCTTTGATACTCCTGGCCAATGTTCAACCCCGGTAGCCACACTCACAGGCTATTGTTCCTGGAAATGATGCTGGAATTCACACGATGGCTCCAGCAGGTCCAGCTCAGGGACAGAGCGTTTGACGGCAGATAAGACTGGAATCGCCCTACACCTTCATGTCAGAGATTTCTTTAGTTATACATGGCAGCCAGGATTCCCAGGAACCCCTCTGCTCTGTTCCTGGTAACAGAGTC
Source organism: Peromyscus maniculatus bairdii (assembly GCF_049852395.1). Lineage (NCBI taxonomy): Eukaryota > Metazoa > Chordata > Mammalia > Rodentia > Cricetidae > Peromyscus > Peromyscus maniculatus. Next base: position 64,861,150 of record NC_134864.1, on the reverse strand, counting down.
CTCAGGACAGAGCCTGAGGGTGCGCATGATTCTGGTACCATGATTCTTTCACCGTTCCGTGAGATACTCTCTTCTCACAGGAGGCATGAAGAAGGGGGAGGGGTTACACCCACAAAGCCTCACCAACATGATCGCCTAAACGTGGGCTGAGCAAGAGAAGCAGCAGTGATGCCAACATGGGTGGAGAGGGGTCGCTGACCATGAGGCCTCAACCCTGCACAAAGGACCACAGGCAGCTACGGCCTGCAAAAGAGTGGGAGAAACAGTCTCCCAGGGAAGAGCACACTAACTGGTTGTCCAACACCAAATGGTTAGCCCTGAAGACATATGAACAAGTAACACTGTACAGACTGAGCAGGTTATATTTAGTAATATATATGTATATACATATACAAGCATGTAATACCAATCAGCAAAAAAAAAAGCAGGCATAAATCTAAAGGAGAGCAAGAACGGGCATGTGGGGGGCTTAGAGGGAAGAAAGGGAAGGAGGAGATGCCATATTATGCACTCTAAAAAGAAAAAGAGGGAGGCAAAGCCTTTTGCAAGCCTTCCCCTGTGACACTTGGACCTGGTATCCAGATCTCACCGGTCTTCCTCCTCCCAAAGGAGGACTGAGCATCTGTGGAAAGCCCTCAGAGGCTTGGAGAGAGCAGGTCCAGTTACCAACTCTGCCGTTGCAGCGACCCCAAGGGGCACTGCCATTTCATTCACCCGACTCATTTTTTCTCATCCTTGACTAATTTTGCTCCGTTTCACTGCTTGTCTGGTGCGATGCAGGTCTCCATCCCTGGGGGGCTTCTGCCTCCAGAGCCTGAGTAAATCAAGTCACTTTTGTGCGGTCATCCCTTGATAGATGCTGCCGAGCACAGAGTTATCGAGGGCCGGGGAATGCCCTGGGTGTGGCAGCCACCCTCATCCCTCGAGGGACTCATCGTCAACACACGTGGCACAAAGAGTTGTTAAATATATCCCCAAGCTCAGGGAAACCTAGAGCAGATACCTTTCTGCTGTGGAAAGTAGTACCAGAGACTGCATTGTCATTCATTATATATTTGCTACCATCATAATTCCTGTGGAGCAGGCCTCACCCGCCCAGCCAGACCCTTCTGAGATTCTGCCGTGACTACTAGCCTGGAGGCCATGAGTTGCAGAGGCAGTCAGACCTAGATGAGATCAAATATAACCGTAGAGGACTTCTTATCACACAGCCTCTAAGTCAGAGGTTCTTCCCCCCACCCCACCCCCGAGACAAGGTTTCTCTGTGTAGTTTTGGTGCCTGTCCTGGATCTTGCTCTGTAGACCAGGCTGGCCTCGAACTCACAGAGATCTGCCTGACTCTGCCTCTGAGTGCTGGGATTAAAGGCATGCGCCACTGCCGCCCGGCAAGTCAGTGGTTCTTAACCTGTGGGCTGCGACCCCTTTCAGGGCAGGGGGAAGGAGGGTAAATGACCCTTTCACAGGGGTCACCTAAGACCACTGGAAAATAGATATTTCCACTATGAGTCATAACAGTATCAACATTCCAGGTATGAAACAGCAATGAAATAATTTTATGGTTGGGGGAGGCCACCACAACGTGAGGACCTGTATTAAATGGTCATAGCATTAGGAAGATTGAGAACGGGTGCTGTAAGTGAAGCATCTTTTTAGTTTCCAGGGAGGGCCAGGGAAGCTGGATATTCAAGATACCAATAATAGCCACCAACTGTCCCTGTGCCAGGTGCCCACCCTGTCAGCCCTCACTGACAGGGGAACTGTTTGGAGGCCGTGCATTTTTCCCTATAGGTTTACCACCTTACAGCATGCAACCCTGGACAGGATTGTCTTCCTCATTTCCTCTGCAGCTGCAGGGGATAGGGGGATTTTAAAGACTTTCTTGGAGAACCCCAGGCTTTCACAGAGTCTTTCAAATGGGCAAATCACTTCCTTGGGTTTCCTACTCATTTTCGCAAATATCCCAATGCCATCGAAACGACTTCCACATCAAACCTTCCTTGACATCGTTTTCCTCGTCCTGATCACAACAGAGCAGCAACCACTTCAGAGGACAATGTCTCAGCTTCTGCCTCCGCCACATGCCAATCAGGGCCAGACAGATATCTTAGCTGTCATCATTGCAGACCAGAGATGGTGGCCTGATGGTTTAACCGCCGGCCGTGGAGACCCACGCTTGTCTCTGGAGGTGTGGTCTGCTCTCTGGGGGTGCTTTCTGTGGAAAACAGAAACTGAGGTGACATTTTAATGTGCTGATTTTTGTTATAGGGTAGGATTCCAGAGAAAAAGAGAAATGAGGCCGAGAATAAGGAAGAACAGCTACACGGGAATGTGTGGCCAGCCTGGCTAGAACCCCAGAACAAACATGGCAGTCGCTCAGTCTCGCAAACACATCTGGAGAGAAACCACAGGAAATCAATGGCTTCTTGGAAGAGTCTTCTGGGCAGGCAGCAATGGAAGCCGTCCTGTTCAGAAGTCCTCGTATTCCTCATCTCCTATTGGTCAGAGATCTCATTATGCCCACCTCCCCCACATCTGAGGTACACCAGCTGCCCTTCTGAGATCCTGCCTGGGCAGCATGTGCCCACAGTGGTCTCCTTCCTGGGATGGTGGTGTCTGTTGGTGCTTCTCAAGGGCCCCAGCAGCAGGCGGGACTCATACTGTAGTGCTGGGATGAACTGTGGGGGTCTTTTTGATTGGAGGAGAATTTCAATCACCAAAAGGGCAGCTGGTGCACACATTCTAAGAATTTGGATAACTGGAAGGAAACAAAGCTTGATGTGACAGGCCCAGATGTTAAAAATGCCAAGATGGGTTGCTACCTGTCTTCCCAAGGACCCTGTCTCGCTTTAGAACTCCACGGACCTAAAGAACTAAAAGGTTCCATACAAATCATTTGATTCAGACTCTCCATTTTCCATCTGAGAGCATGAACTTTAGAAGTCTTAAGAGACACTCCCAAATCAAATAAACACTTGTGGGGCGGGGGGGGGGGGGGGGGGGGGGGCTGCCTCCCTCCATTCCATTCTTCATTCCACAGTATCACACTGATAAGCAGGTGGGCAGAGCTTCCAGAACTCGACTTTTGTATTTACAGGTCTCTTGAAGGTGTTAGTTTAGTGAGGTAATGTCTAAAAGCCATCTTGAAGGGAAAATGTTATGTGGTTTTGAAACCCTGTTGTTTTGGGAGCTAAAAAAAAAAAAAAAAAAAAAAAAGAATCTTTTATCAACATCAACCTTCCTTGCAGATGAATCAGTGTGTGTAAGAAGAAGCTGTGTTTGCAGAGGTAGAGCCTCCTCATCTTTAGAGATGAAATCAGGCATGAGCCAGAGAAGGAAGCACAGTCAACAAAAGCCACTGTGGGGTGCCTGCCCTCTCTTCCTTCTGTTCTGTGAAGTGCTGCTCAAGGGGAGCTGGGAGGATTCTCCCCCTGACTCTTTTTTGTTTTGTTTTGTTTTTGGTTTTTCGAGACAGTGTCTCTCTGTGTAGCTTTGCGCCTTTCCTGGAACTCACTTGGTATCCCAGGCTGGCCTCGAACTCACAGAGATCCGCCTGCCTCTGCCTCCCGAGTGCTGGGATTAAAGGCGTGCGCCACCACGCCCGGCTCTCCCCCTGACTCTTGCATTCATGTGTCAACTGAAGCCTTGGACTCTGCTCCTGTAGCAGGACCTGCCAGGAGACACTTGTGGCCGTCGTAAAGACTGATGAGCCCCGGGACAGAAACAGTGTGTAATATGTCCAACGTTGCTTTCTCTTGGTACAGACATGACCTGGGAAGCCATTGGAAGACTCTTGCTCTCCTGACGTCTGTGCTAAAGAGTTCAGAGCGCTGAAAGGTGCAAATCTGAACTCTGCCTTCCATCGCCCAAGGTCCATAGTGACCAAAGCTGTCACGGGATCCACCATTCTTTTTTCTTTAAAAGGATTTTGCTAGACTTATTTATTTATTTTCCTGGGGGCTGTGCATGCCGTAGTGCAGGTGTGGAGGTCGGAGGAAAACTTGAGTGGGGAGTTGGCTCTGTCTTTTCACTGTGTGGGACCTGGGGATCAAACTCGGGTCTTCAAGCTTATCAGCAACCATTTTTATCCACTAAGCCTCCTCACCAGCCCCACCTTTTTTCTTCTTATTCCAAATAATATCCCAGGAAACTTCTTGCTTTACTTTCTATCAGAGAAAAAAAGGATTTTTTTTTACTCCTAGCATGCTAAAATCTGTTTCCTATCATGTTTTAAATTAGCCTGGCAACCTAATTGTTTGAGTATCTGCCCCAGTTCAGCTTGGGGGAAAAAAAAAAAAACCAACTGATGAGCTGGCTTCAGATTTCCAAGAGTAGGTGCCAACCACCACATGCCCTGAGGCTGGCGTAGGATGACTTCTGCCAAAGGGAGAACGTCATTTCTGACTTCATGGTAAAGCAAACCGGAGGGAGAAAACAGCAGCAGAGCTCGGGGAGGCGCATCTCCGCGCTCTCTGGTCTCCTCCTGTGTCCCCTTCCACCACAGGCTACACCGTATGTAAAAGGAAAACACAGATAAACGCAGTCCGCTGAAGGCAAGATTGTCACATCAGCTGTGCAAGGCAAGCGTTCGAACTAATGGAGCTGGTTTCTGGGTCTACCAGGCGGTGCTCACGCTGAAAGCTACCTCTCCCGGAACAGAAGGAATAGCGACTCTTCACACGCATGTGTCCTTGCCCGTGGCATCCCTTTCACATAGAGAAGGCAGTTGCCCTCCTGTGGCGTCAGGAGGCTGAGATCTGAGACATACACAATCACATAGTCCCCTTCGTTGCTTTGTTATATATTGGGGAACTTTGGAGGACACAGACTCCTCAGACCCAGAAGGTCTAGCAAGGCACACAGAAATCCAGGAGGAGCAATCTCTGAAGCTTCCTTTTTTGTTTTTGAGAGGGCCTCGTGTATCCCAGGCTGGTCTCCAACTTGCTCTGTAGACCAGGCTGGCCTCGAACTCACTGAGGGTGGCCTTGAACTTCGGATCCCCCTGTGTCTACCTCCCAAGTGCTGAAATCACAGGTATGTCGCATCATACCCGGTTTATTTGGTACTGGGAATCAATCTAGGCAGGAGTAACAGCCACGTTCTCATGTGTCTGAAATTGCAAGATGCTCTTTCCAAGCACTGCTGTGATTCCGAGGAAGCAGCCGGCGCAGCATCTGCACAAACGCAGAGCTGTAGCTTGTCATAGAACCCAGGCGTTGGCACTGACGCCACCTACTGAGCTCAGCATGGAGGGACCGTGCTATAAATAAAATAGAAACTTTTTTTTTTTTTTTTTTGGTTTTTTGAGACAGCTCTGTGTAGCTTTGTGCCTTTTCCTGGAACTCACTTTGGAGACCAGGCTGGCCTCGAACTCACAGAGATCCACCTGCCTCTGCCTCTCGAGTGCTGGGATTAAAGGCGTGCGCCACCGCCGCCGCCGCCGCCGCCGCCACCACCACCACCCGGCTAGAAACTTTTGAAGATTTGTCTATTTGGGGGTGCACATGCGCCATGACGCACTTGTGGTGGTCAGAGAACAACCTTCCAGGACTTGAGCCACTGCATCCGGCTTCTTACGTGGCTCCCAAAGATCACACTCAGATTGTCAGGCTTGGGCAAGAAGTCTCTTACCTACTGAGCCATCTTGGTGGCCTCTAAAATACTATTTTAGGGGAAATGAGTTATAAAACCGGGGCCTTCAGTGGGTAAAGGAACTTACTGCCAAGCCTGATGACCCACATGGAGGGGAAGGATGGGTTCCCCTGTCAGTTGTCTTCCGGACTGCACAAGTGTGCTGGCACACTCATGCCAACACACATACACAATAAATAAACACATCCACTTGCTTATTAATTATAATGAAAATGTAAAAGCTAAAAATAACTATGATGGCATATTTCTTGTGTGTGTGTGTGTGTGTGTGTGTGTGTGTGTGTGTGTGTGTGTGTGTGTGTGTTTCAAGACAGGGATTCTCCGTATAGCTTTGGTGCCTGTCCTAGAACTCACTCTGTAGACCAGGCTGGCCTCGAACTCACAGAGATCCACTTGCCTCTGCCTTCCAAAGTGCTGGGATTAATGGCGTGCGCCACCACTGCCATCACCACCACCACTGGGTTTATAATTTTTTAGGCATATTTCATGTGTGTATGTGTGTGTGTGTGTGTGTGTGTGTGTGTGTGTGTGTGTGTGCATGCACACATTTGTAGTGTGTTATCCTGGTTAATTCTTTCTGTCAACCTGACACAAGATAGTCATGTAGGAAGGGGATCCACCACAAGACTGGCCCGTCGGCAAGCCTTGGGGCATTTTCTTGATTAGCGATCAGTGTGGGAGGGCCCAGCTCACTGTTGGTGCCACCTCTGGGCAGGCTGTCCAGGATGTCGGAATATAGCCGGCAGAGCAAGCCATGGAGAGCAAGCCAGCAAGCCTCTGCTTCAGTTCCTGCGTCCAGGTTCCTGCATGGAGTCCCTGCCCTGACTTCCCTCCACAAAGACCTGAAAACCATGTCTGAAGCAAACCCTGTCCTCCCCAAGCTCCTTTTGGTCCTGGTGTTTCATCACAGCAATAGAAGCTCTGACTATGACATGCAAGTACACTGTGTGCAGGCAGATGTGCAGGCAGATGTGCAGGCAGATGTGCAGGCAGATGTGCAGGCAGGTGTGCCGGCCAGAAGCGGGTGTCAGATACTGTGTGTGTACCTGATACGAGGCTGTGTGTGCATGTACCGTAATGCACATGGGGAGGTCAGAGGACAACTTTCTGGACTTGGTTCTCTCTTTCCACCTTTACCTGGGTTCTGGGGGGTCAGCGCAGGTCACCAGGCTTGCATGCCAAGTGTCCCCACCAGCTGAACCATCTCATCAGCCCCTCCACCTTACTTTTTGAGCCAGTCTCTTATTGAACCGAGCGAGTACTTGCTGATCCAGCCAGGCTGGCGGGCCAGTGAGCTCCAGGGATCGTCCTAATGCTGTCTCCATGGTGCTGGGATTACAGGAATATGCTGCCACATCTTGCTTTTTCAACAAGGATGCTGGGGATCCGAACTCAGGCTCTAAGGCTTGTGTGACAAGCCCTTTAACATGAGCCATCTCCCAGCCACTTATTATGGTATATTTTTTATTGCATATTGTTCAAATTACCACTGTGTGGTGGGATTAGATGTGAATTTACTTGTCTCATTTTTCTGTCAGCATTTTTTTTCAGTCTTTTCCAATTCAACATTATTTGCATGAACAATTTTAACCCTTATAAAGGACAAGAAGGCTCTTTAGGGGAATGACATGGATAGGATTCAGGAGTAAACAAGTGTAAAATTAAAAATAAACACAGAAATCTAGAAGGGTTTGCTTTACTTTGATGGTGTGTTGTTTACTTATTGTTATTTGATTATTCCACAATCTCGTGAAGACACACACGCACACACATACACCTTAAACTTACGCTATCGTAGTTCTCTGCACTTAAAAGAAATATGGCAGAGAGACCCTTTGTATACACAACTCAGCTTCCTCCAGTGATAACACTTTGCTAAACGTAACTTGATGTCATGACCAGAGATTGACATTGGTACAATCTATTGATTCCCTCCTGGTTTTCCCAGTTTCTTTTCCATTTATTTTCCTGTAAGCACACACTCAGTGCACACAGCTTTATCATGTGCAGGCCGCTGCTTGTCTTATGAGGTTAAACATTACAGGACAGGACAGCTGTTGTACTCAGAAACCGAAAGTGTGTGTGTGCACAGACGATCTCTTTGTGAGGAATTGAAGGTCCTTGGATCTGTGGGCAGTTAAACAGAGACACAAACATCACAACGAATGCTTTCTAGCAGCCAGGGAACGCCACTCTTCACAAGAAATCACCAGAAGCACCCCAGAGTGCCCAGTCAGGTCACATCCCTGGGGCAGCGGCTGGGCGGCCCTTCTTCACTTTCCACATGAGTTGCTCTTGTTTTTTTATTCGTTCTGATGGGTGTTTAATGATGACTCATCGCAGTTTCAATGTGACTTAGGTCACTTTTACTGATGGAGCGAATCGCACTTCTGCATCTCTTCCAGCAGGTGACCGTGGAGAAGCTTTTGTCCTGAGAGCCTGGAAGAGAACAGCAACGGCCGTCGTGACTCGGGTCACACGGTCTATCATGCTTCTGGCCTCTCTTTTCTGTGGCTGTATTTTTATGAGCTTTATGTGCCTAGGTAGGAAAATGAATGACAAGCCTGTGGTTTAGCCCAGGTCTGACTCACTTTCTAGACAAGGAGGCCCCTTTTCCTCCTCTTCCTCTTTCTTGCCCGGCCTCCAGGTGTTCTGTTACTCATCAGCCAGAGTCCACAGCCAGAGGGAAAACAGCAGAAAATGCAAATTCATCCACCTCCATTGCGGCCCCTGCCTTACCCTGCTGCATAAGAAGGCTGCTTTGGAGGGCCACTGTCAGGCTTGGGGTCAGGAACCGTGTCACTTCTACAACCTATCAGAGTAACCCCTCTGTCTACTCCATTTGGAGAGCTATGGATACTAGAAGATGTGGGGCGTGTGTGTGTGTCTGTGTCTGTGTGTGTGTGAGTGTGTGTGTCTGTGTGTGTGAGTGTCTGTGTCTGTGTGTGTGAGTGTGTGTCTGTGTGTGTGTCTGTGTGTGTGAGTGTCTGTGTGTGTGAGTGTGTGAGTGTCTCTCTGTGTGTGAGTGTGTGTGTGTGAGTGTGTGAGTGTGTGTCTGTGTGTGTGAGTGTGTCTGTGTGTGTGAGTGTGAGTGTCTCTGTGTGTCTGTGTGTGTGTCTGTGTGTGTGAGTGTGAGTGTCTCTGTGTGAGTGTGTGTGTGTGTGTGTGTGTGTGTGTGTGTGTGTGTGTGTGTGCAGACTGTGTTTGAGTATCAGCCAATTTGGCCAAATTTCTCAGCAGCCTAAATCACATTTCCTTAGTGTTTTTTCTCTTTGACTTTTTTTCTCTTCTTTTCCCCCAAACAAACTCTGCTCTCTCCTCATTCTAGAGGGCTGAAGGGGATAGTTAAGGGTGATTTCCGATTAAATATGCCTTCCCTATTATGTGCCTAGTCATACCTTCTCCTTAACTTTATTTTTTGTTTGTTTGTTTTGTTTTTTTGTTTTTCAAGACAGGGTTTCCCTGTGTATCCCTGGCTGTCCTGGAACTCGCTCTGTAGACCAGGCTGGCCTTGAACTCACCGACTTCTGTTTTCTATATCATTCTTTCATCCTCCCATTTGCCTGTTGACCCAACACGGCCTACTGTGTCCTCTCGACAGGCAATTAACACTGTTATGTCGATCATGAATTAGGGGCACAATTCTTGCCTCCGAGATAACTTCATGAGAAAAAAAAAATGTGATAACTGATGGTACTCAAATAATTCCGAACATTTAAAGATCACCAGGGAGTGAGAGCTGGGCACCTCGAAGTCCTGGCATTGGGAGAAGAGCTCTGTTCCCTTACATAAAAAGCAGCACTGAGGGATTTTTCAGATGGCTTTGTTCTTTAACCTTTTGCGTCTACTGTTTACTCTGCTGCTATCTCAGCTCTGTTTGGAGACGGGCACGCAGCCAGCAAGTTCTCAGTGGTTCCTCACTCCTCACAGGTTTCCCACTTACCTGAGTTTAGCTTAAAGATCAAGTTGCCTGGAGGCCTGCCTCTGATTTTTGCGGGAAAGCACTGGCTCCCTGCCTGTCTGTGTAGAGTCTTACTCAGGTGAGACTTTCACATGACTTAAATTAAAATAAAGAAAGGAAAAGAAAGGGAGAGGAAAAAAGAAAAGAAAAACTTAGAATAAAAGGAAAAAAATATTACATCTTTGTTAAATCCAAGGTTCAAGTATATTTTTTGAAAATTCTATAATCTCTATCGTTTTGTGTTTTTATTTTATTTTATCTCATGGAAAACAAATTTTTGCAGACCAAAATGAAATTATTGCAACACTTAAGTATAAAACTATTCCAAAAAAAAATAATTCTCACATAAAAAAAATCAGCAACAGTGCTTAATCAGCATAATCATGTGCATGAAATCTCACTTACTCTGCAAGCCAAAAAGAAAAAGTTCTTTCCTATTATAAAATTTCTAGTACATGTTTTCCCTTTGATTACTTATTGGGAAAGATATCTTCTAGAAGACTAAGGTAGTTTCCATGGTAGCTATTAAAGCAAACATGGTCTGTTCTCTTTACCTTGTATCTTTTGTGTATACACGACGTCTCCCACTTGTGCGTTCACAGGACACACGTAAGTGGGGGTGGGAGGTGCAGAGGCCACAGGACAACGCCTGCTGTTGTGAGTGCGCCAGGTTAGCTGGCCCTCAAGCTTCCAGGGAGTCTCCTGTCCCTGCTGCCCATCCTACCACAGCAGCCCCGAGAGGACAGACAGGCCTTTACCTGGGCTCCAGAGACCTGATCTCAGGACCTGGTGCCTGCGTGGCAAGTGGCTTTACCCACAGAGCCATCTCCCCAGTTCCCATCTGCTCCTTTCTTAAAAAATAAACAAAGGAGCTGTGCCATCATTACCGATTCAGGTGACTCTGATTTCCCTTTGGCACAGTGATTTCCTCGGCACCCACTGAAGAGCTGTAGGGCTATTTACCTAAATTGGAGTAGCTAGAACATTGTGCTTCAAGGGTTCCTCCTTAGGATGGAAATGAGGAAGCCTAGAGGTTAGGTCGCTCTTCTTTCCTTACTTTCTTTTCTTGCTACATCCCCTTCATTGTTGAGGATACCAAGCATCTCCTCTCCCAGATACCAGAGGGATCTAGTAAGTATAAGATTACCACTTACAGCTTTGGATTTATATTGAGTATATTCATTCATATCAACTCAGACGCAATTCAGAGCAAAATTCACAATGGTTTCTGTCCTGGTTGAGGACATCTGTGGTCACATTGGTCAGTGACTACAGCATCTGGAACATCTGTGGTCATGTTGGCCACTCACTACAGCATCTGGACATCTGCGGTCACGTTGGTCACTCACTACAGCGCCTGGCACACATGATCTGACAGCAATTGCTACTGCACACGCAAGACTTGCACAAGATCAAGCCAGCTAAGAGCTCAATATGGATGGGGGAGCAGCTCAGGCATTTCCCCATCTGCTGAGGAATCTGGTGATGATGGCTGCTGGTGGAGGGAGGGTCAGTTGTCTTCAGGTAGCCCCTGAGAAGCTACGCACGCCCCAGGAGACTGCCCTACACCCACGCACACTGAGTAGATTTAGTGGTGTTGGAAGGGAATCGTGGTGGAGGGGACGGGGCAGAATTGGAGGACAGGGAAGGGGAGTGGATTATATGCAGTGTGGAATTCTCAAACAATAAAAAAAGGAAAACTTCACAGTGGCTGAAACAAGAGAGAAGCTGCCTTCTTGTTGTGCATAAGAGTTCCAGAGTGTGGTTCATCCTGAGTATCAGGGGGATTCTGTTTCCTAGACTGCGGCAACATCCTCAGGATGTAGCTCTAGCTGCCACAGTCCAAGATGGCTCACCGAGCCAAGGCTCCAGGAAGCAGATTAGAAGGTAGAAGAGCCAGGTTCCATCTGCAGGGAGCTCTTTAGACATCTACACATTTTGGCTTGTACAGACCCAAGCTTTCCCGCTTAGAGTTGTGAGAGGGCAATGTAGTCTTTTAGGGCTTATCTGACTTCTGTTCATAAATTAAGTTTCAGACCCTAAGTCAAAATGGAAAATGGCTATTAGGGTCAACCGCAAGCAGACCCCATACACCCACATTAAACATCCAAACCTGTTAGAAAGTTATATAGACTTTGGGTGGTGTGGGTTTCTCTTAGGAAATAAAGTGAAGGGCATGGAATGGGCTGACTTACATCTTTCAGTTATTACAAGGTCTTCGGGAATTTTCCCCATATAGAATGAGTAGAAAACAATTTCTGACACATTTTTGAGGCAAACTAGGATTTCTTGAGTTCTAGTGAGGGAATTTATTGTGGTTGATGTGACTCCATAATTAAAAATTCCCTCAGGAGAACTCAAGAAGTCCCAGTTTGACACATATTCCATAGCTGCCGTCCAAGTACAGGAGTTTCTCTAAAGTGTGTGCCTTAAGAATGCACAAGAGGGCTGGAGAGATGGCTCAGTTGTTCAGAGCATGTATTGTCCTTGCAGAAGACTGGAGTTCCATTCCCAGAACCCACATTGGGCAGTCCACAACTACCTGTAACTCCAGCTCCAAGGGATCCAATGCAATCTTCTGGCCTCCTCAGATACAAGTACGTACACACACACACACACACACAATTTTTAATTAAAGAATATGTAAGAATCTTATGTGGCCTAAACAACTTGGTTTGAATCCTTAATTTCAGTTACTTTCATTCTATCATTGATTCTTAGATTACAAAATTTTCACACTAGAAACCATTTTTTTCCATATTACTTTGCATGGTTCCTAAAGATTAAACAAAACATTTCATTTGGAGTATTCCCTAAATACATCTCTCTACATCTATTCCTTCCAGTGTTTGAAGGCTCAGAAGGAATAAGACACATGGAAATTAGATGGCAGTTTGTGTGTTTATTTAGTGTATTTGTATTTGGCCAGGACCTTTATAGGCATTCTTTCTTTATTTCCCTATTCTTGGCTTAAAATTAGAAGCAACATTTGTGTTAGTTAAACAAGTGCATCATTTAGAACAGGGTCCTACCTCCAACCTCTTTTAGTGGCTTAGTTCTTGGATAAGTCTCATGGTGGCACTTGGAGTTTTCTGATGAGTGACAGGAGAGATTTACCTGTCCAGGTCTAGATGCGCCCTGTTTATATGGCGTTTGTTAAGCAAATGAGAAGGGAGGAAGGGATAGTCCGCCCAGTCAGCTCTGTGAGCAGCTGCTGCGGGCAGACACAGCTGCACCACTGTGTGCACAACTGCCCGGCCTGGCGGTGGGGTTTTTAATTGCTTCCTGTTAAGAACTAGTTGTATTAATTATCCTAGTGACAAGTCAGGGACACAGGGATGCCACCCCCAAGCTCCTAATGAGAAAGTTCCCTGCACCACTGTCTCTTAGATCTCAAGCTGCCCACTAGAAAGGAAGTCTGGCAACCCCAAGCCAGGCATGAAAGACAAGTGCCGAGGGTCAGGCAGATGGAGTCTTCCACACTGACATGATAACCTCTGTTTGCTTGGTTATTGCTCTGGGGTCCTAGCCATTCCCAGCTACACTATCTGAAGTTTTAGCAATAGGATAGCTGCTTTCTCAGCAGCTACTAAATGTTACTGGCGAACAGGCCCTCACAGACGTTCCTTCTGTGCCCTCCGTGGCGACCCATCACTGCGTGCTCTGTCTGAGCTAGTGCAGGGGAAGAACCTGCCGAGTGTGCGGGGTTTATGGGAGTCCTGTATACTGTTTACAGTGCAGGGATGATGAAAGGGAGAGAACACAGAAGAGCACTGAGGAGCTTTAACCTGATGAAGCCTGCTCTGTGCATAGGAGAGAAGAGAAATGTCAGTTTATTAATCTGCTACAGCTGCAGTAATAAAATACCGCAGGCTGAGGGGCTTAACAACAGGAATTATTTTCTCACATTTCTAAACCCTGCAATCCATGATCAGGGTTCTGGTTGATTTGGTTTCTGGTGAAGCCTGTCTTCCTGACTTAGGGACTAACGATAAGCAGTTATGTAACCACATGCCTGAAATGGTAATTGGAGAAAACAAGCTGTCTGGAGTCCCCTCTTATAAGGACACTAATTACAGTGGATTGGGGCCTCATTCTTGTGACTTCATTTATCTCAAAATGCAGCCATACTGGGATGTAGAGTTTCAAGATATGAATTCTGGGTGAATAAACCTTTGGGTAAATCTGTAACAATGGGTTTGAGATGAAATGCCTGGAAAAAGCAATCATTTCATGTCTCATTCTTTTTTCCCTAGAAGATTAGCATAAAAAGAGATGACTTGTGTGTTTGAATGACTCCCAGTGGCATGACTCCCCTACAGTCTAGTTCCGCTCCCCAGTCTCAGAAGGTGCTTCTATCCAGGAGAATGCATGATGCTCGCACAGGTTCCAGAAAGAGCATCCAACAGAAGAAGACATGAAGTGGACACGTCCTGATTGTCCTCAAGCTGTATTCAATAATGCCCACCTTTCCAGAGCTGAAGGAAGACTGAGCCCAGTCTCAACTCAGATAAGGGTAATTAAAATAGGAAAATTCCCAGATACGTGCAGTCTTGGATTACTCTAAGGTGGGCTTGGGGGACATCTGAAGAAATAGAGGACCCCTCAGGAAGGAAGGCACAAAGGAGCACAGCTGAGGAATAAGATCTTCTGTCATTCTTCTAGAAGGCCCTGAGGTTCCAGGTGGATATTTAGGACCTGTGCACTCATGGTCTTCACCCCACTCAAAGGCCTCCTTCTGTGATTCTCCTGTCCCTGGGTGTAGCTGAATCCTTCTTATGTCCTGCCCAGTCCACAGCCACTCAGACCCAAGTAAACACAGAGAGGCTTATCTTAATTAAAACTGCTCAGCCATCAGCTCAGGCTAACTACTGACTAGCTCTTACACTTTAACTCAGCCAATTTCTGTTAATCTCTATATTGCCACATGTTCTGTGGCTTTTCCTGTGTGCCATTACATACTGCTCCCTGGACGGCGGGCTGGCATCTCCTGATCAGCCTTCCTCTCCCAGAATTCTCCTTGTCTGCTTATCCCACCTATACTTCCTGCCTGGCTACTGGCCAATCAGCATTTTATTTATTAACCAATCAGAGCAACACATTCACAGCATACAGAGCAACATCACTCATCCCCTGGGGACTGATACCAGGATTTACCCAAATCCATTCTCATGTCCCCAGGATTATTTTTGTCCTCCTCATCTCTCCCCAGGGGGTCATCCAGAGTCAGTGCCTGGAAACAGAAGTGTGTGTAGTAAGGGCAGAGCAGTCACCTCAACATTGACCTGTGGGCATGGATTGTCATTCTTTCCAGGCCTTTCTGCCTGGATTGCTAAGGTTTCTATAACTCCAGAATAATATTTAGTCTTCTCGAAAATCTATCCTAATTCTAGAGGGTAGAATATAACTCCAACAAAGCCTGCATGGTGCCCCTGTATTAGTGCTTGGCACAGCCTATAAGCCAGTAGCGGTGACCTGCTTCTTGCCAATGGTCCCTAGTCCCTAAAGAATCAGTTCCATACCTATTGTCTCTAACCGTAGTGTCCCAAACAAAAGGGCCAAGATTCCTCCATGTGCTTATACAAAAACATTTTCTTTTCCATGGCTTGTTGCTGCAGGCACATGCGTCACTGGGGACAACCTACATATTTATAGATCTCTGCTGATTGGATTCCTTCCCACTTTACATGGAGAAATTTGCTTAGGAAGCACAATTATCTATTCGGAAATAAATGCTGATTTCACTCCCTCAATCTGAAGCTAAATCTCCTCTAAAAAACATGTTAGTAAATCTTCTATTTATAATGGTAATCATCAGGCTACAGTAGACGAACACATGCAAATGTGTTTAGATTGGGGATGGAAGGTGGCAGATGTTTCCCTCAGTTAAAACCCAGCAGTGGGTGGATTCAGAACTGAGCCAGTGGCTCTCAGAGTCTGACAGCCGAACGCTGTCACCAGCAGTGCCTGGAACTTCAGTAGTAAGTGCCTCTGCAGGTCCAACCTAGGACCTACTGGATCAGAGACTGCGGGACAGGCCAGCAGCCTGGGCATTCACAGTCCCAGAGGTGATTTTAATACTCCAGTCTGAGAAGGACTCTAGATCTCAGACAATAATTCTGGTCTTTGACACGTGTTTGAATTAGCTGGAGAACTCTGAAAACTCCTCTATCCAGACCACCAGAGACAAATCAGACTCTGAGAAGTCAGAGCTCAGAGTGAGGCCCCCAAGCAATCGCAGGGAAAACCCAAGGTTGGGTGTGTGTGCAAAGGACTATGGATGCTGGGCTCGTCACCCTTCCTGTTGCCTGACTAAATACCTAGCGAAGCTAACCTAGGGAAGGGCTTATCTGGGCTCATGGTCTGAGGGTGCAGCCCATTGTGGTGGCAGGAGAGTGGGGTGCTAGGTCACACTGCATCTGCCGTCAGGAAGAAGAGAGACATGACTGCTCATGTCCGGTCTTTCTCCTTTTTGATCAGCCAGAACACACCCCCGTGGAATGGTGTCACCCATGAGATGGGGTGAATTACCCCATCTCAATCAACCCAATCTAGAATCTCCCTCAGAGATGGTTTCCTTGGTGACCTTGGATGTTGTCCAGTTATCAGTCAACATTAACTATCAAGCTGGGCAGCTCTGCTTTAATTCCCGCACTCGGGAAGCAGAGGCAGGCAGATCTCTGTGAGTTCAAGGCCAGCCTGGGCTACAGAGCAAGTTCCAGGAAAGGTGCAAAGCTACACAGAGAAACCCTGTCTCGAAAACAAAACAAAACAAAAAATTAGCTATCATGCTTTTTCAGTATATCTCTTGATCTCTAAAGATTCTGACTCAGGTCTCCACAACACCGGCTATTGCGCTTGCCCTTGACTACCTAACTAGCGACAAGGCAAGCCTGGCCGCTGACACCGCTGCACATCTTAGCTGTAAGACATCGAGAGATCAGCCCCAAACTAACTGACGAGGGAACTTCCTCCCTTTCTGACTCTTCCTCTACAGCTTTCTGACATAATTGAGGCCTGCTCCACAGGAAGGAATACCATGCTTGGTACTGCAATCCTAGTCAAAAGCCCTTGGCTCGAGAACTCATGGGCTTGGAGTGGGCACAGCCCATGGTGTTGCTTCACAAAAGGCTGTCTTGTCAAACCACCTTCTAAACACTTAACGTTTGTACACAGAGACCCGGGCTGCTGTCAGCTTTGGTCAGTGACACTTCTTTCTACAATGGACAGCAGTCAATGCAAGGGTATATAACCAGTCAAAGGGCTGATGATAAGGGACTGTGAGTGCTTATCCCTAAACGGACATCTTTATCAACCCCCCTCCCAACCTCAAGCCTCAGAGAACCCCGTGGAAGAGGAGGTAGAAAGAATGTGAGGGCTAGAGGACAGGAAGGGGGGTGTTGTGAAATGCTGTCTTCTACATGTGCCACTGCTGTTGTAGCCAGACTCACAATATCTGTGGTTACACGCATAAGACCTGCACAAGATCAAGCCAGCCAGAATTTCAACATAAACAGGGAGGCCTCAGTCTTACCAAAAGCAATCTACAGATTCAATGCAATCCCCATCAAAATCCCAACACAGTTCTTCACAGACTTGGAAAGAAAAATACTCAACTTCATATGGAAAAACAAAAGACCCAGGATAGCTAAAAGAATCCTATACGATAAAGCAACCTTTGGAGGCATCACCATCTCTGACCTCAAACTCTACTATAGAGCTATAGTAGTAAAAACAGCTTGGTACTGGTATAAAAACCGACATACAGACCAATGGAATCAAATTGAAGACCCTGACATTAATCCATGCACATATGAACACCTGGTTTTTGACAAAGGAGCCAAAACTATACAATGGAAAAAAAGAAAGTATCTTCAACAAATGGTGCTGGCATAACTGGATGTCAATATGTAAAAGATTACAAATAGATCCATATCTGTCACCATGCACAAAACTCAAGTCCAAGTGGATCAAAGACCTGAACATAAATCCAGTTACACTAAACTTAATAGAAAAGAAAGTAGGAAGCACTCTTGAACGCATTGGCACCGGAGACCATTTCCTAAATAAAACACCAACAGCACAGACCCTGAGCACAACAATTAATAAATGGGACCTCTCAAAACTGAGAAGCTTTTGCAGGGCAAAAGACACAGTCAATAAGACAAAAAGACAGCCAACAGAATGGGAAAAGATCTTCACCAACCCCACATCTGACAGAGCACTGATCGCCACAGTATATAAAGAACTCAAGAAACTAGACATCAAAATACTGAACAGTCCAATTAAAAAATGGGCTAAAGAGCTAAACAGAGAATTCACAAAACAAGAACTACAAATGGCTGAAAGACATTTAAAGAAATGCTCAACATCCTTAATCATCAGCGAAATGCAAATCAAAACGACTCTGAGATACCACCTTACACCTGTCAGAATGGCTACGATCAAAAACACCAATGACAACCAATGTTGGAGAGGATGTGGAGCAAAGGGAACACTCCTCCACTGTTGGTGGGAATGTAAACTTGTACAACCACTGTGGAAATCAGTATGGCGGTTTCTCAGAAAATTAGGAATCGAGCTACCTCAAGACCCAGCCATCCCACTCTTGGGCATATACCCAAGGAATGCTGATTCATACCATAAAGATACATGCTCAGCTATGTTCATAGCAGCACTATTTGTAATAGCCAGAACCTGGAAACAACCTAGATGCCCATCAATGGAAGAATGGATGGAAAAAATGTGGTACATATACACAATGGAGTACTACTCAGCAGAGAAAAACAATAAAAGCATGAAATTTGCAGGCAAATGGATGGAACTAGAAAAAATCATCCTGAGTGAGGTAATCCAAACCCAGAAAGACAGTCATGGTATGTACTCACTCATAAGTGGATTCTAGATATAAAATAAAGAACAATCAGACCACAGCCCATAGAACCATGAAGGCTATATATATATAGCATGGAGGTCCCTAGGACGACTGTGGCTTATAATAAATTTCAGTTTTACTCAATTATTGAAAAAAAATAGCCAAATGAATGGAAACACATGAACTATGAACCAAAGGCTGAGGGGCCCCCAGCTGGATCAGGCCCTCTGAATAGGTGAGACAGTTGATTGGCTTGATCAGTTTGGGAGGCAACTAGGCAGTGGGACCGAGTCCTGTGCTCATTGCATGAGTTGGCTGTTTGAAACCTGGAGCTTATGCAGGGACGCTTGGCTCAGGCTAGGAGGAAGGGACTGGACCTGCCTGGACTGAGTCTACCAGGTTGATCGCAGTCCTGGGGGGTGGGGGGAGGATTTGCCCTGGAGGAGGTGGGAATGGGGGGTGGACTGGGGGTAAGGGGAAGGGTTGGGAGGGGGAGAATAGGGGAACCCGTGGCTGATATGTAGAACTGAATGGTATTGTAAAATAAAATAAATAAAATTAAAAAAAGAAAAAGAAAAAAACTGGAAATAAATAAATAAATCTAAAGAAAAAAAAAAAAACAGGGAGGCCTCACCCCTTACTGAGGCGCTACTGGTGGTTGCTAACTGCAGGGGATGGAAGAATAAACTTTCTTTGAGGGTATTGCCACTGACAGGTTCCCTGTGTTCCAGTGAATGGCCTCACACCTACACACACACACACACACACACACACACACAGACACACACACACACACAGACACACACACACACAGACACACACACACAGACACACACACAGACACACACACACAGACACACACACACACACACACACACAGACAGACACACACACACACACAGACACACACACACACAGACACACACACACACACAGACACACAGACAGACACACACACACACAGACACACACACAGACACACACACACAGACACACACACACACACACACACACACGACACACACACACAGACACACACACAGACACACACACACACAGACACACACACACACACACAGACACACACACACACACAGACACACACACACAGACACACACACACACAGACACACACACACACAGACACACACACACAGACACACACACACACACAGACACACACACACACAGACACACACACACACACAGACACACACACACAGACACACACACACAGACACACACACAGACACACACACACACACACAGACACACAGACACACACACACAGACACACACACACACACACAGACACACAGACACACACACACACACACACACACAGACACACACACACAGACACACACACACACACACAGACACACACACACACAGACACACACACACACACAGACACACACACACACAGACACACACACACACAGACACACACACACAGACACACACACACACACACAGACACACACACACACAGACACACACAGACATGTTGAAGAATACAGGGGATGTTGGAGGGAGGAAATGGGGTGGAAGAGATCATATTACTTTGCACAAATATGAAATTCTAAAAGAATAAAAACTGTATTAAAGAAGATTTTGACTTAATAGAATCAATGATGTGCACGTTGATTTATGTTTTCAGCAAATATGGTTGATGCTATGGGAAAGAATCCATGGGCCACTCCATAAAGTCTAGTTAGAGTCACGATTGCCTTTCAGAAGCTTAGGGAAGGTCTAAGCTTACTGGTAGGAATTAAAAGTCATAACATTAAAGATTTAAAGCTTTGGGGCAAAAGAGGTCAGCAAATAATGGCATGGAGAAGGTGGAAAATGAAATTTCAGATATAGACAGGAATCCAGGCTGGTTAACAATAATGTCACCATTAAATATGATCTTTATTTACCTTCAGATTTAGAAAACAAAATACGACATCAAGAGTTTGACCAAATAACACCTTAAATTGTTCACTCCTATGCTGGGGGAATCATATAACGAAGTGAGTTTATCATCTAGGAACAGGTTCATAGAGAAACAACTTGGGATCTCGTGTCCAGGAAGCCTGGAGTTGGACCTGGATGTCATCATTTACTAGTTCTATGACCTTGGTACTTACTCATCTCTGTGTTCTGACCTGTCAGATGAGGACATCGATGCCATCTTCACAGGGTCATTATGAAGATTACCAAGAATAGCACTTGGCACACCTTTGTCTCATAACAGAGTTCGGCTATTGTTATTTTGAAGTATTAAATTCTCATAACTACTTATCAACCAGACCCTGCACTGTACCAAATGTGCCCCAGGGTGAAGATATCCTGAGAAATTCTATCTCCTCTGCATTGACTTGCAGAATTCGTCATAAGAAGGGACATTTAAAAATTGCAACTACCTTTAAAAATTAAGAGAAAACACAGAAGAATGCATAATCTGGACTCTAGATGATTTTAAAAGTTTTTATTTTCCATGTAAGCCTAGAACTTAAATGTTCTAAATCTTCTTCATAGAGTTTTTTTAACAAACTATATCCATCACTATTTGACTGATGAAAGTTGGGAATGCAGACTATATACTTCCCTGACTCTGTTCTGATTATGTGCAGTCCTGCACACTTCCCTGGCTGTGTTCTGGTTGTGTGCAGACCTGCACACTTCCCTGGCTGTGTTCTGGTTGTGTGCAGACCTGCACACTTCTTCCCTGGCTGTGTTCTGGTTGTGTGCAGACCTGCACACTTCCCTGGCTGTGTCCTGATTGTGTGCTCACAAAGAGTACACACACTTTAGTTTACTCCATTACATCCAGGAAAGACACTATTAAAGAGACTTTTAAGAGGGTCACGCCATTTTTTTTTATCCAGGAAGAACTTTTATAACTTTTTTCTGATAAGCCTACAAAAATAAAAGAGACTATGGGAGAGGAAGACATTAAGAATTAAAGCTGGCAAAGGTATTTGAGGAATCACCTGATCTACTCCTTAAGTTTCATAAAGAAAAGTGTGTCTGGACCAGGTGACAGCTGGGGGCTATGGAGGTTGCTCTCAGCCTTGGTTCTTGAAGAGTTCCCATGAGCATGTTCCTTGGCCGGGTTTGGGACTGGGAGCAGCTGGGCACCACTCCCTCCATAATTACCCCTGTTCACTTGAGTCACCCACTTGCTCCCCCTCTTTTTTTTTTCCATGAAAAAATCCAGTTCCTTAAAACTTGCCTCAGAGGCTTCATTTTCCAACCTGTTAATCATTGTCTTCTTTTTTGCACCCTGGCCGAGGTCCTCACTTCTCTTTTCAGCTGTTGCTCTCAAAACTAGACCTGGTCCACAAGCAGGGAACTGCTGGTGCTGATAGGCTAGGGAAGACCCATGTTTCCATGATCGCTTGTGAGCCAGCAAGGATGGGATCACTTGTCTCCCAGGCACTATTCTACACAGTGTGGAAACCTCTGCTATCCACAGGGACATGCAAGAACAGAAAGGAAGTGGAAGAGGGTTGTGTCAAAAGAGATCCTACACAGCCCAGCTGAAAAAGTCAGCTCTGCTTGGCTCCGTTGTCCACCGGATCCCAGAGCCTGGAGTTGCGTGTTGCTAGGTCCTCTTATTTTTCTAAAAAAAAAATGTGTGTGTGTGTGTGTGTGTGTGTGTGTGTGTGTGTACATATGTACATCTCTGATTCTTTTGTAATGACTAATTCTCAGAAGTGGAATTTCTGTGCCATCCTTTGTTCTCTAAACCACAGTAGCAAATTGCCGTTCAGAAGAACTCTGCCACTGGCTTAAGATGTTTCCCACCATTTCAAATATAGTTAAGCACCCTATTGGCAAATAAGCCATGTCTGGAGCGACTCAACCAGGTCCATGGCGGTCTGCTAACTGTGAATGGAGAAATCGAGGAACAGCCAGGTGTAAGCAGGTGCTGGGGAAGGGTTAGGGCAGACGAGCAAGGTAGCCTTCGGGAAGGAACACTCACAGCCATTAGCAGTGGTGAATGATCATAAGATAGAGAATTAGTAACGAGACACATTCCCACTTTAAGCCCAGTATCTGAAGCATAATAAATATCCAGCAAATGTTAGCTGAATAAATGTCTATTGTTTTTTGTTTGTTTGCTTGCTTTTTCATTTTTCTTTATTAAGAAATTTTCTACTCACTCTACATACCACCTACAGATCCCCTTCTCCTCCCTCCTCCTACCTTCTAGCCCTCCCTCCCTAGCCACCCCACATCTCCACATCGCCCAAATCAAGGTCTCCCATGAGGAGTCAGCAGAGCCCGGCACACTGAGCCTAGGAATTGGATTCCAGGAGCTCAGCCTGGGGCCTGCCATGGATCTGTGCATCTGCCTCCATCAGTCACTAGACAAAGGCTTTCTTGGTCCAATCTGGTGCTGGCGACACAAATATCTATTGTTACGTATCTTTTGTCACTACGAAGCATTGAGTGGCTGCACTGGCTCCTCAGAGTGGCCCTGGCCTATCATTCCATCATCTGTAGTGGTCACTCCACAGAACCTGAGCTTCAATTTCACTCTTCATCATTTCTCCACATTGGACTTTGTCTTCTCAAAGTCTGGGGCCCATCTCATGGGTAGATATCTGTCTTAGGGCTTATTTTGCTGTGATAAAACACCATGACCATCAGCAACTCAGGGAGGAGAGGGTTTCTTTCATCTCATACTTCAGCAGTCCGTCACTGAGGGAAATCAGGGCGGGAACCCAGGAGCAGGAACTGATGCAGAAGCCGTGGAGCGGTGCTGCTTATTGGTTTGTTCTTCGCGGCTTGTTGAGTCTGCCTTCTTACAGTGCCCAGGTCTGGCACTGCTCACAGTAATTCAGGCCCTCCCACATCGATCATAAACCAAGAAATGTACCTCAGGCTTGCCCATGGGTCACTCTGGCAGAGGCATTTCTCAACGGAGGCTCCCTCTTCCCAAATGACTCTAACTTCATCAAGTTGACATAAAATTAACCAGCACAGCGGGATAGGCAGCTTAGCTTCCCCTCTCCTTAGAAGTAAAATAAAATAATAAAATAAAGCAGCCAAGCAGAGCTGGCTTCCGCTCACACATGATTGTTTTATCTTGTTTTAGATAACTAACAACAAATACAGCCTTCGTGCTCAAGAAGAGATCTTTCCCCGCCACGCTCCCCACTGCCACCCAGTTCTACACCCTGGCACCACCGCCCGCCCAGCTTGTGTAAATTAGACTTCAGATACTTTATTTGGTTCTGTGTTTACCCTGATGTCACCTTTTCATACAAATAAAAGTATTTCATAACAATGTTATTTGCTTTTTAAAATTTGAAGACTACAATTACAATATCTTTCCATATTCATTCATATGGCATCTTGCCGTTTGTTAGTCAATTAGGCTGACAACGCTTTCATTGTATGAACAACACTTCAGGGAGTGGCTCTGACTAGGCTTTGTCTCACTCGTGAGGAACATAACTCTCAAAACAAGTGAGTGGCGTTTCTGAATTCAAGAAGGGGTACATATTCTTATTTTTAAAATAAATATTACTTTCACTGACTTTTGCCATCATTTTTATGACAATTAACAACATTGACAAAGAACTGTGGAATTGGACATTCCTGGCTGTGCACATAGTCGGGAATAATGGCAAGTTGGCCATGTATTTTAGAATACAAGAAGCATGCCTCAAACTCGCCACTTCTAGGAGTCTTCATAGAAGACTCAGGCTGGGCTTTGGTGGCACACGCCTTTAATCCCCAGCACTCAGGAGGCAGAGGCAGGGGGATCTCAGAGTTCCAGGACAGCCTGGTCTACCTAGTGGGTTCCAGGACAGCCAGGACTACACAGAGAAACTCTGTCTCAAAAAATAAAACAAACAAAAAAACAAAAAACTCAAAGATTCAAACAAGAAGACATGTATATACCCACATAAAATTGAATTGTCCTTCATGGTAAAGTCCTGAGAACAGTCCATGATAGAGTAGTTTGGTTAAATAAACTAACAGAATATTCATATACTGTAATACCAGCTAGGAAACAAAGTTTGTTTCAAAAAGCACTTTTATTTATAATTTCAAAAATTGAAACCTACTGAGTCCGTTTAGTGTTGTTTGTATGTACATGTTGTTTTTAGGGCTGGCCCTTTGGTATTATGCAATCAATTAGGGGGCTCATCCCTGGAGAAGACTCATTCTCCTTCTCTCCACTGTCTTTAATGACCTACAGCTCTTCATGGGGAGGGGGGGGTGAGATGTCCTCTTTCCACACTAGTCTGTCTGTGGGTGGAGTCCTTGTACTGATACTCTTTAGACAGCCATAGCATACCTTCCTGTCATTTCTAGGAAACAATCTCACAGCAGACTCCGTGGTCTCCTGGCCCTGAAGATCTCTCTACCTCTGTTCTGAGACACCCCCTGAGCTGTAGGTGTGGAGGGTGCCTTGTTGTTGTATCCGCTGGGACTGGGCACCCCACGACCTGTTGTTCTCTGTGTTTGGACCAGTTGTGGCTTTCGGTAATGATCTCCATCTACTGTGTATCGACGCGGGGTGAGAGCTACGTTTATCTTTGGCTAAAAGGCTAAGTATTGAGAATGCAGTTAGGAATCACACAGGTTTGGTAAAGGCAGTAGTTTCTCCTCTGATAACGGTGGCATCATTAGCCATGGGTATTTTACTAAGTTTCCAGCATCAGGCACGATTTCTCTTCCCTACTAAGTGGGCCTTAAGTCCAATTAGAGAGCTGTTGGTCACTGCCAGGATGTGAATACCACCATTGCCGCTTTAGGGGTATCTTACCGTATGTCACCGTTGTGGACCATGGCTGTCACAGCTGAGCAGGACCACCGACTGCTTCCTTCCCTTGGCAGCCTGCATAGCCACTTCTGGGTCTATGAAAGCTAATCTTCCAGGAGGGGACTTCGAGCAATCCAGCTCCGTTCCCGATTCCTGTGTCCAAAGTGGTGTCTGCAGCAATAAAGACTTAGCTTCAAGTTCTGGGACACAACCAAGAGCAACAGCGATAGCCGGTATTGTTTTGTGAGTCTCTGGACTCCCGACTCACAATTGAAAGGGCGTTTCATGTGCCTGGTACTGGGGTTTTTATTAGACAGTCTATGGCTCTTGGGAATCAAAAAGTACACAATAATCTAAAAAATGTTTCCCTTACTCACAAAGTGAAAAAGTGTGTACCCTAAAGCATATAGCCTTTTGTCATTACTGACGCAGCACCCTAACAAAAGCAGCTCAGTGAGGGAACTGGTTATTTTGGCTCCCTGTCTGAGAGTGTACGCCCTCGTGAGGGAGCGAGCACTGGTGATGAGCTCATAAGGTACCTGGTCACGTTACAGCTGCCATCAGAAAGCAGAGGGCAAGGCCCAGCTCACCGGATGGTGCCGCCCACCTCTCCGGTGGGCCCTTCCTCCCTAGTCACCGTCATCTAGACATGCCCAGAGACTTATTTCCATTTTTACTCTACTGGCAAAATCAAACTGACAACCAAAAGTTACATCACAACAAATTAAATAAAATGTGATATTTTATGTTCAAAGTGTATCACATTTATTTATTTTAGTGTGTGCGCATGTGTATGTGTGTGTGTATGTATGTGTGTATGTGTATATGTGCATGTGTGTGTATATGTTCCTGTGTGCGTGTGTGTGTGCGTGTGTGCGTGTGTGTGTGTGTAGGTCAGAAGACAACTTGCTGGGGATGGAACTCAGGTTGGTGACAAGTGCCTTTACCTCTGAGCCACATGCCCCTCCCTGTTTTGGCTGATATTTCTAAAATACATATGCTCCAAGACAAAGGTGCACAGTGGCATCTCAGTGGCAGCTGTCTGAGTGACAGGGCTGTCAGAGTGGGAATTTCCCCTTCGGCTTTTCGAAATTCTCAACAGGAAATAAGTGCTTTTGGAAGCTTTTACAATTAATATTAAGACTCGAAGAAAGCGGGTAGGGAGGAAATGAGAGGGCTGCGAGAAAAGGAGGGATCACAAGACAACCAGGTCGCTTCAATTCCGCCCTCACCACTCAGGAGCCGCCATTCCGAGTCACATGGTCCTCACCTCTCAGCTGACTCATCACAAAATTCTTGGGGACAAACAAAATTAATGAAAGGACTTTTAAAACTGCTCTGTGTGTATTTTGTGATACAACATGGCATTGTTCGTCATGTTGTTCAACCACAGCTACACTTTCTGTAACAGAGTCCTTGGATAAACACATTTCTAAAACTCTAGATGACATCTAATCCATTGTTTCCTACGGGGTTTTCCAGGTGGCCAGGGAGGCCAAAAGTTTCTCTCAATCAATCCAGGTGTCTGCTTCATTGAGACAAAAATTAAACTATTATCTGACCTCCCCTCCTTCCTCATTCCTTTGTGCTGAAATATTAAAAGCTGCATGCCAAAATAAAACACTGTGTGAAAGAAAGGAATTTTCTATACCCTGCATAACCAGCCCTGAGCCTCAAAACCTCTGGTGCTGAGGACTGACCTACCTGTGATGGCCGTCTCCTCCTTCTTCTCCTTCTCCCTCTTCCTCCCTCCTCCTCCTTCTTCGTCCTCCTCTTCCTCCTCCTCTCCTTCTCCTTCTTCCTTTTCCTTCCTCCTCCTCTTCCTCCTCCTCCTCTTCCCCCTCTTCTCCTCCTCCTCCTTTTCCTTCTTCTTCCCCCTTCCCCTTCCCCTCCTCCTCCTTTGAAACAGGGTCTCACACTGTAGCCCTGGCAAGCCTTGAATTCAAAGTGATTCTCCTGCTTCAGCCTCCTGACTGCTGAGTATCAGTCACCCACACCAGGCTTACCTGGCATTTAATGTCTGGGAAGTAGCCTCAAGCTACCTTTGTAAGATTATTTCCATTATAACTAAATACATAATCCCCTTCAACCAAACTGGAATCCATTAGACTCCTATTGCTTAAAGACAACATTTCTTTTGTATTTTTTGACAGCAAAATAGATATAAAATAATTTGTCACTAGAATCCTGATTTACATTCCTCAGATGACTAATTATATTGAATGTCTTCATATATTTATTGACTGTAAGTTTTCTCATCTAGAAATGACTTTTAATTTTTAAATTCTTTTCTTTTATGTAGATGTAGTCTTATTACTGATTAGTAGAACTACATCTTTTTGAGTCTATATATTCTTGATTTTAATTTTTATTGTTTTATTATTTTAATTAGTTAATAAACTAGTGTGTGTGTGTGTGTGTGTGTGTGTGTGTGTGTGTGTGTGTGTGTGTGTAAGAAGAGGACTCATAATCCCTGGATTTGGAGTTGAAGGTGGTGTGAATCATTTAACATGAGTGCTAGGAGCTGAATTCAAGTGCTTCAGAGGAGCAGCAAACATACTTCTTGTTTGTTTTCCAGACAGGTTTCTCTGCAGCCCTGGCTGTCCTGGAACTCACTCAAGACCAGGCTGGCCTCGAACTCACAGAGATCCTCCTGGAATCACATGTGTGCCTCACCTTGCCTGGTTATATGGTGCTGGGGTCAAACCCGAGCTTTGGGCACACCAGACAGCACTCCAGGAACAGAGCAGGGGACCATCCCCAGTCTCTGTCTTTAATTTTCTTTAAAGTAGTTCTTGATAAACCAAATATATTATATGCTATTAATCATTATATCAGATACTTTTATCTCGTATATCCTTTCCTGTCCCCAATATGTAGTTTTGATTTTTACTGAAATTTAATGTTGTATTACTTATACTGAAGCTTTTAACCCATTTTAAGTTGTCTTTTGTGGGTGGCAGTAATAAGAATCTAACACAGATTTTTGCACGTTTTCCTTCCCCACTGAACTGACAAACCCCTTCTGTTATCACTAAAGTTCCCTCAGGGTAGAGGGAGACTTCAGGCTCCGTCCCACTGTGAATCTGTCTAACCCTTCACAGGCACAGAGATCTCAATGACCGTGCTTTGTAACGAGAGGACCAGGCTGGCCACGACCCATCTAACTTTGTTTCTCATGACACTAGTTTTCCGTTTTCAGGCACACATGGCTTTTGTTGGTTCCTCTGTGACTTTTTCTGGTGCTGTATTTTGGTTTGCACTTGTCTATTGCTGGGGTGCAATGCATCTTTGAATAATGACCTTGTACCAAATAGTTCTTGTGGCGTCTTTAGATACCTTAGGGTTTTCTTTTTCTTTGCTTGCTTTCTTTCTTTCTTTCTTTCTTTCTTTCTTTCTTTCTTTCTTTCTTTCTTTCTTTTTTTTTTTTTTTTTTGGTTTTTTGAGACAGGGTTTCCCTGTGTAGTTTTGGTGCCTGTCCTGGATCTTGCTCTGTAGACCAAGTTGGCCTCAAACTCACAGAGATCCACCTGCCTCTGCCTGATGAGTACTGGGATTAAAAGCGTGTGCCACCACCGCCCAGCTCCTTAGGGTTTTCTGTATAGACCAGTTTGGCATGTGGCTGCTTCTAGCTCCACATCCCTTCACTTCTTTTTCTTCCATTATTACATCAGCTAGGGTCCACAGTAATATTAATTATAGTTTATAAGAAATTACACCCTTTCCTTGCTCCCCATCTTAAGGCAAAAGAATTCAGGTTTTTAAGTCATTCAGTGTGGCATTATTATTAGGTGCTGTGTACATGGCCTTAGCAAATCCTTTCTCCTATTCTCCCAAGTGTTTATCATTGGAAAGTGGACTTTTTAAAAACAGTTCTTAATCTTATGTGTACGGGCACTTTGTCTGCATGTTTATCTGTGTACCACGTGCATACCTGGTCCCTGAGGAGGCCAGAAGAGGGCTTCGGATCCCCTGGTCCTGGAGCAGCAGATGGTTGTGAGCTGCCATGTGGGTGCTGGGAATTGAACCCAGGTCCTCAGGAAGGGAAGTCAGTGCTCTTAACTGCTGAGTCATCGCTCCAGCCCCGAGTGGGCACTTTAAGAGGTTCTTTTCTGCATGTATTTTGATGATCATATGCTTTGTGGCTCAGTACATTTATATGATGGATTGCATTTGTTGCTTTTCAAATCTTATACCATATTTACATTCCATAGATAAAATCAATTTTTTCATAAAAACTAATTTCTCGCAGTTATGATTAGAATAGGACTGGATTTGTTTTGCTGATATTTAAAAAGTCATTTTATATTTATCTGTTCTTATTCTCTATCCCACGCATCTGTTCCTGCCTTCCTTCTCCCTTCAGCTTGGGGAAACTTCCTTGAATGCTCTTGGAGGAACATCTGCATCCGTGAATTCCCTCGGGTTTCATTTGTCCCAGTTTCTCTATTGAGGATACTGTAGCGATGATTTTCTTTTTCTTTCAATACTTTGAAGATGCTGAACTGTTGTTCTGATCTTACAGAATCTCTGACAGTAACTTGACTGTCTTACGTTTTTGTTCTTCTGTCTTTTTTCACATCTGCTCATTTTTAAGTTTCTCTCTGGCAGTGATAGTCAGAGCTTTGTTATAAGGATGCATCTCTGTTTTAAAATGTATTTACTTTGCTAGAATTCTTGAATATGGTAGTTTATAGTTTTTAGGATATTTAAAAATGTTTAGTAATTATTTTTCTTTTAATTTCCTTATTTCTTGCTTCCTTCTGGAGTTCCAGTTGTATGTATTCCATAGCTTGATATACATGTGTATGTAGGTGTATCGTGGTGGTATTTTGTGTTCTGACAAATAAAGCTTGCCTGAAGATCAGAGGGTGGAGCTAGCTAGTAGTTAACCATAGAGGTCTGGAGGTCTGTATAGACAGGACACAGGAAGTGATATGGCTGGGCAGAGAGGACTATAAGGCAGGTGGAGACAGAAGTTAGGCCCCTTTTCAGTCTGAGGAGTCGTGGAGGTAAGAGGTGACTTTGGCTGCTCCTTTACTTCTCTGATCTGTCAGCATTTACCCTGACATCTGACTCTGGGTTTTTATTATTAAGACTAATTAGAATTCGGGCTATGGTGAATATACGTATTTGCATGCATATGTATATGTTTATGTATATGTATATGTATATGTATATGTATATGTGCATGCCTTTGTTATTGTTTTGGTAGTGCTGAGGATGGGTCACAAGGCCTTTCACATGCTGTCTCTCTGGGTCACATCCCTAGCCCTCTTCTGTTTTGTTTTTAATTCAACACCACCACCCCTCCACACACACACCTCGTAGTCCATTTTGGGTGCTTCTGTCTTCGAATTAAATGACTTTTTCTCTTGACTTACCTGGTTTCCTATTTATTCTATTCAGTCATTTCCTCTCTGCTTACTTTCATGCACCCCACTTCTCTTTCAGGTTCAGTACGGGTAGTTTTGTTTGGTACCTCAGACACCCAGGCTCTTTTTGAGATTTTCCTATTTACATTATGCCATGGACTCTATTTATATTATGCCATGGACTCTCTCTATTCATATTATGCCATGGACTCTCTCTATTTACACAATGCCATGGACTCTCTCTATTTATATTATGCCATGGACTCTCTCTATTCACATTATGCCGTGGACTCTCTCTATTCACAGTATGTTGCGGACTCTCTCTAATCACAGTATGCTGTGGACTCTCTCTGGAGTAATCAGAGCTGAGCTGGCTTCTTCAGCTTTTCTCAGAGGTCCAGTCCTGCCCTGACTTGTCTGGGGTATAAGCAGACACTGGCTCATGTGTGCAGGTTGGGTTCTCGGTGTTTAACACAGAGGGGTGGAGGGAGACTCTGTTCTTCACCCTGGCTATGCCTTCCATGTAGAAAGCTGTTTCTGCTGGGAACAGAACTCTAGCTGGGTGACACTCCCACTTTTAAGATCTTTAGATGTTCAGTGTGTCAGAGATAGCTTCTGACTCATGTTTTTGACACAAAAAAGGATTATTCTGTTTCCAGTTTAACTTCTTTCCCTGTCACCAGCCACATCGTCCCATTTCTTTTCACATTTAGTATTTTTTTTCAATCCTATAGATGGAATCCAGAGCCTTATAACACACACATACACACACACACACACACACACACACACACACACACACACACACAGGCAAGCCCTTTATTATTGGATGTTGAACATTTTTGATTTACATTTTGTGCGTTGGGATAGTCCCCTCCTTTTTCCTGCCCTCCCTCCCTCCCTCCCTCCCTCCCTCCCTCCCTCCCTCCCTCCCCCCTCCCTCCTTTAGTATGCTGGCAGTTAAATCCAGACCTCAATCCTGCTCAGGACTACCAATCAGCTAACCCCCCAAACATACTTCACTGCTCATCTGGTAGCACGGTCCACAAAGCGTCCCTAAGTACCGTCCAGAGTGGCCGCCACCACTGATTGCTTTTTCCCAGACCCTTTCCTGTGCCGCCTACTCCAGCCTCTGAAAAGCGGTTGGTGTTTTTCCCTACGTTATTCCCCACTTTCTAACTGAAGTCAGTACACAAGTCCAAAGCCAGTTACTGTGTCATTTTTGTCAGAAACACAAATTTAGTTATATTATTAAAAACGATTGTCCAATTTAAAAATGCAAATAGCATTTTGGTGTTTTTATGCACTAACCAATGAAAATAGATCATGGACCTGAATGACTAATCCAACTCTATACTCCAGAGATCCCTTTCAAATAAATTGAAAAAACTTTACATTTATATTCTCTTCGATTGCACAAGTTGTTCAGCGATGCATAATTTTTGGTACACTACACAGTTGTGGGGCTGGTAGATGACTTTGTTCACTATTGCACTCATTTCTTCTGTGTGCTATAAAAATATTACATGTCATAGTAGTCATTGTTTGGTACAGACACAAAGACACCAACTCTTCCAGAATCAAAGGGGCGTGTGACAGTCAGCACCTAGAACCGACTCTGTGTTTACCTTCCTCCTCCCCCTTATATCCATCCCTCTGTGTGTGTGTGGAATCCCAGGCCTCCTTTAATAGTTGGACCGTTCTTCACCCGCTCCTCATCTATTGTTTCCATGCCAATAACTTTACATTGGGACTTATTTTCCTCTCCTCTGTTTAACACAAAATATTTGTCTCATTCTCATTTGTTGGAAATTATTTATGTACGTGTCAAAACTCCAGTAGGGTGTGAGTTCCTTAAAAGCAAAGACTAAACCTTAGTGATTTCGAGCACTCAGCACCCAGGACTATGGCTGTCAAACCTAGTGCCTGGTGAAGCCTTGCTTAATGAGTGAGGGAGGAAATTGAAAGGGCCTCCGAGTGACCCACCGGAGTCACCATTGTTCTCTGAATGAGGGCCACACGAGTCAATGT
This sequence comes from Peromyscus maniculatus bairdii, assembly GCF_049852395.1. NCBI lineage: Eukaryota > Metazoa > Chordata > Mammalia > Rodentia > Cricetidae > Peromyscus > Peromyscus maniculatus. Next base: position 64,828,484 of record NC_134864.1, on the reverse strand, counting down.
CTGCAGCTCATGTCGACCTCCCGGCTGAGGTGCATGGAGAGTAGGTGTGCACTGAGTTAGTAGTGCGGCTCCGTGCCCTCTCCCCTTCTCCATGACACGTCTCTGCTCCTGCCGCTTCTCCAGTCTCCCTTGGTCACTGAGGACACGGAAGCTTCTGGAAGCAGTGGATAGTAGGCCCCATTTGTTCTGTAGGGGACTCCACCCAGGAGTGTATTTAAATAGTAGTTTCTCAGTTCCTCTCTGAAGCATCCCTGCCCAGAGCCTTTCGTCTCTAATCACTCCTCTCTGTGATACGTCCACTTATTGGGTGTTGGTCACTCTTCACTTGCAGAACTGAATCTCGACCTGCTGTATTCCTTGGGACCTGAATGAGGTGGTGGCCACCGAGCAATCTGAGCAAAGGAAGGCTAGGCCTGTCGAAGTCAGTTTCTCAGATGTTTGCAGAGTCATGCCTTCCCCGTATCATGCACGGCCTGAGGTACTGGAAGTGCGACACTGAGTTAGCTTTGTGTAGTTCCTTTAGATGGAAGGATTGGTGAGCAAAAATGAGCACTCAGTACAAGGGTATGTGTGTGTGTACGTGTGTGTGTTCATATCACATGTGCATGCATGTGTGTGTGCATGCATGTGTGTGCTTATGTGTGTGCATATATATGTGTGTTGTGAGTGTGTGTGTGTGTGTGTGTGTGTGTGTGTGTGTGTGTGTGTGTAGATAAGAAGCTATGGAAATTAAAAGGGAAATCCTGCCTTTGAAGAGTACAGTGTACAGAGAGAAAGAAATGTTTGAGCTGAGTCTTTCAGGGTTGACTAGGAGTTCATCAAGCAGAAGAGACTGGAATTCAGCAGGAAGAAGTCACAGAACAATGACAGACACCTGAGGGAACCATTTAAAGGTGGAACCATTTGCCTTCAGCTTAGGGTTGCTGATGTTTTGATCTGCTGTCAGCTGGCACAGTGGTTTTGGACCTAATCGAGGCAGAGCATCATGGGAGGGAGGGTGTGATGGAGCAGAACTGCTCAGCTCATGATGGCAGAGAAATGCAGAGACCAAAGACCAGGAGCGAGATGAGCCCTCCAAGAACACAGTGACGACTTCCTTCCATGAGGCCCTATCTCCTGCTTCCACTTCCCAATGATACCGTCAAACAGGAACACATCAACGAATTAGCTCATTGATTAGGCAGAGTCTTCATGATCCAATTTGTTCTCTAAATTATAACCTCTGAATATTGCACTGGGGACCATGTGTTTTGAGAATACATTTCATATCCAAACCATGATCATGTACAAAGTCACATGTCTAAGTTAGGGTTTCTGTTGCTGTAAAGAGACACCATGACCACAGCAACTCTTATAAAGGAAAACATTCAATTGGGGATGGCTAGAAGTTCAGAGGTCTAGTCCATTATCATCATGATGGGAAACAGGGCAGTGTGCAGGCAGACGTGGTGCTGGAGAAGGAGCTGAGAGTTCTACATCTTGATCTGCAGGCAGTAGAAGGAGACTGTTACACTAGGCATAGCTTGAGCATCTGAGACCTCAAAGCCCGGCTCCACAGTGACACACTTCCTCCAACAAGGCCACACGTCCTAACAGTGCCACTCGCTAAGGGCCAAGCACTCAAACCCATGAGTTTATGGGGGCCATGCTTATTCAAACCACCACAGCATGGAAACCTGAAAGATTATGGTTTGCATGGAAGGGAGGCTGTGAGAAGAAATTGGTGGGAATATTAAACTATAGTCTGCACTTTATTTAATTAAAGAAAATTGTTACATAATTGTTTATTTTGTTTGCATGGCACACATGCCACAGCATGTATGTAGAATTCAGAGGACAGCTCACGGGAGCCAGTGTAGCATGAATTATTAGAAGGTCTTATTAATAAAAACAAATCTGGAGGGTTTGTATTAGGGTGAACGCTGAAAGATCAGAGAAACAGAACCAGCCACAGCTAACCTCACCTCGCCAATTCCTCAGCTGATCCTGTTTCCTCAAACTGGAAGCCTCTGAGTCCTCATCTAAATGGATCTCAGCTGAACTGCTGCTAAAAGCCTAAAAGCTTAACCAGGCTCTAGTTCCTGGCCCTCACACCTTATATACCTTTCTACTTCCTGCCATCACTTCCTGGGATTAAAGGCATGTGTCATCATGCCTGGCTGTTTCCAGTGTGGCTTTGAACTCACAGAGATCTGGATGGATCTCTGCTTCTGGAATGCTAGGATTAAAGGTGTGTGTGTCACCATTTTCTGGCCTCTGTATCTAGTGGCTGTTCTCTGACCCCAGATAAGTTTATTAGGGTGCACAATATTTTGGGGAACACAATATCACCACAAGTCAGTTCTCTCCTTCCACCGCATGAGTCCCAAGGATCAAACTGAGGTGGCCAGGCTTGGAAGCAGGCACCTTTTCCAGCTGAGACAGCTCACTGGCCCAAGTCTGCACTTTTTATGACCTGCTAAGAAATATAGAATTTCTTCCCACAAGCTCAAGCCTCCCAAATCTCAGTTATGTTCTTACTATCACACTAACTCTCTTCTTTAAATGAACTTTAACTTGCCTCACTTAAAAATGTTATTATAGAATACTTTATTACTTTAAAAATCATGTATTGGTATGCATAAATGACGGTATATAGGGAATATGAGAAGGAATACTTGGAAGTAAAGCATCATTGACGCTATGAACAAAACCCTTCCTGGTTCCCATGCTCTGTTTATTTGCCCCCTGCCTGGGTCATCTCCTTCTGTCCTGCACCTGTCTTCATCAGTCTGGATTTCATATTCCTTATTCTGCTGCTTTTTGAAGAATTATCAACTCTGTCTGTGTCTAGGCTTGCCTGATTTTGATATATCTTGAGTGCATCCTCCAGGGACTCTCCTGATACTCAGTGTGGTGGCGCTGAGCCAGGGATTCTGTGGCCGAGGGTGATTCTGGTATCACAGCCCAGCCCGGGGAGGCGATGGTCATCTCCCAGGGTAAGTTCTCCCAAGAACATGCTGTTCTAAAAATAGCAAGATCGGTCCCCTGCCCCATCTCTGTCTTCCTGTCTTGCCATGGAGTCCCTGGCACTGGAACATGTTCTGACCGATGCCACCCACTGTGTAGAGACAGCACCAAAGGGGCTCTCACCAGAGGACAGACAGACAGAACACTGATTTCGGACTTTCAGCCTCCAAAACTGCCATGAGTACCCTATACCTGGTACCCCGTACCCCTTTTTAAACAAAGTGCCAACTTCAGGCATTTGTTGTAGCAAAAAGTCCTTATCAGTATACTGTTTACCTTTGGATTTGAGCTTTAGATTTTGATTCCGAACAGAAAGGTCTATATACGCCTACAGATAATTGTCATAGTCTCAGAAGACAGAGTTCCAGGACCTAGATTAAAGCAGGCAGAGCAGGAAAGGGTGAATACAGCTATTTCAAAGTAGAATTGCTGAAACTAAGTGACTATTCAAAAGAAATGAATTTTATAAAATCAGATTTTCTTTAGAAATTGGTACTGTAAGCTGGGTGAGGTGGCTCACACCTTTAATCCCAACACTGGGGAGACAGAGGCAGGTGGATCTCTGTGAGTTCAAGGCCAGCCTGGGCTACAGGGTGAGCTCCAGGAAAGGCTCCAAAGCTATACAAAGAGAAAAAAAGAAAAGAAAGAAATTGGCACTGTATAACATTTCTAATATTAGAAATATTAAGATCTTGTTTTATTTATTGGCATATTTTGTGTTTTGACAGTTGCGTTCACGGTTCCCTGGGTTTGGGGGAATGAAAAGAGCAAAGTCATGGGCTTTTCCCCTGTGAAGCCCATTTTGTGCCTTTAAAGACAAGTAAAGAAGGCGATGTCTGCTCTGCGGTGGCTTTTGGGGTGTGGTATCTTATGACCCAACTGTGTAGCTTATGTGCAGATCCTGGTTGTTTAGCTCTAAGATAAGTCTTTCTCTCCAGGCCACAATATATTGAATTTGCCTTTTGAATTTCACCACACCCAGCTTTGTTTTTCAATACAAATCTCATGGTCTTTTTTGCAGACCGTCTATACACTATCACTGTTATTTTCAGAGCAAGTTCTCGGAAAAGCCCGACAATTTGGGCGATATTTACAAACTGTAGTTAGTTAATTTAAGGTTGTCTACACTAAGAGAGTTTTTAACTTTAAAATAATAGGTTGATTTAGCCAATTTTATTGAGACTAAAGTAATTAACTTGTAATTTGTGGTTGGCTCAAAAGAGTCACCCACTGGAAGGAGTATGATCTGGGTACTGCCCAAGCCCTCACACCAAATCTGATTGGGTGATTTGAGCAAAATAAAATGGTTTGGAAGAGGTAGTTTCCATCCAGAAAGCCATTTGTACCATACCAATTAGCCTTGCAAACCAGTTGGACTTGCTGGGTCAGAAAGCAGCCATGCAACAGGACTTAAAAAAATATAAAATGATCTCTTATGAAATGCCAGTGGAATATAATAATTGCCCTATTAGATCGACTTTAGAGAGCCAATATCTTCCCATGTTCCTCATAATTTAAACAACTCCTCTAGTAAAAGCTGGTTATTCACTAAAGTTACAGACTGGAAAACCCAGCCATTGGAGATAAAATGCCTTAGATAAATTAGCAGTGTTCACCAGTGGTGACATTCCAGTAGATCCCAGTGGTTCTGCATGCCAGTACTTGGCTGTGGGCCCCTTCGCCTTTCCAATTCAATTAGAGTAACATTCATTTAGTCCCATTCTGTAGAAATGCTGTGCTAGGCATCCTGTTGGTGCCAGACTGCCTTCCCAGTGGGCCGGGCAGCATGGGAGGATCCCAACAGTTCGTAGCAGGGTTTCCAGCATCGCTGTGATGGGAAGATATCATTTGTCTTCCGAATAGTTAAACTGGGAGGAGGAGGATATGGCTCACTCTGAACGGAGAACATCCATTGCCCTGTCTTCTCCAGTGGAAACTTAGACGAACGTGCAGCCAAGGGCAGGGAAGGAGTTGGTGTTTGGGGGGAGTTTCACAGGTAAAGTCTTCAAATCTATTTGACGTGATAAACAAAAACCTGTAACTGAATCTTAACAAGACATGAAGCATTCAGAGTTTAGAGGCCACGTCCATGGGCTGAAACAGTTTTTTTTTTTTTTGTTTTGTTTTTTTCTGCATCCGAATATGTGTACCAATTATTCCTGGAGCTTTCCTTCCTAAGCAGAAGGGAAATTTCTCTGACCGGAACAAGCTCATTTCTATCTGTACTTTAAAAATGTATAGTCTGGCACAAAGGCTTACGTCTGTACTCTCACCCTTGGGACTGAGGCAGGACAATTGCCATGAATTCAAGGCCAGCCTAGGTTACACAATGAGAGGTCATGTCTTGAAAAACAAACAAAACATTGTTTGCATCTCTTGATGGCTGCTGATGGAAATGGGGGCAGGGAAGTCAGGAAGCAGCTAGAAAAGCCGGCAAAAGGATTTTTCAAAATCCCTCTTATTTAAATGTTTAAATTGTAACAGAAATCCACTTATGAGTTCTGACCTGTTTTCGGTACTGGAAGGTAACACAGGTACAGTTAAAGCTTCAAGCCTAGTTGTTGGGTGCTCTGTCCAGAGAGACGCTTTCAGGAGCTCAGGCACTATTGACCTTGTAAGAATCACCCTGGCTGTGTGCACTCATTTATGTGACAGCTGTTAAGGCTGTGATGTCTAGATCAGGCTACCACAAACACAAGCCCAGTGGAACTTCTCAACACCCAAGGCCTTGAAAACACGCTTGGCCGGGAGGGGAGAGTAGGCGCTTACATTTCGTGGTGCTTCCCCCACCCTCTTCTTTTCTTTTCATTCTCTCCCCACCCCCAATCTTCCATCTTAGGCGATTCATGGAGACAGTCTCACTATATAGCTGAACCTCAAACTCATAGACATCCTCCTGCCTCACTCTCCCAAGCCCTGGGATTGCCTTGTGAACTATCTGGGCGTGGAGGCACAGCTGTTTCTAAGCCCGTTCACCCCATTGAAAACATGAAGCTTTGATTTATTTTTTCCTTCTAATGATCTTTTGGCTGCTACTCCATAGATCAGGTCACAGCACTACATTTTGAAACTAGAAACCTTAAAGCAAAAGAGGAGGACATTTGGTGTTTTTCTGTCTGGGGTCCCTCTGTGTGAGACCATCTACACTCCTTCTTTGAACCCAAGTATGCCTAGGCAGGGCCCTGTTTACCTGTGAACTACGAAAACCATCTCACCATGGCTTAGCAGTCAGGTATCCGAAACAGAGGAGCTTCACTGATGTCACTGAAGGGAGGGGCGTGGCTCAGGAAGGGAGAGGCGTTACCTGGGATCACCAGACAAAAACTGCGTCTCCACTCAGATCTGACCTCACCTCTTACCATCCGTTCCCCTGGTCACGAATGGAGTCTGTGGATTCTAAGTTGCTCGTGGGTCCTCACTCTTGGCCCTCAGCCTAGCTGTCCTCCCTACTCCATCAGACAACTGGAGTTTCTAGAATAAATGGAAACTTCAATCCATGGCTTGATGTCGAGTTCTAACGTTTAAACTTCTCTCTCAGACCAATCCCTTTTCAAAGGGAGCGATGCCCAGGTATTCCAGAAATTCCTATGTTTGTTTTCTCTTAACCCTGAAGGAAAGTGGTTTCTTTCTCTGTGGGATGAGGAAGATAATATGTAACTTATCGAATGTCTGTCGTATACCAGGCACTATCCTAGCACCTCATGTGCACTAACTTATTAAGTCTCATTTCGACCACACGATGTACATGATGTTATTATCCCCATCGTACAGATAGCGAATCCAAGGAATGGAACACAAATCTGTTTGCATATACACTTCCCCTTTCTATTAAAGAATGACAAAACAATCAATAAGCAAGACAAAAATTTACTTCTTTCTAATCAGACTTCATTGTTTACTCAATAAAAATAAAACACAATATGAAATAAGGAGAAAGTGTATCATCCTTCAGGATCCTAGCCTGGTGCTAAATGTATCACTGTGCGTGACCCTGTGTTCATGCACAGGGTCCTAAAATCCTGTGGAGATAAAAGAGAGGTGAAAACTGTGTCCACAAGGTGGCGCTCATCCTTCCCAACAAAGGGTACCGGCGGGAACCCTTTAGACTGTGTTCTCAGCACTGCTGGAAGACTCAGGTGCTAGACGGCCTTTAGTTTCCCAGGCCCAGAGCTTTTCACTGAGGCAAGTTGAGAAGAAAGATCTCCTCAAAGGGGCTGTACCTGTTCTGCTGAACGTGAGAACATGTTCGGGTGCCCAGGGCTCCGCTTCCAATCCAAACTTAACTGCAATTTTCTTCTGATCTCAGGTCTATCACTTACTAGTTGTATGACCTCAGGAAGGTCACCTAACCTTCCTACGGCCTCGGGTCCTCATCCATGAAATGGTGACAATCGTCAGACCCACCTCATTCTGCGTCACACACTCACAGAGGACGCCTTCGTGGCCTGTGAGGTAGCAACTTCTGTAGTGGGCTGTCACATACAGCTGTGATTTCTCTTGGCGCAGAGTGCACTGTTGAGGACAGCAACTTAGGTTCCTTCTTTGAACAAGTGTCTATGAGTTGGTAGCTGGTCGTGAGAGCCAGAGAGACTGGTGGTGTGTCTCCAGCCAGCTAGCTAGTCACGAGCCGAGGACCTAGGAGGGAAGACAACGACAGCAAAGTAAAAATTTTAAAGTAAATAATTAAAAAATTGCAAAGGAAGGCAAAGCAGGTGGTTCTGCCTGGTCGGGGGTCCCGGAAGGTGTCTGAGAGTTACAGCGAGGACCTCTGGTCGGGGGTCCCGGAAGGTGTCTGAGAGTTACAGCGAGGACCTCTGGTCGGGGGTCCCGGAAGGTGTCTGAGGGTGAGTTACAGTGAGGGCCTCTGGTCGGGGGTCCCGGAAGGTGTCTGAGGGTGAGTTACAGTGAGGGCCTCTGGTCGGGGGTCCCGGAAGGTGTCTGAGGGTGAGTTACAGCGAGGGCCTCTGGTCGGGGGTCCCGGAAGGTGTCTAAGAGTTACAGTGAGGACCTCTGGTCGGGGTCCCCGGAAGGTGTCTGAGGGTTACAGTGAGGACCTCTGGTCGGGGGTCCCGGAAGGTGTCTAAGAGTTACAGCGAGGACCTCTGGTGCAAAGGAGGTGACTCCCAGCTGCAGGGGAAAGAAAAGATGCTTGCATAGGCCCTAGTGAGGGAAAGAAGCAGCTAAATTCAAACATCTGAGCAAAGCATGAGGTGAGGGGGCTGAGGGCTTAAGAGACCACTTACTGGATAGAAGGGTGCTTCAGAGGGCTTTAAACAGGGGTGGGGCATCACGTGATATAGTTCTAAGAAGACCAATTTTTAAAATGACTGAGAAGTGAAAAACAGAGACCTGTTCAATGCGGTAACACTTTGAAGGTAGACAGAGATCCAGCAGCCTCCCTCCCCAAGTCCATCTTCTTCAGTTCTCTAAAGGTGGGTAAGGCGTGAGCTGTCATACCTAAGCAGGCCAGTCAACATAAGGTCCTGCTTGTCATCAATGTGTAGGCTCAGGCCCACTGGCAAGGCCAGATGACAGGGTGTAAATTTTCCTGGAGACAAGTTCCTCTTCTGGCTGGCCCTGTGTCCCCAGCCTTTCCTTCTCCCAGTGTGAGATTCCTGGGGATATTTCTGTTTCTTGAGATCCATTGTTTCAAGAGTCTGATAGTCGAGGGAGAGGCTCACGTATCTGTTCAAACTGTTTTCCTTCCTGCCCAGACGGTTGCGTTTCCCCGCTCAGAAGTTGAGGAAGCATCATGAGAAGTGAACTGAAGAAGTGAGATGGCATTGGAAACACTGCTCAGGAGCTCTGTATTATTTCAGCCCCAGAAGGAGCGTGGGAGTAAACCAATGGCAGGAAACGGATGGATGTAAGAGGCTCGGAAGACCCGTAGACTAGACAGGCTTGGTAGACCAGATGTCTGAAGGGCAGAGTCAAGGTTTAAACAGGAGGGTTGATGGTGTTGTCATCCCCCGAGACAGACTCTTGTACACGTAGCAGTTTGGGAGTGAGGTTCGTGTCTAGGTGAGTTTTCCATTCGAGGGGAACAGTTGAGTCCAGGCTGTGCCTTTCTCTATACATACTGTATAAAACGGTGGTTTCCCAGGCTATCTCTTGCCCTCAGAAAGTCCATCTTACAAATAGCTTTTGACCCCATTTTGAGGGGAAAAGACAACTGTAGCCCTTGGGTGGTCCCACAGACCTCACCATCTGTCCGGCAGCACCCATGCAGCACAAGCTAATAACTGCCTCATTCCCGGCAACAGAAAGGGTGAATTGAGAATGGACGGGTGAGGGAGTACTTGACTGGGTGCTGGGAATCGAACCCAGGTCCTCTGCTAGAGCAGCGGATACTCTTAACCACTGTCATATCAGGGAGGCCAGGCCAAAGAACTCATCAGTCACACCAGGCCAAGGAAAGGCCACAACTTCCCCTTGCCGCCATAACATGGTGGGCGCCTAGCACTACGGTGGCATGGTGCCACTGACCTGACACCCATGGTATGTCAAGGATGGAGAGGCAGAGAGCTCTCAACGGCCCTGCAGTTTCAGCTTGGCTAGGTCCTATCTGGATCTGCACCAGGTGTTTTTTTTTTTTTACTTCACATCTGGACGCCACGCTGGAGCCTTTCTTTCAGCGTAGACCCCTGCAGCAGCCGGTCTGGGGCTGTCATCTCAGTTGCACAGTCTCCATTAACATTTACATCAACCCACTTCTGAAACCTTCTGCACTCTGTCACAGCCTCTTAGGTCACACTCATTGGCAAACCACACATATTGTACACGTAAAGGGATGTGTTTAGTGTGTGATGCGAGAGTTACTCTTCAGTAATTAAGATTTGAAGAACCCATTTTTGCCTCTGCCAGATTACCAATGTAGGCGAGACGGTCTGGCAAATACCACCCTTGAAAACACTGGACCTTGTGAACTTATTCAGTAAACTTGGTTGTGGAAAGACACAGCCATGTTCATCTATGCTTCTGGCCTGGTGCACTCGGGGCAGGAATTGTTTTAGTAGGAGGTGTTGGCTCAGTGGTTAAGAGTACCCGCTGCTCTTGCACAGGGCCTGGGTTCGATTCCCAGCACCCACATGGCAGCTCATCACCCTCTGGAATCTGCCACCTTCTTCTGATCTCCATTAGCATCAGGCACACATATGCTGGACAGATATTCATACAGGTAAACATCGGTACACAGAAAAATAGAATGAAGGAGGAGAAAGAAAGGAAGGAAAGATGGCGGGCAGTGGTGGTGCACGCCTTTATTCCCAGCATTTGGGAGGCAGATGCAGGTGGATCTCTGTGAGTTCGAGGCTAGCCTGGTCTACAGGGTGAGTTCCGGGATAGTCAGAGTTGTTACACAGAGAAACCCTGTCTAGAAAAAAAAAGAAGGAATGAATGGAGGAAGGAAGGAAGTTGTCAGTTCTAATAGGGGCTGGAGAGATGGCTCAGTGCTAAATTCATCTACTTTCTCCCTTGCTAGATATTGTGATGGGAACGAGGACAGTGGAAGGAGGTGGGTATGGGGTAGCTAGAGTACCGGGGGATTCAGGCCTGCCTGGATGGCCCTGTTTTCCTGACAACAGCAGCCTGTTCGGTCCAGGAGCTTGAGCCTGGTTTCAGCTAGGCAGGAAAGGCCCCCTTCTCTGCTTGGGGCTGTCCGGCTGTGCCTGTGGGTTGTCCAATGGCAGCGGGCAGCAGTTCCAAGGACTGCAGTTGTACCCAGGCTTCTCCACTCTTGGCTGCAGCTGCAGAGCTCAGGGGCAATTGTGGGGCCCTTCGGGCAGCTGGGACCCACTGGAGAGGGGACTCCTGCCACTATCAGTGATTAGACACACCAAGAATGACAGTGTTCATATTTACATCCACAGGTATAAAATGCGTCGCGTCTTGCATTCTGGCACCGATAGAGAATATAAAAACGTAAAAGAGACAGCAACACAGCACAGAGGTTTGCGACCACAGTCTGAGGGCTGTGCCAGGGGAGGATGGCGTCACTTCCATGTCATGGAAGCATAATTCCTGCTGGTCTCTTCTCCTGCCTGACCATTATGCAAACGAGTTGCATCCAGCCCTTCAGGCAGCAGTGGCCTCCTCGCTTTCCTGAGGGCTATTGTCAGATTGGCTGACACTGGCTTTTCTCTCCCATGTGTCCCCCCAGGAGCTGAGTCAGTCCACACCAGCCCATAGCACCCTCTGAGCGGCTTGAATGTTCACACAAGCAGTTGGCGGCAAAAGAATTTTGTCCCTGTGTTTTCCTGTAATCTTTTGACCCTTCCTTGTTTTCAAGCCAGAATGTGGGCATCTATCGACTCAGAGAATAAACATGTGTCTTTCTGAGTCAAGCTCAAATGGATCAAACCTGCAGGTAATAAAGTGTTCTCAAGCAAAGTTAATGGTTTCATCGAACACACCATTATCCGGGAACAAGATTTCCCACCACAGAGGGTCCGTTGGTGGATCAAGAGCAGCAGGCTGTGCTGACTGTTACCGAGGACATCCAGAACATCGGCTGCCAGTTTGTTTCGGATGAGGACAACAGAAACCTCGGTGACCAGGGTGACTGTCCCTGGTCGCAGGCAGAGCCTGAGGAGGCTTCGAGATGCCCGAAGTAGCTAGAGAAGGTGGCTCTGGAGTCTGCCCTGATTCAGGAGGGCTGAGGCAGTATTCAGGAGGCAGAGGCAAGTGGATTTCTGTGAGTTCGAGGCCAGCCTGGTCTACAGAGTGAAGTCCAGGACAGCCAGAGCTACACAGAAAAACCCTGTCTCAAAATAAATAAATAAATAAATAAATAAATAAATAAATAAATAAATAAATAAATAATAAAAACCAAACAAACAATTGTTAATAAAAATAAAAGTCATGGAATTATATTACTTCCAGACTCCACACTTGTTCCTTTGACTTGGGAAAATATTTTTATGTCCCTCCCCTTTCCCAAATGTCTTAAAAGACCTGTATCAGGATGGGAAACATCTTCTGAGTCCTGAGGAGTTCTCCTTGGCTTGGAAGAGCTAACTGGAGCATGTGCTGAGAGGGGCCCTGAGGAGGATGCCTCAGAATGCTGTTTCCAAACATTCTATGCATACTTTCCTCATTTATAACTACTGCAGCCATGTGATAGACAACATGTAATTCTAGACAGCACTGTATCATGTTTTCTTCCCGCATGCTATAAAAGACACAAAACCGTCAGCTTTCAGAGAACAACTGCATGGTGCTCCCTGAATTTATTCCAAGGGTTTCTTAGAGTTTACTTCCAAAATAGAAAGAACGTAGGCCGCCGTATTAGCTTGAGGAAAAGTGTTATTCTGCTGTGAGGAAATAAGTTAATTATAAGGAAAGGGGGGGAAGGTCCACATCCTTGATTTATAATATTTCCCTTATGTCTTAGTTAGGGTTTGCTGTTGCTGTGGTGAGACACCATGACCACGGCAGCTTTCTTATAAAGAAAACATTTAATTGTGGTGGCTCTCTTACAGCGTCAGAGGTTATCACGGCAGGGAGCATGGCGGCGTGCAGGCAGAGGTGGTGCTGAGCTGAGAGGCCTACATCTTGACCTAGAGACAGAAGTAAGTCAACTGAGGGAAGCTTGAAAAAAAAGAGACCTCAAAGCCCGCCCCCACAGTGACACACTTTTCCAAAAAGGCCACACCTTCTAAGAGTGCCACTCCCTGTGAGCTTATGGGGGCCAAATACATTCAAACTACCACACCTTATTTTCCCCAAGATTCCTGTAACAGTATCCAAACACATCATGCAAGAAAACTCCTTCACCTACTGGGATCATTATCTGCTTTACCAATAAGAATTTGCATATAAGCTATGAACTTTTAAAACAATTTAATCATAGAGATAGGCAGTATCTGCTCAGAAGAACCTTCTGGATTAGAAACCAGAACCCTTCCATGGGAAAAAAAAATACTTTGAAAAATCTTCCCTTTGTGGAACTTTCTGCTGAACTTGAGACTGGGATTGCCTTTGAAGGAGAAAAGTGCGGTATGGGTGAAATGGAAGTGTGATGTACTCAGAGTGGCATGTAACACCTTCATTCCATCTGCTTAGCAGGTGCTTGTGAACTAATAGTGTTGGGCTCACACATGAGCTTGCTGGAGTCCAGCTCACAGGTAAGACCCTGATGCTCTGATCTTACTGAGTAGCCAGCAAGGGCCTCACTTTTCAAGTGTATCCACCAGTGCTGTGTAATCCACCGCCTTTCTCATTCACCAAGGAGACTGGATCCTACAGATCCAGGGCGTGCCGTGGAGCTAGCCATGTCTCTAATGGCTCCCCTAGTCGGGCCCACACAGAGCTGGTGACAACGGCAGAAGCCAATGGCCACCGAGGAGCCACCCCTGCTGGCCCCATTCCATGCTGTACAGGCGGAATACACATGGCTATGAGACCTTGAACTGTAACCCCAAGCCATGTGACAGAGGTATGACGGGACTGGAAACAGGAGCAACAGACTGCTCAATTAGAAGGGAGGTTAGCTCTTATGGGAGGAGTGTGTCTGGCAGTCTTTGAATTAAGCATCAGATGTCAAAAGCCATGGCCTAATTAAAAGAAGGCCTTGCCACAATGAATGGGTAGAGGGAAGCCCTCTGATCATTCCTACTGTGTCTATAGATGAAATGTCTAGGTGGTCAGGAAAGGCATAACCAAGTCAAATTAATATTGTACCAAACATTATTGAATATTCTTGCCTTTTAATTGAATATTCTTACATATCTTAGATTCCCAGAGTTACATAACATGAATTATTCATTATTACATAAGTTATCCTAGCTCAAAATAACAAACTTATCCCACAGTTTTTGAATATCGGTAATTAAGTAGTTTGTCTAGATGGTTCTCTCTGAGGGGTCTTTCAGAAGGCAAGTCCCAGGGGCAGAGTCAGGGGCGGTCAATGTTTTCAACATTTGATTCAGTGCTCGAGATGACTTATTTAAGTGGCTGCCAGCAGGAGGCTTCCGTTCCTCACCCCATGGACTCAGCGTGGCCCCGAGTGTCCTCATGACATGGAATCTGCCTTTCCCTGGAGCAAGTGACCCAATGGCGAGACAGATGCTGCAAAGCTTCCTCATCCGACTCTTAGGACACACCCTTTCTCCTACCAAACCCCATTCATTAGAAGGCGTGACTGACCCAAACGTGGATATGAGCTTTGTCTTTTGAAAGAACTGTTGGAGAATGTGTGGACATAGTTTAAACCCTCCCCATGCAGTATCTACCCAGGATGTCACAGTCAATGCTGGCTACGTGATTTGAGAAACCCATTGCAAAATAAAAATGCAAAACTCCTATGTAGGCATTGCTAAACATTTCAAGATAGTGACAGAATATTAAATCAAGTGTTGCCTGAAATCAGAAAGAGAGAGGCCAGACCCACTGTTTAATAACTGGTAATTCTTGGGAACAGCATTTAGTATCTCTGAACCTTAACTCTGTTCTCTAGTTATTTAAAATGGGCATGACTAATGAATTAAGTTTCCTATAAGTGGGGATGCTTCATTTCAGAGGAATGAATGGAGTCATTCCTGCATGTGGCTTTCTGTGGGCATTTAGTGACACTGACATTATAATGATCTTTGGTGTTCATGAAGAGTCGGGCAGAAACACATGACCAAGGCCGGCTATGTAGCTACTGATCATAAACATCTCGAAGCAGAAATAGCATGGCATGGTATCGGCAGCACCAATATTGCCCAGCATGGACTCATCCACTCAGGAGTGTGACACATGTTCTGTAAGTTACAGAAAGAATTGCTGAGAAGATGTATTCCTAAAATGGCATGTTTTAAAGTGCTCTACCACGCAGGCCAAGGGGCTCTGTTTTAAGGAAATCCATATAGAAAGATTAAGTTTTCGTTGGCTGTTTTAAGGAGAGGCACTCATTAGCACCCTTAGAAATTGTTGCCATGATCTAGTTTCTATTAATAACTCAGTGGATGAGACTGAATATTAAACAGAAACTTTCTCATAGCAATATTCTCTTTGGGCAGCTCAAAAAAAAAAAAGTTAAGAATAGTCCTTCATGAAGCCTTCATTTTAATAACTGCAAAATAACTTTATAAAGCACTATAGTGCCAAACTGACTTTTCATCTTTTTTCATTTTTTAATTGAAAGACTTTATGTGTGTTAGTGTATGTATGTGCACCCGGGAAGTCCGGAAGAGGGTGTTGGATCCCCTGGAACTGGAGTTAGAGACAGTTGTGAGCCTCCGTGTAGGTCCCGGGACCCCAACCCCAGCCCCGCAGAGCATCATCAGGGCCGTCCACCCAGCCCCCTTCCTGTCTGCTCACACAGCTGAGCAGGACCCTGGGAGGCAAACAGCAGCCAGCCGAGCAAGCGCCAAGTCCCAGCTACTTCCCGGGAGCGCGGTGGCTGGGGCTCCAGAGACCCCAGGCCCAGCTACTTCCCAGGAGCGCGGTGGCCCCCGTCAGGAGGGTCTAATCTGTGCGGAGCAACTGGCCTCCCAAAGCAGGCCTAGCTGCTGCTCATTCGTGGGGTGGACATCTCAACAGGAAGTGCTAGGAGGACAGAGCTATGGTCTTCTCACAAATGAACCAAGGCGGGAGAGCGGCCAGCAGACACCCCCCCCCCCCCCAGCTTTGCTCTTTACCTCTAGACGGGGTCCTTCCGAGCAATACTCTTCTACTTCCCAGGGAACTTCCTTGTGTGTTCCCAACCCAAAATTAGTTCCTTAATTTGAAACAGCTATAAACAAACATCACAGATGAAATCCTGGAGCTGGGCTCTCTTCTCCACTCCCCACCCTCACACACACATACACACACACACAGACACACACACATATATACACACACAGACACATACACACGTACACACACACAGACACACACAGATATACAGACACACACACAGACACACACAGATACTCAGACACACACACGTACACACACACAGACACACACACAGACACACACAGATACTCAGACACACACACGTACACACACACAGACACACACAGATACACAGACACACACAGATACACAGACACACACACACACACACACACACACACACACACACACACACACTTTTGCCCCTGCTCTTTCCTTTGCTCTCAGCTCTTTTCCTTTGTTCACACACAAGGAAGGGCCTGCAGTGAGTTTTTCTGAAATCCCATCGCAAGTTTCCTGAAAGATAGTTCAATTTCATTTTGACAGGAGAGACTTACATTCACATTAATTCAGTCAGTTACCTCTTAGATCTAAATGAACTCCAGTGATGTCAGAACCCGGACGGTAGCTCTCCGTGGGCTTTGAGGCCGCCTGAAGCTCTGCCGTTTGTCCGTCGGGCTTTGTAGCCCACCATGGCACGGGAAGCCCCTCTTCTAGCCGACCTGGGGCCATGCTTTCTCCTTTTTCTCCTCTTCCAGTCTGTTCCACTCCTCTCTCCTTCCCCGTCTTTATTCATCTCACCCCTTCCCACCGTGTATCAACAGACTCCGGAGACTTGGCTTCCTTGGCTCACCCCAGCTCCTTGGTTTGCCTGCTTTCTTGGCCTTTCCTGGGCTCTATTGTCTAACTCCACAGGGGACCGCAGTTTCCCGTTTCCTTGGCTTTTGGCTTTCGATGGGCTGAGCAGCGAAAGGCATAGGAGAAGGCAAGTTAGGGCACGGTGGGGCATCTCACGTCCCCTTTTCTTGGAGAGGCCTTGCCAGCTGCTTTTCTCACTCCAGCTGCTCTCAAACAGCACCTTCTTGTCTCAGCAAAAATTTGCCAAGAGTTCCTGCACTGTGGTTCTGGTTTATAGGCTCTGTTTACATCTTCTCTGCAGGTTTGGTGGCACAGGAAGCAGAGGCAGGGGGATTGCCATTAAGCTAGCTGGGGCTTCATATCAAGTACAAAGCCAGTCAAGAATACATAGAAAAACAACCCCAAATAGCCAATGGTCTGGAGAGATGATTGACCAGCTAAGAGTACTTGCCCCTCTTCCAGAAGACCTGGATTCGGTTCCCAGCACCCACGTTAGGCAGCTCACAACTGTCTGTAACTCCAGTTACAAGGAATCTGACACCTTCTGGCCTCTCTGGGTACTGCACACACATGTGCATACACTGAAATACACACACACACACACACACACACACACACACACACACACACGACAGTAAACAAAAACAAAACACAACTTTAAACAGGACAACAAGCCCAGCCAAACAAACACACACAAACGGAGGACCATTCTAACATTAGCCATGGGGAGCTCCCGGCTTCTGAATGTTGCAAATGGCTACACCACCACTCTACTTAAGTTCTTGGTTCTGGTCCTTCATCACACATACAAGTTCTGGTATTTCCTCTGAAAGACCTGTAGGGCATCTTTCCCCTAATTGGATCCTGAATAAAATAGGGGTCCAAACTATAACAATGATCAGAATAAATAATAGATCAGAGGTTTTCAGGGGTGGAATGTTGCCTTGTACAGCCTTATTCTATGTTTACTTTGGTTTTTATACAGGAGTTATGTCATACAAAAGCAGCCAATGAAACTTAATGTTAATGGTCAGTTTGGGGTGTGACGTGGAAGCAGTATGTCTTACAGAGCGCTACTCCTGTATTCACCTGGAGCTTCTGTTCTTGTCTGGATCCTCCCAAGTGTGAAAAGGAGGCGTCTCTGCCCTGGCCTTACTGTTCCGTGCTTTCCAGTTAACTGGGAGACTGCGAGGGGTTTCGTTCCCGTTAGTGCACGGTCACATCAGCCTTGTGGCACTGTCTCGGAGCGCTGGTCATGTGGCCTCGGTTGTTACAGCATTGGCACTCTTGACTATCACCTAATGGCAGTGCATCCTCGTTTATGAATCCGACAGTTGTTTGTTACAGCTGTGGCTTTTAACACTTTGTGTCCAAGCCTTTAGGAATTTCATCAAAGGAATATGCACATAAACCATGATTGTGAGCATGTGTATTCCTCTGTGCAAATACACTGGATGTGAGCACACACACACACACACACACACACACACACACACACGCATGCACAGAGAGAGAGAGAGAGAGAGAGAGAGAGAGAGAGAGAGAGAGAGAGAGATCCAGATATACCCTCCATATAAATCTCAGCTGGCTTGTCCACCTTAGACTAAGAACTCCACACGTACACACTGTGGTCCGTGGTCATATATAATGTTTTCTGTTCCTAACCAGGACGCCCTGGGCGATGCCTATACACGTAGCCACGTAGTTTTATCAGTAACTGTCTTCCCATTCATGACCTTTTCCGTGGTGAATTTAACTTCAGAACACAAACTTTTACACTATTTGTCTGTCAGCTATTTTGAGCTAGCTCACTCTCCCGCAGACAGTCCTATGCGTTGCTTATGGTACGGGATTCCTCCACTGTGATACTCAAGGCTTCTGCACAGGAAGCAGCCATTTCCTTTGAGATCTTTTTCTGTCTTATTGGCACCACGTGAGATAAGGTTCTGGGCCTGGGGCAGAGATTTATGGGCTTTTGTTGTTGTACGATGTGTATGTTATTTTTCCGTAGGCCCAGGGCCTCGGACTTCCACTTTGCGATTGATCTGGGTGTGAGCGGAACGTGGTTACTGTAATAAGTCACAGCACACACTACCTCTTCACCCCCCTGCTAGAGCATGGGGCCAGGGTGAATAATATTTCTCATTCATTTGGCCTTTGCCATGGCTTGTCAGGAACTGGACTTGTGTTCATTATTCTGAGAAGTGTTCAGCTGTGAAATAAGCGCTGAAAAGATGAAATATAATTGATCCTGAGCCTCTGTGAGCTTTCAATTCCATGTAATCGAGAAGTAAGTATTTAGTGACCCAGGAAATCTTTTTGAGCTTGAAAGTTCATAGATTAAAAGTACTTATGGATTGACTCAGGCAAGAAGACTAGGAAGATCTATGTATTGACTCTGAAGTGAAGAGAAAACCTATTATGGGATGTTAATAGAACCTTAGTGATAAAGTGATTGGGGTCAGCTGAGCAGAGCTGTTTCTGCAAAAATGAGAATTTTCTAATATTAGGGTATGAGAATATATATCCAAAGTACAGGAGGTATCAATTCAAGGATTTTTTTTAATTAAAAAATAATCAGGCTTTATTCTAAACATGCTAGCTGTTTATTGTATGTTTGCTTTTGGGAATAAGACATTACACAAAAAAATTCTTGGGGCTTTCTGTAACAAGATATAATCTTTGAAACTGTGTGATAAAAGCTATGTAGGAAGTGTGAGGGACGATCCTGGAGATACTGACATTCACTTACTCATTCACCCATGCATTTAGCAAACGTTATTAATTACTTACTGTCTTGGTTAGGTTCTCTGTTGCTGTGATGGAACACCATGACCAAAGGGAACTTGGGGAGCGCCTTAGTTAAGGTTTCTATTGCTGTGAAGAGACACCATGACCACAGCAACTCTTATAAGGAAACATTTAACTGGGGTGGCTCGCTTACAGTTCTGAGGTTCACTCCATTATCATGATGAGGAGCATGGTGGTGGGCAGACAGATGCAGTACTGGGACCCATCTTGCAGGCAACAGCAAGTCAACTGACAGTCACCCTGGGTGGTATATTCTGAGTGTAGGACAAGCCTCAAAGCCCGCCCCCACAGTGACGCACTTCCTCCAACAAGGCCACACCCACTTCCACAGAGCCACGCCTCCTAACACTGCCATTCCCTTTGGGGGCCATTTTCTTTCAAACCACCCCAGGGAGGAAGAGGTTGAGTTGCTCACCTTTCCAGGTAACAGTCCATCACTGAAGGAAGTCAGGGCAGGAACTCACACAGGGCAGGAACCTGGAGGCAGAAGCTGAAGCGGGGGTCATAGAGCAGGGCAGCGTACTGGTTTGCTCCTCAGACCTTGCTCGGCCTGTTTTCTTATACAACTCAGGAGCACCACAATGGGCTGGGCCCTCCCCCATCAACCACTAATTTAAAAAATGCCCTATAGGCCTGGAAGTGCCCAATTTTATAGAGGCATTTTCTCAGTTGAGGTTACCTCCTCTCAGATGACTTTAGCTTGGGTCGGGTTGACACAAAACTACCCAGGATACCTGTTCTATTCCAGGAATTATGTTCAACACAGAAATCAGCAAGTGAGAAGCATGGTTCTGCCCTGATTGTCTCACTATAGTGAGGCTGATGATTGACTGCGTAATATTTTTAAAATACATTTTTATTAGTCCTTCAAAATGTTGCAAATTTGTTTTGATTATATTCTCCCCCTCCCCAACTATTCCTTCCCACACCCACCCCTCACCCCTACTCCCCCAACTTTGTGTCCTTTTAATCTTTTAAATCCATCAAGACCGATAGGTGCTGCCTAAGTTTTCTTGGGTGTGTAGCCTTCCGTCTGATCATGGATGACTGACCAGAGGCTACCCTCTTAGAGAAAACCAGCTCTCCCTCTTCCAGCGGCCACCATCTGCCCACAGCTCCTCAGCTAGCTGTGGGACTCCATGCCCAATTCCTCCGTCAATGCTAGGACTTTGTCTGATGTGGGCTTGCACAGGTCGGTGCATGCTGTCACAGCTTCTGTGGCTGCGTTTCTGCAGCGCTCTGCTGCGTCCAGAAGACACTGCTTCTTTGTAGGCATCCAGGGCATCTGTCCTACACTGCTCTACCCCTCCTCCTCCATAACCCCTGAGCCTTGGGAGGAGGGGGTGGGCAGGTAATCTACTGCGGGGTGATGCACTCTGAGATGGCAGCACAGTGTACTACCCCCACACAGAAGAAGCACTCTTTTTTTTTTTTTTTTTTTTTTTTTTTTTTTTTTTTTTGTCTTTGGAAGTGGGAGCGTCAGGAAGTAATGTTTTCCAGAGTGAAAAGATCTGTGAGGACACCGGGAAGTTCATTTTAATGTTGTCACGGGTGCAAAGGGCTGGCGGAAAGGAGGTGAGGACGTAGGCAGACACCAGAAGCCAAGCTTTTAAACACTTGCCACGGGAGGGACAAGCGCCCCACACAGCGGAAACAGCACACGAAAAGGCAAGGGTAGAGAGACCACAGCCATCAGAGAGCTGGAATAACCGAGTAAAATCCCTTCCCGGGGATCAGTGAAGGCTGGGCTGGGGAAGGACACTTGGCACCTGTGTGCAAGGCCAGCAGTGGATTTCCCTGAGGCTTCACAGTAAGAAAATGCAGCCATGGGTCTGTAGAGAGGTGCACTGGGATGGGGGCAGCTGGGGAACAGGATGAGTTCAGAAGATGACTCACAGAGGCAGGAATGACATTTGCTTCAGCTCCGATGACTGGGTTGATGATGGTGAGGAGGAGGAATGGAAGATCCAGGCTGTGGCTGTGGCTGGGCAGAGACAATGATTTCTCTTCGCAGGCGTGTCTCACGTATCTGTGAGATTCTGTGGACGGCGTTGAGTTCGGGCTCGAAGTGCGGTAAAAGCTTGAACACAGAGAAGTCAGCCAAGAAATACAAATGTGGACATCAGCAGTAGTGGGTGAAGTGGGAGAAATGGCGTGGAGATGAGACCCTGAAGGAGCAATGACATTTAAAGGACTGTGCCGAGATAAAGAAACGTTAAACGGTGCAGAGAAAAAGCCATGAGGATGGCAACAGAAAGACAGGGAAGCGCCACGCGGCTGGCAGTGGAGCAGAGAGCGCTGTTATATGGCAAGTGGTGTGAAACGATATCTGGATATGAAAGATCTGCAGGGACACTGGGAAGTTCATTTTAACGCTGTCATAGGCCCAAAGGGCTGGCGGAAAGGAGGCGAGGATGCAGGCAGACACCAGAAGCCAAGCTTTTAAACTTGACTGGAAGGAGAGAGCTTTGAAGACCAAGGCTCCCTTTTCAGTGAACATAAGAACTCAATTTTGTTTCTTCAAAGTTGTCGTGAGATGAAGAAGCCCTTTCTTCTGGAGGACCACGGCTCAAACTTCCAAATACTTCCACTCACCCAGAAGACTTGGTGTTTTAAGTTTAGTTATATTTTGAAAGCAAAGTTTCCCAAAAGCATAATGATAATATAATGGACTATGTCTATTCCCCAGGATTTTGACAAGCCCTACCACTCACCGATGTTATTGATACGGCGTTCACCTGGACATGCAGCACCTGAAAGGGATTGGGGGTGTAGTCTTTTGATTTCAGAAGCAAAGAATCATGGATAAGCTATGAAGTGGAGACCCAGTAGACGTCATCTCCACAATCACACTCAGATTGAAGGGGGCTGGCTGATGGGTCAGTGACATGGCTCACGGGGCAAATTCCTCGTTTCGAGAGCACCGTGACCCGAGTTCCCTCCCGGGGACCCACAGCAAGGTGGAGGAGAGAACTGACTCTACAAAGTTGTTCTTTGGCCTCCAAACATGCGCTGTAGCACTTGCGTGTGTGTGCATACACACATACACACAATAACAACAGAGAAGAAAAAGCATCCAAAAATAATATAGAAGGAAATAAAGTGTGTGAAGGTTTCATATAAATTAGTTTGGGCTATTGTAATGAAAATAATTTAGTCTGGAGACGTAAACAGCTGGCACTTACTTCTTGTGTTCTTGGAGTCTGGGAAGCGTGGGCAGATGCAGTGTCCCATGAGGGCCTTGCACAGCTCATAGGCCTGATCTCTGTATCCTCACAGTCTTCCTCTCTCATAAATGCATGAATCTCACCATTAGAGCTTCATTCTCATGACCTCATCTAAACCTAACGACGTCCCCAAGCCCCTAGTCCCATCCCACTGGGGTTAGAGTACCAACATACTTGTCTTGGGGAACAGAGGCATGAAGCCCGAAGTACCATCTATAATCTTCATAGGTAAGTATGGGCTGTATTGGAGAAGCGCATAACCCTCCGACCACTTCTACTACTGCACCCAAAACCTTGACCTGATTGGCCTTTATCTGTCAGGCTGGCCCGAAGGATCCGAACTAAATAACCCTTGGAAAATCGCTCTCACCTTGTAATATTCCTTCACAGCAGCCCACCAGGCATGGAACACTGACAGCGCTCAGTGCTCCTCACCACTCACTACACGTGTTTCAGGAAGCAGAAAGAGCTGTCCGTGTTTCTAGAAGAGATTCTGCAAACACATGCCATACAGAAGCCCAGTACAGAAGATTCTTCACTCAGGCAAGAGCTCCACCCAGGTCCTCAGTGTAAACCCTCACTCAGCATGAGTTGGTCACACTGTATTCTGGCAATGAATCTCAGTAAGAACTGGGATTTTCACAGGGCAACAGTTTAGAAAATGACAATTCAGAAAACTGACAAAGACCATGCCCAGGATGTATATTTTTGTTCCATTTGGAGACAGTTTAGTATTCTCCATCATAAAGTGAACTCATATTCATCATTATAAAATTTAAAACATTATTTAAAGCACTATGTCTTGAAAGCCCAAGTCCACGGTGTGTGAAGGGTACCATTAAAAGATGCCTCAAGTGGTTGCTGTGATAGATTACTTTACTGACTAGAAAAATGGTAAATACAAAAATTTTGAGACCCAAAGTCTTTTTGGTCATTCATTTTCCAGTATATGAAAATTGACATTTAAATGTCTTAAAGGAGGGTCATAAACCAACTTTCTAAAGTCCCCTTCCCCCAAATTGAAATCCTAGTCTCCCAGAGTGCAGGTGTGCCCTCACTCAGTGGAATCTGGAAGGGAGTTACGCTCAAAGCTAGGAAGGTCTGAAGTGAGTCCTTTCACCCTGTGGTCCCAGATTATTCTAACAGTCCTGTTCACCACCCCATCCTTTGAGCAGGACCAAAAAAATATAGTTGACCCTCCATAGCTGCAGGTGCTGTCATTTTCTGATTAAAACAACGATGACAGGACATATTTAGGAAAAAATGTGTTTGTTCTGGATATGTGCAGGTTCTACTTCCTTACTGTTATTTGCTAAATAATATAACATAGCACCCATTTGCATACCATGGATAATGTATTAAGTACATTGTCTGGAGATTGGAAAAGTGCATAGAAAGATACACGCACAGTTTACATGTAAATACTATATCACTTTTATTATTTATCCATTTATTTATTCATTCATTTATTTATTTATTTATTTATTTATTTATTCATTTATTCTCAAGACAGGGTTTCTCTGTGTAGCCTTGGCTGTCCTGGAACTCACTCTATAGAGCAGGCTGGTCTCTGAGTCACTTTTACATAAGGAAATTCTGGTATCTCTGGGGGGTACCTGGCATCCCTGGAACCAGTCCTCCAGGGTTTTAAAAAGATAACTGGGCTTCTTGATGTAGGACAAATGTCATCGACTTTGCTATCTTGTCCTGAGGCAACACTGACTGGAATGGAAGGAACCCTCAGTGATGCGACTGATAATTTAGAGCATTATAAACACTGCCAATCAAAGTGACCCAGTAGGACAGGGAGCATTTGGGACACTAGGAAAATAAAATGTTTTTCCTGTTAGAAGTCTAACATGGTGACTTGCATTTGGCAGATAAAGACTCACAAAGAAAACTGTAGTTATAAAATACATTTCCAATTCAGCAAGCTGGTAGACTTTTAAAGCAGAGAGGATCCTGAGGTACCCCAGAGAGTAGATAAATGAGAGTAATGAGAACACTTAAAGAGAGCAAAACCTTCTGAAGCCACCTAATAATCTGGAGTGCGAAGTGCTTGAACCCACAAACATGTAGTCTCAGGCCCATACTCAAGACCTGGGAATCCTTGCAAGGCTCCAGGCACTGATGTGGAAGTTGAGCCTGGCAAGAAGGCCCTTGAGGATCTAGGACAGAGTTCTCCCCTCTCTTATCTCTACTGACGTTACTGGATTTCTGGAGAACACATTTCATCATGTGTCTTGTGGGAAAGGAGGTTCTGTGTCTTTTGGTGAACGCCCTCCTTGTTTTGGGGAGTCAGGTTTCCGGTCAGCGTTCTGTCCTTCATGAGCTAATTCTTCCATGGCATAAGGTATGCTTTGCTTTGGTGTCAGACTTCTTTAAAGCCCCCTCCCCCCAGCTTTGTTTGAAGCTTAAATGATCACTGCTGTGAATGCATCAGCAAAACTTGCTTTTGGTTTACTTCATTCTCTGGAATTAAAAAAAAAATGCCCTGAGGTGTGTCTGACAATCTTAGGGCTGGGATTGTGGGCTGTTCACTACTTAAAATAAGGATAACCTGTGAAATCAATTCTTCATTAAGCAATACAGATTGAGTTTCTAGTATGCACAAAGGCTCTGGATTAAGAGTGAACTAAATAGACACAAATTCCATAAGATCTCCTTATCTTGTGCAGGGATCAAGATAGAGAATGCAGCTGGACCAATGAGCAAGCTTGCTGTTAAACCTCAACCAATGAGCAAGCTTGTTGTTAACCCTCAACTAATGGGCAAGCTTGTTGTTAACCGTCAACCAATGGGAAAGCTTGCTGTTAATCCTCAACCAATGATCAAACTTGCTGTTAATCCTCAACCAATGGGCAAGCTTGCTATTAACCCTTGCTTCATTTCCAGGGTAAACTTTGGCTTACTTTGTCCCTGAACTGGGTGGTGCTGCATCTAGGATGTTTAAGAGATTTTGAAATGCTCAGCTGTCTTTCTCTGTCTTTACTTTTCTATGGTGATACGTTGAAAGAATACAGTCATCAAATGCAAATACAGTTAGTTTTATTTGTTTGTTTAAAACAGGATTCTCTGCGTAGCCCTGGCTGTCTTGGAACTCGCTCTGAGACCAGGCTGATCTCGAACTCACAGAGATCTGTCTGCCACAGCCACCAGAGTGCTGGGATTAAAAGCCTGGGCCACCACTGCGCGGCCAGACACATTTGGTTTTAGGGACTGGAGTTGACACAAAACTCAGCTGCTTATGTCGACTAAGTGGGTCGACATTCAGTATGGAGAGCCAGTCTTTTTCACCGAGCCGTACTATGTTCTTTTCCTTGTAGTCCCTTGTCTCCTGGGCAGTGGGGTGACAAGCTCCCTGGTTACCCCTGGGAAAAAATGAAAGTGACTGCTTAAAAAGATTGGGGCAATCTAACAGTTTTTCAGGTTGATTCACGTTTCCCTGTGAGGCTTTGCCGAGATAGCGCTAACTGGCCACCACCTGAGAGGAAATAAAATAGACATATTTTATTTTATTTTTTTTGCTAGTTGAAATGACAACATGCTAAACTATAAAATGTCAAAAGAAAAAATCAGCAATTTAAATTTCTGGCAAAGGGTCTATAATTTATTTGAAGCTCAGAGTAATCTAGGCCAGACAAATCCATTTCTGGGGAAAAATAACTTATACTTTGTGTTCTATGACCCGGTGCTGGTTCTCAATTACACTGTTGTATGTGTGTTTTTATAAAGAATAACCGTTTCTTATTTTCAGAGGTTCCTTTTTTTTCTTTTCTTTTCTTTTCTTTTTTTTTTTTTTGGAGGAAGAAATTTTCTGGTGTAGGAATGTTCTTATTGCCATGGACCTGGTGTTCTTACACTGACACGTCTAATATGCAGGCCTATTATCCAGTCAGGGAGGCCAACATTTAGGAGAGTGTAAGCAGCCCAGAGCATGCAAGTGTGCTTGTAAAGGGGTATTTCTGAATTCCCCTCTTTTTATCACCAAAAGTGTTAGGGGAATTTTTTTTTATGGAGAAATTGTATTCATCTTTTTACCCTCTAATGTTCCTGTTGCTGCTTATCCACAGCTTTTTTTGGTTTTTCTGTAGCCCTGGCTGTCCTGGAACTCAGTGATCCTCCTGCCTCTGCCTCCTAAATTCTGGGATTAAAGGTGTGCGTGACCATGCCCTGCTACATACCTCAGCGGGGCCAGCCTTAGAACATTCAAAGCTAAAAGCCGTAGTATATCCACAGTGGTAGTATATCTAAAATTTAAATGAAAGTTGTATTTTTACTGTTGAGTCCTGGAGGCTGAAAATTCCATAGGAAGGTTTTAAAAGGCACTATCTAACCTGAATTTCAAATAACTCTATAAGCATTAAGTGTTGTAAGATAAAGGTCATTGGCCGAATGGAACGAATTCCCACAAGTAAGCACTGATTTTTTTTTCTTCTGATTTTCAAAGTGCTCTTTAACCATGGAAATTTTTCTTCTGCATGAAAACATTTAAAAATCACCAACTTAGTGCTTCAGGTGTGTGGTAGACTATGAAAATAGCATGATAGATGTTCCATGAGGCAAAAGAGGAAAATGGCTCATAGATGCCCTCTGAGGGGAGGAGACGTGCCAGGCTGGACTCAGAAGCCGGAGACTGGAGCCACAGTGAGCGATCCGCTGTTGCTGTGCAACCAGAGCAAGAGCGTTAACGTTTCCTGCCTGGGTTCCACCAGCTCTAACGCAGTGCAAGAATGACAGCCCTCTCCTGTGAAGGCTGCACGAGACAGCATGCCTGTGAGAGACAGCATGCCTGTGAGAGACAGCATGCCTGGGAGAGACAGCATGCCTGGGAGAGACAGCATGCCTGGGAGAGACAGCATGCCTGGGAGAGACAGCATGCCTGTGAAGCCACAGGACTGTCCTCCAGGACAGGCCATTCTCTATAAGATGGTTTCATTTTTGGAGTAGGAAATTGTGCTGGCTAGTCTTATGTCAACTTAACACACGAACTAGAGTTATCTGAAAGGAGGGAACCTCAGTTGAGAAAAATGCCTCCATGAGATCCAGCTGTAAGGCATTTTCTTAATCAGTGAGGGTTGGGGAGGGCCCAGGCCGTGGTGGGTGGTTCCATTCCTGGGCTGGTAGTCCTGGGTTCTGTAAGTAAGCAGGTTGAGCAGGCCGTGTGAAGCAAGTCTGTAATACGAATCTTAAAAGATCTTATTAATTAAAAAAACAAACAAACAAAAACCCTGGAGCCAGATATTGGGGTGAAAGCTGAAAGATCAGAGAAACAGAACAAGCCAGCCACATTCTTACCTCTACGAAATCCTCAGCCTTAAGAGAGAGACTTCCTGTTTACTCACGCCTTATATGCCTTTCTGTGCCCTGCCATCTTACTTCCTTCCTACTGTTGGGATTAAAGGCGTGTGAGCCATCATGCCTGGCTCTGTTCCCAGTGTGGCCTTGAACTCACAGAGATGCGGATGGATCTCTGCCTCCCGAATGCTAAGATTAAAGGTTTGTGCTACCACTGCCTGACCTCTATGTTTAATGTAGTGGCTGGTTTTATTTTCTGATCCTCAGGCAAGCTTTACTGGGGTACACAATATATCACTGCACAAGTCAGTAAGCAGCACCCCTCCATGGCCTCTGTGTCAGCTCCTGCCTTTAGCTTCCAGCCATTTGAGTTCCTGTCCTGACTTTCCTTGATGATAAATGATAAATAGCAATATGGATGTGTAAGCCAAATAAACCTTTTCCTGCCCAACTTGCTTTTGGGGCATGGTGGTTCAACTGAGCATTAAAAACCCTAACTAAGACAGAAATTTTCTGGGAGTGTGGAGTAAAAATGTTCTTATTTCCATGGACCTGGTTGACTGTTTTTTTTTGTTTTTTTTTTTTTGTTTTTTTTTTTTTTGTTTTTTTTTTGTTCTGTTTGGTTTTGTTTGGTTTGTTTTTTCAAGACAGGGTTTCTCCATGTAGTTTTGGTGCCTTTCCTGGAATTCATTCTGTAGACCAGGCTGGCCTTGAACTCACAGTGATCCGCCTGGCTCTGTCTCCCAAGTGCTGGGATTAAAGGCGTGTGCCACCACCACCTGGCCAGAGTTGACTGGTTTAATATGCAGGCCGCTATCACTCAGTTGGAGAAGTCAACATTTGTATGAATGTAAGCAGATAGACTTCATAAACTGGAGAAAGTGCAGCATCAAGATGTTTCCATGTCAGACAGCAGGGTTCACCTCAGCACTGTGCTCAGGAACAGATGAGTCTGAGTTTGGTCTCAAAGAATAAGTAAAGTGGGCGCAAACTAAGCATGTAGG
Source organism: Peromyscus maniculatus bairdii (assembly GCF_049852395.1). Classification (NCBI taxonomy): domain Eukaryota; kingdom Metazoa; phylum Chordata; class Mammalia; order Rodentia; family Cricetidae; genus Peromyscus; species Peromyscus maniculatus. Next base: position 64,799,632 of record NC_134864.1, on the reverse strand, counting down.
TGGGCAGATGAGGAGAGAGATGCTGCAGAAACAGAAGTTTCCTGCTGGTTATAAAACACTTGGGCAGTGTCTTCGTTATGGTTTTTATCACTGCGATGAAACATCATGACCAAAGGCAACTTGGGAGGAAAGGATTTACTCAGCTTACACTTCCACGTCGCAGTCAGTCCATCACCGAGGGACGACAGGGCAGGAGCCTGGAGGCAGGAGCTGATGCAGAGGCCTTGGAGGGGAGCTGCTGACTGGTGTGATCCCCATGGCTTGCTCAGCCTGCTATGTGATAGCATCTAATACCACAGCCTGGGAGTGCCACCACCCACTCACGTCAATCACCAATCAAGAAAATGACCCACAGCCTCTGCCTACTGTCCAATCTAGCGGGGGCAGCCTCTCAGCTGAAGTCCCCTCTCCCCAGATGACTCTAGTTGTGGCAAGTTGACATAAAACTAGCCAGCAGAGGCAGGGAATGTGAGTCTTTTGGACCAGGCTGCAAAGCCAGCTAAGTCAGGAACACCGACGGAATCTGAGTTTATGACATCTAGCCCACTCTCCTGCTTGCTAACACCGAAATAAGACAGGAGCAGGGTTCACGGCTCTGCCACTCTTCTTTATACTGATGCCGAGCGCCTCAACAAACAAACAAACAAACAAACAAACAAACACCAACTCTATGCTAGTTTAATAAAAAGCCATTTATTCATTATTATTGTTGTTGCTGGGACACACTTGTGGAGGCTGGGGGGCTGGGGACAGCTTTGTGGCATCAGGTCTCTTCTTCACTCTGTACAGTTCCAAGGATCAAGCTTAGGTTGCCAGGCTTGCCCGAGTGCTCTGCCCACTGAGCCATCTGAAAGACAAGACAAAGCTAAGACAAGAACTCCTATGGTATCACAGCATTTCACTTGTGCACTCGCCACAGAGAGAGTGTGAGCCTCCACACAGGTCTGCTGGCCCCAGGGTTAGAGTGTGAGCCCCCGCACAGGTCTGCTGGCCCCAGGGTTAGAGTGTGAGCCTCTGCACAGGTCTGCTGGCCCCAGGGTTAGAGTGTGAGCCCCCGCACAGGTCTGCTGGCCCCAGGGTTAGAGTGTGAGCTGCCTCACAGATCTGCTGGCTTCACAGTTAGAGTGTGAGCCTCTGGGTGAAGGCCAGTCCTAAGATGCCTTTGCTCTTGGGACTTGATAATTTATGTTTTCCATCTCAAACCCTTCATATAATCGTCTTTCTTTATTTCCTCCAAAGAGACCAAGGAGAAAGTAAAAAATGCCTTTGTAGTTGGTGGATTTATCAACTTTTGACAACTTTTAGAACATTTTTTATCTTTTCTCAAAAGTTCTTGGCTGATTGGCTTTATAAAAACACAGTCAGGAAGGTGAAGGGATTTCAAACCCAGTGGTGCGTCCTCAGCTCTGAGGGTTATGAAAACTAGGCTAATGGTGTTTTTTAAAAATAATTGTGACATGCTCTCGGGCCGTTTTTCACTTGGTTTTCTAATAGTTTCTTGGTTAATTTTCTCAGTGTAGATTAGATAGAGCAGCAGTTCCTAGTACTTTTTTTGGAACCACTTAAAAGCAGGAAAAAAAAAAGCCTCAGTCTCCTCCACTCTGGAGATCTGAAGGCAGAACTATCCCAGCCTAGCTGGTTCCCATCTTTCCTTGGGGCAGCAACCTCAAAATGTCCAGCCTAGCTAGGTTCCTATCCCTTCTCGGGGCAGGATCCTCAGGATTTCCTCTTCGCAGTCCTCAAAATAGTCCCACTGAGAAGTATCTTGTCCCAAACTCTTCACTAAAACCTGACCGACGTCTATGATCAAACATCCTAGGTCTGGGAATGTAGCCACGTTGGCAGAGAGCCTGCCAAGCATGTGTGAAGCCCTGGGTTCATCCTCAACACAGCATGAAACAGGTGGTTGAGCGTGTCTGTGTGTAATCTCAAGGACACGGGAGGCGAACACAGGGAGAGCAGTCACCCTTGGCTACACAGTGAGTTTGAAGCCAGTCTGTGATACAACGGACTCCTGTCTCAAAACATTTTTGGTGTTTTCCCTCCTCTTCAATCCATTGGCTTATATAGTTTATGAACCTGTCATTGCTATTTCTGCTACTTTTAGAAAGGTGGGTTGGCCAGCAGGGTTCAGAGACTGTTGCTATCCAGTTGGTGTAAGCAAACAGAACCAAAGATCAGGGCAAATTCAAGAGGTGTGTGTGTCTAAAACACGTTGCCAGGTGGCAGATCTGTATGTTGTTTCTCTGGAAGCTGAGAATCGTTGTCTTCATCATACGAGGTTGTCAAGGCCTGGGGTGGCTCCCTGGGTCACCTGTGGTGGGGACAATCATGGGGCCACCCTGCCAAGCATGTGTTACTTTATTAACAACCAGTCCAAGGACAAATTCTTACCGTTCGGGTTTCTGGGGACTGACAACTTGGCCGAGCTTTCTCTCTAGGTCTTACCCCATGTGGTCTACGGTGACTGAGGCTAGAGTCATCGTTAAGGCTCACCCCTTCACATGTCTGGAGCAGCAGACACTGGCTGGCACTCTCAGCCTGGGATACCTGGCTGGGGTGGGGCAGGGCAGGTAGGGGGAACGTAAAAGGATGCATCTCCTTTATGAGCTGGGCTGGTCACATCACATCTGCTGCATCCCATTTGTTAGAATTCAGTTGGAAGTCCAGCCTGCACGCAAGAGGAGGTCAATCAGTCAACAGCTGCCCTCGAAGAATTGGTGGTTTCTCCGCAGCTGTATCACTTTTTGGCCAGAAGAAAGACCTCTCTGCCCTTGGTTGTCCTGGTCTCTAAAATAAAAAATAAGAAAGTAACTCACCACGCAGGTTTTTGTGAAGATGAAATAAAATTGTACCCAGTACTCAAATGTGTGTTAGTCTAGACCATGATCGTGCCAGCTGAAGATGTAGCTGATGCTGATGTTGGCAGCTGGGACAATAGGATTCCAAGCAGACAGTTTGTAGAGGTGCTGGTGGCGTTTGATAAGCCCCAGTGCCGACAGGACAGAGTGACTATGTAAGGTTTGAAATCTTTGGTTCACCTTATTTTAGTGACAGTTTCCAGATATAGGTCAGTGCATCTAAACCTGGCCCCATTTATGGCAATTTATTCCATTATAGGATAAAGTAGTTAGACTCATGAGTAATAATTACTGTGTCTGCCGTGGTTTTAACACCTCAGCAAGTAATCCTCACCTCACCCCATGAGTAACTTTGATGAACACCCTTCCCACTTCCAGGATGAAGCCAGACCCAGGGTCATGTGGCTTGCCCTGAATCCCAGTGTGGGGAGGTGAAGCTGGGGGATCCTGATTCTCTAGACCGCCTACCATGACCAAGTGACTGCCAGTCATTGCCCAGTACCCAACGCTATGCTCAATATGTATGTGAGTGACAAACAATAAAAGCCTCGCACCGGACGCTGTTTTCTCTTTCGGTAAATTAGCATTTTTGTGATAATTCTTTGGCACCCAAACTTTGACCTAGGAGAGGAGATAATATGGGGAAGGACTGTTCTCTGTGCCGGAGTTCGCGCCCAGGCCCTTCCAGCTGTCAGCCTCTGCATTTCTGGTCTGCAGGACGCCGCCGCCGATCTCGCAGAGACCAAGGTGAAGGGTCAGCGCGCGTCCCCGGGTGTCCCCACCCCTCCGGGCGCTCACCGGGGGGCGCTGTGCAGCCTGCGCCTGGGTGAGCCGCGGCCCAGGAGCGAGGGGCGCGTCCGGGCGAGGTCGCCGCCCCCGCCGGGAGAGGGGAGTGGCCGCGCCGCCGCCGCCGCGCCTGAAGCCAGCGCACTCGGAGCCCGGCGGGCGGACGGACGCGGCGCTAGGTACGCGGGGCGCGCGGTGGGCTGCGCGGCGCGGGATCCTCGGCGGCGGCAGCGGCTGTGGCACGAGCCCCGCACCGTTCGTTCGGACCCGCGTCCCCCAGGCGGCGGCCAGCGAGCAGCACGCGGAGGCGGAGCAGGCGGAGGAGCGGGCAGAGCGGGCGCCGGGCGAGGTAACGCTGCGCTCCCCGGTGCCGGGTCCCTTCCCGCCCCGTGCCTTTGTGCGCGCGCGGGCCCCGGGCTCAGCCGCAGCCTGCGGCCGCGGGTCAGCGCTCCCGGGGCGCTCGTGCGGGGCGCGCGGCAGCGCTCCGGCGTGAGCCCACGCGCGCTCGAGGTCACACCGAGGGTGATCGCTGCTCCGTGTGGCTCCCGGGGAGCGGCCGGAGCTGGGGGCCGGGGCTCGGCAACTTAAGTTGCTCTCACTCCGTGATATCCGCTTCGTACCTATGGGCACCGGGGGACCCCGCTTTCCACGGGCCCACGCACCCCTCCCTTCCCTCCATCCCTCGGGCCCACTGGAGTTTTCTGGCCCTGGGGTCCATGGAAGGACATGGTATGGCTTCCTGTGGGAAGGGGAAGCGGAGGCAGAACAATGGGGCGTCCTGGGGAGTGGGGTTCAGGTGCGGTGTGCCGGGGCCGCGGCGCACGAGGAGGGGCGCAGGACCCGGTGGCTCGCCCTGCGCGTGCAGCTGCGCTCCACTCCTTTGTTCGGCCACAGCGGAGGGGGCTGCCCCGGGTCCCGTTTCCTGCCCGGGATGGGATTGATTCACAGTCCCAGAGAGGCTTGGGGAAGGGGGCGGGGCTCGGATGGAAACCAGATTGGGAACGGGAGCCCCGGAGGGTGCTGGGCAGGGTGGAGCGCTGGGGAGGGGGTTGATGAGAGTGCGTTGGAGTTAATTACAAACACAACCTTCTGTCTGAAGGCCTGTGGAGTTTATTTGCGGTGCTTTGTTCGTGCTACGGCCTAGCACTAATTGTTGCAACAAGTTCTGTTCTTCCTTGAAGTTGTAGGCTCTGGCCCTGGGAGTTTGCTGAAAGCAGATCTTGTTAGTTAGAATGGATGAAGAGCTTTTTTCTTTTCTTTTTTTTTTCCTTTTTTGAAAGATTTTGCAGTCAATCAGGATACTTGTGTACGTGTATATCTGTGCATTTCATTGTGACTCGAATAGGCAGACAACAAAACAAAACAAAACACCCAAACAAAAAACTGTGTTTTGACACATGGCTTATACCCTGGCCGACCTGGAACTCAGAGACCCGCTTGCCTTTGCCTCAGTGCTGGGACTAAAGGTGTGCACCACCACCCCCGCCTAGGGCGTGTGTAGAATCATTTTGACAAAATAGTTTTCTTCATCATCCTACAGTATAGTATGATGCATTTCCAAGAATATTTGAGGCTTGGGAACCACCAGGAAATCAGACGTTGCTAAATAAATGAATCAGATGATGTAATACCGAGTGGAGAATTCTTTTGTCCTTGGTCCTAGAAAAAAACAAAAAACAAAAAAAACAAAAAAAACACCCCACACTCTTTTTGGGGTTGGGTTTTGAGACTGGAGCCACAGCTTCAAGTGCTCTGTGATTTCCCGCTGCCTGTGGACCAGCTGGAGTAGGAGAGAGGAGAACATGCTTGACAGTGAATAGTTCTCTCTTTTTTAGGAGGAGTAAAATTGCGTGTAGTACGTCAGGCCTTAGTGAAACTGACCCCGTCCTAGACTAGAGTCGACAATCTCAGAAGGACTGGCCGAGCTCAGACTGGGAGTGAGCCTTGGGGACTGAGTGAAGGTTGCTTGTGAGCAGGGCATTCCAAGCAAAACTGTTTGGGGAGGAGGAGGCTGACATTTCCAGGCATTGATGGTTGTGCCTGTGGGACGCCGATGGAAGAGACCCAAAGTCCAGCGCAGGTTAGAATTACTGTGGTGTTAGATAACCTAGCAGCCTCCTGGCTGGGACCCGCGCTGCCTGTTGGACAAGCTGAGGGGCCACCGTGAAACCACCACGTTGGCCATTTGCTGCTAAGAGGAGCTGAAGCCGAAAGCCTTTTAACCTTAGAAGGCGAATTGGGAGCTTACTCTGGGGGAAAAAATGTTTTGTGCCCGCTAAGTGGTAATGGAAAAGAGCTGTGCAAGCTCCTGCCTGTCTCTTTGGAGGGGGGTGTGGTCAGGCGTTTGGGCCAGGCTGTAAAGCGGTGGAACATGTCCTGAAAAGCCATTGTGATGTGGAGTTGGAGTGGGACGGTGTCCAAGTGTTGCGTTGTGTGTCCTTACAGCTGACACACGGGCTGGCAAAGCACAGTGCCACAGACAGTCCACAGAGTGACTTGACTCTTTTTTTTTTTTTTTTTTAATTATCCCGCCATTCTAGACTTTCCATTCATATGAGCTGTTTTGTTAAGTGCGGTCGGTTGGATGCCTCCCAAGTGCTCTTGGGTCCATACATTAACAAAATGTAAAGCCTAGTGCTGCTGGAGACATGAATGGGAGACTCCTTAAAGAGCTAGCTGGTTTCTGGCCTCTGGCTGTCCCGGTGGATGTGGGGCTGTCCCGGTGGATGTGGGATTGTGCGATACGTCAGGCAAGAGGTTGCACACCCTTCTGGGATGAATCATCACTCTGTCAAATCTGGAGTTGAGGGCTGGCTTTCCCTGGGTGCTGCACAGCTCGGTAAAGCAATGGGGTTGGACTGACATCACTGGGGAGGAGTGTGGGCTGGGAGTGGGCCGGGCATTTGTCTAAGAAGAGAACGGTGGTGTCCTTGGCATCTCTTGGGGGTCCATGCCTGTACCACTTGACCTCCTTTTGGGGCGAGGTGTGTGTCTCTTCCATCTCTGCCCCATTGTTGGCGGCAGCTAGACATTTAGATTTTAATGGAATAGGCTAATGCTAGTTATAGTTACCGCTGAGGAGGTTCATTATGTGCAGAATTTTACAGACATCCTCTCTATATTAATCTTTAAAATAACTTGGCCAAAGGTCTCAGTTAGCCCAGGCTGGCCTAGAGCTCCTGATCCTCCAGGCTCTTCTCCCACCCCCAGGCTAGCGTTACAGACACAGCCCACCGTGCCCAGTTAAAATTATTTATTTATTTATTTGTTTGTTTTGAGACAGGTCTTTTCTTCCCAGACTCTCCAGAAATCACTATATAGTCTGTGCTGGTTGTTATCGAATGGCAATCCTCCTGCCTCAGCCTCCCGTGTGCAGAGATTGTGTGAGCCAAAGCTCCCTGCTCAGTGCATTGCCTCTTGTTCTGCTAGAGTTCTGCAGGTCTCTAGTAAGTGACAGACGTGAGGTTTGAGTGCCTGATTCTAACACTGTGTAATTGCTGGGCGTGGTGCTGTATGCCATTAATCCTCGTAATCTGGAGGCGGAGGCTGACAGTGAGTTCAAGGCCAGCCTGGACTACCGAGTTCCAGGACAGCCAGGGCTATGTGGAGAGACCCTGTCTGAAAAAACAAACCACAAACATAAACAAAATAGTGTGAATAATCATAATTTGACTGTTCACCTGAATCTCTGCAGGTTCCAAATCATTATCACGTGTATTATAATTGATCCTTCCCTAAAGCCACTGTGAAGTAGGTTTGGAATTGCAGATCCAAGGACATTACTGTTTCTAAAATATCATGGTTTGAAAGGTGTATATGAATGCTTAAAAAATACCCCACCCCACCGGGGTCTTATGTAGGCCAGGCTGGCCCAGATCTTGCTGTGTAGCTGAGGATGACCCTGAATATCTGTGTGTCGTCCGTGTCCCGTCCCCCCCCCCCCCCCCCCCGCTTCCCTCTCCAGAGTGCTCGATTACAGGCTTGTGCCGCCTCGCTTATGAGGCTGTGGAGGTTGAATTCAGGACTTCCTTCATGCTAGGCAAGCACTCTCCCGAGGGAGTTACATCTCCAGCTCTCTTGATGGCTGTGTAGTCGAGGCTGGCCTGGAATTTGCCGTCCCTACACCCCTGTGAACACTGGGATTAAAGGCGTGTGCCACCACACCCAGGTTACATAAACAACTTTATTTATAAAAAGTTAGGCTGCCAACATTTAAAAATAAGTTCTTTTTTTAAAAAAAAACACTTCAAACTGGTAGAGTAGAAGTTGACTTTATATAGGATTATCCGTTTTCTCTTTCTTGAAGTCCATTTTAGTTCTTTTTATCTTAAAGCCTTTAAGAACACTGCCCTTTGCTCCTCAGCTGAGACCCAGGAGGAATGTGATGCCGAGAGGAAGTGGGACATCAGAATTGGAAACACACGAAGCCGCAGGCTGAGGATTTTCCCAGCACATGCTCTCCGCCCGGCGGGGGCCTTTTGCGAAGACATTCTTCCGTAGGGAAGTGTCAAGGGTCTCCTTCACTGGATGCTCTGAGGTCATCACATTACTGAGCTCTGTGGGAACACACTCCACATGATTTGTGTGCTTAGTCCTTCCCCACTGGGATGTGAACTAGTTTAGACATCAGGGTGGAAGGGGGACAGAGGTGACCTGTGTCCTCGGACTGGAGCAGAGTGGTGCTGGGCAGAGAGACCAGGCCTTGGGACAGACTGACCACCAAGCCAAGTGCAGGAGCAGGATGGAGCCTTATATTGACACACACGAATTATTTATGGAGTTCTTAGATGCTCCTGGGAAGATTAAAGAAAAATCACATCCCCCCCTTATACACACACACACACACACACACACACACACACACACACACACACCATACATGTATACATACATAGACATGTTCCTAACATGAGAATTTAGAGACTGTAAATTGTGCCTTTATTTGTCTTAAGTATTTCAGCCCAGGATACTCCTGGGGTCTCCAGGGTCAATGGTGTCGCAGTGGCTTGGTCTCTTCCTGCCCGTTAACTTCTCTGACAAAGGCCACACAGGCCCTGCAGACCGGTCCTGAAGCGGTGCTTGGGCGGGTGGAGGAGAAGAGCCCTCAGCAGACGGCCCTGACGGCTTTTTGTGGGCCAGGACAGTTTTGGGTGCCTTCTTCATCAGGTTGCATTTTATTAAACACCCAGCTGAAGTGAGACCCTGTACTGGACGCCCTTCGAAAGCAATAAAGGAAACGCATCGTGCCTCGGAGGGCAGCGTCGCGGGGCAGATGGATGTTGTGGAGGTGGAGAGAGTGGCCGACATGGCCAAGGCCGCACATGCTGCCCAGATGAAAGCTGAAAATAAACAGAAGCAGGAGAGAGGAAGGACACACAGGTGCCATCTCCGTCCTGGGCTTCGTTTCCTTCAGTTACGATGATGTGAGAAGATTCAGGCCCTGCACCCTGAGCTCCAAACCTGGAGTATCAGGATCCGTTTTGTGCGAGAAGGACCGAACAACACATGGGTTCCTGCCGAGTGCTTAGCTCCGGCATCCTTCCGTCCTGTGTTCACGGTGACTGCAGTTCATCACCGCCTCCAGGGTATTTCACTGTGACTGTAGTTCATCCCCACCTCCAGGGTATTTCATGGTGAAATACTGTAGTTCACCACTGCCTCCAGGGTATTTCACTGTGACTGTAGTTCATCCCCACCTCCAGGGTATTTCACTGTGACTGTAGTTCATCCCCACCTCCAGGGTATTTCACGGTGACTGCAGTTGACCACCACCTCCAGGGTATTGAGTTTTGGGCTGTGGTGAGCAAGATACACCAAGTCCGTACAGGAGGGATCTCTCTCTTAGTCTCTTTTCCTGTTGCTGTGTTAGAATATCTTGTTTTGTTTTGTTTTTTGTTTTTTTGAGACAGAGTTTCTCTGTGTAGCTTTGGAGCCTGTCCGGGAACTTACAGAGATCCGCCTGCCTCTGCCTCCCGAGTGCTGGGATTAAAGGTGGGCGCCACCACCGCCTGGCTAGAATATCTCGACAAAGGAATTTAAAAGAAGAAAGAGTTCATTTTGGCTCACACTTTAAGGTACAGTGAGTCCTGGCTGGGAAGTCAGGGCATCGGGAGCTCGAAGCTGCTGGAGATGTTTTTTACCACAGACAAGAGTCAGAGGGCAGTGACCTGCTGCTGCTGCTGATCTCAGCTTTCCCATGTAATGTAGTCCAGGGTCCCAGCCGGAGAGATGCCGCCCACAGACCCACGGTGGATGGCTCTTTCCACCTCAACACAGTCAAGGTAATCCCTAGACGTGCCCAGGGGCCCATCTTCCTGGGAATTCTGGATTCTGTCAAGTTGACATTAGCCATCACCTTCCTAGTCCATGTTATGCTCTGGGCTATTCATGATATTGTTCCCTGAGTACTTGGTTTATTATTATTATTATTATTATTATTATTATTATTATTATTATCATTATTATTATTATTATTATTAGTGCATGCATGTGCACAGTACGTGGCATAAGTTTTTTCCCATCCACCTTGACAGGGGCCCAGGGATGAAACTTAGGTCACAGGACTTGTGTGGCAAGCACTGAACTATCTACTGGCCTTGGGCCACTTTCAAGGAGTGAGTTTTAAGGATTTGGAGAGAGCACCCACTTTGGAGAGAGACTCCCCCCTTCCTCGTTTACTTTGTCACTAGGCCTCAGACTTCCTGTGTGTGCCCTTCCTTGCCCGGCCCATGGCTGGGAAAATGGGTCAGTCTCTCTCACTTCATCCTCCTCGTCTGGATTTTGTGCTCAGCTCCCCAGGCCTGGTTCTTATCATCACAAGACTTGGTTCTGAGAAGCCAGGCCCTGGCTGGGGGCCTTCCTTGTCGGTTCCTCCAGGCCCCCAACCTCACCTCGCTTTCTGCAGGAGTTGGGTGCTGTGGAGGATTGTGGGAGCTTACATGGCTCTGGTCTTCAGTGTACCCGGGGGAGTGTGCTGTAGGCAGTGCAGGGTGATGTGAGCGTGAAGTGGCGGTGCTGGCCTTCGAGCGGCCTGGGAGCAAAGTCGGGCAAAGGGGCGTTAGTAGAATTTATTGTTTTTTAAGTTTTTAAACTTATTTCAAAAGAGAATCTGGGTGATTAGATTTTATCCTTCACGCAGTTATCACAAAGATTACCCCTTAATATGTCATAAAAATGTCTGGGGCTAGTGGTGTAGAGTCCTTGCCTAGTGTAAAAGGAGTTTAACCTGTGGTGTGGGGGGTGGGGGGCAAACCAAATCACCCCAGTCTCTTTTAAATGAGGCAGTCCCATCCACTGGGTAACCCAGGCTGGCCTTAGGCAGTCTCATCCACTGGGTAGCCCAGGCTGGCCTTAGGCAGTCTCACCACTGGGTAACCCAGGCTGGCCTTAGGCAGTCTCACCACTGGGTGGCCCAGGCTGGCCTTAGGCAGTCTCACCACTGGGTGGCCCAGGCTGGCCTTAGGCAGTCTCACCACTGGGTAGCCCAGGCTGGCCTTAGGCAGTCTCATGCACTGGGTGGCCCAGGCTGGCCTTAGGCAGTCTCATCCACTGGGTAGCCCAGGCTGGCCTTAGGCAGTCTCACCACTGGGTAGCCCAGGCTGGCCTTAGGCAGTCTCACCACTGGGTAGCCCAGGCTGGCCTTGGGCAGTCTCATGCACTGGGTAGCCCAGGCTGGCCTTAGGCAGTCTCATGCACTGGGTAGCCCAGGCTGGCCTTAGGCAGTCTCACCACTGGGTAGCCCAGGCTGGCCTTAGGCAGTCTCACCACTGGGTAGCCCAGGCTGGCCTTGGGCAGTCTCATGCACTGGGTAGCCCAGGCTGGCCTTGAACTCGAGCTTCCTTTGGCGGTCTCCGGAGTCCTGGACTTACCCAGTCTGAGAATTCAGTGTCTTTAGATAGCTTAGAAAACCGAATTGAAAGAGCAATGGAAGAGACTGCTAGCTGTTGGTCTTAGGTGTCACGGACCTATTACTCTCCTTCCCTGATTTTATGAAGGATTTTCAGGCAGCGACCTAAAAAACCACACACAGACACACACATACACACAGAGACATATACCACACACATACCACACACACACACACACACAGACACACACCACACAGACACACAGTACACGCACATACACACACACAGACACCACACACACACCATACACACACACACACAGACATACATATACACACAGACACCACACACACACCACACAGACACACACACACAGACACCACACACACAGAGACACAGACATACACACACACACACACACACAGACACCACACACACAGAGACACAGACACACACCACACACGCACACACAACTGATTACAAGGTTCCTGCTGTCGCACTCACAATTTCCAGTTTATCATCTCTCCCGCCCCCTGCTCCTTCCCTTCAGGTTCTGTGCTGTAAACCCCCAAAGAGCTGTTTGGAGTGTTCAGATGGGAAACATTGCTTGCTTCCCAAGCTGACCATTTTCCCCCTTGAAAATGCTTCAGAAGAATTGCCAATGTTCATTCATGTTAGAGCCAGGGCCAGCTGCCTTGAGGAATAGCTTAATTTTCATAAACATTGGGTTTGTGCCAGTTTGCATTTCTAGCTATATTTTCAGTCCTCACAGAATCTACTTATATTTGGAGTGGGAACCGTGGTTTTGAATGAGCACTGACATGAGGAGCCCTGCAGGAAAAAGTTCTCATTTGCCGGAAATTTCCAGGGTGTGGAGATGAATTCACAGAAGCGTGCGAGCTGCCGCTCTGGGTTGGACTTGGGGCTTGTTCCTGCAGTGATCTGTGACATCTGGGGAAGGAAGAGCGGTGCAACTTTAGATCCAGGGTCCGGGGTGTCTTGAACGTCTCTAGTAGCATAGTTTCTTAAACACGTCCCAGACCTCTCACTTTCCCTAAAGGTAGAACTTGGGAAGTTGGTATTTGGATTGGGAATCCCGGTTCCGGAATGGTGTGGTTGAGAGGCGGCTGGGACCCAAGGGTCATGACGGTCACTCCTCTACTGTACACATCCAGGCTCGTAAAGTTGTGGGGCTGACAGATCCAGGAACGGGACCCCAGCCAGGCCTTTGACTGGTTGCTTTCTTGCTGTGGAGATGGCTCACTGTCCCCAGATCCATTTAAATCCATGCCTGGCTTGGCTGTTTTTTGCTAAAAAGCGTTCTTACCACCCACGTCTCCATTTTCTGCGACCCTTTACCCACTTAGTTCTCCCTGCATTCAGCTTGCTCTCTCTCTTCAGATCCTTAAGCCTTTATTCTGGTTTAGACCTTTCAAAGCATTTGCCCAAAATAGGTTGTTCCACAAAAAAGAAAAAAAAGTAGTAGAGTGGAAAAAATAAAGCTCATAAATTCCATAAAAAAGGGTTCCTTGGCCAGTGTTGGCACTGCTCCGTTTGAAGTACGTCTTCCTTGCAGGAAGACCTCCTGGTCTTGTGGATGTCGTGTACAGTGAAGTCCGCAGAAGGAGCTGTGGCTGCCACACATCCTGACTGACGGACGCCTCCAGGACGTCTTGAGAAATCTTGTTTCCGCACAGCTCTGCCGGGGTCACTTCATTGTACATCTTTAGACCCCCGGCTCTCCGACTCTGCGGAGAATGTGTGTCCTGCACCAGCTTACGCTGGAAATAGCGCTGTGTGTCCACCATAGTGTATGACGGGGATGCACACCGTTTTCCACGCTCTCCAGTCCGTGTGTCACACACAGCTGCCCCATTGTGTCTCCTTTCAGGTTAATGTGTGTGCGCGCGCGTGTGCATGTGCGTGTGCGCACGTGTGTTTGCATGTGCATGCGTGTGTGTTCGCGTGTGCGTGTGTGTGTGTGTGCGCGCGCATGTGCGCATTGGTTTGTGTGTGTGTTTGCGTGTGCGTGTGTGCATGTGCGTGTGTGTGCGTGTGTGCATGTGCATGCGTGTGTGTTCGCGTGTGTGTGCATGTGTGTGTGTGCATGTGCATGCGTGTGTGTTTGCGTGTGCGTGTGTGCATGTGTGCGTGTGCATGTGCGTGTTCTCCCACATCGCTGTGAGTGCCCCACCCCTACCTTTGCTCCGCCCTCAATTTTGTGTTACCGGAATTGCCTGTATTTCAGCAGAAATTCAGGAGATTCGACTGCGGCTTTTATGTTCGTGGCTCACTGCCACACATGTGATAGACCTCTCCATTTACTTCGTTTTTTTTCACATCTCCCTGGTGAAATTTAGTGCGCAGTTTATGTGTGAAAGTCTTTCCTATCTTTGAGATTTCCCTGGGTGTTCATGGCTCCCGTGGTCATTGTGAGGGGGTCGTTTAGTGCCTTTGTGACTGCCGTGTTCGGTCAATCAAGAAGGGATTGGCTTTGTTCATAGACGGCTTTAGGATGATTGCGCTCTTGCCTCACCGGTACTTGCTTTGGGAATCTGAAATCAGGTGGCTTTCAGTAGAGCAGGAAGTAACTTCAGCATGCATTGGAAATGTCACATTTCATTTCAGTTTAAAAACTATATACTTTTAGAAGTAAGGGAAGGTGACCTCTAGTTATTTAAATACATTCATTGGTTTATTCATCAATATTTGGATGCCTGCTACAGGGTCATAATAGTGAACAGAGATGATGTGGTTTGACTTCCGTGGAAGAGTGAGAGATTTGGTTGTGGAGATGAACACAGATCACCACATCTCTTTCCTCCTCTTCCTCTAGTCCAGACTGACATGGAACTCATGCTCCTTCATCTCCCCCTCCCCCCCCCCCCCCCAGTGCTGAGAGTGGCCGGTGCTACAGCCTTGGCACAGAGCCATCTCTCCTTGTGACAGTGGTCTGAAGGAAAAGGACAGGGGCTGGAGAAGAGGCAGATGGCGGGAACGGGGTTGAGGTTGGGGTGTGGAGAGGGTCTGTGTGAGGAAGTGAACATTCACCGGGCTACCTGAAGGATGGTTTAGTATTGGAGGAGGAGCAGGATTGAATAACTCTGTAGACAGTGGAAAGGAGGTGTCTGCTGGAGAGAGCCCTCGGCAGGAGCCCACTGATCTTCCAGAGGGTCAGGTGGCTTACAGCTGCCTGTCACTCAGCTTCAAGGAATCCAACACCCCCCTCCCCACCCCCGCACCCCCGCACCCTCACACACGGGGCATATACTCAGAGACGCACATACACAAGAATGAAAAGTAAATTAGAAAAACGAATCAGACTGCGGAGCCCCGAGGTGTGTTGTTCTGCATGGAGGGCTGAGGGGGGCTTCCGTCCTCACTAAATCAGGTCGTCACTTAGTAAACTGTGGCTTGAGGTAAGCCATGTGGAGGCACTGGTTCCTGGCCAGTGTGAGCTTCTTCCCCAAACAAACAAATCTGCCTGACTAGGGAGAGGACTGCTCTGTGGTGCAGCCGGACACCCCATTTCCAGGTTCCCTGCCCCCCAGCGCCTTTAGTTCTGACAGGCCCCCCGGAGCTTGCCTCATGCATGGCCTGTTTGACTTTATGACGGCGTGAAAGTGATATGCATCCAGTGGAAACGGTACTTTGAATTTTGATTTTTTTTCCCAGGCTAGCAGCAATGTATAGCTTGTCGCTCTGTCTAGATGAGGGACCGAAGAGGAGCCATGATGACTCCCCTCAGCCACATGGGACGCAGGGTGGGGAAGTAAAACCTGCAGTAACCTGCAGCGTCCTGCGTCGCTATGCTGGGAGCTTCTGGAGGCGGCTGGGTATAGTAAATGCAGTTTCGGCTCAGGATATTTTTAGCTTCTGGTGGTGTTTGGGGGACTGAGATCCATCATTAGTTAAACAATGGTACTGCTGCTGCTATCACCACCGACCTGTCTTCTGTTGGGCGTCTGAGATCCTGTGAAGCAGTTGTCTTCGTTCGGAGGTCAGGTCTGCTCCTTTTGGGAGGGTCTCAGCAGACCCAAGGGCCGGGCGGGTGGAGGGTGGAGGGTGATCTGGATTCTGCTGACATCCTCACGCCTTGTTCGCCTGGCACAGCGGCTCTCTGGTCATCAGGTCTTTGCACTTGGGGCACCCCCGTTTGAGCTTTCCTTTGAGTCTAATCTTCCTAAGGGGGAAGCGGAGTGATGCACTGGTGCTGGTCCAAGCATCCGCTTTGACCCCTGGCTTTTGTATTTGATGTTGCTGGCCTGTGTCTGTGGACTTCCTGTTGCGTCGGTGTCTGCCTGGTTCCTCATCTGCAAAATGTGGTACAGAGTCTTCTCTGGGCCGTCATGGGGATTGTGTGAGGAGTGTGTGTGTGTGTGTGTGTGTGTGTGTGTGTGTGTGTGTGTGCGCGTGCACACACATGTATCGTGTTAGTCCAATGCAAGGACTCTATATTAGTTCCTATCACTCAGTCTTTTTGAGAGTGGATTGCTAAGGCTACTCCTCCCTCAGATATTCACATCTGTTTGACCCAGGATGTGTGCATAAATCATGACCCGCAGAGACGGGACGGGGATGCAGGAAGAACCATGGCCCAGGAAAAGTGTTGCCACGATTGTTAGGACAGTACACTGGCAACACTTGTTAACCTTCCATTGTTTCTTCCCTGGCCACTGATAACAGGATACAACTCTTGGGGAAAGGAGAGACAAGCTAGCCTTCGTTCGGATGCCGCAGGCTGAGGGATGGCAGAAGGCTGGGCGGCCTGGCGCGGGCAGCGTCCACCGGGGGAGCGCCTGGCCCTGTGTTTAAGAGCCGCAGAAATGCGGTGGTGTTCACCCGTGTTCACACGGCCCCCACGGAAAGCTCCCCAGAGTCTGCGGGTGGGCTGTGTGCGTTGGGAGCCCCTCTTACTTGGAGAGGTGCTTCTGGTGTCGCTTCTCTGTGTTCCCCTAGGGCTCCTCGTCATCCGCCGCTCCTTTGCGCTCCTCTCTTCCTCCTCCCTTGAATGCCTCTCCTTCCAATGCCTGCCTCTCTCTCCACTTGCTGTCCTGCAGGAATGATGTATGTGCCCAGAGAGTAAATTTGATTTCTTACGCCATGGTAAAAATATTTTCACTAAATATTTTATTCAAGTGGCCCTTTATTTAGTCACACCTAGAACCAGCAAGTGAAGTGATGAACGAATTGAGCCCAAGGTTCCAAGAACACCCAGTGTCCTGGAGGGTTGGGTTCCGAAGGGAGGGTGGCCAAGGGAGTGCTGGGCTTGAGTTTTCCTCTGTGCCCACTTACGTGGGGTTACTCTGCATTGCCGCCATTGTGCGTGTGTTGGAAAATTTGAACTTTTCCGCACTGGTAGAGTAGAATTCTGGAAAATTACCCAACGCATTTTCACAAAGAAACCATGCCAAATCTGATAAGTTTCCTCAAAACCTCATCGCTTTTCGTTTCTTTCATGGAGCGTCCATCAAGCTTCCCAGCCTCTCTTCTCTTTCTCTCTTTCTGTAACTGTGCGTTGAGAAGTGCTCTTTTCTATTAAGTTTATCTACAGGAATCGATTGTTAAGTGGTTTCTCAGAATAATCCCGTCAGGCCTCAGAGGTACGTGGGGAACGGCAGTGGAGCCTGGCGTCCTGAAGATTTGCTTGCTGGAGAGATACTGCTGATTTCAGGGAGATTGCAGTTGAGTTGGAGATTTAAATAAACAGAAGTAAGGCCTGCGTTTGAAACTTTGCTCTGTAATTTGTTGTTCATCTGGAATTTGAATGTAGCAAATGTATTTACATTAGTTCCGTCTCTGTCTTAAGTCTGTTGCAACCACAGCAGGGTCAATACGATCAATAGTGTGATCATAACTAGGATTGATTGCCTTTCAAAAGTCTTCATCATAATGATTCTGTTTGAGCATGACAGCAGGTGCAGGGATGTCTGTCTGTCTGTGCTCCTCGGTGGGTGTTATCATAGAGCCACGTAGGAGTTGGCATGTCTTTGCAGGTTGACTTCCTGAACTCTGATTCTATGGTGTTGAGTTCAGCCTGGGCATGGCAAGGCTAAGATGTGAGCCTTGAGGAAATCACAGTGACGGTGTGAGTTCACCTTAATGCTTGGCAATTTGAAAACAAAACCCAGATGTAGGGAAGAGCTGAAGGCAAGCTGTACCATTCTGTGCCTGAGGGGGTGACCTGCTTTGTATCAGTGGCCCTGGAATGTAGCTCCTGAGTAGGTTTCTGTTGCCCCAGCAGTCTGGGCCGCCAGTGGCTACCTGGTTCACCTTCGCCTTGTGTGATCTCTTACAGCTTACAGCGTTTAGCCCCAGCTTGTGGCTGGTGAGCTTTTCTTCCTGGAACTGTCTGACTTGGGTAATGATGCCCCAGTCCTGCAATTGTATACTGTTTATGTTTAGTTGGGTTTCTTGAAATAATCAGTTTTGAGGGTCTCATGCTGAGTTATAAAGAATAATTGGGTGGAGGGGGAACTGTCTTTGTGAGAGTTTGTGTTGGGATTGCAGCAGATAGAGCGAGGAAATGGACTTAGGGACTTAGGGCTTCTCTAGTACACCTCCGGCCTGTCCCCAAACCATCCACAGAGTATGAGATTATGAGAACTCTCTTTGGATATTTTATATTAGAGAATAGCTTTTAAGAACATTACACAGAGTTTGGAAAGTAGATTACAAAAGATGCTCGTCAGAGACTGTGACAGCTCATACCGACCCACAAAGGCCCAAGCCAGACAAAACCCGGGCACTGAGAAGGGGAGGGAAAAAGTCCTACTCTAACCAAGAAGTGATTTGCAATTGATACCTGCTGGGAGAGGGGAACCTCTACAATGGCGCGCCACTGGGTGTGTGAACCAGCTACTCTCCAGGGAAGGCCCCTGGGTAGCTGGCCAACACAAAACTAATTGTCTGTCTGTCTGTCTGTCTTGTGTGTACCCTTTTGGTTTCCTTTTCTTTTGGTATTTTTTTGTCTGATTTTTTTTTAATTTGTTTTGATTTTCATTTTCTCGGTTGGTTTTGCTTTTTTGAGAAATAACATGAAGTTGGATGGGTAGGGAGAGAGGAGTAATTTGGGATGGGCTAGGAGAGAGGAAAGAATATGATGAAAATATATTCTATGAAAAAACAAATTTTTAATAAAAGAATTAATAAAACATATTTTTAAGCCTATACCCGGTTTGGGGATGCCACTCAGTTGGTGGAGTACTTATCTGCCATTTGGGAGGCCCTGGATCTGATCCCCAGAGTGCGTTAAAGTAGGCGTGGTAGTTCATGCCTGCATTCCCACCTTAGGAGTTAGAGGCAGGAAGTCAAAGTCATCATTGAATCCATTGATCTTGGATTTGATTTTGATAGTGAGTTGGAGGTCAGCCTGGGATACGTGTGACCCTGTTTTTTTTTTTTTTTTTTTTAGCATAGCACCTTAAAATGAAAAGTATAGTCATTTCCGAGTAACCCTTCCTGACCTGCGTGTATCCATTGAGGGCAATTTCTGTGTTGCTGCTCAGTTTTGAAATGTCATTGTTTTGAATTGTCACACAGTGAGGTGCTTTAGTACGCGTAACTCTGTGTGTCATGTGTCATGATCAGATCTCTCACAGCAAACCACTGAGAATGAATGATGCCGCACAGCTGTCCAGACACATCTCAGAGCAGCCTAGGAGTCCGTTGGCTGCTGTAGTTTCTTTGGCATAGTCCTTTATTTGGGGGCACTTGGGTTGGTTTGCTATCACAAATGATCCTGTGGATGACCTTTTAGCGACTGTAATGTCTTCCACATTTTGGGTGATTTTTTTACCAACAGGGACAGAGAATGAGGTGACTGTAAAGATTTCCGTGAAGATTTCCATCATGTTTGGGTGGCACAAATGGACTGGAGGGTCAGGGGGAGTAGAAATATAGGAGAACACCCGTTTCCGGCTTGCGTGATGTTAGCACAGACAGGGCTGCAGGGGACCGGTTCCTTTTGGTATGTGTAGCTCATCCAGGAAGCGAGGGAGTTTCAGCGCACTGTTGAATTGTCCGCTGTTGAATTGTCCCACTGGAGCCTGGGGAGGGGTCAGCGTCTGGGGTCCAGATAAAGGGATCTTGATGTCTAGGTGTGGTTCCAGCTGTAGATAGGATTAAGCCTCGGATACGTGACTAGAGCCTGGACTGAGAAGAGAAGGTGCATGACAGGACTCTGGGGATCATGGTCTTGTGGGTAGAGGAGGAGGAGGAGCTACTAAGTGGGGAAGGGTGGTGTCTGTCCCAGGTGGACTGTCAGAGACCTTAGGTGTGGGTGAAGGGACAGGCAGTTGCTGTAAGGGGCTGTAGGATGCTGTCAGTTTGCCAAGGTTTCCATAACTAAACGCCACAGGGCAACTTAAATAACAGACCTATTCCCTTATAAGCTAGAGGCTAGACGTTCTAAACCGAGATGTCAGCAGGCTTCCCAAGATCTCTTTTAAGGCCTTTGGAATGGCTTACAGATGGCTGCCTTGTATTCCCGCTGGGTCATCCCTTGATCTGTCTTATCTGCCACCTCTTCTTTCTAAAAAGATATTTTATTTTATGTGTATGGATGTTTGCCTGCATGGATGTCTGTCACTCTGGGCCTGGTGCCCAAAGAGGCCAAAAGTGGGCATTGGATCCCTCCCTGGATTCCCAGCACCTAGAGATGGTTGTAAGCCACTCTCTAGGTGCTGGGAATCAAACCCAGGTCCCCCAGAAGAGCAGCCAGTGCTCTCAGCTGCCGAGCCACCTCTCCAGTGCTCCGCTCCTTCCTGTTGTAGGGTCTACCCGAATCCTCCCCTTTATTGTGAAATACCCTCTCTCCAAAGACAGTCACAGTTTATGGTACTGGGACTGAGCGCTTCATCAAGTGAACTTTGAGAAAACAAGTCTAGCCAACATACATGGTCTGTGAGCCCAGAGACCTACCCTCGCCTACACCTCTACACTGCTGACGTCTGGCTCTTCTTGGCCCCTCTGGCCCCTCTTGTTCTTTCCCAGTTCTGTACATTTGCATCTTGGCCCTTATCACGAACTCAAGTTCATCTGTCTCTCTTCAACTCTTATTCAGTCACCGCTCCATCTCTTGTGGCAAATGCTTCGTGTCCCAGTCATAAAATGTGTGTCAGTTGCCTGGTGGTGGTGATGATGGCACACGCCTTTAATCCCAGCACTTGGAAGGCAGAGAGAGGCAGGTGGATCTCTGAGTTCGAGGCCAGCCTGGTCTACAGAGCGAGTTCAGGACAGCCAGGACTACAGAGAAACCCTGTCTTGGAAAACCATAAAAGAAAAAAAAAGTTACATCAGGTGAACTGTCAAGTGTATTTGTATTTGGTAGCCTGGAACCACCATGGGACCCCGGGCTCGTGGTTTCTCTTTCTGTGTTCCTCAGTTTGTGGTTGAAAAGAAAAGCACTGTGGGAATGTCAGTTTAAGTCCAGGTTCAATACAAACTTTGCGTCTGAGTTTTCCTTATATTTCACAAGTTAGTTTTTTTCCTCCAGAGTTTGGCTTTGAGTTCCTTTTCCTTTTAGGAGCCACTTTAGTTAAAGTTAGGCTGAGTGGGGTTGCAATCCCAGCAGAGTCTGGGGCAGAATTATTTCAGTAAGTATGTTATAACTGACACACGTACTGTCTCTCTATATATGCACACACAGACACACCCACAGACACACACCCACAGACATACAGAGACACAGTCAGACTTACACACAGACACATACATAGACAGACACACAGACACACACAGACACACACACAGACACACACAGACTTACACACAGACACATACATAGACACACACACAGACATGCACAAACATACACAGACACACACACAGACACACACAGACACACAGAGACACACTCAGACTTATACACAGACACATACATAGACACACATACACACACACACACGGCATGGAGAATTAAAGCTTTGTAGGTATTAAGATCCTGTCTGATGCTAAGCTGGATACCCAGACACGCATATTAATAAAGGAATCAGAGTAGTCATAGAGTAAACACTAAGTGTTTGGTTGTTCCAGGTTTCTGATGTGTGTGTGTTCACCTAGAAATGAAGGATTTCTGTGATGTGTATGTGCGTTTCAGACGGTCTTCTTTTACTGTAACAGAATAGCTGAGCCTGGGTAATTTATTTAAAAGTCTTACTTCAGCTCATCATTCTGGAGATCCAAGAGCATGCTCCAGCATCTCCTTGACTCATGGCAGAAGGTGGAAGGCACGTGAGCCCACATGGAAGAGAGGGGGGACAGGGGAGTGATCCTGCTGTGTATCAGCCTGGTTTATAGGACCAACCTGGTCTCAGGAAAAGCTGTTAGTGACCTAAACACATCCCAGCAGCCCACCACCTCTCCACCACCTCTCCACATTGCTACAAGGGGCATTGAAACCTCACGGTGAATTTTGATCGGGACAAGCCATATTGAGACCATAGCAGTGAGTATAGATGGGTTTCTTTATCCAGTAGTCTGCTGAAATATATTAATATTGTTTCTACATGAAAAGTCATAGCTTTTTGAAAATTTGCCTGGGCCTCATGTCATTTGGATGGAGCCCCCCCCCCCCATTCCACCCCAGTATTAGGAATTGAACCCGAGGCCTTCACACATGCTAGGCACATGCTCTACTACTGAGCTGAAGGTCCTATTGTTCCCAAGACATTGAATATCAGATTTGCAAGTGAGGAGAAGTCATAAATGGATTTACTGTTTGGCTACTTAGAGCAAGGACACCCACATTTTCCTGAGGTCCTTTATAGTCCTTTGTAGAGTGTGAAATTTTGTTTGAGGGCAGTGTTGATCCCTGTTGGCCCTTGTAAAGATGTAAAGTTTTAAGTATAAAATTCAAATTTACTTTTAAATGGCAATGTTATGTGTTTGTTCTTTGAATCTTTAAGAGCTCGCCTATAGCATGACATGTGACCTTCTGCTCTTGACTCTATGCTCGGCTGTGGATTTGAAGTGTTATTTTTGTGCTTAAGTGACTTGAGCACTTGGGACTATACATTTGGAACTGAGTAAATATGGCAGGGTAGAGTTTTGAAAGGCCGGTTCCACTTTTAGCCGAACAGCGTGCCGGCACCCTTTTCTTTAATTGTCTAGGCCACAGCTTCAGACAGAGGTACGTGTGCCAAGTGCGTCGGCACAACCTGAAGTCCCAGCACTTGGAAGTTGAGGTCAGCCTGGGCTACATGGTGAGTTCCAGGCCCAGCGTGAAAATCTGTCTCAGGGTGGAGACGGGGAGGAGAGAGGAAGTTCTTCCTGTGTAGGCCAGGCTTGCACACCCCCCGGTCGCTAGGTTTCCTGGGTTTTAATTGTCTGATTTCTTCATTTCATCCCATTTGGATTGCTCCAGTTCTTACGCCCAGGCTGCTAGACTGGAGCCAGCTGAAGGCCTTGCCGCTGGCTTGTGTCTGCCTTCCTGACAGCAGTGCCTGTTTGAAAAGCCCGGTTCTGCCCGCTTTTCTGCAGTGTGTTCTCTGAACAGCTACACAAAGCAGCCCTCCCTGTTAGTCAGTCATTGTCCCAACAAACTCAGACTGTGACTTCAGTATTATTTTCTGTCTATGCTGTCATTTAAATCGGAAATGTAGCTGTCATGGTTTCATTTCCTCAGACCCACCAGTGACTCTCGGCTTGTGGTCTGGATGAATTGTCATCAGTAACACTGCAGTGTGGACACTGGAGATGAGGCTGTCACGGTCCCCTCGGCTCTCACCTGCGCCCTGACAGCTAGAGGAGCCCCTTTATTCTCAGCTCCCTTGCCCAGCAGGGCTGTGACTGGCTGTCCTCTTCTGCCATTTTACATAGTGAGTGTTTGTGAAGTGTGTTTTACACTTAAGGGCTTTGAAGATCCTTTCTCTGGGGTCGCATCCATGTCGCCCTTTGTCATCCAGG
The DNA here is from genome assembly GCF_049852395.1 of Peromyscus maniculatus bairdii. Taxonomy (NCBI): domain Eukaryota; kingdom Metazoa; phylum Chordata; class Mammalia; order Rodentia; family Cricetidae; genus Peromyscus; species Peromyscus maniculatus. The sequence goes on along the minus strand of NC_134864.1, from coordinate 64,776,231 downwards.
TCATCAAGGTCAACTTTTACCATTTTTCTGTGACTGATCTGATTGTGCCATGCCAACCGCTGTAGTGGGTTTTTTTTTTTTTTTCCTTCTTGTTTTGTGTTTTTCTCTTTTGCTCTTTGTGGGGCCTGCCACCCAGCTCCCAAATAAATACACAGAGACTTATTCTTTCTTATAAATGCCTGGCCTTAGCTTGGCTTGTTTCTAGCTATTTTTCCCAATTTAAATTATCCCATCTACCTTTTGCCTCTGGGCTTTTATTGTTCTTTATTCTATATACCTTTTTTTTTTTTTTTTTTTAACTTCTTATTCTGTGGCTGGTTGTGTAGCAGCTGGGTGGCTGGCACTGGAGTCCTCCTTTCCTCCTCTTGCTCCCTAATCTTCTGTTCCCAGAGTTCTCCTTCTGTTTATTCTCTCTCCCTGGCAGCCCCGCCTATTTCTCTCTCCTGCCTGGCTATTGGCCGTTCAGCTCTTTCTTAGACCAGTCAGATGTTTTAGGCAGGCACAGTAACACAGCTTCACAGAGTTAAACAAATGCAGTGTAAAAGAATGCAACACACCTTTGCATTATTAAATATTCCACAGCATAAACTAATGCAACACATCTTAAACTAATATTCCACAACAAACCACTCTCCTGCTAATTGCAAATGTAAATCCCATCTCCATATTCTACATCTTGAGGTGAAGAGGTTGTGTGGTGATTGATTACTTTGCTGTTAATCGTTGACCCAACTTGATTGCAAAAGCCTAGGAAGCAGCGGTACATGGGTCTCTTGTCCTGTTGTGCTCTGAGCAGGCTAGGTGCCCGGTTAGAGCGGCGGGTGATAAGACAGCAGACAGTCCACCGCAGCTCATCATGAAGGCCGGCCCTGGGTGGATGCTCTGGCCGCCTCTGCCAGCCCGGTATTGACCTACTTTCCCCTTCTTATCTGTGTGCAAAATATTTGTTGTACTTAGTGTGTTCCCCTGTCACAGCGAATGTTTCTCTCTCCCTTTCATATGAACTGAGCGATAAAGAGCTGGTTAAATCTGGAAAACAATGGAGGAGGAAAGCTGGTAAGCAGTTTAATTTCTAAACGCGGGACCTGATACTTAGGTCATTTAAAAATGACTCTAGTTTTTCTGTCTACCTATTGAGGAACGTGTCAAGGATAAAACTGTACATTTTAAGGTTTTAGCCTTTTAATTTCATGGTTCACAATCTCATGTATTTTGAAAATGCTTTTTGATCAGGTGCTTGGAAGTGAACTTTTTCCCATCTGGATTTTAGGGTGCAGTTTGTTCTTAGGCATTTCGTTTCTTACCAGATGTCCTTTGGGAACATAGGTTGTGTGGCTCTTTGGACAGGCAAGCTGATTAACAGTGGGGTTTTGTATAATGAATGTAATAGGTATGCTGTGTTCAAGGAAGAAAGTATACACGTGACACTGTGTGAGTACCCAACACTCATGAGAAGTAACTGCTGTTACCTGGGGATCATTCGGAAGTTTAGCAGAATTGCCATTCAAATTTAGTTAACATCTGTAAGTGCACATTTGTATAGTTAGGTTTTAGGGTCCATGCTTGGCGTCATTTAAAAATTATTCCGGCGTGCTGTAAAGTTGGTTTGTTCTCTCGGTTCTTGATAATACAGCAGTGTGATAGCTTCGATTCTTAAATCGAGTGACACTTCTAACATTACAAAGAAAAAAATACCTGGAAATTGCCACAGGAAATACTTCCCGGTTCTAATGTGGTTGTTGATCTTATCAACTTTACATGAAGGGACGCATTGCAGCAAGTTAGCTACTTTAAAAAAATTCTTTTCAAATTACAAAGTAGCTTTGCCTTCTGAATTTATATTATGGGGTCTTTGGGGGACATCTTAGCTATTTTTGTTTGATCGCCTTTCAACTAATAAACATTCTTGAAATCCTAATGTAAATGTGTAAACATCTCTCCCTTTGTTTACATAGTTTATTAGACTTATTTTAGTAGCTAACTGCTGGGGAGTTTCTGAATTTCTTTCCTAAGGACTTTTCTTAAGCTGTTTTTCAGAAGCTGCACTCATAAGGAATGGACTTTCCTTCTTTTGTTAATATGTAGATTTATTAATTTGTAATTTGATCTCATAACTAAGGGCTTCCATAACTGGATGAGTTCTAAAGATAGGGGATGTCCTTTGTCCAGCTGTCCTGTGGATAGCTGTAAACACAGAATCCTGCTGTGGCCCCTGTGCCTGGAGAGCTGCGTTTGGACCATCCTGTTTATTCTGTGCATGTCTTTCTATGCTGTATATAGCTAGACTTTAATACATTTTCTTTTTCCATGATGAGTCCAAAATAGACAGCTGCTTTCCTTTGCTTCTGAGAAAATGTCATTGAGATTTTTGTGGCCTGGCATTTGCTGACTTTTTGTGTTTTTTTAAACATTCTTTAGAATTCCCCAAATGAAGGAAATCACCCTTTCCAGGACTGATCACGTCAGCATTGATGGAAACCGGGAGACTATAGGAGCGAACTTGGGGAGAGACAATATGTCATGTACTTTTGTGGGGAAACTGAGGCTTGGAGGCTGCGTTGTGCCTGAGGTATCGCTGTCCCACTGAGTTGGACCTGCAACTTGGGTCCTCTGGGTTTGAATGATCTGATGGAGCTGTAAAGGAACAGGGCGCTCTTCTGGCAGGAGTGCTCCAGGCTTGACCAGGCAGGTGGTGTGAGCAGAGGGAGAGGAGGACTTTGGGATTTTTAGCCTGTGGAACAAAATGAGCTTGGGACCTTCTGTTTAGTAAGTGGATTGATTCATTTGGAAGGGAAGTTGGCTTCTCCGGCGGTTGTGCCGTTTAATAATTACTTGGTGCTCCTGGCACGTGCGGGTCTACTAGGGCCGACGAGAGCTGACAGCTTGCCAGTTACATTTGAGCAGTTTTACATTCGTACCGGGGTTCCAGGGTCTCAGGTTCGCCAATCTAAACATCTGACTTCTTGGAATCTTTTTATCCTCCTTGAGGGAACGGATTGAGAAGTCTATGGGTTATAATTAGCACGTTCCCTCCTACAGCTGAGTTTGTGTTTCTGGGTGGAACAGTGGTTGACGGTGTTTGGCTACCTTGTCCCCCGGGGATCGTAGCCCTTCAGACGTTAGCTCATTGATTCTTGCAGTGCTTCGTGTGAGTTGTGTGGCATGATTACAGGTTCCCTCTTAAAACCAGCTTTCCGGACCTTCTGGGCTCGTGGAAGGTGAAGAATGCTTCTGTGGGGTGTGGGGAAGCAAAGATGGGGGGCGGTGAGGGGTGGGAGTGGAGGGGGTGGATGTTGCTGTTGGGTGAGCCTTAGAGAGATGTCCCTTGGTGATGTTATTGACATGACTCAGCAGACCTACCTCTGGGGAATGACGGGACGCTGGCTGCACTTCCTCCTGGGTGAGTGTGTTCATTACTCTCCTGCTGTCACAGAATAACTGGCCAGGGCAGCTGAAGGAAGGGAGGGCTTACCTTGGCTCACGTTCTGTCATGGAGAAGTCATGACCCGGATGATGAGGTCGCAGGGCGTCCCGCACCCACAGTCAGGAAGCAGAGAGCGATGGAGGCTGGTGCTCAGCTCACTGTGTCTTGAACCCCAACTCTTGAAGGGTGCCACTCACACGTAGGGTGTGGCTTTCCATCTGATGAAACCAATCTAGAAACTCCCTCTCAGACACTTCCAGAAGTTCCAGAATCTTGTTCTTTGGCCACCGAGACTAACCAAGACTAAAGGTAGAACTCACGGGAGGCCTTTTGCATGAGGAGACTCTTAAGTAGTTACCTGGACATTCTTGCCAATAGACAGGGTGGGAGAGCGTGGGAGCTCTCAGGGTCAAAAGAGGAAAAGCATATTGGGGAGGGGAGGAAGCCACATCTAGTGAGTTTCATCTCTGCTAATTTGTGTGCACCTTGCTCCCGTTCTGAGTTTGGGGATCAGCAATTGGAATGAATTCTCTTGGGTTCCAGCCTGAGTCTGTGAGTTGCAAAGCCTGGGATGGATGTACTGGTAGGGATCTGGGGCCCTTTATTGTCCCAGGTGTGCCTAACCCACAGCCTGTGGCCCTGGATAGCTATGAATGTGACCCAACACAGAATAGTAAACTCATTTAAACGTTACTAGATCCCCCCCCCCCACACACACACACAATTTCTTTTTGGTAACTTAATTTTACTGTTCCCGACCTTGAACTTTGTAAATGACATCCTGTTGTAATATCAACAGGTCCCACGGCAGGTAAACTATTTCTGCAAGACTTGTGTAAGTCACAGAGAGACTTCTTACCTCCTGGTTGCTGTGAAGAGCTTGGCACTTTAGGACTTAGATCAAAAGGTGTGTGCCTAAAGCAGGGCCCTGGGATCTAGGGTTTCTCTGTTGGAAGGTTTTGCCTGGGACGTGAGGCCTGACTTCTTGCTCTAGGCTGAGCTTTCCTCTTCAATCAGGAGATGTGTGGCCAGTCATCTAAAAAGTCTTCACTGTTGTTACAGCAGCTACTTTTTTATTTTTAACCTCAAGCATCCTCCTAATTAGTCTAGATGATATGTTTATCACAATCACTCTCCACAGCTGGAAACAGCCTCCCAAGCCCCCATCTCCTTACGAATCGCAAGGTCTCCAGCACTGTTTCCCAGCCCCACACGGCCTGTCTGGGGTCGTTGTCGAGTGGACATCAGCTCCGAGGCAGCTGTGGTTGGTAAAGCTCAGGTGGAAAGCAGCCTTGACATCGGTCTGTGGTGATTCTCCTCCCACTTCTGGCTTTGCAGAAACAGTGGCAGGAGGGGAGTTAACCCTTAGATAACCATAATGTCACAACCCTTACTCTTTTTTTTTTTTTTTTTTGGTTTTTTGAGACAGGGTTTCTCTGTGTAGCTTTGCGCCTGTCCTGGAACTCACTTGGTAGTCCAGGCTGGCCTCGAACTCACAGAGATCCGCCTGGCTCTGCCTCCCGAGTGCTGGGATTAAAGGCGTGCGCCACCACCGCCCGGCATCACAACCCTTACTCTTACACAGGGCTTTCAGCTTGGTGGTTACGTTCATGGCGTATGGGCTTACATTGGTAGTTATCTGTTTCCTCTCGTTTCTTTTTTCTTTTAAATTTTATTTATTTATTTTATGTGCATTGTTGTTTTTGCCTGTGTGTGTCTCTGTGAAATCTTGGAGTTACAGACAGTTGTGAGCTGCCATGTGAGTGCTGGGGATTGAACCTGGGTCTGAAAGAGCAGTCAGTGCTCCCAACCACTGAGCCATCTCTCCAGCCCCCCCCCCCCTAAAATTTTTTTTTCCCTTCTAATGTGCACATTTGTCTGTGTGAGGGTGTTGAATCCCCTGGAACTGGAGTTACAGGCAGTTGTGAGCTGCCACATGGGTACGGGAAATTGAACCTGGGCCCTCTGGAAGAGCAGCCAATGCTCTCAGCCACTGAATCTACTTTCATTTCTTGTTCATATTTATTTGATCTTCACTGCGTGTTAATTCAATGTCCTTTGTGTTGTCCATCCAGAGTTAGAACACTGTGGAAACTGCCCTGAGGCCCTGCCCGTTTCTTCCCTAGCCCAGGAGTCTAAAGAAAGCCCTCCAACGGGCCACCCCTTAGTCCTAGCAGAAGGCTTTAGAGAGAGGACTCCTTCCCTGTGTCTTGGCTTTAACAGTGAAATAAGACTGGAAAGTCAGCAAACTGTAATCCGCGGCATCAGTGCAGCGGACAGACACCGCCCCGCACATCAGCTTGGCAGGTGTGTTGGCGGGAGTGAAGATTAGCACCGTCGGAACCTCGTCACAGGTGTGTGTCAGCCCTGTCTCACAGGCAGTGTGCAGCAGACGTCACCCCGCCGTGTGTGGCCCACCAAACCTGGCTCCTTTGAGAGCTGCGCTGCCTGAGTAAATTGCCCTAGAGAATTCAGTTTCCGTTCTGTTTGCCCTTCAGATGCCAAATCCTGAACACGTGTCGTGTGTTTCAGGTACGACTTCAAGATGTCCTTGTGTGCCATTGGGGGTTCTCAGGGGGTCTGGGCCAGGAGGGTAAGGTGATGATGAGCGTTTGGGGTTGAATAATGCTGTACCGCTTTGATTGACTCTCCACACCACAGCCTGTGTGCTAGCCACCTCTTTGTCTCTCTGTCTCTCTCTGTCTCTGTCTCTCTCATTTTTTGGAGACATGTTTTCTCTGTGTAGCCCAGGCTGGCCTGAAACTCAGAGATCCACTTGCCTCTGCCTCCCGAGTGCTGGGGCTAAAGGCGTGCGCCACCACTGCCCGGCTAGTTGGACCTTTCTGCGTTGAGAATGCCAGAGCCTCCCTTCTTCAGGGGCAGAGCAGGGAAGCTCACTAACAGCGGTGAGGGGGGATGTGGGTGTGTCACAGTGCCTGGGCTGCTGTGGCACACCATAGTCAGTGGCTTGAGTGACATGTGTATTTCTTGTAGCCCTGGAAGCTGGGAAGCTCAGCATTGGTTCCTGCTGGTTCCTCTTGCTTCCTTCTTGGTGTCTCCTCAGATTTATATCTTTTATAAAGACCTGGATCCCATCATGCTCTTCCTGATGGCCTCTATCTGACGTTGTTGTTTTTCAAAGGCTGCAGGGTTGGAGGACAGAGCTTCAGATGGGAGAACACAAGCTTTCAATCCCTAGCTTGCTTGGAGCGAGCTACCTTGGATCACTGACTTCTCATACCAGCTTAAATCAGGCTGAATTTTAAGTCAAGAAACCCAGCTGGACCTCTTGAGGCTCACAGCTGGAACTGGCCCTGGCATCTTAAGCTTTTCTCTCTGTTCCATGTGATCTCTCATCAGACTTCGTGTCTCCCTTCAGAAGGGTGGCCTTTGCAAGGCTCCCCTAAAGGAAACCTTGTTCTCAGCAGCTCCACAGATTTCCACCCCCATACTTGCAGCCCCTTGACTGTGGTTTGTGTGTTCTGGTCCCAGGTCCGTGGGAGCTGGCATTGTTCGGGCCAGTGTATGGCATGGCCCAGTTAGCTGGGGCCTGGTTGAAGGTGCTTGCTGTTGGACGCCTTGCCATGCTTTGTATTGTGTGGGGTTTGGCCTAGAGTGGAGGCTCCTCAAGAAGAGGAAGGCAGGAGTTATAAGGCCCTGGGTCCTCTGCCAAGAGATCTTTTCTTTTCGAAGTAAAATATATGTAAATGAAATTTATGAGTTTAGCTTTTTGTAAAAATTTTACTAAATTAAGGATTTAGGCCAAAACAAGCATATTGATTTTTTTTTCTTTTTGTTCGTCTGCATTTTCTCTTTTTTTTTCTATAGTGGGCACACACTTCTCTTAGTCATTTAAGAGGCCATTTGAAATGTCAAAAGTGGACCGTTTGGGTTGGTAAGGTGGCTGTGGGCGGAAGCTTTGGCCACTAACTCTGACGATCTGAGCTCCATTCCTGGGACCCACACGGTCACAGGGGAGAGCAGACTCCCCCAGGTTGTCCTCTGACCTCTGCACGTGTGACCTGGCGTTCGTACACGCACACTAAATAAATGTAATTAAAAGTGGGGTCTTCTGTTGCTGCTCTTGCTGGGCTCTGTCTCGGGGGAGTGGTGTGGGGGACGGGCGCCCCTAACCGTTGGTCACGCAACACTGGCATCTCAGCAGGATTCGGTCCTGTCCATGTTGGCGGAACTGGACGAAATGGGCATGTAATCTCCATCCCCCAGTGGTACTTGGTGCCGTTTTCAAAGACCGAGGAAGGAATTCCAGGTGTTCCCAGCGCATGGCTCCTGCCAGGCTCTGAACCACGTGGCAGTTTTTGGTTTGCCTCTTGCTTTGGTTTTGCCATGAGGATTTGCTGAGAGTTATTTTGTTCGTGATTTTTTTTGTCATATTGTCCCAGTTTCCTTCCTTAAATGTGTTTTGCATGTCATCCTCAAAAGCGTTGGTGACTTCACTGGAGCTCTGTGCTGTGTTTCCTGTTCTGTCGTTGGTATTGTGACTCTTTTGGAGACATCCTCAGGGTGGCTTGAAGCTGCCCTCATTCTCCTGCCTCCTGACTGTGACCAGGCTTCCACATGTGATGGTGGCCGCTGTGAGAATGCCCGCGGCCACGTGACCCAGCTGTCAGTCATCGCTTGCATTCCTGATTTCTGTTCGTATTTGATTGGATGCTTGCCACATGCAAGGGACAGTGCCGTAGACTTTGGGGGAACACCAAGGAACAAGCCATGGTTCCTGACTGAAGGCTGATTTTGTAGAAAAGGCGCCGTCAGCGAAGAGGACCACTTTGTGTGGAGACTAATGACTGGGACTGGAGTCAGTGAAAGCAGCTGGCACTGTTAGCAAGTCCCCCATAGCTCCTGCCTGTGGAGCACCCTCCTAAGGATGCTCCAGTAGACAAGTTTTAAATGAGCTGCTCTTTCAGTTAGATAACATCTGTGTTTCCCTACTCATAACTTGGTTTTGACTTCGAGGTAGCGACTTAATAATATTCTCGGGGGTTGGGGATCTAGCTCAGTGGTAGGGGCCCTGGGTTCGGTCCTCAGCTCCAAAAGAAAAAAAAAAATTCTTGTTACCCATTGAGATGTCAGCTCTGATACGTTCATGCTCTTCCAAGTGCAGAAGTGTTTCCGCTTGAGGTGTTAACTGTTGCTGGTCTGGGCTACTCTGTAAGAACTTCAGTTCATTGTGGGGGCCAATAAGATGAGCATTATTTCTGCCTCGCCTCCGTTTCTTGTTAATCGTTACTATCGAGTATCAGTTTGAAATAGCTTCCCGCATTATTGCTTTGACATTGATGGCATGCTCATGGACTTCACGTGTTCTTGTGTCGCTGTGTGTGCGGCCGACAGGAGGGAGGGCCGTCTTCGTATGTCCCAGTGTTCCCAGTTACAGCGTGTGTCGTGGTAGGGAGCTCGTCATGGGAGGTAATCCATGATGGGGTGGACGGCTTGGTTGCCATGTTAGGTTACCGTGGTCATGGATGCTTTGGGATAGCTTATGCTGCGTACTCTTTGCCTTTGAAGGCAGTTTGAGACGAAGCTTTCAGCATGTTTTACTGTGTTTTGTGCTTTCTAGGTTTCCGGTAGACACACTAGTTTCGCTAAGAAAGCAGGAGTCATTTGGAGGTGCTCACGAGGAGAGCAGGTCGGGAGGAGCAGTTGCTCCGTGGACGTGGACGTGGCTGTGAAGAGCCACGGAGTCACCTGGCGTGGGCTAGTCAGGGCCTCTGCCTCCTGTGGCCCCTCAGATGGCTCCCCCAGTCATTGTGTTGTGTAGACGGGCTTTCATCAAGTTAGGAAGGAAGGTTAGGTTTCATAAGACAGTAGAACCTATCAGTGGTTTGGTACTGTGTATGAGGTGTGTGCAGTTTACGTCAGCCGAGGATTTGGTTTGAAGGCGGTGCACACTCAGAATTGCAGGGAGGTCACGAGATGAACAAGGAAGCAAGGACAGGCCAGGGCTGGTCCACAGGGCTGCCATGTGCCAGGGGCCATGCCACAGGGCTGCCATGCCACAGGGGCCATGCCGCAGGGGCCATGCCGCAGGGCTGCCATGCTGCAGGGGCCACGTGGTCCTCACGTGGCTGTGTGTGGCTAAGTGTAGCCCTGGCCCTTGGCCGTCCTCACCCCCAGCTCAGTTAGATTGAGGGGCACGAGCAGTGTTCCCATCTCCTGCTGTGTTGGGATGGGGATCTACCAGAAACTGTAGCTCCCCACTAAAGCCTGTAGCTGGGAACTCCCTATATCACCTGGGACCAGGACCGAGTACCCAGCAGTGCCTGCAAGACCAGGGTCCACTGTGGGCCTCAGCTGTTCCACAGACGCTTTGTTTTGGGTGGATTTTTGTTTGTTGTTTGAGATAGGGTCCTTGTTAGGGCAGGAAATACCTGGCTTCACGTATGCCTTTTCATACCTATATGTAGGAAAATAAAATGCTCCAGGCAAAATTATGTATGCTCTCCCTTGTGTGACTAAAAAAAGTGGCCGCCCACTGTTCTCAGAGGTCTCTTTTGTGCATCTGTCTTACATGGCCTCCTCCGAGTGAGCACTGGGGAGGAGACTTTGTGAGGCTTGCATTCTTAAGCAGTTCTTCTGAGTTAGACGTCTCCAGGGCTGGTTGCCGGTAAGGGGTCAAGCAATCATACGTCACTATCAGCAAGTTTGGCACTGTTGTTCTTTAAAAATGTAGCTGTTTTTTCAGGTTGACTTGCTTCCATGGACTAGTAACACACACTGAAAATACTGCCAAGCCTTAGGAACCTGACCTTAGTCTCTGTCTCCTGGCTTTGGTTCCTTCCCTGAGGAGAGCTGTCAGTCTTGGTTGACTGTAGAAGAAACAGAGTGTGGTGATACCGTCCAGATTCTACCTCTTTGCAGTGGGAGGGCCTATTCCCTTCTCAGGCACTAGAAACCCAACAGTTGGCTCTGGCTGGACTGCTGCAGGCACAGTGACCCCTCTGAATAGATCTTTCCTTGCTGGCTTTTCAGACAGGCCAGTGTCATGCACATATGGCTTGGCATTCTGAATTTTCTGAATTCAAAAGTCTCTAGTGCTGCAGGTCTGAGGTCTGAGTCCCCAAGGCCTGTCTCGGCCAGCGGCTCTAGTAATAGATATTAAATATGATCTTGCTGGCCTAAGATGCACAGTCCCCTTGTCCTCTACCTCGCATGCATGCCCTAGCTCAGCTAGTTCAAGCCTCCGCTTCTGACAGTCCACCCCTGGCACCAGTTTCTTGGATTCAACGTAAGATACTTTCTGGTGCAAATAGTTGAAGATTCAACTCCATGTACTTCAACAATAAAGAGAACGAAGGCGCTCATATCACAGAAACCTTGAGAAATGAGGTGCTGGGGACCTTACGTGCAGTTTGATCCAGAGGCTTGTGATGTCATTAGGATTCCATCACTACTCATTTTCAATAACTTTCCTGGCTTGTCTCCTCCATGCACCATTTCCTTCCGGGGCTAGCCTTTTTGATGAGAGAAGGGGGTCATTGAGCCATCCCAAGTGTCACATCTGCAAGTCAGTCCGTCCGAGGTGGACAGAATTGCGGTGCTAACATTCCAGCCAGAGTCAGATTTAGACTTGACCCTGAATCAGTCACAGCAACTAGGAGGTGATGAGCTAGTGTTGTGTTGGTTGGTTTAATGTACGTATGATACATGCTAATACCTGGAGGGTAGGATAGAGCAATGTAGACTCCTGTGGGAGCTTTTTTGGGAATGGGGACTACACATACACACACACACACCTTTTTGTTTGATTCGCTCACACATATTTGTGTATCACACAAAAAGTATTCCTCGTGCCCTACGTGCATTCTCATTTTCCTTTATAAACCCATGGAAATTCTTTTGATGGTTTAGGGAAACATTGAGTTAGCAGATGCTTCTGAAATTTGTTTCCATAGTTAGTCATAGCTCTGTCAAAGAAAAAAAAAGTTAAATTTTTTTCTTGCTGGAGCAAATATACCAGATGTTTTTATTAAGATCCCAAAGCAAGCTCAACCTATGCTAGAGGTGATGGTTCTAATACACTCAAGTCAGCATGGTAAGCAGCAGTTCATTGGTAAGGAGGTGTGGAAGTACTCCCACCGTATTCCCCGCATCTTCTTTTTACTCTTAATGATGGAAGCCATCATGAGGTCATGTTCTCAAATGCCTAGATGCTAAAATGACTAACTGTGCTCATGACTAAATGAATCTTACATTAACTTTTCAGTTTGGATTGTTTTATTGGCATACTGTATTTTTGCAAAAATTGCGTTTCCAAATTGTTATCAGTTTTTTGAATCGATTTGTACCTGCGTCATATTAGGAAGTTAGGCTAGAATGTGAAAACTGGATGACTGAACTCCTTGAACCTTGTGGTTGTAGAGAGGGGTGTAGCCGGCTTAGTTATGGTGGCGACAGGTTGGGCTGCCTAATTACGGTTACCTGCAGCCAGCAGCTGGTGGTGTTGTCTTTCCAGCTGCTTCTATAAATAGACTCCATCCAGAAATCCACCCGGGGCAGAGTTCCCGTTCAGCCACTCCAGTTCTGTAAATTGCTGGTTCAAGGTGGTTATTTCTGAAGCCTTCTCAAGTCGACTTCTCCCTTAATCCCTAATCCCTCTTCTCTCACGGCCAAATTAGACGTAATGCGTTTACAAACCCAGAGTGTTTTTGGCACCGCCGGAGTCTGAGAACTGGCAATCTGATTTAAGTGTTAATTGATTTTGACAGAGTTGGGTGCTCACGTCCTTCCCTGGACTGTCTCCTGGCTTCCGCTCAATCGCTAGAAGTGGCAGGCACCTCCTACCTGCTCCAGTCCCTTCTGAACTGGAGCCTGACCTACCTCAGTGCTGGAGCCGGTCCTTGTTCTGTGGTTGGTGGTTTAGGTGGTGCTCGGGACTCCAGGAGTGGTTGCCACGAAACTAAAGCATGTATCAGTAAAACAAGTAGTTTCTTTTCTCTTGAGTCTTAAATACTTACTCAACTCGTATGTATTGGAGAAAGTCTTGGTTCTTTCTTAGTCCTGTTTTTGGCTTTCCAGGGACTTCCTTCCTTCCTTCCTTCCTTCCTTCCTTCCTTCCTTCCTTCCTTCCTTCCTTCCTTCCTTCCTTCCTTCCTTCTTTCCTTCCTTCCTTCCTCCCTCCTTTCCTCCCTTCCTCCCTCCCTCCTTTCCTCCCTCCCTCCCTCCCTCCCTCCCTCCCTCCCTCCCTCCCTCCCTCTTTCCCTCCCTCCCTCCCTCCCTCCCTCCCTCCCTCCCTCCCTCCCTCCCTCCCTCCCTTCCTTCCTTCCTTCTTTCCGTCTTTTCTGTGTCTTGATGTCATTTAAACTTGATTTGGGACTGGAAACACTCAGTAGAATGAGCAGTGAGTTTATCTGATAAGGGCAAGGTGACAAATGTGTGTACTTATATAACGGATGTTCCACACCCTCTTCCTTTGTAAGGCATTGGGAGGAACTTCAGTCCTCTTGACAGCACAGAGGTTGGGGGCTTGGTTGGCTCAGCTCTCCTCTTGGATGGCACCCTGTCTACAGGGTGTAGAATGCTGCTGCTGTTACAGGGCGCCTCTGTTTCCTCAGGGCAGTGTTCCCCGCTGAGCCAAAGGAGAAATGGTATTTGGGTCTAGTCATTGTGAGTTACATTGGTTTGGCTGTTAGGATGGCTAGTCAAGATGAACATCGAGACTATGGAGAGTCCCATGGGCTGTTACGTTGGGTAGGCAGCCTCCGTTTACTGGTGGGTTATGTAAATAATGAAACCTCTTCCCGTAGCTATGGTGTCTTAAATAGCAATGGAATTCTTTTTTCTGTTTGTTTTTGAGACAGAGCCTCTCTATGTAGCCCTGGCTGTCCTGGAGCTTGCTCTGTAGCCCAGGCTGGCCTCGAACTCACAAAGATCCACCTGGCTGTGCCTCCCGAATGCTGGGATCAGCGCGTGCGCCACTGTGCTGGGCATGCTATGGGGTTCTTCAACACCACATGCAAAACACTTGCATGTGATCACAGCAAGCTGAGCTTCAACTTTTCTTCTCATTAAAAAGCAAACAAACATTTATTTACTTTTGTGTATGTGTAGGTGACCTGTTGAGCATGTGCTATGGTGAGGAGATCCCATGATAACTTTTTTTTCTCCTGAGATCCTGGGAAATGAACTCAGATCGTCAGGCCGATGATGGCACATTCCTTTACCCACTGAGTGTCTTGCTGGCCCAGTTTCCTCATAGAAAATTTTAAAGTTGATATGTTTGGGGTGGGTACATACATGCCATGGTATGTGCACACAGAAGTCGGAGGAGACAGTGCAGGAGCTGGTTCTCTCCTCCCACCGTGTGAGTTCTGGGCATTGAACCCGGGTTCACAGGCTGGGTGACACGTGCCTTCACCCACTCAACCTTCCCCAGATCGCTTGTGTCGACGTGGAGTTAGCAGTGCCCCCAGTGGAGTTATTGTGAGGGTGGAGCTCGTTACTGCATATAGAGCTCTTTGGTATGGTGAGCAGTGTCACCCGCACCATTTAAAACACAGTCCCTTGGGACAGTGCATTGTAAATGGATCTTGGAAAGCCGAGGCCTGCCCTCCTCGAGGAAGCAGGTTCGTGTACCGCCTAGTCTGACATTGCAAGGGCTGGGGCCCGGGTGGCTTGAAGTTTGGGAAAGGGATTCTGCTAGGGTTGTGCCAGTTTTGGCCGGTGACAGAGATGACATAAGGTAACGGGGACTTGGGCTTCCTGTCGGCACTTTTGGTCAGTGGACTTTGCCCGGGAGGATGGACTGGGAAGGAGGTTCACCTGGCAGCAGGTTGGCATCATGGCAACTTCAGCAAGGGGGATTGTGGGGAGGGAGATGGTGACATTTTCTGTGGCAGGTGGGTGCCATTTCTCCAGCAGCACAGAGAGCCCACCTGAAAGAGTTTTGCTCGTTGAATTGACCCCTTCCCCTCTCTTCCAGCCGGAGACCATGGCCAAAATGGAGGTGAAGTCCTCGCTTCTGGACAACATGATTGGCGTGGGAGATATGGTTCTCTTGGAGCCGCTCAGTGAGGAGACGTTCATCGACAACCTCAAGAAGCGCTTCGATCACAATGAGATATATGTGAGTGCGTGGAGGCCCTGTGGCTTTTAGATTCTGGGTTTTTGTGGCAGAGCTGGATTTTCTACGTCACACTTTGCTTTTTGTTTCTAAGCCTGTCAGAGGCATGTATTTTATATACTGAGTTTTTTTAATTAATTAATTTTTATTTTATGTGGATTGGTGTTTTATCATAGGTGTTGGGTCCCCTGGAAATGGAATTACAGATGGTTGTGAGCTGTCATGTGGGTGCTGGGAATTAAACGCAGGACCTCTGGAAGAGCAGTCAGTGCTCTTAACCCCTGAGCCATCTCTCCAGCCCCCTCAGAGAGTTTTGAGTGTTTGCCAGATTGGCGTAGGCGTCACACTGGTGAACCAAGTCTTTCCCAATGGCGTTGAAACATCACCTGTGTGCGAGATATTGTATGCCAGTGTGGTGTTTCTGTCCTGCCCTCTGGTGTTTCTGTTCTGTCCCACGTGGGTGCGGACAGTGCTGAGACCCATTGGCATCTTGAATGCCTTCAGAAGATTAGAAAACTCTGATCACTTAGAAGCTGTTCACCAAAACATGGCAGTGAGATACCAGGAAAGACCCGACCTTCCTGATCCTGTCCATAGAGAGACTGCAGTGGGCGGCTGGGTCAGCACATGTTTCCGGGAGGCTGGAGTTAGCACGATTGCTCTAAGTATAATGGCATGTACGAAAATGCAGCGATGTACACACATCCGATGGTAGACAAGCCACGTGTTTTAAAGATTCCTTAAAAGGGACTTCACAGTGTTACTGTGTTAAGTTCTCCACATGGGTTTAAAACACAAGTTAAAAAATAGATTTCTCTTCAGCCCTTGCATGTGTGGACAGAAAGGTGTGGTGTGAATTCAACCAATGAACTAGGGTATTGATTTTCTATGACAGCGTCTGTAGATGGGACACAGGTAGTGTTGACAGATTTTTTTGCTTTGCTTCTGAGCTCTTTTGTAGCTTGAGTTTTCCTGCCTTGCCCACAGTCAGGACAAATCTCTGTCACCCACCAGTCCCACAGCCGCTCAGACCCAACCAAGTAAACACAGAGACTTATATTGCTTACAAACTGTATGGCTGTGGCAGGCTTCTTGCTAACTGTTCTTATATCTTAAATTAACCCATTTCCATAAATCTATGCCTTGCCATGTGGCTCGTGGCTTACCGGTGACTTCACATGCTGCTGGTCATGGCAGTGGCTGGCGCTGTCTCCTTCTGCCTTCCTGTTCTTTTCTCCTCTCTGTTAGTCCCGCCTATACTTCCTGCCTAGCCACTGGCCAATCAATGTTTTATTTATTGACCAATCAGAGCAATTTGACATACAGACCATCCCACAGCACTCTTTCCTTTAAAAAATGTGCCTCTGGCCGGGCGGTGGTGGCGCACGCCTTTAATCCCAGCACTCGGGAGGCAGAGCCAGGTGGATCTTTGTGAGTTCGAGGCCAGCCTGGTCTACAGAGCGAGATCCAGGAAAGGCGCAAAGCTACACAGAGAAACCCTGTCTCGAAAAACCAAAAAAAAAAAAAAAAAAAAAAAAAAAAAATGTGCCTCTGTGCATGGAAATGAACCATAGTATTGGCGCGTGCACCATTTTCTTTATCAATGTGGGGAGGAAATAGAGATCAATAAGAGGAGAGACATAAAGGTGATAACTAGAAAAGCTTTGGCTTTCGTAGAAGAAACTAAAATTGATATGGAGTCATAAGCAGCATTATTTTTTTGTCACGTAGCTTTTCCTGTCTATGTAGCCAACACTCAGGCCAGTTGGGCCTCTGTAATGTAGTATCTTGTAGATGACGCGAGTTTATTTCTCGTAATTCTAGAAAGTCCAAGAGGAAAGGGCCAGCAGATTCAGAGTCCAGAACCTGCTTTCTGATTGATTGCTGCTGCTGCTGCTCTGCATCCTCCCAGGAGGAGGTGGGAAGCTCCATAGGGCCCACCGATTAACTACATTCTTGTGGCTTCAGCAGTGACTTGTTCACTTCCCAGAGACTTCACCTCCAAACCATCTCAAGCCCTCAGACCACAGCACTCAGTGTAGCTTAAGGGCAGCGCTGAGCGATTAATGTCTTCATCATCCAGAAGTTGAATACTTAACTTCCTTGATTGGTACTGTCGGAAGCTGGGAGAAGTTTCACAGTCATGGGAGACTTTTGAGTCCTGCTTTTAGGATGTCACTTTGATAACTGGATGCTAATCCGAGCAGTAGTTCCAGTTCAGGGTTGACCTGAAATGGTGATCCAGACGGGAATTGAATGCTGCTGCAGGGCAGGGAAATGGCATTGTTTGTTGTGATGTCACCTCCCCTCCCAGTGTACAGTACCGAGTCCAGGTGGGAAAGCTTGGCGGTGCTGCAGCTTTAGTTGAAAGTAGGTCTGATAGCAAATGAAAGATGGCATTTACACATTGGTCTCTGAGATGCAGATAGGCGGAATCAATTATATCCTAACTAAGGTTGCTGGTCATTTTTCTTTTTGGCTCTAAGCAACGCAATTCACTTTTAGATGAATGGAAAACAGGAGAGAAGGGCATTATGTGCATCTGAATACCTGATTTGTTGTGGCCACTAAAAATAAAACAGTCCCCCTCTTAACAAGATGCCAAATGTTAACATTCATGGAGCCTTTAGCAGACAAAATGTCTGGGTTTCATCTCTACATAATTTTATTTTCTAGACTATTTCTGGAATGCCCTTTCTGGTTGTGAGACGAAAGTAGAAAATTGCCTTTAGCTTGTGGATATTGACATCAATGAATGCTTTCCATGGTGCTCGATGGCTACTCTTCTCATGAGATGTGTGCCTTCCTGCTGCGCCTTTAAACACGCGTCATGTGGGATGACAAAGCAGTCCCTATTTTCAGTGGAAAAAAAAAGCAGGTTCCAGAATAACACATGTAGCATGATCCTGCTGTTTGACACGGGAGTGGATTTATGAGTGTGTCTATGTTGCATTCGTATGTACGTAGAGAAGGGCCTGCTGAGTGCCGTGGTGGAGTGCTGTGGACACAGGGGAGAGTCGCTGTTAGATCTCTGTTTTGTAGTGCTTAAGTTAAGCATATATTGCTTTTGTAATAAAGGATATAAGAACGGCATGATAGGTGTGGTCATGATTCCCAGCCTTGGATGCCATGGACCCAACCCCAGGAGACCTGTTTCTGGCTCTGATTTTGATGATATTCTTGCTTTTACTACAGAATTGTTTGGCCTGCACGAAGCGTGGTCCTGTCTCAGGACAGAAGATGCTGTTGAGATCTGTTGTGTGCTCATCTGGCTTAGCTGTGTCCCTCAGGCGGCCATTGGGATGATCCGTCCTATAAGCATGCTCACGTTGCGTGGACAAGGGGGCAGTGGCCAGAAGGTTGGCCTAGACTTGTAAACTCTTGGTGTGTCCGTAGTGTGAACCGTTTCCTGTGGGGTCTAGTCCTAGGTTGGGGAACTCTTGTTTCCCATCCTCCTGTCCGTTTCCCTTTCAGCCCCCCCCCCCCCCCCCCCCCCCCCGCCCCATCTGAACAGACAACAGGGAGAGTCTGCTCTGACCGGGCCGCCTGAGAGGTGGCTTTGCTCTGCATGTGAGTCGCTCCAGAGTGCTCACAAACTCTAGCATTCTGAGTCTTCGGCAAGCTGACTCCGAGGTGAGAGAGGGGATGAGAACCCAGCCAGATCCGGGCCAGCAACTTAGCAAGAGCCAAAGAGAGATGGGTGCTGAGAGAGCCCGAAGGTAACCACGGAGCGGCCATGGTGATGTTGCTGCCATGTAAAGAGATGTGCCCCGCGGGAGCATTTGCCAAGAGTGTTAGGTGCGTGTGCACACGATGGTGTGCGTCCCCGATTGTGAGCTTATGATGTCAGAAAAGGGCGAATAGATTTTTTTTCGGAGCATCTAGGACAGAATTGACTCTAGTCATGCAGCCAAGTTCCACCAGCATCTTGCTTCCAGAGTAACTCAAGGTTTTGCTGTGTCACGCGTGGGTTTGTTTGGATGTAGCACACTCCTTGCAGCCCTTTGAGTGAAATGCATGCTGCAAGAAGATCTTCTGAAGGGGGTGAACACACTTGTTTAAGTGGCAACATGCTGGTTCGTGTCTAAGGGCCCAGTAAGCATCAGTGTTTGGGACTGGTCCAGCTGTCCTTCCCAGCAAGGGCTTTGGGCTTGTGTGGTGGGAGACAGTGGAGGATCAGGTGAGGGGAGGCCGTGGGGAGAACTGGACGGGCGAGTTAGAAGCATGTGGGGTCAGAGGCTGTTTTTCCGCCCTCTTGACAGAGTTCAGATCAAGCTGGGACCAGCTGCAGGCCGTGCCTTTTCGTCTCTCAGTGTGGGCTCAGTGGCTGGGAAATGCTTGGTGTGACATTCCCAAGCTCTGCTGTTCTGTGTTCTCTCTGCCCTTTGTCAGCCCTTCCGGCCTCCCACCCCCACCCTGGGGCAAGCTTGCCGCAGAAGGGCAGGTTTCACGTGGGCTCTACTGTGATGGAGGGAGAGGCAGGCCTGAGGTCAGACAGTTCTGTTTTTTAGGGTGACTGGTCAGGACTGTGGTTCTGTCCAGGAAGAGGAGAACTGCAATTTAGGTAAGAATTAGGAGGGCAGATTTGGAAAGTAAAGAACCAAGGTGTCTGTCTGCTGATGGAAGTATTTTTGGTGTCCAGCAGTAAATTTAGTTTTGTTTTCTGTCTGAATTGTCAGGTTGGAGGATCATCTATATGTAGAGGTCTGAACTAGCCCAGTTTCCAGATCTTATGTTAAACTAATTGCACTTGTAAAAGTGACAGCCTCGAAAATCTAGTACAAATTGCCTTAATTTTTAGAAATTCTGGAGCTAGGGATCCCATACTTTCGTAACACTCAACTATCAAGTGCTGGATACTTGGTTAGTTTACAAAAGTATTGCAAAAATTATACTGGTCTACATTTGTACATCTTGAAATTTCCCAAGCACTTTTCCGTAGCACAAATCCTAATTGGTCTTATTAATGAAAACCTGGAGTCAGATATCAGGGTGAAAGCTGAAAGATCAGAGATGCAGAGCAGCCAGCCACTGGAAAGACTTCTTAGCTCTAGGAATCCTCAGCCTGAAGGAGAGAGACCTGAGCTCCTGTCTCCTCCCACCTTATATTCCTCCCTCCATCCAGCCATATCACTTCCTGTCTCCACCTCCCTGGTACTGGGATTAAAGTCATGAGATCCCAAGTGCTGGGATCAAAGATGTGTGCCACCACTGCCTGGCTGTTTCTCTTTAGACTGGATCAGTCTTGTGTAGCCCAGGCTGGCCTTGAACTCACAGAGATCCGTCTGCCTCTGTCTCCTGAGTGCTGGGATTAAAGGTGTGTGCTGCTACTGCCTGGCCTCTATGGCTAACTCGTGGATTAGCTCCACACTCTGATCTTCAGGCAAGCTGTATTTGTTAGATCACAAACAAAATATCACTACACTTTTCATTCACACACAGGATGGTTCACACTGTGTGGATCTAACATATGTTTCTCGGGTACTTATATTTGCCATACATGATTTGTCTCCTTTTGTTACAAGACAACTTGAGTTTCTCACCCTCTCACTGTGTGTGTGTGTGTGTGTGTGTGTGTGTGTGTGTGTGTGTGCGCGTGCGCATGTGTGCATGCATCAGGAGTGCTCACTGTGTGTGTGTGTGTGTGTGCGCGCATGCACGCGTGCACATTGGGAGTGCTCACTGTGCATCAGGAGTGCTCACTGTGTGTGTGTGTGCATCAGGAGTGCCCACTGTGTATCAGGAGTGCTCATTGTGTGTGTGTGTGTGCATCAGGAGTGCTCACTGTGTGTGTGTGCATTGGGAGTGCTCACTGTGTGTGTGCATCGGGAGTGCTCACTGTGTGTGTGTGTGTGTGTGTGTGTGTGTGTGTGTGTGTGTGTGCATCGGGAGTGCTCATTGTGCATCAGGAGTGCTCACTGTGTATCAGGGGTGCTCACTGTGTATTGGGAGTGCTCACTGTGTGTGTGTGTGTGTGTGTGTGTGTGTGTGTGTGTGTGTGTGAGAGTGACTTAGTTCAGGGTATTTCCAGACTGGGCTGAATGAGAATCTGAAATTTGAACCTTTCATTTGTTAGCAGAGCTCAGAGCTGGCACTCAAAGTCCAGCTGAATGTTGTTCTTATTACCTAACTGTTCTCTTGGTTTTTATAATTTCAGAATCTCTCTTTTAAACTCTTTAATTTTTCTTTTTTTAAACAAAAGCGATATGCTTTTGAAAAGCACTTCAGGCAGCATAGGCCATGTAACCTGAAAGTGTAGTTTCTTTGTGCCTGGTTTCCAGAAGTGATGCTGGCTGCTCTGGTTCAGAGTCTTCCAGACTGTTTGTTTAAGGAAGGATGCCGTTTTTGTTCTAGAGTTAGAACCATGCGGTTGTCTTTCCTCAGAGATTCCAGACCCAGCGAGGCTTGAGTGGACAGGATTAGTCTTCAGTGCCACTTCTGCTTCTGCCTGGACCAGTGGGAAGGGGGGAGGAGAACCCAGATCTGGTCTCATGCAATGCTTGGACCACAGCGTGTGGGAGGGGCTGACTCCCAGAAAAGGTGGAGAGCAGATTGTGCATGCATTTGGGAGTCTGGAGTGGAGACACAACATCTGAAGGTCAGATAGCGCTGTGGACTGTCCATGGAATGTTGTGTCTGATTTGTGAGGACAGGCTGTCTCTGGCACACTTTATGAAGACAGTCAGTTTTGATGATAATGCGTTAGTTTGTAACCTGTGCAAACCTTCATAAAACCTTTGATAACTGGAAGATCTCTGCCACGTTGATGTGATTGGTCTGTTATCTTCAGGTTTTTTTTTTTTCTTCTTCTTTCATAGCCAGGCTTCATTGTTCTTAAAAAATGGACCACTTACAGTGATTTAAGTTTAAGGAAATATATACACACCCATAGAAGTTCAACTTTCTGAACTGGACTATTTACATTTTGTACAGAGACCAAACCAGAAACCCTTACTATTCACATATATATACTAGTGGACTTCTGACAACATGAAGAGTTAGCCTGAGGTATAGCTGGAGTTATCTCCAGTCCTGCTGGGGCCCACTGCCTCTCAGACCCAAGTAAACACACAGAGACTTATATTACTTATAAACTGCTTGGCCGTGGCAGGCTTCTTGCTATCTGTTCTTATATCTTAAATTAACCCATTTCTATTAATCTATAAGTTTGGATTGTGGCTTACCAGTACCTTACATCTTTCTTCTCATGGTGGTGGCCACTGGCAGCATCTCCTGACTCAGCCTTCCACTTCCCAGAATTCTCTTCTCTGCTTGTCCTGCCTATACTTCCTGCCTGGTTACTGACCAGTCAGCCTTTTATTTATTAACCAATCAGAGCAACAATTCACAGCATACAGAAAGACATCCCCAGCACTGAGGTCCATGACATGTTGATTCTAAAGAATGACATCACACACACCGAGAATTCACAACAGTTATTTTGTCCCAGAACCAAAACCATCAATTCTCTTTGTCGTGATTCCATATATATTTTACCCAAAGAACCAGTATGAGAGCAGAATAAGGGATTCTCAGCAACTGATGGTATGTCTTACTGTGATGTCAAGGATTTATGAAAGATTTGTATCCTATCTGTACTTCTTGTCAACTCTGTAATTCCCCCTGCTTAAGGAAGAAAGTAAAGATGCTGGAAAATTTTAGATGTTGGTAGCAATTATTACAAAGTATAGATCCACGGGACATCCTGATAAGGGATGGTGCTGCCCACTGCACACTGTCTCACGGAGTCTACTGGGTAAAAGAGAAGGATCATCTTCGACAGCATCCAACAAAAGGCGTTACTGTGCTCGCTTTGCAGTTCTTTTAGGACGTCTCATATCCTTTTCCTGCTTGAAAATAGGAGAATTCAAGAAACGCAAGTCTGTGAAAGGGTGTCCACTTCTTACCTTTGAAGCGAGGGTCGGCTCTTCGTAGTTTGTGATGGTGGTGTACCTGAGCTTAGGCAGAGGCACTCCGGGCTGTCTTCATTCCTTTTTGGAGACAGAGAAAGTTTCCTGATTTTCACTACAGGGTGCCCCAGGATATTGGTGACATCCTTTAGTCTATGACCAGGTGACTCTTGATTCTTGGGTGGGATACCGTAGGAGTTCTGGTTGGGGGAGCCTTCTCTCTATCTTTTTTACCTGTGTACTGGAGTCCTCTTTTAGGCCGAAGCCTGGTGACTCTGTCTGACTCTGGTGTGGTCTTCCAAGTGCTTGTAAGGAGGCAGGTAGAGGTCATCAGACTCATCCTCAGAGGCATTCAGTTCGAAAGCACTCTCTTCCAAGTCCCTGCTGTTGATTTCTCCACTGCAGCCATTGCTCATTTTTTGTCGGAAAGGGGAGAGGTGAACACACTCTTCGAGATTAAAATCATAAGTGTCGCTGGAACCAGTAGAGGCATTCAGTTTTGTGGGGTGTAAAGTCTGCTTATCTTTGCTTTTGTTGTCCTTACACCTCAAGGAGGGTTTTGATTTGCATCTCTGGTTGGCTCTTCTTTTTCGTGCACATCTATGCATACTTTTCATTTGTTCAGGTTTAGATGGTAAAATGACTTCTTTTGTTTTGGCATTCTTTTCTGGGCACGTCAGTCTAGGGGATAAGTTTATTTGGTCCGTGTTCCACAGACAAACATTCTGTGCTACACTTTCAAGTTTGTGCAGAGTTACAGTTGGGTCTCTACACCCACTTCTTCTAACTTCCGAACACTGTCCCGCCCAATGACTGGCTTCACAATCCTCCAAAGCAGTGGAGCAACTTACATTACTAAAATCTTTAAGTGGCGACGGAAAGACACAGTTCTAGGTAAGACATCATCAGTAGATTCGACTTTACCCGAATCAAAATCAGTCCTCAGTGTGTCTGGAGGAACAGTGGGACTTGGTTCTTTGGTTTGGAATAGCCAGTCATTTTCTTCAATAGCAATTTGCTGAAAGGTCTTCGCAGACAAGTCCCCGATGGTGTTGTCACTACTGGAGACCACTTCTGAGGGACATCCTGTCTGGCTCTGATCAGTTTCTCCACTTGGTTGGGAAGTTAGCTTCTGTTTCACAGTGTATAGCTGACATGCAAGGTAGTAACATTCTCTTCCCAGCTGTAGGGTGATATCTTGGGCTTCTCTCACTTTGGATTTTTCATTTTCCAAAGCCAAAACTAACAACCTGTTGTTCTGTTGGTAATTTTTCAGCAGTGTAGAAGTGTTAGTGGGTACTTGGCATGGTGCGGCAATAAAGGACTTGTGTTTGCCAATCTCTGCCAAGTTTTTATTCCTTTTCTCTTTCATTTGCTTCTTAATGTCTTCCAGACTGTCTTGAAAGGACTTTTTCTGACACCTTCCCTTAATCATCTTTGTCTTGGCCGCTCAAGTCCTGGCGAGCTTGTTCCCGTTGTCTTCAGTCCTAGACAGTTATTTCAAGTTGTAGGTCCTATATTGTTCTTGAAATATCTGTGTAATATTTAGAATCATTGAACTCAAGTGTTCTGGTCAAAGCCACACGAGTTAGAGTTGGAGGACATGAGGCCATCAGAAAAAAGGGCCTCTTTTAGAAGCAGTGTGATGGCCTGTCCCTGCCACATTTATCTCTGAGACCTGGGAAAGGTCCATAAACTCCTTGAATACTTTATGCCCTTTATGGCTTAGTTCATTTAATTCCTAGAGAGTCTTGTGTGCTGTAACATTTTCATGTTATGTGTGAGAAAATAAGCTCAGACAGGCTGAGTGTCTGTTCCATGGTCACACAGTGGGTATGAGATGGAGCTGGATTTATGTCCAGGAAATTTAATGTCAGAGTTCATGTGCGAATGACGCTTCTGTTGACTTTATATGAACACCAAATGACCCCACTAATAGGAGAGCCTGTTTAGTTTGCAAAGTGATTGAATATGATACTGAAGTTTGTATAGGCTTTGGAAGTAGGTGGCCTCAAAATGACCTAGCTGAAAAATGGAAATGATAGTCAGAGCTCTGGCCATGTGTTGAGGGAGCAGTCAGTGGTACATTGACATGAGCTTGTTGAACTTAGATTCTCAAGTCATAGTTATCATGACATGATCCTCATAAACCCAAGCAAAGAGAATCAACCAGGAAGATAACCAAGTTGCTCTCCCGACCCCCTTCAAACAAACAAACAAACAAACAAACAAAAAAACAAAAGCCAAGCACAGAAGATCTTGAGGAAAGTGTTGTCCACCATATTAAGTGGACAGCAAGTGATTGACAGCTCCTCATGGTCCTCCTTCATGAGCACAAGGTAGAAGAAGCTGGTTGGCTCTGGGCACATGGGGCCAGTTCAGCGAACACGGAGGTCTTCCTTCATCTGCAGAGCAGATAGATTTTAATGGGGAATCTCATTTTTAAAGAGAAGTTATTTTGTTTTTTGAACTCTGTCCTGGGATGGGTGGAGGGTGAGATACGACATGGCATCTTGGAAAAGATCTGGGCTTTGAGCAGACAGAACAAACTTTGAGATCTTAGTAACTCACAGACATCAGTGCTTTTGACAGAAACTGCGTTCTTTCATCCATCAAGTGGATATTTTGGTACTCACCTTACTGAGGTTCTAGTCTGAAGACTGCCACATAGTAGGAGTGGAATATTTTGGAGGTGGTGTGGCTGTGTTTGGTACTGGGGAGCCCGGAATGACTTTCCTTTAATGTTTTAGAATTTGGGATTTTTTTTTTTTTTTTTTATTAGATTTCCATTTTCTTCTGCTGTAACTGAACACTGGGGATTTTGTTTTATGCTTTTTTTTTTTTTTTTTTTTTAAATACTAAGTCGTATCTGACAAATGACTCTGGTGGCTGGTGGTTCAGACCTCATGGTGCTGTTGTCCTGGTGAGGGTTCCTGACTCTGTCACAGGGTGGAGAGATAGAATAGGTGTGACTGCAAATGCAGAGCTGATCACACGTGAGACAGGAAGGGGCAGGACTCCAGGGCCAGGCGGTACTTTTTGTAACAACCCTCTCCAGGTTGTGAACCCTCTCTCATCCTGTGAAAACTACCTTAGTCACTTCACAGGGTAGTGGCCCACCTCTTAAAGGTTCCCCCAGCCTGACCACCACATATGGGGTAAAGTAGTTTCCGGTATGCAGATTGGGGGTCACACTCCAGCCAGGCAAAGTAGGTTTCTCTGTCCCACCCTGTCTCTTGCTCTTGTCTTCACTGTACAGATTTCATTTTTGCTGTCTCTCTGTTTCCAGTTAGCCACATCATCCTATTTTCAGGACTTGTGGCAAGTAGGGAACCTGACAGCTCAGGGCCACACTGTACCCGAGCGAAGAGTTTTATTGGGTTGGAGAACAGTATGTATATATTTGGAAAATTCCTGCCTCCTTTCAGAATCTGCCTCGGCGATGATATAGCAGTGTTGTGATGTCCTGCTCCAAATTAAAGGCAGCCTGGGGCGATATTTTTAGCTGGTATTTAAGCGTGGCAGGGAACTCATATATAGTTCTCTAATTTATAGTCTGAGATGACTGACAGCCCAGGAATGAAGGATTATAATATGATGGCAGGGTAGGAGTGTCTCAGGCTAGACCAGCAGGCCTGGATGTCGTCTGTGGCCGCCGTTTGCAGGCCTCTTAGTTTATTTGTGGACATCTGGTCTGAGGACGAGGACAGTGACTTAAGGCACTAGATAAAATAATCAGCAGTGATGGGTTCTGTTTTCAAATTGAGAAATACTGGAAAAATAAAAACAACAAGCAAGATGGGGTGTGGCGAGGTCAGGAGGGGTCCTGAGGGCCCTGGGGAAGCAGGCTTTCTGGGAGTCTTTGAAGCTGACTGGGTGCTGTGAGTGGAGGAAACAGCTCAGAAGAAGCAAGAATGGGCAGCGAGCTGGGCGCATAACCAGTCTCTCGTGCCCTAATTTTCTCTAGCATCACCATAGGCGTTTATGGGGCTGTGGGTAAACTGGGTGTGTGCAGACCAATTCGTGACCTTGATGTGAGTCTGTCTACCACTGATGGGAGACTTGGGGTACATTATTTCAGCCTGTGCCTCCAGTTTCTCCACTTGTAAAAATAGGATATTATTAGTGTTGTGTGTGTGTGTGTGTGTGTGTGTGTGTGTAATACTTAATGCATATAAGCAACACACACACACACACACACACACACACACACCACAGATACATACACCAGATTGCATTTGTTACAAGTACCAGAAAGGTATTGACACATCACGTGTTCTTGACCTCACGTTTAGAATTTTGACTTACACCATTTTGCACACTTTTGAATGGTGTAAACAACAACCAAAGCATTTGCTAGACCACACTGTGTCTTCTAATAAAGCCCCAAAGTCAAAGGATCTCTTCAAGAGAATTGGGGAAGTCTTGCAGGTGTCCATCTAATAGCAGTGTGATTCATAATAGTTTGTGTCTTGTGATCAAATTCCCAGGATCCAAGACCCAAGAGGAGAGGGGATTCCTCCTGTGAAGTGAATGACTCTTGTTCTGAGGATTCAAGGGCTTGGTTTATGATGTCATCTTAGTATCAGCTTCATTAGACCTACCATCTCACGTGGCATCTGGTCACTCAGCCACTTCCTGTATACAAAGCCAATTTTGTAAAAGTCTTCATGACTTTGGCATTATTGGACTGGGTGAATTTAGCCGAGGTCTAAGGGTTGGAGTCCTGACTTGGCTGTTGCACAGTGGTCAGTAGATTCCAGTAGAGCCATGTGGAATTTATACCACCGTGATGGGTGCTGTTTATGGAATGCTTGCTGTGGGCTTGGTGCTTGGCTATGTAATCTCACTCAGCACTCAGATCTTCACGGGGGAATTAGTAACAGTCCCTCTGTATACACGAGGAAACTGGGGCAGGGAGAAGCTAAAAATGTGCCCAGCTTTACACAAAACTGAAGACTCACCAGAAAACTTGGAGCCACGGTTTATAGAACATTCCAAACAGATCTAAAGCATAACCAGCGGGGTATGACGGGGAGTCTGAGCTGAGGGCTCAGATACTGACTGCTGGGGTGGGTTCCCCGGGAAGCACTTTCGTCATCGGACCCCTCTGCCGCACAGACTGTGATTTCAGAGCTGCTCTTGCACTGCCTGCCTTGAAACTCATGACTCTACAGTCCCCCCAACCCCCTCCCTCCTCCCTTCCCCATCCTTCCTCTCTTCCCCTCTCTCCTCCCTCCCTTTCCCATCCCTCTTCCCTTCCCCATCCCTCCTCTCTTCCCCATCCTTCCTCTCTTCCCCTCCCTCCTCCCTCCCTTCCCCATCCCTCTTCCTCCCCCCCCCTTTCTGTAGCCGAATTTCTAAACGGTCTTATTAATAAAACTCGGGAGCCAGATATTAAGGTGAACGCTGAAAGATCAGAGAAGCAGAACAAGCCACAGCTAACCTCACCCCGCCAATTCCTCAGCTGATCCTGTTTCCTCAGACTGGAATCCTCTGAGTCCTCATCCGAATAGATCTCAGCTGAACTGCCGCTAAAAGCCTAAAAGCTTAACCAGCTCTAGTTCCTGGTCCTCACACCTTAAATACCTTTCTGCTTTCTGCCACCACTTCCTGGGATTAAAGGCGTGAGTTACCATGCCTGGCTGTTTCCAGTGTGGCTTTGAACTCACAGAGATCCAGATGGATCTCTGCCTCTGGAATACTAGGATTAAAGGTGTGTGTGTCACCATTTTCTAGCCTCTGTATCTAGTGGCTGTCTGTTCTCTGACCCCAGATAAGTTTATTAGGGTGCACAATATTTGGGGGAACACAATATCACCACATTTCCCCTTTTTTGTCTAAAATAAAAAAAGGTTATGGTCAAGAATTACATTAACAATGTCCAGTCCATTAACATTTGACAGATTCAGACAAAAAATTTTCATTACTTATCCTATGTAAAACAAGTAGTTCCTTTTTAAAAAGTAGATTCAATAATCAACCTTTTTAATCTTATCACCCTTCCCCCTCCCCCCTCCCTTCTCCATCCCTCCTCCTTTTCCAGTCCTTTCTCTCTTCCCCATCCTCCCTCCCATCCCTCCTCCCTTCCTCCTCCTTCCCCCCTCCCCTCCTCCCTTCCTCCCTTTCCTTTCCCCACCTCCCCTGCTGAGGATGTGATCCCAGTCCTAATTATTGGTTGGGTGGCTTGACTGGAGGGAAGCCATGCTCGTCCCTGTCCTGGAAAGGTGCCTTTCCGCTCTAATCTGAAGGGCTCCCTTGCGTGGGTGTGCTGCCGCCCATTTATCCATTCACTGCCAATGCACACTTGGGTTGCTTCCTTCTGATGCTGCTGTGAACAAGGTACACAGGTGTCCCTATCAGTGCCTGCTTTAGAAGTAAGTTAGGGGACCCCTAACTTAGCTGATGAGAGGGGCGGGAGTGTGTGTGTGTGTGTGTGTGTGTGTGTGTGTGTGTGTGTGTGTGTTAACTGCTACCTAAAACTGAAATCTCAGATGCCATTCCTTAGTTCTGCTTTTCCAAAGCCAGCTTCCTCTTGAAGCCCTGCTGTGATTTCTGCCTTCCAGGGACCTTCCTCTGTCCAGAGCTCAAACACTCATTTAGACAGTTGCAGAGCGTCTGGTCATCTCCTTGGTGTCCGGAGTGGTCAGCTTTGCTTTTTCCCCATTTAGGATAGGGTTTAGCCATGTATCCCAGGCTGGCCTTGAACTCCAGTTCTTTATATAGTCCAGGCTTGCCTTAAACTTTCAAGCTGGGATTTAGGCTCGAGTCACAAGAGTGGTGAGCTCTGACACCTTGTTTTCCTGTGTAGAAGACTGGTCTCAGCTACGTTATCAGAGCCTCGGATGTATAGACTGTGGGGGAATTTTTTTATATTTGACACCGTGTTTCAAATAAAACTGGCTCTTAATAAATGTGTTGCCAGTTTATGTGACAGTCAGTTACATCAGTTTGTGTATGCAGTTCTGTGATGGGCTGCTTTTACCGGAGTCCGGGCCTGTCCTGGCTTTGAACCATTCTAGCTTCAGAGGTGAGTGTAACGTGGCTTGGAGACTTGTACTCAGAGGGCTCCCCATCTTCCCTAACAGATTTTGAAGCCACTTTAGATTACACAGCACACCAGATTTTAAGTAAATTTTGTCTGTTAGTTGACAGTTTCCTGATGTATTTCTCTGATGCTGAGATGATTGTCATAATTATTTTTTTTTTCTGTTGAGATGAAAATGTTTTTCTTGAAGACCCCTTTTCTTTTTTCCTTCTGTTCGTTTCTGGTAGTATAAAGCCCTTCAGCATCCATCATCCGGATGGTCCACTGGGAGGCTTCTCCCCAAGAGAGGAGTACTTCCTTGTACAATGGTTGAAGATTTATTCCAGGGCTCCTGGGGTTAGAGTTGTGGGGCTGTGTAACCTGAGGGAGACAGCTGATTCGTGGCTCCTCACCCGGATATATTTCTGCCGTCTAATGTGCCACGTCACTGTCCTCCATGCTTGTGACCATTAAGATAAGAATCTGTGACCATGTCCTGTGTCTTCACTGGTAGCTCAACTGAAAGGTACTTAAGTGTATATTTGCCAACACTCTAATGTACCTGGGTTGGCTTTTTAAGGATCTCCACAGACATGTGAAAAAATAATTAAAACTCATTCTTCAGAAGATAAGAGGCGGAGTGATGAATCAGTGGCTTTAGGGACAGGGGTCCCTGTGTTGTCTCTGGCAGTGGCCTGAGGGATTCATTTCGGACATCTCCACTCACACAGGATTCTTGGCTTCACCCCAGACGAGAAATTCAGGATTAGCTAGTAGGCAGCAGAGTCGGAATTTATTGAAAAATTTTTTTTTGAAGAGAAAGAAAGGTTCTCAAGAAGAAAATAAGAAGCTGGGCGGTGGCGAGGCAAGCCTTTAATCTCAGCACTGAGGCAGAGACAGACGGATATTTTTGAGTTCAAGGCCAGCCTGGTCTACAGAGCGAGTTCCAGGACAGCCAAGGCTACACAGAGAAACTCTGTCTTGAAAAAGAGGAAGAAAGGCAGACACCTGACAGCATGGACACGTGTTTTACACAGTCAGATACATTCTATCTAGTGCAGAGGGTCTCAGCCCTCCTAAGGCTGTGACCTTTAACACAGTTCCTCATGATGTGGGGACCCCCCCCCCCAGCCATACAATTATTCTGTTACTTTTTTGTAATTGTCGTTTTGCTACTCTTAGGAAGCATAATGTAAGCATCTCTGTTTCCCCATGGTCTTAGGCGCCCGTCTGTGAAAAGGTCATTCAACATCCAAAGGGGTCTCAAGCTGCTCTAGTGGGTTTTTTTTGAAGGTGTTGTCTTTAAAAGGGTGCTGAGGAAGCTGATAAGGAGAGCACAGGGCTCCTGAGAGGCACCTAGGGTCCAGTTGTGGATGAAAGTCTAGATCATGGGGACGCAGAACTCTAGGTTATCCTACTGTAGACCAATATTCTTGTTTGTGAGGCTCCCAGAAGATATCCAGAGAGCAATGAGAACCTACCCAAAGCCGTGTATACATTCAGGTCTTAAAGCCTGAGACATTGCCATTTTAACATAAAATATCTGTATGAAAGAAGAAATATATGGGGCTGGAGAGAAGGCTTAGCGGTAGAGTACGTGCAGAGGACCCAGCTACGTCTTCTGGCCTCCGAGGGCACCAACAGCATCCTACATTTAAACACACTGAGATGTGCACACCCAATTGTCAGGATTCTTAGCCACGCTCCCAGCTGTGTGACCGACCGCACATGCGCTGTCCAGTAGCCAGGCAAGAGGCTTAGTCATCCCAGGGCCTTGTGTCCTACGTAATCTGTGCGTAGCGTGATCATGTAATTTGCATGCAGTGTGATCATGTAATCTATGTGCATGCATGGTGTAGCTAGGTAAGCCCATGTGTGTGTGTGTGTACCTATAAAAGCAGGTTCCACCTATTCCTCTCCTCTCTTCCTTCACGGTCATTCCATAGGCCTCTGCACACCCTTTCTATTCCCTTCCCTTAGTCAACTCTTATAGTGGGCTTCATTGTACCTCGTGGCTTCTCTCGCATGGTAAACAGCACCGCTTAATAAATAACATTGCAAACATAACATAAAAAAAAGGCAAGAAGAAAGAAAAGTGTTTATCTTGGCAACTTTCTCAACAAGGATGGTCATTGTGTTAGAATTCTTGCTTTTTCACTGGAAGGAGGCTTCAGCCAGAAGGGTTTTTCTACAGCAAAGCTACCCTGCCAGTAACTAAGACCCAAGTCCTTAGCACAGGAGGGCAGGAGAAAGGATGTGTGGGGAAGGAGGAGGAGAGATGGGGAAGGGGGGAGGGGGAGGGAGGGGGAAGGGGGCAGGGGGAGACTGTAGAGTCATGAGTTTCAAGGCAGGCAGTGCAAGAGCAGCTCTGAAATCACAGTCTGTGCGGCAGAGGGGTCCGATGACGAAAGTGCTTCCCGGGGAACCCACCCCAGCAGTCAGTATCTGAGCCCTCAGCTCAGACTCCCCGTCACACCCCGCTGGTTATGCTTTAGATCTGTTTGGAATGTTCTATAAACCGTGGCTCCAAGTTTTCTGGTAAGTCTTCAGTTTTGTGTAAAGCTGGGCACATTTTTAGCTTCTCCCTGCCCGTTTCCTCGTGTATACAGAGGGACTATTACTAATTTCCCCGTGAAGATCTGAGTGCTGAGTGAGATTACATAGCCGAGCACCAAGCCCACAGTGAGCACATCAGCATTCTGTAAGCAGTGTGTATTTCCGTGTTGTAAATGCTGTGTGGTTCTATTGACCACTGTATGATACTGGAGTCAGAACTCCAACCCCCTAGACCTCACCTGAATTTATCCATGCCTGTAGTGCCAGAGTTCACCTGGGATCTCTTTACAAGCCGTGAATGGCTGGTGCCTCTCTCACCAGGTCACTGAGATGGTCTCTGAGGAGTGAGCTTTGCCAGGACTGCCTGTGGAACAGCATGCGTGACCTTTCCATGATAAGCTCTGGCTGTGGGGGCGCATCCCCCCGGGCTCTGAACTGGCCTCTGGAGAGGGAAGGCTGCTAGATGGCCTGTCCTCCAGAAAAGAGGTCAGTTTCCCTGCAGGCACCAGAGGAGCCCCCAGGTTGTGTTTGCCAGGCATCTGATGGGAGTGCCAGAAGTCCTTAAAGCCTGCAGCTGAGGACGGTTTGGCCTTAGGAATGTCTGCACATTCTTGACTTAATGTCTGCCCTGGAGAAGTGAAAGGGGAATCTGTTAGTTGAATGTGCCTTTTCCGCAGGGTCCACCCGCCTCTGTCCCTTTTTATTTCCTGTTCCAGTCTCTTTGCTCTCTCTTCCTTCACCTGTCCTAGATGTCAGAGGTTGGTCACACAGGGCAGTGACAGACAGGAGAGGAACTTTGCTTTGCCTTCTTGATGGAATGTTGACACCCAGGGGCTGATGGTGCCGAGGCTGGGGGGATGAGGGTGATGAGCAAGGACATGGAGGACGTGGCTACTTGGCAACGAGCTTCTTTTGAGGGTTAGACGCACGCAGTAAGAAAATGGCGGTGATAACATTTAAGTTCAGATGTTCATTGATGTAGAAATGAGTTGCCCTGTCTGTCACCCTCCTGGACCCTGAGGAAAGTTGTCTTCTGCATTTCCTTGAGGACGCAGTGGGCAGCCTGAAACCAGAGTTGAATGTCAGCCCCACCCAGCTGCTTGCAGGACTGCTTTCTGTGTTTCTAAGGAAAGAAGGGTGTGACTGAATATTTAATTATTCCTACTGCTTCCATGGGGGTTTAAGTCTCTGCTTCTGGACCCTTGGAGGAAGAAGCCCATCAGCAGCAAGGCCAGCAGAAGGCAGCTCTTAGAGGTCCTTTGCTTAGGATGCAGACAGGAAGTGACTGGATGTAACCAGCCTGGTGGGGAAGAGACACAGGTGAGCTTCCCTTTGACTGTTAGAACAATTGCCTCCAGGAATCTCATGCTGGGGGGAGAAGACTGAAGAGATTTCACACTGCCTGGGAATGTGTCAGACGGCTCTGCAGGGGATCACAGCCCAAACCACAGTGTGGGCTGGGTGTCTTCCTTTTAAACAATACCCACGTATTAAGACCCCACCGAGGGACACTGGGTGTGTGTGTAAGGTGTGTGTGTGTGTGTGTGTGTGTGTGTGTGTGTGTGTGACCATTGCACACCCATACGCGCGCGCTTCTCGTTAGTCTCCTTTTCACTACAGCTTGCTTGTTTAATTGCCTTCTTGGGGTACTGGCTCGGACCCTACAAGTCCGGTAACAAGGGGAGGATGGCAGCTTTAATGCTTTGCTTAGATCCGTGTCTCGTCCCACGTGGCTCCCTTTCTGGTTCGTTCAGAGATGGTGGTGTGTCGGTTACTGGCGCATTGTGGCAAACCATTTTCAGAAGTTAACGGCTAACGCGACAGTCTTCTTGGCTCACAGCTTTCTGGAATAGAAACTTAGTCTGGCTTAAGCCTTGCCTATCTTCTGCTGGCCTCACCTGGGATTACTCCTATGACTTCAAGCATCCGGTGGCTTCAGTGGGGGTTAATGGTTGGGGATGGTTCATTCATAGCCTGTAGTGCAGGCTGTGGGGCAGAACACTTTGCCCCTCCCCCCTCCCAACTTCTCCATTGATGATAGCTCAAGCTCGTTTCCATCAAGAGCACAGGATAGTTGTAGAGACGTGGGCACGTCCACGTTTTCAGAGATCTCTGCCTGGGTCACATGTGCTAATGTCTCTTTGATCAAAGTCCAGATTCGGAGACTTGGAAAATAAACACAACCCTTTGAAACACTGTTTCACAGCGGGTATGTGTACAGGTGGAAGAAGTTTTTCTGCCCTTATTTGCAAGCAGCCCCCACAGTAGGGCAGGAAGCTGGAGAGGAAGGATATTTAAGGCTTTGTTCACTGGCAGCACATGGCCTAGAGGCTTCATAAGATAACGGCCGTTATACATAGTGAATTTGGTGTTGCGTGTCAACACAAGAGTAATAATGGACTGCATCATCCACTTTCTTTGTGCCCACGGGAGCTGGTGTGAGCCGGTCATTCAGCTGGAGGTACTTACTGAGTGGGCAGGTCCTGTTCTGTGTGGTAGTGCCACAGCTGGGGGCAGAAGCACAGCTAATTCAGTGTGCACAAAAGTTACAGAGAAGAAGAAGCTCACTTGCCCTGAGCGGGGGTTTTGATGCTGAGACTGAGGCAGCAGAATGCGTTCTCTATGCAAGAATGCCGCACAGGCAGATGTTTATCAGGGCTTAGCCATTGTAAAGAGCCAGTCCAGTGCCCTGGCTGCTGACAGAAAGTCTGTGCGCTTAAATTTTATTTTTATTTAACAAAAGGAGAAAGATACAAGTACTTGCCCCCTGCAAAGGAGGCTCCTCATTTGCTCAGTAAATAGAAGCCATGGCGAGCGGCCACGCATTCACCTCTGTGGTGGAACTGTAATGTGTTAGTCAGGGGTTTTCCATTTTAGACACCTCCCATTCATCTGTTCAGGAGAGCCAGAGTGTGGGGGGTGTTGAAAGCTTTGGGAAAGCATCGTCTGACCTGGATGTTGGGGAGCTTGTAGTCATTCTTTGTCGGGCCAATTTAAGTGGGTCCTGACAACAGAATTTAGGGGTACTCACTGTGTGGAGATGCAGCTTTCTCACACCGTGGCGGCGGGTTTTCTACTTTTGATTAGGTTATGCTCATGTGTGTTGGACATACACAGAGGGATTTGTTTGTTTCCCATGTTCGGAAAGTTTTTTGTTTTTGTTTTTTAAATGAAAGTCATTGTGGCTCATATAAAAACATTGCAGAACATTTCTCCTGTGTCCTTGCTTTTCATTTTGTTTAATTTTCATCTCCATGGGTCTCAGTGGTGGCCGATCTGGAAAACCTTGACCTAGAAATGTTACCTGTTGACATTGGAAAAGTGTGCAGGCTGGACTGGCCACGCCCCCACGCTCAGCTTTAGTAATGTCCCCTTCCTTCCTTCCTTCCTTCCTTCCTTCCTTCCTTCCTTCCTTCCTTCCTTCCTTCCTTCCTCCCTCCCTCCCTCCCTCCCTCCCTCCTTCCCTCCCTCCTTCCCTCCTTTTTTTTTTTTTGCAAAATTGCATTTGTTTATTTATTCATTTGTGTGTTTGTGTATGCAAATGTGTGCAGCGGGGAACATGTGGAGGACAGAGGACAACCTGTAAGAGTCAGTTTTCTTCCACGATGTATGTGGGTCCCAAGGACAGAGTTCAGGTCTTGATGGCAAACCCCTTCACTGGCTGGGCCATCTCACTAATCCCTTTTCAAACTTTTTATCACATACATAGTTCGTTGGCATTTTTTCTCTTCCGTCTCTACGATGTTGAAACTGAGGAAAAGCAGAGCTGCCGAGACAGACGTGTTCACCATTAATCCGCTGTTGCCTGTGGTGTTGTGCAGGGCATTGTGCAATAGGGACCAAGCCAGTCTCTCTGGAGCTGCCAGCCATGGAGGGTTGAAGTGTAGAGGAAGAGAGTTCTAGTTTGCAGCTGGGAGTTAGCTAGTGTCCGTCAAAACACAGCACGGATCCCTCAGGAAGTACGCTTGAATTTACCGTTAAATGTAAATTCAACATTAAATGTCTGTTCCATAAGAAGGAACACGTAAATCCTATTACCAAAGTGTATCATAGTGTGCAATCCTGCTGTTTGCGTATTTCCAAGGTCTAGCTAACTGTGGGTCTCATACTGAACTGCCTGTGGTCTGCACCGTGTATTAGATGGCAGGCTGTAGAGGGGGCAGAGCCGAAGTGAGGCCCCTACCCCAGGCGTGGGTGTGGGCGTGGGCTGGGTAGGTGGGCCGCTAATGCTCCTGCTCTCTTTGGAGCAGAAGGGTGAAGGTGAGCGGAGGCACTAGCTGTAAGCTGCTCCTGAGAGTAGTTTTGTGAGCTTGGCCAGTATGACAGGGCTCTGGAGAGCTCGAGCCCAGAGTCATGAAGTTATGTCAGGATTCATCTTGAAGCGTATTTTCAATCTGTAAATTCGTGCTCTCCATTTATGAGCAAAATGAACATGCATTATTGACCGCCTGTCTTCAGAGAGACATGGTGCCCTTGAAGTGTATAAAATAGGGGTGAGGCAGGAGGGCACGTGTTGGTTCCAAAGGGATGAAACCGCATCACACTGAACTTTGAGGTGTTCCAGTGCGTCCCATGTAGTCAGCATATTACTTCCTCCTTCTTCTTCTTTACAGACGTACATTGGAAGTGTGGTTATATCCGTGAACCCCTACCGGTCCTTGCCCATTTACTCGCCTGAGAAAGTGGAAGATTACAGAAACAGGAACTTTTACGAACTGAGCCCTCACATGTAAGTATGGCTGGAAAACCCTTCCGCTCTACTTCAGTGCATAATTGACAGATGTGAGCAGCTGTCTCCTTGAATCACAGGAAAAAGTGTGTTGCTTTTTTTCTTCCGGTTTTTAGCTCACTGAAAAGAATGTAGAAGTTAATAGTTAATGCCTTAAAAATAAGGCAAAATACTCATGTGTAAAATATTTCTGCTGCAGAGTCTGTAAGCAGCAGCTGCTGATGAGTCTTGCACAGAAAACAGGAGTACGCATTGTTTGCAAGAGTCCAGCAGCCCGGCAGCGTCACACGCTTTTCATCCCCGCACTCGGAGGCAGAGGCAGGCGGATCTCTGCAAATTCTGAGCCCAGCCTGGTCGACAGAGCGAGTTCTAGGACAGCCAGGGCTGTTACACAGAGAAACCCTGTCTTGAAAACCAAGAAAAACAAGGTCCAGCTAACGTTGTCATCGTGTGTTTGGGTGGAAGGGCCGACAGCGCCGTCACTGTCCGGGGCATTGCTCACCAGATGTGTGGGACAGGCTGACTTGTTTTCCTGACTTTTGTTACCAGCTGGTTTTTCTGAAGACAGTGGTTGGTAATTGTAGTTTAAAGGCTGTGGAAGGGAAGTCACACCATACAACAGAACTCACGTGGGAAATGTTGGGGGAGGAGAGAGGCAGCGGGAGGCGGAGGGGCTTGCCTTTCTAAGGGGATGCAGTGCATGGGCACAGGGGTGGCTGTAGCTGATGACCTATCCTGCCAGGACCCTAAGGGCAGGCTAACGTAAATGCTAACATGTATGTCCATAGTCCTTCCCAAAGTCTCCGTGTGACATGCAAAGAGACACTGGAGTGGTTTTGTTAACTCATACCACTATAATTTTATTTTCTAGCCTGAATGACTGAAGTAACCCCACGAAGGTTTTCTTAGGTTCGATGGATCGACTACAGACTTGGGATTACTAGATTTTTAATTGCTCACATAAAAATGTCTGAAAAAGCAAAAATAGATAAGTAATAAATGAATGAATAATAAGGCGAATTCAGCCAAATCTTAAGCAACACTAAAACCTTTTTATTTCTTTAGTTATGGTCTACTGACTTATACCTAAAAGGAATCTGTTCACCCTTTTACATTGTCTGCGGCCACTGTTGAGTTAAGAGAGAGAGATCTGTTTGGGCCAAGCTGTGCCCTGAGCCGAGAGCCTCAGGCTTCTCTAGTGTTTGCCTGAGCAGAAGAAGCATTTCCTGCCCCTGGTCGCGGGTATGTGAGTGCTTTACCAGAATTCTTACTGTCTTCAGCTGCAGTCAAGTTACTCGCGGTGACTTGCAAAGGGGTGTTGTTAGATGCAATAGAGTGCTTTTATGTGATAAACCGTAGCATGTAGATTTAAGACATCTGGGGACTGTTGCTGGATGCTGCGCTGGGACTGATGTATGCAAAGGTGCCCGGAGAAGTGCCCAGGGCCCCGCAAGGTCGTGCTGTGATTGCAGCCATCATTCCGGTTAGCTTTTAGCAGCAGCCTCGCCTAAAACAAACACTTTGTGGAAAACAATCCCAGCTTGCCAAGGGATGCATATAAATGAGCGCGCGTGTTCTGTGTTCACTGTCTGTGAGCGGAAATACCGATGTGAACACCTAGAAAACGTCTTGGCTGAGGAAGAGATTAATTTGTCATTGTGATATTGTGCTGGTGGTGGTTGTGGTGGGCGTGGTGGGCGTGGTGGGCGTGGTGGTGGTGCCAGCGGCTGTATGGCTTTTGAGTTGGTTAAACTAGACTGCTGTGGTTCAGATGCTCAGCGGTATCTCCAGCCAGAGCTGGTTTGGGTGATTGAGCAATTGATGGTGTCCACAGACGGTTTTGATGGTCACACTCATAGGCAGGAGGGCTCTGCGGGTCGGCAGGACAGAGGTATGTACGGCAGGGGCACGCGGCAGCCCCAGATCACAGAGCTGTCTGCTCACAGACAGCCGTGCGGAGGCCGAGAAGCTTGACACTGATGCGGGTGAGCCATGGCCAAAGCCTTAGCTGGGCTTCTGTTTGTGGTTCAAGATCAGCTGTCACTTCATGAATAAATGAGCTCTCGTAACTAAGGCATCTATATGGATATGTATATGTATTGATGTCTGGTGGAATATCTGTCAGTCTGTCTCACTGTCTAGATGTATGTTTTGATTTCTCAGCGATGCAGCTCGCAGGGACATGTGGGACTGTTTGGAACTAAATATCTAAATGTGTGAAAATAGTTGTTAAAAACTGAGCAATCTGTATTCTGCCAATCAAGTAGGTTTTGATTATTCCGTTTTCTTCTCAAAGTCAGTTTTGCCAGTGGTCTAGTCTCACTGTGCCTTAAGAAAAATAAAAATCTGAAATTGCTTTTATGAAAATCATTCCTCTAGTTCCCTTGCAATGAAATGTTTTATTTGATGCCTGAGTATTTATTTTAAGTCTTAGGCATTGCAGTCTGGAGTCACTGCCAGAGTCTCCCATGGACTTAACTCAGTAAAACACCCTTGGGAAAGCCCGACTTCAGGAGCCCTGCTTCCTGTAGGCTTCCGGGCTGTTCTTACACACGCTAAAGTTCGGCTCCTGCTGTGATGGATGTGTACTTGTAAATGGTTTCTATTCCTGCTTAAGCTCTGTACTGCAAACCGTGGTCCTTTGCTTTAACGGTAATAATACTGGGTGTACCAGCTGCTGCATCATGAGATTGACTGGTGCTGGCACTTCCTTAAAGACTTTACATGTATTGTAACTCACTTCTCAAAATAATCCTGGTGGTGGCAGGGCCCTGGCCTGCTTCGTACCTGCCACTCATCTGGAAGTGAGTCCCACACTGCTCTCAACAGGGCTCCTTACTGTGTGTTTCTGCTGGCTTGCCTGTGTTCTTGTACCCACACCCTCCATAGTTGCTGTGACCATGCCTCAGTTTATATCCACTGCCTCTACCCCATAAGCTGTATTTCCATATTTTTTAGATTTAAATCTCTACTTTGGAAATGTTTTGATGTGGTAGATGTCTGTTCTAGGACTTGCCTTGGACTGTCTGTCTTTAGTCCTGCCATTCTTGTAGGAGACAGCATGGCCCTGCTATCCTGATGCAAAGCAGTACCACCGGCAATAAAGAGTTCCCACTGCTGAAGAGAAGCAGAAACAAATGTTCGATGCCCGTGAGGGCCTGCATGCCGTGCACGGTGATTGCACCAGTGCGTGCATATTTGCCAGCCCCTGTCCTGTCCCTCTGCCCTCACACTCACCATGCTCGTCCACGGCAGCATCTCTGTGTGCTTTGCATGGACCACCTGCCATGCTTATTCTCCCTCTGCCCCAAAGCAGCTCCAGTGCTTCGGATTTACCTTTTCTTTAAATTTCAGTCAATTAAAAGTATTTACATTCCACGTAAGTGTATGATTTACAGCTAATGGAAATATGTAGTAGATAAAGTAGGATGATTTTTTTTTATAATTTTTTTATAATTTATTTCTATTTTATGTGCATTAGTATATGTATGTCTGTGTGAGGGTGTCGGGTACCCTAGAACTGGAGTTACAGACAGCTGTGAACTGTCATGTGGGTGCTGGGAATTGAACTCAGGACCTCTGGAAGATCAGGCAGTGCTCTTAACCACTGAGCCATCTCTCCAGTCCCTAGAATGATTTCTTACCTGAAGTCCTTCTGAAAACAGTTTGCTGCTGCACTTTTGGAGTGTTTGGTCCCTTCCACATTCAACTCCCTCAAAGGGAAGAACCATCCCCTCATGTAAAAGCCGCGGCTTTGAGCCTGGGGTCCTTGGGTGGCATCTTCAGGGAGGTGTGGTTCCTTTCTGATGGGATCTTAAAGTTCTTTGATAATAGCTTTTAAAAGGTATCCAAGGAAGACTTGGTACATTTCAGATGCTCAGTAGCTGGATCCCCAGAGAACCACCTCAGATCTCAGACTTCAAACATGGGGAAGAATGAGGAAGAGGAGACAGGGAAAGAATTGGACTTCTTGGCTCC
Source organism: Peromyscus maniculatus bairdii (assembly GCF_049852395.1). NCBI lineage: Eukaryota > Metazoa > Chordata > Mammalia > Rodentia > Cricetidae > Peromyscus > Peromyscus maniculatus. The sequence goes on along the minus strand of NC_134864.1, from coordinate 64,735,524 downwards.
TCCCACCCGCCAGAACAGCGCTGGGATGGACCGCCCACAGGGATTCCATTACCAGACCCACTGGACCTTTGTCGTTGATGTTAGGTCTCCCTGCAGTGGATGCTGCTTATCAGCCACCATCAGGAGATCTGTGGTAATCAGGCCTGTTGTCTTCTCTTGGGCAGCCTACGTGAGCTCCTCAATGCCCTTTGACTGAGCAAGCTCTTTGGCCTACTCTTCAAGGTTGTTATCTTCAGCTCTCTCCTCTAACCTCAAATCCTGCTCTTCCTCATGGAACCAACCCTTGAAGGCCTTTCCTGTCTCCTCTCTATGTCTCTTACCTGTGCCCTATGTTGATGGTTAAACTCTACTTTGTGGTCAGATCCCAAGTGACCCTGCCTCTGAGTTATCAGAATTGCCCATGTGGTTGTGTCCAGTCTCATCTTTTTCCCCCCTTCAGATTTATTTTCTTTTACATGATTGAGTCTCATCTACATGTATGTGTGTATATCATGTGCATGCCTGGTGCCCATAGAGTTCAGAAGAGCATCCTGGACCCCCCAGCACTGGATTTAGAGATGGTTGTGAGCTACCATGTGGATGCTGGGAATTGAACCCAGGTTCAGTTGAACCTCTGGAAGAGAAGTCAGTGCTCTTAACTGCTGAGCCATCTCTTCAGCCCCCAGTGCCATCCTTTTGAATTAACAACTTTTGTAAATGAGGACATTTATCCTGCTCACCTCTGTAGCTCATTCTGCCCTTCCTTTAAAGGCTCCATAACTAGAAAGCAATTTAATTTAAAAAATTTAAATAATTTTTCCATTTTGCTTTCTCTCATAATGGAGACATAATTGAAAACAAGTTATTCATAAAATATTGAGGTGTTTATTCAGATGTCACGTACCATGATGAAAATTTTTCATTTTTATCAAAATGTAAGACTGTTTATTTTTTAGTGCCCTTTCACCCTACGTATTTTTTAGTTGGTTCTCGTTCATGCTTTCCATGGAATGAACTCACCACTAAAGGGTAGAGTGTATCGTGCTTTTGCCAGAATCCTCTCTGGTGGACACAGCCTGGGACAGAGCAGAAACATGTCCTGTAGGCGGATTTTTCTTTCCTGCCCACCAGTTCCCAAATGACTGACATGGAGACTTAATATTAACTATAAATGCTCAGCCTATAGCTCAGGCTTGTTACTAGCTAACTCTTACATTTTAAATTGACCGTATGTCTTATCTACCCTCTGCCATGTGGCGAAGCCGTCTTTAGCATGGCATGTTTATATCCTGTTTCCTCTTGTGCCTCTCCTGCGACTCTTGTGATTCTGCCCTTCTTCCCAGCATTCTTACTCTGGTTCTCCTGCCTAACCTCATCCTGTCCAGTTATTGGCCAGCCAGCTTCTTTATTAAACCAAGCACAGTGACAGATCTTCACGGTGTACAAAGGGATTATCCCACAGTGATATCCTTCTTGAATAGGGATAAAGTGTGTGGTTTATATTACAGTAAGATTTGCAAGCACTATTTGAAGTAAGTGGTCTTTCCATTTTCGTGACGGAAATTTTGAAAATTTAGGAAAATGATTTAAGGCTTTGAAGATTTTCTTATTACTTACTCTCCTCTAAAAATGCAGAAGTCGGGGGAGTTTGGATGGGTTGATGTCAGTCACACAGACGTGGCTCTGGAACCTTTGACCCCTGTGTTTGCATCGAACAGAGTTTTTAGGACTGCATGCCTGCAGAGTGACGTAGATGCCTCTGTGTCCTGAGCTCTTGGTTGACAAACCTGTTTATTCATTGCACTCCAGGTGAGCCAGGTAAATGTTATAAAGAACATTCTGATTACATCTCAGAATGTGGAAATGACGAAGTCGGGCACTCAGAGCTTAGGTTAAGGGTCCTCTGCAGGTGACGGTGGGGGTGGAGGGGGTGGGGGTGGGGCCTCTTTTCTGTGATTAGGAGATAGTCTTTGTAGGGTTGGTTGCATAAATGGGTGTGGAGACATCTCTCCTCAGGAGTGTTTGTGTGTTTGTTGGGGAGGGGGCGTTTATACTCCGTTTATACTCCTCTCATTTACATTTAGAGCCTTTGAACCTTCTGCTAAACTATACGCAGGAAGATGTTTGTCCTTTCCTGTCCATCCTGCTGTCTGCTTACCGCTGTAGAAATGTTATTCATTCACCGAGTAAATATTTAATGAGCACTTTCTGTGTCCTGGGCTCTCTTTTAGGCATTGGGATGCAGCAGCGAACAAAACAAAACTCTCATTTTCATTGGGCAGATGACATTTTGACTCAGTGTCCTCGGCGTCTGAAATCTTGTACAGCAGCAGTTAGGAGGGGAAGGGAAGAAGTCAGACTTTAGTGAAGGGAGGAGAGGATGGTTTTCAGTGGCTGTCTTACCGTGTATCTGGGGTCGCCTTCTCTGAAACCGTGTGAAGCGGTGGTAGATGGCAGATTCTGGGCCGGGGCGTGGCTTCTGTTTCCCACGTGCGTACGTCACTTGTGCAGGAAAGAATCTGAGTGCCGACTCTACATTTCAGACCCTGCGCGTTACCCTCTCTCCACAACAGTGCCATCTTGAAATGGCTGAAACCGCCCTTCTACATTTACACGTGACTGCTGGGGGCCATAGTGAGCAGGAGGCAAATGCCTTGTTTACCTTCCATCTTTGAAGAGACTTGCTTGGTTTTGAACAGCCAAAGATGAGGAAAGTTCTCCTCAGAGAGACCAGTGTCCTTTTGCCAGTGCCTTAACAGTATGATGCTGGGTCCAGGGCGAGGTGAGTCTCCTGGCCTGAGGCATATTCCGCTTCTAAAAAAAGAAAGTGCTCAACACATCGAACTCTCTCCTTTAAATCTCAGATCTTTCCTCAGGTGTCTGCAGCTTTCCCGGGGCTGCTTATATTTTAAAATTACAATTATTTATCTTATTTGGGGGTGTGCATGGTGGCCAGAGAACAGCTTGCAGAAGGTCACCTCTCCTTCCACCACACGGGTCCCAGGGATTGGATTTAGGTCATCGAGGTTGCTGGTAACTCACTGCCGCAGGACTGGGCTGTCCTGCCTGGAGCGACTCCCAAAGCAGTTCCTTTCAGAGTCTGTTCCCTGGGTAGAGGAAGACCCCAGCTAATTATTATTATTTCAGATTTCGAAGCTTCTTAAATTAGGAAAAGTAGGAAAGTGTGTGGGATGCCAGCCAAATATTTTTGTCATAAAAATTGTAGTAGTGATGTAAGAACATGTTTGCTAGTGGAAACTGTTTCTAATCCGCCCAGGAAGTCTTGGAATCCTCATCCTAATTGCAGATGTGTGTTGAAGTTTTATTGTTTCTTGTCAAATGCTCATCTGGGATTTGAAGGACTCTATCTCAAGAAGGCTGTTTGTACAGCCGAGCATAATTCAGATGTTCACACCAGCCTAGAGGTGGTTTCAGTGATACAATCTCGAAGGAAAAGTTTGGCTTGCAGCGGGCCGACTGTTTCCTGCCAGTGTTGCTAGTCTCTGGGGGGCTCCGTGAAGTCCTTCACCAGCTTGGGAAAAGTCCTTTTCAATACGTGAGTGGCGCAGGCATGACCTCGGCCTTGGAAAAGGTTAGCTCGGTCCTCCGTCCTTGACACCCAGGCCTCTCCTTAAGGGTGTAAGCTTAGAGAGGCTGGGAGGGCGCCACACCTACCCTTCAGTTGTTCTAAGAAGAATCCTTGCTGGGATCTGTGGCTGGGACTTGGTTGGAATTTGTCAGGGTGGGGGCTGCCCGACACTGGTCCTGTTCCATTCTGGGGAGGTGAGCAAAGTGAGTTTGGGGTCTGCACTTGGGAGACTTAGGCCTAAGAGTTGAGCAGCTTACAGGGGCTGAAACCCATGTGAAGGAAGGGGAGCAGGGAGCAGGATCCAGTATGCCAGCCCAAGAAGTGGGTTTGTTGCTGCTCTGAGGTTCAGGGTATGCCTTCCTGCCAGTTCCAGCCTGTGAGGAATCCAAAGTCACCCAGTGGAAAGACTTGAATGTTCCTCCAATAACATGATTCTGCATGTACGTGCAAGGCTCTGCGGGTGTGAAGATGAGTTTGTCTTGAAGGCTCCACAGCCTGGTGCAGGAGACACCAGGAAGTCAATAAGAACCACAGAAGGCACAGAAAGCAGGATGCATCCTGGTTCCTCCTGTTCCATTAGTGTCCTTACAGAGGGCTCAGATGTTTGAGTGTGCTAGTAATGGCAGGACACCAGGGTGAAGATTTTAGGAGATGGGACAGTGGACTCTGAAGAGTGACTTGTTACATGCACATAGAGCTCTAGGGTCAGAGAGGCATTCTCCAGTCAGAGGGAATGGTGTAGAGACTCCGTCACTCAATTTTTGAATGCCTGTTAAGGACCACATGGAACCTTCTCTTCCCGATCCTGGACCCCTTTGACTCATTGTCACTCAGTAGTCCAGATCTACTTGTGAAAGGCATTCGAACCCCTCAGTGGCATGTGGCTTCTCCTGGAGCTGTTTTATTCCTAGGCTGCTTTTTTTTTTTTTTGACCCTTGGTGTTCAGTTGTCATGAGTCAGAACCTGTCAGCTCTTCAGTTATTTACTGTTTAGGAAGCGAGAGGGTGGTTGTCCCCCCTCCCCGCCCCTTCATTGAAGGCTGTTGGTTAAACTACGGAGTGTGTTGTCTGGTTCTTTTGTTCCACTTACAGTGCGTGGGGATGGCTGCTGCGTCACTGGTCCCCACAGAATTCCCGTAGCTAACCAGAGATGTGGAGCGAGTACCATTTCTGACGCCACAGTGTGTGATTGTCCTCACCACCACTGGATTCTCCAGTACCATGTGTCTCACGATCCAGTCAGTTCTGACACTCAGCCACTTAGAGACAGCGTAGAGTTCGCAGGTCACAGAGTGTCCAACAAGACTTCCCCCCCTTCAGGTGCCATCTATAAATGGGGTGTCCTGCCGGGCCAGGCTTCTTTTTCAGCAGCCACAAATTTAGGGATTTCGGTAGTTACCTTGCTCCTTTCTGTTTCGAGAATTTTCTAGAGCCTCTCCCAGAACTCAGGGAAACAGTTAATATTTACTGATTTCTTTAAAAGGATGCATGTCCGAGCGCTGACTGGAAGACCACATGGGAAATGGTGGTCCTGTGCCTCCCCACACGCTGCTGTCCCTGTACCTCAGTGTCTTGCCAGCTGGAGTCCCCTCTGTGCCTCTGGCCCTCTCACTGTTCAGGTTCTGATGGCCTGATGTCTAGAGCCCCTCTTTTCTCGGATGTAGGGAGATGGGCCCCAGTTTTCACTGTCAGCCGGAGGCTGGGTCTTTCTGCGGAACACTCCCATTTTGGAACGACTAGGAGACCCACGGTGAGTCATGTAGTAGCACCAGGTAAGGGCGAAAGAGACCTTTGCATGAATAATAAGAAACTCGCATTACTCGGGAAATTTCGAAGGTTTTAGGAGCGCGGGGGACGTGAGGCAAGGACCACATTGCGTGTGTCCTTCCCAAGACACACTTCCGAGAGCGCTGTCCTGCAGTATTTGAAAGCTGGATTCCTGAAGTTTCTGGGGGTCTGGATGTAATGTTCTAGAAACCCGAACGAGCGGGCTGCCTCTCTTTAAAGTGCATCTTCAAGGGTTCTGTCCCCGAAGCATTTCAGTCTCCTCGCTCCCTCCTGAGGCGGCACCTCATATGCCCCCCCCCCAGTCAAGTACCTCCCTGTCTGCTGACGACCCCCTCCCACCACTGCCCGCCTGTGTGTCCCCTCCCACCACTGCCCGCCTGTGTGTCCCCCTCCCCCTCCCCACCACTGCCCGCGTGTGTGACCCCCTCCCACCACTGCTCGAGTGTGTGACCCCCTCCAACCACTGCCCGCCTGTGGTCCCCCTCCCCCTCCCACCACTGCCCGCGTGTGTGACCCCCTCCCACCACTGCCCGCGTGTGTGACCCCCTCCAACCACTGCCCGTGTGTGTGTCCCCCTCCCCACCACAGCCCGCGTGTGTGTCCGAGTGCTTGTCCTGGCCACACCTCCCAGTTGTCACAACACTTCTTTGCTTTTACTCTAAGACCGAGAAAATTGTCCCTAGGTGTCTCTTTCTCTCTCTCTCTTTTTTTTAGTGAATTCACTCTGAATTTTGTTCTGTTTCTCTATCATAATTTTTTTTAATTTAGGAAAATTATTACATGTATTTGTTTGTACACACACACACACACACACACACACACACATGTACACACACAGAAGCCAAGGCACACTTGTAGAGGTCAGAGGACAGCTTGGGGGGGGCAGTCCTTTCCTTCTGCTACACAGGCAGGTTCTGAGGGTTGAACTCAGGTCATTAGACTTGACAGCGTGCTGCTCTACCCACTGAACCATCTTGCCAGCACTAGAATACGTCTTTGGAGACCATCTGCCACCTCCATGTTGTCAGATCTAGCGACCAGTCTTGCGTTGTCTTTGGCAGTGATAAACTCCTTCCTGCACACGTTTTACGTTTGGCTTGCTGGCGTGCTCACTCCTGTTTTCCCGTCTCTGGCAGCCACCTCGAAGGCTCCTCGGGATGTGGTCTTCTTTTCAGTCCTCGTCTTAGTGGGCTTGGCTCTGGGACTTCTCTCAGGCCACCACATAGACAGGCCACAGGGGGTCCACAGGGGCTCCGGATGCCTGCTGTGCACTCCTGCTTCTTCCTGCACTCGGATCTCCTGCTGGACCTCCGCACTCAGCTCTTGGGTGTCTCCCCAGGTCTCAAAGGCCTTGCTTGCTTCAGCAGGTTTTAGCCCAGACTTGGGATGGCCTGACTCCCTTTCCTCTTCTTGGCTTTGGGTGGTGCCAGTGCCGCCCTCCGGTTACTCACAGCACAAACCGTTCTTGCCCGTCTTCTCCACCCACGCCCAGTCTATCCACCACCTCACCCCCAGTTGCTCCAGCTCTCAGGCCGTCTCCCCATCATCCTGCCGTCACGTGTTAGGGTGAAGGGCTAGAGTGATGCTTGCCACAGGTACTCATCGGCTGTTTGTCTTTGCTGCCCAAAACCCTCTGCGTGGCTTCCCAGGTTCCGGCCGGCTGTCCGGCCGTCTTATTTCTTAGGCCCTGTCTCCAGTGCACTGACCTCCTGTTGCCATGGGGACGTGCCTTGTGCTTGTCACGGTGCCCTCCCTTCCCCACTGACCTGAAGGGTGACTGACTTGCTCTCCCTTCAGCCAGGGCACGTTTCCGTTGTCAGCGTAGCCTCTGCCCGCACCACCTGAGGTCGCAGTCCTGTGCCGTCCCCCTCCCCGTCCCGTTGCCCAGCAACCTCCTTTTCTTCAGTTTGCAGCCCCCTGCCTTGTCACTGTGTGTTCATTGGCTTGTCTCTATCCTCCCCATCTTCTGTGCTGGAGTGCCGTTTCCACAAGAGCTAGGGAAATTTGTTTTACATATCCATGTGTCCATAGCAACCACAACAATGCCTGGCATGGTGTGACTGCCCCATAAAACTCACAGATGAATGAGTGCACGTGGGCTTATTATTAGTTAGAGTTGGTGTAGAAGGCATATATTTGTCTTCAAGGATCTTCCTGTCACACTGAGGTGAGGTGCGGCTGTCTGCCACTGGAATATAACAACAGCATGCAGTTGTTCCTTGGTATATCCATGGGGTCTTGGCTCCAGAACTCTCTGAATATACTCAAGTCCGCCAAGGCTCGGGTTCATTTAAAAAGGACATGTAGCATGGACTCATCACCCCACCTCACCTTCACTTACTTTAAATCATCTCCTGATTATTTGTAAAACTTAGTACAACATGAATGTGAATGTAATATGAGCCATTGTTACTCTGTATGACTTAGAGAATAATGGCAAGAAAGTTTGTTCCTGTTCAGTACTTTTTCTTCCAAATCCTTTCCGTCTGTGGTTGGTTGAATTCTATCTGGGGAAACTCGTGATCACAGACAGCCAATTGCAAGTGTTTAGAAATGCTACCTGCATTGTGTCTTAAGGAATTCTCAATTGTCACTTAATAATTAGCTGTGTGGAATGTAAATGGGACTCACTACTTTTGGCTGTGGTTCAGTTAGCCAGGGTATTAGGAAAAGATATCTGGATTGAGTTGATAGCTCTAGGTAGAACTAGTTTTAAATTTTATGAAAACATTCAAAATACCAATCTGCTTGAGTCACTGGGAGGCCTGAAGGATTGTTAAGGTTAGTCAAAGTAATAGGAGTAGCGTTTGGATCGGCAGAGAACCTGAAATTACAAGCCTTTTGCGTCTGGAAAGAATTGCCACCTTTCAACTCAGTCACCAACTGGAAAAAAGTCTTCAGACTTGTTGAATATGCTCAAATGTGTATGTATGTAATTTTTTAATGAGGGAGTGATGAATGACTTACTGTGGAAATAACTTATAAGTGTAAACAGATGTTAAATTCATTTATGATTCAAAACAAAACCTCTGGTTGCTATTGGTGATGGATGAAAATATCATTCAGGAGGGGCAACATTTGGTGCCAAATAGACTGATTGATTTCTACAAAGGTTCTGTCTGCTTTGCATATGAAGTCCTTCTCTTGGGATATTACTGCCCAGCACCTGGATGCATGGGGTAGTCAGCTTAAGACTAAAGAGAAGATCCTAAACCTTACAAATGGCTTAGCCTCACTTTGCAAACTTGAACACCAGAGGACTAAGGCAGAAAGTACATCTTTTCTCCTGAGCACTTCCCCTCTGCCCACCGTGTGTGTGGCTTAGACAGGATCTGGAGTGGGAGGATCCTGCTGCCTTCCAGGACGGACTTCGATGTTGGAAGTGTAGACGTCGGCAACTGCTTTGGTTTCACAAGACGCTCTCCCCTCCATGCGTCCTTGCTCAGTTCTAGCCAGGTAGCATTGCTGCTGCTTCAGGATGTGTGGTTGCCTTGGCTCCCGGGTCTTTGCCTATTTCGCTTATATAAACAGGCAGTTCAGATAGAACAGTCTCACCCAAGGCCAGACAGGTTTATTAAAGAAACAATGGTATGAAAGTATGAAGTTGGGAAAGATACAGTTTGTTAAAGTGAGCGCATGTAGCTGTTTGAGATGACGTGATACGAGTGACTCATTGCTCTCTGGTTACTCATTACCTGGAGCCTTGAGCAGAAGGAAGAAGGAAGTGTGGAAATGTGTATGTGTGCTTTCTGGGCATTGTTCCTGAAGCCCATAGAGAATGCTGTCTGCTGCTTTGAACATTGTTTCCTTTTCCTGACAGAGCTTTCATCTAAATAGCTTGTGTCTGAGGAGGGAAGTGACAGGCTTTGTCCTGTGGGCACAGCCGTACCCTAATCTTTACACTTGAAAAGTCTTTATGATTCTCTGTGCTTGGGGACACTCTTCTTTGATGACTGTGCACAGAAGACATTGATAACGAGTGTCACCTTGAGAATTAAAACATGTCCTAGGTAAGGGCTCTGGCTTTGGAAACAGTTGTTTGATGAGTGTGTAATCTGTTTCGGCACCCAGCCTCGTCGTGCCTACAGTCCCTTTCACAGTGGCCCTGGGTACCATCCAGATGCGTTTCCTCTGCTGTTTTCAGTCCAAGCCCTGCTGGCTTCCAAGGTGGAGATGCCGGGGCAGCGCCTGCATCTGAGGCCTTTTTGCAGAAGTGTGACATTGTTCTCACCACGCACAGTGTCGTGGTCTTGCACTTCTTGATTGTACACAGTCTGGTATGCCTCGGTATTTGCTATTTATGTTCTGCACATTTATAAGAGTGAACATGTCTAAGCAAGGATAAAGTGTTATCCTTCCTCTGTTACTTCACGACCAGTGGTCTTAACACCTACCCAGTATGTTTGCTCTTTGGCCCAGCATCAGTTTCTTAATGCGCTGTGTACCTATGAGATACACATACAAATATAAATGCAAACTTTTAAGTCGTTATGGTGGCTTGAAAGAGGATGGCCCCCAAAGGGAGCGGCACTATTTTGAGATGTGGCCCTGGTGGAGGAAGTGTGTCACTGTGGAGGTGAGCTTTGAGGTCTCACATATGCTCAAGCCACGCCCACTGAGACAGTTCACTTCCTGTTGCCTGCAAGATGTAGGACTCTGAGCTACTTCTCCAGCACCGTGTCTGCCTGTGTGCTGCCATGTCCCACCATGATGACAGTGGACTAAACATCTGAAACTGTAAGCGAGCCACCACAGTTGAAAATGTTTTCCTTTATAAGAGTTGCTGTGGTCACGGTGTCTCTTTGCAGAAACAGAAACCCTAATTAAGACAGTTGTGAATATTAGAAAATCTAATATTTTGTATCTGTACTCCTGTGACTCAAAGTACCCCGTGGGAGACATGTGCCTTACTGTGTAGTGCTGTGGGACGGTCTGTATGTCAAATTGCTCTGATTGGTCAATAAATAAAACACTGATTGGCCAGTGGCCAGGCAGGAAGTAGGTGGGACAAGGAGAGAGGAGAATTCTGGGAAGCGGAAGGCTGAGGAGAGAGTCACTGCAGCCGCCGCCATGACCAGCAGCATGTGAAGACGCCGGTAAGCCACCAGCCACGTGGCAGGGTATAGATGTATGGAAATGGATTAATTTAAGCTATAAGAACAGTTAGCAAAAAGCCTGCCACGGCCATACAGTTTGTAAGCAATATAAGTCTCTGTGTTTACTTGGTTGGGTCTGAGTGGCTGTGGGACTGGCGGGTGACAAAGATTTGTCCTGACTGTGGGCAAGGCAGGAAAACTCTAGCTACAGTGTAGGCCTACTAATAGATGTGTGGTGCTACACTCGGGAAGTACTTGTTTTTAACGTTCAGCTATTCTGTTCTGCTGACAAATGTCTATTGTTGTAGTCAACCCAAGGTAATAATGTGCTTGAGATCTCGTAATGGAGTGTGAGGAAGGGGGATGCTAAAGCGTTAGCTGGGCTGCGTGAGTGTGGCATGCCTTGACACAAGTGTGTTTTCAGATGCCCACCCAGGCTGCTGTGTGTCACATAGTGCTCCTCAGGCTGTCTTTCACACGCTAACCCGGATATCCAACCTGCTTCAATATAGACAGACAGACAGACAGACAGATAGATATCCAACCTGCTTCAAGATAGATAGATAGACAGACAGATAATAGGTAGATAGATAGATGATTAGATAGATAGATAGACAGACAGACAGACAGACAGACAGATAGATGTGATAACATCTGGAGTACCTGGCTTAAAAGGTGAAGAGCAGAGCTTATTTGGGCCTTCCTCTTGGGCCTGTGTGTAGTCACGTGGGCTCACTAGCTGTGGAGGAAGCTGAGAATTAATCTTCCCTTGTGCCAGGAAGGGGAACTGGACAAGATGGAATGTAGTGAGTACATCATACCATTTCTCATCTCCTGCATCATTTCATTATAGTCGATAGTGTTTCCTAATTCAGCTCGTAGGAGCCATATAAAAGCTTTTGCATGGGTGTAAAGTATGAGTGGGATGGTATATTTTAGTGAGATCATGCCCTTAAACATTTCAAATCTTATAACTGTAATCACAGGGTATTTTCATACTTCCATTTTTAATCTTATTTGAATACATTCTTGCAAAAATAAAACCATTGGCTCGTTTTCCATGTATCTGCTGTTCCCCTTCTGTCTCATGCTACTCTTCTGCATAGATACTAATAACCTTGGTTTATTATGAGCAAAGGTAAAACAAATTGCTAAATGGTCTTATTAATTAAAAAAAACAAAACAAAACCGAAGCCAGATATTGGGGTGAAAACTGAGATCAGAGAAGCAGAAAGAAGCCAGCCACATTCTTACTGCTAGGAAATCCTCAGCCAAGAGAGACCTACTTCCTGTATACACACGCCTATATGCCTTTCTGTGCCCTGCCATCTCACTTCCTCTCTCTGCCCAGCTCTATCGCTTCCTGTCTGTACAGACCTACAGACCTTCATTCATTTAGTGCTGGGATTAAAGGCATGTACCACCACATCTGGCTCTGTTCCCAGTATGGCCTTGAACTCACAGAGATCCGGATGAATCTCTGCCTCCCGAATACTAAGATTAAAGGCGTGTGCTGCCATGGCCTGACTTCTATGTTTAATACAGTCGCTGGCTTTTTTTTCTGATCTTCAGATAAGCTTTATTGGGGTGCACAAATAAAATATCACCACACAGGGGTGTTTTTTTGTTTGTTTGTTTTTTAAGCAGTGTCACAGTTAGTTACTATTTGTAGAATGAGTCAACATTATGTGATTATTTGAAGATGTGACTAAATGCTTGATATTTTACTACAGTAGATCTGTTTGGGGCACAGTTCCTGTATTGATTTTCTTGAAGTTGATATATCTATTGGGATTTTTAGATGATGAGGTGCTGATTTCTTCTGTATTTACCACATACTCATCACTATTGGGATTTTGGCACAATGGTTCTAACCAGCTTGGAGAATGAAGCCAGTACAGTATTCATGTTTTGGGGTCCTACTCTTCCTAGATGGGTGGTGAATAAATAAAAGTCAATTTCCTCTATACTCAGGAGTTTAGAGTTGTGTTTAGGAACAGCGTAAATTAAATTTTCTTTCCCAAATATGGCTGTGGCTGTAGTGAGGGCAGATGATGGAGAAGTAAAGCTGTTGGACAGGGCCACAGAAGAATTCTGTTTGTTTTCTTTTTGGTCAAAAAAGAAGAGAAAGAATGCTTACCCAGCAGAACTAATACTGTGATCATGAGAGTGGTTTTCCCAGGGTGAGGCTTGTCTGTCTGACTCCTGCTGTGTCCCCCTGCAGTTCCCTGAACCCGGTGCTGGAAAACAGACACAGAACAACCACAAGGAAGGAAAGAGAAGAACACGGGATTGTAGGAGCGGTGGTGGTGGTGGTGGGGGGTTGAATTAGGATTATATAGACACCTTGGGAAGACAAGAGAGTCCATCTCGGTAGGCTTGCCTTGAGTCTTCTGGCTTCCAGACACCAGACTGAACAGTAGGCTCTCAAGGTCGTTTACTTAGAGATGAACTAAATTCTGAATTGTGGTCTCTTTATTTGGTAAACCTCTGTGTGCGTGCGTGCGTGCATGCGTGAATCCATCTATCCATCCTCCACAGTCCCCTTCACTCCCAAAGGAAATCTCTGCACGTAGACATGTAGACCCTTTTGTTTTGACTAATTTTTCTATCATCTTATATTCCTAGTTGACTGAAGACAGCTGACTTTTTTACAGTCAGTGTAACAAGTTAAACAGCCTTTAAAAGTCGTGGCAGTGGGGATGTAAAAAACAGTTGAGACCTAAGAGAAAGCTGGTGCCATGATGTCCTCTGTGGTAACTGAATTTACCCCATTTCATTTCCTGGTAATGGACGCAGAAGGGGAAATAGGATCAGTTGTAAAGTTAGTTTTGCATATGGGAGCAACGTGTCTTGTTTGCTCAAGAGAATAAAAGTTTTCCTTGTGGGTTAGAATGAGATTTCTCTTAGGGGACTTAGGGCGTGCAGGATGTCATCGTGAATATCTCCTGTAACTTCCTTGTAGAACATAGTGTCTTAGCATAGGAACCTAGCACCCAAGTTTCCACACACAGAAGAAGTGAAGAGTCTAGAGGAAGTTTAACTTTCTCTCTTGTTTTCAGCTGTCCTTTATGCAGTCCTCGTAAGGGACGTCTGGGTGTAAAGGCGCTCTAGAGCCGTTTGGACATGGAGGGACCAGAGGGCTCCACTCGCACAGGATTGTGGACGGTGAAGCGTCTAAGAGGCTCATTCAGCTGCCCCCCAACTGCTCAGTTGAACCACCACAAATTCCTCTGAATCTGTAGGGCCTAGGAGAAGGGAAGCAAAGAATAGGGTCCCGGGGATGCTGATGTGTCCATGGATGAGTTCCAGTGGCCTATGGATGGTGTCAGTTGATTAAAGAATGCAAAGGATACACAGATCATGCTGTTTCCTTCAAGTGCCTCCTAATCTGTGACTGTTCTCTGTTTCTGTTTATTTTCTTCTTGGGACTAAGGGAATCTGCATATCACTGGAGGCTGTCTTCTATGGCAAAGGCCTAGAGTACATGTTGTCTGTTGTCAGTAAAAGAGAGCCATTTATTTATTTGTTTGTTTGATTTCATTCATTTAGTGATGAGCTCTCGCCATGTCAGTCAAGGCAAGGCTACAAACTCCTGGGTTCAAGCACTCCCCCATCCAGTCTTCTGAGTAGCTGGGCTGCAGGTTACAGCACCATGGCCAGCTGAACTCCAAGTCACACTGAATAATGGTGACATTTTATGACAGCTTATGAAGCAGATGAAGACTTACCTGAGCTGGATGGCTCCCGTTGTCTGTAGGGAGGTGGGTCCTAAGGTACACTGCAGTTTTGTTTTCTGTAGACCAGCTGGTAGCCAAACGCTCTGTAGGCATGCTACGCTCCCCTCTCTTGGTTCCGGAGAGTTACTGGAGAGATGGAGAATTTCTCAGTGGCATTGGTAGTGCACAGCAGGGCATGTGTGGACTTTTTATTCTTACGGTTGTAACTGCGGATGGAGAGTGGCTTCGGGAATTGAGATTTCCCTCTTGGACTCTTGATAAAATGGCAGAGACGCTTTCCTCCCGTTCATGTGGATTTGATTGCTTGCTGCTGTTGGTGAGATTCCTCTGTCACCCTTCTAGGACATGTCACTAAATGGACTGGACAGCGGTGTGTCATGTCTCAGTGGCAAGAAAGGTGCTGGGATGAGGAGCCAGAGTTGCCGCTTCAGCCTTTCTAGGCAGTGTCCCGGGATTCACTGTAAAGAGCTGGAGTCTTTGAAGATGTATTAGTGCGTTTAACAGCAAAAATTTCGAGTGCCAGTTTCTGCCAATCCCAGTGATTTTCTTGGAGAACAGATTCTGGTCCTCCTTTCATGGAGACCTTCACCTGGAGGAAGCCAGAGAACTGCCACAGCAGGGTTTTAGAAATATGAATGACAGAGAGGGATCCTGGGACCTAAGGATCCCAGTGGTGGGGGTGGGGTGGGGTGGGGCGGGCTCCATCTTCACATCCCCTCCCATGCTGGGTAGAGTCCCTGCGGACTGTCCTCACTTGATAAATACTGGTTACAGAAGGTTGGATTATAAGTGATCATTTGTCAAGATGGACTATAGAGAAGTGATCCTACTTTTTTGGGATATGTGGGGAGCTCAGAGAAGGCATCTCCCGGTGAGGGTTCTAGGATATAAGCCTTCTTTCTATAAGATATGCTTACCTGCTAGCCCTGATGGTGATGCTAACAGCCCTTGCCCTCTAGTTCAAGAGTTAGTAATGACTTAAAATGTTTGGAGTGCAAAAATGACCACACTGTGACTGCCTTTAAAAAGTAGGTTTTAGGTGACTTTGTCCCTGACTTCAAACAGTATTTATAGATAGTAGCATTAGGGAGAATTGCCAAATCCCCCCCAAATTACTTTAACGATTTATTTTGAATGTAAAATAAAGGCCCACTTCTGAAAGTTTCTTCTTTGGTTTAAGGTTTTAAACGTAAACTCTCTGTGTAGCCCAGGCTGTCCCAGAGGTTACAGTTCTCTGGCCTCATCCTCCCAAGTCCTGGGATTACCACAGGATTACCTCCCAGGCCTGTGCTACCACACCTGAATCTTCTTCAAGAATTTAAAATTCATTGTTTCTTGTTTCTGAACATATGAGTGTGCACTTACATATGCAGACCTGAGTAACATCTCGTTTGATTTTACCTTTATTTGGTAAATAGACTTTGAAAATATCATGCATTAATTTCTTGCCTATCTTATTTTCACAAATGAGATGAAAGACTGTGTGAGATGTCATTTCAGCAGTTTATTCTGAACGGTGCCTAATGTGCTGACACTGCCGGGAACCTGGGTAAAGAAAGAGAAGCTGTAAACCAGGAAGCCTCCAGACTGATGACACTGTATGCTACAGGTACAGTAGACAGACAGACAGGACTACAGTAGACAGACAGACAGGACGACAGTAGACAGACAGACAGACAGGACTACAGTAGACAGACATGATACAGTAGACAGACAGACAGACAGGACTACAGTAGACAGACAGACAGGACTACAGTAGACAGACAGACAGGACGACAGTAGACAGACAGACAGGACGACAGTAGACAGACAGACAGACAGGACTACAGTAGACAGACATGATACAGTAGACAGACAGACAGACAGGACTACAGTAGACAGACAGGATTAGGATTACAGTAGACAGACAGGACTATAGCAGACAGACAGACAGGACTGCAGTAGACAGACAGACAGGACTATAGCAGACAGACAGACAGGACTGCAGTAGACAGACAGACAGGACTGCAGTAGACAGACAGACAGGACTATAGCAGACAGACAGACAGGACTGCAGTAGACAGACAGACAGGACTACAGTAGACAGACAGGACTACAGTAGACAGACAGACAGGACTATAGCAGACAGACAGACAGGACTATAGCAGACAGACAGACAGGACTGCAGTAGACAGACAGACAGGACTGCAGTAGATAGACATGATACAGTAGACAGGACTGCAGTAGACAGACAGACAGGACTATAGCAGATAGACAGGACTGCAGTAGACAGACAGACAGGACTGCAGTAGACAGACAGACAGGACTATAGCAGACAGACAGACAGGACTACAGTAGACAGACAGACAGGACTGCAGTAGACAGACAGACAGACAGACAGACAGGACTGCAGTAGACAGACAGACAGGACTGCAGTAGACAGACAGAGAGACAGACAGGACTGCAGTAGACAGACAGACAGACAGGACTGCAGTAGACAGCCACTGGGACTTTAGAGGGTGCGGTCTGGGGATCCAGGCGTGACTGATTCGTGTAAGGATGGTCTTAGTCTCTGCGTGTCAATTAGAAAGGGGGCTCCGTTGGGTTGGGTTCTGTGTGGGGTGGCTTTGCTGGTGACCTCTCTGGGTCACCCACTGGGAGCCTGTGTTCTGGCGGCGTGAGCTTGCTTCGAGCTTTTGTTCTGTAACAGACACTCACAGGTACCGTGTCCAGCTTGTACTGTCCGCATCTCTGGAGTGCCTTGGGGCTCTACGTCTGCTCTTGTCCCGGGCCTTCCGCCCCCATCGCACGGTCCCCGTTTCTGGGATTGCTTTCAGGGCTTTTCTTCATTCTGAAATTTTAGTGTGGGTTTCTCCCAGGTTGCCGGTCTTTAAGGCCCAATCTCTTTCCAGATGCTGTTTCCTGCTGCAGGCCTGGGATGGTCAGTATGACTGACTGCTGGTTGTTTTCTTATGGTGCTTACACATAAGTGCTGTAACCGAAGCTTTGTATCTCGGTTCACGTTGGAGCTGCGTGCTGTGTGTGGAACCGTACAAGAGTTGTTCCAAGCGGTCTGTGTGAGGGTGCTTTCCATGTGTCAGTGCTGAATCGTCAGTACCTGTCCTAGGACTTAAGCGTGGCTGTCCTCATCATCCCGAAGTCCCCATCCAGGTTGTGGAGAGGAGGGAGGCTGAGAGTCTCCAGTGGGGCGTGCCCTGTTCTTTTGGAATCGTTCCTGCTTGGAGGGTGAAGACTATGGAGAAGAAGCAGAGTGGTCCTGTGCGTTTGGGTCTCCTCGTTCGTATATACTGGACATTTTGATATGCAGACATTTTAGCACTTTAGGAAAAAAAAAATAAACCACCACCAAACAGCAGTCCAATAATGGGCAGAACAGACCTGGAATCTTCAACTTGCGTCTATTTGTAGTTGAAGCCCTGTTCCCATGGAGGAGGCCAGAGTGATAGTCCCCAGAAGACAGGGCCACAAGGAGAAGCCGCCTGAGTCTGGAGCCTCATCATTTGGTGGCGGGGTCTTCTTCCTCCAAGCTGGAGTCACAGTCCCCTGACCCTGCCTCTTACCCCATCTATTGTCATCTTAAAATTCAGACATGGATTTGGCTGTGTCATAGGGAACTTATTTCCTGTGTAGACGCCTGAAAGATCTGTCTCAGATCTGCACCCTAAGTTGAATGGACGGCTGTAAAACCTTATGTGTGGGAGGGAGAGCCTCTTGGACTGGCTGTCCACCTTCTCTTCAACCCAGTGTGGGCCACCTGGGAAATCCTCAGGTGTGCTGCTGATGCTACTTTTGGTGACAGAGCAGAACACACATTTTTGTAGAAATCCTCTGAACCATGGTTTGGGGGACAGGACTAATGGAGCCTTGTGAAGTGACTACTGACCTCTTCTTTCAAATGCACCTGTGTCTGGAGTTTACGACACAAACCCAGACACAGTTAGCTCCCGTTGGCCTTCCTGCCTTCCTGCCCTTCACTGAGCACCTGCTACATTTCAGACACTGTCCGGGATGCGCTGTGAACACAGCTCCCTGACACTTCACGAGCGAGCCGAGCCTGGAAGCTAACATTTGCTTTCACAACTGTACTTCTTTTCTGCTCAGCGCTTTTTAAAAACCAAAAATGGAGTGTGCTTGGGCATCCAGTTCAGATGCCATCTCCACCTAGTGTCTCTGTGATAACCGTGGTCAGATCTCGCTGTGCCTGTTCAGTATGGGGGTCGCCCGGCTCAGTGCCGTCTGCCCCCAATGGCCTTCCTGTGGCCTGCCTGGCGAGTGTGAAGCTGTGTCTGAGCCTTCGCCCCTCTGGACGCAGCTGCGACAGGGGGTCCTCAGAGCGGCGCAGTTTACAATGGAATGCGGAAACATGGAGGCTCTCTTTACTGAGAACCTACACATCTGGGCTGTGGGTCTGTGGTCATAATGTGTTCTCTAGTTAAAAAAAGCAAAGTTTGATTAGGAGAGGCCATCCAAAGGCGGCTTCTGGATGAGTTTCCCGGACTCAGGTGCCTGCAGTAGTCACAGAAGTTGACGGTGCATGAGCCGTCTTGAAGTGAATATTGAATAAGGAATATATTTAAAGTGCTGGCACATTTGCCCCAGAAATTCATTTAAACTGTGTTTACCTTGAGTTGGAAAGGCTAATCCTGTAGATATGATTTTTTAAAAATGAGAATTGGAAAATAAAAGGTGACTGTTGAATTTCTTGTTGAAAGAGAGACTAAAAATACCCGTGGGCTAATTGGGTTTGAATTAAGAGCCCCGGTGGTGGTGGTGGTGGTGGTGGTGGTGGTGGTGGTGGTGGTGGTGGTGGTGGTGGTGGTGGTGGTGTTTGTTCTTTCCTCCAGGTTCTGTGTGCTTTGCTTGTTTTTTTTTTTTTGTTTTTTGTTTTTTGAGAGGGGAAAGAGCATCATTTCCTCCCAGCGCTCTGCTTCCTCCCGGCCTCTGCCCCTTGCTGTGGCTTGGGTTCAGATCCTGCAGCATTCCATGCTTAGCAGCCAAAGCCACTGTTTCCCCCTCTTTGTTTTCTGGCTGTCTTTGGAGGGGCATTGTCGTGTTTGTTACCGTTTCCTGCCCCTTTTGTGGGGCTTTGAGGGTCTTTCCTGTTTTTCAGGCCCCCCCCCCCAGAGGACAGAGGCTCATGGCCACCTTGCTCAGAGTCCCTGGGGACACTGCCCTTGTGGATGACCTCGTGGTGTCATCCCCCGCCTCTGTGTACTCCTGCATGTCAGTGACTAAGGCGTGAGACAGCCCCCTCTACACTGGCAGAGACTGGTGAAGAAGCAGGCCTGGGGTTGGTCTCCTTTGGGCCTCTTGCCAAGTCCAGGAAGGGTGCTGATGGTGCAGGGGATGAGGGACTCTCGCCCTGTGGTGTCTTGTGGGTGCCCCAGACATTTCTGGGTACTGTTTTCTTTCAAAACAGATCAAGTTTTCTGAAGGAAGCCCTGAGCCGCACATCAGACTTATTAAATTCCAAGGAGCCTTCCAGCCACAAAGGCAGATGTTTCCCCGACAAGGCTTTCAGAGCCGAATTCAGTCCTTTTCCTGGGATGGTTTATTCTCCACAGCCTCTTATCTGCTTCCCAGTGCCTGTCTCCAGGCCCTGGCTTTTGCAGACACCTATGAAAAGAGCCACCCACGTGGGTCCAGCCCCTCTTCCATCTGTCTGGTAGAAGGACAGTGTTCATTCTGGTGGGTGAGTCCCAGGTCAGTCTGTTGTGACTCAGAAAACTGTAGGGTCTCCATTAGAATTTGGATATGATCCTAAGCATTTTTTGATTAAGAGCATTGTAAATAAAGTTTCTAAAGTCTCAAAGACTGCTACTCATTATTCATTCATTCATTCACTTTAGTGGTAGCACTTGAACCCAGGGCCTCGTGAGTGCTAGGGAAGCTCTCTACCACTGAGTTAATAATCTCAGTTCAGATTAGATTGTTTTCTGTAACCAGCGTGTGAACTTTTAAAGTATAAAATACTGGTTATTAAATTTAAAGCTGAATTAGAGTGTGTTGTCAAGTCATACGGATACTTTTATTGTGCCTTGAAATATGACACATGAACTGTTGCGATTTTCCCCTCCTAGTGGTCATCCCTGGCTGTAAAGATTAACATTAGTTTTTGAGTGACATGCTGTCAAGAACCCAGATGGACACTGAGGTTGGCGAGCTGTCTTGGGGGTGATGGGGAGGGTGTTTCTGAGAACCAGCATGGTTTTAGAGGAAGACCTAGAGCCTGTTTGTCATATCCTGCTCTCAAGCTTGACTTTGGAGCTGTTATTTCATGGTCTGCTCTTGTCAGTACAGAAGAGATGTCCTCTTAATGATTCATCACAGTAATATTTTGTCTGTTTGGTGGCCAGTAGAGACAGGGTTTTTCCCGTTAATGCAGCCCAAAGAATAATGGCCACTTCTGTTTATGCTGTGAGTATATATGAATGTAGAAATTAAATGTGCTAAAATATTTTTACAAAATTATAAATCATTAAAAAAGTACATCTTGGTACTGTGTTTTGTTTACTGTGGCACAGTACTTTTCTGTATTGGGATGGCAGTGTGAGTTTTCTCTGAAGTTGGGGTGGCAGTGTGAGTTTAGATGTAGAAAGAGAAAGTATGGTTCCTTAAAAACAAACAACCAATTGTTTATGTATAATCCCTGTAGGCATTGTATCTTGACGCATGCTTTTGTGTCTATTCTTACATGCCATACGATTGGCTTAGTTTACCATTTGTGTTTGAGATAGGATCTTACGTTGCTGCAGGCCGTCCTTGAACATTCCAGGCACAGGAGGATGACCCTGAATGGATCCTGCTGCCTTAGCCTGAGTGCCAGGATTACCGGCGTGTGCCACCACACCTGGTTTCCGAAGTGCTGCGTTCTTGTTGGGCAAACACTCCAGCTGAGCCACGCCTCTGCCTCACATTTATTGATTTTCTGTTTGGTCTGGGTGTTTTTTTTTTTTTTTTTTTTTTTTTTTTTAAATTCTTTCCTACCCAGTTTTTTAAAAAAAAAAAAAAATTAAAAAAAAATCCTGGTTGTAATAATACTATATGTTGTTTTAGTGGTTTGGGGATTTGCTATATCCATCCTTGTGAGACATCCGCACAGACTCATGTTGTAGCGCCGTGTGCGAGTGCCGTGTTGAGGCCCATACGCCACCCGCCTACCCCAGGCCTCCCCTTATTCCCTTCCCTTTCACTTCATTGTATACGTTTTGCTCTTCTCATTTCTTTTGACAAGGTTTACTTTTGTTCCTTATCTTCTGTTGCCCTGAAGCTTAGATTGTTAGGACGCTAACCAGCGTAGCTAGGAGGAGATAATGGTATTGTGCAAATAATTTAATTCAGCATGCTTGTGCTGGCATGGGCCAGAGTGCAGTAAAACTGTCCAAGGCAAAAGGACCAGTAACTAGCTGCAAGGATGAAGCTGTCCTTTACGATGTGATAGAGAGACTCTCTGGTGGACGGTCGTAACACTGACGTATAACAAGGTGATGTTTTCCAAGCGGGCAAACATTTCTGAATTATCGGTACAAGGCAGTTAAGTATATAAGGCATTTACAAAGTATTTTACAAGGAAGGTCAACCTGGGGACTCCCCTCATAAAAGGACCCCCCTAAATTTCTCCCTCTCTCCTCCTTTGTGCTTCTTGTGGGCTGTCTTGTCTCCTGATCAGGCTCAAAATGAAGTTAGATTTGGCAGACGGAGCTTAGGCATTTCTAAGCACATTTTTGGTGGGGGAGGGTAACTTAGTTTAGAACCACTTAGATGTCAGGGCTGAAGCAGAGTTAGAAAGGAACATTGTGGAAGGGAATGTTGAGACTGAGCTATTTGAAGAGGTCTCAGTTGAGCAGGGAAATTCCCTGGTGTGGTTGAGCAACTCTGGGATTCAGAATCACGCGGGAGGGAATGCCGTTTTGAGAGCCTTTGAAGAAAAGCGTTTGAAACAGGAGGCCACAATCAGTTATCTGAGTTTAGGAGAGTTTTCTGAGAGACTGTGTTCTCTTAAACACTAGTTAATAGAGAGGTCCACCCGAGAGTACTCAGAACTGACTGGGCGCGTTTCCAAGCCACCCATTAGGGCAGAGCCTGGGGCTGAAACCCGGGATGCCGTTGAGCCTGTGTGCTTAGGTAGTAGGTCTGGTGTTTTGGAGTCGCTCGGGCTTCTTTTCTGTTTTGCACGTGAGGTGAAACGAACTGAGCGAGGGAACGACAGGGTGGAGAGCAGAGACCCTGCCTTTGCCCCGGTGACCACGCAGGCGGAACCGCCGTGATTAACACTCTTGAGTAGAAATAAGGTAGAAGAGGAACATAAATACCAGCTGGGCTCTTTGGAACATGCAACCCGCCATTCTCCCTCCCAGAAAATGACAGATGAGCCCCGAACCGAACTTTGGAAAGAAACATGGTAATAGATAGAGCTGTTTGAAAATGCACAGTGGATGTGTCTTGGTGCTTGTTGGGCAAAGTCTGGTGTTCAGGAAGCAGCTGTGTGGCTGATCTGAAAGTCTTGGGAACACCGAGTCACACCCCTGCTCTTAGGGTTCAACTCAAGAACAGAAGAGGTGGAGAATCTGTGCTATTCATGGGGTAGGGCAGAAATCACGCTCCTCCCCCATGCCATTGTCCTTAAATCGCAACGGTTCATCCCTGTGTGTGGTAAATAATGCTGACATGTCACAGAATAATGAGAAGCATGTGGATCATGACTGCTTTTAGCTAAAACTTCTCTAGAGATTTATTTAGGTTCCTTAATTATAGAGAGGTTTTGGAGGCCTGGAACACATGGCTTCAGTTCATAGTTATAAACGGTGGCCTTGGGGATGAATATGTCTAGAGTTGCCACGGAGGAAGAGGGGTGTATCCAGAAAAGGGATTGTGTTCCCTGGGGCTTTTGGGGGAGGGAGTCATGGGGGGAGGGGAAGGCAGAGCTCTGTGTAAGAGTTAAGTGAGAGTTAGCATTATTGTGACTTGAGGTGGGTATGTCACAGAACAAGCCAGCTTTCTTAATGCTCAAGTATTTTGGTAAAGTTTCATGTCGATGTCTAGAGCCTTAAAAGAAGAAACATCCCTTTTAGGTTTTTTTTTTTAAATTGTATGCTAAAATTACACCTTTCATTAGATGAATCAGATCCTTAAGCAGTTAAGTACGGTTGGTTTTCTGTATCCATGGATTCGAGCAGCCTTGGATCAGACACCCCAGGCAAGCACGTTACATGTGCACTGAGCGTGTGCAGACTTCACCCTCATCATTATCCCGCACAGAATGTGTATTTTACGGCTGTTTGTAGCACTAGCATTGTGGGAAACACTACAGTCACCTAGAGGTGGTTTCCGGTGTTCTGGGAGATGTGCAGG
This sequence comes from Peromyscus maniculatus bairdii, assembly GCF_049852395.1. NCBI lineage: Eukaryota > Metazoa > Chordata > Mammalia > Rodentia > Cricetidae > Peromyscus > Peromyscus maniculatus. Next base: position 64,711,982 of record NC_134864.1, on the reverse strand, counting down.
GGTTGTTTGGGAACACTGCATCATTTTATATAAGGGGCTTGAACGTCCACCATTTGGGTGGTCAGGGAGAGTCAGGGAGAGGAATGGCGGGGCATGTTGGAAGAAGAAAGTCTTCACAGATACCGAGGGATAATTATATATCTACATGGGTATTCAGAAAAAAAAAGTACGTGCTCAGCTTAGGCGTCTGGCCCTGCGGTAACCCTGGCAGAGTGATCTGGTCACCTTTCCCAGCCTTTTATGTATGTGCATCTATGGGCCAAATGCAGGTTTTGAAGTAATTTTCCATTATTTGAGGATCCAGTAATCATAGAGAACTAAAGCTAGATCCAGTCCGGGAACCACCAACAGAGGCCTGGATTCCACAGTCCATGAGGAGTTGAGTAGATCTGCGTGGTTGGAAAACTTCCTTCGTAGTCACCGTCACGTGCTTTCCTGGGTGCTTGCCAGAGATGATAAGGAAGGTGACATCTCTGAGCCGTTGTCTGGAAGGTGGAGGCATAGGAGGAGATGTGGCTGGCTTTCTCCTGTGTCCCGCCCCGTCTGCAGTCGCTCAGACCCAAGTAAACACACACAGGCTTATCTTAATTAAAACGGCTCCACCATCAGCTCAGGCCTACCACTGACTAGCTCTTACACTTAACTCAGCCCATTTCTGTTCATCTTTATGTCGCCACGTGTTCCGTGGCTTTACCTGTGTGCCATTACATGATGCTCCCTGGATGGTGGGCTGGCGTCTCCTGACTCAGACTTCCTCTTCCCAGAATTCTCCTTGTCCTCTTATCCCACCTGTACTTCCTGCCTGGCCACTGGCCAATCAGCATTTTATTAAACCAGTGTACAAAAGCATTATCCCACAGCAAGGAGAGGCAGGCTGATAAGAAAGTCTAAGGGATGCTTTCTGTCCCTGCATGAGGGTCATGGGGAGAATGGATTTCTAGGTATTAATTGTTCTTTATGGAGCTCGCTCACTCCAGGACTGACATGGCCCTTGTTTGGAGAAAATGCATGCATCCATGCTTTCCTTCATTCTCTGGTTGTGTTACATTTTAGATTTAAAGTTGTGTGCATGACACAAAGATTAATTGGCTAGAAGGCCTCTACCATGCAGGAGCTTACTTATACTGGGGGCGGGGGAGAGTCACAACTTGTGGGTGCGGCCAACTATGACACAGGAAACTGTCCTGGCTTCTATCCAGGGTCCAATACTGCTAAAACACCTTTACATACGTTAATCCTCTAAAATAAAATGATTGGCCACATTGTCCATTTGTGCATGGACATTCTGGCCAGTGCACGTGACCGTTGGAGGTGGAGTAGATGGAGGCAGATTGTGACCCAGGAGTCCCATCTGGCGTGCGCTCTGCCTCTGACATCCTTCTTGCTCCATTTCGCTGGTGTAGCGGTGAAGAGGAATGTTATCGGCTCCTGCCCAAGGAGTCAGAATGCTGGAGAAAGAAGTAGAGACTGCTGAACTGCTGTAGACCGAGAACAAGGCTTGGATTATGAGCCAGTGAGACGGGCCTTGATGGGCAGAGAGAGGGAGGTGTCCACTCCTCAAACTCGCCATCTGGAGCAGAGGCTGCCGGGAAGATGGCTCGGTGGTTAGGGCGCTTGCTGCCCTTGGACGAGATCCAGGTTCAGTTCCCAGAACCCACATGGTAGCTCATCCGTAAATCCACTTCCAGAGGATCTGATGTCCCCTCTGACCTCTGCAGGCACCAAGCGTGCATGTGGTGCACATACCTGCAAGGAAGACACCCATACCCGTAAACTAAGTCTGAATCACCTGGTGCAGCCCTGTGCAGCTGAGACTCCTGTGCCAGGGCCTTCCTACACTCCTGTTCCTCTGCCTCTCTTTCCTTTACTCATAGATTTACTCAGTGGTGCGTTTAGTTTACTTCCTACATGTCCTTACTATCACAGATACGTGCCCGTGAGGGTTACAGAGTGAGAATTGGGCGGCTGGCTGTGACCCTGCAACAGTCTAGCCCGGGGATAAGAGAGTGAACCTGGACTGTGTCTGAGCTCCCCCGTCTCCTACTCTGCCTGCCGCCAGCTTGCTTCTTCCATGCCTCCTTGTCACACTGTGACCCAGCCGAATGCAGACGCACTGTAAGCCAGAGCAGGACCAGTTCTGGCCAAGCTCAGAGGCACCGTAAGCCAGAGCAGGACCTGTTCTGGCCCCATCATTCCATGCTGGCAGTAGGAAGGTACATCCTTGCTTGTGCCAGTCTTGTGAGATTTAAAATGAGTAAGCATAAATAGATTGTGGAAAATTCTAGTAAATGGAGCCGTTCCTAGCTCTCAGTACCGACTTTTCCACTCTCATGGATAGTCCCGCATGATTCCTACCATGTCTTTTGTTCTTAATTTTGACCTTATGTAGACTTCTCCCAGGTCCCTTCCTTATGCCTTCCAGCAGTGTGGAACAGCTCATAAACTCTGTGTCTGCCTGCTTCTGTGGTAGTCTGGCTGTTGTTTATGCCCAGAAGCTCTTTGCCTTGCAAATTCGTTCTTTGGAACTACCTTTCCAGTCTTGAAATTTCTCGGACTCCAATGCCTTCCCTCTTGGGGTCCCTGTCTTGCTCTGCAAGCTTTCCCCATTATCACTGGGCTTGAGCTATACCTGTTGCCTCTTCTCTCCCTTCGACTGAGAACTCACAAAAGAGGCTGAATATTATTTTACATCCCCAGCGTGTTCTTGACACGCGCTCAACTTTCAGTCAGTGACGGGTTAACAAACGGGAAGTAGGAACTTGGCAAAAAAATTTTACCATATTGCCCAGAATTTTTTCATATTTTTCAGTGATTAAAAAAAGGGGGCGCGGGGCGGGGGGGTGATTTACCTTATTAATACAACCCAAGAAGAGGCACATCAACGGGAAGACTAGCCTGGCTGTCTGGATAGGGAAGTTCTGTCGTCGTCGTACAGTAGGGTGAGGAGCTGGGCACCAGACAGTGGACAAGAGCCTTAGCAGACTCCATGGTACCCCTGGGCCTTAAGTTCCATCCTGCGTTGTGAAGGCCGCTGGTCTATATTTAGCTTTGTAGTAGTAACAACTGTGCTATTTGGTAGTGTTTTTCTAATCTTTGGAAAAGTCGTCTTCTTCTTCTTCTTCTTCTTCTTCTTCTTCTTCTTCTTCTTCTTCTTCTTCTTCTTCTTCTTCTTCTTCTTCTTCTTTTTCTTCTTCTTCTTCCTCCTCCTTCCTCCTCCTCCTCCTCCCCTTCCTCTTCCTCTTCCTCCTCCTCCTCTTCCTCTTCCTCCTCCTCCTCTTCTTCCTCTTCCTCTTCCTCCTCCTCTTCCTCTTCTTCCTTCTCCTCCCTCTCCTCCTTCTTCCTTCTTCTTCTTCATCATTATATTGAGGCTCCCGTAAGTTGATAATGGCTTACTACCCATTCTCTGAAGCAAATCACAGAGGCCTTGGAAGAACCCAGAGTTACCTGATAAGCACGTACTACCTGGCTGAATTCTAAGGCTTTTCCCCCACATTTTTTTTTCTTGCAGCTTTGCTCTGTCAGATGAAGCGTATAGATCCCTCCGTGATCAAGATAAAGACCAGTGCATACTCATTACTGGAGAAAGCGGAGCAGGAAAAACAGGTGAGGCCACCACCGAAGGAACTGACCTTTCCGTCTCTGGAGGCCGATGGCCGCAGCTGCTGTGCAGGAAGGAGCTGGTTACCCACAGTTGGTGTTCTGTGGGCAGCACATCTCTGATATGAGGGGACAGGGCCCCATCGGGGTGCCGGCCAGTGTAGCCCCAGCACTGGATTCTAGTTCTTACTGGTGCCTTCTTTGGCCTCATCCTGGACTTTGCCTTTCCTTGGCTGTGTGGACTTAGGGAGTTGACCCTTCCCAACGAGATGCTAGTTTATTCTGGTTTGTGGCAGTTACAGCCATCCCTTGCCTCTGCTAGCAAGCGAGGGAAGGAACCAGCAATGCTTGGTTTCATTTTAGAGTCTTGATGCCTGAAGATTTGAGATTGTGTAGATGTTGTCCGAGGTCTAAGGGCAGGCTGTGCTTCTTTCCTTGAGCTCATGTCACTGATACCTGGCCCTGAATGAGGAAATGATTTTACTCTGGTTTCTTTGACCAGGACCTGTCCTTAGTGCATGAGCTGGATTTTTGGAGCATGGGGCCTATGCTGGGACACTTTGCTCAGCCCGGGTAAAGGGAGGAGGGGACTGGACCTGCCTGGACTGAATCTACCAGGCTGAGCTGAATCCCCAGGGGAGTCCTTGCCCTGGAGGAGATGGGAATAGGGGGGGTGGGGGTGCTGGGGAGAGGGGAGAAGGGATTCCCATGGCTGATAGGTAAAATTAAATTAATTATAAAATTTTAAAAAATAAAAAAATTGCTGGGCAGTGGTGGTGCATGCCTTTAATCCCAGCACTCGGGAGGCAGAGGCAGGCGGATCTCTGTGAGTTCGAGGCCAGCCTGGTCTACCAAGTGAGTCCCAGGAAAGGTGCAAAGCTACACAGAGAAACCCTGCCTTGAAAAACCAATCAATCAATCAATCAATAAATTAATAAATTAATAAATTAATTAATTAAAAAAATAAATAACAAAGGGGAGGGGCTTCACATTTCTCTGTAAAATGCTTATAGATGAGCATCTCATAGTACGCTGTTCCTTTGTGTGCAGCAGTGTGGGTTTCAGTGTTACCATCTTACATGTTATTTAAATGGTCGGACTCAACACTTTCTGGGTCCCCCTTGATCAAGAAAAGAAACTCGACCACAATTGTGCAGTCAGTCGCCTTACCGCGTCCATTTCAGCCAAGCCTTGAAAGCTCCATTCAGCTTGGAAGTGGCCTTCCCCTCTAGGCTGGCCCCCTTGTCCCCCCTCCCCACAGGCCCCTGTAGTCAACAGTGAGTGCTAAGTGTCCAGCTTTTTCCCTCGCGTCCTCTGAAGACACGGTGCATGAACTCTTAGAGGACTGGTACCGGCTGAGTGGGCAGAAATGCAGGGGGAAAGACAGACATGCGAGAACCCCCAGGACACACAAGCATAGTGTCCTATGGTTGGAAGACAGTTAAGGGCCATCCCGTGTAAAATCCTCCACGTGGGGCGGCCAAATGCCTTTGTGTGGTGATGGAGAGCTTGTACCACTGTTTGCCATACAGGTTCAACCAGTGAGTTTTCCTTCACTTAGAGTTGAATTGAATCATTTCTGCTCCTTGGTCTTTAATCCTCTGTAACCTCTCCAAATTTTATTCTTTCTTCTTCTCAGGGTAACATTTAGTCATTTGAAGCCAGATGGAATATCTTCTTATATCTAAAAGTGTTTTTAAAAGTGTTTTCTCATATGATATGTTGATTCACTCATTCATCCAGACCTCTGAGTACCTGCTTGGTGAAACCCTACACTAGGGGTCTAGTGATACAATGCTCAGCAGACATTAATTACCCTTGCCTTTATGAAGCAGTAAGGGAAAATAGTAGCATTGGGCTATATACACCCACATGCTCGTATGTGTGTATCTAGAGAAACTGCTAATAAAGAGTGAATGCAGTGAAGGAAAGAGACATGAGCTTCCAAGAGAAGATAACAGGAGAATCGAGTCTTTCTTTAAAATCCCACGTGGTTGAGCTATGGCGTTTTAGAAACATCTTAATCTGTAGAGGTGTTTCATAAAATTGTATGGCAGGACAGACGCTGCTGGTTTGGTCCTGTTTACCGTGTGTCCTGATGACTCCTCTAGAGGTAGATCCTCTTCATACAGCACACGCATCGACCCCCCCTAGTCCTCTAGCAAGCAGAATAGTTGTGGCACCGTCACCTTTGCTAACGCATGTTTTCCAGCTAGTGTTTATTTTGAGTCAGTCTCATGTACGTTAGGCTAGCCTTGAACAACGTGCTTTGTAGTCAGGGATGGACCTCAACTCCAGATGTCTCCCGCCTCAGGCTCCCAGGTGCTAGGAGTGCTGGGATTGCCATGTTCTCCACCACAGCTGGCCTCAAGCTCATGCTGATGGACAAGAGTACTTCAAACCTACTTGTAGAATATCTTACTTCAAAACTAAACAAGTAATCCACAACTTTTTTGTTTTTGTTGTCCGGTTTGAACCTTTCGAGGAACTGCCAGATCCTTGTTTCGCCCTCTCTCAGAATTAATGCCATCCTCGGGTGATCATAGAAGTAGTTATTCTACACTGAGTATTTAGGATGTGCTAGGTAGGCACTGTGTTGGCAAAGTACCAATTTTTATTGTGGGGAAATTGAGACACAAAATGGTTCAGCAGTTTTCCTAAATGTCTTAGTTGCATTTACTGTGGCTGTGATAAGAAATACCTTAACAAAAGCACTGAAGGGAGCAAAAGGGCTTATTTTAGCTAACAATTCTAGGTTATAGTCATGATAGCAGGGAAGTCCCAGCAGCTTGAGCGAACTGGTTACATTACATCTACAGTCAAGAGCAGAGGAGTGAATGACTGAAGAATGAATGAATGACTGAATGTGTTCAGCTGGAGTTCCCCACTCACGTAGTTCAGGATCCCTTGCTTAGGGAATGGTGCACCCACAGTGGGCAGGTCTTCCCTCCCAATTAACATAAGACAATTCCCCAGAGAACTGTCTAAATTATCTCTTCCCTTCTACACTGTGTCCAGTTGACAAAACTAACTGTGTACACTGTGAGTTGCAGCAGAGCTGGGATTTTGAATGTGGGTAGTACAGTTCTGGCTTTCACACCTTATCTTTTTAAAACCTGAATCTGTGTGTGTTGATGCTTCTTTTTGAGCACCGTACTGATACTGCCCCTTTGGTAAGTCCCCTGCGCCTGGTCCCTGAAGTCTCCCTAAGGGAGGGATTTTGTTTTGTGTCTACACACACCCAGATGATTGAATGAATCAGAGGAACTAGCCTCATGTCTGTGATTCAGCAATTGACCAAAGGACCAGTTCTCCAGGAAATTGTCTGAAGTAGCTATTTTAGTATTTAGAAGGTCTGTCCTAGAAGTTAATTGATTATTTTGCTTGGTCTCCTTCTTTATCCCTTTATATTCTCTCCTTAGGCAGTTTCAGAGTCTCTCTGATTATGCTAATGTCATCTGCATTTATACTCCCATCTAGTATTGCTTATTTGATCTCCAAACTAATTAATATACCTCATTCCTACCTGATCCACACGCCTGCCCATTCCCGATACATCACAAACTAACCATATATAGAAAAGATTCTGTTTTTCTTTTCCTTTTACTGTTCTTTCAGTAAATTAGACCAGCAATGTATTGTAACCTCAGTATAAAGCTACCCTTGTGGGTATTTTCAGTTCTGTCCTCTCCTGTATCTTTTTTTTTTTTAAGATTTATTTATTATGTACACAGTGTTCTGTCTGCCTGCGTGTATGCCTGCATCATAATGGCACCAGATCCCATTACAGATGGTTGTGAGCCACCGTGTGGGTGCTGGGAATTGAACTCAGGACCTCTGGAAGAGCAGCCAGTGCTCTTAACCTCTACGCCATCTCTCCAGCCCCCTCTCCTGTATCTTTTTTTCCCCTGATATCTTTTTTGTTTTAAATGCCAAATGCCATTTATTGAAGGAGGGAAGAGGTCTTAAATACAGGCTTACAGCTCAATGGGAGAACCCAGGAGGGCAGAAATTAGCTACTGATGTTTTACAATCTTGCATCTAAGCTGTTAACGCCCATTATGCAGGATACACAGACAAGGAACTTCTTGAGCATTCAGGAGGGTGGAACCCGGCAGGGAATTAGCATAGGGAGGATATCAAGGTCAAGGTCAGCAAGCAAGGCAACAGTTACCCAAAACGGGGGCCAGGACCCTACAGGTCCCCCTTTTACTAAAAAAATGAGCTTCTGACTTAGGTTGCATGGGACATCAGCAGGTCACCTTACCCATCATGGAGATGCCTGCCCAGGCCACACAGGTGCTCTGTCTTAGGTTGGTGAGCGCCCCCCCCCCCATGAATTACCCATCTCTGAATACTCATTATCATACAGGCTCAATCTGTGTGAGCTGCAGAGTTAACTGCTACCAAAGATCTCAAAGTGGCACTGGGCTTGCAATCTGTGTGTTCGACACAGAAAAGACCAACAGAGGTCCTATCTGCTGTGGGATGTTCTGTATGTCCTGTGGGAGCCCATTCTCAGGTTCTTTGTGGCGTTACCCAGCAGGTCCGTATAGAGGATGATTAGGACCATGGGCCTGAGTGCAGGTGTTTGAGATGGTCTGCACTTGGCTGTGCTGGGGGATGGTCTGTATGCTCTGATTGGTTAATAAATAAAACCTGATCGGCCGTGGCTAGGCAGGATAAAAGGACAGAAAGGCAGAAGGAGACGCTGCAGCCGCCGCAATGACCAGAGAGGCTGCAGCCGCCGCAATGACCAGGCCAGTAAGCCACCAGCCACATGGCAAGGTATAGATGTATGGAAATGGATCAATTTAAGATAAAAGCACAGTTAGCAAGATAAGGACAGTTAGCAGGAAGCCTGCCACGGCCATACAGTTTGCAAGCAATATAAGTGTCTGTGTTTATTTGGTTGGGTCTGAGCGGCTGTGGGACTGGCGGGTGACAAAGATTTGTCCTGACTGTGGGCAAGGCGAAAAAATCAAGCTACACCTATCCCACCCATAGCCAGGAGGCTAAAGGCAACTGAGCCATTCCCTTCCTTAACAAGCCTTACTGCAAATTGGGCCTCTCCTGTATCTTACACTCAGGTCCATGTCTGATCCTGTCAGTTCTCTCTGGAATCTATCCTTGTTCTTCCCTTTCTTTTTGTTCACGTGGCGCCTCTGATCCAAGCCGCCAGCCGTGAGATTTCCCTTGAGTGCTGTTCCTAGCCGTTCTGCGGGGTCTCTCCTCCCTGTCCTTTGCGCCCCAGTCTCTTTTGTAGACATTGGTTTTTGACTGCTCAGACCTCTGTTTTGGTCATGAGAACCATGACATGGCAGGGTCACCTCAGGGAATGATTTACTCTTTGTCACTTCTTTGACATGAAGCAAAGTTCCTGGGAGCAGGCGCAGCACTCCATCTCTTCAGGATGGTGACGGAAGTGGCGGAGAACGACACAGACCACTGAAGCGTCAATGTGCTTGTCTACTTACTTACTTAGCGTTAGAAGCGTAAGACGTTTTCGTTTTGCATGCTGGCTTCTTGTTGTTTATTGTACGTGGTGGTGAGGTAGGGCCTTACCTGCGGGCATCTGTGTTCTTGCTGTGTCTTACGCCTCTCCCTCACCCTGCCCTTTTTGGTTATGTCCAGCAGCCCACCTGTTCACTTCTCATAGCTTCCTTTCCCTTTTCTCCTGGAAGGAATTCTTTATTCCGTCCTCTTCGTGACTAATGCTGTGTGTGTGTGTGTGTGTGTGTGTGTGTTAAGGCATTCTGACTGTATCAGCTTGTTCCCAAAGGAGTCATTAGAAGTGAGCTGCGGTCACTTGGATTGGTCCTGGCCAGTTCTTCGCCTCTTTTGGAACCTGTGTTCCCAGAAGCCAGCTGTCTCCTGTTTAGCCCCAGCAATGTAGGGCATCCTTCTCAGAACTCTAACTTTGCCGCTTGTTCCCGGAGCCAGGTCTGTCTCTTGGTAGGTTTATGACCCTTTCTTATTAAAACACAGAGTGGAGGCGGACGGTGCTGCTTCATCCAGTCATCCAGAGGGTTGGTATTCACACTTTCTGAGAGGGGGAAAAAAAACAAACAAAGACTAAACCCCCTCATCCCATCAGCATGTTGGATGGCCTCCTCCTTCATCGTGTGTGTGTGTGTGTGTGTGTGTGTGTGTGTGTGTGTGTGTGTGTGTGTGCCGATCAGCAGCTACCATGTGGTTTCATGGCCTCCATCATCACCTGTAGTCCTTTGTTCCCTGTCTGCTCTCCTGGATGGATTCCTTCCTCAGGTGCTGGGGAACAGAGCGCGGCTTTGCAGGACTGTCCTGTCTGCTGCACACAACATAGGGCCGCCCCGGCTGCCCCGGCCGAAGCTGGAGGGGCTCTCAGACCTCAGGGGTGCGGCAAAGGCCACGCCCACCAACTGTGGCTGACTGATAACTGGCACAAAGAAAGAGATGATGTAGAAAACTAGAGACTCTCATAGTTCCTGTTAGCATCAATAGACAAAACAAAGCATCATAACTACAACTCTTAGAAAGTCCCTGGCATGGAATGGTGTGTAGGTTCTGTCTGTCTGTCTGTCAGCAGTGCTGGTGCTGGGGTCACTGAAGCCTTGTCCTGTGTGAGGTGTTGTGCTTCAGCTGTCCATTGTCACCAACCTCGGAGGTGGTGCTGCACTCCTGCCCCGGCCCCCCCTTTCCATCCGCCTTCAGCTGCACTCTTGGTAGCTGCTGACCCCCCAGCCCCTGTTCTCATGAACAGATCTCAGTGGCACCTCCCTCCACCCAGTCCCCGTAGAGATCCCAGTCGTCACTGATTATTTCTATCTTTCTCTGTTTCAAAACTGGTCGTAGAAAAAAAAAAATGGCTTCCCGTTTGACCGATTTTAAGTGGTTACTAGACTCTTGACATGGAATAGAGCCCAGAATGTGTGTGTGTTTAGAAGTCTCTCTTTCGTGAAGTTACTTATGAGGAAATGAAATGATAGAAGTCTTGTAGCATGGTGCCGTGAGGAATTCGGGGAGGGCGTGTCATCTCGGCTCTGAGGGAGGAGAGAAGCCAGACCACTTCTAAAACAGCACATCATCTTATGCACAAGTTTAATAATTTTAGCTTTGCATATATGCAGCTGTTTAACTTTTGTTAATACGCACATGAGATGGAATAGAATTGGCATTCCTGAAATGTACCGGCCTGAAGTGTATGGTGTACGTTAAGTAGAGTATTTCCATTTCAAATCCATACTTAGTAGTGTAGATAGAGTAGCGTGCAGTGTCAGAGGGCTTATTTTATATGAAGTAATTAATTTAACTGGGTCATAAAACCCCCTTGGCAGATGATGATGTTATTGCTCGTAAACACTGGAGACAGTCTTAGGCTGCAGGGTTATATAATATGGGCTCTTAGGGAGAGGCGTGAACTCTCTGAGTGCTTTGGGGTGCTGTTTAATTCATCACTGCTGTGCTAAATAAAAAATTCATCATGCCTTTTAAAAGTGCCCAACTATTTCTAGGCAGTGAACTTGTAGTTCACGCCTGTGAATTCAGACCCTTCATGGCAAACTGTTCAAGCCTCAGGGGAGACAGGAGGCAGCACATGAGGGAATCATGGGATGGGTGTGTCCGCAAGGACACCAGAGTGCAGCTGTGCCCCTGGGAACACGGTCCTGATGTGAGCAAACACTAAGGTATTCAGGTTCTAACTTTTCAGTTCCATCAGTTTCTAGGAACTCGTCAGCCATCTGCTGGAAGAGTTCTGGAGCCCGCCCTGCCCATCCAGACCTTTGGGTCTAAACCCCACCTGGCCTCCGTCCAGTGTATGTCTTTGGCAGCTCTCCTGAGTGAGCCGCGAGGCTCTGACGTACCGTGTGTGGCCTGAGCACTGATGCGTGTGTCAGAGCACTGAAAACACACGCTGAAGCAGGGCAGCTGAACAGGCGCAAGGCCGAGATGCAGCACCATGCTGTTTTCTTTCTTCCTGACGCATGCATGCATGTTATAGGAATCACCAGAGAGTCTGTGGCTTTCTCCAGAGGTAGATTACATACGATTTATTTCAGTGAAAATGTTATTAGGCAGACTCCCCTTGTTTTAAAGCCTGTGGCTCTCTGTTCTTTTTCTGTTTTATTTATTTATGTATTTATTTTGTGTGTGTGTGTGTGTGTGTGTGTGTGTGTGTGTCACACGTGTTATGCCATACGTGTAAAGGTCAGAGGACAGACAACTAGTGGGAACTGAATCTCTCCTTCCACTGTGTGTACCACAGGGATTGAATGCTGGCTGCAGGCTCACACACACACACACACACACACACACACACACACACACACACACACACACACGCCCCTTTTCCCACTAAGCCATCTCACTGGCCCCGTGACTGTATTTCTTATCGCAAAATTTTGCCTTGTGTTTTCAATGACGTAGTCCCTGGTTGCCTGTCTCACTGACCTGGACCTGGATATGTTGTAGCTAGGTTGTGGAGCCCTGCAGACTCGGAAGCAGGTTTTCTTCTAAGTAGCAGAAAGGTTGTTTCATTGAACACAAACATGGCCTCATTGGTGTTGGCATTCTTACTTTTGCCAAGTCTAAGAATCTGTATCTGTAGGCTTTACAATCAGTAACTCAAAAACTAGATTTTAAACTCTGGAGGATGATATCCAGTCCTCCCTTTTCTGCGGCCATGTATTATGAGGTTATTACATGAAAATTTGTGGGTTTTTTTAAATATATAAAAGATTTGAATGAAGATTCAAATTTATTTGAACTTTAGAGCCAAAAGGAAATGGAGCTGACAGCCTGTGCTGAGCATGCATGGTCGTGAGGATGATCTGTTCCCAGCACGGAGAGGCATGAAGCCATCCACGCAGCACACGGCCATGCAGCTTGTCCTGCGTTGACTCATTTCTGTAAAGTAGCACCTGTGTCGGTGAGGGACAAAAATCCTCTTTCAGAAAGCACGGCTTTGTGTGAAGAAACGTATGTGTGTGTGAGGGCGAGGCTGCAGAGGTCAGAGAACAACCCAAGTCCTCCTCACCTCCCACTTTGTGACTTCGTCATGGGCTCCAGGGATCCCGACCGAGGTTGTCAGGCGTGAACAGCAAGTGTTGTTACCCACTGAACCTCCTCCTTCGCCTCTCAGAAAGATTTATTTTTAATTCCTGTTTCCAGAAATTAATTATTAAAACGATCTGGGTAGTAGAATTCCTAAAGGTAATTAAGGATGTGAGCATAGATACTTTCTACCAACTTAGAAATAAGCTGTTAAAACCCGAGCTGTGTCTCCTTGAACAATAATACTCAAAAACTATTTGGAGTTCTTAAAAAAAGTTTTAGAGCTAGTAAAGTGCCCGCATTTCTATTTAAATTAAACCGTCTATACATGCCAGTGGGTTCTGTAGGTTTATATGCATTTTAGCAGTCAGGTGATGTAAGCCCAGTGGACATCCCGAGAGATCTGCTCCCAGGCCCAGTCCTGTTTCTGTTTTGACCATCCAGGGGTCTCCAAGAGGTTTCTCCTTCCATCCTCCCCCTCTCCTCCTTCCCCACCAAGGCAGTTTATCCCGGCTTCATCTGGACCAGAGCAGGATTTCCAGAGGAGTCACTGCAGCCGAGTCTGAAAGTTTGAGGTTGAAGAAAGCTCCATGGTTACCAGAATAAACAAAACAGCCCGGGCCTTTTATGTTTGGTGTCGGTTTACCTAACGGAAGACTTACCCTTTTATCTAAAGCATGTTCGTTTAAGACAGTTATTTTGCCTAGAAATAGATTCAGTTTGCTAACTTTGTAAGGAGTAGAAAGACCAAGAATTGCTCTCAGAAAAGGAGACCGTCCCTAGTATCTATGAGTATAGTGGTGGGGGGTGGGGAGAAGGGCAGGAAGTGAGTGTGTGGAGCTGAAGGCAGGTGTGGGGTGTGATGTCATTCCTAGAGATCCCCTGTGGAGCCCAGGACCAGCACTGCGGGATGTCGGCATCCAGCAGATCTAGAAAAGGGAGTTCCACTCCAGATCGAGGGTAGAGGGAAACGTGGCCACAAGACTCAAGAGAAATGGACTATGTAGTTTGGAGACTTTAAATAAAGGCTGTTTCATGTGATCTTGCAAAGATAAGAAGATTCTCATCACACCCTTATGGTTGTTAAAGGGAGAGTGTGGCACAGATAATCACAGACTACTAGAGAAGTCGTGTGGATCCATCACATTACCCAGAAAGGAAACTGGACGGAGATTTAACTCAAGTCCCTGAAAGAGGACCCAGCCTCTAGCTATAGTTCTTAAGGCTCGCCCAGTTCGTTTCTTCCCAATGTCACCAATGCTCGTGCTCCCAGAGGAGTCGCCCTGGGAACTATGTGGATTCTTGGTGTTTTTCACATCCTTGTTAGCCGGCACTTCACGTTATTCAGGAGTCTACATGCACAGGATGGGCAACACATGCAAAATGCTGTTCAGCTTGTCCATGCATTGTTTCCTCTGTGGGGAAATGGGATGTGTTCCATCTCTAAAGCTCCCACGAGAACTGGCCATGCCAGGGTGGCCTCATTTCATCCATTTGCAGGGGTGGCATCTTCATACACCTGAGAAGGCCTTCCTACTCATAGGCAGTGGCACTAAATAAAGATTGGAGAAAGTGCCAGATATTAAGGTTGGTTTGTTCACCCTAACCTCCCAGCTGTTTTGTTCTGCCGACACTTGGTTGAGAATTTCTTAGACATTGACCTTGGATCATTGGAACTAGACACACGGACAGCAGACAGACTCCGAGACAAATACGCTTGAAGGGAATGCAGCCTTCCAGATCCCTTTTGGAGTTCTGCACTGTCCGGGCCACACGAAAGGCTCTGAAAAGCCCTTCGATGAGGACGCTTGCTTTACTGTTCTTCCCGGACCGTGGACCCGGGACCGCCTTCTCTTTGAACACTGGTGTCCTTGGGAATTAAGTGTCAAGAGGGGTGGTCCTGTGCGGAAGGTTGTTGAGAGAGGAGTCCCTGACTGGCAAGAAGGATAAAACATCCAGAAACAGAGCTTGTCCCCGCATGAGCTAAGAGTTGTCTGCTCTGTGTGGTGGGCTCCCCGTCAGCTTGACTCGCAGTTTACCTGTAAAATCTACAGAAATGACCCTGCGCCGGAAGGATGTGAGTCCGCCACTAGCCGCTCACTTTGGGAACTGAAGAGTGGTCAGTCTGGCCTGGTTGTGAACCAACCAGTTTGACTCAGAAACTCGTTTGAAGAAAAGCAGTTTTGTTAAACTTCAGAAATAGGTTTGACAGAGACGCTCAGATGACCAAGCCATGCTGCGGCTTGCATCATGTACAGGACATAGTTGTATGTGTTTGATGACTTGGGTGATGTGATAGTGTAGTGTTCGTTTTAACAGCTCAGAGATAAACTTCGAGGACAGGCTGTATTCTAACTGGATTGATGATATGTCAGTCGAAAATGCACAGCTGATCCGGGTGATGGTGGTGCACGCCTTTGATCCCAGCACTCCGGAGGCAGAGTCAGGTGGATCTCTGTATCTCTGTGAGTTCAAGGCCAGCCTGGTCTACAGAGCGAGATCCAGGACAGGCACTAGAACATCACAGAGAAATCCTGTCTCGAAAAAACCAAAAAGAAGAAGAAAAAAAAAAAGAAAATGCACAGCTGAAAACGTTTCTGAAACGCTGTTTCCACCCAACAGTAAAGACCTCTGGAAATGTTGCTAGTGAGTCCCCTCTCCCAGTGTGATTCAGAGTCTCTTTATAACTGAGAATCACCACTGTTTCTCTCTGCAGAGGCCAGCAAGCTTGTTATGTCCTACGTGGCAGCAGTGTGTGGAAAAGGAGCCGAAGTTAATGAGGTCAAGGAACAGCTTCTGCAGTCCAACCCTGTCCTGGAAGGTAAGGATTTTGTGTACGTGCGCTTGGTGTGATTCGAAGAGCAAACTGTATTCAGGGCACTTCCGCGGCTGCCTGGTGTTCAGGGAGGGAAGAGGACGCAGTACTGGCCAAGCTTTTCAGGAAACAAGCCCCACCCAGTGATCCTCGGCTGGCTTCGAGTACTTAAAAGAGGGAATCACTTACCCACGGGAAAGGAACTTTCCCACTTCAAAATCGTTTTTTTGCCACTCAGTTTTCATTTAACTTACTTTGATTTGCTTTAAGAAATTGACTGGGGAGGGGAGGCTGGGGGCGGGAGGAGGGAAGAGAGGGGGATCTGTGGTTGGTATGTAAAAGGAATAAAAAAATTCCTTAATAATAATGATAAAAAAAGAAATTGACTGGTATTTGCAGTTAATGGTGTGGTGATGTTTTGTCATTCACCATAATGCCTGTGGCTAGTGACACTTGTCAGGGCAAATCAAGGGCTGTAGAAAGCCCAAACCTGGCTATGACACATCTCCCAAGCCCTGTCCCTAGCTGTCTGGTAACTAGCTCATATTCCTGGAGGCTCGAAGACCAAGACCAAAACCCTGCTAAGGTAGGTTTCATCTGGAGGCCTTCTCCTGTCTCAGAGACAGCTGCCACCTCGGTGCTTGTGTGAACCCTTCTTTCTGTCTGTTGGGAACGAGGACTGAAGTGAGTTCCGTGATGCTCTGTGTGCCTCCATGCTCCACACTCATGGCTTCAGCTAGCCTGGAGGATTTCCCAAAGGCTCACCTCTCATTTTCGTCCCATTGAGGGTTAGAGTTTTAACATATGAATGGGGAGAAAGGGACACAAACATTGGCCCATCAGTCAAGACTGAGCTGGAGACATGTCCTTTTCACTGGATTGGAGCATGGCACCTACCGCTGATATAAACCACCCTTATACTAAAAATGAAATCAGAGTCTGCAAGATGGCTCAGTAGTGAGAGCACTGGCCGCTCTTGCAGAGGACCTGGGCTGGGTTCCCAGTTCACACATGGCAGCTCACAACTAACTCCAGTTCCAGGGAAGCTGACGTCGCCTCTGACTCTTGCAGATATTAGGCACACCTGTGGTGGAGATACACACACACACACACACACACACACACACACACACATACATACATACATATATATAAATCCAGTGTGCCTAGATACGTTGTGTTGGACTTGTCTTTGCTATGAACATAAGGCCTGTCCTGTGCATTCACGGCCTCTACTTGCCAGGTCCAGTTGCACCCTTGTACCTGCTAGGATTGAAAATGTCTCCAAACGTTGGCAGCTGTCCCCCAGGGAGTCAGAAGCATCCTGTTAGAGTCTGGGCTAGAGGGATAGTTGGGCTCAACCCTTTGCTCAGAGAACAGAAGGACAAGATTGAAGGTGGACAGAAGTTAGACCTGTCTTGGGGTTGGTAGACAGCTCTTGGCATGGAGGGTCAGAATCCCCCCCCCTGCTGTCTTTTCTACTCTGCCTCAGCCCTTCCTTTCCTCCTGGAGGTGTTCTTGAACTCTGAGCATGCACATTGAAACCCTGCTTCAGAGGAGGAACCAGGCCCTGCTGGCCTGGCTGGCAAGATAAGAGAGACACGAAGCCCAAAAAGCCATTGCGTTTTCATCTCTACTCCGTTCAGCACGGTAACTGGTGGAGTCCATGAGAAGTGGCAGCTCTCATCTCATTAGCCTGAGCTTTGGGCTCTCTGCTTCCTGCCTTTGCTCTTAGGCTCCATGCTCGGTGCGAGCTGTTATTTCTGACGTGCTTATTTTAGGAATGCTGTGGTGGAAAGGAGCAGTGCAGTGGAATGCTGTAGCTTGCATCTTTTGCTAGAATCTTTTTATTTGGTGGTATTTGGAACTAGGCCGCAGTGCAGGAAATGGAAGAAATGCCCACTGTGGGTGTGTGTTATCTTTTATGGGAATGCTTTGCTTTTTAACTGGAGCGGCTACTGTTAATGAACATTTTGAACAATGAACTTAAAAAAAAAATCCCCAGCTGTGGAATGTGTCTTGGGTGTTCTATAATGGACCACTTGTTTCTGATTACCAGGCTCACAGTAAAAGACTTGAGTGTCCAGGGTTGTGTTTGGTAATGTGCACTTCAGACTTCTTTGATGAAAAGAGGGTTTATGGATTGTAGATGGGGCCCTGAGCAGGTCTTCTGGAGTAGCCCTTCACTTGCCCCTGACCTGCAAGCCACAGCACATTGATGTTTATCTGTCAGCATCTTAAGCTGGGCTTTGGGCCTGCACTAATTAGTTAACTTGGCAGGCCCACATTCCAAACCTGGCACAAAAGACTAGCCCACAAAATCACGGGGAATATCGTGGTTTAGTGGGGACCAGGTCAAGTGTCCACTGTCATCGAGGTTGCAGCCGTGGAAGCCTTGTGGTTGGCAGTGGGTATGTGATAAGGATCGGCTCCCCTCTCACTGTACGTCTCAGAGCCCAGCGCATCAGCCTGTCTCCCTCTGAACGGGGAGTTCGGTGTCAGGAACTTACCAAACCATGCTTGGCTCCAGCATCTCAACATAAGGAACCTTCTCTGCTGACTTGGTCAATTTTGTCTTAACCTATCTTGAGCCAACTATGTGGTGTTTGAAACAGGGTCTGGCTGGCCTGAGACTCACTCTGTAGACCAGGCTGGCTTTCAGCTTACAGAGATCGGCCTCTGAGTGTTGGAACTGAATGCTCCCACCACCACACCCAGCCTGTTGTGTGTTTTTAAGCAGGGTGCATGAAAGGGCTCAGTGGATAGAGGTACTTGCCTCCAAGTCCGATATCCTGAGTTCGATCCCCAGCACTCATGTGGTAGGAGACAACCAGCTCCTTTAAGCTGCCCTCTGACCTCCACATGCCCCCTCACAGTAAACAAACAAACAAATGTGTTTTAAAGACATAAAACATTGGTCTCAGCATCAGGTTTGGCTGCTGCGCTGTCCATTACGCTCCCTAAGAATGCCCCCTCTCCAGGGTGCTGCCTTCAGGACTAGGTTGCTTCTGAAGTGCTTGTGCTCTGTGACGGTTGGTTGACCAAAGTCATGGAGGCTTCCAGAAATGCAGTGTCTAGCCCCTTATTCAAGAAGTTTGTTTCATTAACCGCATCACCATGACTACTTCCTTGCTAGTTTCAAATATGGCTCCCAGATCCCCAAAACAACCTGGGGTCGGGGCTTGATGGAAATGCAGGATTTTGTGTCTCTTCCAGGATGTACTGGCCTAAGTACCCTTGTACCCAGGACCCCTTTGTGACTGGGTTCACCTCAGGGTTTGAGGTGCATCCACAGGGATACGTATGGGACTTGCATCCACGCCATTCCCTTCCCGGTTTTCATCCTCTCAGACTGGCTTGCCAGCTCTTGTGCACCAGCCTGGTGAGATGGTCCCTTTGCCTCCTCATAACTGTTCTGTCACCTGAGTTAAACAGGTGACATGGTTGAACGTTCTGTGCCTGGGCAGAATCACTCTGTAGTTCTCACGGGTCCTCATTTCAAAGGGAGTCCCAGGGCAAATGGGTCTCCCTGAAGCAGCTAAGACTGACATAGACCTGGTCTGTGCCTTGTGGGCCACGTTAGTCTCCTTTATTTTCTAGATTTCATGTAGGTGTGTCTGTTGGGCATAAACTAATAAAGTATGTATTTTTAATTTTATTTTAAATGACTCATTTTTGACTCTCAGTATTGCTCTTAGTGTATTGTACTTATGTAATCACATTTACATAAGTAGCTTTGCTTCAGAGTTAGTTTTAAGTTTCACATGCCTTCTGTGATCTATAAACCTCACCCACTTCCATCAAGCCTACAATAATAGAAGAAGGTTTCTGAAATAACCTCACTGAGAATTCTGACAGAGGAGTAGAAGCCTTAGCTGCTGCCCACTCTTTAGACTCCTATCTTCAGGAGTTAAAAGGCGTCAAATTAGGGAAGATCGAGTTTAGAGAGGTTCTTGAAACAGTCCCAGGATTCGAGGCTGTCACCTATTCTGTGTGTATTTCTAATCACCGAGGAAAGTTTTATTTAGCAACTTATTAAAGTTTCTGCCAGATACGTGTGTACCCAGTTGTGGGCAGAAATGCTGTCGCCGTGAGCTGTGTTTGCCGGGGTTATTCCCGTCCGGTAGTATGGTTGTCTTAGGTTACTGCTGGGAATTATTTTTTCTGTCGGCTCTCCTGATGCCTCTGTTTCTCTCTCACCAGCCTTTGGAAATGCCAAGACTGTAAGGAACGACAACTCGTCTAGATTTGTAAGTATTTGTACAAGCGCTAGCGCCAACACTTAGCTCATGTGTGTTTAAACAAGCAGATGTTTAATATTCTTACTACGCACATCTTTTAAGGTCCGAAGAGGGCCACCCCCAGCCGAGACCCTCTGGAAGCTCTGGAAGAGCTCTGTGTTTATTTATTTTGCTTTCTGAGATTTTTCAGTTTTTCTTGGAGTGGCAAGCTATTTCTATCATGTTTTCTCCTCATCTCCCATCATAAAATTGCACGAGTTTAGTAAGACTGTTTAGAATCATTTCTTACCATCTGGAGCTTGGTATTTAGCAGTCATAATTAAGAAACAGAAATTCAGCTGGGTGGTGGCACCTTCCTTTAATCCCAGCACTTGGGAGGCAGAGGCAGGAGAGTCTCTGAGTTCTAGGCCAGCCTGGACTACAGAGTGAGTCCCAGAATAGACAGGGCTACACAGAAAAACCCTGTCTTGGAAAAACCAACCAACCAACCAAACAAACAAACAAAAGAATAAAGAGAATCAGAAATTCAGTAAAAAAAAAAAAAAAAAAAGAAAGACCAAGTGAGTGTCAAGTCTGTATACTCTGTCGCCCTTGACTCTTACTGATGGCCTCAGAAAAGACGGATGGATTTTAAAACTTCCTGGACAATCCCTAGGGTTGGTAAGTGCAAGGGTCTGGGGGAACTGAATACTGAAACCTGATTGAGCATGAAACACCACTTCCGGTGGGGGCTGGCCTACTGCTGCTGCTCCACCTCCTCCCTGTAACTGCCCAGCAGGTGCCTGGATGTTGGTGCTCTAGGTTCTTTCCAGCTCTGCTCAGGCCTAGGCTCTTCACAAAGACAGACACCACCTCAGCAGCAAATTGTTCAGCATCACAGTGGTGTGTTTTTGCTCTGAAGTGCTGGGGACTTTGTGCATGCTAAGCTGTAAGCTCTGGTACCCCACTTTTCCTCCCCTCCCCTTGCCTTCCCCCTCCTCTCTCCCCTCCTTTCCTCTCTTCTCTGCTCCTTTGGGTTACAGGGCCTTGTTAAGTTACTCAGGCTGGCCTCGAACTCATGTAGTAGCTCAGGTAAGCCTTGAACTCTCCGGTTTCTATTGCTGCAGCATCTTGAATCAGTGAGATTAAGTATCTGTACCATTTGGCCTGGCTCCATGGTGCTATGTTGAGATGGTTATTTTCTTCTGTGATTTAACAAAAACAAACAAACAAACAAAAACAAAAACAAAAAAAAAACCCATCATTTATTTTTGAGGCATCTTTTCCCCTCATTGCTTGTATTGGTGGCATCATTTTTGGTCATCTTTGATGCCTCCCTACCAGAGATCCTCCCATGCCCCCGTTTTAGACCCCTCTTGGCCCTTTCTTAGACAGGTTGTTCAGAGTTTAAAGAAAGAAATGGCCTCAGGTGCAGGTAGTTTTTGTAGCTTAGAAAGTAGAAGCCTAAATAAGTTCCTAAAGCCACGGCTGTGGATTGTTCCATCGGATTAGCCTGTTATAACCAGTTTGATCCAGGCCTTTTCTTGTTTGGTGACATGGATAATCTCATTGCATAAATAGAGTTTGAAGTGAAATAATCGCAATGATCAGGCTTCGTTATGTGATAGAAATTTAATTTTGTTTGCAAATAGTGTGAATATGCTCTTTTAAAGATGTTTACAAATATATGTGGCCCAGTCAGAAAGCTGTACTGCTTCAGAGGTAGTTACAGCGGCATTTAAGACCCTGTGAATGGCTTGGCAGGCTATTTAGCTTATTAAATAGCTTCAGAGAAATCCTCTTTTAAACTTGGGCATTAGGATATGAGATTAACCCTTAATTATAGACTAACTCATTTCATGCCCAGCTTCTAGTATTTTCTCTGCTTTGTGGTATATGACTTGATTAATAATGCAACCAAATCCATGTTATAATTTTATAATGGGACTGTATGCTATCCTGTGTGTAATTGTGATGTTGCTTGACACCACCCTTGACTGTGTTTGATTAATCTAGAGTGGATTTGTTGATCACTTTACTGAGAAATCTGGGAGAGTCTGTTCTGCTGTGGTTAGGACACCTCGGTCATAGCTGACACTGGTAACCAGTGTGGTCAGGGACACGCCTCACAGTGTCTCCCATATACCTCAGTGCTTCTGGTTTGACATATGGAACTTTTTTTTTTTCTTTTGAGAATGAGACTCAGAAGCCGAGTGATGGTGGCACACACCTTTAATACCAGCACTCGGGAGGCAGAGGCAGGTGGATCTCTGTGAGTTTGAGACCAGCCTGGTCTACAAAGAGAGTTCCAGGACAGCCAAGATTGTTACACGGAGAAACCTTGTCTCGGAAAACAAACAAACAAAAAAGAATGAGACTCAGTATTCCAGGTCTTTGTTTATTAGTGCTCTTGTGTAAGCAGCGCATGAACGTCTGTGTGCAGACGGATGGGCTAGGTGCTGGAAGAAGAGGACAGCACCTGTTCTGTTGGAAAGTGGTTTTGCCCAACCTCTCATTCAATCCGATTTTTTTTTTGAAACAGAGTTTCTTCTCTGTGTAACAGTCCTGGCTGTCCTGGAACTTGCTCTGTAGCCCAGGTTGCCCTCAAACTCACAGAGATCCACCTTCCTCTGCCTCCTGAGTGCTGGGATTAAAGGTGTATGCCACCACCTTCCCCAACTCATTCAGTAAGAATTTTAAGATGTATGGAGTGGTTTCTGTGTTTTAATATAAATGTAGGTTTCCTTACACCTCCCTTGTAGCCAGTGGCTTTTCCTTCTCGTAGCTGGAGTGATCTCTACCGACACGTCCCGTCAAGCCTCTGTGGTGCCCCTCTGCTCCTACAATGCAAGCTCGTTCAGCGCCTTCCAGGGCCTGTCTTGTTGAAGCACAGTCTCTGCCTCTTAGCCCCCGACTCTGCCTCAGCTTCACACACCTTTGTGACTCCCTGGCATCCCAAGTGCTTCTCAGCAGTTGTTCCTTCAGTATGCTGGGTGCTCTGTAGACCTGCACATACTGGGTGCTCCATAGACCTGCACATGCTGGGTGCTCCCTAGACCTGCACATGCTGGGTGCTCTGGAGACCTGCACATGCTGGGTACTCTGGAGACCTGCACATGCTGGGTGCTCCATAGACCTGCACATGCTGGGTACTCTGTAGACCTACACATGCTGGGTACTCTTTAGACCTGCACATACCGGGTACTCTGGAGACCTGCACATGCTGGGTGCTCCATAGACTTGTACATGCTGGGTACTCTGTAGACCTACACATGCTGGGTACTCTTTAGACCTGCACATACCGGGTACTCTGGAGACCTGCACATGCTGGGTGCTTCCTAGACCTGCACATGCTGGGTGCTCTGGAGACCTGCACATGCCGGGTGCTCTGGAGACCTGCACAATGCTGGGTGCTCCATAGACCTGCTCATGCTGGATGCTCCGTAGACCTGCACATGCTGGATGCTCTGTAGACCTGCACAATGCTGGGTGCTCTGGAGACCTTGCACATGCTGGGTGCTCCATAGATCTGCACAATGCTGGGTGCTCTGGAGACCTGCACAATGCTGGGTGCTCCATAGACCTGCACATGCTGGGTGCTCTGGAGACCTGCACATGCTGGATGCTCTGTAGACCTGCACAATGCTGGGTGCTCTGGAGACCTGCACATGCTGGGTACTCTGGAGACCTGCACATGCTGGGTGCTCCATAGACCTGCACATGCTGGGTACTCTGGAGACCTGCACATGCTGGGTGCTCTGGAGACCTGCACATGCTGGATGCTCTGTAGACCTGCACAATGCTGGGTGCTCTGGAGACCTGCACATGCTGGGTACTCTGGAGACCTGCACATGCTGGGTGCTCCATAGACCTGCACATGCTGGGTACTCTGGAGACCTGCACATGCTGGGTACTCTGGAGACCTGCACATGCTGGGTGCTCTGTAGACCTGCACATGCTGGATGCTCTGGAGACCTGCACATGCTGGGTGCTCCATAGACCTGCACATGCTGGGTGCTCCATAGACCTGCACATGCTGGGTGCTCTGGAGACCTGCACATGCTGGGTGCTCTGGAGACCTGCACATGCTGGGTGCTTTCTAGACGTGCACATGCTGGGTGCTCTGTAGACCTGCACATGCTGAGTGCTCTGTAGACCTGCACATGCTGGGTGCTCTGTAGACCTGCACATGCTGGGTGCTCTGTAGACCTGCACATGCTGGGTACTCTGGAGACCTGCGCATGCTGGGTACTCTGGAGACCTGCACATGCTGGGTGCTCTGGAGACCTGCACATGCTGGGTGCTTTCTAGACCTGCACATGCTGGGTGCTCCATAGACCTGCACATGCTGGGTGCTCTGTAGACCTTGCATGTGCTGGGTACTCTGGAGACCTGCACAATGCTGGGTGCTCTGTAGACCTTGCATGTGCTGGGTGCTCCATAGACCTGCACATGCTGGGTGCTCTGGAGACCTGCACAATGCTGGGTGCTCTGTAGACCTTGCATGTGCTGGGTGCTCTGTAGACCTTACATGTGCTGGGTGCTCCATAGACCTGCACATACTTGGTGACATCTTGAATTATTTTTGTCTCCCTTCAAATGTTACATCAATAATATCTTTTATACACTCTGACATCATCTTGATTTTATTTGCTTAGGGTATTTGTTACTCTTTGGAGTTGCTGTATCAGATGACCTAATTTTGTCATCATTGACCTGATATCCTTGGAGGTGCCATGGGAACAAGTACTCTGGCTTCCTTGTATATCTTTCAATATATACAATTTTAATATACAATTCAATTGTTAGAAGAGAACACGGTGCTGCAGTAGACACTCAGAGAACACTTAACCTATGCATGCTGCTTCTTAAGAAGCTTATGGACTAATTAGAGAGATTGGGCATATCTAAAACTATGGCACAGTTTTTCAGGAAGCTATGTGGGTGAAGTTTTATGGACTTTTAGAGAAGATCCTAGGGTAGAAGGGAATGTTAAAGGGACTCAGAAAATGTAAGTGGGTCAGAATCAACTGGAGAGAAGGGCGGATTGGCCTGGCATCGTGAGGAAGCCTGGGCCTGGGAGTGTATGGAATTAGTTTTAAGGCCAAGGCCTAGAAAAATGGGTCAGGATTCCAACCAGAGGGAGCTGTCCCTACACATTGTTCACAGGCGGTGGGAAGCTTCAGGTTGTTTCCAAGTAGACGGGTGGCATCATCAGGGCCAAGCTTTCGGTAGCTCTGAGGGTGTGGCTGCCGCATCCGCGAGGACCATTTCTTCAGCAAGGGCCTTCTCACAGCTGTCCAGCGGTTGACTGGTGGTTGTTTGGCTTCCTGTCCCACTCCCTGTGGTGTTTATACTCTTACCAGTTCCTCTCTGGTAACTTCTTGAGAGAAGCCACCGTTACCCTTGCCCAGGCCCTGGAACCGAGCTGATCCTGCGCCCAGTGTCTTGCCTCTGTGTGTGTGTGTGTGTGTGTGTGTGTGTGTGTGTGTGTGTGTGTGTGTGTCCGTGCACACCTGTAATAGTTACTTTTTGTTGTCTAAATACCTTACAAAGCCAACTTAGGAAGCATTTATTTTGTCTTAGAATTTGAGGAGAAGCGTCGATCGATCGAGGGTGCTGGGACAGACCCTGCCACGGTGCTGTCCATCCTTTGCTTGGTTCCCATGTCCAAAAGGTTCCACAACCTCCCCAAACAGCGCCACCAGCTGGGACCAAATGTTCAGACAGTGAGTCTGTGGGGGAGCATTTCACATTCAGGAGGTGACACCCATGACGCTGGAAGATGTCCAGCTCCTGTCTCACTAATCCTTCCACCTGCTCTCTGGATGCTCTTGCCTCCCGGCCCGGGGACTCCTCTGGAAGTGACTCCTGGAAGGTCGATCCCCAGATCCCCAGCCTCCTCTTTAGTTTTCTACCCTCATTTCCTCCTCTGTCCCTGCTGTTCTGGAGGATCTCTCTGTCACGCCCAAGCCGGTCCCTGCGGCTCTGGCTAGCTCCCAGTTGACGCTCATCTTTTGCTGCCCCTACTGGAAGCTCTCAACAAACATTCCTCCCGTAATCGGTGCAGCCAGCCGATGCCCGCTCCCTCGGTAGCCACGGCATCCGGTCCTGCTCCTTTCCAGTCCGATGCACCCTCGTCAGGTGATCTTGTAAAGCGGCAAATCTGATCGTGCCTCCTTGTTTAGGTGCCTTTGGTGACAGCGGCTCAGGGCAGGAGAAGGTCAGAAGGTCACGCTGCTCTGGCTGGTCTCTAGCCCGAAGCCCTCCCTAACTGTCCTAACAGGAGTTGGTTCTTAGGCCTGCTCCTTCCGCTTCCCACCTCCAGTCTGCCTGACCTCGTGCACTTTGCACTTCCTGTGAACTCACTTCCTCTTCTGATCTTGCCCTCACTCCTCGCGTGGCCGTGAACTGTGGCGGGCTTGTCTCTCCGCCACCATGCCCTGCTCACCAGGCTGCGAGCGCCTTCCCAGCAGGGACTGTGTCTGGTTTTTCCCTGGGCCTTTTCAGGCTAGAAGAAATGATTTGGAGACATTCGCTTGACACATTAGTGATTTAGAAGGATACATGGCAGTGGGAGAGGGAGGGGCTGGTGAGGGAGCATCCGTAGGCTAATAGAAAGCCACAGATTGCATCGTTGACCAAGTGCCATGTGGTCATGTTTTTTTCTCCCTATCACACTTTTAAAATTAATGTAATTCTTAGAGAAAATTATATACAAAGCGTCTGTCTGACTATGATTAAGGTAGGACATGAAACAAAGCAAAAAAAAATTGACTTATGAAATAAACATACTCTTTTTCCAAACACGAAGCAGATGCCATAGTTATTCTGCTGTTCATGTTACTTTTCATCTAGCAGTTGGAAACTGGCTCTATAAAATTCACAATATTTAATTTCTTGTGTCTTAAGAGTGGACCTGGGCTCTCTATTGCTATATAACCTAGGTCAAATGCCACTAAAAGGAATAAGTAGTCTTTGATTCTGAGCTTGTGACACCACATCATTGTGTTTTGATTTGAGTAGATGGGAACATGGGAGTATTACGTTTCATTCACTGCCTAATATGGAGTTTGTAACAATAGCTCAATCAATTTATCTGCCAAGACTAGTACCCTAGTTTATATTCTTGATTTGAGAGTGTATTATACCCTTCAGGGAGTTTGAAAAATATCTGAAATGGGAAGGTCTCATAATGGAAAGGACCCCCGCCCCCGCCCCGTGTGTGTGTGTGTGTGTGTGTGTGTGTGTGTGTGTGTGTGCGCGTGCGCGCGCACAACAATCTGTTCTTAAATTAGCTACACACTAGATGGGCTCTAGGTAGTGGGTATGCAGTGTAAATTATTCATGGCGGCACATTGTTGTGTATTGTGGGTAAATGAACTGCCTTTCTTAATTACATTGAAACAAAGGACTAAACATGAGTTAGCGTGCTATTTTCTAAAGAACACGCAGTGTTTTGAGACGAACTTACAGAGTCTCTCTCTTTGACAGGGCAAATACATGGATATTGAATTTGACTTCAAAGGCGATCCTTTGGGAGGCGTGATAAGTAACTGTGAGTATTTCACTTGGCTCTTTATAAACCAGTTGAGAATAATAACCAAGCATTGTAAATGGTGCACCATTTACCATAAAACATTTAAATACCGTGATGGAAGAGGTGGGAAGAAAAACATTTACTTTCCTAAGAATATTTAACCGTTGCATTTCAGATTGCTTTACAATTTAATGTAAAAATATATATGTATATACACATGTCTGTATACATACATACATATATATATATATATATATAGTTAGTTTGTTTTGGTTTTTTGAGGGAGAACTGTACTATCTTCCAAACAGTCCTCAAAACTCATGTATCAGTATGCCTCACTAAATGTTGTTAAAGATGAATTTATTGTTACCTTTGGAAAACTATCTAGAAATCTGCACAACTATTTGAACTCCATATCTGTACTTTATATTGGTCTTTAAGCCCATCTAACAAAATCTATTCTCTGATTAAAAATAAAACCTGAGGAATTTATTAATTAATTTTGTGGTGCTAAGATAGAAGAACCCAGGGCCTCACACACAGACTGGGCAAGTGTACTGAGCTCGACTTCAGCCCTAAAATACGAATAGTTGATTTTAAATGAATAACTTTTTAAAGGAAGCATTTATCTAATACAGTGAATAGGCCTGTACTTCAAATGTTGTTTTGAGAAAATGTGACCTCTTTTCTAGGATTTCTAGATAATGGAAATGTAATGTAGCTCCTGGTAACACATGGACTCATTAGCCTCCTTCTGAGTGTGACTGGAGTAAGGAAATGAACGGGACTGGGCCAGGGCTGCTCAGTCGCTCCAGGTCCAAGGCTTGTGGAGTGTTGGGGGTGAGCACGCCAGCGTGACTGGCTTTGTGTGCCTTCACTGCCTCAGAGCTGGGACGCCACAGCACTCCCCGGGTTTCCTTCACCTTTGATTTCAAGTTTCATTTGTTTGGCATTCAGTGATAACTCAGGGGTTTCTGTGCCCCCCGCTGTTACCCTGGTATCCTCCGGTCCTCCTGAGTGTTCTGGGTTTTAGGATCACAGGACCAGACCTCCCAATGCCTAGTCACCCCGGAGTGCTATAGGGATTGTTAGAATGAAAGTAAGTAAGTTGAGATGTAGGAATGACAGAGCTGTCTCACGTGTCCAGACACCTTCATTGGACGTTGCAATGATTTAAAAAAATTTAAATTATGCATACATGTATGTCTCTACATGCCAGTGCAGATGCTGTGGTGGAGGCCAGAAGAGGGTGTTGGAGCTCTTACAGCTGGAGTTACAGGTGGCTGTGTGCTGCCTGGCGTGGGTGCTGGGAAACTGTCTCGTGGCCTCCGGAAGAGCATCAGGCATTCTAACCCACCTGTTCAGGAGCCATCCCTTCATCCCCAGCATTCCTTTCCAAAGTGGTCCACGATATAAAATGGGGAAGTGATCTGGTGGAAGAGGAGATGGGTAGCCAAGAACCCTGGAGTCGCCAGGGGTTCGTGAGCTCTTCCTGATCAGCCATAGGGTCAGAGGGATGCTGTGCAGAAATTGGTGTTAGGAGTTATTTGAGCATACCGTGTAGCCAGAATTGTGGGGTGTGTCGGGGTGGGGGAGGGAGAGAAGAGAAAGGAGGGGGAGAAAGAGAACACACACATATACTTATGGATGTTTATGAGTGTGTGGAGGTCAGAGATGGATGGTCTTCTTCATTCACTGTCCACGCTCTTTTCTGAGATGAGATCTCTCACTGAACCTGGCGCTCATAGATCTAGGCTGGACCACTGGCTAGCAGGTCCCAAAGTTTTTCATTTCTCTCGTCTCTGCAGTGGTATTACAGGCACATGCCATGGAGCCCAGGTTTTTACATAAGTCCTGGGGATCTGAGCTCAAGTCGTGTGCCTGTGTGGCAAGCGTTTTATCAACTGAGCCATCTCCCAGCCCCAAAGTCACTGAATTCTCAAACAAAATTTTCCCCGCCCTTCACAGAGAGGGCTAGCGTCTTCTCATCTTTGAAGTTAGGGGAGAGGTGAGGTGAATGAAGTCTGTGGTTCTCCCCACCTCAGCGTTTTGCAGTTCTTGCCTGACTTGAGTTTTCGTTTGGGTTTGCCTGACCGCTTTTGTGTGCTGCCCCCTGTGATTGCACGCGCCTGTAAGAGTGTGTGGTCGTGAGGGAAATACCTTAAAGGGAAAGTTCCACTGTGAAATTGGATAAGGTGCTGCAGTCTAGAGGACGTGATTTTGTAAGCTGTATATGGTAGCAGCAGGACTCATGTAGCCTGCAGATGCTCCAACCAGAATCAGATCACCCCTGCTGGCGTGCAGGGGTGGACTCTGCAGTACATGGCGGCTGGTGAGGGCTGTCTAGGAAAGGGGGTGGCTTCAGTTTAAGACCACCATTTTCAGGAACAGTTCATTTTAATTCCGCAAGCTGCCTATAAATCTTAGTGCTTTCTTTTTATAGGGCGGATTAACTCTAGTTATCGCGTTATTAGTGCCAGTTATAGCAGTAACTAGTTACGACATCGATGGTAGCGTCAGGTTCATCCGTTCATTACAGAACTTAGAGCTGAGCATTCTGGAATAAGATTTAATCAGTACTGTTCTTGAGCATTCTGCGAAGACCATTAGGAGTTACTTCCTTATTAGTCTGAGAAAATAACTTTGGATTTAAATTTGAAGTTCAAATTTTTAACAGAAATGTCTCCCTGACATAAGAATCAGAAGAGTCTTACAGTATCCATGGAGAATAAATACTACTAAACACTTCCATTAAGGTTAATACATCTGTGAATGAATTTCATATGGTCTTGGTTACCATTTGTTCCCACAAGAAAATTATATTGAAATTTGTGAAATGGGAACACCCTGGTATTTAAGAATATCCTTTGCTTTAGAGAGGAAAGGCACACATTAGTGGTGGGACAGGAAATTTCACTCCATGTAGACAGGGCTGACTCATGGTGGTCATGGGAGCTGCCAGGCTGACTTCAATGCATGGAAATCCATGGGTGAATCCCCTGGAGTTCCCGCCAGACCATGACAAGTTAGCTTCTTGGAGGCTGGTGAAGAGCACAGACTTTGCTTTTTTTTGTAGAAGACATAACATTGCTTCCTTTCCCAGCAGCCCCTAGGAAAAGCACAGATTGTTACTGGCTAAAATGATTATCCCGAGAGGTGTAAGAACTCTCTAGACAGTTGTATGCCCCAGAAGTAGGAAGCACAGGCCGCCAACTCATCTCCCTCTTCCTAAAAGAGGTGTGCAATAAAATCTCAGTCCGGAACACACTTGAAAGTTAGAGGTCCCTGAGGGCGGTGTCCTGGGGAAGGAGGCATGATTAGAATGGGAGGTGGCAAGTGCCTTCTCAAGTAGAGAAGATAAAACATGGAAGCCTGTGCAGATGCTCCACGGACCCGGAGTGGCATTTCTCCTGGTCGGTTAAGGCTTGTTGGTTACATGCAAAAGTGCTTATGTTTGAAGAGTTTTGTGTTATGAACTGGAACCTTTGAGAAACCAGTTTTCTTCTTCCTTCTTTTATAGTACTCCCAGGCACCTTCTTAAATCTGTGGTGCTTAGAAGCAGTTTAGACTGTGGGGAGACACAATCTAAATCTCACGGGTTTTTATCTGCTCATAGAATAGCACAAAGGGGAATCCGCTCTGCGAACAGGTTCCAGTTTCAAGGGAGCCGTCTGAGGTGGAAACCCCGGCTGCCCTCGCCCCGTTTGGGTGTCAGGAAGAACGCAGGCAGCCCTGGTGGTCGTGTTCATTATCTGGGGCCTTGGCTTCATGAGCACAGCTCTTCCTGGTTTTTCATGTGATCCCTGGTGTCCCTGCAGCTCTCTGTGTGTTCACCCTTGGAGTGAGACTCGTTCGTCAGGCTGGGCCAGGATTGGTTAGTTATTAGCTCTATAAAGTGTTTGTTGTGGTGCCTGGCACATAGCAAACCCTCAATAAATGTTTATTTTCCACTATTAAATACCGATTTGTTTATTGTCTATATAGCCTTTCACCAAATACATATCCTGGAAGCACAGAGACAACCTATTGCCGAATAACCAGCAACTAAATAAATCTGACACTACGCACACACACACCACATACACACACCACACATACACACACACCCCACACACATATACTACAAGCACACACACACACACACACACACACACACACACACACACACACACACACACACTGAATATCACATGTAATTTTATGCTTTTGAAAAACTCCAGATCCGGTGGATAATTTTATCTCTATATTTTATTTTTTGGTAATACTGGGGATTGAATTTAGGAGTTAGGCTTATGCACTCTACCACCAAGCTGAATCCCAGTTCTTTTCTCCTGTTACATGCTCACAGGGCAGACAGCATGGGGGCATTGTACTGTGTGCATCCTGGGGAAGGAACTCAGGTTTCTGGGCATGGTGGCTTGCCCTTTTTCCCCTCTAAGCCATTTTATGGCCCAGCAGTTTCGTTTTCACAGCCACAGTTGGATCGATTTCCAGGAATGGCCACAGTAAATTCTCATTCTGTGTCCACACCTGTGGATTGTCCCAGTCTCGTTGACTCAGGGCCTGGCCATGAGGTTTGCAGTCTGTGGAACAATTATCAAGGGAGCCTAGCCAGACTTGGAAACTGGCTGCCTGGTGGAGCTTGCCGCTGCTCTTTATGGACTCTTTTCTCCACTACAGCGTGGACAAGCATCTGTTTGGGACAGAAGAGGGTCCTGGAATGAGCTGCCCAGTGTATGTCTATCAGGTATCACCCAGAGAGGCAGGAGCAAGCCCAGGCCATCAGCCATGCTAGGCTCAGACCAGAACTCCTCAATGCTTCAAGCTACTGAGCTTTAGGGTGCTTTTTTACACAGTCCCAACCAACCCACGAAGGCATTTTGACCATGGAAATCCAACTGGAAAAGAGAAGGCTCTGTGACAGTTTAAGGTGAGCTTGAAGAGGGAAGCCTTTGGCCTGTCCCCTGGACACGGAGGTGTGCTGGCCGCCCTCCGGCAGTTGGAAGGCAGGAAGCCAGGGATGGCACTAAGTGTTCATGGCTTCTCCTTGTGGCCATTGTCCCATCCGTCTCACTGGACTGAATCAGAACAAAGCCATCATGTAGGGGAACCCAGAAGGGTCCGTGCTCCTCATCCCCAGGCCTTACTCTGCAGGTGTCCCTCCTCCGCCCTGAGGAGCAGTGATGAAGTGATTGAGTGAGGCTAGGGACTTTCTCCGGGGAGCGTCCTCTGGAGAGAAATGAAGGACAGAAAATGAAATGGCCCTCCACAGGAGGCAGAGATGGAATCATGTTTTTGATTGCTTTCCTCTCATGTTTCTTTTGAATTTATGGTACAGTCGTTTCCTGGTTTTGTGTGTTGTCTCCCTCGCGGTGTATTGTTTAACCTCTGTGTGGTATAGTTGTAGGACATGGAGCATGATTTTACTTTTTTTTTTTTACATTGTGTGAGATTTATAGCTTTGCTCTTTTGTATCATAGCTTTGGTTTTATTGATGGCAAGTCATTGATTAGGAGTTCACTGCCCAATCCAATTCATTCTTAAGGAATCTGGTCTAACTTGTTTCTTGACACCAGATGCAGGAGATGGATTTGGAGAACACTGTAGATCAGTGGTTCTCAACCTTCCTAACGCTGTGGGAAGTTCCTAATACAGTTCCTCATGTTGTGGTGACCCCCAACCATAAAATCATTTTTTTTTTTGCTACTTCAGAACTGTAATTTTGCTACTGTTATGAATCATAATGTAAATATTTTTGGAGATAGAGGTTTGCCAAAGGGGTCGTGACCCACAGGTTAAGAATCACTGCTGTAGAGGATTCAATCAGTTCTTGGTAGCTGGTGAGTATCTACCTACGAGTAAATAGTGTCTGCTTCTAATCTGCCTTCTTTAGACCACAAATCATTAAAAAGTTAGGATAGAATGTTATCTTGTTTGTAAAACTAGGCTGGGTTTATCCACATTTTGCTCTTTTTCTCTAAGTGTGTATGTGGTGTACACGTATGCATGTGTGTTTGTGTGTGTGGAGACCTACAGTTGATGTCAGTAGTCATCCTCAGCTGGTCTTCACCTTACTCATTGACACAGTGTCTCTCAAGCAACCTCCAACTTCACCAGCATGGCTAGTCTGACTTGTCAGCTTGTCCAGGAGCTTCTGCCGTCTTAGATAAAATTACAAGCATCCAGCTCTGCCCACCAGCTCTTCTGTGAGTCCTGAGGATCCAATCTCCAGTATTCACATTTTTTAAAGGATAGTATTGACTTAAAATTTATGCCCTCATAGAGAGGTAAACCACGTTCATATTTAGGATTTTCCAGTGAAAATATTAAACTCTGCTCAGTAATTCCTAGTTATTGGGTCGCTGGAGGGGAGATTATCTAAGGTGATTATCTAAGACAGGGAGAAAAATGGTTAAAGTCTTATAATACTGATAGTTACTTATAAACAGGCCCGTGCTGTGTGAATTAGCCGTTTGCTGTAAGGATGAGGCATAAGTCCATTAGATACAACTCTGAGATGTTTTCTCCCAGTGGTCATCTTTGGACACCCGAGGGAGGGTTTGGGGTCTCTGGGGCAGTCCCATTCTGAGTCGTGGGCTTGCGGTATTATCCTGTCCTCACTGGTAAAACAGAGATAGATGAGTCTTCGCAGGCCTCCATCAAGAACTTGAACGCTTATTCTTGTTTCCTTTTTTTTTTTTTTTTTAATTCTCTTTGTTGACCTAACTGTAGTGGCAACCACTGGTGAGAATTTAATTTTGTCCTTAACTTCTAAACATCTGGTGGTTTGGATGGACGGTTGATGTAAAACCTTTCCCTCCTGTCCACCCGGGCAGTGACTGGGAGAGAGGGACACCGAGCACTTCAGTAGGGATGAGGGACACTGAGCACTTCAGTGGGGATGAGGGACACCGAGCACTTCAGTAGGGATGAGGGACACTGAGCACTTCAGTGGGGATGAGGGACACCGAGGACGGTGGGGATGAGGGAGAGGACGGTGGGGATGAGGGGGAGGACGGTGGGGATGAGGGGGAGGACGGTGGGGATGAGGGAGAGGACGGTGGGGATGAGGGGGAGGACGGTGGGGATGAGGGAGAGGACGGTGGGGTGAGGGAGAGGACGGTGGGGATGAGGGAGAGGACGGTGGGGGTGAGGGGGAGGACGGTGGGGATGAGGGGAGAGGACGGTGGGGGTGAGGGGGAGGACGGTGGGGATGAGGGAGAGGACGGTGGGGATGAGGGGGAGGACGGTGGGGATGAGGGGGAGGACGGTGGGGATGAGGGGGAGGACGGTGGGGATGAGGGGGAGGACAGTGGGGGAGAGGACGGTGGGGATGAGGGGGAGGACAGTGGGGGAGAGGACAGTGGGGATGAGGGGGAGGACGGTGGGGATGAGGGGGAGGACGGTGGGGGTGAGGGGGAGGACGGTGGGGGTGAGGGGGAGGACGGTGGGGGTGAGGGGGAGGACGGTGGGGGTGAGGGGGAGGACGGTGGGGATGAGGGGGAGGAGTGGGGATGAGGGACACCGAGGACAGTACCCACAGCTTCTGCCTTTCCATTCAGGGTCGCTGCTTTTTCTGGGAGAAAGATCGTGTATAAAATGACATTTTTTTCCAGGCTTTCTAATCCATTCATTTTGCCCCAGGGTAATGAGAGTTTTTGTTTTCTTCTTCCCAACCCTTTCATTCTTTTTCCTCATTTTAATTCTTTTGCCTATTTTAAAAAGCCTTCATCTTCCAGTGAGTGCAATCATGGATGTTTTCTTTCTTTCCCAGTTTGCCTAGGGAAAGTGATCTAAGAGACGGGCAGGCACATGTACGTCTTGTGAATTAGCTGGTCACATTTCAAAAGCAGAAAGCCCCCCAAGTGAAGACCAGGTTATTTTGTTAGCAGTCAGTTGGTGATGGCCTATTAGGTAGGGGGGGCCAGTCCTGGTCTCAATGTTTCTTTGTCCCCATTCCTGTATGGCTTAATACGTTCACCTCTTTATAATGTGGGTCTATGTTGAACGTTTCATCTTGAGGTGCAGCGGCATTGGGCTGTCTGGAGATTCTCACATGTCAGCTGCACCAAAGATCTGGCATCTAGTCACAGCTCCTCTAAGTCTCCCTCGCAGAGGCCCAGCCAGTCCTGCAGAAGCTCCTCAGGCGGAGAAGAGCTGTGCCAGGGTTTCTCCTGCTTCCATTCATTCAGGGCACATTTAAGTGAATTACCGTGGTCAGGTGAGAAGTCCCTACAGTGAACTGAGTTGATAGTCTCTGCTTTGAGTAATTATTTGATATGGCTTCATGCTGTTTGATTATGTTGGTGCCTGCACATTTAGCACAAACCACCAACAGGGAATGGTTCCATGCATTAGTGAATTATTTGGGGGCAAACATCTCCTCTAATTACTTTTCTACCTGGAAGCTTATGACTTACATGAAAAGTCATAAAGAACCTGAAGTAGGCTCTGGGGTAATAGAGCAGGCATTGTAAGTAGTAAAACCTTCAACTGCTTTGTAATAAAAGCTTCCTCATTTTGTGAGAGAGCTGCTTAGTGAATTCATGGATTTCACATAAAGTCCGGCATTTTCCAAACGCTTCAGAGTTTTACATCCCCCCATCCCCCCGAAAAATTACAGAGCCTAACTAAACATGAACTCCAGTAACCAAAGCTCTGGGTTCAAGCTCTTGTTAGTGTGGAATGCGCCTCATTTTTCTCATCTATAAAGTAGAGGTGACAGAGTCAACCTCAGAGAGGACACTCAGGGCTTCGTATGCTCACAAATGCAAAGGGGATTGAAATCCTGCCTCTGCTTCTCTTCTGTACCTTTCCTTTTAAACACATGCTGTGAGTCATGTTTGAATATGGTCATCATTACTTCCTGACCGTATCAATGCATTCGTGGGTCAAGAATACATTCAGTCAACATTCTTGGTCACGTTGTTGGCCTTTAACTCACTGATGGTAACTGCCACGGATTCCACAGCCATTATAACTGAATCTGACAGCCCTTGCTGATTCTACATTCTCCACTGTCCGAGTATTTTCAAAGGGCCGAACGCCAGGCTAGGTAGTGTGCAGCAGTTGCACGGCTCTGCCCGTGTGTCACGTGCTTTCTGGGGGTATTATTTTACGTCTCGAAGCATGGGGAGTGACTGTGTAAGGGCCGCCAGGCACGTTTGTCTCCGTGACCAAGGTGCCACCGTGACCGTTAGGTGAGGAGCCAGCTTGGGAGGTGCCCGACGCTTACGGGATGCAGCAGAGCTTTTAGGGATCTGAAAAAGCCTGGAGTTTACTCTGCCTTCCTCAACCTCGCTTTTTCAGTCAGGCCTGTGTCATGGTGCCCGGGTGGCGGTCAGAAGATTCCGGGTGTTGGTCCTCGCCTTTGTTTGAGGTGGGGTGTCATAGTCACTGACACAGTACCAGGCAGCTGACTGATGGGATTTGGGGGATTCTCCTGGCACAGACAGGCCCTGCCACATCTTGGTTTTACTTGGATTCTGGATATCCGAACTCTGGTTCCCATACATGCCCGGCAAGGGCGCTGACCACTGAGCCATCTCCCCGTCACCTGGAAAGATGGTTGTGCCGGTTTGTGTGGTGCAGTCCCTGATGCGTGTGGAAGAAGGCCTTCGTGTTCGCTGGTTCCCGAAGAGTTCCCGGTGCCCAGTGGGTGGTGATGCCGCGGAAGGAATTTGTGTGTGAATGGACAAAGCAGAATACAGCCCTTGTTTGTATTTCTCTGTGGTCAGTTACTTCCTCCTAGGCGTGGGGATTTCCTTGGAGGATTAGCTCCTCTGTGAGGAATCTGCCCGGCCTCTTTGTTCCCAGGGTTGTACAGGACTGTTAGGGTCTTTCTGAAGCTTGAGTACTTGAGAGGTAAAACCGTACTGTACTTTTACCTATTTCTCCTTCTGCGCTCATGTATACATTTTAATTGTGTGGAATTTCATGTTTTTAGAGATGGTGACTATTATACACTGCTTTTACCCCTGAGTTGTGTTGATCTGTGTTTTTACTTTTTACCCCCCTCCCTCTTCCTCCCTAAAGGTCTAGGCTTCATTATTCGTCACCACACTTTGGGGACATCACATCCTCCCAAGTCTTGTGACAGCTGGAAATGAACATAAAATATCTACAGTATCTCATTTCTAATTTTTTTTGTGTGTGTGTTTAAATATTTTGTTCTTTTTCCAGTTGGCTTAGTATAGATCTTGCATCCCATCTCTTCGTTCTTAAAAACAACCTGATGTATTTAGAACACTCTAGATTTCCCATTCACCGTGGCTACATTGTTAAATTCTCCCCACCCTGCCTCCTCCAATGCTTTCATACATGCTACAAATACAAATGAAGAACATCAGTGAACATTCCTCGGGAGCCTTCCTTTTAACCTCACACCCAGCTAAAGAACATTTGGGTTTCTGTGTGGTTAGGACATAGTGTATCGGTAGTATTAGTAAAGAGAACCAATGTTTTAGAAGGTCATCACTACAGTGTTTTATAGCTGAAAGGGTAAATTTATAAGGATGCATTTTAAAATTAGCTTTTGCCAGCAGAGCTCAGACGCTCTTTGTGCCTCTGGTGAGGGGTTAGCGGGACTCTAGGCAGGAGGAGACTGTACTTCTGTCACAGGGACTCATTTCTGGTTTCTTCGTTAGTGTTTCATTTCTGGGTAAAAGAGTGAAAACTTGATGAGACCTTAAGTTGAAGAGATGAAAAAGTATCTGGAGTCCTAAAACTTTGATGCTCTAGAAAACCCACTCTGATTCTTCCAAAAGGTGAAGAGCATGTGTGGAACCTGGACGCTGTGCCTCATCAGATGGTCTGATCTCAGATCCAGGTTCCACCGATGCCCCTGCCTGGCTGCTCAGCTGTCTTCTGATGATGCCTGCTAAAACAAGACACTATCCAAGGAGTACTTACACACAGAACATGGCAGCTTGTTTTGTAGCGTTATAGTTACTATGTGGAATCTGAACAGATACATTTTGATGCTTACATGTGTAACATTACATTTTTAAGACTTTAATATGACCATTAAAAACTTGAGAGGAGCCAGGGCAGTGGTGGTGCACGCTTTTAATCCCAGCACTCGGGAGGCAGAGGCAGGCAGATCTCTGTGAGTTCGAGGCCAGCCTGGGCTACAGAGTGAATTCCTGGACAGGCTCCAAAGCTACACAGAGAAACCCTGTCTTGAAAAACCAAAAAGAAGAAAAAGAAACTTGAGAGGATACTAGTATTGAGAGCTATTCTCTTGGATTTGTTGGAAGGAACCGCTTCAGTCGGTGGTTTTAGTTGAGTTGTGCCTTCAAAGTAGAGCTTAAAATATAATTTCTTTTATTATTTTACTAGTATAAAATTAATGAAAGAGGAAGCAAGTACAATGTGTTTGAAGGCAAAATGAATTCTATACAGTTTAATTTTCTTCGTTTTTTTTCCTCTTAGATCTTCTGGAGAAATCTCGTGTTGTTAAGCAGCCAAGAGGTGAAAGAAACTTCCATGTGTTCTATCAGCTGCTCTCTGGAGCCTCTGAGGAGCTGCTGCGTAAGTCTGTGTCTCCGTGTGCTTCTTACGCCGCCGCGGCGTCTTCTGAAGCATTCTGTACAGCCGCACGTTCTGCATGCTTCCCCCGCCGACACTTTCAGTTCATCCTGTTCTGTTTGCGTCTGCCTCACCCCGGCATTTCTTTATATTTCTGTGTCTCACAAGGGACCGAGCCGTACACCTCAGATGTCTTAGGGGAGCCTTACGGTGGGGAAGGGCCTCTCATAAATGTGAAATCAAAACAAGGGAAGAAAACTGGCTATGCGTAGTAAAGAATTATATAAGAAATTTCTAAGTGAGGATTTAAAAACCACGGGGAATGGGATGGGCAAGGTGGCTCAGTGGGTAAAGGCACTTGCCTCCAAGCCTGGTGACCTGAGTTCCATCTCCTGGACTCAGCGTGGTTTAAAGAGAGAGCCAACTCCCACACGTTGTCCTTACCTCTACACCCTTACCATGATACAAATGCATGTATATACATACATGCACTCACACATGTACAGTAGATAAATTAGTGTAATAATTTTTAAAGTCAGAGGGAAGATGTTGGCAGCCACACAAGAGTTAACAATCTGACTTTCAGAGATTTTAGAGAGTTAATATAAGTTCGCAAGGAAGTTATCCAGTAGCTGTTGGACATCATCAAACAGTTCAAAGAAGAAGAGCTATGGGAAATTGGTCACACTCAAGGAGACACACTCTACTCGTTACTTTTCTTATTTCTGTGACTAAATACTTTAGGAAGAAGCCAGGTAAGAGCAGGAAGGTTGATTTGGCTCCGGGTTCCGGGGATTCGGGGAAGACAGAGGTAGCATCAGTATTCACACTTGTAGCAGTGGACGTGCCGTGTGGCTGCGCACATCTGGGCAGACCAGCAGCACAGCGAGGTGAATACTGGTGTTCATGAGGCTCACGCTGGGCCCCGTGGGTGGTGCACCCACATATCCAGTGTGTCCTTTCTCTGTTCAGCCTCTCTCAAAACATCTGGAGGTGTCTTAGGTGATCTAAATTCAGTTGACAATGAAAATTAATCTTCATCACCATGCTTTCTAATAATCAACAAATGCACACTAAAACACACCAAATTACCCACTAGGTATATATTAGCAAAAGCGTGAAAAGGAAAAGCCGGGAGGATTGTTCTGATATCTAGACCTGCAATCTACTGATCTAATGAGTGCCTGTGAGGGCCACTAGCGTCCTCCAGAGAATCACAGAACGATCGGAGTCTATTTCCTGTCTTACCACCTCTTGGGATATATCATAATAATTCGTAGGAGTCCAAAGCCAATTTATATGAGGGACATTTTCCACTCATCCTACATTACAGTATTTTCCAGTGACAATAAATGTGCCACAGTAACAAAAGTGGGTTTAGGAGAACACTACTATTGATCTTTGTGCATCAGTTCTTATTATTGATTTGTTACATAATATGAAAGTCATTTTATCTGAAGGGTAAAAATGCAGTTGGGAAGAAGAATACATTTATTCAAATAACTTATCAATTTGTATGCATGACTCCACAGACAAGCTTAAGCTGGAGCGGGATTTCAGCAGATACAACTACCTGAGTCTGGACTCGGCCAAAGTTAATGGGGTGGATGACGCTGCCAATTTCAGAACTGTCAGGGTAAGAAGTGTCTTCGCTGCATTTTAAAATGGGCAACCCCACACTGCTTAGCCAGAGCTGCTTACAGTTCAGTTTTCTCTGCGGTATAATTTACGCTCCCCCAGGTTAGACGTATCCAAGAATTCATTATGTTTTTATTAGTTTTGTTTTGCATTGGCTCCCCAGTCACACGAGGTTGTGAAGGGCATGTTTACAAGAGCGTGCTATTTCTACCATTTGTGAAAAGGAGCCTTCATCTATTGTTCTGAGCGTGACACTCTGTGTGTTGAAATCCCAAGTATTTTTATAGCCAAAGTTAATTCCCAAATATGAAAACTGCTCTTGGGTCCTCTTAAAGTTGAAAGTATTTTTAGGCAGAAAATCGTGTTTTTACGCAGATTTAGAAAATGATGTACGCATCAGAAGAATCCAAGTTCCTCATTCATTAGAAAAGAAGCCGGCGTTTACATAATTCTCTGTTTTCTGTCTCTATGTGGCTTGCACTTTCAGAATTGCTCCTGTTATGACATTATGGTCACTGGGATTTTTTTCTGAATGAGGCAGCTGGGGCTTTGGGGGAGAGCGGGGAGATCACGTTACGGATGAAGCGAGATTGGCACCCCATGATTGTTGAGGCTTTAATGAGGAAGGTGTGGGGTCCTTTGCTTGTTCTTGCTGCTCGTGTATATGTTGGAAAGTCTCCGTCACAGAAAGTGCACGTGACTCTCACTGCTGTGTAAACTAGTGACACACACAGAGAAAAGCCCAGTGCCAGCTGCGCTCAGGAAGAAAGACCTTGTCCGTCAGCGTGCCGTCATGTGTAAACACCCGCATATGGAAGCAATAGTCTGGGCGGGATTTTGTTTTCAGACTCCAGTCCAAGGCCAGCTCTGCCCGGCACATACTTGGCACTCAGGGCACATTTGTGAATGAATGCGTGTCCCTTGCACCCTTGGGGGCACTTCACCTTTGCACGCCGGTGTTTTCTACATCTGTGAAGTAAGCAAGGCTGTTTCCGTTGATGGAGGTTGTAGGAACATCTTGTTTGGTTCTCTTTCTAGAAGCAGAAGCCCCATGTGAAAACAAAACAAAAATACGACATGTATGGAAACCAGCTGGTTGATTTGAAGGGGCGGGGGGTGCTGAGGGCCAGCGCTCAGCCCCTTCTTGTGTACACAGCTCTGCCATTAAGTGTGCCTGGAGCCTGGAAGGCTCTCCAGTCACAGTCTGGAACCACTGAGCAAGATAATTGTTTTGTGCTTGGCTTTTTTTTTTTACCCCAGAAGTAAATCTGTCGTAGTAACCGTTAAATTTTATTATCTGTTAAAAATGAGCAAACGGTAACAACAAAACAAGAGCAGGTACAGAACCGTAGAGAGAAAACAGGTGCTTCTCCTCTCCCCCAGAACGCCATGCAGATTGTGGGCTTTATGGATCACGAAGCCGAGGCTGTCCTGGAGGTGGTAGCAGCCGTTTTGAAACTGGGGAACATCGAGTTCAAGCCCGAATCACGAGTGAATGGTCTGGATGAAAGCAAAATCAAAGATAAAAATGGTAAGTGGCGGGGGGCGGGCGGGGGGGAGCAGCTTGGGTTAGGGAGCTGGCTCTGAACTGTCACCCAGTTTCTCATCTAGAAAGCAGACCTGGGGCTTCTCCTCGGTCTGAAAAAACTCAGCGGTGAAACTAAACCGAAACGCCATCGCCGTGAGGTGTTCCCGCTTCTCTGACTCAGGCGTGTGTCCGTACAGCTGAGGACGTGATAGTGATGAGGAGTAGCTCACTGTTGGCGCCTCTCTTCCTCTGCTCCCCAACAGAGTTAAAAGAAATTTGTGAATTGACCAGCATTGACCAGCTGGTCCTGGAAAGAGCGTTCAGTTTCCGAACAGTTGAAGCCAAGCAGGAGAAAGTTTCGACCACGCTGAACGTGGCTCAGGTGGGTGAACGGTAACATGCAGAAGAAACGTTTTCTCCAGAGGCGAAACGTTTATGTGAGGTGGTACTTTGCAGACAGTTACCTTGTGGTCAGGCTGTGTTCCGCATGCTGTTCCAGGACTTGAAACACTAAGGAAAATTAAACAGATAAGGGTCCCCATCCTTAGCGAGCTGAAGATTAAGGTGGGGGGTGTTGGAGAGCAGTCAGTAGGTGCAATAGTCTAGCAAGCAGCAGTCGCTCGGAACAGTGACAGAGAAGGAGCAGGACAGAATAAGGAAGATGGATGTCCACAGGGACAGGAAGGGAGGTCGCTCAGACTGAAAGTGGGCTGGGGGCCGCACAGAGCATCCTGCGGAGATGGGGATGACCTGCCTCATGTCTCGCGGGGTCCTTCTGGCTGGATGTGAAGAGCAGGGCCCAGGTGAGACAGAGTAAAGAAGGGCAGTTGGGTAGGGCACTCGCTAATCCAGAGCCAGATGGTTGCACTGGAGCCAGAGCCTGCGACCTTCCCGGACCTGCTTTGAAAGCCGAGGCTACAGAACGGCCGGCGTTTTTAATGCAGTGTAAGAGGAATGAAGGATGATGGATTCGGTGTTGCAGGGGAAGAGAATCGGTAGACAGGAGAAGCCCAGATGGTCAAACTGGACTCTCTTTCTTCCGTGATGTGCTCCCACTGTGCCACTGAAGTCTTCCTGAGACACAAATCTGCTTCTGCAGATGTGTGAATGGTGTGAGCTCACTCAGGGGGCATCTGGAGGCCCTGTGGGGTGAACCGTTTGTTCCGTGAGTTTGACATTTTCCCTACCAGTCAGTGCTGCTCTGGGCTGGAATTAAATGGCTCATGCGGGACTTCTCACTCAGGTCTGCTTCCTTTACTCGACGGTATTCTCTGGTCTCAGCCTCCTTGCAACCGACCACAGGGCAGAGCTCATCCAGACCTTCTGTTCCTCTCCTGCTGCTTTCTTTGTATTTCTGTGGCTATGGAAATGCTTTGCCGTATGGAGATTGGGATTGACTGGAACCCGGCTGCTCTTTCCTGTAAATGGTTGTCTCTGCCTCCAGATCTCTCAGGGTCAGCTGACCCCTCAGTCAGAGGGTGGGCAAGTGACCGCATGGAGAAGATGCAGAAGCGTGTGGGGCACAAGCCCCAGCTGGCCCTGACTGGAGACACTGAGACTAAGCAGAGCTTTGTGGAGAGATAGGATTTAGATGAGAAAGAACGGACAAAAAGAACGCAGGTTTGGGGCCCATGTGCCGATCGCGGTCGGCCAGCCTGGGCTCCAGCTTTAGTCAGGATTCACAACATGGCTGGGAAAGTCAAGTTGGGCCCGGAGAATGTGTGCAATGGGGTCTCGGACCTGGACACTCATCAATCATAGCTACCTGGGCGGCTTGTTTGTTTGGGTATACCTCCCGAGGGGTGGGTTATGTGCTTTGTCTGATACAAATAATGAGCTGGCTGGCTCATTATTTCGTCTGTTCATTTGTTCATTCATTCATTCATTCATTCATTCAACCATGTCTCCTGAGGGGTGGGTTATGTGCTTTGTCTGATACAAGGCTGGCTGGCTGGCTGGCTGGCTGGCTGGCTGTCTGTCTGTCTGGCTGTCTGTCTGGCTCGCTCGCTTGCTCGTTCGTTCGTTCATTCATTCATTCATTCATTCATTCATTCATTCATTCAGCCATGTCTCCCGAGGGGTAGGTTCTGATACAAGCAGAGGTGCACAGCTGCAATGTCACATTTGAGAGCCATCAGATTTGGGCAACAGCCAGAGGAGTTGTCCTGTATGAAGCAAAGCCATGAAAAAGCCCGTGTTTCAGGGGCCGTGGAAATATGTGGCTTTGGGACCCGCTTTCGTGGTGTTCTCCTCTTGCCTTTTATTCGTCCTCTGCAGAAAGCAGACCCAGTTGCTCTTGTTGGTAAGGTTGGTTGCGTGACCTCATACCACTAGGCAACA
Source organism: Peromyscus maniculatus bairdii (assembly GCF_049852395.1). Classification (NCBI taxonomy): domain Eukaryota; kingdom Metazoa; phylum Chordata; class Mammalia; order Rodentia; family Cricetidae; genus Peromyscus; species Peromyscus maniculatus. Next base: position 64,667,742 of record NC_134864.1, on the reverse strand, counting down.
CTCCCCCACGTCTCTTAACCCTTTGTTGTGAGAGATTTGGCTCTGGGCAGCTCAGCTGGAGCCAGCTGCTCTTCAGTGTGGCTGGGCGTCTGGTAGGTTTCTGTTGGAGGGAGTCCTTTTGTTAGCCTTTGCTCACAGCTTCAGCCTTGGGTTCCAGGAGCGTCTTTATTGCCCTCCTGCTTCATTTTCTCCCAAAGCATTTAGACCTTTCTACAGACATGGAGACTGAGATAATGGAACAAGTCAGAGTCTGTAGTCCAGAGTCTGCCAGATAATTCTCTCCTTAGCCTCCAGGGCCCTCTGTAATCCGACCCTCCCTGCGTGACTTACCTCAGTTAGCTGCCGCAGGATTTATTTTTACTTGGTGTCTTTCCTCTTGCTTGCCCCTCATCCATATGCCATTGCAAATGCCTTCTGCCCGTCTATGGGGTTCACGTGATTGTACTCTACCCAAAGAGATTTCCCTGGTTAAACAGGCTCCTAGCCCCCATTTCCTGACCTCTTCTTTCTCTGTGCTCGGGCTCTTCCCTCTGATTGGGTCTTTACGTTTATGTGATCTCTGCTCTGCAGCAGGCCCCCATCTGTGTCCCACCTTGGTTAGTGAGCACTTCCCATCCCAGGCCATGCTTGATATTAGCCATCTCAGGAGTCGATTCCACAGGGGTTTTCCTCCGTGAGCATCAGGCGGCTGCAGAAAAGTGTTTTCACAGTGTGCTCAGGGTCTGAGGTGGTGAATCATCAGCCTCGGTGTTTCCCCTCATTTCCATACACCACAGTAGTGATCCTTCAGTGGGAACCGATGTTCCTACTCACTCGGCTTTCTAGGTCAATAGTATAGAGAGCACATGGTTTGATTCAGTTCCAGAAGTCTGGGATGTCAGAATAGCAGTCCATGGCGCCAGGTACAGCTTCGTAAGCAGATTTTATTTGAGCACTGGATAGTTTGGCTTTTATTTTAATTGCTTTCAAATTTAGAGTTTGCATGGTTTTAACCTAGAATCCATCTTCCAGCCCTGCAGACCCCCCACCCCCCACCCTGCTTCCTGTTCATTTCAGTTTGAGACTTCTGAAGCAGGGCGTTTGTTTGGAAGCTGCAAAGAGGAGAAACACTGGCTGTGACTTTACCTTGAGAGCTTTAAAACAGCACGCTGAAACGTGTTGTCACCCAGTTCTGCTGCACATCACAGGGTGCTGCTCTGTCAGGTCAGAGGGTGAGCAGCTGGGTGACTTTAAGATGGGAAAGAAAGGGTTATTTGCAAGAGGAAAAGAAGAGAAAGGATTAAGAAATGACCGTAATGGACACCGGTCATAGAAATGGATACCTGGGACGTCCTAATGTGGACAGACTCCCCATGCTTCCAGGGCACTCGAATCACACATTTTAGGAGAGAGAAAACCCACAGAAAGGGTGTTACTCAGGGAGATGGGCAGCTAAACTCTCTTTTGGCTGCGTACTGTGTTTTCACGACAAGGATTTCTACTGTGGGATCTCACTGTGACTTTAGGGTCTCTCCTTTTTCCCTTACTTCCCCTCCCCTCCCTTCCCTCCCCTTTCCTCTCCTCCCCTCCCCTCCCTCCCCTCCCCTCCCCTCCCCTGTCCTCTCCTTCCCTCCTTCTCTCCCCCGTCTTCTCCCCCTTTTCTCCCTTCTCTTTTCTTTCTCATTTCTTCCCCCTGCCATCCTTCCCTCCCTCTCCAGTTTCTAGCAGATTTTTTAGGTTTATTCCCTGCTCCTGATTTCCGTGCTCTCTGAGACCTGCGGGAAAGGGGTTTAGTATTAACTGGGAAGTGGAGTGGAGGGAGGGAGGGACTCTCCTCTCACCAAGCATGTGAGTGTGAATATTGTTACACTTGCTATAAAAAAAAAATGCAACAAATATTCCACAGCCTAACAAGCTGTGCTCTTTATAAAGTAAAAATGTACTGATTTATTTTAACGATAACGCTTGACTCACAACAGAAGCTGTAGGGTACACACAAGTAGCAGGTGTTTTATAAGAACATCTTTCCCCTCCCAAGAACAGTTCTTCTTGGGCTGCTGACAACCAGGCTGGCTTAAACCTGTCATTAGTACATGGGTGTTCACTCAGACCCTCGTATTCAAGGTTCTCTCTTCAAAGTTGGCATTCTCCTTCCAGCCTTTGGATTCTGGATCATTAAGATAGATTGTGTACGTGTGTGCGTGCGTCTGCGTGTGCATGTGTATCTTCTGCTTGTTTGTGCCTCCTCACTGTGAACAGCTTTAAAATATATGAATAAGCACATAAAAAATACTTTACCTTCATAAACTTACAAAAGGTCATTGTAGAAGAAATATTCAAAGTTGAATGAAAAGCTCAAATTTTAAACCAATAGACATGCTGAATGTTACATTCCTACTTGTTTGTAGTTGAGGAATTTTTGAACTTATTGATACGGGGTGGGGAGGGGAAAGAGTGTGGCGGCCCCGCAGATGTGGTCAGAGGCTAGAGCGCAGCTCGCCTCTTGTCCCCACGTGGGTGGGGGGATTGAACATGGGCTGTTGGGCCTGGTGGCCATCTCACTGGCCCTAGTTAGGAATTTTATATCTCTCCAGTGCGCTTCTTAAGGCATCCTTCTCTTCTTTTAATCTTTTGAAATATCCTAATTATTTTATTAATTATGCTTCCTCTTTTCTTTCTTTCTTTTTTTTTTTTGTTTTTTGTTTTTTGTTTTGTTTTTTTGAGACAGGGTTCCTCTGTAGCCCTGCCTGTCCTGGAACTTACTTTGTGGACCAGGCTGGCCTCGAACTCACAGAGATCCACTTGGCTCTGCCTCCTCAGTGCTGGGATTAAAGGCGTGCACCACCACCGCCCGGCCCTATACTTTTTCTTTTTATGGCTTCAATAGAAGAATTGGGTTTGTAACTGAAGAAAAACTAGGTTTATTGATTGCTTTATTCTGAGCTATTTTATTTCCTTCCCTTTGTGTGTGTGAGGCGGGTGGTTACTGTGTTAAGGATACAGCTTATTCCGTTCCTTTCACGTGGCAGTGTTTAGTTGCTTAATCCCACAGTAATTCTTCTGTAATAACGGTGTAACACATCTCTCTCGTGAGTGTCTGCTTTCCTATTCTTGGTATGCACGCCTGCTTTTTCATTGTTCTGTAACACTGGGAAAAACTTCCGTCACGTTTGGAATTAATTTCCTGAGGTGCAGAAATGTAGGTCTGGCAAAACGTTGGCCCGATTCTCTGAAGGTTTGACTCCTCAGCCAGTGTGTCATAACAATTGCCCTGAAGAGAAATTTGAAATAGCCTGGGTATTTTTAAAGCACTTTCGTTATTTGTTTTAGACATTAAGCGTTGTGGTAGTTGATAGTGTTGAATTGTTCTTTTTCTTCTTAATAGGCTTATTATGCCCGTGATGCCCTGGCTAAAAACCTCTACAGCAGGCTGTTCTCATGGTTGGTGAATCGCATCAATGAAAGCATTAAGGTACTGAATCTCTGTAAGACACCCTTTGTAATAAATAAATGGTAAACATTAATAAACAGTGTAAACATTGAAAAAGCTTAGTTCTACAGACAGTTGATTGCCACCTTCAAAGGTGATTCCTTAAGGTGGATCAATCTTCAATGAGTTGGGATTTGCCAAGGTTTTGTTTCTCCTGCTTTGCCAAGTTCTCTGGGCCTCCCTGGTGACCAGACTAATCTGATGGTCTTCTCAGGCCTCCCTGGTGACCATACTAGTCTGATGGCCTTCTGAGGCCTCTCTGGTGACCAGGCTATTCTGATGGCCTTCTGAGGCCTCTCTGGTGACCAGGCTAGTCTGATGGCCTTCTGAGGCCTCTCTGGTGACCAGACTAATCTGATGGCTTTCTGAGAACAGCTAGCCGCTTTCTGAGTAGTTACATGCACTTCACTGAAAAGATCACTTCTTCTTTTAGGTACTAAGAGTTCTTCATTAAAGTGAGGGTATTGGACAGGGTGACCGTGAAAGCTTTGCCTGGTCAGAGTCCGTGACTGTCTGCTTAGGAAGGAAACCCCGCTGGGGCCTTTGGTGACTACATCGTTATTGCTAAGTTTCTGAAGGATTCCACACCAGTACCCTCACCTAAGTTTTACCAGAACAACTGAGTCGTTGTTCTGGTCCAAAGCAGATGTGCAGATCTGCACTTCTTGGTTGCTCACAGGGTTCTGTGACACCTGCATTAACTTATTGATATGAAATATTTTTTAAGGCACAAACCAAAGTGAGGAAGAAGGTCATGGGTGTTCTGGACATTTATGGCTTTGAAATATTTGAGGTAAGTTTTTTTTTTTTTAATTAGTACTACCATTATTAAAGTAGAATATTTAGAAATGAAGTCACACTGTATGGGCAATATGTAAATAACTGTATTTTATTTATATATGACTATATAATAACTGTACTTTGAATCTCCAAGTAAGCCTCTGTTTAAGTATAGTCACAGGTGTGTGTGTGTGTGTGTTTGTGTGTGTGTGTGTGTGTGTGTGTGTGTGTGTGTGTGTGTGTGTGTGTGTGTGTAAGTGCTGAGCCACCATTTGGAGACTTTATCAAAGTCAATTTTGAAATTTTTACTGACGATGTGCCTGCCAGGCATTTGTAGGTTGTTTGAAAAATATGAAGCATAAAAAATGCAGGAATGGGGAAGCCAGCCGCTCCATGGCCTAAGTAGAGCTGGCTACTTCCCCTGCGTCTCCGGGGTCAGAGCTGGGATTAGATGCCTCCCTCGGTCTCATCCAGGCCACGGCCCGCTGTGATCTTACAGCAGTAAATGCCGCAGCAGTGGAAGTTCAGGTGAAGGAGCTGGATTGCCCTGAATTACGTGAGGAACATTATGCATTCATATAGAGTTTCCTACGTTTGACTTTCAGAAGCAGTTGGAGTGGTGTTCTAGTTCGGTTTAAGGAATTGAGTTTGCTCTCCGTCTCCTAACTTAATTCTCACCACAGTAATGATTTGTGAACGTTAATTAACCAAGCCCTGCCTATAGTGACCTCCCAAAGAATGTACACACTCCAAAAAATTAAGATTGTAGGGTCACAGGCAAGTCACACAAGCATTCCTGTGTACTAACCCAGACGTCGTCAGGGATTCTAATAGTGGTCTTGTCTACAGTGGTATATTCTCCTTCCAACGATCCCTAACGGCTGTTTGTAAGAACTTACCAAGGGCTAATGCTGTTGTAACTGCCATGTGTGTTATCAGACTTAATCTTCCAAACAGCTTCATGAAAAACTGTTGTTCCCATTTCACAGATGAGTATGTAAAGCCCTGAAGGTCAGGGAACCAAATAGCAGATATAGGTCCAGGTCCCTGGCTTCCTGATATTTTCCTTATTGCTCTTCTTTCTTACTTAGTGTTAAGACCAAGGCCAGTTCCTTACTTTCCTCCCCAAACTCATGGGGTTCCCAATATTTGGAAATGTGGGAAAAACCTAAATGCTGTTAACAAGCCTCCGGTTCCCCGGTTCCCTGATCTTACCATCATTCTCAGTTTCTGGACATTCTGGGGACCCTTCCTAGATGGAGGTGTGCGTGCTGGCCCTGCCCTTATCTGGAATGCTCAGCTAGCATTAGTTAGCACAGTTCCTGGTTGCTGGTGCCTCTTAGGCTAAATCTATTAAGGAAGCTGCAGGTCTCTTGATGAAAGAGAAGAACCGGAAGTTGAAGTTTGTGTATTCAGCAATTACTGTACTTAAATTAATTTTCCTTAGTGAAGTCTCAGATTACCGTCACTAAATAGGCAGGTGTCAAAGCCATTCTTTACCATTGGGGTGGGGGCACAAGACAAGATCTCTTAGCTGGTATAGTCCTGTTCTAAATTTAAATAGTTTTGTGAGTTGGCTGGGTGATAAACATGGATTTTTTTTTTTTTTGAATGCTGAATGCCGTTTATTGAAGGAGGGAAGAGGTCTTAAATACAGGTTTACAGCACAATGGGAGAACCCCGGAGGGCAGAAGTTCGCTACAGATGTTTTACAATCTTGCATCTAAGCTGTTAACACCCATTATGCAGGATACACAGATAAGGAACTTCCCTTAAGCATTCAGGAGGGTGGCAGGGAATTAGCTTAGGGAGGATATCAAGGTCAAGGTCAGCAAGCAAGGCAACAGTTACCCAAAACGGGGGCCAGGGCCCTACAGGTCCCCCTTTTACTAAAAAATGAGCTTCTAACTTAGGTTGCATGGGACGTCAGCAGGTCACCTTACCCGTCATGGAGACACCTGCCCAGGCCACACAGTCTCTGTCTTAGGTTGTTGAGCGCCCCCCAGGCATTACCCATCTCTGAATACTCTTTATTAATAGAAAAATTAGAAGAGAAAGATATAGTTAATGATGCTCCTAAAATTAAAGATAATGGTTTTATATTAATGTTGCAGAGAACAATTTATTGCTCATAAGCCAGTAGACATGCTCTTAGTGCCATGCCACACACAGCCTTTGGGTGGCCTGAAATTTACTGTGTAGACCAGGTTGGCAATAGACTTGAGCTCATGACAATCCTGCTTCTGCCTCCCACATGGTGGGATTACAGGCACATGCCACCACACCCAATTGAAACTGTTTTTTTAGGATAATGGGGTTATGTTGAGATATCCAGTTCGCTTTGTCCTCTAGGATGTCCTAAGATGTAATTAGCTTTAGAAAGCAGGTCCTACCAACTCTCAACAGAAACAAAGTGTACCTCACAAGCCATTTAAGACAACCGTCATTTATTTATTGATTGCCCGATGTGAGCCATGTACTAGAGGCAGAGATTTCCCTGTCTGCTTGGAATTTACCATCCAGCTAAAGGTCTTGAAGGTCTGTTACTGCTGAAGATGGGCATACCCTTTTAGGAAGTCAGGAAACCAGCTTTTTTAGAGTATGCTTGCTCTGTGCACCTAATCCTTAAACTTGGTCCTGGAGGAAGTATCTTCCAGCAATCCCTTATTTCAGGTTTTTCTCCACACCTTGCTGGACTTGCCTTCCGACCACAAGTCACAGCATCGCCTTTCCAGCACTGTGAGAACTCAAGACTCTGGTTATGAAGATGTGCACATTATATTTCTAAATGCTCTTCTCCTGAGGAATACTCTACTGCAGTACATCTCGAACTTAGCTACACAGTGGAACCACCTGGGAGCTTTCAGGAATTCCTGTGTGCAGATCGTGCTGTCAGTCATATCAGAATTGCCAGCCTGGGACCTGGCAGTAGTGTGCCCACAGCTCCCTGGTGACGCCAGTGTGTGGTCAGGGTTGAGCCCAAATTCTCTGCAGACAGTGGTGGGTGTGACCCGAAGCTGCCGAGCACTCATGGAGCTAACACCGTCGGTGCGCTCTTCACACAGACGGTTCCGCCGCAAGCAAGTCCAGTAAGGTCCGTCCACAGCAGATTGTTGAGTGGCCACTGCCTTGGGTTCTTTTACTTCTGCTGTGATAAAATATCCTGACACAAGCGACCTAAGAGAGAAAAGATGTATTTGGGTCACAATTCCAGGTTATAGGCCGTCGTCACTGAGAGGAAATCAAGGCAGCGGGAGCAGAAGCAGCTGGTCGGGACATCCACGGTCTAGAGCAGAGAGCCACCGCTCAGCTTGCTTTCTCTTAAGCAGTTTAGAATCCCCTGCCTAGGGAATGGTACCACCCCCCACACACACAGTGGACCGGCCCTCCCACACAGGGCAACCCAATGTAGAAAATCCCTTATTGACTCTCCCTTCCCAGAGGATTCTACACTGTGTAAAGCTGACACTCAGAACTGACCATCACAGCCATATGAAATCATTGAGTTCATTTTCTTCCCCATGAAATAGATGCTTTTTTTTTTTTTTTTACTAAGCATAATTAGCTCAGAAAACCAGAAATCCTCTTAAGAGGACAGGGATATGTACAATTTTTTAAGTAAGACGTTTATATGAAAGACCCCTTTAATAGATGCAGAGTGGATGAATGGATTTAAACAACAGGCTGGCAAGATGACTCCGCTGCTCACTGCCAAGAACTGGTGACCGGAGTTTTATCCCTGGCTGGCCTTGATTTGCAGAGTTCTACCTGCCTCTTTCTCCCAGTTGCTAGGATTGTGGGTGTGTCACATTGTACCGATGTGCTCTGTCTTCTAGTCCCAGTCTTAGTTCCTTGAGAGAAGTAAGATTTGTGCGTTGTAATTAATGGTTTTCTCCGTTTTCCTGACTAACGCTTCTCAGTTATTTAATCTCCAGCCATCTTGATTTTAATGACTTGTTTTTATTTTATAAACACACATTTGGAGGCATTTAGAATGAAATTTTGGCTGGATACTTTTAGATACTTTTATCTAAAATAATATCTATTTAAAATTTGAATTTTACAATTCAGAATTGTAAAAGTTTTTTTTTTTTCTATCAATTAATTATTCCCATGCCTATCCCAGGTAGTAGCCTATGCTTTCTTGGATCCTCAGCAATATTATAACACATGGAAATGTCAGCATTGACACAGAAAGCCTGCTAGTTAGGAATTTAAGAGCACCACAAGCTGACGTAGGAGTCAGTGTGAACAAAGTATTCAGAAATCCATATCAGTGAAAATGAGTGAGTGTTTCCATATTTTCCACCCAGGTAAAAATAGCGGAGTATCAGTAGAACTCTGCCTTGGTTCTTCTGTCAAAAATGACTGCTGGAAATAAGGGTCCTGCTTTCTAGAACACTATGGGTTTCACTTTAAAAGCAGACAGTAAGGTCCAGCATATTTCCTATGTTGTCCCATTCTGCCTCAGTGACTCCTCTGCAGGTCGCCATGGAAGCGCTTTTCAGCTGAGCTGGTTGAAGCCTTTCGTGGAGACAAATGGGAGCGTTAAGCCTTGGGATGATGACACATGGGTTTGTCCGCCAAACAGTTAGTGCTAGAGGGTGAATAAGTTTGCCTTGCTGGCTGCATGTGATCTGATGTCAGTGTGGAAAACAGATTAGTGCAACATAGATAAAGAAAGGTAAAGCTGAATTTCAATTTACAGAGGAAAACATTGTAGCCCTACATCCTGGTGGAACAGGGAACCGCTTTCCAAAGGGAGACAATGTATCCAGATGCCTCACACAGTTCAGTTCGGACATTGTTTTAACTGAGAATTTGGTCTTTGATTTCTGAAACATTTTTATGATTTGTCCATTAAGGAATGAGTAGGCTGACCAGGGCAGAGGGGGTGAATATGACCAAAATGCCTTGTGCAAAATTCTCAGAGAACAGAAAAGGGATGGGGAGCGGAATAAGTGCTATTACTTAAAAAATTAAATCACATTCAAAAGTAAGTTAAGCAATGTGAACTTTTCCTTTGGGCTTATCTGACAGGAAGTTATTAAAACTGGCAGTTAGTTTACTGGGAAACGTCATTAAACATTAACGTTCCCTAGAACATGGAGGCAGCATGGGCTGGTAAGGTCACATCCTGTGCAGCTGAAATGCTCTCATCCAGGCAAAGGGCTGGCTAATTTAATTGTACGTCTTGCCCTATCTACTTCCTTGATAACGAACCACGTGTAGTAAAAGTCCAGTGAGTCACGTGTAACAATTGCCCCAGCTGGAGCAGCCTGGCGGATGAGCAGGAGTTGGCGCAGCCCGGCGAGGGTGCCCCGTGTTTGTAGAACCTGTTTTCTAATTAATTCCAGCTGTGGTCGTCACCTTCTGTTCTAGTTCCCCACTGTTCTGGAGCACCTGTAATGGAGGAAGGAGATGAAATGGGTTTAAGAATGAAAACGAAGACTGTGGATTATTTGTGAATGTGGTGGGTTTTTTAAAATCCCACCATATTAGTTTTTAAAAATTACAGTTTAGTTAAAAAAATATTTAAGAGACTAAGAATAACACTGTTTTTTCTTAAAGTTTACCATATTTGATATCTACCTAGAAAAAAAATTATGTATTTAAAGGGAAATTTGTCACTCAATTTTGTAAATGTTTAGAAGGGCTAATATGTTATTTATTAAGCGGTGCAATGTTATTCATTAAGAGGCGCTGTTTACTGTGTGAGAAAAGCCGTAAGGCACAACAAAACCCACTCTAAGAGTTTACTGGGGAAGGGAACAGAGGGGATGTGCTTAGGCCTAAGGAAAGATCGTTCAGGAAGAGGGAGGAGAGGGGTAGGTGGAACCTATTTTTTATAGGTCCCGTCCCTGTCGTGTCCCCCCCCCCACCCCACCCCCCCGCACATGCACACGCATGGTGATCACGCTGCGCACGGATTATGTAGGACACAAGGCCCTGGATGACTAAGCCTCTTGCTTGGCTACCGGACAGCACATGTGTGATCATGTAGCTGGGAGTGTGGCTAGGAATTTGAACAGAATAGCTAATGTTAAATGTTTTTCTTACACGTTTTGAGGGATTTTTTTTCCTGATGTTTACTTTAAAAGAATTAGTTACTGCTTTGAAGCCTGTGTCTTGGCGTGGTGGCTTTAAAAAAAAAGGTTTGGCCGAGTACATTGCCCTCTTCTGTCAACATGACGTTACACCTGGGGCCTGCCGGAGGGTCTCCAACAAGGATGTCATCGCCAGGACGCACTCACAGCAGTACTGTCTCTATGCCAGGGTCTCTAAAATTCCCGAAAGCTCTGGGCTTACCTGTAAATGATTCATCTCATTTGCTACACTTTCATCATATGCAAATATGAAACCCCATCTAATACATTACGTCCAATGCCAAATGTTTGGCTTCGGATGGGAGGATAGACTTTGTAGGAAACATTGACAGTGTGCATAATTAGTGGCGCTCTTTGCTTGAACAAATCGTGGTCTTTGTGTTCCAACTGCCTGGTTTCCAGAATATGATGTCCACCTGCAAAATACACCATCTCCCATCCTTTGTACATGGGGTATGAAGTTGTCTCTTATATTTACCTCTTCATTTTAATATTTATTTTTATAAAGAGTACAACTTTTTTTTAAAAAAATACATAGTTGCCTTTAGAAGTATAAGATTTCCTTAGCTGTCTCTGTTGCAAAGGAGAATGTAAATAGGCCAACATCTCTGGACACATCTTCCAAAATCATGCCTGTGGAACAGTCATGGATGGTACCTGGGAGGAGAAAGTCGCTCTGACTCCTGCTGGGAGCATGACGGACTCAACTCAGAGTCTAGAGGGCTTCTTTAAGAAGGCCTAGGGTTTAAAGCATTAGTTTGTTCTTCTCTGTAAACACAAGGCTGCTTGCTGTCCCCGTGCGCAGCTGGTGTACACTGGGAAGTAGCTTGAACCGTCCGGTTCCCTGCGACCCCACAGCTGTCTGTCCAGGGCAGAGGATGTTCTGAGCTTCATGCTAGGGGATCAGTCAATAAAAGCCTGAATGCACTTGTTTGAATACATTCCTGAATGTTTAAACCTTGTCCCTCGGGCTGTATGAATAAATGTGGGTAAAACAGCAAAGAAAACTAGTGGGGGAGGGAGGGATGGAGGGATGGAGGGAGAGATGGAGGGACGGAGGGAGGGATGGAGGGACAGAGGGAGAGACGGAGGGACGGAGGGAGAGATGGAGGGACGGAGGGAGAGATGGAGGGACGGAGGGAGAGACGGAGGGAGAGATGGAGGGAAGGCGTTAAGTCGTGGAGGCAGCTCCTTCCCTGGAGACTTTATTCATGAGACCGGCATGTGGGCGCTGGCTGCTCACAGTTCTTGCTCTCTACGAGAAGAGATGCTTGTTGGGGTCATTGAGATTCTATGATGATCTAGACTTGTTTTAGATATTTTATAAAGCGGGGGGGGGGGGGGGGGGGGGACCCAACATTTGAAAACCTTACATTAATTTAACCTGTAGAAATGGAGAAATGTGTTAGAATGGCACACATTAGAATTACTTGTTACTAGGCTCCCTCCCTCCCTCTCTCCCTCCCTCTCTCCCTCCCTCTCTCCCTCCTCCCCTCCCTCTCTCTCTCCCTCCCTCCCTTCCTCCCTCCATTTCCTCTTTCCTTTCCCTGTGGGCTTTTACTTAAAATTTTCCAAGTTAGTTTTAATTGTGTCCAAGAAGTTCTTTCTTCCCAAATTTGAAGAGTGTCCACAACTTAAACTTACACCACAAGATATGTACATTATTAGCCTTCAGTTGGGGCAGTACTGCCCTGGCCATGATGTGTTTTGGAGGATGTAGAATCCAATTGTGGTAGATGCTGATTTCAGTGTGGGGGAATAAGTTTATTTCTGCATTGATGGTTGGGTATTCTGTTTTGTTTGTGGGCTGGGGAGGATGATTTTTGTTATTAGAATAAGGTTGGGGAGTCAGTTTCTGTTCTTAGACCATCTCTAGGTGGATACTGTCTCCGCACCATCTTAAGTGGTTTTGAAGGAGCAGTTCAGCGAGATCCCACACAGCACACAGAAGTGGATCGCGAACGGGAGGTCCTCCTGGACCTCGAAGGGTCTAGTCACTGTTGTGTGATTTTCCAAATGCCTTTGTCCCCGATCTGGGTAGATGTAGACCTTGGGTGCAATGTATATTTTCTTTACACTGATGTTACACTGAATCGAGCCGCCCTGGACTCACAGCCGAAGGTCTTCAGGCAAGTTTTGTGATTTATCAGTGTTTCCATGGACCCTTTCATCCTGAAGCCCTGCCTTAGCAGAAGCACAGTTGAGCTACAACATGCCAATTTAGAGACTCTGCGCTTTAGGTTATGCTTCATCTAAAGTTTCCTACCACGTAGCCTCCAGGGTGCGGTTGCCATTTAGAGCAGCGAATAACTCTGAGAAAGTGCTTACTTTTGAAAAGTCTGTTGCTAATTAAAGAACTGACTGCATTTTGTGTCTGTCCCCCTGCCCCAGAATGCAGTAAGTATAAACTGTTTGCGGTGCTGGTCTGTTGCATGTGCCTGTGCTAATAGCTTCCCCAGTGTGTGTGAGTTCTGTGGCAAACGGTTGCTGACTAATTGTGTGGCTACGAGGTGACGAACTCACGAAGGACATTGTGAAGGTTGGTGGCAAATACAGTTTAGCTTGAACTTAATCCGCGAGCTGTGTTGTAATCGCGAAGCTTTGCATTTGGCTTCTAACCTGTCTGTGTGTGTTTCATAGTCTTGTTTGGAAAGTGTACATAGCACATAGTGTATCCGGGTGTACCGATCATTTCTGTCCCCCTGTCCTCATCAGCGGACACCCGAAACTTTAGCATTATTGTGTTGAAATCGCTTCATCAGCACGGAATCACAAACAGCAGACTTACTCTGTATGTTTGTTTTCCAGTCTGAGAGGTCTGCTTGTATCAGGCACTCAAATATTGGTTTTTTATTTGTGATCGTGGCATTATATAAGGACATAATTTACCGAACCACAAAAACCTGATGTTTTCATATATGAAGCGACTTTGTGCCGGTTAAAAGACTGAGAAGCTGTCGGACTTTAGTTTCTCATCAAAGCTGTTAACTCTGAGGTTTTAAAGAATTCATGTGAAAAGGCATCTGAGGTGGTGCCCTTTGCATCTGAATCTGCATTTGTTGAAGTATTGAAAATACATGCTTGCTCCTTTAGTGAAAACTTTTAGGATGGTGAAAAACACGGATGCTTCACTAAATCTGGCGTTAGTGAGGTCATTCAGCGATGGTGTAGACCTGTGTGTCATTTGTGATTTGGAGTTAGAAGTCTCCGGTCACCGCATTGCTGGTGATGACAAATCGGGTACCGAGCAAGGATGTCCTCTGGTCTCTGTCATGAGTACCCCGTCCAGGTCTGCCCAAGGGAGGACCAAAGTCAGCTTAAAGGTCAGCTTTCCCAAACCCCGGTGACTTTTTGCTTTTGTCGTTTGTAGAGAGATGTGAAGGCCAGTCTCTGCTTACATACAAGTGATGATCCTCAGTTCTACCCATGCATGGCGGTTCCTTGTCAGAGCAGGACTGGCCATCTCAGTGGAGTAGAATCAGGTTTCCCAGAGGTAGAGTCTTTGTGTCCCTTTTGCCCATCGCCAGGACCTCTTGGCAAGGATGAGAGGGAGAAGCGAAGAACACAAGCCTCGGCACCACATCTGTGTCATTCTGGAAGGTTCTAAGTGGAACATGTGTTCCCTCAGCATATGGTGTTTGTACCTTCACTGTGTTCATTGAGCTCTGTGGCTTGTCCAAAACTGATTTCATCGTGGAGCTTCCAGCAGAGAATTCATAAGAGTTGATTAATAGGAGGCAGAACTCCTGAGGAGGAAGCATGGGGCACCTGAGAGGATGATGTGCCCTTCTGAGAGGAGAGAGATTGTCTCTGGCTGTATGGTGGAAATGATGCTTTGACTTCGTGGATTTCTGTTCAGTAAGGGCATCCTTTGTGCATGGCACTGGTACGGTGTGTTGGGTATTTCCGAGGTGCGTTATGGCATGGTATGGTTAGTGAGATGGTATGGTTAGTGAGATGGTATGGTTAGTGAGATGGTATGGTTAGTGAGATGGTATGGTTAGTGAGATGGTATGGTTAGTGAGATGGTATGGTTAGCCCTTCCCCTTAAGTACTGAGCAGTCAGATATACTTGTGAAACGAGTCAATACAGGTACACACGTGTGCACACACTCACATATCGGGGTGTTGAGTGAGGGACCTGAGTCTGATTGGAGGGAACAGGCGAGGTAGGAAGACGACCTGAGGATGAACGATTGGGAAGTTGTTGGCAGGGATCAGGGTTCTCACCGTGTCTTTCCTGAACTCCAGGGGATACTTCTCTACCAGCTCACAACCCCCATCTCTAAGTACTGTGACATCCGTGCGTTTCCTTTGCTCTCTGGCGCTGAGCCCTCCCCCGAGTGCTTGCAAAGGACGTCTGTCCTAGGAGCTTGTGTGGGGCCTCAGTGAGGTCTGAAGGGTGGCGTGTGGCGTTTCATGTGGAGTGAGGTGTTGAGTGTCTGGTAGGGAGCGCTGAGGATGGGTTAAACGTGTACTTCCTTTTCTCCACATAGGACAACAGCTTTGAGCAGTTTATTATTAATTACTGTAATGAGAAGCTTCAACAAATCTTCATCGAACTTACTCTGAAAGAAGAGCAAGAGGAATACATACGGGAGGTAACGTTATTATAACCAAAAGCCTCTGTTTGGAAGACTATCTACTTAAGACCTGAGAGTCAGCTCCAGGTTTCCTTCTATTGTGTCTTCACATTTTGTGGTTTTTATGGCAGCTGTGCTGACTGGAACTTTCTTCGGTACTGTACCACTAACGCGCAGAGCAGTGCCTGGTACACAGTAGGTGGCCATTAAACAGTACTAATGACCTTCGGTCTCGTGGATTCCAGTGTAATTACGTAAAATAGCATTGTGTTAACCAAATGGAGGTGAATGGATAGGTTACTGTGGTAGATTCGTGCACTGGGCTACCACTCCGACATAAAAAGGAAGGAGTAATTCATACACACACCGTGAGTCATACGCATTGTGCTACATGAAAGGAACCAGGTTCCGTCTGTCGTAAAGTGACAAAGCTGCATGTGGATTGCCTGTAGAAAGCCTTGGTCAGCGGCTGCAGTGAGGTAATTCAGGGACTATGTTTATGGTCGTATCTTATGAATGAGTTGACACTGAGAACTCTGTACCAAAAAAAAATCAGTATCGCCACAGGTAGATTGAGAATTCGTTGAGATTTTGCTCAATCTTAAAAAAAACATTGGTTTTAAAATTTTATAATAAATACATAACACTTGTTTTATGGCCACTATATTCCAGATGTTATTTAAGGATTATCTCAGTTACTGTAATTTTAAAATAACCAGAAATAATTGTTTGTAAAGCCTTTCATCTTTAATTCTAAAACACAAACTTGATTTTCACTCTTTTTTTTTAAGTAAACAGTTCTTCCTTTTTACCTGATTATTTTCTTGTGCATATTTTTGTTTGCTTTTGATTTGCCATAACATTTTAGGAGTACTGTTACCTCTTTTCCTTCTTTTTTAAACATTTTAAGTTACATCTCTTTGCTATGGCTGCGAGTATGCTGTGTCGTGTGCAGAGACCAGAGGACAACTTGTGAGAGTTGACTCCTACAGTGTGGGTGCCAGGGACTGACCTCAGGCTGGGCCACCTTAACTCACCACTATATACTCACCCCACCCCCCCACCCCCCCAGAGCTGAGGACTGAACCCAGGGCCTTGCGCTTACTAGGCAAGTGCTCTACCACTGAGCTAAATCTCCAACCCCTATATTCTTTTTTAAAGACAAAGTTAACAGTGTAGCCAAAATGAACCTCAAACTCAAGATAGTCCTGTCTCAGCCTTCTAAGTGCTGGGATTACAAGTGTGGTGTACCGTGCCTGGCAGATAAATAGATCCATCAGTAGATGATAGATAGATAGATAGATAGATAGATAGATAGATAGATAGATAGATAGATAGATAGATAGCCTGGCAGATAAATAGACCCATTAGTAGATGATTGATAGATAGATAGATAGATAGATAGATAGATAGATAGATAGATAGACAGATGATTGATAGATCCATGATAGGGAGGTAGGTAGATAGATGGTTGATAGATTGATGGTAGTAGATAATAGATGGGTAGATAGATAGATACATACATACATACGTACATAGATCAATTATAGGTAGATAGACAGATGATTGATAGATCAATGATAGGTAGATAAGTAGACAGATGATTGATAAATGATTGATAGATTGATAGATGATATATAAATGATAGATAGATAGATAGACAGACAGTGCTGGTTTCTGGGAGCTCACTTTTGTTTGTGTGTGCTTGTGTGCTCACATCCTTGTTTTTAAACAGTGCCTTGCTTTGTAGCCCAAGATATCCCCTAACATGCATCCATCTGCCCTAGTCTTCAAGTGCTGGGGATGTAGGCATACGCCTCCATAGACTCCTGCCTGTATTTTCTAGTGGGATTGCTAATCCCCAGTGATTTAGTAAAACAACCCATTAAACCAGCTTGTTAATATTTCTTCTTTGTTTTCAAATGACCATTTTACTTAGAAAAGTTTTGTGCTTGTCTGGCAAATTTTGGTAACATAAATATCCTAAAAGCAAGATTTGTTCTCGTCCTGTCTTGTCATCGTACACGGAATGCTGGGACATTAATACGTAAACTACCTGAAACACTTCTAAGAGAATATAGGCAGATCCTTCACTTGCTATGTGAATTACCTTTCTTCTCCTAAGAAGAAAGTTTAATGTCTATGCCTAGAGATGGAGGTTAGGCAGACAGAGAATGATTGCAGGTTTGGCTCTGGAGCTAGTGTTGGAAGCTGTGGGGTAGATTTTCCATGATGCCTCCTATGGAGGAAACACTTTCTCTTCTCTGGGCTGTTTTTATACTTGAAATAGTTAACTGACTTAGAACTCAGCATTGCCTCTAAAATTATTTTCTTCCTCGTGATGACAAATAAAAACTCTAGGCCTTAGGTTTCTGGGATCAAGTTCTGCCCTATTTTCTTATAAACATCATAAATATACACAGAGCAATATTGACCCAAGGGCCTGTTGAGTAAATACTTGGCCAGGGGCCCATGCAGTGCATGGGAACAGCCACAGATGGGAGAGTGGAATGGGAAGCCGTCTCGGAGCGGGTCAAGGGCGATGGCTTCATTCCGTTTGTCCATGGTGAGCTGCGGTGCTGAGGAAGCTTTGGGAACTGGACGATGGCGCTCACAGCTCTGGTTCTAAAAGGAGAGAGAAATTCAGAGTGAGATAGTGAAATGTGGGCGGTGGAGGGGGGCGTTCGTTTTCAGATGGCAATCCAGCATTGTCACATGAATTTGGTTTTATTCTGATTTGCTTTGTTTTTAGGACATAGAATGGACTCACATTGATTACTTCAACAATGCCATCATTTGTGACCTAATAGAAAACGTGAGTACTTAGATATTAAAGGAATTCTTAGCAGCATAAATTCACCACATACATATGGTCTCACTGTGTTTTACACTTTTCTTTGTGGACCGGGAACTACTGTGCTCTGAAGACTTTATGTCATCCTAAGTACTCACTCTTGGCTCTTGGGTGTCTGCGTGGACAGCTTTTACCGTGGTCTTGTCACCCTGTCACAAGCCTTTGACACCGTCAGGTGATAGATCAGGCCTTGAATCCACCAGGGTTTGTTTGTGTGCCGACAGCTGGTGGCCGAGAACCCTGGAACTTTTCAGAAGACTTGTGTTTCCATGAGTGTGAGAAGGATTAAAGTGGGGAAAGTTGCTGGGCAGTTTTTAGAAAGCTGTTTGATTCTACGGTTTTTGTTCTTAGGCAGTGTTGTATAGTTTATTGTAATCAGTAATTGTAGGAAGCCGCACTTGTGTGTGGAAACAGGAAACCCTTCTGTTTACCTTAGGGTCGCCAGTACTTCTGACCTTGATGTCGTAATGTGAGACGCTGTGTAAGCTTCTTGCTCCTGCCAACTTTTTACCTGCCCAGGAGACCTGTGCTGTGTTTCCAGAGCACCATCTGAGTGTTCAGCAAACAGCTGCCTCCCGTCTCAAACGAGCCCTCGTGGAAGTCACGAGATTGGCCAGTGTTTTCCATCAATATGCAAGACACTCTTGAAAAACGTCATCTTTGATGTAGCTGACCATAGAGAACAATAGTCGAAAGCACCTCTCCTTCCTGATGAAAACTAAGCTTAATTGTGAAAGCTCTGGCCAGTGTTAGGAGGAGAGCATGCCATTCCACCCAAAGAATTAAGAGTTCTCGCCTCAAGTCCAGAAATCAGAGTTCCTGAAAACTCGGGGACTTTGCTGTGGGAAGTTTAACTTTGCTGATGGGTGGTTTTTTTTTTTTTTTTTCTCATAAACAGCAGGCACTTAATTATTTCTCTCACAAGAGAGAAATGTAATACACTTAAATATACTCACTTATCTCACCAGCCCCCTGTATATGTGATTGAAGAAACTCATGCTCACGGAAGTGCCTGGGGCTCAAAGGAAGTGTTTCCTTCCCCCGTCATTGAAAAACAGTGTCTATTCTGGGGATGTTGTGAGCACACTTGAGAGCCCACTCTTCCCCTTGGGTTTTGTGTGGAATGAATAAACGCTGGCCAAAGGATATCATAGCCTTGTGAGGACAGGGCCTTTGCCTTGGTGGAAGTGGGCGGGGTTAAGGGTCAGTGGCTCGGATTGTTTCTGGAATGGTAATTTAGGAGCCTTGGGGTTAGTTGGAGGAAGCACACTGCCTTTGTTAGCCAAGTAGAAGATTCCTGATTTCTGGTTCAGTTTAGAACTGGCTCATCTTGAAATAAATACGATCATAGAGTCTGAACACACAAGTAAAATTACATTCACAATTAATACCCATTTAGAAATTTTATATAGAACAAGAATTTTATTCTAAATACGGTTTTGAAAAGCACTTGATTGCAGGCTCATTAAGAACAACATCTTGAAACACAGTACCATCCCCTCCACCCAGAAACCCATCTTTACCCTGAATCCATGAACAGTTTGGTAACATGAGACCAGTTTATTTCCTCAACTGTGAACAGAACAAAAGCCGTAGGAGACAGTTCTGGATTTGTGGCATGTTGGTTGTAGATACAATTCTGCCATGTTGGTTTCTGACTCAGACATGATTTTGGATTTAAGGCCCACGCACACTTTTCTGTGGTTTTCATTTGTACCGAGGGTGAGGTGATTCCAGCTCCTTCCTGTCTGTTGAGGAAGGAGACACGAAGACAGACTCCATTGTCTATCCCCACACACCTGGGGCATTCTGGAAAGGAGCTGGCTTCTGTGGCCCTTGTGGTTCTTTTGTTTTCTGTAACAGCTGAACAGAATTTTGCATGTGGCTAAGTTGCTCGTGTTAGATGTCGTCATTAGGACTAATTATCAGAACAGAGCAGCAAGGAAGGAAGGAAAGACCTTCGTTTCTTTTCTCTCAGAACACGAATGGAATCTTGGCCATGCTGGATGAAGAATGCCTGCGCCCCGGCACTGTCACCGACGAGACCTTCCTGGAAAAGCTGAACCAAGTCTGTGCCACCCACCAGCACTTTGAGAGCAGGATGAGCAAGTGTTCCCGCTTCCTCAATGACACGACCCTGCCTCACAGCTGCTTCAGAATCCAGCATTATGCTGGCAAGGTACTGGGACACACCCCAGCCCACACAGCTATCCCCAGGGCTGCTGTGCCTTCCGGGAGCTGGGTGTGCTGAACACTGGTGCTGCATTAGGCCAGCAGGAGTCACCGGGGGTGCTTGGTAACTGAGCCCGGGTCATGTTGAACTAAATCTTGTTAACAAGAGAGACCTGAAAACAACGCCAGTGGCCTTCATGAACAGTACAAAGTGTTTCCCAATCATTTTATTATTTTCAGCTGTTAAGCTGTTCTGTCAAAAATACCTAGCAATGTTAATAAAGGAGATCTTCCAGAAGAAAGGCCTACAGTAAGGTTTTAAAAGCACAAGCCATTTACCAAAGTTAAAGAATTCTTAGGTTGAGATTTTAATAGACACCTAGTTAAAATTTTTTTTCTCAGTATTTGAGGAAGTTAATCTCAATAAAAACAATTTGGATAGTAGGTTAATTTTTAGAATCTCAGAAGATTGTTGATTGGAATTAATACTGCCTTTATAAATAAGAATGAAAACTTTACAAGGGGAATTCCTTAGCTATGCATGTAGTGAAAATGGCTGATGTCTGGATTGCCTTTTATTTCAGGGTGCCTGAACACTGGCACTTTGTTTTTCTCTTTTGGCCTGTGATATTAAAAGACACATTCCTGCTCAGTTTCTCTGGTGCTGAGGATGTCTGTGTAAATGTCAGTGTTATCTCTATTTTCCTTTTCTACTTTAAAACTGGCGAGACTAGCATGTGAACAACAAAATAAAAGAAAATCCTCAGATACATTCAGACACACACACACACACATACCAAAGGACATCTAAAAATCCTTTGAAAATGTTATGATAACATTTTGGAGTTTATTCTTGCAAATCCTGAAGGACATTAGACTTTATTTTGATCTCTCCTACAACTCCAGTTGATGGAACTCAAAGTTGGAGGCAAACAGAGTCTCAGTGTGCCCCTAGTGTACTGGGGACGATTCTCTGCCGAAGGAGTCTGGGTGGCATTGTTTGACGCTGTCCTGGGCACCGAGCCAGCACTGAGTCCCCTGTACTGTTCACAGGTGCTGTACCAGGTGGAGGGATTTGTGGACAAGAACAATGACCTCCTGTACCGAGACCTGTCCCAAGCCATGTGGAAGGCCGGCCATGCCCTCATCAAGTCTCTGTTCCCCGAAGGGAACCCGGCGAAGGTCAACCTGAAGAGACCTCCTACAGCGGGGTCGCAGTTCAAGGCGTCCGTGGCCACTCTGATGAAGAACCTGCAGACCAAGAACCCGAACTACATCAGGTACTTACTTTCCCGTTGGTTTCAATTTAAATGCAGCCCTAGCAGAGAGTAGCAAGCGTAGTGATAGATCGAATAATACAGTTGTTTGGTTGTCCTAAAAAATTCACAGCTGTATTTCTTTCCCCGGAACAGAGGGGGTGGCGGGAAACTACAGGAGGAAAATGTGGGGTGGCGTGACAGGAAGCTGGAGGTTGGCATGGGGGAGTCCCAACTTTCTGCTTTTATGGGTTTTTTTGTTTTTAATGACAAAGTACAAAAACAAATGGTGAGCTGTTTTCCTGGGGCTTTGCATGCAGCCCTGTTCTTGGCATCTGTTTGGCTTCCTGTAATGTCCTGTTGTCAGAGCAGAGCCGTAGGCAGCGTGGTGGCCGCTCATGTCCCTGAGGGCCCAGGCCCTAGACTTTCTTGGGAGAAACCATTTCTAAAACAACCCAGATGTCTTCAAGGCAATGAGAAAGACTTCCCTAAAACCTTGAAAGTCCCTTTGTCTGTTTGCTTTCCAGCTTCAGGGTCATCTCAGATGTGACGTGCTCTGGATTTGGGAAGGTCCCACTAGGGTTAGAATCTGTAGAGTGTGCTTGTACCCAAAGCAGTAGGAGATGTGCTGGCGAATGGATACGATGCCAGCATGCATCTTGCCCTTGGAATTTCAGTTAGGAAGAAACCAAAGTGAAGCACGAGTGTGTGTGTGTGTGTGTGTGTGTGTGTGTGTGTGTGTGTGTGTGTGTGTGTGTGTATTTGGTTTGTTTACCTGACATTTATATCAGTAGAAATAGAAGTAGGCAAATTATCCTGCCCTGATTTAACCAAGCTAGAACATATATTGGGAGAAAAATCTCATTTCTAGAAAATAGCCAGGAATCTTTAATCATCTGTTTTCGCTATTCTCAGTTGAGTAGAGTTAGCAAGTTTTCTTGAAGTGACACACACAGATTTGCGGTGAACAGCTGAATTACTTTATAACCATGATGTTTACCTTGGCAGCATCACTCAGATCGAGACATTAAACATACACCATCACCTTAGGGAGTTCTTCGTTCTCTAGTTTTTGTGTGTTCTGTAAGAAACTGGAAGAGGCCCCAAGACTGTGAGGTGGTCCTCACGCTCGCTGCTAGGAACTTGGCAGCCTCAGATTTCAACGTAAGGCTAAACTTTTTCCATTCATTGTCCTTGGTCCTTTATCGATAACCAGTTGCATTTTTGCATGGGAGATGGATTCAGAACTTAAGAGTTTCCTATTTATTCGTCTGCCGCCTTCATTTAGTGCATAGAGTAGACACTCCATGGTAAGAGGAAAAGTATCAAACATCAAGACAAAGCCAGATGAGATTTAATTGTCCCAGTGTGTGTTTTAGAGAGGTCACTTAACGGCTGTACTGCCATAACCACGGATGTTTAACGGTTGGGCTAGTCAGCACAGGGATGGCTGCTGTGTGATCCAAAATTGATAATGGCTTCTACAAGTCTGCCGTTTACTCTGTGTAAGGACTTTTTAGTGTAAGAACAGCTCTAGAGATAATAGGGAAGTTTTTCGGTTTTGTGGCTCTGCCATTTCCAAGGTGTGTTCTTCATCTCTGCTGCCCACTGGCAAAGGCCTACTTAATGGGAGAAAGCAGGGATAAGCTTTTTCCTTTCAGGGACCCAGACCAGAACACAACACATTACTTCTGCTTTGATACTAAAATTTGATCATGTGACCATACCTACTGCCAGCAAAGGAGTCTGGGAATGTCAGCCACAAAGAGCTCTTACAAAGGAACATAGGCCAAGGAGGCAGGAGTGTGCTGATTTTTTCCTTATGGCCTTATCACCCATTCATAATAAAGGCATGAGTTCTAATTGTACAGCTTTATTGTATATATGTATATACATGTGTTACCCCATTCAGATCAAAATATAAAATGTGCTGAGGCTGGGGAGGTGGCTTAGTTGCTGAGCAAGCAAGAAGACCTGACTTTAGATTCTCCAGAACCCACTAAAGAAGCTAGCCACAGGAGCTGCCTGCAACCCTGGTGCTGAGGAGGCAGGTCAGGATTCCTGGAGTCATTGCCGGAATGGATGAGCTCAGGGTCCGGAAGAGTGTACACACGCATACATAGACACAGGAAGTGCGTACCCGCACATACATAGACACAGGAAGTGTGTACCCGCACATACATAGACACGTACAATCTATCATTGTAGAAGGTTTCCTTATGCTTGTCTTCTGTGTGGATCCCCACCGCCACCTCTCAGAGGACACAGCAGTACAGATTCAGACTGGTTTTGCATGAATGTCATATGTATATGCAATTGTACAGTGTACACCATTTTCAAACTTCTTTCACTTTATGAAATGTCATTGGCACTCATCAGTGCCATGGCATGCCTTAATCAGTTTCTTAATTGCAGTGTATACAATATTATATTTATGTTCAGTTTATTGTGAAATGGTTTGAAATAATTAGAAATGGGTTTGTTTTTCCAAGAATAGCCAATAATTACTGTGAAATGGTTAGACGTGAAACCTTAGTTAAGATCCACAGAGGCAGAGTTTAAAACCTAAAATGCTTGAAATGTTTTAGGTGCATCAAGCCGAATGATAAAAAAGCAGCACACATTTTCAACGAGAGTCTCGTGTGCCATCAGATCAGGTACCTGGGTCTGCTGGAGAATGTCCGAGTGAGGCGGGCAGGCTACGCCTTCAGGCAGGCCTATGAACCCTGCCTGGAAAGATACAAGATGCTTTGCAAACAAACATGGCCTCACTGGAAAGGACCAGCAAGGTAAGCGGCTCTCCGGCTCGGCGAACGTCAGCTTTTGAAGTTGTTCTTGGTGTGGCGTGGGTTTGCCCTTGCATGTAAAGTTTGGGATAACATTGTAGATGATCCTCAGCTTACTATGGAGGTGTCAGATTTCTTTGATATTGAAATGGAACATCTGAAATCCATATTTGGAACTTGCGTGCCTATACATGTTTCGAAAATACACATGGCGAGAGAAATCGGGCCGGCCGGTGAGGAACCTCCACTCTCACCAGGATTGCCATGGGGGACGTAGAAGTCTGAATACTGCAGAAGGCCAGCGTGGCTGCTCATGGGCGAGAGGCTGTGTGCACATTCTCGGTTGGACCCAGCCTTTTACAGGACATTGAGTAATTAGACATGCATTCTGAGTTATAGAAGAGACAGAAATCCCATATGCTGTAGTCTCTGGTGTCTATTGCAGGCCCAGGGTGTTGTTGCTACACACCGTTAATTTCTAGGAGATTGTGCTAAACGTGCCATAACAAAGAACATTATTTATTCCCCGTCTGGCAGGCGGTCCGCAGGTTGGTGGAGCCAGGCTAGTTTTAGAAACTGGTGTTGAAACCAAGGTCAAGGCCTTGTTCCTTCCACAAGAGGCCGTGTTCTGTAGCATCTCATTGGTCTGGCACTTGGCGCTGTTGTGGGCCTGTGCTCACCCTCTGTGGAATGAGAGCAATGATTCAGGGTTTCAGGGAGGGCTGGAAAGATGGCCCAGTGGTTTAAGAGTGTCCGCTGCTTTTGCAGAGGACTGGGGTTTGGTTCCAGCATCTCCCTGGCAGGTCACAACACCTGAGACTCAAGTTCCAGGGGATGCAGTTCCCTCTCCTGGCCTCCTCAGGCACCAAGCACATGGGTGGTGACATACACGCATGTGCAGGCGAAACACTTGTACACGGCGTGGATTGAGTGGGTTCAACATAGGTCTGAGGCTTTTGCTTTCCTCCTCGGCCCCCGCTGATACATTCATTGACTTTTTTTGTATTACTAATGAAATCAAGAAATCCCTGCATTTCTTAGGGTACATAGTTCTAAACCTCGATTTGCTTTAGTAGTGTTTATTTGGGTTAGTTTGTGGAAATCAATCTTGAAAATCCTTTGGTAGGAAGATACTGGCTGAAGAGTGGTTACCCTAAGAAACGCCGTAGTGTTGGGCCTGGAGAGGTGGTTCAGCAGGAAAGGCGCTTACTGCATGGCCTCACCACCCAAGGGTGATCCCTGGGGCCCTCGTACTTCCTGCCAGTTGTCCCCTGACACCCCCCCCCCAACACTCACCCTTAATGTAAATGTTTTAATGTAGCTTTTTTTGTATGTTAATGAGAACCTGACATGATACAGGGTAAACCTAGTTCTGTAACTCAGGAAAAACGTTGTTTTGTGTTTTCGTTTACTCTTTTAGGTCTGGTGTGGAGGTTCTGTTTAATGAGCTAGAGGTTCCTATGGAAGAGTACTCCTTTGGTAGATCCAAGATATTCATCCGAAACCCAAGAACAGTATGTAACCTTTACGCTCTGAACTCAAATCCCATTGCATGCAGGCTAATTCCTGAGGTACCACCATGGAGGCCATATTTGCTTGTTTGTCTGAAGGGTCCCAGAGCTGGGGCAGGTAAGGGACGGTATGTTATTATACAACACCAAAGCCATGTGACAGACTGCACAGAACTTAAGGAATGAAGACAGAACCGTCAAGCCTTGCCTGAGCCTCCCTCCCTGATTCACAGTGACGGGAAGGACAGCCCGTCAGTGTTTGCAGGGTCTAAGTCACACAGGAATTTGAGGGGTCACAGCCCAATGGCTGCACACGGAACATGGGAGGAAGCATTTTTTCAAGATTTACCAAACTCATAGACCTCTTTAGAGTTCCTTGGAGCCTTTGCACAAACGTACAGATGGGTGAAAAGTATAATTAATAGCACATGGCTCAGTGAGATGGGCGTTTAGAGGGCACTTAGGTTGTTGAAAGAGGCCACCAGCACCTGCATTAGGAGGAGCTGTCCTTTCCCGGCCGAGCGTCCTTTGCTTGAGGATCTGAACTCCAGCCCCTCAGACTTCTGGGCGTCATGTGGGTACTCAGGACTTCACCCTGAGCTGGTTTGCATCCTGTTCTAAGAGTGCAGGTCCCCTCTGGCTCACTTTAACCCTCTCTGACCTGTCATAAGATCCTTCGTGAATCCATCAAAGTATTTTCCTCATGCACCGTGATCTGTAGCATACCTCTTTCAAGTAGCTGATGTCAGCATCCAAAGTTCTTTCATGAATGCCGTAGGTCTGGAGGACTTTGGCTAAGTCTGTCTACTGTTTCTTACTAGTTATTTCAATTAGAAGACCTAAGGAAGCAGCGGCTGGAGGACCTGGCCACTCTGATTCAGAAGATTTATCGAGGATGGAAATGTCGTACACATTTCCTGCTCATGAAAAAAAGCCAAGTTGTGATTGCTGCCTGGTGCAGGAGATACGCGGTGAGTCCCGGAACTGCGGCCTGATGTAACTAACTTCTCACTACAGTCTGATGTAACCATGCCAACTTCTCACTACAATCCGACATAACCTCGTCAACTTCTCATTACAGCCTGACATAACCATGTCAACTTCTTATTCCAGCCTGACATAACCATATCGACTTCTCATTACAGCCTGACATAACCATTCCAACTTCTCACTGCAACCTGATGTAACCATGCCAGCTTCTCACTACAACCTCACATAACCATGCCAACTTCTCACTGCAACCTGACATAACCATGCCAACTTCTCACTGCAACCTGACATAAGCATGCCAACTTCTCACTTTAACCTGACGCAATGATGTTAACATTACAACCTAGCGTAACCATGCCAACTTCTCATTATAATCTGATGTAATGATGCCAACTTCTCACTACAGCCTGATGTAATGATGCTAAATTCTCATTACAACCTGATGTAACCATGCCAACGTCTCAACATTCTCTATGGGATCCCATGTTGGCAACTTTTACTAGCTAAAACTTCCCAACAACCTTGTGAAATGCATGTTGGTATTATTATTATTATTATTATTATTATTATTATTATTATTATTTTTAACATGGGAAAACAAGGCGCTGAGCTTCTGGGAACCTGCCCACTGCTGTCAGTGGCAGAGCGTGGATCTGAGCCTAAGACAGTTACGGAGCTCGGGGTTTAGTGTTCCAGACTGTTCTGCACTGATCTCGGGGAAGGGTGAAGCAGGAAATCTGTCTTTGATTTTGTCACTGGTTTGAGGAGATTGCGTCACTTACTTTCACTAGGACGGGGTCAGTTTTCTAAAGTGACTGGATGGCTGCGTATAGTGAGGCAGGAGTGAAGAGAGATGGCTTTAATTCCACAGCACCAAATTCTGTTTTGGTACAGCTTTGGTTTTGGCTAAAGGACTGGATTTTCCGTAGTCTTCAGATAGAAGGAGTCGATCATAAAGTATTTTTGCTTAACTAGTATGGAACTTCTTTTTGGAAGTTCAGCACCTGGTTGTCTGCTTTGTTGGAGGCATGCTGCTTGTTTGGAAGGCCTGAAGCTTTGACTCCGCCTTCACTTTAATTTAGGTTGTGTTCCTGAAATGAATTGTAGTGATAAGAAGAGCACAGCTTCTTATTCTCTGCCAAGTTAAAAGTGGGTTAAATTAGCAATCAGGTCTCACTTAGTGCAATTGTCCGCTGCAGCTAAAGAGACATTTTGCCATCAGATAAAATCAGTATTGACTTACTTTCATGAAATGCATTTTAGCATTTTCCCAAATTTTTGGGAACCAGTAATGTGTTTAAATGATAAAGCTTAAGATGTGCTTGGTCTTTAAGTGGGGTCTTTAACTGCCTGTTCTAATTAGGAAGATTACGGCCACAATACAAGTCTTAGAATGGCCACATTTGAGTGGACGATTTGCTCATGTCTGTTCAGCCAAGACAGAGTGGGCTGTTGCCACTCTGCCCTAGGGGTTATGGATTCTCCTCCACGCACACAGCAGCGCTTCTTCACTGCAGACTCAGGATGCTCCCTTCTGTTTCCTGAGAAAGGGAGGACCAACTTAGCCTGTCTCTAAGATGTACTTTTTATCATTTCTTATTTTGAGGTCATTAAGAAAATCCAAGCTTGAGCAGATCCTTAATCAATCTGTCTTGAATTCTACAAAAAGTATTCTTTTTGTAAAAAAAAAAAAATACTTACTGTGCTCTGAGAGTAGCAAAGTGGACCCAGCAGCCTGGTTCCTGGCTTGATAAAGTTCTCTTTTAGCAAGAGAAAATAAGCATCTGTCTAGTGAGGGCTAGTGTTGCTGTGGTGGAACCCTGTGACCAAAGCAACTTGGGGAGGAAAGAGTTTATTTAGTATTCCACTCCCACATTCCATGTTCATCATCAAAGGAAGTCAGGACAGGAACTCAAGCAGGGCAGGAACCTGGAGGCAGGAGCTGATGCAGAGGCCATGGAAGAGTGCTGCTTACCGACTTGCTCTCTGTGGCTTGCTCAGATTTTTTGAGGGATGTTTCAAGCCAAACTCTCCACTGCCCGGCTCCCTCCATTACCTCTGATCTTCCAGATGGAGCCCAGGCTCTCAGACGTCATCAGAGAAGAGGCGCCAACAGTCTCATGCTTCACAATGAAGCCTTAACAACCCGACGACGTTAGTGCTTTTGAAAGGCTTTGCATTTCGTCAGAGATGCCCATGTCCCTGCATCCATTCCAAACCCAGAACTGTAAGGGCTCGCTTTTCTTGGGAGAGTGTTCTAACGGCTTCGCTCTCTTAAGGAATCAACTCTACAGCAAGGCCTCTGGACAGGGAGCTTGTTGAGCTGGAGTGTGGCTGTGCACCTGTCACGGTGTTGACCTCTGTCACAGTCCGTCCTCGTGGGTGAGGATGGAGTTAGACTCACACGTTCTCGGGGCTCTGTCTACACTTCGTTTCAGTTGATACCGGGCTGGCTTGCTGAAAATAATTACCCTGACTTCCCAACTCGAAGCAGAGTCACGATAGCAAACTTAAAAGTGACCGGAAGGTTTGAGGTAGGCTAGCCCAGTGAGTTGCATGATGAAGAATGATACCAAGAAGAGAATGTTCTCAAAAAGTAGGTGCAAAGTGGCGTGGGGTCGCTGTCTCACAGCACGATGCAGAGAACAGGCGTTGGTGACAGTGGTCTGCACGGTGACACAGAGGTCACCGTGCCCGGCGTCCTCCACGTGGACTTCAGGCTTGGTCGTCTAACCTTTACCCTGCTTTATACTCCGGTTTCCGGGAGTGTGGGTGGTCAGGCACCCGCCGCTCCTCGTGAACAGAGACCCTTTCTCTGGCCCTCAAGGTCTACCTCTTAGCTACGCAGATGTATGACTGCTGACATCTTCGCCTTTCTCCCGCAGCAACAAAAGCGGTACCAGCAGATAAAGAGCTCGGCCCTGGTGGTGCAGTCTTACATCCGGGGCTGGAAGGTGAGTGTAAATGTGGGCTCTACGTACGTGGGAGCTGGGGTTCTTCACAAAGGGTGCGGTCTCCAGGCTCGCTCAGGGAGGCTTCCTCAGCTCCTACACCGGCGCTGTAAACAGCCCCGTGGAAAGAGAAAATATTATGGGGCCAAGCAAGGAACCCCAGGCGACTATGTCTTGGCTGCTTCCTTCTAATCGCTTTATTCATTCATTCATTCATTCATTCATTCATTCATTCATTCATTCATTAAGCTTTGTTCTCTAAGCAGGAAGTCCCTGAAATAATAAGGGCTGTGGTAGAAGGCAGAGTGGGTAGTCACGGGTGGCTGTGCTGGTCCTAGATCCTTCCAGCTAAGGCTCGGTTCAAGGGTCTGTGAACTTTGGGCCCCAGGCAAACTTCAGCCTGTGTTCTGGTGTGTACCTCCCACAAGCCAAGAGTGGTTGTTATATTTTGAAGAATTGTAAGCAAAAAGCAGAAGAGAGTTCCAAGCGTGTGAAAATGACCCCAATGGCCGAACCCAAAGCATTCACCCAAGCTAGGTGCCCTTCTCGCTTGAGCAATTACTGGGGTAAAAAAGTCACTGGTTTGGATTTAAAAAAAAAAACTCTTGATTTGAAAGGATAGCCACAGTTACTTCCCAACAAAATGAATAAAGGGATGCATTGGGCTTTGGAAGAACAATGGAGCACTCTGGCCATGATCTGAGACTGGGTCTCCGCCTCTCTGTAGACAGCCTGGGTGGCTGTGGCCATTTTTTTTTTCCCCTGTCATATACCAAGGCAGGAGCTGCCGTCTCACGGTGAGACCCCCCACCATGCCAGTGTCTCTGGGCATTTACTCCTGTTCTCAGCTGGTTCTCACTAGACCATGTGTAATTGGACGCTCGCCTCTTTGAAAATGATTTTCTAGTCACTCTCTAAGTTCATTTAAAATATATATCTACCGACTTCTCTACCACAGGCTCGAAAACTCCTGCGGGAGCTGAAGCATCAGAAGCGCTGTAAGGAGGCCGCCACCACCATCGCGGCGTACTGGCACGGAACCCAGGTAGGCCCGAGGCCCTGAGGAGGGAGGGCGGGTCGGGAGTGGCTGTGGAGCCCAGAACCCTCAGACTCAGGGGGCAGAAAATGATGCACTGGCTTGAGCTACTGAGCACACACGCACCTCTTGCCCTTTGCCGCGTTTTGGTGTGGGTGGCGGCACGTGCTTTCGCGTGTACCCTTGGTGACGGGTGTCTCCTTCTCTGTCTCCGTCATCGGGAAGCAGCAGCAGCAGCCTTTCCTGCCTTAACCCTTTCTGTAACCCCTTTTCACACGCACCACAGGCGCGAAGGGAGCTGAGACGGCTGAAGGAAGAGGCTAGGAATAAACATGCTATTGCAGTTATTTGGGCTTACTGGCTTGGATCGAAGGTACTTGATGCGCACGTCTGGTCGCTGCGTCCGGGAATTCCGCAGTAGCCAACCCTGGTCTCTCAGCGTAGCAGGGGTGGAGGATGCAGTTGGTAGTGACTCGCCCCGGTGCATGCTCTAGCGGCCAGATTACTGAAACTGGTGATGCTAGACAGTAGTACGCCCTGGAAGCATTGGCATGTACAGACCAGAGACACTAATCTTACTAATAAGGCTCTAGCCTAGTTCTTCTTTTAAACCCTCTTAATTAACTTGCATGTTTAGCGCCCACGGTCTCCCACTGTTGAATGCTGGCCAGTGTTTGTAGGGGTCCTTGTATGCAGGGGCGCATGTGGAGAATGTTAAGGTTGGGGTTTGAATCAGTTGACAAAATAACGCCAGTAACGCATGCTTTAAGAGAAGTAATCCTTGAATGAACTTGCGTTTCAGGCTGACCGTGACACCTATTGGTTATCGTAAGCCAACAGTGTCAAGTTTTCAGGGAAGGGTCAACTGTGATTTCACAGAAAACTGTGTTCATGTGAAGCTAGCCATACTTGCCAGAGGAGAATCCCAGGAATTTCAGCATTGATGTTTGTTTTCAGGGACAAAGGCCTCCTGAAACTCACTAATCCCAGGCAGAGTCCTGGGCTCTGGGAACATTTCATATGCCCCCAAGGAACAAGAGTTTTAGATGTTTTTCTTACTTAGAAATCAAAGGGCATCTTGGCTTAAAATGTGTATTCCGGTTAGAAACACGAAACTCTGCAGAGTCCTGTGTTTTTGGGGAAGTCTACCTTTTCCGCATTTGTGAGCCCATCTTGTGAGACGAATAAGTCAACCATGTGGGCGACACACAGGTTTGTCAAAAACTGACCAGAATTGTTCATTTGTGTTTTTGCTAAAACTGAATAAACCACCTAGCTCCTTAGCCAGTTACGGGAAGTGTCCCAGCAGACAGGCTGCTCCTGTCGGGACCTCTCCAAGGGAGTTGATTCCCCAGTCCTGAGCTGGAATGTCTGCAGAATCAGTGCCTGCCTCTGTCTCCTGAAACAGCGTGCCCAGGATTGATTTTTTTCCCCCAGCGTCATTTTTTTCAACCCATCAGTCATGGCACTTTTTTCCTCATTTCAATTTTTAGTGTCACTGTTTGGGATCTTAGCCAAATTTTGTTTTTGTTTTGGCAATATCGGGGATTGATTCGAGGGCCGTCCGAATGTGAGTTTGCGCCCCCCCCCCCCCCCCCCACGCTGCTTCTAACCTGAACTGGGAAGAACTGCTGCGTCTTGTTGGTTTTACTTTCTGCTTGGGCTCACCTACACAGCCTTTATTTTTTTCCCAATGGTTGTTCACACAAGTTGTTTCTTTAATTCATCCTTTAAATAGAGGATCTTGAGAGGGTCACAGCCAAGGGAAGGATAGCGAGATCGTTCTATAAGGGAGTTGAGCGAATGTGGAGAAGGGAGGGGAATGGAAGTGAGGGAGGTCATCATCTTGGGTGCCACGTAGTTGTCCTCGCCCGGAAGTGAGTCTCAGTGCGCTGAAATAGAGGCCGCTGTGCCAGCTCCGCATGGACTCCTTGGGTTGAAGTGAGCGTACCCTGTCCCTCTGCCATTCTGCAGTCCTGCTCAAATGTCGGCTCTCCTGTTTGGTGGGGGGTATCTTTTTCTGGTCATTTGTGCTGTCTGCGTTGGGCTGTCTCTTATTTACTATCTAAAACATTCTAGGCTCGGAGGGAATTGAAACGCTTGAAGGAGGAGGCTAGGCGTAAGCATGCGGTTGCTGTCATTTGGGCTTACTGGCTTGGACTGAAGGTACTTCCGTCACGACTTCCTCCTGCCCTGGGTGAACCCCATAAAGCCTCGCACCTACTAACCCCAGAAAACTGGCGGCGCTTGCTGCTGTCTGCACAGTCTTACGAAATGTCGGCTTGCCTAATTTTGTTTCTTTTTAAGGGAAAAAAAAAATATGAAAACAGCTACACCCTAATTTTCTCATTTTAATGTCATTTTAGTTTCTTTAAAGAATTGAGTGTAATGCAGTATATTTTGTCCAAGGCATGGAGACAACATGTCTGAGTTTTATCTTTTTGTTTTTCAAGACAGGGTTTCTGGAACTCACTCTGTAGCCCAGGCTGGCCTCGAACGCACAGAGATCCACCTGCCTCTACTTCCTGAGTGCTGGGATTAAAGGCATGTGCCACCACCACCCAACTTTTTGTGAGATTTTAAATCGTGAGGCAGAGTGTGGTCCTTGAGCTGGAAGCCATCTTCCATCCACAGTAGCCTGAGTGGAGGTTGGAGGCTTTGTTCCCGTCTGCCTGTGCTATTCCACTGAGGAGAGAGTGGAACTTTCTTCAAAGTGATCATAGCCCAGCACGGGCATGAAGTGGAGAGAGCTGTAAAGCTCAGACCTTGAGATTGAGGCAGGTTCTTGGTCCGAGAGGACAAGGCATACACAAGTACATAAGAAAATTTGACTCTGAGCACTGCGAACCTTCAGGCACTGTGAGGATTTGGGCTTCCTGTTCAGTAATCGGCCGACATAGTGAGACTTCCACGTAGCCTCTTCAGAGCGATCAGGGTCCTTTTCACACTGCTCCTTTTCAGTATTCTACTTTAGTCCAGTAACATGAACTCTTATTCTAAATATTTGAAAATTAGCTGAGCAGCCATTGATTCTGCATCTCAGCAGCCTTCAGAAACATCCCTGAATATTGCTTTAAATAACCTCCATTTTCCCCTGAAAGCTCCTCCTACGAACATTTAGTTAATTATTCTTTTTGCTTATTCTGAGTATTCATAAGGTAATTAAGAAGTAACTTCAATATGAGTTTAGCAGATGTTCTATTTGACAGATTCTGAATAAGTGCTTCGCATGCTCTGTTTGGAAGCCAAGCACAGCTAAACATTTCCTGTTTTGTGTTTTTGAATTTGCACCGTAATTTTCACAAGAGGAAGGAAACAGGCAGGATTGAATCCGGACTTTGACTCCGCATTCTGATTTCTACCAGTCAGAAATCTCCAGTTTTCTGGGTTTCCTTGCACATTCTTTCAAGCTGTTCGCACTGGAGGTGTGCGGCGGCGGCTTCCCGAGCACACGCAGCCTGCGGGTGAATGGTATTTCTGCAGAATTCACCGGGCTGGCCTAACCGCAGCTCATCCCCCTCAGTTCCTAATGAGACAGAAGTTATCTTATCCTGTTTCCGTTATTCCTGTTATTTTTTTTTTTTTTTTTTTTTTTTTTTTTTTTTTTTTTTTTTTTTTTTTTTTTTTTTTTGGTTTTTCGAGACAGGGTTTCTCTGTGTAGCTTTGCGCCTTTCCTGGAACTCACTTGGTAGCCCAGGCTGGCCTCGAACTCACAAAGATCCGCCTGCCTCTGCCTCCCGAGTGCTGGGATTAAAGGCGTGCGCCACCAACGCCCGGCTTCCGTTATTCCTGTTATGAAACAAGATTAAACTTTTTTGAAGTTTAAGATTGTAATAATCCTGTCATTTTTATCATAAAAACAAGTTATGTCGATGGGAGCAATGCTCTTGTCCTTGGAAATGATTTGATTTGCTTGTATAAATGAATACAAAATACACCGGACCCTTTTTGGATTCCTGGTGCTCAAGAAGGCCCCCATTGTGAGAAGAGTGTGACGTCACCCAGTTTTTGCTGTGCGTAGCTTTACTTGGGGAGCAGCCATTTATCCCGTGGAATGTCAGAAGGCTTGCTGGCAGCTCCCGTACAGTGAGATTCAGCTGCGTAGGGTAGGACTTCTGCATGGGCTGTGCTCCATGTGACAAACCTCTCTCCAGCTTGCCTGCTCTCTTCTCGGTGCCCCTCGACCCTTGTCAGCTGGAGGTTTGAAATGCTTATGAATCTAGCAATCCCGTGGCTGCAAGAGAAATGAATAAGAGGAATGACTGCCTATATGTAATATGTGTTGAAATGTAAACTTTAGAGCGTCTCCATTGTATAGAGTGCCTGTCCTCAGACGCTTCGCTGTTGTATAGAGCGCCTGCCCTCAGACGCTTGGAGGGCGGGCTGGTGCGTAGATGAGGAAGGCGGAGGGCTGGGTAGGAACAATTAATTGGATGTGTACAGTTCACAACCTGCAGCTCTCAACAAAGACTACTGGGGTTCACCTGTCCCATGGAAATGGGGATCACTGTTCTGGAGCTCTGAAAACGTTAAGAGAAGCCCGCAGTCGAAACTGTTATGTAGAAACATAAGATAACGTGTTATCCACTGACTGAGTTTGGCTTGCAGGTTTCTATCCCACAGCACCCATTGTACAGATATTTTAAGCCTATGTAGTTAAGCCCAGAAAAGTGGGAAGCGAGAGAAAAAGATACAGAACACCAAGATAGACAGAGGCTGATGCTTTGCTAATTTCCAGCTCCCATTCATAAGTAGATGATATAAATACTTCATATGTCCCCCTCGGCTTCAGTATTTAACTATAACACTCATTCTGTAGATACCACACTTAGTTACTAGACGTTAATATATGAAATAGATTAGTATGTTGCGGTACGGGGAAAGTTTGTCTTTAAAACGGCACGGTGTCTTCAGTGCCGCGGTAATGAGTGTAACATTTGGCATGGTTGAATGGGAGACGGTGAAGGCCTCTCAGGCTCTTAGTTTTAGCTGCTTTCGCTCTGTTGTCCACTAGTCCTGTGTATTTATGCAGGATTTTTGGAAGTTTCAATCTAGTTCTTCAGATAGTCTCTAAAAAAAAAAAAATCTGAAGGAGAAATTGCCTCATAAAATATTTTATGGAATGTGCGCTAATTTGTGGCAAGTATCAGTTAAAGTATCAGTTCCCTGGGTTTCTTTTTCTCTGATGTCATTGCCATGGCCTGAGTGTGCATCCGTCAGGTCTCTCAATCCAGAAAGGACGTTTGTAAATATGTGTGTTCCCTATACTTTGATTTGTAAAGAGGTACGTCATGATGAACGCCTGCCAGCCTCGTTCTAACCACTAGTCTGCTTCCTTTGAAAGGTACGCCGGGAATACAGGAAATTCTTTAGAGCGAATGCTGGAAAGAAAATCTATGAGTTTACACTTCAGAGAATTGTAAGTTGACACTGTCTGGCTAATTAGCATTATTAGATTAACCACTTAATAGCACCAGCTTAGTAAAATAATGACTTTTAAAAGCCGACATAAATCATAGGCATAAAAGGACTTTAGTTAACCCTTTGTGTCTTCTACAAGTTCAAATACAATTGTGTCAGAACTGTTAGGGGCCTGTGATTGATATAATTGATAAAATGGTTATTTTATTTGACATAGAAAACTAGAAAGTGAGGTGAAGGAAGTCGGGCTTTTGCCCTGTTAAACTGCTTTGGGCTCTGGAAGGCAAGCTTTGTAAATAGGTTGGTGGATGCAAGGCATCTGGGAACAGAGGTGGGTGAGGCTGGATTCTGGAGTTGCCCTCCTGGGGGGGTGGGTAGTGTGGTGAAGCTGTAAACGCTGGCATCAGCCAGTACTTCTGTTTATTTATAACATGAGTAAGTAACTTCTGTGGTTCTCATTTGGTCGTGGGAGGTTTTTTACTTTGAGCAATGATAAGGCTTTTCTTATGCCTGGCCCATGTTAAATGGAATGATCCTTCGACACATGATGGGTTGTGTTCCAGTAAACCACATCGTATGTTGAGAATATCCTATGCCAAGGGTGCGTTTTCTACCCCTAACCTCCTGAGTGTCACAGCTTAGCAACATGGTCCACGTAGACAGTCTGTCCATTGTCAGTCCTGATCACACGACTGGCTGAGCCCAGGACTCGCTGCCCGAATTCTCAGGAGAGCCTTGCACTGCACCCACTGGCCCATGCAGACATCTGTAGCTAGAGTTTTCCTGCCTGGACCACAGTCAGGACAAATCTCTGTCACCCACCAGTCCCACAACCGCTCAGACCCAACCAAGTAAACACAGAGACTTATGTTGGTTACAAACTGTATGGCCGTGGCAGGCTTCTTGCTAACTGTTCTTATAGCTTAAATTAATCCATTTCCATAAATCTATACCTTGCCACGTGGCTCGTGGCTTATCGGCGTCTTCACATGCTGCTGGTCATGGCGGTGGCTGGCAGTGTCTCCTTCCGCCTTCCTGTTCCCTCCTTTCTCCTCTCTGTTAATCCCGCCTATACTTCCTGCCTGGCCACTGGCCAATCAGTGTTTTATTTATTGACCAGTCAGAGTAATTTGACATACAGACCATCCCACAGCAGACGTCAGAGTGTGAAGCGTGGTTTCTGCTAAGTATGTATTGCTCTTGCACCGCTGTAAAGTCAAAAATTCGTAAGTTGAACCATTCCAAGTTAGGGACCACTTTTGTTCTATAATACAGCTTGCCCAGAACGTTCTACAATGATGAATGTGTTCTGTCACTTTAGTGAATAGCTCTTATCCATGTGTAGGTATCTACAGCACTTGTAAAGCATCAGTGTGACTCAGAGACTAGTCGTTTAATTTTAGTTCCCTAAAATGTAAGTGTGAGTAGCTACTGTGCGTGGCTCCCTGTTGGACAGAACAACCCTGCTGTGATACCCGTCTGGCCAGTGCTGATGGTAGTAACGACGTCCGTAGTTGCCTTTCCTGATAACTGTTTGGTGGAGCTCACATCCCCCAGTAGAGGTGAAAGAGTTCAACAGAATCATTATCAGAGGAGATACACAATTTTACAGACTCAAACTGATCAAATTCACTTAAAGATGGGTCTGAATGATCGAGGACCGTGCATCACATTGTCTTCCCCGTGTATTTTTCCTCATCTGGTATTTTCTGTCATATCCAACACAGGTGCAAAAATACTTCTTGGAAATGAAGAATAAAATGCCTTCCTTGTCACCAATAGACAAAAATTGGCCATCAAGACCTTACCTGTTCTTGGACTCAACTCACAAGGAGCTGAAAAGGATCTTCCACTTGTGGAGGGTAAACTATGCCACGTTATCTTTTCTAGGTCATTCTTGGTTTTGGTGTTTAAAGGCTGCTCTGTAAAACCCAGTCTTAACACAGCCGTCACCTTGATGAGGACTGCCTAAGGACTTTGACATGGTGTGCCTCCTCCTTTTAAAAGTCAAGGTGTACTTGGCCCTCTGTGAGAAATCCTGCAGGAGCCGAGCTCTCGTGTGCCGGCTGCTCTTGATGTAGCAGGAAGGAGGAGGTCACGGCTGCGCTTAGTTTCCCTTTGGCTTCCAGGTGGTTCGTGTAGTTGGGGTTTTCTTATTTTCCTCTTTCTATGAAGGGACTCTGCAGGAGATAGAAATCATTAATCATGCTGGGTGGTGGTGGCACACGCCTTTATTACCAGCCCTTGGGAGGCAAAGGCAGGTGGATCTCTGAGTTCGGGGCCAGCCTGATCTACAGAGAGAGTTCCAGTTCTCAGCTACACAGAGAGACTGACTCTGTCTCAAAAAAAAAACAAGCAAGCAAACAAACAAACAGAAAAAAGAAAAGAAAAGAAACCACTAATTACAAAGATCTCCAGACAAGATAGTTAAATCCTACTAACTAGTATGCATTTACTTTACCAGATTTATTAACACATATACCAATACACATGTGAATGTACACACTTCAAGCTAGAAAGTGAGCATTGCAGTCCCCCAAGGAAAAATTTCCTCTGTCCTAAGTAAAGCGAAGCTGAAAATCTATTTTATGTCACCTTATATTTTAGTACTATTGTGGGAGCCCATTTTCAGGTTCCTCATGGCTTTACCCAGCAGGTCCACATATAGAGGATGATTAGGACCACGGGCCTGAGTGCAAGTGTCTGAGATGGCCTGCACTTGGCTGTGCTGGGGGGAGGAGGTCTTTTGCTCCACCCCCTTGGCGTCTCTATAAATACCCTGGGGTAGAGAC
Source organism: Peromyscus maniculatus bairdii (assembly GCF_049852395.1). Taxonomy (NCBI): domain Eukaryota; kingdom Metazoa; phylum Chordata; class Mammalia; order Rodentia; family Cricetidae; genus Peromyscus; species Peromyscus maniculatus. The sequence goes on along the minus strand of NC_134864.1, from coordinate 64,629,034 downwards.
AGGGCTCATTGGAAAAGGTTCCAGACCCTCTCGAGGTTATCCTTTGTTTTCTGTCTGTTTAGATCCACAATCTAAGTCATTCTATCTAATATTTCCTGCTGCTCGCACTCAAGAAAACTCTGGGGAACTGTGGGGTTGGTGGGTAAACGCCCTGCATACTATCAGGTTTTATTTATGTATTTGTTTGTTTATTTTATGTGCATTGTAGTTTTGCCATGGGTCCTGGGTCCCCTAGAACTGGAGTTACAGACAGTTGTGAGCTGCCATATAGGTGCTGGGAATTGAACCTGGGACCTCTAGAAGATCAGTCAGTGCTCATAACCACTGAGCCATCTCTCTAGCCCCTGATGGCAGGTTTCTATGGGAACAGAGTGCCTTGTGCAAGCTTTGGAGCTTATAGACCTGAGTGTCCAGGGAACTCAAGTCCACGTGGGGTCAGGTACCACTGCTCACCATGCCTACTGAGGAAATGTGAGTGTTGGTATTGCCTCTTCTCGTGGCAAGACTTTCTTTGAATAACTTGGTTGTTACATGGATCATTGAATGTATGTGGTTGTTAGATGTTATAAGTCATTATTAGAAAGGCTTGTGGATATGACCAGTGGCTGTATATTCCAGGCAGTTCTCTCCTCGGTCACATATAAGAATAACATTATTGCTAATCAGTATGATTCTTGGATTCCAAGTTCTGTTCTTAACAGATTTTAACAGCCTCTCGATTCCTTGTCTTCCCCTTCCAGTCTGACATGGAAACCATTTTCAAACTCAAGTGTCAGTGTCAGGCTCACCTCTGCTCTGTCTCTGCTCACCTTTTCCTCCTGTGGGTGGAGGCTGGGGAGAAGCTGTTTACTCCTGAAGGGACCTTATCGTGGAGTTGATGCTCTCGTTTTTCCTAGAGTCATTTCAATGAGGCACTAGTCCACCTGTAGTCCCATTCTTTGAAAAATCTGTCCCTGCTCCTCTGGCCTGCCCTGTCCACCTGCACGTGATCCTCAGAGTTGAGGGGTTCCCAGAACCCCTTGCACAGTAGAAAGTGGTAAGGGGGGGAACGTAAGCGTTGTTTTTCAGACTGTCCGTAACATGCTAATGGATCCTGAAATCCGTTCAGTAGAGGAAGGACTCCCATCGTGTCTTGCTCGCTAGTTTTTGAGTCAGGGTCCTACTCGGGCTGACCTCAGATTTGGTCAGCAGGCTTGAACACTACTGTTTCTGCCTCAGCCTCCCAAGTGCTGGGATCCGAGTGTCTCCAGACGTGTCCAGCTTCTACACATTTTAAAATGAAAAGCAGTAGAATTAAAAAGTAAGAGTACACGCTTTGGGGCTAGAGGTGTGTGTGTGTGTGTGTGTGTGTGTGTGTGTGTGTGTGTGTGTGTGTGTGTGAATCTGCATGGGATTGCCATACTGTGCCATATAGTGTTATTTCTTGTGAGTGTGTATTCAGGAATGACAGCCTCGGGCCTGAGGATCTTTGGGGACTTACGTTGTAGCAGAATGAATCTAGACTCCCTGGGCATAGACCACATAGGCCCTGTTATACTTTGAAGAAGCATTCCAAAATCTGCAATACAAATGGTTCATAACATTTTCTTAAGACCAGCTTTTGGAAATCAAAGTGGGTTTGAATTTTCAAATGAACGTTATGTGCATTTTCACTGTGACTCTTCAGTTAGCACACTTAAGAAGGAGAAATTGGCCAGGGTGGTGGCACACGCCTTTAATCCTAGCACTTGAGAGGCAGAGACAGGCAGATGATCTCTGTGAGTTCCAGGACAGCCAGGGTTCTGCAGAGAAACCCTTTCCTGGGGGAGGGGGGGCACAAAAACACCCCCCCTCCCCAGAATTCATTTGTCTAAGTGGTCTTTGTTTTTCTCATATATCACAGTGTAAAAAATACAGGGACCAGTTCACAGACCAGCAGAAACTTATTTATGAAGAGAAGCTAGAGGCCAGTGAACTCTTCAAAGACAAGAAGGCTTTATATCCGTCTAGGTATGTATGTTTGCGCTTACTCAGAAACATCAGTGTTTACTGATTTTTTTCTTAACTATGTCTCTGCATTTTTTCTCAGTTTAATTTCTGAATGGATGAAGCCACTCCACTGGCTATCAATACACCTAACACTGGGCAGCAGCTTCCGTGGGATGCAGAAGGATTACAGTTGTTGGTTTTGCTCTGTTGGCCTTAGCTTAAATCATTTGCTAAACAGGAGGTCCTCCAAAATGAAAGTCGTATGAGGTGTTAGCGTAAATGGTCACTGTACAACCCTGTTTTCAAGGCTCTTTTTGCATTGAACCGTAATCGCCGTTGGCATCTTCCTGCCAATATGAAGTTAGATCGGAAACTCATTTGTAAGGTCAGTGGCAGGGACAGGCTGGTCATTACTCTTTCTTGTTACTTAAGCATGGACCCATGGTGTCCTCTGGCTGCTAAACGGCTAGTCATAACCTCAGTGGCCTGTACAAAAGTTCAGTTCCTTTGTTGTGGACACCATGAACTCAGGACAAGAATAAACGCGTTGCAGATCAGCAAGTCCAGCCCTTGACAAAGGACTTGGTATACCCGAGTATCCCGTGTATGGTACATTTATCAGTTCCCCCCACATTCCTGTTCCTGTTTCAGCTAGTCTTTATATAAACAAGTGGGTTACGTAATTTCAAACCAGACTCTCCAGTGACTTGTAGCTTTTCCTAAAGTTCTAGAAATAAAGATCTTGGTAATCCATGCCAAGTAGTCCTGTGTATTCCACGTACCTGTATGATGTCTATCTGTATATGTGTTTGAAAACCCTACTTTTATATAAGGGTTAAATTAGCATAATTGCCAGGCCCATTGGATTTGAATATTTTAAATTGCAATGTTTCTTCCATGAGCTGCTTATTTGCATGTTTAAGATACTTCCTGAGTCACACACATGACTAAATCCAAATTTATCTAACGTACCTACTGTGTGAAGACTGAGCCAGCCAACAGCAAAGCAGTGTGTTTCCTTCAGCACCTGATTTCATTCATCCTTTCCTTTATCATTCTTAAGTTAGACAGCACCCTTCTTAAACATTTCCCATAGAAGACTTTAAAACAGCGGGGTGAGGGGGTAGGGGTGGGGTGTAGAATGCATCACTAAGGAAACAGACTAAAATTAGGCTCTTAGCACTTTAATTAACTGTGAATACAAAGTAACTTCAAGTCAAGTCCCTTCTGGGGAGCTGTGTCAGTTTCTGGAGAGGGTGGCGCACTCTCTTCGCCTGTGGGAGATGTGGAAGAATTTGCCTCCCCGAGCTGAGAAGCAGCAGTGCCCATGGGTGCCCCCTCATGTCCTGGAGCTGCAGAGGGCTGGCCACCTACTCAATCTTTCCTTCCTGAGCCTCCACCCACCGCACAAGCATCTCAAGCCTCCTGTGGTTATTTCCAGAAATGAGCTCACGGTGAAGCTGTAAGGCCTGTGGGCCAGCGCTCCTTCTCTTGGTGCCTTCTAAACACTGCTCTGCGGGAGTCACCCGGGGTCTCCAAGGCGAGTGCACCTAAGTGACCTCTGGGCAGAAGCAAAGGGCTCCTCTGGCTGTGCATGAGTGCTTGTCACCTTCAGGCTCATCCTGAGGTGGCCTTGAGTCTCCAGAGTTCCATGGGAAAACCAAGTACTATATAGTCGTCTTTTGTGTGATTGTCAGACCCTAGATGCATCCTTTCCCAGAGGGTTATTGACTTCCTTACTCTCTGTGTGAAAATGACTTTTGTCTTTGGAGCAGGTGATGATGATAATGTCGTCCTTTCTCATTGGCTTACGTTGTTTACTTGTGTTGGTGCGCCCGGGTCAGCAGCTGTTAGCTTTCCTTCACACCAGGCCATGTGCTTGACTCTGGCTGCCCGTGGTGCTTTCTCTTCTGATCATAACAAGTGAGACGTTTTTATCAGCAGCCCCACCCACCAGTTGCCACTGGCTGCGTTGAGATGTATTTGACATAAGTATAGGGCTTCATTTCTAACTTAAATCTGAAACGGGTGCCTGTGCAAAGTGTAAAATAAATTGAAGTCACTTTCGCGACGTTGTTGATGATCCTTAAAATCACCTGGCCTGTCTCCTTCGGACAGTGACTTATCTGTTTGAAACCATTTCTAAGGCACAAGATTTTTTTCCCCTTTAGTGTTGGGCAGCCATTCCAAGGAGCTTACCTGGAAATCAACAAGAACCCAAAATACAAGAAACTCAAAGATGCCGTTGAAGAGAAGATCATTATTGCTGAAGTTGTGAACAAAATTAACCGTGCTAATGGGAAGGTAAAAATGCTGATGACCTCCAAGCTTAAGACGCTCCTGTGCATTCAGAGTGTATTTTCCCTGTTTCTGAATTAATACAACTTGCATTTCACATTCTAGTACAGTTAACTGTGGAGGAGGAATCTCTCCTTATCTTTAAATGTAGGTACAGCTTTTCTGTTCTCTGAAAAATTCTTAGAAATTGAAAACAGGAGAGCTGGGGAGATGGCTCAATGCATTAAAAGCACCTGCTCTGCAAGTGTGAGGACCCAAGTTCAAATCCCAAGCTCCCACATAAAAAAACTGGGCACGTGTGCTCTCTTATAACCCCACTGGAGTGTGAAGATCCTGGGAGCCTGTCCAGCCAGCCTAGCTAGAACAGAGAGGTTCCAGGTCCCTGAGAGACCCTTTCTCAAGGGAATAAGTCGGAGAAAGGTAGATGACGCTCAGTATCACCCTCTGGCCTGCACACATGTGCACCTACGCACACACACAGCCACACACTCACACGCATGCACACAAACTTTCATATACATGCATGCGTAAAAGGTTTTCAGAATTCATTATTTATGTGTCAGTTTGCATAAGTATGCTTGCTGAGAGACAGCAGAATAAAACATCTACTTCTGGAAATAACTAAGGCTTTACACTTAGGGCCATTTTGGAGTGTTTTGGGTCATTGGTCTAAACATACTTTTTTGTCTTGTCTCAGAGTACATCCCGGATTTTCCTCTTGACAAACAATAACCTTCTCCTTGCTGACCAAAAGTCTGGGCAGATCAAGTCTGAGGTCCCCCTGGGGGATGTGACCAAGGTCTCCATGAGTTCACAGAATGATGGCTTCTTTGCTGTCCACCTCAAGGAGGTAAGCTTCACCCGGCAGCCTGACGTCAAAGCTGTTTCTTGTGTCCTACTTCCTGTCTGCAGACAGATGTCCCGACCTGACTAGCCCTGCCTCTGTTTCTCCTACTGACTTGTAAAGTTTAACGGTATTCACCCACATCTAAAACCTCAGGCTTCATTTTCAGTAATTGAATTACACTTTTATTAGCTTGCTCACGTGACTCCTAAGAGTAATACATGGAGATGTTGAGATGTTTGATATTATGTCTCTTCCTGGCGTTTCTTCTGTGTGACCACTTGAAAATGTCATCTTTGTCCTTGTTCATCTTTAACTTGGTGGTTTAGCAAAGGCTACAACTACAGTAAAACCTTTTCCGTTGATTCTGAGCTAAATTTCTTTTAATAGTTCATGCTTTTTTACCTAAATAGGCCCGCTGGCTTGAATGGGAAGGTTTAAGTGCAGGCACGCGTTTTTTATTTTGATGACTGGGGCCCTGCTGTTTTTAACTCCTTGTTCATCTCAACTTTAGAATGATTGTATCTGCTACATGACAGCGGTCACAGGCTTTATGCACACTGCACAGAAGCACTTAACAGGGCAGTTCTCACGTAATTGTCATTACCAAATAAATGTTAGCATCTGTTAATCATGTATAAAAAAGACCCAGAGGCTTTCCTTAGCCTGTTTACCCCACCATGGATCTCGAGAGACATATCAAGTCATACAACAACTGTTCTCAGCTTCAGCTACACACACAAACACCTTAGAAGTTTGGAGAACCGCTGCTGTCCTGGCCACATCTCTGTCTAATATCTGCGGATCTCTCAGCTTGGGGTCCCCTAGTGATACCCCAGTGCAGCTGAGGTTCAGCTGCCTTGGTTGTTTGTTGGAAGTATTTTTGTTGTTACTTTTTTAAAAAAATTGATAGCTCTTTAATCCTTTTGTAATTATTTACTGTGTGTGTGTTTGTAGGAGTTAGGACAACTTGTGGGAGTCAGTTTTTTCTTTCCCGCTATGACAGCCCCAGGGATCAAACCCTGGTCATCAGGCTTCTCGGCAAGCACTTGAGCCATCTCACTGGCCCCTGCCTTACTTTTAAAAACCGAATCACTGGAAGGTGATTAGAGCAGTGCTTTGAGAAGGAGTTATAAGTTGGGTTGTTGCCCGTCATAAAACTTGACTGTGCGAACCTGCCACAATCAAGGCTTCTCCGGGGGGTCTGCAGAACGCTGCTCTGGTCCCTCGATCAACTTGAGGTGTCACAGTACCAGTCGTCCCCTCACTGTGCATCTGGGAACAGGTTTGAGGAGACGGTTGGGTCCCTCCTCTGTCTGACCCGTGGTGGCTTGTCTTTGCAGGGCTCAGAAGCAGCCAGTAAAGGAGACTTTCTCTTCAGCAGCGACCACCTGATTGAAATGGCCACCAAGCTGTATCGCACGACGCTCAGCCAAACCAATCAGAAGCTCAACATCGAGATCTCCGACGAGTACGTCCACACGTTGTGCAGTCCACTTTTCACTCTCAGCTTTACCGTCGTGGTTGGGTCTCCACTGTGTTTAGGTAGCAGTGTGTGTCCAGGATTTGTGGCCGGCTAAGTAGTGAGACAGATAACGTAAATGAAAATTAATCAGTAGGTGACATGGTTTTGGCTGGTAGAAGCAGAAAGCAAGGTGAGGGTATTGTTTTTGACACGGAGGTCAGGGAGACTTCTCAGCTGTAAATTGACTAAGGGAGCAAGCCGGACATAATGCCGGAAGATGCCGTGTGGCGCAAACAGGAAATAGGTGCAAAGGTCCCCAGACAGGAGCAATCTATGGCAGAGTGGGACCGTGGGAGAAGATTTTGGACAGAAAAAGCGGAGTCCACTCATAAAGGGCTTGGTTAAACCAAGAGTAAAGCCCTTCCTGAGAATGGTAAAGACTGTGAGGGGTATGAGCACAGGTCTGGCCTTCCCCAGCTTTCTGGGCTGGCCTTGGCTACAGTGAGGGCAGTTCCCTCGAGTGAGAAGCTGGAGTAGAACAGAGGGCCAAGAGTCTGGGCTGTCTGCAGAGAGGTGATGCTGCCCTAGCGAGGGTGAGGAGGAGGTGGTGGGGAGCAGTCCCCTTCTGCATGTGATGAGAGGGAAGACAGGAGGGGTGTGTGTGGATCTGCTCTTAGGGCCCGCTGTGGCGCTGCTTGGCGCAGGTGTGCATGCTGAGGAAAGGGCCTTATGGGTAGAGGGGGCTGTCCTGCGTCGTTAGACTTGAGATGGCTTTCATTTCATGTATGGGTAACTGGAGTTACAGAAAAGGCATTTCATATTGACAGGATCTGTAAGTCATGCTAAGGCTGGTGTACATGTAGAATTGACTCCTTTTTTGTTTGTTTGTTTGTTTATTTTTGTTTTTTCGAGACAGGGTTTCTCTGTGTAGCTTTGCGCCTTTCCTGGAACTCTCTCTGTAGACCAGGCTGGCCTCGAACTCGCAGAGATCCGACTGCCTCTGCCTCCCGAGTGCTGGGATTAAAGGCTTGCACCACCACTGCCCGAACTGACTCCTTCTTAAAGTCTTTACATGCACATTTTAATTATGGATAACTAATGTCCCAAGATTTTATTTTCAAAGCCAAGACTACTGGCAGCTTCCTGCTGATATTCCCAGTAGTCACGGAGCAGAGGCAGAAGTATTGCTGCCAGTTCAAGGCAGGCTGGTCTACAGGGCACAGTCCAAGTTAGTTGGGGCTAAATATCAAGACCCTGTTGGAAAAGAGAAAAGTCTGTTCTAGTCCATCTTCCCCTTGCATCTTCCTGAAATAAATCCATAACCCGTCTGTGTCTCCTCTGGACACTGGGCTCTGAGCTGTGCTGGGACCCGCAGCGCTGTGAGCCAGTCCTCACGTGGGGATCCTGTGTGGCTGGGAGGTGGGCCTTTGTGAGCACTCCACATGGAATGGTTATTTGGACAAGATGTCTTTAGAAGGGAAAGAGAGAATAAATACTAGGGAAAATTAATGGCAGACTGGAGTCCAGTTTAATCTGGTTTTAACCTGTTTGGCCCTGTTAGCTTCGTGCTCCCCTTGGTTGAAGTTTATTATGATTGGGGGTGCTGGGGTTTTTGGCCTTTGTCACTCACCACGGGAAGATCCTTTGCACTCCAGATGAAGACCTGGCCCCCCACCTCCCGGTACCTGGATGCAGTAGCCATATAGTGAGAGAGAAGAGCTCACACCCAAGTCCAGAACCTGAGGGGTTTCCACTTCTGAGCATCTCCCTCGCTGCTGCTCCAAAACCACTGCTCCCCCAGAATATTGGTAGCTGTGCACTTGGGAAGAGAAGAGCTCCCCAACAAAACTTGAAAATCTTTCTAAATACAGAACTTGTCTGAGCCTCCGAGATCTGGTTATTCCCATAGACACAGAGGCTTTCAGGGGTCGGGTGTTTCTGTCTCCCAGTTGTGGTCAAGAGAAGGACATGTCCAATGACTCTCTTCACCTAGAAATGACCCTGCCCTGCCCATCCAGACAGGCATGTGACATTCTGGATGTCACAGGCTTCCAGTAAACAGTCATCTGAGTGAAGATTTACAGTGTGGCCACGTGAAAGACAAATATTTGGGAGCATTATGACCCTTCTCCTGTTGTATTTCCCAATGGTTGATCTGATGAAAATAGACCAGTGGATTGAATCTTCCATATCCCATGTGGATTCCTTCCCTGCCACCCTAGGAAGCCTGGAGAACAGTTTTCAGGCAGCCTTTTTCATAGACCCTGGGGCTCCCAAGCAGGCCTTAGAAATCCCCTCATGGAACAGTTCAGATTTAACAGACTTTCCCATCCCTAGCAGAGATGGCTGGTCCTGTATTTTCAGCCCTACAGGCTTGACTCCAGCCCATTGCCAGATGTGTAGAACGTGTGTCGTGAACAGCGTACTGTTAGGTGACTGCCCTTCCTCATACTTCCTCACTTTTCAGAAGTGGAAGTCGTTGCTCTAACAAACTGGTTTCTGTGGTCATTGTGGATGATTGGGAGTCTTCAGAAAGCGAATGAAGACAGGTGTGGAAATGAGAGTTGAAGTCTCACTAAGGCTGTTTCATAATTCCTGGTCCTTAAACTCTCAGACAGACAATGCTGTATAGACTCTGAATGTGTCAACACGAGTCTCCACTGTTACTAACCCATGCTCCTTTTACTTTGAAATTCTGGCTGCAGTTAACACTGTGAGATAATGTAGTCCATATTCCTGTTGGCTGGAGAATGCTTTTCTATAAAATGGAAATAGGTAACCGTAGTTAATCTCTCCTCAATTAAGGCCAAGTCTGTGTAAATGACCAAGGATAGTGTGTGGTTCATAGTATAAAATACATTTAGCTGTGGCGGTTTCCCGTGTGAATTCTGGTTGTGCCACATGAACATGGAGAAAGTATAAGTGTAGCGTGAATCTTAAAGGTTCTTACTAATAAAATCAAACCTGAGCCAGGTATTGGGGTGAACACTGGAAGATCAGAGAAGCAGAACAAGCCACATCTACCTCACCTTGCCAATTCCTCAGCTGGTCCTCTTTCCTCAGGTTGGAAGCCTCTTAGTCCTCATCCAGAATGAATCTCAGCTGAACTGTGTTGCTCCAAAGCCTGAAAGCTTAACCGGTCAAATGCTTAACCAGCCAAATGCTTCTAGTTCCTGGTCCTCACGCCTTATATATCTTTCCTTTCTGCCACCACTCCCTGAGATTAAAGGCGTGTGTCACCACACCTGGCTCTTTCCAATGTGGCCTTGAACTCACAGAGATCCAGAGAAATTTCTACCTCTGAAATGCTAGGATTAAAGGCGTGTGTTATCACTGCTTATCCTAAGTATCTAGTGGCTTTTCTGTTCTCTGACCCCAGATAAGTTTATTAAGGTACACAATATTTTGGGGAACACAATACCACCACATATAAGACTTAAAAATATTTGAATTTGTGTTAAAGTTGGTTTTTTTGTTTGTTTATTTTTTGAGACACGCAAGTGCAATTATATATGTACCCAAACGTGTTGTAGGGCCTTTAATTGTAGCACCTTTAACTTTGGGAAGCAGAATCAGGAAGATCTCTGAGTTCAAGGCCAGCCTGATAAACACAGTGGTTCCAGGCCATCCCAGGCTGCATAGTGAGACCTTGTCTCAAAAAAAAAAAAAAGAATAATAATGTATACTAACTAAGTGTTGGTTACGCTGTGGCGCTCATGGCTGGCCGCTGCTTGTGGCTGGCCGCGCCAGCAGAGGAGAGTGCTGATCGGAAGAATCACAAGCCATGGTTACCTTTCTAGAGCTTTTTTTTTTTGGGGGGGGGGGGGACAGAAACAGAGAGACCCCACAGAGGGAAGAGAGCGCACAGAGGGCACACCCACTTTAGGCTGGGACACCACCACAGGCCAGTGACATAATTAAGGAAAGAATCCTTACACTAAGGACGTTTCCCAGATAGAAGAATGTAGAATTGCAGTTTTCTGTCCCTGGTGCTTGAGTAGAAAAAAAAAAAGGACCCATTTGAAAGGTCAGTGCTGGTGTCCTTTTCAAACAGCGGGGGCTAGATGAGACCTAGCTCAGTCGGGAAAACGCTGGCCAGGGTGAGCGCCTGTGTTCAGGCCTCGTGGAGTCCTGGTGAGATGGCTCCTGCTTGTAATCCCAGTGCTAGGGAGGCAGGCAGATCCCTAGGGTTCTCTGGTCAGCCAGTTTAGTGTGACTGGGGAGCTGTGGGGCCTAGTAAGAGACCTTCCCTCCAAGGACAAGGTCGATAGTACCTGAGTGACTGCACCTACAGCTGAACTCGAACCTATACAACAGATGCTGGTGCACCCACACAAGCATGCTCGTGGACACACAAAATAAATACGACAGCATATGAATTAGAAGCCTGGGTCTCATTTCACCCCAGGAGATGCTGTGGTCAAACATGGCCTTTTAACTGGGGCTAATGCATACTTCGGAGCCATTGGCTCCTGCTGTGGGTGTCAGCACTGCTAACTGAGTGCTTACTGCATGAGTCACTTGGGAATGCACCTGTCCCTTAGGAGGCTGTTCCCCCAGGTACACGGTGGGGGAGGGGAGGTACTGAAAGGGCTCCTTGGGATGCAGGGTGAAAGGATCAGTGGTGTAGGGTGGGTGTGAAGAGAGCTTTCTGAAATTCTATGTTTCATGTATTTGATTCGTGGAGCATTTAATCTGACCCTCTACAAACTTGGCCATGTAAAAGTGAGGAGAGGTGGAGTCCCATCATGTTAATGTACAGTTATGTGATGTCCCCATTGAAACACGAAGTAATTACTGTCCGCTCTGCTTACCGTACCGGAACATGGTGAACTTCCTTTGCTTGGGGCTAGTTGATGACCATTGGGGGTAGAATGCTGTCATGGTTCCTCATCAGATGTACAGTGGAAAGGGGTGATAAATACCTCCTAGGGTCAATGTCCCCTACAAGATGGGAAAGCTGGCGTTACTGTACCTCATCTGCTTTGTGTGCACCTGAGTGTCTTTGGTTCTCTTCTCCTAGGTTCCTGGTGCAGTTCAGACAGGACAAAGTGTGTGTGAAGTTTATTCAAGGCAACCAGAAAAACGGGAGCGTGCCAACCTGCAAACGAAAGAACAATCGGCTCCTGGAAGTCGCCGTCCCTTAGACGCTTCCTCTCTGCCCTCATGGACTTGTTTCTTCGTAATAGTGCAATTTGATTTTGTTTTATTTGGGGCTCACAGTATGTTTGGGGATTGCCAGAGGCTAGCTGTTAGAGTCCTTTGGCAAAATTAAAAGTATTTGACTAATCAGTTTTAATTATTGGAATAGTTAATCCTTAAGTCCACAGTCTGCCCTGGGCAGCATTATAGAAATTAACAATGTCTGTTTCTGTGTCCTATGTGTTTTCTCCTCAGTTACCATTTTAGACTTGTGTCCCACAAACCCACGTATTACCCGTAAATCATTAGTACTTGTAAGCGTAGGAGGAGGCTTACATCCATTTACCAGATATTTATTGAACGCCTGTTTTTTGCTGGGCACTGTGCTGAACTTATTAGGAACCTTTTTATTTTTAAAGCTGTTGCCTTCTGGCTGATGTGTGCTGGCAAAGCAACAGTTAGGAAGGTGGAAGAGATGGAGGCCGAATGATGCCGCTTGCTCGTGATGAGAGCGTTAGCAGGAACCCTGCAGTACAAACAACAGGAAGCTGGGGGCCTGGGGGGATTGGAGGTAGATGATTGGGTGAAATTCCTCTGCTCTTTTGTTTTTTTTAATCTATTTGAAAAAGAGAAAACTGACATTTGGAAGTGCGCAGTTACTTGTTCAGGTCCCCATTAATTACTTTCTGTTAGAAACAGAAGTTACTCTCACTTTAGGAAAAGTAACTGAAGCGGGCAGCAGAATGCTGTGCTGCTGTCCAGGAGACGCACGAGATGGGGCCTGCGATACCCATGGTGCCTGCGCCCAGAGTCAGTAGCTATGGAAACGGCACATAAGAAAAGGCCGAGAGCCGCCGCCGTTCAGAGTGGCAGATCTTCTTTCCGATGTGCAATAAAACATCCAAGATCGCCTTTGAAAGTTTTATTTATAATATACATTTTTTTTTTGTATGAGAGAGGTTCAGGGTGTGTATTTTAGTCAAAGATCAAAATTAAGTTAGAATTAGTGTTCAGGGCTTTTTTTTTCTTTCTTTCTTTCTTAAAATTTACAGTAAGGATTCACTTTGGAAACCACATTTTAAACTCGGAATTGAATTGTTTCTTATTTGGGAGGATCATGTACATACACTGGGACGCTATTAAATAATAAAATTGTTCTAATTTGGTGCCATTTGCTGGATCACAGCTGTATTTTTGTATCTGAAGCTATTTTCATATGTTACATGTCTAATGTGTCACAGAAAGGTTTTCCATCCAGACATTACATGGTCTCTGTGTTAATGGCCTTCCACCAATCTTTTTGTACCAGGATCAGCCAATGGAAATACTCTCTGGGGATTTTCTTTTGATTTTTGTACTTAAAAAAAAAAATTCTGATAAAGAAATTCTCGGACGTCTCTGTGTTTATTGGCTCAGGTGGAGGAGGATATACATTGTTTTGGTTCCTAAGGTGGTAAGTTAACCGTTCCTGCTGTAGGTGAGTGGAAGTTTAGGACGGCTTGGTGGCTTCTCAACAGCATGTGCTTACGATTACTGAACATGCTCAGAGCATTCAAAGCCCTGGCCTGTGTGAAAGGTCACGAACTGGCCACTCACTCACCGCTGCTCAGCGTCCGCCTCCAGCAGTTAACCTTCCCGGGGCCCTGCAGTATGGTTGTGTTTGTCTCAAAGAGTGTGGAATCCTGTCTCCCGCGCCGTGGACAGACAGACAGAAGCTCGCGTGTCCGTGGACATGTTGTTCTTGCCTTTTCTCGCCTAGCAGGATGCCACAGGGGACAAGTTTTTTTTTTGGGGGGGGGGGGGGTTCGAGACAGGGTTTCTCTGTGTAGCTTTGCGCCTTTCCTGGGACTCACTTGGTAGTCCAGGCTGGCCTCGAACTCACAGAGATCCGCCTGCCTCTGCCTCCCCAGTTCTGGGATTAAAGGCCTGCGCCACCACCGCCCGGCGACAAGTTGTTCTTTTAACGGTGGCATCGTCCCTGCCCGTGAGGTATCCCATGTCTTCTCTGGCTACCCGCTCCTCATCTCTGAGTCGCTTCTTGAGTGGAGGTCGGGGTGCAGAGGGGCCACAGTGCGAGCCGGCTCGGTAAACGTCCCCACCGCATACCCCGTTTAGAGAATGTCCATCGTGGTGTTTTGTAACGGTTGCATTCCGCAAAGGTGAAGAATGGTTTCTGTGTGGTCTGAACGGCGTTGTGAGTGTGGTACGTGGATTTGCACAGAAATTGGGAGACAGTTTCGCCTCTGCCTCCCATCACATTGCACTGTCAAGCCCTTTGGTCATAGAACTCTGTGAATGGTGCCTCTCCATGGTAGGAAACTGGCTTCCTTATCATGTATGAAGGTGGAGAGTCCACAGAAACCTGAATGCATGGAATGATGAACGTGGTCGGTGGGAGTGATATTCGAAGATTTTCAAATCAGAATATTAAACTCAGGCAGTGGTGCCGCACGCCTTTAATCCCAGCACTCGGGAGGCAGAGCCCGACGGATCTCTGTGAGTTCGAGGCCAGCCTGGGCTACCAAGTGAGTTCCAGGAAAGGCGCAAAGCTACACAGAGAAACCCTGTCTCAAAAAACAAACAAACAAACAAAGAATATTAAAACTCTTGGTGTCTTGGGGTTAGAATTGACTGCTCCTCAGAGGAACCACTGAGGAAAATCCTGGAGTCCCCTTGTATCAGTGTATAACCTCCTGTATTTTAAGCCTGCTTCTGCCAAACATAATTGTGCACACCTCTAATTCCAGCACTTTGGAGACAGAGGCCACTGGATCTCTGTGAGTTTGGAGCTAACAATGAGCCCTCTAGTGTCTGTCCAGAGGTTGTCACCTCCCTGTCCCTGGGCCCTTTAGGGAATGCCTGCTGGTCCCCTACAATGGAGAGAGAAAGTACTGGTGGAACTCTAATTCTTAGGGATCCTGGCCAGGCCACACAGCCAGCCCCAGCTTGTCCCCAAGCATCACTCAGAAGATTGCTTCTTTCTGCCTCTCTCAACACTCCTGAGACTCAGCCTTTCTTCCTCCTAGAGTCCTCTGTCTGGCTGTCCCGCCTAGACTGCCTACCTAGCTACCAGCCAGTCAGCTCTTTTATTAAACCAATCAGGAGGCACATTGGCAAAGATGCATCTTCACAATGTACAAAAAGATTATTCCATAACACATTAGTCTGCTTGGAGTTGATTTTTTTTAATGGTGTCGAGCATCAAGACTTGCATTTGCCAACCTTTCCCACTCACGCGTGCCCAGACCCTTGCGTCTATTGATCTGTGTCCACACTGTCACTCTTGAATGTGGTCCTTTCAAAGTGACATTCATAACTTTTAGCCATCTTGAGCTTTTCTGAGGGGAAAAGACATTTTAAACTGATGCTATGCTAATTAAATGAACAAGTCAAGTAGATAATTTCAAACACAAGAGTAGGAATGGTTCATCACGCTTCCCAAACTATGAAAAGCCACAGGGAATTGAGCACAGGGCTTCTCAGTGGGGCCATGTGGGGAAACTATTGCTTCTATGAAATAAGTGAACACCTGATGTCATGTGCTTTGCTTATTTACTCTGTTTTCCCACTCACTCGGGATGTTCTGCCCGTATTATTAATTCTCCCTTTTTAAATTTTCCGTAAGGTCTCCCTGAAATAACTGCCTTGCATAAGTGGGTGTGAATACTTTGGTTTTAGATTGAATGTCCCTCTCTTCCGCTGAGTTCCTCGGTAATGAGAGACCTTGGAGGGTTTTTCTGACTCTGAATGTCGCAGTTGGTTTTCCTGTGTGGTGAGAAAGCTTGGAGATGAGAACAGACAGTACCTGAAGTGAAATCCAGATCCTTCTCTGGCTTTTCTTCTAGTTGTACATTTTTAAATATTAATTTTAAAAAGTTCTAAATGAGGTCTTGTGATTCTCTGCTTTGAAATTCTGAGCTAGCTAAATTCAGAACTTAACCGACAGAGGAACGGTACCAAAGGGGAAGGTGAGGTAGGTTTGTGTAGCGTTTAAGGGCATGCATATATACCCTGTTTTTTTCCAGAGGGTTAAAAATTGCAAGCAAAGGAAAGCAATGCAAACATAACAGTAACATTTAGCAGCCTTAGGAAATAACTAAGTCACACAGGACATGTTTTATCAGTGTGAACCCATGCTGAAGAGAGACTAGTGGAGCCGCAGTGGGGCCCGCCCCGCACAGCGGAAAACAGTGTCCTCCATTAGGAAATGCACTGTGGGGCTGACTCCTTAGTGAACAAATGTCACTCATGTGATAGGCCATTCTGCTGTACTTTGAATCCTGGCTTCTAGAATGAGATGGTGTGATGCTGAAGAAGAGGTGATGAAGACAGACTTGCTGTCCTTGGTCTGCCCCCTAAAGTGAGCTGAAAACAGAAGGCAGCTGTGTGTAGCAAATGAGCTTCAGCATGGTTTCGGCTTATTTTATCCCAGACACTATCTGGTACTTTCTGATGTACAGAAACTTAGTAAGTTTCTAGACAGATAAGAGAGTTACAAGTTTAAAGCAAGCACAGATATCTTAAACAGAAGTCAGAAAGCTCCTCCCGTGAGCATTTTGTAGTATTTAAGAAGCTGTAAGCAGAAATAAGAAGGAAGACATCCATAGGATTTAAGTGTTTTGTTGGATCGTGCTTTTGTATCATTTAGCTTTCCTCTGGGGGCAGAAGTTCTTATTGTGTGTTATTATTGTGGACAGATGAATGGAAAAAAAAAAACTGGCAATAATTGGAATCCACTCTTTCCAGTGCTTTCCCAGGCTGGAGGGAACAGCTGTCTTTATTTCCTAGTGCAAATTAGACTTGGCCCTGAAAAAGGAGATCTGGTAACATAGCATGAGAAGTGCTTGAAAGCTACTGATGAGGCATGAGAGGAAGAAATCCACCCACCAATTTGTCCTTTCCACTAGGAAGAAACTCCCCAGATGACGATGCCACATGGGGATTTTGAACTGTCCCCAAACCGCGCCCAGACACTCGGGCAGGGTTAGCTAGAATTTGTAAGTGTGATCTGATCCGTACGATGTCGACACAGCATCCACGTCCTGTCTGGAGGCACCATTTCTGTGGGAGCACTTACTGGCAAGTCACACTAGACATGTGACTGCCCCGCGCCTCCCAAAACAAACCCATCTTTGTATACATCTGTGGGACAACCATTTTGGGATTTCATTGTTTTCTGCTGAGACTTGGTACATTCTAGTAATAACATTAGGTTGAGTGTAGAGATTTAAATTCTATTTTAGTGGGATTAAATAACTCATTTTCCACTTATTCTCTTTGTGGAGTTAATGAACTGTTTTTAGAAATCAAATCCCTGAATGAGATATTTCACTTCAACTGGTCTTGGCAAGTCTGCCATTGGCCAGGATTGCTTGTTGATGGCCTGGCAGAAATCCTCCTCTCTGATCAGTGAAGGCACCTTGAGAGGAGAGAAGGTTTCCATCTTGATTCAGAATAGGGATTCAAGAAAGCCTAGTGAAAAGAAAGGAGTGTTAGTATTTACCTAAAAAGAATAGTTATATTCTCCTCCAAGTCTGGAATGTGGAAACCTCTACCTTTGGACCAACATGGAGAACCTTTTCAGAATGTGGCCATGGCTAACAATCTGCCTTCAGGAAAGTAAGATTTCCCCTGGTTTTAATCTTTTTGCTATTGTAGGGGTTTTCTCTAAGCTAATAAGATGGTACCTCATCTACAATAATACTTTAAAATTGTAAGGGTTATTCTGCACACCCATGTCAGAAACATGTTTGTGCCTCTATTTCTAAAAGATCTGACAAGGCCACTTCTACTTAGAGAAAAATAACAAACTATTAGGTGTACAATTCTGGAAATAAAATTAGCAGGAAATGATAAGCTTTCCACTTAGTCAAGTGTGGTACTAACACATGTAGTTCTAACATGTGGGAGGTGCAGACAGAGGTACAGGCAGGAGGATCAGGGGTCAATTTAAACTCCTGTAAACAAGAAGTTGACCCGGCATGATTGCTCACACCTTCAATCCCAGATCTCGGGAGGCAGAGACAGGTGGATCTCTGTGTTTGAGGCCAGCCTGATCTGTGTAGTAAGTTCCAGCACAGCTAGGACTATGGAAAGAGACTCTGTCTCAACAATAACAAAAGAAGTTGGAGGCTGTGTGATGCATTGTCCAAATAGAAAGAAAAGGTCTATTTGTACTGTTCTGGAGGCTAGATCCCGTTGAAGAGTATGTTTGGTATGTATGTAAGCATGTGTGTATTCATGTGTTCATAGGTTATTAACTTTTCTATGTTATAGAAAAATGTTAATGAGATCAAATATGGTTACTACACAAAATTGGCTGGAATGGGCAGGTGAAGGTTTCGGGACCGTCAGTATGTCCGTCAGCTCTTGGTGTGAATGGCAGCTGACCGAGAGGCAGGTGGGCAGGCTGACCCCCGAGTCCCGAATGGCTCTTGAAGCCACTTGGCTCATGCTGGGGACCCCCAAGGACAAGACTGGCATCTGTGGTTTCCTTGGTTCTTCATTCAGGGTTGGTAAGGAAGCCTTCCTCCACCCCCTTGTGGAGTCTGGGGCTCAGCTGAATAAGCTGAGCTGCTTAGTTGCTTAGCGACAATTTCCTCCTGTTGCGGGCTCATTTAACTCGGGAGCCTTGCTCGCCTGGCTAGATGGGAAGCTTTTCTCAACTTAGGAGCCCTGTTCATGACTTCCCTCAGCTGTGTGCTTTTAACCAGGCTTTTATTCTTCAGAGTGCTATCAGTGTCTCCAGTGGTTAAGTTGTATTGCAAAATTCAAAGAGTCCAGAATCAGACTCTTTCCTTCTGAGAATGATGGATACATGCGTTTGTAAATGGGTGTACATGAAAACAAAAGAACCCCTCAAGGTACGTTCATATCCTGTAGCCTTTCGCCTTGGGAACAGTCAGATCTGAGCTACATCTAATCAGGATGTACGGAAGATATTTGTGTAACTATGTTGTAACATGTAGTTGCCCTTTTGAATCCTTTAAAAAAAAAATACGTCCTGTCCCTGTGATATCACAACTCTGGGTATGATTTTTTTAAGTAAAAGGGGGAAGAAAAAAAAAAGGAAGTCCACGGTGCCAGATTGGTGTACCCATGTCATATTCATCTAGGAAAGGTCAGGAGGCTGGCCCCTGGAAGGGACATCGCTTCCTCCCAGAACACTGGGAACTGGAAGCTCCCTCTTACCAGGCCAGCACTGGAGGTGCCCCATGAAGTAGCATCGCTGGCTGTAGGTGGTCCTGACAATGACAAGAATGTAGGTGAGAGAGATCGGAGACCGGATGAGAGGGTGGGAAGTGGCCACCTTGTGTGGGCAGGTGAGCAGAGCTGAGCATGGCACCCTGGGCTGGCGATAAGGAACAAGAGGAAGCAGAGGCTGTGTGCCCATTGGGTGCCTTGACACAGTGGCTAATTAGACAGTCATCCCTGTGTTGATTCTTCCAATTTGTTTTCTAGAACTCGATGAGGAATGGTCTCATTACATCAATAATCATGTGTCTAAATCATGAAGTTAACCTTAGACAGAAGGTGAACCTCCTAAGTCATGGACCACCCTGAGTATTTGCATGAGGTTGCATCCTGACCCTCTCCACCATCCTCTTCCAGGGGTACCTACAGTACAACAGTGCTCCCAGTCTCCTCCTCACCTCACTCAGGAGCATGCCCTGTGACTAAGTTGCTTAATGCAATATACATATTTATTGAGCACCTAGTGTATGCCAGTTCTTAGGGACTGGACAATTGAGTTATGCATAGACCCAAGTATCTTCACTAAATACAAGATAATAGCATTTTCATTAATAGACATCATAGCAAATATACAATAACCTCTAACACCCTTGGAAATACAAAAAAAAAAATCCCATCTCTTCATCATTTTCTAGTTAAAACTCTGAAGCTTTGAAGTGGACTGTTGTCCCTGGACTAGGCACAGAGCCTCGTGCTAAGGAAGTGCTGTGCCTTGAGGTACAGCCCGAGCTCTTGTGCAGAAATGAGCCTCACAGAACAGCATTATCTTTGTCTCTTGGTGGCTAATATTATAGAAGTATCACTGCAGCCTCCTGCCACTGCAAACATGGACCTGTCAGCCACACAGATAGACTTTGGGATGTGTATGGGAACGCGGCGTCTTTTTTTTTCTTGGAAAGATTCATGGACTCTAGTAATGCATTAAATCTCCTCTTGAAATACAGTTTATCTGTGTAGTTAGAAGATTCCAGCAAAGGCAAATCCCAGGGAGAGGTTGAGTGAAGCATCGCACAGTGATAGCCATCCTGGTCTTGCAGAAAACCGACATTTCATCTGCACAGGTTCCTGCCAGTCTCAAGAGCAAGAACTTGGCCATGGCCCCTGCAGCACTCTAGTGAGCCTCCCCCAGTTTGGAGGTTGCCTGTGCATCCTGTCACCTCTGCCTATGGGGGAGATTGTTCACTATAAAAGTGAGGAAAGCCTTTCAACAAGCCACATGGATTCTCTAAAACACTCAAAGGCATATTGTAAAGAAACTTCTCCCCAATAAAAAGACTGTGCTTTGCTGAGTCATGGACACCTGACATCCCAGCACCCAAGAGACTGAGACAGAGGAGTTTTGAGTTCAAGGCCATCCTGTGCTACAGAGGAAGGTTCAGTCTCAAAAATTCCCCAGCACATAAACTGTTGAGCATCGGGAAACCTCAGGCAGATTTCAGCAAAAAGAGAGCTCTCTGCCATAGGCCTCAGATGTCATCTGTGGCAGTCTTTGGGGTTGGTGAAAGCTAGTGGTCTGGTAAAGTTAATGAATCCCCAAAGGATTTGCCTGATAGTCATGTGATGCTGAGTCACTCATGAAACTGGGCAATGAATGACTATTAAGGGAATTAGAGATAGCCCAAGATAATTTGACTGTGGACGCAACATCCACTTCTCTACACCACAAAGTCCTAATTAGTCAATCGACCTTCTAGAATCTATTAACACACTGGCTTTTTTTTCTGGAAACTTGAGTTCACAACATGTAGTACATCCACCGTGGATCATTGTCCAGTGAGAGGGGTGATGTGTCTACAAAATGTGGGTGAGCCAAAACTGTCAAGCAAACACTTGCCCGCTACCATGTAAATAGATGCTGTTCTGGACACCTGTATCTCATATGTGACTAATAGGTAGATGGATGGATGGATGGATGGATGGGTAGATAGATGATAGGTAGATAGATAGATGATAGGTAGATAGATAGATAGGTAGATAGATAGACAGATAGACAGACAGACAGATAATACATACATAGATTAATTTCATGTTTATCATTTAACTTTTTGAGATGACGTGTCTCTAGTTGGCCTTGAACTTCTGATCCTTTTGCCTCCACCTCCAAGACTGCTGGGATCACAGGTGAACATGACCATGTCTGGCTCATATAGACTCATTTAAAGAGACCTACATTGTGACTTAGAAAACAATGTAGCTTGGACTTCATTAAATGTTTCTTCCCTTTAGAAAAGAATTTACTATGGTTTTATTTTGTTTCTAGGTAGCCAACATTACTAGTGTGTTTTTAGGATTCAATTTCTAACTTTCTGGAAGGCTGATACTTCTATAAAATGAGGTGGCCCGGAGGATTCTCCTTGATCTCCACTTTCCCATCTTTCATTGAAAAGTTTTTGCACCCCAATAAGCCTCTCCGCCGACACAGCAATCCAAATCAGACCGAATTAGAACTAGCCCTGGTTTAATGGGTAAAGCTTTCCTGAGTGATTCTCTGGTCCCCCAGAGAGGAGATGGGGACCGAAAAACTACGTGTCTGTTTTCTGGGGGTGCAGTTTAAATGCCTTGTGAGAATGGTCTTGAGCATCTCTGGGAGAGGAACTGTGTTTGGCAGGACTTTCTGAGGGGCAGGGTCTGGGCAGAGAGGTGTGGCTTCCACCAGGGTATTCCAGACTCTTTGGGTATATGGATGCCAGGGTGCCAGGGGCTGAGGCAGAGGTGTGGCTTCCACCAGGGTATTCCAGACTCTTTGGGTATATGGATGCCAGGTGCCAGGGGCTGAGGCAGAGGTGTGGCTTCAACCAGGGTATTCCAGACTCTTTGGGTACATGGATGCCAGGGTGCCAGGGGCTGAGGCAGAGGTGTGGCTTCAACCAGGGTATTCCAGACTCTTTGGGTATACGGATGCCAGGGTGCCAGGGGCTGAGGCAGAGGTGTGGCTTCAACCAGGGTATTCCAGACTCTTTGGGTACACGGATGCCAGGATGCCAGGGTCTGGGCAGAGCTTCCACCAAAACAGTCATCGAATGGGTGGGCTGGCTGAACACGCTCAGTTCCTTCTGTTTCCCCAGCCTTTAGGATGGGCAGTGAGGCTCGCACAGCCAGCCTATGCCTCTTCAGAACCTGATCCTCATCTTGAAGCGTGTGCTCAGGGCAAGGGCTAGGATGGCTTCTGCTGGAAATCACTGGCTGGCTTTCCTTGACACCCGCATGTTCACGTCAACCCTCTAGGGACAGTGCCACACAATCATGGAGTCTCTGATAACTGGAATGCTGCTCATGGGTGCCCGTGAAAGGCATGGAGCCCGTAAAGGGAGCAAGCCTAGGAATCCGCCTTCCCAGAGCTGCAAATTTGAAAAAGGAGTTTCAGAGCAGAAACATCCAGGCCACCTCGGGAGGTGGAAGGGGACTTCTGGGCAGGATGTCGACGGTCACATGTAGGGAGTTGTTTGCGGTTGGATTCTGCTTGAGAGTGATCTCTGATGGTCTCATGAGACTGCTTGTGACAAATTGTATAACAAAAATGTTAAAAATAGTGTATTTATTCCCTGGAAAAGCTGTTCCCACAATGCAATAAGCTGGGAAAATTGCTGAAGTTTTTGGACACCAAGTGCTGATCCTGTGTCCTTAGGGCAAACATCACCCAGAGGCCTTTTCACCTTAGGTTTTTGTTTTCCTGACCTATCCAAGCTCCAACCAACCCTTAAAAAAGACAAAACAAAGCAAAACAACATGCCTAAGAAATTAATTATAACAAGTCAGAGACTTTTTTACAAAATTCTCTCCTACAGGTACCACATCCGATGTAATAGAAATAACGTGTCATTAATATGGATCACATGTGTAACTGGACTTTCCCAGTAACCATATCAGAAAAATAATCAAATGAGACCAATTATTTTTAATACTTGATAGCTACTATCAAAAAAAATCTTAGTTCAACATGAAATCAATGTGAAAATTGAAATATTTTATGTTCTTGCTTTGGTATCGAGGGTTCAAAATTCACTTGTTGGTCGAGTATGGTGGCACTTGTTATGAGAAGGCTGAGGCAGGAGGATACTTTGAGCCCAGGGGATTGAGACCCCCCTGAGCGACAAATAGAGACACTGTTTTTAAAAATCAAACTGTATGTTATCCTCTTAGAGCCAATCTCAATCAAACCAGCCCAGCTGCCTCATGCGGCTGCTATATTAGACATCATGACTGTATCAGAGTCATATTTGAATAAAATTGAGAAAGAAAATCTTCTACCCCAAAACCTGTAACGATCTGGGGCTGGAGATATGGTTCAGTGTTTTACAGGGCTTGCTGCGTGAGCATGGTGAGGCGTGACCTCTAGCGAGCCTGCAACCCCTGTGCTGTGGGGGAGGAAGACAGGAGACCAGCGGGGCCTGCTGGCTGCCAGCCTGGGTGAAAATACTCACTCTGGGTTCAAGGAAACACTCTGCCTCAAAAGAGTAAGGTGGAGGGAGAGTGGCAGCATGCCTGGTACCCTCTCCTCTGGTACCCTGGCCTCCGCACATGTACGTAGGCAGGGCCACCTGTCCGTCTACCTGCAGATATGAGGGGGCATTTTTAAATTAAAAAAAAATAAAAACGAGTGTAACCGGAGTCGCAGGACGTGAGGGACCTGAGGCTTGGGTGAGGAGGATTCGGGAGGTGAGGGGTAAGTCAGGGACAAGCCGCAAATTCCTTGTGTGGCTGTGGCTGAGGGCAACTGTGATGGAGCATGTTGGTAACCTGGTGGCTTCATAGATTTCCAGTGCACCATGTGTTGGGTGTACTCTTGGCTACAAGTAACACAAACCTGGATCACAGAAGCCTCTAGGTCTCCCTAGCTAGCTGTCACCAGCACAAAGATTAGTGTGTGTAGTCAGAAGTTTTCCTGTGTCCCACCCGGTCCAGCAGCCACTGGGACCCAAGTAAACACACAGAGGCTTATATTATTTACAAACTGTATGGTCTATGGGAGGCCTCTTGCTAGCTAGCTCTTATATTTTAAATTAACCCATTTCTTTAATCTATGTTTTGCCACATGTTCTGTGGATTACTGGTCTGCTGGCATGTTGTTCCTTGGGCTGGTGTCTCTCCAGGCTCTGCCTTTCTCTTTCCTGTCTCTCTCCTTTCCTGCCTGCCTCTAAGCTGCCTTTCATTTATTAACCAATGGGAACAACATATATTCACAGCATACGGAAAGACATCCCCCAGCAATTGTGGGTGTTTCCAAGGGGCACAGTTGAATGAGAGTGACATATAAGTTGGTAGAGTAAGTAAGGCGCATTGCCTTCCATAACATGGGTGGGCCTCATCTGGTCAGCTGAAGGCCTGGATAGAATACCTCTCCTGAGCAGTATGGTGCTCTTCAGCCAGCTGCAGACCACAGCTGCAAGTCCAGCTCCTTTCCAAGTCTTCAGTCCGATCCCCAGGTTTGGACCTGCCAGTATCCAGAAACACAGTGTCTTAAATTTCTTTCTAAATACATCCTAAATGCATAATTGGTGACTGTGCTTCTCTGAAGAGTCCTGTTACGATAACTTAAAGCAAGAAGGGTTTGCTCCATTGCGGGAGGTGTCTGGGAGTGTGTAAATGCTCTCGCAGAAGTCCCTGTGATGTTGTTTTCCCCATGTTTATTGCCACAGTTACAAAGTGGACTGCACATCTGCGTTCAGGACAGGAAATCCAACGACCTCCTGGCACGGTGCTGAGAAAACAGCCTTTGGAAACCTTCATCTTTATCTTCAGTTATCACTGGCTGTAAAAGCAGCAGGAAAATCCAGTGGTTTTTGTTGTCTCCAGCCTAAGTTGGAGAAAAAAAGTAATAAGGCAGAAGAAACTGAAAACCACTAGTGGCTTAATGAGCACATACACTAAACACTGTGAGTGAACTGGTAAATCCCTTTGGAAAGGAGCTGTGCTGGCTCCTTTTATTCATCTTGACACAAACTAGAGTTATCTGAAAGGAGAGAACCTCAATTGAGGAAACACCTCCATAAGATCTGACTGTGGGGCATGTTCTTAATAACTGATTGATGGGGGAGGACCCGGCCCATGGTGGGTGGAGCCACCCCTGGGATGGTGGTCTTTGGGTTCTATAAGAAAGCAGGCTGAGCAAGCCATGAGGAGCAAGCCAGTAAGCAGCACCCCTCCATGGCCTCCGCATCAGCTCCTGCCTCCGGGTTCCTGCTCTGTGTGAGTTCCTGCCCTCAGTAATTTTGATGATGAACTGTGATGTGGAACTGAGTGAAATAAACCCTTTCCTCTCCAGGGTGCATTTGGCCATGGTGTTCGGTCACAGCAGTAGTCACCCTAACTAAGACAGGAGAAGGAGCATAAATACCATAGGCCACAGCAATCGAGCTATAGGTGATGAACGCAGAAGCACTCCTTTCCTGACTGTAATTTGGAGTCAGACACACACCATCGACCTTCTCTGTCTAGAGCAGAATATCAAAAAGTTGCAAGACAGGCCTCACCACAGAAGGCTAGGCATTTATTTTTTTTGGTGTCTGTGTTGGAGTTGGGTAACATCCACACTGCTTAAAATACTCCAGGAATTCAGGTTGTTTTGAAGAGTGACACAGGGATCAAAGTCCACTAGAGAGTTTTAGAATTTGGGCAGAAGGCACAGGGCAAACATCTGCAGGTACTGCCTAGTGGAGCTGATGATGGCACCTGCCACTGATGCCCCTAGGAACGAGTGGGCAGAGCAGATGCCAAGCCCTCCCTGGACATGTCACATGGCATCACATGGCTGTCTTCTTGCATCTGCACACACATACCTACCTTCTGTCCTACCTTCTGTGACCACTGTCCTGCCAGGGTGTGGAGGCCTTCTCTGGCCCCAGCTCTGAGTGGCAGGCTGCCTCAGAGTGCAGCCCCTTGCCTGGATGCTTTGGTATGCTTTTAAGGAAGAGAAACTAGTTTATCTACTGACTGAAGTCCAAACTGCATTACCTGGCAGCTGGGCAGCTCCAGAATGTCTGCATTTGACACTTGGAGACGGCAACCTGTCTTAGTTAGAGTTTCTATTGCTGTGGAGAGGCACCATGGCCACGGCATTGGACTGGCTTACAGTTTCAGAGGTTCAGTCCATTATTATCATGGTGGGACATGGAGGCACGCAGGCAGACATGGTGCTGGAGAAGGAGCTGAGAGTTCTACATCTGGATCCACAGGCAGCAGAAGGAGACTGTGTGCCACACTGGGCATAGCTTGAGCGTATGTGAGACCACAAAGCCCACCCCCACAGTGACACACTTCCTCCAATAAGACCACACCTACTCCAACAAGGTAATAGTGCCACTCTCTGTGGGCCAAGCATTCAAACCCATGAGTCTACGGGGGCCGTACCTGTTAAACCACCACGGGCTGAGAGCTGTCTTATTTGCTCTGTGGTTTGCATCTTGCATATCAACAAAATTAGCAGCATTAAGAAAGAAACTAAAATTTAAAAACCCAAAGGTCTTCCAGTGGCCTGTGTTGGACAATCTGAAGAACAAAATGAGCAACAATACTAACATTTTAACTCATACACCAAAAGTTCATCAGTTCATATTAGTGCAAATAAGTAACTGAATGAAGAAATATATGGATGGATGTGGAAAACACTTAAGGTAGAATAGCTATACTAAAAATAATAAATATACAAATAATAAATATGGAAAGTGATGCTGGCAAGTTCCAGCAGAAATCACCGCAGAAGAAAGCACCCGGGGATGCTCAAATTAGCCGTAGGTGGACTGAAAGAGAGGAGGATATTTGTAGGCTCTTATGTGATTAATTAATAAGGGATGATTAATTAATAAGGGAGAAATAGCTCTGCTATGTAGTGCAACAGCTTGGTAGAACCCCTTCACCAAGGGATTAGAAGTGACTGTTGCTGGTGCTGAATAAACTGGATGTCTTGAGGTGATGCTGCCAGACACACGGACAACATCCCTGTCAAAATGCCAGCTAGATTAGAGGTTCTCAGCAGCCACACATGTCTTACCACACCAAAGAACGTGTAAAAATGATCTGTCTTGACCCTGGAGGAGCGCTGTTGGCCCAGGACAGATATGGTCACAGTAAACACAATGCTAGGCTTCGTAACTGTTGAGTGTCCAAGGTGCCAGAAATGCCAAAGTGGAAGAACCCTGACTTCAGATTAGCCAAGAAGAGACACCAGAGAAACCCAAACATGGGGGCAGGCTGTACAACAGTGGAGCAGTACTTCTCCAAAGCACGGCTTGGAGGAAAGACTCTGTGAAGAGGACAGTGACAGGCGCAGTGTGCGATGGGCTGGAACCATTGGTGGAGAAAAGGGCAGGCGGGACACTGTTCAGCGAGGTCTTTGGAGCGGATGTACAGTTGCTCTGTGTTACTTCCCTGACTTGGATCCTTATGCTGTGAATGTGATGTGGTGCTAACACTTTGGAAAGCCTGTGAGCTCCTCTCTCTCTCTCTCTCTCTCTCTCTCTCTCTCTCTCTCTCTCTCTCTCTCTCTGTGTGTGTGTGTGTGTGTGTGTGTGTGTGTGTGTGTGTGTACTCGCAGTTTGGTTGGTTGGTTTTTTGTACGTGTGTGGGTGCACTTGTGTGTATGTGACTGTGGAGACCTGAGGCTGATGTTAGAAATCATCCTTACTCATAAGACACTGTCTCCCAATCAAACTCAGAGCTCTCCAACATGGGTAGTCTTGCCAGCTAGCTCATGCCGGGAATCTCCTATTTCTGCCTTCCAAGGCTGGCAATTTCGGAATCACAGGCAGACTGCCCCAGCCACCTGGCATTTACATGAGCTCTGGGGATTGAAGTAGGGTCCTTATGATTGTTTGTTAAGCACTCTAGCCACCGAGAGCCCTCTGTGTTACTTTTCTAATTTTTAAAAATAATTTATTTAATTATTTATTATAAATTCATTTTCAGAATGCTAAACAAATGAAATTTCAAATGAAAATAATTTAAGATGTAAATATTTCTTTTTTTTTTTTTTTTTTTTGGTTTTTCGAGACAGGGTTTCTCTGTGTAGCTTTGCGCCTTTCCTGGAGCTCACTTGGTAGCCCAGGCTGGCCTCGAACTCACAGAGATCCGCCTGGCTCTGCCTCCCGAGTGCTGGGATTAAAGGTGTGCGCCACCACCGCCCGGCAAGATGTAAATATTTCAAAAATAGGAGGAAAGATATAAAGACACAAAGGTATTGAGACAATATAGTAAACTCTGAAGATAATCAAAGAAGATAAATTATTCAGTAATTTAAGAAAACTGAGACCAAAAAGAAAACATCACAACAAAACAGATTTGAAAGTAATGTTGAAAAGGCACAACACCTGTCCTGACAGTGTTGGCCTGGACTGGCTGACCAAGACAAATTCTAGGAAACTGCTTAACCAAGAAGAAGGAAGAGGAGGAGGAGGAAGAGGAAGAGGAGGAAGAGGAACTGGAGGAGGAAGAGGAGGAGGAAGAGGAAGAGGAGCTCCTTCAATGTACAGAAGGCAGGAGTGCTTGACTTTTAAGGAAATGATCAGATTCCTGTCCTCTGGTTCTCAGTGCTGTGCCACACCCAGATGGCTCTAGGGACAGAACTCACCAGGGCAGTGAAGGAATGAAGAGTAGACAGACACACAGACAGCACGGACACACGGACAAGCTAGGATCTGGTAGACAGGGCTCTCTGACAGAGAAACTGCAGCTCTGGAAAGCTCAGTTGTATTTACTGTTCACAATTGACCTCGCCCTGGGGATAGAGCTTTGCCGTTTTCTCATGGGTCCTCGTCACGGCTATGCCCACTTCAACAGCACACTTTAACTCAGGACTTCACTCGGGCGTTCTTCTGCTCCCCACAGTGCTGGCACGAGGGCCTCGTTATCTCTCTGGACTCTAAGGCCTTATGGAAGAACTCTCTGGAGTAATATGCCTGAGCTCCTCAAGGAACCATGTGAAGCGAGGATGCTGTGTCTGGCATCAACTCAAGTATGATGGTCACAGATCTCTGGAGGAGCACTGTTTCCATAAGCCTTTTCTGAGCCACCCAGAAAATGAGCTCCACACACCGAGACACCTCGATGGACACTGACTGACAGAACCACCACTGAGCACTAAGTATTCAGATCCTTAGAACTAAGACTGACAGTTGAGAGAAGGCCTGAGGCTGGGTCCTCTGACGTCATATTGCACAACCATTTGGAGCAGAAAACAGGAAAACGCTGAGTGTGGTGACTCAGTCCAGTGATCCTAGGATTCAAGAGGCTGAGGCAGGAGGATCAGGAGTTCAAGCCAAGGCAAGAATGTGTCTCAATAACTATAAATAAATAAACAAGTAAAGCAGAGCACTATCTCTTGTGTTTGTCTTCTCTTTGTGATGGTAGGAAATGACATCATCATCTTGGAAAGCAGTGGACAGAGTTGGAGACCATGCACATAGTCTGTGGTGTGTGAAGTCTCTCACCCTGTAATCAAGCAGAGGGTGAAGAAGTGTGGGTCTGCATGAAAGGATTCCAGGCAACCAATGAAGAGCAGTGAAGGACATGAGTGTCATCACCGGGCAGCTTAAGAATCAAAGATTTCTAAATGCATTCATTAAGTGAATGGAACCTGGGCCTGATCCTGTCTCTCTGGATTCAACTTTCAACTGGCAGGAAATACAGAGACCAGAGGAGCAGGCCAGGGTAGCACTTAGGAGGGGTGGGGTTGTGTTGGGGCATGGTAAGGCACATCTGGGAGGTGGTGAAGTCTTGCTTGGTGACCTTGGACGTTGGTTTTATAATGCAGTACTCTGTGCATTTGTTTTGGGTGGTTCTCTGCAGTAGCATTTTATTTTACTACAAAATTAAAAAGAAAAGATGGGGGGAGGGGGAGCAAAGCAATCAAAACGTTGAGTAAAATTTTCCATAACTGCTTGGTTTGGGAAGACAGTACTCACAAGGGTCATTTGCCATAACAAAGCTCACATCTCAGGAACTTCGGGTTAAGTTTCCTCCAATTTGTGGTAACCTCTCATGAGCAGTGAGCTTATTTTTAAACAGCAAGTAAACAACGCAGTGATAAACTTGGTCCTTTGGCCTCGCAGAAGTGGTGAGAAAACAGACTTATGTGATTTCTCTTGCAAAGATGTTGCTTAACAGCCTGTATCAGGGCAATAAATGCCTATGAATCAGTTAGGCAGGCTGACAAGAAAGATGATTGTGTTGTTTGTACTGTCTGCTAATTCCTATCCCCCAGGTATACATGTTGAAGCTAGCACCGTCAATACTTGAAGACACTGCCTTGAGTAGTGAAGACTCCTAACAAAGGCTTGCTTTTAAAACTTGGGGTGAATATATTAGATGGAGAGCACACTGCTCTCCACCGCAAGTGTGTGAGCAGCCGAAACCAGACTACAGGTCCACACGATGTTCCGGAGTGCAGAGTACTGAGGTCTTCATCAAGAATGTCCTCTAGTTTGTTTTCTGTGTACAATATCCTGCAATATTGTGGCTTTGAACAAACGGATGGCTAACACGCTTTTGTCTACAGCCCACACTCCCGATACGCACTGTAAGGGCTTTACCGAAAGCTCCTCAAGCTTGGCGAATGGGCATTTCAAATGTCTGTCCCAGACCAAATTCCTGATTCCCACCTCCACAAATGTTCTCCACCCACAGCTTTCCCATCTCAGTGAATGGCTCCTTGTTCCTTCCTGTTGCTTTGGTTCTGTCTGGGGATCTTCCTTGATGGTTCCTCTTGTCTTGGGCCACTGTGGCCACCCTGGCCAGCGTGAGGATATTCTCAGGGGACACTCATGTCCCCCCTTCTACTGCCAGACTGCTGGAACAAGGGTCCCCAATGAGTTGGAATTTGCCCCAGGAATCTCACGCTGGGAAAAGAAAAAAGCCAGATGCCACCTACAGAAAAGTCTCCTGGAAAGAGAGTTCACGAGGTATTAAGATCACCCAGACCACCTTGTGGAGAAACCGGAGCCCACCACTGGGCCAGGCCACAAACTGACTGGGACTCCTTAACTATGCACAATGCTGGCCCTCTACTTAAACCTAAATCCCACATCAGGACCCGAAGATGTGGGGTGGGGGGCAGAGGGTCTCTTCGTCCCTCTTTCCAATGTGGCCGCATTAGAGAGCTCTCCTTTCCCTAGTTTTCACTATTAATGTGGCTCTTTTAATCACCTTATTAAGAAGGAGTGGCCAGCTCTGGTTGGCTGTGAGTGTCCGAACAGAGGCTCTGACCCAATCATTCCAGTGACATCACTTCCAATCTGCAAGCAAATCCATTTGATTCTACTTTCAAAATACACTCAGCAATATGTCTTGCTTACAAAATACACTGTAATTACATTATTTCCTTCCTTCCTTCCTTTTCACCCTTTCAATCCCTGCTCTGTCTCTCCCGCTCCCTTTCAGAGTCATAGCCTATTATTTAATTATCGTTGGTACATGTATATGTTAGTGGATGCATAAATGCAACCTGCTGAGCCATTTTAGAATACTTTGAAAACTTAGAGAAGAAATAGTCCTAGATGCATATGACTGCCCAAAATTTAAATCAAGGCTGACACATGTGACCCCCCCCCAAAAAAAAAAAGTTAAATCAAGGCTATACAAACAGCTTAAGTTTGTTACAAGCAAAAAGATTGAAGCATACATTTTAAAACTTCGTTACAAAAAATTTTCTTTACTAGATTAGCCAGACTCACCGCCAAATTCTACTGACCTTTTAAGGAAGAGCTCTCCTCACTGTTCCACACAATGGCAGGAAAGGTACTCTATGGAATTCCTCCTACAAGGCCACTGTCGCCTGATGCCAAACTGAATGAACACACAATTAAAAAGGAAGAATACAAATCTGTTTCTCTGAACATAAACACAAAAATTCTTGCAAATTGTATTCAAGAACACATTAAGAAGATGATACAACATAATCCAGGGTGGTTTCGTTCCAGGGATGCAAGGTTGGTTCAACATTTGTAAATTCACATATGTAGTTAACACATAAATAGAGTTAAGGACAGAAATCACATGATTGAATATATGTAGAAAAGGCTTGTGATAAAGTTCAGGGTCTCAGCTACATCACTCTTGACCATATCAGTACAGGAACCTGAGCTAAAGCACTTCTGAGATACTAATATCCACATTTGTTACTGCGCCACTCAAAGTCACTGAGAAACTGAACCAGCCTAGATATTTGTCCACGGATAAACAAACTATTAAAAATGTGCTGCATATGCATAATGGAATTTTTATTCAGCCACAAAGAAAAATAAAATCATGGTATTTTGCAAAATAATACATATAAGTAGAGATTGTTATGTTAAACAAAATAAACCAGGCTTGGAAAGACAAATAGTATGTTTCCACTCATATTCAAACTCTAGATTTAAGAGTTTGTGATTGTGTATGTGTGACTGTGTGTGTGCATGAGTGTGCAGGTAAAGAAAGTGGAAAGAGACTATGAAAACATGAAGAGTAAAGGGAAGAAAGAGAGAGAAGGAGAGAGAGAGAGAAAGAGAGAGAGAGGGAGAAGAAGAGAAGAGAAGAGAAGAGAAGAGAAGAGAAGAGAAGAGAAGAGAAGAGAAGAGAAGAGAAGAGAAGAGAAGAGAAGAGAAGAGAAGAAAGGCCAGGTGGAGGTGGTGGTGGTGGTTGTGGTGGTGGTGGTGGTGGTGGTGCATGCCTTTAATCCCAGCACTCTGGAGGCAAGGACCAGCTTGATCTACAGAGTGAGTTCAAGGATAGCCTAGTCTACACAGAGAAACCCTGTCTCTGAAAAATCTAAAGAAGGAGGGAAGGAAGAAAAGAAAGAGAAAAGGTGTAGAGGCACGTGCCTGTAATCCCAGAGCCGAAGAGGCTAAAGCAGAAAGGGAGCCAGTGC
Source organism: Peromyscus maniculatus bairdii (assembly GCF_049852395.1). Taxonomy (NCBI): domain Eukaryota; kingdom Metazoa; phylum Chordata; class Mammalia; order Rodentia; family Cricetidae; genus Peromyscus; species Peromyscus maniculatus. Next base: position 64,596,226 of record NC_134864.1, on the reverse strand, counting down.
AACCCATGTCTACATGTTGTGTGCTAGGACCTTGTCTTTGCAAAGAATTAAAACACGGAGGCTGGATAGAGGTGTAGCATGAATCTTAAAAGGTCTTATTAATTAAAACAAACCCAGAGCCAGGTATTGGGGTGAATACTGGAAGATCAGAGAGACAGACACAAGCCACAGCTGACCTCACCTCGACAACTCCTCAGCTGATCCTGTTTCCTCAGACTGGAAGCCTCTGAGTCCTCATCTGAATGAATCTCAGCTGAACTGCTGCTAGAAGCCTAAAAGCTTAACCAGCCTCTAGTTCCTGGTCCTCACGCCTTATATACCTTTCTGCTTTCTCCCATCACTTTCTGGGATTAAAGGTGTGTGTCACCATGCCTGGCTGTTTCCAGTGTGGCTTTAAACTCGGAGATCTGGATGGATCTCTGCCTCCAGAAGACTAGGATTAAAGGTGTGTGTGCCACCATTTTCTGGCCTCTATGTCTGTCTAGTGGCTGTTCTGTTCTCTGACCCCAGATAAGTTTATTAAGTATATAATATTTTGGGGAACACAATATCACCACATAGAGGGCTTGGTGGCTAAGAGCACTTGTTCTTGCCAAGAACCCAGGTTTGGTTCCATCAGTCATGTGGTGGCATCTGTAACTCCAGTTCCAGGAGATACAGCGCCCTCTTCTGACCTCCACAGGCACTAGGCACTCACATGGTGCACACACAAACAGGCAGGCAAAACACCCATACACATAAAATAAAAGAAGCAAATCTAAAAGAAAAAGAAGAAGTTGAAACACACCTTCCTTCCCATTGCTGCCACTGTGCTGCCCCCGACACCTTCTCTTGAATTAATTTCTATCTGACACTCACCACCCCTAAGGTACAATCACTAATAACTAAGACCTTATTATCTTCCCACGTCCAGGATTGTCTTAGGGTAAGAATTTCTGTGTGTTTTGTTCATTACTTTCTTCCAAGTGCATGAACAATACCTAATAGTTGGGAGGTGTTTATTAGATGTTTATTCAAAGAAGACCAAATAAAATTGAGTCATCCCATGCCAGGCAGGTCTAAACTTGACCCGAGAGGCAAATTCAATAACGGAGTTGATTTCTCCTGATTAGGGGCGGGCCAATAAGATGTCTCCCAGCTCACACTGTAAGATGAATCTGTATCTTTTTGTCTTAGAAATGGACAATTGCAATGACACCTTCACTCTATAACCAAGCTCTCTATGGATATGGTTAATTACATGTCAGAGACTGCAAAGGAAATGGGCCCTGGCACTTAATGAAGACCATTCTGAACTGTATTGGCTACTGTGCTGGCCAGTTTTATGTCAACTTGACACAAGCTAGAGTTATCTGAAAGGAGGGAACCTCAACTGAGAAAACGCCTCCATAAGATTGGGCTGTAGCAAGCCTGTAGAGTATTTTCCCAATTAATGATTGATATGGGAGGGCCCAGCCCATTGTGGGTGGTGCCATCCTTGGGCTGGTGGTCCTGTGTAGCATGAATCTTAAAAGTTCTTTGCTGTGGATATTGCTCTCTATATAAATAAAACACTGATGGCCAGTGACCAGGCAGGAAGTAGGTTGCCAGGCAGGAAGTAGGTGGGAAAAGGAGAGAGGAGAATTCTGGGAAGCAGAAGGCTGAGGAGAGACACTGCAGCCACCGCCAGGACAAGCAGCATGTAGAGACTCTGGTAAGCCACCAGCCACATGGCAAGGTATAGATTTATAAAAAATGGGTTAATTTAAGATAAAAGAACAGTTAGCAAGAAGCCTGCCACGGCCATACAGTTTATAAGTGATATAAGCGTCTGAGTGATTATTTTATATGTAGACTGTGGGACTGCGGGGCTTGGGGAACCTGGAGAGAAGCCCTCCAGCAACAGTTCTTATTAATAAAATCAAACCCAAGGCCGGTTATTGGGGTGAATACTGGAAGGTCAGAGAGACAGAACAAGCCACAGCTATCTCACCTCACCAGTTCCTCAGCTGGTCCTGTTTCCTCAGACTGGAAGCCTCTGAGTCCTTATCCAGAATGAATCTCAGCTGAACTGTGTTGCTCCAAAGCCTGAAAGCTTAACCAGCCAAATGCTTAACCAGCCAAATGCTTCTAGTTTCTGGTCCTCACGCCTTATATATCTTTCTGCTTTCTACCACCACTCCCTGGGATTAAAGGCTGGCTTTCTGGGATTAAAGGTGTGTGTCACCATGCTTGGCTATTTCCAATGTGGCCTTGAACTCACAGAGATCCAGAGGGATTTCTATCTCTGGAATGCTAGGATTAAAGGTGTGAGTGCCACTATTTTCTAGCCTTTGTATTTAGTGGCTGTCTGTTCTCTGATCCCAGATAAATTTATTAGAGTATACAATATTTTGGGGAACACAATACCACCACAGTCCTGGGTTCTATAGAAAAGCAGGTTGAACAAGTCATGAGGAGCAAGCCAGTAAGCAGTACCCCTCCATGGCCTCTGCATCAGCCCCTGCCTCTAGGTTCCTGCCCTGTTTGAGTTCCTGTCCTGACTTCCTTCAGTGATAGACTACAATGTGGAAGTATAAGCCAAATAAGCCCCTTTCTCTCCATCTTGCTTGTGGTCATGGTGTTTCATCGCAGCAGTAGAAATCCTAACTAGGACAGATTTGTATCAGCTAGGCCTCAGCCCCCTCATTTGGAAGGATAATGGCTGTTATCCATTATTGGGAATTAGGTAGAAATTGAGAGTGACGGGGAACCCTAGATAATGGAAACTCAAACAAGATGGCTCCTTTGTCTCTCACCTGTGAGTGTGATGATACAGAGCAGGTTTAACACTCTGCGTTTGCTTCTTGTGATTCCGTTCTTGGTTCCGGGGTCACCTGGTCATGTGACATAGCTGTCCATAGTCCTAGCTGACTGTCCAGATTGAAGGAAGGAGAAGCAGAGGTCAACAGCCTCAGAGCTTCCCAGGAAACGTTTCTCGACGAGATGGGAAATGTGATGTTTATTTACAGTGCTGTCGGCCCGGCTGAAAATGTCATTACCATGAACAAAAGGAGAAGATTAAACAGTTGAGGCTAAGTCTTAGCTTCCACTGTAACTGATTATAGAGTAAATCTAGACATACGTCATGATGTCTAGAAATTGTTGGGACGACCTTCTCTCCTTGATGCAGTAAACCATCTCTTGGTCATTCTCTTTGAAGGAAACAAATGTCCTTGCCTTCCACCTCACACGTTTCTGCTGCTGGTCTCATCTCCTCCAGCACTGACCACGTAGAGACCACGTCACTAAACAGACCATCACACATGGAGCTCATGCACTGGTGGCCATCCTTGGGTGGATGTGTCATCAGGATTGGGGGTTTCTTTCTTTTTTTTTTTTTTTTTTTTGGTTTTTTTTTTTTTTTCGAGACAGGGTTTCTCTGTGTAGCTTTGCACCGTCCCTGGAGCTCACTTGGTAGCCGAGGCTGGCCTCGAACTCACAGAGATCCGCCTGCCTCTGCCTCCCAAGTGCTGGGATTAAAGGCGTGCACCACCACGCCCGGCAGGATTGGGGGTTTCTAGCACCCAAACCATCTTGGCAGCTTGTTTTCAAGGGGTGTCCCTTAGATCCTCTGGGTCCTAGGGATGCTCTGAGGCAAATGAACAACATTTTGTCTGTATCTGTCCTTGTGTCTGCAGCTCTTTTCTCAGCCCTGTGTGGGAAATAATGCTCGTGATATCACTAACACTGCCTAAAATTCAAGGTTTTTATTTTAAGCCAAGAAGGTCTTTTTTCAAATAAAATCTTATGACACATTTCACACACACACACACACACACACACACACAGTGTGTGGTCGGGTGTGTTCAGGATGGGGCTGTTTGCAAATGAGTGGCTAGAGCATTTCTTAACTTGCTGAGTCAGCTAGGGGAGGGCGAGTGTTGTGGGTTAGGACAGGGACTGGAAGGCACTGCAGTAACTCAGCTGTAGGCTGAGGTCTGGTTGCCTAGCAACTCCGCCCCAACCAGGACAGGTTCTGCCGAAGCTGTTCCAAGAAAGAATCCACGGCTCAAAGAAACACAGCTAATGATTAAACATCAGGAAACCAATCCACAGAATTATAAATAAAACAATCCAATAATGTGCCACGGGGCCAATGCTGGGAGCCCTAAGGGCAGGGTGGGCAGAATAGCCAGGGACCATGAGCTCAGTGGGCAGTCTGATTTTCCAGCATCCCCTGCCCTGGTCCTGTAGACCCCGGCCTTCCACGCTATGCCCAGTCCTTCTCTTAGTTTCCGTTTTTAACACTCTCTCTGCACTTTGCCAAAAGTCCTGTTTTTACTCTGTTTACACCTCCACGAGCCTCCTTCTTGTTCATTATGAATCGATGAAAGTACCCTGGGCTGGGGATTTAGCTCAGCTGGTCGGAAGCCTGCTGAGTAGGCAGAAACTCGTGCGTTCCATCCCTAGTGCGTCATAAGCTGGGTGCGGTCACCTAGGCCTAGAATCCCAGCACTTAGGATCAGAATTTCAAAGTGGTCCTCAGCTACATCATCAATTTGAGGCCTAGACCCCAACAACAACAACAAAACCCAATGAAACTAATGTTGACTTGCTAATGTGGAGATGGTTTTCATTGCTCCAGGTGAGGGCAGTGCTATAGGCAGCCAGTGGGTGGAAAGCATCGATATTCTCTCCACATAGGAATCCTCACTGCATGTAGATCAGCCTCTCACAGCAAAAAAAAAAAAAAAAAAAAATGTATCTGGCCCTAGATGTGAACAGTGCCAACCTGGTCTAACATGTATATTATAAACAAAGACAGCAAGCTACACATGAAAATGGTCTATGGCTCAGTGCTTACCTGGTAAAGTTCTTTGATATTATTTTGTGTGGGGTGGGGTGGGGTGGGTGGCCAAAAAAAAAAAAAAGTCTAAAAAGGCTCCTTCTGGAGGCCCTCGTGAAGAGGGCTGAGATGAACTGGCCTCGTGTTAGAACCCTTTGAGGGTGACGAGTGAGCTGGTTGTGCTGAGACCTGACGGGGTGCACAGGAAAAGCTGCTTCTTGGCTATCAGGTCCCGATTTCCACAGGTGAGGCCAGGAAGGCCAACCCTCCAGCTCCCTGGCCCCTGTTTGAGACACGGCTATATTCCTTCAGGGCCCCGACAAGTCCACAATGTTTGGGGCCAGTCCTGTAATGACACTCAGTGACTCAGCAGAATTAATGTACCTCTCACTGATGGGCTTTACAGTTTCCCCAAAGACCCTAATTTATTTGGTAGTTAGACACTGGCACCTCAGAAACAGGCAGCCTTCTGGGAGCATCCCCTTTGGACTACAGAGGAAACCCCCCTCTCTCGATTCAACGTGTTCCTTTTGACTTGCTTGTGTGTCTCTATGAAAAGGCCTTAAAGTCATAGCTCTTGTCTGAAGGTCGGGAGGAAGCATATCTTGCTGACATATTTTATTCTGCCCCAGGTACTGGAAACATCATGTTATAAGAGGGCTGATACCACAATACAACCCCAGACTCTAGACCCCTGTGTCCTCTGACCACATTGTCGTCCTTACCCCATAGGAATCCTTTAGGATGCTAAGCTTTTGTTAAGAGACCACGGTAGATGATAGAATGCGTAACATTTGGCAGGCTTTGGCTTAATATTTCTTGACAGCTGGTTGGTTTTTACAGGCCTCTCCTACTCCACGTGCGGGAACCATCTCAGGGAATAGTCTACTCCAGGGGAAGAGGCTGTAGGACTCTGCAGGGGTAGAGCCACAGATACACTTGGCCTGTCACAGCGGCGACACGTCAAAACTCCCAAATCAGAAAACATGTTTTCAGGGTCTGGGACACCACAGTCCGGGGCCTCGCTGATCAGCACCAACGGAGGGCCATCTGGGAAAGCAGCCTCCCAGACACACACAGCTGAAGAGTGTGCTGGGCAGAGGGGCCCTTTGCTTCCTGTGGCTCTGGGCTGCTCCCCTGCGGCTTCCTGTCACAGATGTTCTGAAGGATCCAGTAACGCCCTTCGCTCCTTCTTCGTTTTCCCTCCTCCCAGTTTCCACCATCTTTTAAAGAGAAGAGTAAGTGGAGAGAGGCCTCATTACAATTGTTGCCAAAATGATACTTGACCATGGAATTACTTTCCGAATGAATTCTCAGGTCTCAAAGTTTTATTAAGTAACTATAGTTGTATAATAATAATAAAAAAAATTAAATGAGGCAGAGAGTGGGGATGAGAGAAAGCCTTTTTTATAGCCAAAGTAGAAGTCTTATCGGGGTTTAGTTCCAAAAATAGAACTGCTAGATGCAGCTGTGTGGCTATGGCCGAGCCCCCAGGCACGAGGCCCGCAAACCAGTGGGCTTCTCAGCACGCTCTACGCTCGTGTTAAACCTGCGATGGTGTCTGATAGGAGAAGTTATTTAGCCCTTTTTTGGCTCCTTTGAGAGCAATTTAATAGAGTTCACGTTTTTTAATTTTAGTGTCACAGATCCCGGTAGCTGTGTATAGCCCAGGGGGCCTGCATCCTCTCTGTCGGATGACGTCAGGGCCTAGTGCATCCTCTCTGTCGGATGACGTCAGGGCCTAGTGCATCCTCTCTGTCGGATGACGTCAGGGTCTAGCAAGTCACCTGCAATGGGGGAGAGCATGGGTGAGGCTTGTGGACTCCGCTCTCCTCGCTTCCAAAGGCAGTGCAACCAAGGGCAAGTTCATGTCTTCCGATGTTAGCATGAACTGCATATGTTAAAAGAATGTACTCTGACCCCGAAGCTCAAAGCTGTCGATATGATGCCTTCGATGTTGGCATGTCTTACCAGTTTTAAAACCGTTCTGTCATGTATGTTATCCCATTTGATTTTCTCAACGATACATCCTCCAGGCCTGCCAAGCATGATATGGTAGATATGGCTTTTGTACAAGTTCAGTGATGAGTAAATAGAACTTGTGTATAATTTACACTAATTTCTGACTGCAGGTTGGCGAAAGGAGCTAATTCTCAGAACTCCACTAGAGAAAGGTTTTCAGCAGGCCCTCTTCTAGGTGGTAGGGCCATGCAGCACCCCCTGAATGGGAACGCTACACAAAACCTACTCCTCTGTGACAAGACTTGGAGCATAAAGCGTTCACCCACCTCTAATCCCTTGCCTGACAACATCAATCCATTGCATGCAGTCATCACAGCAACCTGGATGTCTGCTCATCCTGGCAAAGCAGGTAGGAAGATTTTCAAAGACGTTCCAAGAGTTCAGGTCCAGGGCAGGGTACACATTCTGGTTGTCCACAAACATGGCCATGGTGCTGCTTGTCATCCTTGCTTGCTGACCTGGAGGGTTTCTGCTATTTTCATACCACAGTTCGATCATGCAGACGCTTGCGTAGAGCGTGTGGCTCCTTCCACAGGCACACTAGGCAGCCATTTTTCTTCTGACCCTCAGCAAAGAACTACTTTGGGGGGGGTCTCAGTTTCGACTCCCCACCCCACTTCCACCCTCCTTGGCTTCCTCTTTCTGCAGGGAACCTGCCTTTGGGGCCCCTCTGGGTCAGCCCTGCTACAAACCTGCTTTAACTCTTGACAACAGAGCTGACCTCTTCCTTCAACAGAGAGAAGAAAAGGAGACTACAAAGAAGAGAAAGTTATCCACTCACACATTTCCTATATATTCACAAATTTGTTTTTGAGGTAGGGTCTCGAGTATCAGAGAGCTGACCTTGAACTCACTCTGACGACCCTGAACTTCTGGAACCCCTGCCTCTGGCTCTCATGGGCTAGGATCACAGGCATGTAGCACTGTGCCTGGCTTCTATGGGGTTGGTGATGCTTGAGCGCTTGGATGCCTGGGGCCTCATGCACGCCAAGCGAGCACTTTAGCACCAGAGTTGCTGTGAAGCTAGAGCCAAGACAAACTTGTGGGTGGGATGAATCTCTGTCTTTTTTACATTATCACATGCTAAAAAGAACTAAGCATTTAAATAACTAGGGGAAAGGGACAGGCCAAGCCTGCCTATACTTGAATCCTTTACCAGATCAATGCGATGAGGAATAAGAATGAAGTGGTTCATTTTTAATTCTTATTGTATTAAGTTAAGGGGATTTTCTTGGGAACAATGGAACTGAGTGCATCTGTGATTCCTATTGGGTTGTGAGGCGGTCATGGGGACACTCCAGGAAGGGCCAAAGGCCAGGCCAGAAAGCTCACCTGGATACACACACCTAGCTACTTCCCTGTGCTTTTCCATTTCGAGGAGCATATTGAATGCCTGACATCCCCCAAATAACTCTTGTGTGTTTTCCCTTTTAGTTTTTGGAGACCAGGATGTGCTTTGAAATACATGGGAAGGTTTTGCTCTTGGATTAGGGGAGGGACAGTGTTAGTGGGAGGGAACAGGGGGATGCCCTCTCCAAGGAAGAAGAGCTGTCAGCAGTGAGATCTGAAAGCCAAGTGGGACAGACTTCCTGTAAGAGGTTGAGGGAGGAGGATGAGAGGAGTCACACCCAGGGCCTGCAGGTGAGGGGATATGATGGTTGGCTTGGGTTGTTACCTTGACTGGATGAAGGGATATTAAGGATTGGTGAAATGCGCCTGTGTGCCTGTGGGATCATTTCCAGAGGTGACTGACATGTGGGACCTGCCCTAAATGTGGGTGGCCCCTTCCAATGGGCTGGCAACCAGATGGGGAAGAGCTGGAGGGAGGCAGCCTGCTTCTGCTTGCAAGCCCCTTCTGGTGAGTGCGCCACTGGCCATGGACCTTTTAATGTGGATTTAGCTCCCTAGGGACTGCCCTTACCTTCCCCTTAGACAGCTGCCTGGTTCTCTGCCAGGAGGCGGCCAGTGTTGGATTCCCCACCCCTAGTACGTAACTGAATACAATAAATTTACAAATACAGTACTGCTGTGGGATGTTAATGTATGTCCTGTGGGAGCCCTTCTTGGGTTCCTTGTGGCGTTACCCAGCAGGTTTGCATAGAGGATGATTAGGACCATGGGCCTGAGTGCAGGTGTCTGAGATGGTCTGCACTTGGCTGTATTGGGGGATGTTCTGTATGTCAGGTTGCTCTGATTGGTCAATAAATAAAACCTGATTGGTCGTGGCTAGGCAGGAAGTATAGGCGGGACTAACAGAGAGGAGAAATAAAAGAACAGGAAGGCAGAAGGAGATGCTGCCAGCCACTGCCAGGACAAGCAGCATGTGAAGATGCTGGTAAGCCACGAGCCGCGTGGCAAGGTATAGATTTGTAGAAATGCGTTACTTTAAGATATAAGAACAGTTAACAAGAAGCCTGCCACGGCCATACAGTTTGTAAGCAATATAAGTCTCTGTGTTTGCTTGGTTGGGTCTGAGCGGCTGTGGGACTGGCGGGTGACAGAGATTTGTCCTGACTGTGGGCAAGGCAGGAAAACTAAAGCTACACAGTACAATACAATACAATAGATTTACAAATGTGTGTAAACATTTTATCTGATCCTCTAGAGAACCCTAATACCACATGCCTTGTTGATAGAATGGAGCATATTTTGTCTTCTGGAGTACAGAGTACAGGGTAGGGCTTCAGAGAGGGGACAAAGGACCAGAACATTAAGGTGAAGAATGGCGCTCAGGTAGCATTGACTATCTGCGACAGCAAATGAATAACCGTGGCTGAAACCAAGTGGGCATTGGGTTTTCTCATGTCGTATCGAGAGCTGGGTAGTAAGTGCTGCCATTGGTTGTGTGGCTCAATGTCAGCAAAGCCAGGTCTCAGTAAGTCTCCTAGACTTTCTTCAGGGCTCTAAGGAGAGCTTCCAGTTTCCTGAAAAGGTAACAAGAGCACACGGTTCTGACCTCCTTTTAGGGAGTTTCCCTGTAAGCCCAGCACTTAACTCACATCTCAGCATTCAGAACGCCATCACAGTGGAAACACTTCTCTTCCAGGCATCCTGCCTCCTTCCCCAAAAGATATCTAGGGATTCACTTTGCCTAGATTAATTTGGTACACAGGTCCACTTTTCTGGACCAATTGTTGTGTCTGTCACAAGCCAGGCTCTTGTTACTCTTGAACTACAGCCCGAATTTCTGATGTAATTTCACGCTCCCAGGCCCTGACGGAGAAACTTCAAAGTCTTTCCATTACCCACAGGCTGGCTTTCGGGCCTTGTCCCCAGTGTGCCTGCAATTAAACTCAACAAAGGCCCGTTAACCACCTACCTCAGAGAGCAGCTTAACCGACTGCTTTCCTCCTGCCCTCTGTTCCAGACACGTGGACTAGTGAGCTCTGTGGACAGACACAGTCGGTTTCTTCCCCGGGCTTGCTCGTCACTTCCCCCCATTTCCGTTCCCTTGTCCGCTTCCGATTCCCCTCATGGATCCATTGATCCTGTGCCTCTTGTGTTCTTGATCCTCATGTGCCCTCAAGACCCTGCTCCAGCACTCATTTTCAGAGACGTGGCTGCACTCTAACCAAAGCAAGTGTTTGTGTGTGCCTGTGAGTGTGTGTGTGTGTGTGTCTCTGTGTGTGTGTGTGTCTCTGTGTGTATGCTTTTGTGTGTGTCTGTGTGTGTATGTCTGTCTGTGTGTGTGTGTGTTTGTCTCTGTGTGTGTCTGTGTGTGTATGTCTGTGTGTGTGTGTGTGCTTTTGTGTGTGTCTGTCTCTGTGTGTGTGTGTGTGTGTGTGTGTGTGTGTGTGTGTGTTCATGTCACAGTGGGTATGTGGAAGTCAGAGGATAACCTGCAGAAATCAGTTGTTTTCTTCCATGTGGGTTCTGGGAATTGAACTCAGGTTGTCAGCGTTGGTGGCACACACCTTCACTCCTGAGCTGTCTCACTGGCCCTCCCCATTTGAAGTCTTGATACTCAGTGATCAACAGCTTTGGGATAGCAATTAGAAACGCACTACCTTACTGAGATATGGTTTTGATGCTGAGCTCTTGTTTTAAGTTTCCAAATAATCATCTTACCTCATTTTTATATCTTCCAACAAACAACAACAACAACAAAAACCACAAAATAAAACCCAACAGCAACTCTCAGATGCTTAATGTGGAAGAAAGGAACCAATTAAGGAAAAAGGGAAAAGAACACCAATGAGCAAACACAAGATTATAACTTTACAGGTTTAAGAAGGTTTAGTTGTAGCCGGGCGTTGGTGGCGCACGCCTTTAATCCCAGCACTCGGGAGGCAGAGCCAGGCGGATCTCTGTGAGTTCAAGGCCAGCCTGGGCTACCAAGTGAGTTCCAGGAAAGGCGCAAAGCTACACAGAGAAACCCTGTCTCGAAAAAACCAAAAAAAAAAAAAAAAAAAAAAAAAAAGAAGGTTTAGTTGTGAGGCTCAGATTGCCTAGGAAAATACAGAACTCTAGAGAGCTAATTTTGAATATATCAAAAATTCAAGTTAGAGTTCTGTGGTACAGATGAGTCCATCTTTATGGTCTTATTCTCGAAATCTATGGAATAGGCCTTTTTAGTAAATGGGGAGGATGGTTGAAGCTTTGGTTTTTGTGATGTGGGAGACAATGATTAAACAAAGACTGGCCTGTGAGGTTTGCTTTCGAGAGGCGGCATCAGCAGAGGAATGAGAATCCTTTCCCGGGCCTGGCAGCATTGGAAAATATATGGACTTTCCTGCAGGCACAGAAAAGGCCTGTCAGGAGTCATGCCTGGAAAATGCGTTCAAAGCGAAGAATATTTAGCTTTCTTACTTCAAATAATTTGGTAAAACAAGGCTATCCCACAGGCTAGAAATTCACGTCAAATTCCTTCACGATGGGAACTAATATCGGCATCTGTATCTGCTGGTGGAATTAGGTCAAGACGCACCTCGAGGCTTTTCTTAGTCTCTTGTCTCTGGAGATCAGATTGAAGCCCAGGCCGCCTGTGCCCTGTTAACAGCATAAAGTGGGGCCAGCAGCAAGAGGCATCTACCTTCCCAGCATCCTCGGTCAGCTCGCCGCTGCCTTCTGTCTGCCTCCCTGTTTCTCTCCTACCTCTGCCTAGCGCCCCTGGAAACCCCACCCCAATGCTCAACTAAGGTCCGGCATGCTTTTCTCTTTAGTGCTTACTTTCTGCCAATGTAAGCTGAAACCCCAGCTAGCTCTGGTCCTAGGCCTCCTGTGCCCATTAAACGCACTCCTGGCTGTCACATTTGTTATTGAAATGCTCCATTGCTGTGGATATCACTCTATGTAAATAAAACACTGATGGCCAATGACCAGGCAGGAGGTAGGTGGGACAAGGAGAGAGGAGAATTCTGGGAAGCGGAAGGCTGAAGGAGAGAGACTGCAGCCACCGCGAGGAAAAGAGCATGTAGAGACGCCGGTAAGCCACTAGCCACGTGGCAAGCTATAGATTTATAAAAATGGGTTAATTTAAGATAAAAGAACAGTTAGCAAGAAGCCTGCCACGGCCATACAGTTTATAAGTGATATAAGCGTCTGAGTGATTATTTTATAAGTGGATTGTGGGACTGCGGGGCTTGGGGAACCTGGAGAGAAGCCCTCCAGCAACAAATGGCGCCCAACGGCTCGAGTTTCCACCTTAAACCTGAGAATATTTAATAACCAATTCTAAACAGAGCCAAAACCAGGTCCCTGCTTCTTGTCTCATATGAGCAGCTAGACGCCGCAAAACGCAGGTTTGAACACTGGCGGGTTCCTGGCGGGTGCGTTTGACCGGCAGTATGGCGGAAATGAGGCATCTGCCCGCGGCAAATTAAGCTGTGTGGTAGATTTAGTCTTTACTAGTATTTAAAAAAAAAAAAAAAAGAGGTTTCTGGGCTACATGCTGCTTTGATAAAAGCTTAGACCCACTATTTCTGAGACTTGATGACTCCCAGAGCTGGCGGAAAACGTACCACTGCCATGTTGGGAAGCTGAAGTGGGCGGAGCCAGCAGCCACAGCGCCGTTTCAGGCTTACAATGGTACAGTTTAAAGCAATAGGCTCAAGGCTCAAGGTAATATAAAACATAAGCCACATAAAGATGGCTACCACACAGAGAATCTGGATTATGTTCTCTTTGATATTCATAACTAAAGAAAAACATTTGATTACAAAACCTGTTGAGTTATGCCAAAATGTATATTTTAAAGGTACCTTGACTTCAAAATTTGGATATAAGGATATGTTACTTTGGAAAAGAGGTTCTGCTTTTGTTTCCACAGAAAGCCAGAGGCTGTGGACTTGTTCCAGATTAAGATACATCAGGTTTCACCAGCCAAGACCCCCTGAAAGGTCTCCGATGACACCATGGCCCAGATGATCCAACATCCAGACCGGTTTCAAGGCAACTGGTTCACACAATACAGCCTCACGGACTACTCCATAGGTCTAAAATTTTCTTTGTATCCCCATAAGATACAGCGCCCCCCTCCAGCAGGAAGTAGTAAGAGATGCTACGCCCAAATTCCCAAATATACCAAGCTGGCTTTGGAGGTGGAATTGGCTCGCTCCCCCTCTAAACCCAGACATATTGCTTTAAAAAAAAATGGTTAATTGATTCTTGTGTCCCAAATCAGAAGAGCCCTCTGGTGTGGGACAGAGAAAAACCAATATTTTTATTTAAAACAGGTTGATTATAAATGTGATCTCTTTCAAAAAAAAAAAAGAAAAGGGGATATGATATAGATATATAGGAGGATATGGAGATGATAAGATAAAAGGGTAGATTAATGAACCTACTTTTAAAGAATAACTTGTTTAAAATGTTTTACATTGGTATAGATTTTAGTTTATGTTTAAAATGTTTTACATTGGTATAAATTTTGGTTCATTGATACAAACTTGAAGTTAATTTTGTTATACTCTCTCTATATATGTATATATTTCTATTCTTGTTTGAGGTGTTGTGTTTATATAACTCATTTAAAATTGTAATGGATAATTAAAAAATAGATTAATAATTAGTCATCTATGATAATCATATCTGTAGCCATGTTAGTTAAGTCTTCTAGGTATACATAGATATATTTCAGATAGATAGGTAATCTTCAAACACTTCATAGACCTGGAGAATATGGCATTTAAATAACTTAGAATTCTGTTGATGTGAGACACAATTGCTCCTGGCTGCACCAATTGATCCCGAGAGAATGTTGGGCTTCTAAGACATTTCCATTCGGAAGTTTGTCTTTTTGGCACAAAATGGCCTACTGGGCAAAGAACTGCCCTTGCCTTGACGGCTGACAGTACAAATGCAATGCTGTCCTTTCTGGACAAGCGGGACACAAGGAAAGCGACCACTGTACTCTGCCAAGACAGGGTAAGATGGTCTCTCAGAATTCCTGCTTCTAAAAATGGTCTGTCAGATACTCTAGGCCTGTAGCCAATTTGAATGCACCAACAATGCTGAGAAACATCAGGTGACTGTCCAGGCTGCCAGTTGTCTTGGTCTACTCTTGCAAGATTCCCGAAGTTGCTTGCATCCGTCTACCATTTCTCAGGTACCATTATGTTCCTTCTCAGGTCTTTGATGTGGTTGAAGGCTAGATAGTCGTAATTTCCTCAGTTATGATAAAAGATAAGTTAGCTATAAAACCTTAAACTCACAAATATAAGATAGATAGGACATCTTCTTTAATATTGTAACTATAATTCTTGCTCGGTAATTGTTTTGTTATATGTAATTTTACCATGTTCAAGTTAAAACCTTCCTTTTTAAAAAAAGAAGAAAGGGGAAGTGCTGTGGATATCACTCTATGTAAATAAAACACTGATGGCCAATGACCAGGCAGGAGGTAGGTGGGACAAGGAGAGAGGAGAATTCTGGGAAGCGGAAGGCTGAAGGAGAGAGACTGCAGCCACCGCGAGGAAAAGAGCATGTAGAGACGCCGGTAAGCCACTAGCCACGTGGCAAGCTATAGATTTATAAAAATGGGTTAATTTAAGATAAAAGAACAGTTAGCAAGAAGCCTGCCACGGCCATACAGTTTATAAGTGATATAAGCGTCTGAGTGATTATTTTATAAGTGGATTGTGGGACTGCGGGGCTTGGGGAACCTGGAGAGAAGCCCTCCAGCAACACTCCATTGTCCACTCTCCTTCCTAGTGAATTTGGAATACGCAACTATTAAAACCAGCCGTAGAATTATTCTTATCCTGCAGGATGGGAATGGGAGTTGGCAGGAAATTAAAAAGTTAATTAAAGCGTAAAATCATACAAGTGATAGGTGTACATTCTAAGCATTTTTTCCCCAAATAAAGACATTTGAATGTATACATCTACCAGTCATTTGAGGAAGAGCCAGATTCTCTTTGACTGGAGATGAGTGTGTTTTTAATGTGTTACACCTGACTTCTTTCAGTAGAGCATGGTATTGGAGAGGGTTTTTATTTTAAATTATTTATTTTCTTTTTTTTTTTTTAAATTTTATTTTTGTTTTATGTGTATGAGTGTTGTCCTGCACATATGTATATATGTGTGTATATATATGTATGTATATATGTATGTATGTATGTGTACCACGTAGCAGCAGTGCCTAAGGAGGCCAATAGAGGGCACTGGGTTTCCAGAGTTGTGAGCTGCCACGTGGGTGCTGGAAACTGAAGATGGGTCCTCTCGAAGAGCAGCAAGTGCTCTTAACCACTGAGCTCTCTCTCTAACCCCGTATTTCCTTTAAAAATGCAGTTCTCGGAGAATTCCATATGTTGTACTTTGATCACATTCACCTCCCTAGTCCCACTCCTCTCAGACTCCTCCCAGGTCCCTCCCTGCCTCTCCACTCCCTTTTTCCCTCTTTAAAAACCTATTGTTATTAGATGTATAAATTCAACCTGCTGAGTCCATGGAGTATCGCTCATATGTATGTTTTCAGGACTGACCACTTGGTATGAGATAATTAGGAGGCTCGTCCCTGGAGAAGACTGATTCTCCAGTCTTCAAGAGTCATTAACTGCCTAGCTCTTCATCTAGGGGCGGGGCCTTTTGAGACTCCCCCGTCCATGTCGGTGGTGTGTGAGAACTGGTGTCCTCATTGCTCAGGTCTTGTTTGGGCCGTTCTATTGTTGAGATTTCATGAATGCAGCTTTTTTTTTTTTGGGGGGGGGTGTCTCTGTGACTGCCAGCAGAGTGTTAATCCAGGAGAGGTAAAAGGGAAGTCTGGTTCCACACTGCTCAGTAGCCAGTGTTGGTTCAAACTTTGGATGTCTGACACAGGGCAATTTATTTTAGGCATGTTTGAGTACAGTGCAATTTGGAAAAAAAAGTTTCCTGTTGATAATCAACTTAATCTTATGTACACAATAAAGGTCAAGGCACGCCTACATTGAGATTCATTGTAAAGTGTGTGTGATGTCCTCCATAAAGATGGGCTCTATAGAATAAATACAGATGCTAGCCTAGGGGTCTGGGGGAGGATCCGGTGTCGTCTTGGTCCATACAGGCAGCCCGGAGGTCGCCAGGCTATTAAACACCTTCGCTTCCAGCCTTCTGGGTTGTAAACAGGTTGTACATCTCTCCCTTTGAAGAGACAACCCCACATGTTTAAACATTGCTGGTTTCCCTGGTGCTTATCTGTGAACACAAGCACCTCTGTGTCTTCTACACAGGTTCCACATCCTAGATGAGAGGACACAGTCTCTTAAGAGTTGTTCCTCCCAAACAGATCAAGCCAATCAACTGTCTCGCTTATTCAGAGGGCCTGATCCAGTTGGGGACTCCTCAGCCATTGGTTCATGGTTCATGTGTTTCCATTCATTTGGCTGTTTGTCCCTGTGCTTTTTCCAACCTTGGTCTCAACAGTTCTTGCTCATACAAACCCTCTTTCTCGCCAACTGGACTTTTGGAGCTCCACCTGGAGCCTGGCCATGGATCTCTACATCCGGTTCCCTCAGTCACTGGATGAGGTTTCTAGCACAACAATTAGGGTGTTTTGGCCATCCCATCACCAGAGTAGGTCAATTCGGGCTTTCTCTGGGAAGCATCCAGGCAGTGGGACTGGGACCTGTCCTCAGTGCATGTGCTGGCTGTTTGGAACCTGGGGCTTATACAGGGACGCTTGGCTCAGCCTGGGAGGAAGGGACTGGACCTGCCTGGACTGAATCTACCAAGTTGAACTCAATCTTCAGGGGAGTCTTTGCCCTGGAGGAGATGGGAATGGGGGGTGGGCTGGGGGGAAGGCGGGGGTGGAAGTGGGGGGGTGGGGTGGGAGGAGGGAGAACAAGGGAATCCGTGGCTGATGTGTAAAATTAAATTAAATTATAAAATAAAATTAAAAAAAAAAAGAGTTGTTCCTGTCTTCTGTCTCTCACAATCTTTCTGTTCCCTTGAACCTTAGGGAGAGGAGTTACGTTGTAGATGATTCAGTGGGGCAGGGCACACCATGGTCAGCTGTTCTCTGTGATGTGATCAGTGTGCATCTGCACCAGTCTCAGCCTGCTACATAAAGAAGCTTCTTTGGGGTGAGGGCCCCACTTACCTGTGGATATTAGGATAAGTATTTAGAATGCAGTTAGGAATTAAACTGGTTTCTGAAAGTTGCAGTAGTAGTCTCTCCTCTAGGTTCCATGACTTCACCAGCCATGTGTAACTGGCTAGGTTTACAGTGCTAGGCATAAACTGCTGAGCAAGACCTAAACCCAATTAGACCACTGTTGGTTATCCTCAAGATAGAAATGCCACTATTGTACCTTTGGGGGTATCTTGCCATGCTGGCCATTGTAATTATTTGTAGGCATGGCATCACAGCTGGATAGAAAAAGCAATGAATAGTCCTACATTTTTATATTTTCAGTATCTAAAAGTTTTCTTGCCTATACTCAGATCAATTGTAACTTTATTCTGTGTAGTACTTGGTTTTTATCAAGTCTTTCCAAAGTAGGTAACTTCATTCCCATAGGCACAACCCTCTTTATGAACTCATACACACCATTAACTTATACAATACATAATGATAATAAAAGCCAAAATTATAAATAGGTTTTGAACAAATGCAGCTAATTTTTGTTACATGAGCAGAGATGATAAAATGAGAGTGTATCAATGAATGAATATTCTAAATACCATGGCATCTGCAGGTGTTCTGAAGAATGAATAGAGAGCATCTGTGGAACATATATCAGAAATGCCCAGCTGGGCATAATGGAGCATGCCTTTAACCCCAGCACTTGGGGTTGGGGGGCAGAGGCAGGAGGATCTCTGTGAGTTCAAGGCCAACCTGGCCTACAGAATGAGTTTCAGGACAGCCAATGCTGTTACACAGAGAAACCCTATCTCAAAAAACAAACAAACAAAAAAACAAATAATAATAATAATAATAATGTAACACGAATCTTTTTTTTTTTTTTTTTTTTTTTTTTTTTTTTTGGTTTTTGGAGACAGGGTTTCTCTGTGTAGCTTTGCGCCTTTCCTGGAACTCACTTGGTAGCCCAGGCTGTGTAACATGAATCTTAAATGGTCTTATTAATAAAAACAAACCCGAAAAAAAAAAAAAAAAAGACTCTCTGATCAAAAGAAAAACAAACAGGCTTCATAAAGTAATCTTGCTTGATTTGCAAACAAGTAAAATAAGTAATTATTAAAAAAAAAAAAAAAAAAAAAAAAAAAAAAAACCAAACCCGAAGCCAGGTATTAGAGTGAAAGCTGGAAGATCAGAGACACAGCTAACCTCACCTCACCAACTTCTCAGCCAATCCTGTTTCCTCAGACTGGAAGCCTCTGAGTCCTCATCTGAATGGATCTCAGCTGAACTGCTGCTAAAAGCTTAACCAGCCTCTAGTTCCTGGTTCTCACACTTTATATACCTTTCTGCTTCCTGCTATCACTTCCTGGAATTAAAGGCATGTGTCTTTCCCAAGCAAGACATGAGATCTCAAGTCCTGGGATTTAAGGCATGTGTCACCATACCTGACTTGGTTTCCACTGTGGCCTTGAACTCACAGAGATCCAGATGGATCTCTGCCTCCAGAGTGCTAGGATTAAAGACGTATGCTACTACTGGCTAACCTCTATGTTTAATATAGTGGCTGTTCTGTTCTCTGACCCCCAGATAAGTTTATTGGGGTACACAATATATCAACCACATGATAATGATAATAATAGAAATGGCCAAAAGCGTCTTCTGTCTTAATCATCTCAAAAGCAGCAACTCCCCTTTCCTCTAGTGACTCAGCAAAAGATCCGGTCAGGTCACGTGTCTACCAAGAGCTACGTGACTGGGGGCATAGGATACTCTGAAAATTCAACTCGGGTCACACAAGATAAGAAAGGCACTTCTGAAGTTGTGTACCACACAGCCGTCCCAATCTCTGGTAGCCCCAGAATAAACAGCTAAACCAGTTAAGGTATATCCTGCCATGTATAAAAGTTAGGACTTGTGATCAGAAATGGGAAAGTTATTGTAAGATGTTAAAATTATTATTTGTGTGCATGCGCGTGTTTGCAGTGTGTGTGTGTGTGTGTGTGTGTGTGTGTGTGTACACGTCACAATGTGCCTGTGGAAGTCTGAGGACAACTTTGTGGAGTTGGTCCTTCCTTCCACCATGTGGGTCCTGGGGATTGAGCCCAGGTCACTGGTTTGTGTGGCAAACACCTTTATCGATAACCCTGAGCTATCTTGCTGGCCCCCTTTCCCCTCTAAATGATTGTCTGAAGATCTGGAAGTGTGGCTCACTAGTAGAGTGCTTGCCTACAATCCTCAGGACTCTGGATTCAGTTCCTCAGCATGGTGAAATAAGATGAAACAGTGATGAAAATTCCTTAAGAGTACCAGGAGAGCTGGCACACACTTTCAGCCTCATCACTCAGAAAGCAGAGGCAGGCAGATCTCTCTGTGTTGGAGGCCAGCCTGGTCTACATAGGGAGTTCCTGACCAGCCAGAGCTATGTAGTGAAACCCTGCTTCAAAAAAAAAAAAAAAAAAAAATCTTGAAAGTAAATGTTTGATTAAAATGATACATGAATTGCTTTTCTCACTGTGACAGTCTGACAAAGCTGCTTCCTGGAAGAACAATCTGCTCTGGTTCACAGTTTGGGGGGTATGGCCCATCATGGCTGCAGAATGGGAGGTGTCTGGAAACAGCCCATAGACAACGAGGAAGCAGAGGAAATTGGGTGGGAACCATGTTATGGTTATAGCCGTATATAAGCCATAAGGTCTTGTAAGTCACTTCCTCCAGTGAGGCCCCACCCCCTGGAGGCCCCACAACCTCCCAAAACAGTGCCACCAGCCTGGGATCATATGTTTAAGCACATGCGTCTATGGGGAACACTCACATCCAAAACATAGCCAACAATGACTATAGCTATAATAATGACTGGTCAGCAGTGACCAGGATACTGAGTCAGTCACTGTTCCAAGGGTTTTATGTGTTTGCTTTTTATTATTGTAACAGATACCGGAGACAGGGAGAGGGAACAGGAGGTGCAAAATGAAAGAGAGGTAACACAGAATGTGGATTAATATAAATGGATTAAGTTGTAAGAGCTAATTAGTAATAAGCCTGAGCTAACAGCTGAACATTTATGGTTAATATTGAGTCTCCATGCGGGTTATTTGGGAATTGGCAGGTGGGGAAGAAAAGTCCGCCTACACTTCCCTAGTTAATTCTGGTTTTTCATTTGTTTCTGTTGCTGTGAGAAAATATCCTGACAAATGCAAGCTACCGATGAAAGTCCCGTAGAGGATGCAGTGCGTCAGGGCAGGGAGGGTGCAGCAGCCAGAGTCTGAAGCCAGCCTACCAGCCAGGAAGCAAACAGACCACATTTCCTGTGCACACAGGAAGCAGGGACAGCACAGGAAGCAGGGCCAGGCTGTAAAACCCGAAAGTCTGTCCCTAGTGATATACTTCCTCTAGCAAAGCTGCACCTCCTAAAGATTCCTCAGCTTTCCCCAGCAGACCACCAGCTGAGCAGCGAGTGTTCAGACACATGGTCCCAGGGGGCTGCTTCACAGTCAAACCACAGCAGAACCTCACACCTCTCCTCCATCCCCTCCTCCTCCTCCTCCTTAGTCCTCCTCCTTCTCCTCCTCCTCCTCCTCAGTCCTCCTAATTGCTTCTTAGTCACCGAGAGAAGTGATGAGGAAGACACCTCCCTGCTCCTCTCCGCCCCACTGGCCAGGCCTCTGTTCTCCCCCTCACCCTCAGGCACAGCGGCGGAGTGCACTCCTCCTCTGCTGGGACCTTGTACCCCGTCTCTTCTCTCACATTCCTCTTCCCAGGGCATCGTCAGGTTTGCCCTTTTCCTCTCTGTTTTCCTCAGCATACAGATCTGCTGTCCTCTCTGTCTGTGAAAGCAACAAGTGGACAACAGAAGCCTCCTTTGATTCCATGTCAGCTATGCCCCTGCCTCCGCTGTTGTTAAAGACAACTCTCCCCAGTTTCCCTTTCTCTGTTTTTGATACTGGGGACCCAACTCAGGGTCTCACACATTCTAGCCCTGAGCTATGTTCTCTATCCTCTTTTAACTGAAATTTTTTTAAGTCAGGGTCTTGATACGCAGCTCTGGATGTGCTAGAATTCGCGCTGTAGCTCTGCCTTTCTCACCTAAGTGTTTGGATTAAAGGCACGTGCTGCTTCTCCTGGCTTTGTTTTGGTTTTTATTTTGCAAGGGTCCCCCGCTAAGCTGCACAGGCCTGGAACTTGTGACCTTCCTGTCCCGGACTGTGGAGTGGGTGTGGGGACAGATCAGGGCAGTTTCTCCCTTGAAGGCTCTAATCAGGCTTTTGCTCCTGCGTGCCACCCAGATTTTGTTTTCAAGGTAACCGGGCAAGGGTAGTGGTTGTTTTGTGCTGTTGTGATAAAGCACCATGGCCACCAGCCACTCGTGGAAGAAACAGTTTGTTCGGCTTACAGTTCCAGAGGGGGAATTCATAATCATGGGGAGGGGGTGGCCTCAGGCCTGGAGCAGGAAGCTGGCTGGTCGCACAGAATTAGAGAGAGCAAATTGGGAGTGAAGCAGGGCTTTAAACTCTTCAAAGCTCGCCACAGTGAAGGACTTTCTCTAGCAAAGTTCCATCCCATCAAAGTCCTGTTGCCTTCCTAAACCAGCTCCGTAAGCAGCCCCACCAACTGGAGATCAAGTGTGCTGAGATGCACAAGCCTATAGGAGGCCTTACTGTTCAGACCGCCACAGCCCGCGACCTCTGCACTGCTGAATTCAGCAGCTATCAGTCTCTGGTATCTGTTTCTCATCCCTCCACTCCTAAACGCTGGGATATTTCCCTCCGAGGGATCTCTGTAATGTGTAACGGGGACCCTAAAAATACTACCTTAAAGATTTAGAATTGCCCCAGGAGATCCAGTGCAGGGGGAGAGATCAGGGTGAAGCCCTGGTACCAGAGGAAGAACAAGGCTCCCTGGAAGAGACTTCATGGTTCCGACTGACAGCTCACCTCACAGCGAAGTCAGTGAATGTGGCTTCTTAGTCTTGGTTTCATCTTTTCTGTAGCATTTTTCACTGCTACAAGGACAGGTCAAGAAAATAGGACATTTTCTCTCCTCAGGTCTGGCCAAATTGCAAGTCAGTCCACTTCCCTTCACCAATTCCTGTCTCCTAGTTTCTTTGGAGACATGGAAAGTAAGGCAGTATGTTTATGGACCCAAGTATCCATTTACATCCGTACTTTATACACAAACACACAATGATTTTACGGATTTATATGTGTTGATAATGTGGCTTCTTAATTTATATCTCTAGCTTTGAAAACTTCCTTGAGTTCTAGAAAAATGCCTGATCACTATGGTCAGCCTGGCAAGCATTTCTGAGGCAATACTAATCAGTTGTGCTTCAATACTTTGAAATTGTGTTTGCTCCAACATGATTGATGAGCTAGGGAATAATTTAGACATTACCCTAAACTTCCCTTTGCTCGTGATTAATTTCACCCGTGAGAAACACCAGGCGAATTGAGAAAACTGCACCCAGCTGAGCCTCAGCGTAATACACAATACTTACACATGCGCTCATCGACCACCTACTTTGGTTTCACTGGGTGTTAGCCTACAAGACTTTGTGATTCTTGGCCTCAATGAGATCTTAAAGTTAAACCTTTTTTATTCCCTCAACTGTTCCTCTCCAGTGTGTTTCCCAAGATCCCCAGTCACACACGTGCCCTTCTGCGTGGATCTTACTGTGCCAAAGTTCCTATTAAAGTGTAGTGTAGCGTACAGTTCTGCCTAGAATGTGCATTGTACTGTGGATGGGCTCTTAACAGAGTGATTCTTAAGGTGAGGCAAGGACCCCACCTTACCCAGATGCTGATCCAACCTGTAGACAAGCCCTCATAAACTATTGGCTTCCTAGTTGCAATATTGGCTCAAATCCCTCCCCACCCCCAAACTCCTACTCGTTACCAACATTTTAGGCCAAAGCTCTGGCTCTGGTAATCCCAAAAGAGTAGGCTCAGCCAACATCCCACTAGACTATTAAAGAGATAATAGTAGTCAAGGGCAGAGAAGGAATAGCCAAAGTGGCCATGTTGGGAAGAGGAACAGAGAAAAGAGGTTCAACAACCCCAGGTACCGACATGAGCTTTAGTTTTAAATAGAGGAGGAGTTGGGTCAGGGGCCAAAAAATACACACAACTAAGCAGTCTTGGTCAAATCATGGCTTGGTTGGTCATGGTCTTTGTTCTTGTTCTGCAAAGTGGTAAGAAGAAGTTCTTGTGGCTTGGGATTTATGGCTGGGTTCTGAGAGATGAGTGTTCCTGCTAGGGGAGATCTCAGCATGGGTGACTTATCTATGAGGTTCTGTTGGTCCTGGATCCCAAGGACAGTGGGGATAGTTTGGGTGCTTTGGTGGTAGGGGTGGGGATCTGGAGCTAGACGTCATAGAAGCCGACAGTGAGTACCTCAGGCACTCTTATCTTTGCGCCTTCAGCTTGGAAAGATGATGAGATCATCAGCTGTCGACAAGCACTCTTTGAACAATAGAATGCCTACTACTCATAGAGTTAAGCAGGAGTCGGGCAGGGCAGACATAAAATGAAGGCTGGACAGTGGGCTTATGGCTTGCTTTCAGCTACCTTGTATGCTTGAGGCAACCAGTGATGCTTAGTAAAAGCAATTTCTAAATTCTTGTTATATAATTAGTCCATCCATGTTTTGTGGGTTTATGAAGTTGATTGAACTTAAATGTAGAACTTGGCATTTATTTGTTCATGTTCAATTTATAAGTATTCCCAGAAGCATCTAGCATAGATAGTCAATAAATATTGGTTGAATTGAATAGATTTTCATTTTGCTTTAAGCTGTCTGGACAACTTAAAACCGTTTTGAATGTTTAGTTACTTAATATTCTATAACATTTGAACCTTTCTGCTTTGAGAAGTGATTTGACATGATGACCCTGACCCTTTTTCCTCCCCAGCTGTGAACTTTCTGCAAATGGGGCAAATATTCTAGTTCTGAATCCGTACTATGTTAGAGCAGGGCGTGTCTTGAACCCAGGGCTGCACATGCTCTGTCCTCTAATGAACAGGATGCAATCTTGGAGCAAACTAGAGACAAACGTGGGGCAGTCGGTGAGACTTTAAACCATGGCGAGGAAGAGCATGATTTTTTGCTTGAGAGTCGCGGATGTGACTCCTACCTGAGGCAGGAAGTCGATGGCTCCCGATGCTCTGTCAAGTGCTGGCTGGCCTGGGAATCCACTGACGTTTAAGCAGGGTCGAATCTCAATCTCATTTGAGGCTATCTTGGGTTTTGGAAGGAAGTTTCAAATTTATTCCAAGTAGAGTTGTTCAACACTGTTTCCAAGCATACGCAGAGAAAGAGCCCCGCACAGCATCAGCCCAGAAAGAGAATCCCTCAGAGGAGGAGCCCCATCTCCCTGGTTAATACCTCTTCACTCCACCCTTCAGGAAGAAGGTTACTGCCCCTCCCCCTCGGCAGATGGAGGATGTGTGAGGGTGGGGGAGAGTGATTGCAGTTTTTAGCATCCCCCCCCCTTTCATTCTGTGAAAGAATAACTATGGGTAATGGACTTCTCTAGGGTTTTAATGCCTCTGTCTCCTAAAAATAACCCATTGTAGGGAGGGCAGAAGATGCAAAAAAGAACAGAAGACACTAAAAAACAGCGACAGTATTCACTTAAGTGCTAAGGTCTTGAATCTGGTTACCACTGACTGCAGATTTAATCCATTAAGCCCGTTCTGTTGGAAAGGGGGCAATGCCCCACAATGCAGAGGGTCAACCTTAACAAATAAAACACAACACTGTAGGACCGCGCACACGGAGAAATCCAAACAGCCTGGCATGCTAAAAGGCTCTTTGTCCTTCATTGATTGACGCGTTGATTTTTCGGAAAGGAAACTAAATCGGGAGCCTGTTGCCGGCGCTTATCTTTTTCTCGTGGCTCGGGAAGGAAGCCATTGAGGCGACAAGCAGGATCTTACTCAGGACTTCTTATCACCGGCCAGAGCAGCCTGCGCTGGAAATGAAATTCAGAGCCACCACCAGGAAAGGCTGCTTCCTTAATTGAGTGTCTCCTTTTTGAAGTCGTCTCCCTGCAGAGCCTGGGGCTGGCAGGTCCTCTGGCCAACATCACCCCTGTGTAATCTCTTGCTCACCAGAAGCAGATGCTCCACAGAGGGCGAAGCTTTTTATGAAAGGCGTTTAATAAGGTTTCCCAATCTTGCGCATGCCGGCCAGGCAGAGGGAGGGACCTTTTTCAGAAAAGCCACTGATCAAAGACATCAGGATTCAGGCATTGGGGGCTTTCCTGCAGACACACCTCAGTCAGGAGTCTGAAGCATGGGGTTCTAGCACCCGAGCAACTTACCCTCCAGGCCTTGCCCTGTAAAGCCCTACCCAGCTCTATGGCTTCAGGACCACCTCTCCCCCAGTTAGGCCAACTCACGGGAAATCAAAGCTAATGGTCTTTGAGATTTTTCTCGATTATTTTGGGTTATTTGAAACACGAGACTTGTCAGGGACTCTGATATATTTGGTAGTTAAAGCAAATACTACAGTTGGAGTTTATTTTTGGGGGAGAGAGACTCCTAAAAAATAAGCCAAAGCCATCTAGCAACCCTTTAAACTAGGGTATACAAATCCTACGAGTGTACCACCAAACACAATGACACAATTGTCCTAGAATTAACAGATATGAAACCCGGGAGGCCGGGCATGCATATTCTGAAAAGCTCAGAAATGTGTATTAATGCCTTATTAATCACGTCAGCTGAAGCCTGAGTTTACCCCTGAGCTCCAGCCCTCTTGTAGCTGAAGGTAACCTAGCATGGTGCTGGGCCAAGTGACTGCCTAACTCAGGAGTTCAGTCTTGTGACAAGCAGCTTAGAACAGCTTCGGCCGGTCCCCAGAAGCCAGCTTACACTGAGCTGTCGTCAGTTAAGTGTGAGGTCACTTCTGTGTGCTGCCCAGAAGTGTCATGTGATCACATTACAGCTCTAAAGTTCTTTGAGCCTCTGTTGTTTCAAAAACTCAGACTGTCTTTCCTAAGTTTCCTGGAAGACGAGGGAGTTCCACCTTCGAGTTGAGCTAAGTGGATGCTTCCTAGCGGATCCTTACTTTCTTCTGCTCTTTTTTGTTTATCCTATCCCTCCCACAATGTGTTATTTTTATAAGACAGAAACATTAGAGCCTTTTTGTGGATTTTAAAATAAAAACTCTTAGGACTCGCTTTGGATACTCTCAGGTGAATTCTCATTTGATCCTTGACATTCGGCAAACACGAAGGACAAACTGGCCAGCCGTCATCATGTTACCAACCTTGTCAAAATACTCTTAGGTCGTAGGAATTGAAGGGCTCCTCCTGGCAAGCTTCTCCTGCTTCCCAGTGTCCTTCTGGTGCTCCTCACATTACACCTCGAGCTTCGAAGAGGCTGCCATGCCAGCGATGCCTAAGAGTCTGGACTTGGGACCTAAGGATGTGGCTCAGTAGAGTCTTTGCCTGACATACGTGAAGCCCTGGGTTTGATTGCCAGCACTGCACGGAACGGGGTGTGGTGATGCCCCCCTCTAAAGTTAGCTCCAGGGAAGTGGAGGCAGGAGGATCAGCATTTCCCAGCCACATAGTGAGTTCAAGGCCAGTGTGGGTGGGATACATGAAACTATAATAAATAAAATTCTGGACTATGGAACTGAATGGCAATAGATTAAAGTCTGCTTTATCATCAATAGGGCAACGGTGGGCCAGTTATTTCAACTCCTTGTGACTCAGTTTCTTCCTATATGGTTAAGTTTAAATGACATGTTATGTGCTGTGGTGATAGTTTGTGTATGCTCTAACCAATAAAGCTTGCCTGAAGACCAGAGGGCAAAGCCAGCCACTAGCTAGCCATAGAGGCCAGGCAGTGGTGGCACACACCTTTAATACCAGCACTTAGGAGGAGGAGGCAGGAAGATAAGGAGTTCAAGGCCACCCTGGGGTACACAAGATTGATCCAGTCTAAAAGAGAAACAGAGCCAGGCGATGGTGGCACACGCCTTTAATCCCAGCACTAGGGAGGTGGAGACAGGAAGTGATATGGCTGGATGGAGAGAGGAATATAAGGGAGGAGGAGACAGGAGCTCGGTCCCCTTTCTGTCTGAGGAGTTGGTGAGGTGAGAGGTGGCCGTGGCTTGTTCCTTTGTCTCTCTGATCTTTCAGCATTTACCCCATATTTGGTTCCGGTTTTTAATAAGACCAACTAGGATTCATGCTACAATATGCAAAGGAAATAACAGAAAAAGTATGAAATAAATACAGTAGAGAAAATGGGCTCTCATTCTCCATGTGCTACTCTAATCTGGGGCCAATGACATCATTACCCATGGGTGACCCTGGTGCTTAACCTTAGCTTTTACAGTGCTCAGGTTCACGAACACAGCTGCATACAAAGCCCTTCGTAAACTGGGTGTGATGCTTTGTGGAGGAGGATCAAGAGTTTAAGGTCATCCTACATGCCAGGTGGCTAACCCAGGATGTACAATACCCTGCCACAAATAGTTAGATAGATAGACAGACAGACAAACAGCTCTTCTTCTTATACTGGACAGACAGCACAACCCCTGAGTTGAGGATAAGGCAGGATTTAGATAGCTCAGCAAGAGGTCAGTGTGTAATCCTCTCAGACTTAGATATCCTAAGGAGAAACAAGGCACACCAATCTAGCCCTTCAAGATGGCAGCCTGGAGCCCTGGGACTGCTTTCTGCCCAGGCTCACAGGGACAGACTTGTCTCTTCATACTGCTGTGCCTCGTACAAGGAGTGGTGTTTGGCACACGTTATTTGGATTCTTAAGAGAAGGGTAGAAAGACTAAATGTGTGTAGGCAATGTAAGCAGGTGGAGAAAAATGCACGGACCTAGGCTGTGCTGGTTACAAGAAACAAGCAGGTAATCCAGAGGTAAATGTTAGGGAACAGCACAGGACAAGGAGGATTGCAGGGGAAAAGGGCCAGCCAAAGAAACACACCCTGGCCCTGAACCCAGAGCCAGCCAAAGAAACACACCCTGGCCCTGAACCCAGAGCCAATGAAAGAAACAAACACACTCTGGCCCTGATCAACTAAACCAACCAATCCCCGAGCAGGTAAACCAACCAATCCCTGAGCACGAAATCTAGCCAATCTTAGCCTGTCTAAACTCAAGGAGATTGAAATCTGACCAAGTCCCTCCCTGAAAATCTTCTCCCTGGAAAAACTCCGCCGCCCCTAAGAAGCCCTACATAAGCCCCGTGCCTGTTCAGTTGGCAGCTGCCCTTCTCCACCCTGGTGGAGGCAGCCGCTCTCCTGGATTCCTTCTTCCCAAATAAACCTCTTGAAAGAGTTTTGGGTGAAGACCTTTTGCCAGCATGGAGCAGAGTCTCTGCTGGGAAGCTCCCTTAGGAGAACAGAGCAGAAGAAGCACCTGACATCTCTGCTGGGAAACTTCCTTAAGGGAGCAGCAGAAGTAACTACTTCGCCAGAGTCAACTTCGCTGGAGGCAGTGCAGATTGCTACATTTCTGCAGGGGTTCCGGGCTTAGCTGAGTAAAGCAGATGCGGGGCGTTTACCCACCAACCCCACAGCTCCCCAGAGTTTTCTTGAGTGTGAGGAGCAGGAAATATTAGACAGAAGGATTTATATGGCGGAGAATATTAGCAGATAGAAAATAAAGGATAGCCTTGAGAGGGCCTGGAACCTATTCCAACGGCCAGACTGTCTCTGCCCCAGGGTTTTTATAGAGACGCCAAGGGGTGGAGCTAAAGACCTCCTCCCCCAGCACAGCCAAGTGCACACCATCTCAGACTCCTGCACTCAGGCCTGTGGTCCTGATCATCCTCTCTATGGGGACCTGCTGGGTAAAGCCACGAGGAACCCGAAAACTGGCTCCCACAAGCGGAGAAGTAACAATTTGGGCCAGAGCTCAGAAGAAATGGATACCTTTGCTGGGAAACTTCCTTAGGGGGGCCCAGCAGAGCTCAGCTGTAGAGTCTCTTGGGGAGCAGGATTGCCACATCCTTCAGGGAGTCCCATCTCCCTCTGGAACCCAGCTGCAGGTATAGCCTGACAAGTCAGGACACTTTTCTCTCAGAGCTGTAGGGATCCAGGATACCTTCTCTTCACAGCTGCAGGTATAGCCTGACTTCCTGATAAGTCAGGATACCTCTCCCCCCCGGAACACTTGCAAGGATGAAGAAAGAGACCGTGAAAGTGGTAGCATTTTGATAGTGGTGCCGGCTGTGTGCCACACAAACATCACAACATTGTGGTGAGTTCAGTCACATTACGAAAATTTCACCAGCTAGGCATGGCGGCACACACCTTAAATGCCAACACTCGGGAGGCAGAGGCAGGGCAATCTCTGAGTCTGAGGCCAGCCTGGTCTACAGGGTGAGTTCCAGGACAGCTAGAGATATACAGAGAAACTCTGTTTCAAAACAACAACAGAAAGAAAAAGAAGAACATTTCACCAATGATTTCTTCAAACAGTTTTCTGTTCTCTCTCTCTCTCTCTCTCTCTCTCTCTCTCTCTCTCTCTCTCTCTCTCTCTCTCTCTCTCTGTGTGTGTGTGTCTGGGAGTGGTGGTTAATGTGCCTGTTGTGAATATATGGGAGCCATAAAGATGGTTCCCTCTGTCTTCAGGTTTTCTGCTTATTTCTTCGGCTACCTGAAATCCACTGAGTCTCTCTAGTGGACTTTTTCATTTATTGTAGTTTCCAATACTGGAATTTTCACCAACTTTTTTAAAATGCAGCTTCTTTTTAGTGATACTCTTTTTTAAAAACGATTTATTTATTGATTATGTATCCAGTGTTCTGTCTGTATGCGTGCCTGCAGGCCAGGAAAGGGTGCCAGATCTCATTACAGATTGCTATGAGCTACCATGTGGGTGCTGGGAATTGAACCTCTGGAAGAATACCTAATGCTCTTAATGGCTGAGCCATCTCTCCATCCCCTTTAGTGATACTCTTTGAGCAAGGAGACGTGGTCACCACACCTCCTTTACACATGACTTACTTTAGTTCTTTGAACATCTTCTAAAGGGTGACTCTGAGGTCTGTCTGTTAATTCCAACATCAGGACCCTGTCCAAAGAAGTGCCCATTGCCTAGCCCACCCTCCCTTATGTCCCGACTGCCACCTTTTAAAGTTTTTGTTGAGAAATTGATAATGTTTTATAGCAGCTTTAGATATTGACTCCATGTCCCTGTTTCTGGAGCTTGCTCTTACCAATCGCTTGTTTATCTAATTACTCAGACAGGCTGATCAGTGAAGTCTATTCTTCTTCTAGTGTGAGGTCTCTGTTGCTGTTCCTCAGGGGTGTAGACATGGGTGTGTGCATAGTCTCCCTGGGGTAGCAACTGTTTTCCAAGAACTCTCTGACTCTCTTCCCCATCTCTCTGTTGACTCTCTCAGCTGATATCACTCTCAGCTCTTGGGCTGACTAATAACTCACTGATTGCTCTATCATCTTTCTATCATCTTACAGAAATGCCCTGACACCCATTGTTCAGCAGTTTGAACTCAGACCATTCCTGGGGGGAATTTTTGTAGGGTTATTAAAAGCCCCTGGAGGGCTTTTCTTTGCGCTCACCTAGTTGGATTTGGTGAAGCAGGTGGCCCGTGGTCTAGTCCGATTTGGTGAAGAAGGTGGCCCGTGGTCTCGTCCGATTTGGTGAAGGAGGTGGCCCGTGGTCTAGTCTAGCTTTTAAGCACTGTCTTCTGATGGCTCCAGTTCCCTCTGGTGAGAAACTTCTAAGTGTCCACTGCTGCATAGGGCCATCATCCTGTCTTGGATTGCTCTTCCTAGGGTCAGACTTGTGCTCTATCACTGCATTGGGGTGAGGACTCAGGGTTCAGGATTCATGGCCTTTTCTACCTAGGGTAGTATCTGTGTCCTATGAATGGTGTTCACACAGTGGGAAAATTATCTCTTTCAGAGTTAGAGGGAATCAAGAAATGCTGATAGTCTGCCCCCTTTTTCAGGGAATTGTAACCTGATTGGAAGTTGGTAAGACAGAGATCTTAGTATTAGCCATATCTGCCAGGCAAAGGCAAAGGATACAAGAGGAAGAAGAGGTGTCATGGTTCAGAGGTGGCACTTACTTAAAATCAAATGTTAGTAGATTTTTCTTGTATAGACTTTCTTCATTTCCTATGTGTTTTTAGGACAATTTCTAGCCCTGGAGTATTGTTTTTAGGAGCACCTCTACTGATCTTCTGAAGGACAGGCCTCATTCACACTACTGCTATTGTAGACTTGTATCATGCTGATAACATTCTCTGGTGGGTGAATGTAAGATAATCTCTTATTCTAGCACACTCAGTACTTTCCAATAATTTGCCTTCTATCAAGTGGCTTTCTCATTTGCTCTTTTCTTAAAAACTCCTTGGGAGCAAGCCCTGACATTGGTGATGGGGCTGGAAGATGTCAGGATACTAATGGCTGGAGGTAGAGGGACTTAGGGTCATAGAATGGTCCTGTAATCGGTCAGTGTGATAGCTAATCCTGGTGGTCAACTTGACTACATCTGGAATCAACTAAAACTCAAGCATCTTGGGCATGCCTACGAGGGATTTTTCTTGGTTGAAGTGTTTGAAATGGGAAGATCTACCCTAAATCTTCCGGTGGCAATGCACAGGAGAGGACATGGAAGAGGGAAGCTTCTGCCTTCTGCCTGCTTGCCCTCCCTCTCGATGGTGAGTTAACCTGTCCCGCTACCGAGGCGTTCCTTCACAGTTATTAGCACCTTCTTCTTCAGGATGCCAATGTAGACTGAAGACCAGCAGCTCTCTAGGAATCAACTTCTAGTCTCATGGGCTGAACAACCACAGATTCTTGGGCTTTCCATCAGGAGACAGCCATTGTTAGATCACTTACACCACGGCCTGTAACTCACTCTAATATGACTAATAGTAAGGGAAGCTGTTTATTGCAAAACTGTAGGGCCATCATAGATTTATACTTACAATCATGCCCAATGTCTGCTTTGTATCCCCCCCCCCCACACACACACATACCAATCGTTCTTCGTACTTGTCTACCTTCGCCTGTGTCCCAAGGAATTGTCCTGGAGGAGCTGTTTGAAAGGTTGACTTGCACCCTGGCTTTCAGTTAGACTCAGGAAAGAGTAGAGGGCAAAGGGAATGTCGAGAGAGAATATTTCCTCTCTCGATTCTCTCCCCGCTGGGTTCCATGGCTTATCCATATGCCTCTACAGAAGGTCATGGTTCTCATCAGTCTTTCTTTCCCATGCAACCACTTTTCTTTGAGTTGTGGTGACTCTGCCCCGCCCTTGAACCTCCATGCTTAGTGGGTGATAATGGCTTCCAACTGTTACAAGTTCTGAAGTATTTACTTTGCATTATTTGTTTCACTAAATCTTGCCCATAACTTTGTGCACAGTCCTTTCATTAAATAGGCCTTCATTAACTGTCTTTAAATTACCCAATATGAGCACACCATCTGCTTCCTCATGGGACCCTGGCTGATAGCAGCCATATTGCTGCAGATGGCAGTCAAAGATCTTGGTAACCGGGTTCTTTTTGGACCTTGCTCTTGAGCTCACCTTCCTGGGGGTGAGGCAGGATGTGGTGCAGCGCGGAGATGCTTGGGGGAGGCAGCGTTAGTGAAGTGGTTTTGAACGACAGAAGAAGCTCAGATAGACAGAGGGGATTCAGGAACGCACGGACAGTGCTCTTTGGAAAAGATTATTCTTGTTGCTTTGTGAGCAGAACAAAGAGACAGCTTGCAGAGGGAAGGCCAACTGGGAGACCCTTCTCTACCCTGGGAGAAGTGACACTTCAGAAAAGGGACCCTAGATTAGGAACGGCAGACAAACACAAAGCCGCTCCTGTTGAGGGTAGAAGCCAAGAGCCAGAGCCACGTGTTACTCTAGCACGTGTGGCAGCCAGGGGGTTGAGGAAGACGGTCGGGGTGGTTAATGACCGCTTAGATTTACTAGATGCTTCCTGAGTTAAGACAACTGGGCCCAACAAACTTGAACTCGTTCCGGCATCTACTAACTTTGCAAAGTTCATTCCATGATCTCCATTTTACAGCTAAAGAAGAAGGGCATGTAGAGACTGTCACTCATGCAAGGGGACATGCTAAGCAAGTTAACAAGTAACTGATCTGAGATTCAAACTCCAAAGCCCGAATCCTGCTGCCCCTCAAGATACGCAGTCTACATGGTCAGGAACACTTGCTCCTAAACCAGTGGTTCTCAACCTTCCTGACGCTGCAACCCTTTAATGCAGTTCCTCATGTGGTGGTGACCCCCAACCATAGAATTACCTTCATAGCTACTTCATAACTGTAATTTTGCTACTGTTATAGGTCATAATATAAGTATCTGATGGCCTTAGGCGACCCCTGTGAGAGGGTCGTGACCCACAGGTTGAGAACTGCTGCACTGACCTCTCTGCCTTGCTCTTCACCTTCAGTAGCCCCACTCTTCCTTAATTAACTGCTTGTTATTGTCTAACACACCAAGTCCTTCCCTACTTCCAATGCCAGTGTCTTCACTCTTTTTACCCAGTTAATAACAACAACCAGTATTTGTGGAACATTAAATGCATCATTGTTTTGTGAACTTGACATATCACTCCTTAATCTTCATGGTGTATGTGAGGGGCATATTATGCCCAGATCACAGGGACCCCCAAAAGACCACCATGGAGACCGAATCCCATATGTAAAAGCAAAGAGCCTTTATTTCAAGCTTGGAGCTTGGACTCTGTCTGTCTGATGCAGCAGTGAGAGCAGAGAGCCCCGAGCCTGGGCAGGGTGGGGTTTTTATCACAGCAGAGGTTGGGATGAGGGGATTTCGGGGTTCAGGACCCTGATTGGCTGACATTTGTCTAGGGGTACAGGGAATGTCAGGTATTTCCCCTTAGATGCAGACCCTCCCTGGGTGGGGTCAGCTCATGGCTTCTCCTGGATCCGGGTGTTGCTTGCCAGTAAGCCTGTCACAGAAGCTGTGTCTGGGCCTCTAAGCCTGTCATGGCTGCTGTGTGGTCAAGCTTTTTTGGGACCCCCTCCTCCCTTCACAGGGCATAGTAAAGAAACCACCAAAATGGCTGCTCCATGATTGGCGGGAAGGTTTTTATTGTTAATAAGAGAGAGAGAGAGAACATCCAGAGGCGTCTGGAAGAATCCAGAGGAGAGAGAAAAGGAAGCAGACTGAACAGGACCAGGGCTATCTGTGAGAAGAGGAGAACAGAGGGAGACAGTGGTGGGGGCCGTGGTTTATAAGGGCCAGTAGATGGGGGGTGGGTGGGGGAGGCAATGTCTGGAGCAGACCCAGGAGTCCAGGGTTCAGGAGGAAGTGAGAAGGGCCAGGAGGCTATGTGGGAGCTTTGAAATGTATAATGGGTACCTGTGAAGAGGGACTGAAGGAGTCCGGAGGCCAGCATGGGCTTTGATATGCAACCGGGGGTCTATGTCAATGGAGAGCCATATAAATACATGTCCCTTCTGCCAGAAGCAAGGGAAATGACTTCTTTCGTTGATGGGAACTGTCTCACAAGTTCCTGAGGAATGCTGGCTTTATCTAACCTCTGACAATCCTTTTATAGTCTAGCTTGAGCTGGGCCAAGATTGTCATTTCTGGACATGGGCACTTCCTGAGATCTAACACATGGCACCCTATGCGATAGGTATTATTACTGTTTCCACCCCCGAAGGTATGCTGAGGGGTGGGAGTTTCTACTTGTTTTATTCATAGCATTGTTCCTTCCTCTGTTGTCGTGCTCACAGAGATTCGTCAAACGTGTGAGCTTTGCTGATAAGGGAGCTGTCAGTCACCCAGGTAGGCCTGGCAGGTGCAAACAGCAGGAAGTTGGCAGGAGCTTAGGGCCCAGACGCTGCTCTTCAGCCTTAGTGACTTCACTAACTCCTTCAGTTCAGCCTTTAAGAAAAGCTCAAATGAGCCAGTGGTGGTGGTGGTGGCGGCGGCAGCGGCGGCGGCGGCGGCAGCGCACACCTTTAATCCCAGCATCCAGGAGGCAGGGAGATCTCTGAGTTTGAGGCCAGCCTGGTCTACAGAGCAAGTTCCAGGACAGCCAGGACTATACATAGAAACCTTGTCTTGAAAAACAATAACAACAACAACCATCGCCCCCCACCACATGCACACGCACACGCACAGAAGGAAGAAGGAAAAGAAGAAGAGCTCACCTGTCACCGCCCCTGAGGAGCTGCAAGGGAAACAGATTCTCTGAAAGAAACCTCCCCACTCCTCACCCCTCCCCTTGGGATGTCTTAGAGGTAACACTGTGTCCCAGGCTTCAAGCATGAGCTCCCACTACACAGCATCGTGCTGCATTTTCGGACCCTGCACAGCTTGTGTACGCCCCCCCCCTCCCCCGCTCCTCTCCTGTATTCCTGTCGTCATCGTGGGTTCTCAGGATCACACCTCCACTCTTGGCCTCCAGACAGTGACCGGCTCTGCAGACATCTCCCTCTCCCCGAGGCCACTGTGCTCACGCCCAGGAAGATACCACTTGTGTTTCCATTTCCCTCCGACCTTTGATCCTCTTCATGCTCCTTTTATAGTCTATGCATTGTAGTTTATACTTCCTCTCAAACTGAAGTTAGGCGGCGGGGGTGGGTGGGGTGGGGCAACCTGGGCACAGGACTCTAAAACCAGGTCTGGGATGGCCTCTCCCTGACGTCTCCTGCAGCAGTCAGTAAATATTCATCAGATGACTATCAGCAGCCCAGCAGGGTGCTAAGATGCACATGCTTGTGGGCTAAAGCATGGCCCATCAAAGTGTGCCAATATTTCAGAGTCTTGCTTTAAACCTGTGTCTTCAAGTTGAGCAAAGGGAATAATAGGCCTAAGGGCATGAGACACCACCAGGCTGTGGCAGTGTCAGGATTCTGTTCACATAGCATTTGCTGTGACCTTGGGGACCATGAATGAGACATGAGTCCAACAACAGAAAACAACACCCAAAATGGAAAATCTCCATTTTCCAAAGGGTAGGTTAGGAATCCTCTTCTCAGCTGCGATTTGGAGGGAAACGCCTGATAATTCCTGAGCCACAAATACGGTTTTCTCTTTGGGGAAGTAACTGGCTCTTAGTAAACCAGCTAGGGAGGGCGGATGGCCTTTTGTTTGGATTCCTGGCCCACTGCCTTTGTGACTCACAACCACAGAGTCTCTAGCCTGAGCCCCGGCAGCAGCTTGGAGCTGGGCAAGGTTATGCTTTAGGTGACTAAGCAGCATCCGTCTGAGGTAGCAGAATGTGGTGTGGCTAACGGGAGGGGGCCACTGCCTCTTTCCTTTTCCACACACTGGAGGTTTGCTTTGGCCGATTCCCTTCTCTTTATGAAATTGCTGACTTGCTGCTCCAGACAAAGTTTCCACAGAGGTCCGGTTATGGAATATTTGAGCTAGAAAGTTTCTTTCACAGCAGCCTTTCGTGGTTTTAACTTGCAGGGAAACTGAGGCATACACGCCAGGCAATTTACTTGAGATGACACCATGTGCTCACCTAGGTCTGAAGGGATGTTTCTGAGCTCAGGGTTTCTGCCATAGTAGTTGTAAGGATGCATGTGTGGGCCACCTGCTTGTCTAGAGTCGAGCATTGGGGGACGGAACAGTCTCCCGTGAAGGACAGGTCATTGACGTGGTTTCAGAAATAGGATGATCTGTGACACTGTGCCCAGACAATGCTTCCGTGTCCCCTGCAAAGAAAAGGGAGCACAAAGACCCATGAGTTGTGGGCGTTTGAGAAGCCACGTGGCTTGAACCGGGCTGGCCGTGTTGACTAGAGGGAGGGCCACAGGGGCCTCATGTTCCAGCCTGACAGCTATCTGGACGCTGGTGGCTTGTGCTTTGTCAACTCAATGAAGCCTAGAACCGTCTTTTCCAAGTCTGCTTGCTTATGGAGTTAGGGTAGGGTTGGCAAGATGTGCATAATTTGAAAGGAAAGAAAACATCCGGGGACTACTGCTTTCTGACGGCCCTGTGTGGCGAACAAAGCTTGCATGGGTCGGCTCTCAATCTAGTTCTCCACACTGCTGGATCTGTGACCCAGCTGCCGCTTCCCGCCCACCCCTAGGGGCGCCAGACTATTGACCCACAGAAGGAACAGAGCCTAGGGCTCTCCACAGACCAGTGTGTCTTGTGTGTCTCCTTTGTGTGCCTGGATGCTGACTTCTTTTATCATCCCCAGCTCATCTTTGCGCACGTTAGCTCAGGTCCTCTCACACCTGTGGAAGTTCTACTGCCTACAAGTCCTTTCTACGACCTACCCACCACACCCAGGGCTCTGGTCCCGCCCCCTGGCTGAACCTGGAGTGAGTGACTGGATCTCCAGGGACCGTGAGCTTGAGGCCACCTCTCCAATTCATAGGCCTCTCCCTGCTTTGAGAGATCCACGGAGACACCGGGGCAGCACAGGAGACAGCAGCAAGTCTTCTTACCACATCGCACACAAACGCACATTGCCAGCAGAATCTCTGTGGCAGAGAGAGAACGTTCCTGTGAAAAGTAATCATTTGTGAATTAATAATGACCCAATAAAGCTAGGCTACTCAGAAGGAGGCCCTCTCATGCACTTATGCATGAAAACAAAACAAACAAAAAATACCAAGAGCTTCACAAGAACTTGTACAAGGTCTCTACAAGCTCACACACAAAATCCTTGTATAAGGATATTTCCCTTGGGACTGGGTATTTGACCTTGGGCCACCCTTTATTTATACCTGTAGACAAGAATTATTGTATCAAAACAATTCCTGTAATCTTCCTCATTTGCCTTTTAAAACTTCCTTTCCCTCAGTGACCTTGAGTGTGAACACAATTCACTATGGCTCGCACATTCTCATTGAAGTGTTATTCTGGAATAAACTCAATCTCTTTGGAAAATCTCCATTTGAAATTTAGCTTGACATTCTGAACTCTGGAGCAAAGGATGGGGGAGGCAGATGAGGAGGAAAGCTGCATGCCCTACCTCCTGGTGGGCTGCCTCCCCTCCATCTTTGAACTCTAGTCAGCATACTCTTCACTGGCCCTGTCTTAGTTAGGGTTTCTGTTACTGTGAAGAAACACCATGACCACAGCAACTTTTTTAAAAATTAATTAATTTTTATTTTATTTTTATTTTTTGAGACAGGGTTTCTCTGTGTAGTTTTGGTGCCTGTCCTGGATCTTGCTCTGTAGACCAGGCTGGCCTCAAACTCACAGTGATCTTCCTAGCTCTGCCTCCCAAGGGCAGAGATTAAAGGTGTGCGCCACCACCGCCCGGCTCCACAGCAACTCTTATAAAGAAAAACATTCAGCTGGGGCTGGTTTACAGTTTTGCAGGTTTAGTCCATTATCAGCCTGTCAGGGAGCGTGGCAGCCTGCAGGCAGACGTGATACTGGAGAGGAGCTGAGAGTTCTGGGTCTGGATCTTCAGGCAGCAAGAAGAGAGACTGGGTCACTGGGCATGGCTTGAGCATCTGAAACCTCAGAGCCTGCTGGCCCCCAGTGACACGCTTCCCCCAACAAGGACACACGTCCCAATCCTCTCAAATAGTGCCATTCCCTACGAGCCTATGGTGGGGTGGGTGGTTTCATTCCAACCACTGAGCTTGCTAAAGAACTGAGCTGGGCTTCAGGACTTCTGACATCCTGGCTGCCTGCCTGGCTTGCGACCTCATCACTGGCTTCGTGTTTTGACAGTTTCTATTTCCAGACCCTTCGAGGACCAGATAAGTGGCGAAAGTCAATAGTAAGAGGACCATGATTAGCTGAACTTTCCCAGGTCTCTGCAGATATGTAATTCATGGTTTCTCACATTATTTTCCCCTTGTCGTTTGAAAGCATGAAGTGACGACGGTAAGAAAAAGTATCATTTGGGTGAATTTCCTGACGTCCTAGGTGTGGGTGGGAGGTGGGTCCTCTACATTTGAAAGCGATTTGACTCATCGTATTCTCGCTGAATTCTGAATGCTGGAAGAAGAATGAGGCTACAGAGATGACATCAAGTGCCTTTTTAAATAATGATTCCCTTTTTCTTTTGGGGCAATGCAAATTGGTTTTTATACTTTTTTAAATAGCTAAATCATCAATTCTTGAGAAACACTTATAAGAAGGCTGTTAAACAGATGTGAGAGCAAGAAAGAATTTGTAGCTCAAAGACACTGTGGGAAACACAGGGCCACAGAAAACAGAGAGCAGCCTTGTCGTAGGGGTAGTGCTGAGCACCCAGCAAGCACACTTGGGCCTTGCTCACGTGGTGCTCAAGGTCTGCTAGAAGAACACAGCTGAGCAACCCTTCTGGAAGGTTCCTGAGAGAGACTAGTATGCTGATGTGCTCTGTGGATAGCGAATGGAAGTGCTGGACCACGTTTTCCAAGCCACAAGGGATCTGACCAAAATTCCCCTTTACCTCTACACTTAAAGAGTTAAGCTCGTTATTTTTAGGCTTCCTGTTAACTAAACACAGGACAGAATCAACTAAATCCCAAACCTGAGCAATGTGTTAGAAAGCATTTCTAATGCTGAGCACTAGAACTCTGCTCCAAATTAACCTAACATTCTTTCAGCAAACGCCGTGAAGAGATGCCATTCACTTTGTGTAGAATGAGCTGAAGCACTGGTATGTCTGTGAGCACCTGTGCAGATGGACTTGGAGCAAATGTTCAGTGATCTACTAAAGTGGGGAGGATTCACAAAGTAGGACTGATAGGAATTCCAACCACCCCCCCATGGTCGTGCATGTCTGTCGGGACACTTAGTCATCTCCGCCTAGTCATTTCTGGGTCATATGTGTAAGGATTCTGCCCTTAATTACGTCACCAGCCTGTGACGGCGTTCCAGCCTAAAAAGCAAGTGGGCCCTCTGTTTGCTCTTTTTCCCCTTCTTCTCTTTCCACTCTCTCTCCCTCCCTCCCCCTCCCTCCCTCTCTCTCTCTCTCTCTCTCCCTCTCTCTCTCTCCTCTCTCCCAATAAAGCTCTAAAAAGGTAACCATGGCTTGTGATTCTTCCGATCAGCACTCTCCTCTGCCGGCATGGTTGCTGCAGGCGGCGGCCAGCCACAAGCA
This sequence comes from Peromyscus maniculatus bairdii, assembly GCF_049852395.1. Lineage (NCBI taxonomy): Eukaryota > Metazoa > Chordata > Mammalia > Rodentia > Cricetidae > Peromyscus > Peromyscus maniculatus. Next base: position 64,555,889 of record NC_134864.1, on the reverse strand, counting down.
GTGCCAACTTAACCAACAATGCCAGCTCGAAGCAGTTCCAGAAGAGAATACGTCACCCATGTTCCTTGTTCAGAAAAGGCTGAAATGCTGGGTCAAAATGAAACTCCCTGGCATAGAGACAAGATGGCTAACTATACATGGCCATTATTAGAGAGGGATACTTAGGAACTAACTGTCCAAAACCCATGATTGGGTTCCATTAGGCACATGAGAAGGGGGAAATGTGAGACCAAAATGAGCCATCTTAGAAACGCTTTCACCCAAAAACTAAGGCCTAAGATTTCTCCTTTTGGGAATAGGCCATTAGTTACTGAAACCAGTCAGTTCAGATTCCAGAAACAAGAAAGTATAAAAGTACAGAGTCACAAGATAGTCACGAGGTAATGCCTGCCAGACTATGGAATGTCCTCTCCCTGGTTTCCAGGGTAACTGACCACAGAAATGCCCCCACCTGAGGGCAGTCAATAAGAAATGGTGGCGGGCAACCACTCCCTTAGAAGTAATTTCTAGAAGTCCCTAGAAGTGAGCCAATCAGAATTGTATCCATACTAGCACCTCTAAATGATGTAACCTTGTGACTTTTCCCTTTAAAAACTGAGCTTGCAGACAGGTGGGCACTTCCTCCAGCCTCCACTGCATTGTATGTATTGGATGAAGTCCCTGCCTAGGCTTGTATTGCTTTTGGATATCCAGAATTAAACCTTGCTTTTGCATTCTGGCATGCTTGTCTTTGGTGGTCTCTCTGGGGGGTCACGATCTGGGCACAACACCACTTCACCCTGCTCCTGATTCCCTGCTTGTCTGTTCAGGCAAAGACATATCTGCTGTAAGCGCTGGCCTATGTGAGGATGGAAAAGAACCCAGAATTGTTTAGGCTTTTTACCCCAGGAATTTCTGATGCCCAAATCCTGGGTGATTTCTCTGTATTCCTTATGCATACTCTCCTTTTTAAAAGAGGTCAGATACAGATTGACCATAACTCTTGTGGTGCTTTGAATAAGAATGGCCCCCATGGGCTCATATATCTGAGGGCTTTGTCCCCGGAGAGTGCAGCTGTTTGGAGGATTAGAAGGACTAAGAGGTGCAGCTTTCTTGGAGGAGGTGTGTCACTGTGGTGGTAATCTAATTGTACTGAATTATTATTTTGATTGTATGTTAATAAATAAAGTTGTCTGGGGGTCAGAGCTATTAGAGCCATAGCAAGAGTGTGGCGTTGGTGGCACACGCCTTTAATCCCATAAGATCTCTGTGTGTTCAGGGATACAGCCAGCATTGGAGACATATGCCTTTAAGACCTAGGGGGCTGTACATTCAGACAGTGACGAGGAAGTCATGTGTTTGGGTTTACAACCAATGAGAAGGCAGAACAACATACTATAAAAAAACGAACCGACAGGAAGTAGGTCTCTTTTCGCGAAGCTGGGACAGCAGGAGGAAGGGTGAGATTTTAGCTCTGAGCTCTGACCTCTCGGCTTTCTTCTTTACATTGTTTCTGTGTTTCTTATTTAATAAGACGGTTAGTTACATCTATATGTCACTGCAGGTGGCCTTTGAGGTTTTGAAAGTTCACATTGGGTGGAGTCCCGTGTCTCTCTCTCCCTCTGCCTGGGAATCAAAATGTAGCTCTCAGCTCCTGTTCCAGTGCCTGCAGCGTGGCCATGGTCCCACCATGCTCCCTGCCTTGATGATCGGGGACCAACCCTCCGAAACTGTAAGCAAGTCCCCAGTTAATGGCTTTCTTTTGTAACAGCTGCTTTGGTCAGGGTGTCTCTGCACAGCACCTTGGTGGAAACATTAAGTGGGTGGTTACAGCAGGCAGAGGAATCTCAACTATAGGCCTCTGGTGCTGGGAAGCATCCTTAGTCCTCCAGCGGTGAAGAAAGGGTTTTTCCAAGCTAACACATTCCAAGTGTTCTTCGTTTGTTTATCACGTTGTTAGGTCTGATATGAAGGAGGGCAAGGGGTGGCTCTGAGGGGGTCAAAGGTAGCCCCAAAGAAATTTAATTAGGCTATCAGGTCAAAAGTATTGCAAATCCTTCATAGTCACTGAAGGTTTTATCAGCCAGTCAGCCTAGGCAGACAGCTTCCCCCAGGAATTCTCAGTTATACCAATACTGTATAACCTCCATAATCAAGAAGCAGATATTTAAACCCTCCCCACCCCCATTCCACAGTACTCTTCTTAGCCGCTCACTTGCCTGATCACAGTCCTCGGCTACCTATAAGTTTTAATCTTTATATTTTTACCTTTGGGGGAATGTCCCCCAAATTAAGAAGGAATTCTATCGTATGTAGCTTTATTCACTGAGCAGGACATGGCAGTGATTTTTTTTTCTTATTGCCAGATAGTATTCCATCCTGTGGTCAGTTTTCAAACAATGCCTTGTTGAAAAACATTTGAACTGTGTAGTGCTTTGAATGAGGTGTTCCCCATATACTTTGACGTTTAAATGCTTCATCCCCAGTTGGTGACATTGTTTGGGAAGGTTTCTGGAGGAAGTGCGTCACTGAGGAAGGGCTTGAGGTTGCAAAGCTGCTCACCACCCCCAGCTCTCTCTCTGCTCCTGGTTTGTGGTTTGAGATGTGAGCTCTCAGGCCTCAGCTGCCAGCTCCAGTCACCATGCCTGCTTTCGGTCACACTCCCGCCATGGTGGTGAGGGACTCTCATTTCTCTGGAACTGTAATCTCATACTCTGTCTTCTGTAAGTTGCCTTAGCCATGGCATTTTATCACAACAGAAAAGTAACAACAACAACAAGCAACACACTCCAGCTGTTTCTCATTTTTTACGTGAATGTGATGAATAAAACCACTATAAATATATGCATTCAGATTTTCACGTGGACCTAGTTTTTGTTTTTCTTTGGTAAATAGCCATGGGATAGAGCTGAGCCATGGCTAGAATGGCGACGAGCAGGTTTTCAACATGGCGGCACCATGCCGCCGTCCCCAGTGGAGGGCTTTTGCTTTTTCCGAATCCCACTTGTTGCTGGCAGGGTTTTAAACACCCGTTTTAGAGTGTGGAGTGCTAGTCTATGGTGTGTTTGTGTTGCCTTTTCCTAGTGACCTTGATGCTGTGCGATTTCTCATGTGCTCGGACACTACTCTTAAGTCTCTTTGAATATGAAATGTCTGCTCAGCTTTTACCCATTTTTAAAATATAAATTACACAACTGTTTTCTTATCATTAAATTCTGAGTATTCTTTAAAAAGGCTTCATTAGATGTGTATTTTACAAACATTTCTCTCAAGAGGTGCTTTATCTATTCATTTCCAAGAGCAGAAGGTTTAAAGCCCCATTAATTATAATTAATCATTTTTTCAGTGTTCCTGCCTCTCCTTCCATTGGCAGCCAACTTGCCTGTAGTTTCAGAAGACACTGTCTTTGTATGTGTGTGTGGTATCTGAGTGTGTATGTGTGTGTGTGTGGTGTGTGTGTGGTGTGTATGTGTGAGTGTATTTGAGTGTGTGGTGTTTGTGTATGTATGAATAGTGTGTTAGTATGTCTGTGTAGGAGTGTGTGATGTGTGTGTATAAGATGTGTGAGTATGTATGAGTGTGTGGTGTATGTGAGTATGAGAGTGTGGTGTGTATAAGTGTGTGTGGTGTGTGTGAGTGTGGTGTGTGTGTGTGTGTGTTTGTGGTGTGTGTGGGTATGAGTTTGTGTGTATGAGTGTGTGGTGTGTGTGTATGTGTATGTGTATGAGTGTGTGTGTGTGTGTGTGTGTGTGTGTGTGTGTGGTAGAGTGGTTCATGGCCCTCCTCCAGAGTCAGATCTCCAGTGGTCCCAGGGCATTTGCCACCCCCCCCCCACCCCCCCCCCCCGTCTTTCCCTCCATGCAAACACTGACTGGTTTCTTCCCTTCACCAGCAGCCTGGGCCTTTCCTCCACAGGTAAGAGGGTTCAAGGTTTCTGGTCTTCGCAACATGGCAACCTTGTCTTCATCCAACACCAGATGGGACTGACTTGGGTCTTCTGTCCGACCCAGACTTTGTCATAGGGTGCAGGTTTGTGAGGAAGAGCCCGGGTGTGGTTACAGCACCCATCACATTTGGCACTGGACAATTACTCAGCACTTTATCTGCATGCCTCCTACCTGCCTGGCACCCAGGATCCCCGATGACCTGAGCCACTCTTATGGCCCATCTCCTTGGCACGACCAGTATTTTTCTCAAGCCACAGACTAATTTGTTTTCATGGAACCCCAGCTTTTGGTGATATTTTATTTGTACTCTAACAAATAAAGCTTTCCTGGGGATCAGAGGAAAAAGCCAGCCACCATATCAAATATAGAAGTCAGGCAGTGGTAGCACATGTCTTTAATCTTAGGATTCGGGAGGCAGCGATCCATCCGGGTCTCTGTGAGTTCAAGTCCACACTGGGAACAGAACTAGATGTGGTGGCACACGTCTTTAATCCCAGAACTAGTTAACCACAGAGGTCTGGAGGTCTGTACAGACAGACAAGAAGTGATAGGGCTGGGTGGAAAGAGGAAAGTGATGTAGCTGGGTGGAGAGAAGAAATAAGAGGGCAGGGACAGAAAGGCTTATAGGCATGAATATACAGGAAGTAGCTCCGCTGGGCTGAGGATTTCCCAGCAGTAAGAACTTGTGGCTGGCTTGTTTTACCCCTCTGATCTCTCAGCTTTAACCCCAATATCTGGCTCCAGGTTTTTTATTAATAAGTCCGTTTAGCAATTCGTATTACACCAGCTGAATTCAAGAAAATTCTGCTTCTTTTGATTTAGTTATACAGTAGGGGTCAGGCAGAGCAATGTTCTTCCTAGCTTTCTACAGGCCAGGCAGAAGCCTGGCTGCCATCTCTCCATAGTCTGTATGTACCCCTTCCTGTTTCCCAACTCTCCCGCCCCATCCGTACTCAAAAATGTAAACAGAACTGCCAACTTTTGACTCCATCCGGCCGAAGAACTCTGCTCTTCCTGCCCCCTCCTCCAATCCAGGCTGAGCTTAGGTTCTTTACTTTTAATTGAACGACCTACAAAAGAGTGCACGAATCTCTTTTCCACAGCCTGAGAACTGTGTACAAACTGCAGATATTCCACGGGAGGGGAAAGCCCGGAGGGCACAGCAGCTGAGCCTTGAGTAAGTATACCCCCGAATCCACCTGCCTGTGGAGGAAAGGCCCAGGCTGCTGGTGTAAAGAACCCAAGTCAGTGCTTGCACATGGACAAGACAGGGGTGGGGGGTAGAGGGTGGGGAGATGGAGAGACAGATCCTCCGGGGCCATGGAGATCTTCTGAGCGAGGGATGTGAATCCCCCACACTCATATTGTGCATCGAGTAGATACGCCCCGTCTACAGCCAGCCCTGTTCCCGTTCCTGTCTTTTTGTCTCAGCGCCCCCTCCTCTGGTGAACCCCCCTTTCCCCTGTTGATCACTTCACTTTCACCTAATATAAACTTAAATGATTTTATGTGACTACATAAAACCTAAGAACCACACATGAGGAAAGTCGTGAGATTTATCTTTCTGAGACTGGCTCAATTTGCTCCGGTTCCATCTATTTTCCTACAGATGACATAATGCCATTCTTCATGATGGCTGGGGGGAAATCTCACCACATTTCTTTTTATCCATTCCTCGGTGCTGGCTACCTAGACTGCTTCCATAACTCAGCTGCAGTGCCTACTGTTGCAAGGAGCATCGGTGTGCAAATGTCGGTGTGATTTGTTGACTTAGAGTGGGATAGTGGGTTATACAGGAGCTCTAGTTCTAGCTTTTTTTGAGAAGCCTCCATGCTGGATTCGTTTTTATGCCCACCCTAGCGTTTGTCAGGGACCTCCTTTCTCTGGGTCCCTGCCAACATCCATTGCTTTCTCGAAGACTGTCATTCTGATGGAGTAAGACAGAACGTCAGAGGGATTTCAGTTTGCATTTCTCTGACAGCTTAGTGCAGCTGACATTTTTGTTTGTTTTTTGATTTTTTTTTTTTTTTTTGAGATAGGGTTTCTCTGTGTAGCTTTGGAGCCTGTCCTGGAACTCACTCTATAGACCAGGCTGGCCTTGAACTCACAGAGATCAGCCTGATTCTGCCTCCAGAGTGCTGGGATTAAAGGTGTGCACCAGCACTGCCTGGCTGCAGTTGACATTTTTAAGAATATGTTTGTTGGCCATTTGTATTGCCTTTTTTGTAAACTATTCATTTCACTAGCCCACTTATTGATTGGGTGGTTTTTATATATCTCAGTCTTTTTTCCTTTTTTTTTTTTTTCTGTTCTTTGTATAGTATAGACATTAATTCTCTGCAAGGATTTCTCTCTCCTAGGGGCTGTCCCTTGACATGATTCACTGTTTTCTTTGCTGCTCGGAAGCATTTAAATTTTATGAGGTCCCATTTGTCAGTTGTTATCCTTGAAAAGCAAATAAAAGTACTATAAGTAAGGAAAGAGTCAAAGTATCTTTATTTGTCGATGTTATGATTTTACAGGTAGGAGGCTCTAAAGACTTTTATCTGAAAAGTCCTAGACCTGATAAACACACCAAGTGGCAGGAGACAAAATCAGCATAGAAAATCGGTAGCCTCCCTCTATGCCAATAAAAAGGAGGCTGGCTGAGCAAGAAACCGGGAAATGATCCCATTCACAATCACAACTGCCTAACCAAAATCAAAAACAAATGAAAACACATGGAATCTAATCAAAGAAGGGAAAGATCTGTACAATCAAAATTTTAAAATACTCAAGAACAGAATTGAAAGAAGACACTAGAAGATAAGATGGATGGATGCTTTGTGCTGAAGAACTAATTTTGTGAAAAAATGGCTTTAAAAAGAAAAAACAAACCAAGCAATCTATAAATTCAGTGTAATCTCCATCAGAAATCTTATGCCATTCTTGACAGAAATAGAAAAAAAAAAATCTGTGTCTGTTTGTTTGTTTTTTAGATAGGGCCCGTCTCTGTAGTCCTGGCTGTCCTAGACACGCCTCTACCTCCTGAGAGCTGGGATTAAAGGCTCTGTTCTCAGGGTAAAAAAGTATTAAAAATTCATTTGGAAAAACAAAAAACCCAACCAGAGCAATCCTGAGGGGAAAAAGCAACAACAACATGGCTAGACGTATCACTACACCTAATTTCAAATTACATTATGGAGCCGCAGTAATAAAAGCAGTATGGTATTGTTTAGAAAAAAACCAGACAGGTAGATCAATGGCACAGCATAGCCGTAGATATAAACCCACAGGGCGACAGCCGCCTGGTTTCTGAGAAAGCTACCCAGAAGACACATTGAAGACAGGACAGTCCTTTGACAAACTGTGTAGGGAAAAGTGGATATCCACATGTAGAAGGATGAAATTACTACCCTCAGCCTCTGTCTGGACTGGGCGTTCCTTGGCATGTTTTTCAAAGCACTGAAGAGGTAGACGTAAATAGCAAAGCAGCAAGGAGTTTTATTCAGAAGCAAAGCAAAAGTACAGGGTAAGACAACGTGCAAGAGAGCCGGGCTCTTGGCAGATCAACTGGTTACTGCCCAGGAGGTTGCTAGGCAGAATGCCGGTGCTTTTCTGGTTTGATTGACAGGCTTGGGTTGCATAAGCCTTTGTTCACTGCACGGGTCTCCCATGATGCATTTGATTTTAATCATATATGCATGCCCAGACACGCATAGGCACGATAAGAGTTTTCCGCTAAAAGTTCACTCAAAGGACAGTTTGCCCTGGAGCACCTGCATGTAAAACCGGTCCAGGCTGGATTGGCCCACTGCCTCTAATTCTAGGTTATGTCCCAGCATGAGTTTGTCCACACAGGGGTTGATGGGGTGTTATTATCGGTTGCTTTGTGTGGAGAGGGGGTGTGTGTATAGTTGGATGCAGGTGGGCTCTAGGTGGCTGAGCTAGCCTGCAAATTACTTGCCTCAAACTAGATCCTTATCTCTCACCCTGCACAAAACAACTCCAAGTAGGTCAAGCTCTAAAAAATTGGTAGAGGAAAAATAAGGATAAAACTTGAAGTTGTAGGCACAAGAAAGGACTTTCTGAACAGGACCCCAGTGGCCCAGGAACTAAGGCCAACAGTGAGGTTTTGTTGTTGTTGTTGTTTTATTTTTTAAGAGGACCAGTCTGTATTGTACAAAGATAGTAGAAGCCTTTGGTAAGGACATAAGCCCAAGGACCCACGGGTGTAGCAGGAATCTTAGATGGTCTTATTAATAAAATCAAACCTGCAGCCAGGTATTGGGGTGAATGCTGGAAGATCAGAGAAGCAGAACAAGCCACAGCTTCCTCACCTTGCCAATTCCTCAGCTGATCCTGTTTCCTCAGACTGGAAGCCTCCGAGTCCTCATCCAAATGGATCTCAGCTGAACTGCTGCTAAAAGCTTAAAAGCTTAACCAGGCTGTAGTTCCTGGTCCTCACGCCTTATATACCTTTCTGCTTCCTACCATCACTTCCTGGGATTAAAGGCATGTGTCACCATGCCTGGCTGTTCCCAGTGTGGCTTTGAACTCACAGAGATCCAGATGGATCTCTGCCTCCAGAATGCTAGGATTAAAGGTGTATGTGCTGCCATTTTCTGGCCTCTATATCTAGTGGCTGTTCTGTTCTCTGACCCCAGATAAGTTTATTAGGGTGCACAATATATTGGGGGACGCAATATGTCACCACACACTAGGAAGACAAAGACAAGACAAAGGCCATGGAAGCAGAGTGAGTGACGCAGTGAAGATCGGATCTGTGTCTTTAAATCAGGGCCAGCATGCTTTGCTAAGTGAGGAATGTGAGCTGGAAAAGAGAGAGCTCTGGAGTGATGACTTGGAATTTTCTGTGTTGGGCTAGGGAAGGATGGAGCTACCATCTGTGGGGATGGGGAGGCTGTGGGTGGATCAGACTTGGGAGAGGTGGTGACTTAGAATTCTGTTTGCAGGAGTGAGTCTCAGGTGGATTTGATATACCCAGAAGAGCTGCATCACGGCAGCTGGATGTGTAAGTTCATGAAACTCTGAGAAGAAGTATGGGCTGCAGCTGAAAGTGAGCAGCAGCAACAACAGCTGGCCACAGCTTTTGTTTTAAGTAGGATTAGTTTTCCTGACACAAGGGCTCTAAGTTAATGTTTTCGATGCTTCCCAAAGGCAAAAATGACTTTCAACATTGAGAGATGCTTGTATTTGCTTGAGAGATGTAATCAAGATGAGGTAGCTAAGTCACAACAAAGCGTCGTTCAAAGCAGCAGTGGTTCTCAGTCCGTTTTATATCGTTCTTCTGTCTTCTGGCCGAGTTTTGAGGAAAAGCAGAATGTTGTATGAAGAGTGGGAACCGGGTATGTGACTGGCCCAGATTGGCCCCAGGTTCACTGTGTGTCCTGGGGCAAAGTGTTTGACCTTCATAAACTTCAATGTCAGGAACGGTTATGGCATTGACTATTACAGTTTTAAATAATGTTCCTCGAGAGGTCCTCTCAGATGGCCTGAAATTCCCTCATTTCTTTAGCAGATACTTGTTAGCTTCCTGTTACATGTAAGACATTGTGCTGGGAAATTAATGCACTCGCTACCCGTGTGTTCCAGGAATTACAGTATAGGAAGCGAGCGTCCACCGCAGAAGAAAGCGGAATCCCAGGAACCTCGTGCCCATCAGCTCAGTCTTGCTACCTGAGGATGAAGGTTTCATACCCCTTAGATGGAGGAGTGGAGGGATAATGGCGAAGTCTGCTGAGGGGAGGGTGGGATCCAGAGCTCTTTTCAGTGAACCTGAATTGGAGATGAGCATGTTGTGCAGTGGAGCAGGAGTCCCCCAAGCTTGGAAGTCCCTGTAAGCAGGAACATCCCTGCATCTTCTGCACATGTACTCAGGGATCATGGACACCAGGCTCACTACAGCACTTGCATTGGCAGAAGAAAAGTTCCAGCAGCCATCAGGACCCACAATGACGGATTCAAACAATGGGATAAGATTCTGGGGTTAAAAAAAAAATGAATGGGGGAAAAATGAATGGGTTACATAGGTTAATGTGGGAAAAAAATGTTGGGTTAACAAAAAAAGAAAGTTACAAAAGACAATGAATCTTTTGTCTAATTTAACCCCCCATGATACTAGCATGTGTTATTACACAGTGAAACGCTGAAATGTGTACAGGAAGAAGAACAATGAATGGCGTGGAATGAGGGGGAAACGATAAGCTTCATCCTGCTGTTATTTCATAAAAAATAAAAGGAAATGTGGCAAAATATTGGCAATATATTAAAGCCAGAAGCTTCTCTGTGTCTGTTATTTGCTATATTGTCCAGTGTGCTTGAGATATTTAATAATCAGTGTTCATAACATTACTGTAGTTATTACATATGAAAAGTGTTATCGTTTTAATCCTTTAAGTCTATCATCCAGTGATATCAATGGATGGTCACCTCATTATGCCGCCATCACTATCGTCCACCTCCAGAATGCTGGAACTTTCTCTAACACTCCAGGCTTTCCCCTCAGTACTCAGAAACTTCCTGACTCTAAAAAGTGATCACTCCAAGTCCCTCACGGAAGGGGATCACATTTGTCCTGCTCTCAACTGCCTTATTCACTTAGCATAGGTCCGTCAGAGCTGTAGCCAATGTCAGGCTTCCTTCCTTCTAACTGAACATAAATATCGCATCTTGTTTATCCATCCAGTGACCAATGGGTACTTTGGTTTGCTTATGCCTTTTGGCTATGGAGGCATCATACTATTTTACACTGAAATTAAGAATATAACATGGAAGTTATAAATAGAAAAATTAAATATTCAAAAATATATTGTTTGTTTAGTAAGATTAGGGAGAACTTGAGCTAGGGAAATGGTTCCAGACATGACTTCGGTCCACAGAACTCTTTTTTGGGGGGCGGGGGTTTAGAGACAGGGTTTCTCTGTGTAGCTTTGTGCCTTTCCTGGAACTCGCTTTGTAGACCAGGCTGGCCTCGAACTCACAGAGATCCATCCGCCTGGCTCTGCCTCCCAAGTGCTGGGATTAAAGGTAAGCGCCACCACCGGGCTTCCTTAGAACTTTTGTACAAAAGACTGGCATGGTTAATCTTAATAGTGGGGAGGCAGAGGCAGGTGGAACCCTGGGGCTCACAGGAAGCCAGCCTAGTTAAATGGATGATCATGTCTCAAAAGATGAAATGGATGGTGTCCTGAGGAATGACACCTGAGGATGACCTCCGGCCTCCATATGCACAGGCATGTGTGCATGTACACCTGTACATATCACACACACACACACACACACACACACACACACACACACACACACTAGAAGTTTTTACCATATACCAACTAGCTTTTTCTAGATCCACTCAGAGGACTGTGTGGCACATGTGGGTATCAACTGTCCTTCGTTATCCACAGGGCACAGCAGCCCCAGCCATCCCCAACTTCCGGTCATTGGCAGGGCTGCCTGTGGGTGGCAGCTGCCCTCTGTCTCGCCTTCTGCTGCTGCTCCTGCCACTCAGCACAGCGTTCTGGCTCAAGCCTAACAGCTTCCTTCTGGTGGAAGCCGACAGGAGCCAAGACACAAAACAGTCTTGGGCGATTGGCAGGGAGTTAAGCACTGGAGGGTTCTGAGCCCTGTGCTGGGGAGCTGACTGCTGCGGAGTCAGCCCCAGCCCCACCCAGTTCCTGCCTGCAGACCTCTTGTCTCCCGGGCACCATGCCTCACCACGGCTGCCTGTCTGAGTGTTTCCAGATGCCCTCTGCCGGGGCTTCCCAGCCGGTCTGAGAGGGTCTGGCCTCCCCACCCCACCCATGTTGCACAAATTCATGTTATGTTGATAACGCAAACGGAAGTGGTCTGTTCTGTCTGGTTAAAAGTGAGTGTAATAAAGCTAGGGAGCCCACACCCAGAGCGCCCCTGTGGACGCCCTGTTTGAAACCGGCTGCATCCAGTTAGAAATGAGAAACCCAGTTTTAAAGAGCATTGGCAGATGGGCATATAGAAAAGGAGAGAAAGGAGTCTTATCCAGAAAGGGTCAAGGCAGTTGGTGTGTGTGTGTGTGTGTGTGTGTGTGTGTGTGTGTGTGTGTGTGTGTGAAGGCAGAAGTAACTCATTGCTGGCTCCTCCTTCGTTGCTGGAATGGTGTCTTAGCTACATCTTCTTAGGTTCTCAAGATTCCTTAAGGCACCATCAGAAAACTCCTAATGCATTCAATCTTATTTAATTCCTACCATACTCTTTGACTGTTAGCATCTCTGTATAGGGTTGGATACAGTACTTGCCCAGCATGCATGAAGTCCTAGGTTCAATCCCCAGAGAGAGAATATATCTGTAATCCCAAGCTAAAGTCCCACAGAAAGGAAGTGGCTGAGTGTGGAAGGCTCCTTCTGAGGGCAGGACCTTAATGACTGTCTAGTGTGGTTTCCCCTGCAACAGGATGAAAGGCAAAGTTTCTTGGTAACTGCTGAGTAAGGCCAACACTGGCACACAGAAGCAGTGTAAGCCATTGTCATTGGAGAAGCAGGTAAAAACTGAGCAGGCTGAACTTCAACTGCTTTTATGGCTCTCTTCCTGGGGATGCTCCTCATCAAGTCACTCCCTCACCACGTGAGATCAGAAGCTCGTCACTATGCAAGGAGTCCCAAAGACTGCTGGGAGTCCAGCAGAAAACACAGCAGGCCAGGCTGCTTAGGCTCCAGTGGTCTTTGAAGGAAAGATCTGGAGAACTAACCACAAAGGAGAAATCAGGGACTCGGGGACCAGCAGAGACAGAAGCTGGAGGGACAGGGACTAACTGGAGGAGCAAAGGCTTTGCTGGGAGATGGGTGTGGCCTTTCTTAAAAGGTTAACTTGGGGAACAGGTTTGGATATGCTGAAAACTCGCTGTATAGGGCATCTTTTATTTTAAAGGACTAACTTTAAAATGTCTCCGGGAATTTCTAGAAGTTTTGGAGCAGGATCTTGTTTTATTCCTTTTTGGCTTCCCTGAGGAAATTGAGCATGAGCCTGACTCCCCCTTGTGGAGTGAGTTTCATCGCTCGGTACAGCATCCCACAGGGCAGAGGGAAGACCAAGAGCCCTGGGTCTGTTACTCCATTGTCTTTCTTGACCCAAGAAAAGAAGTACTAGCTACCCAAGAAAATGCTTTACTTTTCTGAATTGTACAAGTATTTTGAATTAACCTTTTATTCAATCACTCGGTAAAACTAAACTTCTGCCTGTCAAACTCCAGGCTTCAAGACAAGCCGATTGAACTCTTTGCTAGGGTCATTCCCACCTCCGTTAAAGGAAAGACTGGTAGAACTGAGTTTGTGGCCATGTTCTCTACAGAGTCCTTAGTGAGGATGGCACATACTGCCTTAGTCCGTGTTTATTATCATTTACCTCTTGCCAAGCCGTGGGTCAATCACCTCCCCTGCATTGCCTTTCTAACATCTGATAACGGAATTATCAGTCGTAGGTTTACTGGGATATGGAGGCTTAAAGAGCTTAGGTAACTGGCTTAAGGTCACACAACCAGTTGCTGAGGCTTAAATGGAATTAATGCCAATGATGCGAAGAGGGTTCGTAAAAGAGACAATAACAGAACACATACTAACTGTATTTCCCGAATTTTGGCCTTCGGCGGGTCTTCTATAAGGATTTCTTTTTTTTTTTTTTTTTTTGAGACAGGGTTTCTCTGTGTAGCTTTGCGCCTTTCCTGGAGCTCACTTGGTAGCCCAGGCTGGCCTCGAACTCACAGAGATCCGCCTGGCTCTGCCTCCCGAGTGCTGGGATTAAAGGCGTGCGCCACCATCGCCCGGCAATTCTATAAGGATTTCAAAGGCTACTCAGTGTAGCAATTTCCTTCAAACATTTCCTCTTGGGGCGAGACTCCTAAAGACCCAGGAAGTAAAATAAACTGACAAGCCCCAGGAGGCTTCTGAAATCTACAAGATTAAGCGCCCCCCCCCCCCCCCCCCCCGTTACATAAGCAGGAACAATGGCTAGGGATAGGTGTCCATTAACAGAGCTGTGCACCAGTCCTGCAGAGAGCTGCAGAGAAGCAGCTTTCATGTCTGTCGCCAGTCTGTGTGTGTGTGTGTGTGTGTGTGTGTGTACGTTTGTATGCATGTGTATGTGTGTGTTTATGTATGTGTGTGTGCATGTGTTTGTGTGTGTATGTGTGTTTGTGTGTTTGTGTGTGTATGTGTGTGTGTGTATGTGTGTGTGTGCATGTGTTTGTGTGTGTATGTGTGTTTGTGTGTTTGTGTGTGTATGTGTCTTTGTGTGTGTGTGTGTGTGTGTGTGTGTGATGGGTTGGTGACACCGGCAGCTGTCCTGTCATTCCATCTATACTTCTATAGTAACCCCTCACCCACACTCCTGCAAGAACCCCAGTAAACTCACTGGCTCCCTAAGCCACATTTGGGTGAAATTGTTTCTTTGGTTTGTTATTGGTGCCCTTCCTGGGGTGAGTAGGTTTAGTCACATCTCTCCAGGAAAAGTCACAAAGCAGTCAGCTTGTAAAAAATGTGGATGGATCATGCTTTATAATTATTTGAAAGACAAAGTTTCATACATGGAGTATTTTTGGTTAATGATAGAAGGTCATGAAGGTGGAGTTTTTATTGGGACTGCAAGCTCCAAAATAAAAGCACAGAGACTTAATGTTAATTACAAATGCTTGGCTAATAGCTCAGGATTATTATTAACTAGCTCTTGCAACTTAAATTAACCCATTTATATTAATCTACATTCTGCCGCGTGGCATTACCTCTCTCTCATCTTGTACTTCCTGTTTTCTTTCCCTGTCTCCCTGGCAGTTCTTCTCTACAAGCTTCTTCTTCCCAGTGTCCTTAGTCTGGTTCTCCTGCAGTTGGAGTTTTCTCCAGTCCACCCAGCTTCTACAGCCGCTCAGACCCAAGTAAACACAGAGAGACTTATATTACTTAAAAACTGTATGGCCGTGGCAGGCTTCTTGCTATCTAGTTTTTATATCTTAAATTAACCCATTTCTAATAATCTAAAAGTTTCCATGTGGCTCGTGGCTTACCCGTACTTTCCATGTTGCTTCTCATGGTGGCAGTGGCTGGCAGCATCTCCTGACTCAGCCTTCTGCTTCCCAGAATTCTCCTCTCTGCTTGTCCCGCCTATACTACACTTCCTGCCTGGCTACTGGCCAATCAGCGTTTTACCTACTACATTCTCCCACCTACCCCTAACCTGTCCAGCTATTGGCCAGTCAGCTTCTTTATTAACCCAATCACAGTGACACATGTTCACACAGCGTAAAGGAATATTGCACAGGGCATCATTCCTGTCTGAAGAGGGCAGCTGTCAGAAGGTGGAGAAGGTTGCCTCCTGTTACCTCCAGGCCTGCATGGCCACTCTAGCTGTATCAGTCTCATCAGTTCCCAGTTGCTAGGGAGACGTGTCAATCACAGCATGGATGTGACAACACTGCACTGCTGAGCTGGAAACCTCCAGGGCTGGACAGCAAGGAAGGGTAGGAAAAGGAAAAGGAAAAGGAAGTCGATTGAGTACTCACTGAGGCATCTTATCGGTGTCCTATAAAACACCGCTCCATTATTGTCAAACTGGACTTAGGTCTACATACAAGAGACAGAACATATGGGAATGGCTAGTGACTTCCCTAAAATTGTGGGCTCTCTCTCGATTGCCTTGGTAATTCCCTCCTTCGAGGGAATGAAGAGGGGCCAACCCTGGGGTCACACCACCTGTCACCCCTTAGCATCTTTGTCCTGAGCATAGTGAAGGGAAAAAAAACCATAGAGGTCAGTACTGATTTTTCTGAGCAAAATTACTGTTAGCTGCCAGGAAGGGGCATGGGGCTATGCTAGTGCAACCGGTGGGTGGGGCACGGGACACGGGCACCTTTAAGCACTCAAATAGAAATGACAGTCCCAGACAAGTTGGCTCACACTGACTTAAAGTAAACAGTATGTTCAGAGGAACTCAGCTGTGGTCATTGGCTTGAACATAACATTACAGGATGCTTCTGACAGAAGAAGCCCAAACTCCAAACCTACAGTCTCAAGACGACTGCCCCATCTCATTAGGTGCAAACATGAAGGCATCAGCAGAGGAAAAAGTTTTTCCTTTTTCCTCCCTGCTGTGTTCTTTAAGAATGAAGAGAAAGAGAACTAGGATGCATGTCGTTTAGATATCACAGAGAAGCTGTACCCATGAATCTTAGCAATATGGTTGCCTAAACATGGCCTGAACAATGAGGAGACCAGCTGACATGCAAATGTGGATAGGGGAAATTTCACAATGCCCTGACCTACAGGCAACCAGTGACTGAGAGAAAGGAAGAATCAGTTTTCTCCAGGAACAAGCCCCGATAGGTTATATAATCCCAAGTGGCCAGTCCTAAACACTATGGGCAACACTACATAGGTTTAGTAAGTTTTGTGTGTGTGTGTGTGTGTGTGTGTGTGTGTGTGTGTGTGTACATAAATATACACATATATATGTAAAAATAATAATTAAAGAAGAAGCGATGAATTTGAGGTGTAGTGTTGGGACGTGAGAGGAGTTGGGAGGGAAAGAGATGGAAATGATGCAGATACAGTACTTATACATAAAATTCTCAAAAGAGAAAAGAATGAGAGAACCATTTCCCAAACCCTTCTACTTTCAGTAGATGATTCCTCATCGTGTATTGTTTAGAACTGTGTCATATTCTCATGCTCTGTCTAGGATCCGCCACAGTTGGTGTACACCAATCAAGAGTTATCCTTAAATCCTATGGAAGAGGCATAGCCTCTAGGCATGAATCGCAGGCTCTGCCATCATCTGAAAAAGAAGGCAGAGAATGGTGGTACCCATGGTTTCAAGGGTGTGAGCGCATGTGTTTTCTTTCTGGAAGCCATTTCTTTAAGAGTGCTATTTCTAGCCCAGAGCCAATCTTAACCCTTTTGAAGGTGACTTGGTGGAAATAACCACACCGAGTACCTATGAGAACTTTGTGAGAAACACCTCTTACTCTGGGGGAAGGGAAGAGAGGGAGGGAGTCAGTTGGTCTCCTCTCTCCACACCGGCAGACCGTGAAGAAGACCTTCTGTGGATTATTGCCATCTTACAGCCAGTATGACAGCGATCACTCCCCCAGCATCTGGGCCGGCAGTTTCATGTCCAAGGATGTTTCAAATTATGTTCTCTAACTCTAAAACTGAGCTCACCGAGTGAGGCAGTGGGATCCATCACGGATCAGGAGAGGCTCCTGGCTGTACCCCTTCCTTCCCACTATTGGCTGTTGACAGATTCTGAGAGAGGTGGAATCATTTTTTTCTTTTGGGTACCCACCGCTGAGCCTGCCGGGCTCCAACAAACAGTATCAAACTCACGCTCACACAAATGGCTTCGGGTAAACAACGAATAGACGCGAACACAGAAAGACATTGGTATGAAAATGGTGGGCAGTGGAACTGGAGCGGGGAGGTAGGGGTGAGTGTGGTCAGTGTGCATTCCATACATGAGTAAAACTGTTACAGAACAAATGTAATTACTGTTTTATATTTCTGAAGTGTGAATGTGTGTGAGACACAGAGAGAAAGTGAGGTTGGAGAATGGAACCAGCCACTGTGGGGGAAGTGCTTACTAAATCCCTCCCACACTGACGGCAAAAAAGCAAGCAGCAGAGAAACCGACTTGCCCTCCCTGTGGACCAGGCAGCCCTGCAACTCTGAGAAGAGAACGGAGGGCAGGAAAGAGAGAAAATGAAAACGACCAGAGCGCATGACAGGAAGCAACTGCCTGAAGCAACTCTGGGACATTTCCTACCGCAACACAGTCAAAGGAATTTAAAAAATATCTTCATTTCCATTAGAGTTGTGGACACACGTCCCTCTTTTCTCATCCCAAGGTGCTGTTGTCTTGCCCCACCCTCTAATGTTGCATTGTTTGAGGAAATAAAAACGGCTGAATTCCATGTCTGGCTCAGTGCGAGGAAGAGGAAGCATGGGCTGTGACATTTGCATTAGGTCAAGGAACCTTGCTCTGCAAGCGACGGTCACGGTCACGGAGTTCACTCCAGATGCAAAACTGTATTTGAATAAGAGTATTTCAATCCCAAGGGAGGATGCAGTGGCAGACATGGATGCACAGTACAATGAAAAAGAAACCAGCAGTGCTGAGCCTAGCTTGTGTGCTTTTACATGTATCTACCATTAGCATTTTCATGTCGTGAAAAGCACTCTATGTAAAAAGCTAATTTCTCTCTCTCTTTCTTTCTTTCTTCCTTTCTTTCTTTCTTTCTTTTTTTTTTTTTTTTTTTTTTTTTTGGTTTTTCGAGACAGGGTTTCTCTGTGTAGCTTTGCGCCTTTCCTGGGACTCACTTGGTAGCCCAGGCTGGCCTCGAACTCACAGAGATCCTCCTGCCTCTGCCTCCCAAGTGCTGGTATTAAAGGCATGCGCCACCACCGCCCGGCTAAGCTAATTTCTTAAAACAAAACAAAACTTTGTTATTATATGATGGGGAAAGGGGAGTAATGTGGGCAGAGGAAGGGGAGAGCGGGCAGAGGAGAGGGTGGGGGGTATTTGACACAGCTGTATGGAAAGCTACTATTTTATATGATATATATGTGTCTATACGTATATACAGTCATCTAAAGAATTTAATTGGTATATAACTTACATAGGAGTTGATGTTCCTCCCAGAAGCTGTAAGTTGCTAAATAAAAAGCCCAGCACCAGGTGTGTGATTCCTTCCTTCAAGCTGTTAGCAGAGGTTGTCATGGATACCCCCAAACAATCCAGACCGTCGCTACTGCTCTTGCCCACTAGGACTTGAGGGTAAGACCTACTGCTGAAGAGAACACGCACGTTGGTCACAGCACGGTGAAAACTGGACTGGTACTAAGCAGGAAGCTTCCTTCCCCCGGCCAGCTTTCACAGGACTGGAAGGGCTATTCAGGCTGCCGGAGGGAAGCTGTCAACAGTCTTACTCAGCTGTGAACCGTGCAAGCTACAAGAACAGCCAGCATGGCGGTGCATGCCAGCATGGTGGTGCATGCCGCACTGGCATGGTTGTCGTGGTAACCAAGAGTTCTCTGATGTACTTTTGACCTGCTCCTTAGAAGAAACACGTGTCTGGTACTGTAAATATGGCCAAGAGCCCTTGGCCAGGGAGTTCACAGGCCCCAGGAGTAAACCCACTACTATATGGACATGGCATCAAATGGCCCTCCAAGTTTGTATCCCTTTATCTGTAGGTCAGTATAGTGACCAGACCTCACCAACCAGTCTCTTTGTAGAGTGGATGGTGGTTAACAAGAAACTCACAAAGTGCAGAGGAAAAGTATCAGTGGATCGGTCAGCTACAAATGGAATATCTATATCACCCCTCATCCCCAAGTCTCAGGGACCATCCTGTGAGAGATCTGGAAAGATTTTAGGAGCCAGAGGTTGGAGAAGACAGGTGGGGAATGGTGTCTCCCGGATATAACAGGTTGTTGCCCTCATGAACACGAATCATCAGCAGTTGTCTGCATCGGACCCAAGGAGCCCCAGCCAGTCAGCATTCTAGCATGGAGTGGGAAGGGGTTCATGAGTTTCTACCCCAATGAGGAGCTGCGGGTAGTTGTGGCTTCTAGGGGAGGAAATCTTTAAGTTTATGAACTGTTAGGTGGACCAGGGTCCAGTGGATGCTCCCATACCCAAGAGCATATGAGAAATTGGACTCAGTTACTTGTTATTTTTAATAGAAGAAGGAAAAAAAAAGAGGACTTGAAGTTGGGGTGTTAGGGAAGTAGGGGTGGGTCTTTGGGAAGTTAAGAGGGAAAGGCAGTGAATCTGATAAAAATACAGTGTATAAACTTCTCAAAGAATTGATAAAAATATTTTTTAAAACTTTAATAGAAGGGGCTGAAGATGACTCAGTGGTTAACAGTACTGACCACTCTTCCAAAGGACCTAGGTTCTGTTCTCAGCACCCACATGGCAACTCACAACTATCTGTAACGCTAGTCCTAGGTGTCTGGACACATTCTCTGGCCTCTGCAGACATCGGGTATGGATGTGGTACACAGACATACTTGAAGGCAAAAACCTATACACATAAAAATAAATAAAACAGAAAGCACATTGAGCTTTGTCTCATTACAATAAAAAACACATAATAAAATTTTATAGTCCTGAAATTACAGATTATAGTGGAAGATATTTGTGTGGCTACTAAATATTTATTTGGGATGGACATGTACTCCATTTTTGTCATATAGCTAAAGGTAGAAATGACCGAAGTCTCTTAGCCTTTTGAATTTTAAATATTAAATTGTATAACCTGGGTTAAAACCTCCAAACATGTGTACCAAGCTGAGAATAATTGGTGAAGGCAATTTTAAAAGATTTGTGCAGGTTTTGTTCTTCAAAAGCTGTATTCCTCAGAGGGCTTGGTGGAATTTCAGAACTTGAGAGACTGAGCCCCTGTCCTCAAAGTCACACGCATCTCTCTATTAAAATATAGACCAACTTTAAAAGTCACACTCTTTAAAATTACTAACACTTCAAAAGCCCAAAGTGTCTTAACTGTGAGATCCCTTGAAATAAAAAACAAGTCATATCCTTCCAATATACAATGGCACAGAACAAACATTCTTATTCCAAAAATTACGAATTGGGTCATAAAAAGTAATTGTTACTTCAAAAAATAACCCAAATCCAGCATGGTAAACACCAACTTCTGTAGCTCTATGTCCATCCCCTAGAGGTTGTAGTGAAATGAACTGGGCTCCAATGGGCTTGGGTAGACTCAAGTCCCAGCTCTGCCACCTCAAGGCTTCTCTATTAAGCTCCGGCCAGCTGCACCCCACAACTGTTGCTCTCCCCGGTTACATCCCGCGGTCCTGGCATCTCCAGTGCCTGGGTTGTCTGTTGCAAACGAGGCTTCACCTTCACGCCTTCACACACTGCTCTCTCAGAGCATCTCCCCAGAGACTTCAACCTTGCCACACGGGTCCTGGCTTGAGCTACTGTCCAACCCCAGTACTGTTTCTTTCAGCTTCACATGGATGGTGCCTTACGACATTGTCAGGTTCTACTGCCTGGTGAAGGAGCAAGCCCAGTCCCCTCAGGCCACAGCTCACTCGGCTTCTGTGTGCTGACTCTGGGGAAACACTTTCCTAAGCAGTTTGTTTTGAGAGCAGAGAACCCCTTTATCTTAGGCTCTTTGCCTTTAAACAAATATGGACCTCCACAAGGTACAGCCTCCTCTGAGGGATAGAGTTTTGCCTTCAGGATACCTTTTGAAAATTTTATTTCTAGATGCAGGAAGTTTCTCTACAACGGTGTTGATCTCTTTATTACCTGTAGCTGCTTCCTCGGGACCAGCCTGATTGCCATCTTGCCTTAATGCTTTCCTCTGCCAAACAAATCACTCTATCACCTTCAGACTTGACCCCACTCAACCTTTCAGGACAGGCAGATCGCGCCAGATTCTTGGCTAATGTAGTACATGAATGCCCCATCCCAGTTCCCGATAGAGTACCCATTCCCTTCTGAAACCGCCCGAGCAGGCTCTTCATTGTCAACATTAATTTCAGCATCCTTCTATTCTATACGCCCACTAAGATGGCCCATTAAGCTCTTACAGCATCCAACGTCTTTTCTAGTCCGACAAACAAAACAGGTCTAAAGGCTGGAAAGCCACGTGATCATTTTCCTTCCCTACATTCCATACATAAGAGGAAACTTGTCTTTCTGGGGATGAGCTTGTTTCCTTTCATAGGACAATTTCCACATCTATCCACTTTTTCCCCCTGCAAACAGCATTTTCTTAAATGTTATGTAAAACATGTACAGATCCCTGCCAACATGCCAATGCCTGCTTTTTAGAGGGCCAAGATCACTGTAGCTTTAAATCTGAGGAGATGTTAGTGTCTACCTCTGGACCTGAACACAGAATGTCCTTTTCAGACCAGTGCTACAACCCCATCTTCCTCACCTGTGGGCTGAGGGGTCTGACCCATCCAGCACTCCCTATGGCCCTCTTCCTGTGTATGTGTGGTACCTTGTGAAACATGACTAGACACTATGATTAACACACATTCATGGAAAAGCATTTTATTTTAGTTTTTTTTTTTTTTGGAATTGTAATTGGAAAATCCTTTATCCTAGAAATCAAAGCAAATAAGATTTTCTGATCATTTCCTTTTATGTCTAGAAAAGTTGAATGAACACCCAAAGACCCCCAAAAATCTAAAAGCACATTCTGGGGAACTGGTTAAATTAGGGATAGATTATTATAATTGAAATACTAGATAGTCATTAAAAATAATGTGTCAAATATTGAGAAACAAGGAAAATGAATTACCAGGATATTATTGTGTAGAAAAGTCAAGTTATAAACTGATTTTGAATATATGTAATGACAAATATGAAACAAATATACGTCATATAGACTGAAAAGATGTCACTTTTGGAATATTATTGTTTATCTCTGGGTAGTAGAATTACATTTTATTCTTTCTCACTTTCTAAAAGCTCCAGTACTCATTTATAAGACAAAATTTAAATATATCCTAAGGGTCCTCTTGTTAAACATTGCCCTGTAAGTAAACCAGTGTTGGTGACCTTTGGCCTTTCAACCCACTAGGAAGGCTGAGGTTGTTAATATTTTGGACGCGTGAGACAAC
The DNA here is from genome assembly GCF_049852395.1 of Peromyscus maniculatus bairdii. Taxonomy (NCBI): domain Eukaryota; kingdom Metazoa; phylum Chordata; class Mammalia; order Rodentia; family Cricetidae; genus Peromyscus; species Peromyscus maniculatus. The sequence continues at coordinate 64,533,337 of NC_134864.1, read as the reverse complement.
ATGGCTCAGCAGTTGCTGGAAGCCCTGTCCCTCACCCCATCATCTGCAGCGTTCTGCTAATGATGTGCCTTGATGGCTTGTCACCTTCCCCTGGGGAGGAAGAGCAGCTGGCCACTTCTTTCTCAGGAACAGGAGAGGCTCTCCGTAATGGCCGTTTGAAGACGTGGAGTCATCTAAAAGGGGTGTGAAATTATAAAAATCCCCCTTTTGCTCTAAACAGAACTGGGTCCATGTATGGGTGTGTACAGGATAGACGTACACGGTGTCTTTGGATGGGAGAGCGTTGTAATTAGAGCCATGTGTGGCTCTGGGCTAGAGTGAGCCATTACTGCCCCCTTTTCTGAGCGCGCAGATGGACAAAATTATGTTGCCTTAATAATGAGACTCTTAAGTGCCAGCTGTCACCCAGCACTGCAGCCCTCCATCCTAACAAAGCCCTCATTAAATGGTTTGCTTGGGATAATTTGCCTCTGCTCCCTTCCTGGCTGTCAACTGACAACCTGGTCCCTCCTCTCCTCCTGGAACACCTTTAATCACCCACAGAGAAGTCCGTGTCACGTGGTGGGATGGTAATTCTTTAATCCTACATGTCTTCATATTATTATTTTTATGCCCTCTTTCAAAAGTTTTTAAATGAGGTTGGGAGCTAACATCCTGTGCTATCATTCATTCGGTGGTAAAATAATAATTGCTAATTTTCTTCTTCAGAGAACCAGCGCTTTATCAGGAATAACATTATGCAAATGACTATGCAAATGTCAACCAGTGGAGTCTGGTAAGGAAGTTCAGAGAAAACCTTCAGAATGTACCCAAAGTTGGCTGAGAAAAATGAAAGAAAAAAAATAAACCCAGCATTTTGAACTATAAGGTCACCATGGCAGCAGAAGGAATTTATGACTAATAAGAATTTTACAAGAAAGCTTATATATATTCTTAACAATATGAAAAAGGCAGGGCATGCGTCAGTATTTATTGTAGTTCAGTTTATTTAGGATACTATGAGCTGTCCTTGACAATTGTTAGATCCCTTCGAGCTGAGTTTCTTTGGTGGTGTCTAAAAATTTGTGGTGCTTAACATTCCATCTTTCAGCCTTATGAATTCAACCCCTATTTGCTTTGCGTTCTGTTTTTCTGATCATAAAGATGTTTGTCTTTTTCATGTGGAAAATTATTGGAAAAAAGTTCACTGATGGATGAGAGATGCTAGATTCTGTGAAAACGTAACTTTTCTGGCATTGGTAAAGCAACAGTGTCTATAAACAGTCACCTTTAGAGCCCCGGGAAAGGGTGGATGGCAGCCCACACACATTGGGGAGTTCTGACGTGGACTCCTTTATGTACGAGATGCACGAGTATGTTTAAAGACCCAAAGAGAGAAAATTAAAAGTCAGTAAATTTCAGGCAGTCAATGTGAGGTTTATTGTTCTGAGTTTTATTTTAGAGACCAAAACTTTAAGCATAACATGAGAAGAACGTTCGAAAGAGTATTCCCAGATCTCACATGTCAGCAGGAGAGGCAACAGAGACCTTTCAGCTCTGAGGTCTCTGTCTCCCTGCCCTGAAATTTCCACCAGCCAGTCCCTCTCTAAAGTGCTCTGTGGAGAGAGCACCAGGCAATCCCTCCCTGATGAGCTCTGTGGAGAGAATATTGGGATGCTGGGCACAGGAACCTGCCACGCTCATCTGAAGCACTGAAAAATCCCCACCTACCACAGTCCATGGAACCACCGAGTTCAGGGCCTGATGTTTACGTTTGTAGCAGACATGACATTCTCAAGTGGTGGGTTAAACAGGGAAACATTATAAGGGGTTACTTTATTACCTCCCTGTGGAGCAACCGCCCCCCCCTCCCCCCACCCCCGAGTACCCCAGGAAGGATGCATAGGGGATTTTTCAGATGAGAGGACTCAATACTCCTAAGGTGGGGTGAAGGTTGGGTAGGCACGTGGTGGCTGTGGAGCAACAGAACTCTGTAACCTAAAGACAAGGCTGTGGGGGTCCCATGGACGGGAGGAAGATCCCTGCTGCTAGCGCTTACTAGCTTGTATCTTTGTACCTCAGTTTCTTCACCCGTGAAGTGGGTGTGAAATGGAGTTGTTGTGAACTTTAAAAGGGCTGCACAGGGAGGGTAATGGAGCATGGTCACCGAGGCCAGGCTTCTGGTTGTCTCACCCACATTTATTGCTTCCTGAACCCTGCTGGTTGTTTAAATTGGTTTCCTAGGGCGTTCTGTGCTGAAGTATCAACCCCTTAAGTAACTATGGAAGGAGTTAGGGATGAAATGCACCCAGGACTGCCTAGCACGAAATACATACAACCAATGCCTGCTGCCTGCCATCACTGTTTCTTATATAAAGCAGCTGGTGCCTGTGGGACTTAATCAGTGATAGCTATTATTAGCAATCACAGTCATTCTTGGTTTAAGACAGCCCAAAGGCCTATTGCTAAAGGCCACTTACACAACCCTGGCCGACTGAGCCTTCCCGAGGCCTTGTTCCTAGTTGGTCTTAATCCTGCCATTGAGGTTTGTGGGCGCCATGGGCCCTGGCCCCCCGACTGGGAGTGGCTGCGGCCTTGCTTGCTTGACCTTGATCAGAATTCCTCCCTATTCGGATTCCCTGCCGGTATCCACCCTTCTGAATGCTTAAGGGAAGTTCCTTGTGTCCTCCCTATTCGGATTCCCTGCCGGTATCCACCCTTCTGAATGCTTGAGGGAAGTTCCTTGTTGTGTATCCTGTATGTTGGGCGTTAACTACTTAGATGCTAGATGGTCGAACATTGAGTCTGGAATGTAGACCATTGACAGCGAACTTCTGCCCTCCGGGGGTTCCTCCATTTGTGCTGTAAGCCTGTACGTATTTAAGGTTTCTCCCCTCTTTCAATAAAGGGCATTCGACATCCAAACGTACGAATGACTCGCTGTCTTTTGTCTCTATTTTTTAATCTGCAGCCCTTCGCTCAGACGTGGTGAACGGTTAGCGGTGACGCGGGCGTTACCGCTACAAATGGAGTTCCTACCGAGATCTGAGAAAGAAAGGACCAGCTGACGGACACTCTTGGAAGGCCGGCCGGCATTTTAAAGGTAAGAGTGGATTGAAATGTTGAAATGGGTGCAGGTAGCTCACAGTCAGTTAATTGGACTGTTGAAGCAGGAAGGCACCAAAGTTAAGTAAGGGCAAGACAGCTAAAGATTTTAAATGAAAAAGGAAATCTTCCCAATAAAGAAGAGGGAAGGAAAGGAAGTTTCCCATTAAAAATGGGAGAAAAATTTTAATCAAGAAAAAAGTATTTTCCCGGTAAAAAGGGGAAAAATTTTTGAAACTAGGCCTAAAGATTTGGGGCCCTGTAGAGAAAGGATGAAGGAAAGAGAGAAGCCTCTTCCCAGTGGTAATGGAGAATGTAAAGACTTTTTCCAACTGTAGAGTTTTCAGGATAGCTGAAACTCTGAGCTCTTTCTTCCCGCCAGTGCAGAGCGGCAGCATCTGAATTACAAAGAATCGGCAGGTAGGCCTCATTGCTGCTGGCTGAACAGCAGGCGAGCCCAGAGCTTAAAGTTTTGCTGTCTGTTTGCTTATTTTAGTTCAAATGTTTTTTATTTTTCCCTCAGAGTGGGAATAATTCAATATTTAGGATCCCTTCGTGGGAAATGTTTTTCTGTTTTTCCCTTATGGTGGGAATAACTCATTGTTAGGTAGTCCATTCATGGGAGTAGGAAGTTTAAATGTGTTTGTGTGTGCGGGGCGCGCCCAGCGGCTGTGGCTGACAAAGGCGTGCACGAGATAGCCCGAAGCAGCGGGCGGACAGGTACACGCCGGTGGGAGGCAGGGCCGTGATGGAGTGCGGCCCAGGCAGGCACTGGCAATAGCGCTTGAGCACTGGGCAGAGCCAGTGAGCTGGGGCTGGAAAGGGACTAGCACTAAAAGTTTAAACCGGGCCTAACTTCTGGTGAAAAATGGTTTCAGTCAGGACATTGAATGCTAAGTCAATGCTGTTTGAATAAAGGATGTTCTGTTCTTTTGATTGTCTTAATAAATGTTTGGATGAAGGTTTGGATTCTCATGGTAGATAAACTAAAGAAAGAGGATTCACAATTTTAAACTATATATTAGTATGGTCTTGTCTGTTGATCATTATTAAAAATTTGGCTCTGCAATTTAAGTTGCTTTCTAGGAATTCTTGGTTTAATTCTATAAAAATATAACACCTGAAATAAATTGGGTTATCAACTTATTAAATAATGTTGCTAAGATAAACCCATAAATGATAATCTCTTACTAACAAAGAGGTTACAAAATTAATTTTCCAATAAATAAAATACAGGTAAATTGTTTGGTCCACATTGTTAATAATTGGCTATTTGCGCTAATGTGTTACTTGAAATCTATAAAAAAGAATCTTTTTAAGATTTTATAAAAATACTGAAGAGTATTACCTAAAGTTTATCTTTTCAAATCCTATAGAGATTGTGTTTAATGCTTTTATAATTGGCTTATGTAAAAAGGACCATGAAAACAAAAGCTGGTGATAGAATTGCTCAATTATTATTGCTTTCATATTTTAAATTCAAAATGGCGCCGATGTGTATAACTGGAGGCTTTGGAGGTACAGAAAAAAAGGTGTTTTGACAAACAGTTATCAATAATAAACAGCCTAAATTAAAAATAAAATTATATGGGATTGAGATTGAAAGATTATTGGATTCTGGTACTGGATATATCTATAATTTCTCAAGAATCCTGAGATCCCAATTGGCACCTTAAAAATTCTACCTCTAACCTACAAGGTATTGGCACAGCTCAAATGCCATTACAGAGCAGGCTACTTTTAAATTGAAAGGATGAGGAAGCTCATGTAGGAACTTTTCAACCCTTTGTGCTACCTGACATTCCAGTAAACTTGTGGGGACGGGATATGTTAGATGGTATTGGAGCTGTACTTACTACACAGCCTGTACAACAGATGCTAAAGAGTCAGGGCTACTGCCCGGGCAAAGGCTTAGGGAAAATGTTGCAAGGAGACCCGCTCCCTGCGGCAGACAAAAACTGTGTCACTAGGGGTCCTGGCGATACTAGAGGATTAGGATCTTTTCCATAGGGGTCACTGCACAGCAGCCTTCAATAATACAACCGATAAAAATCACTTGGAAGAGTGATGACCCTGTATGGGTGGAGCAGTGGCCCCTTGCTAAGGAAAAATTGGAGGCTGCGTATGCATTGGTTAAGGAGCAGTTAGATGCTGGATCTCTCCGTTATCATACAGGCATAACCCGGGAACAAGCCATCCAGATAGTTAAATCATGCCCTATTTGTGTGGAATTTTTACCTGTTCCTCATTTGGGAGTCAATCCTCGAGGACTTTTACCTAATCATGTGTGGCAGATGGACGTCACACACGTGCCTTCCTTTGGAAAATTACAATATGTCCATGTGTCTATTGATACATATTCTTCTCTAATTTTTGCTTCTGTCCATTCAGGGGAAAAGGTTAAGGATGTAAAAAATCTTTGTTTTCATGCTTTTGCTTACATGGGAGTGCCAAAATGCATAAAAACTGATAATGGTCCCGCCTACAGTAGTACGGGATTTTCAAAATTCTGCCAAGATTTTTCTATTGTTAATAAGACTGGTATTCCTTATAATCCTCAAGGGCAGGCTATAGTAGAACGCTGCCATCATACCTTAAAAACTTATATTGCTAAAGTAAAAAAGGGGGAGTTAGGGGCTCATCTTTCCTCTCCACATTCTATTCTTTCCCTTGTTTTATATATTTTAAATTTTTTTTCGGTGGATTCTGCTGAAGTATCCACTGCAGATAAGCACTGGAGGGCTCCTGTTGCAAATCATCCTCTGGTGCAATGGAAAGATCTTTCTACTGGCACTTGGAGGGGACCCGATCCGGTGTTGGTGTGGGCCCGGGGATCTGTTTGTGTCTTTCCACAGGACAATGAAGTTCCTCTCTGGGTTCCTGAACACTGTGTGCGCGCTGTGGCTGCTGCTGAATCCCAACATGGCAGAGACCTATTGGGCCTTCGTAAAAAATTCTCCCCTTCTGATGCCAATGGGGATTGAGAGCCCAATACGGCCAGCCTTGGCAAACATTATTCTAAGCCTAGGAACTGTAGCCATGTGGTTGGATTCCTCAGAAGGTAATGTATGGTAACTTTTTTCAAAAAACATTGAGAATGTACCACACCTTAGAGATTAAGGATAACTCTGAGGTCAATGAACTTCAGTTGTAAACAGTAACATACCAGCTAAGCCTTTTTCGCATTTTGCAACCCCCCTCAAGCTGGTGCAGTACCAACTTTTCAGGAATGGCTCTGTGCAACATTTATTTGCCTCCTGAAATTCATCTAGCCTTTTTGAAGATACCTCAAAATTTGTGAGCCTGAATGTGGCCATTATTGAGGCCATTAGTTCTACTCCTTGTTTGCTGTTTTTGTTTTCTGTTTTCTTTGTTTCTCAGTTGTTCTCTTGCAGACCTGCCAGCCTAAGTAGTGCTGGGATCAAGAAAAATGGGCCTTGGTGGTTCGTGTTCCTGGAGCCGTGTCCATGCCAGTGGACCGTGGCAGCTAGACACAGATGATGCTCACACGCTCCAGAAGAGACTCTGACATCCCTGTTGCCGTTGTTGCTGTTTTAGCAGTGGTGGTCACTGCTGCTATTGTTTCTGGGATTGCTATTTCATAATTGGTTACTACAGCTAGCACAATGGAGACCCTGGCAGCAAAAGTAGCTACCACAGTTAGTTAATCTTTCTTCTTATTGGGCATGACAAATTTAATTCCACTTTTATACATTATAATTGGCTTTGTAAGTTGTAAAAAATTATTAAAACTCAAGTTCCATTTGCTTATGGGATACCACCTTACAAGGACTCCTATTTACAGCAAGGCTCGTTTTAGAAGGGAGTGGTTCAATTGCCTTTAGCCTCCTGGCTATGGGTGGGTTCGGACTTCTGTTGGTCTTTTCTGTGTCACACAGATTGCAAGCCCAGTGCCACTTTGAGATCTTTGGCGGCAGTCACTCTACAGCTCACATGGTTGAGTCTGTATGATAATGAGTATTCAGAGACGGGTAATGCTTGGGCCGCTGCCACCAACCTAAGACAGAGCACTTGTGTGGCCTGGGCAAGTGTCTCTATGACGGGTAAGGTGGTCTGCTGGTCCCACGCAACCTAAGTCAGAAGCTCATTTAATAAAAAGGGGGGAACTGTGGGCGCCATGGGCCCTGGCCCCCCGACTGGGAGTGGCTGCGGCCTTGCTTGCTTGACCTTGATCAGAATTCCTCCCTATTCGGATTCCCTGCCGGTATCCACCCTTCTGAATGCTTAAGGGAAGTTCCTTGTGTCCTCCCTATTCGGATTCCCTGCCGGTATCCACCCTTCTGAATGCTTGAGGGAAGTTCCTTGTTGTGTATCCTGTATGTTGGGCGTTAACTACTTAGATGCTAGATGGTCGAACATTGAGTCTGGAATGTAGACCATTGACAGCGAACTTCTGCCCTCCGGGGGTTCCTCCATTTGTGCTGTAAGCCTGTACGTATTTAAGGTTTCTCCCCTCTTTCAATAAAGGGCATTCGACATCCAAACGTACGAATGACTCGCTGTCTTTTGTCTCTATTTTTTAATCTGCAGCCCTTCGCTCAGACGTGGTGAACGGTTAGCGGTGACGCGGGCGTTACCGCTACAGAGGTTATTTGAGGCAACATCTGCTTGGGAGATTTACTGTGCAGTGGTTCACGCACATGTCATTGAGCAGAGAAGAAGCTGAATGTTTTATGAAGGTGCGTGGGTGGGTGGCAGGGCTGATTGCCTGGGGTGAGCTTCAGCGGGCCTTCCGTGAGAACACCTCAGCTGTGTCAACAGGGAAGCCAGGGAAGCAGGGAAGGTGATGGCCATGTGTGAAAGGCAAAGATCGGAAGATCCAAAGAGTGTAATCCCTCGGTCAAAAGCCCAGTAATACATTCCCTGAGGGAATCAGGTCTGGTTGTCCTCCTGTGTTGAGCTACCCTCATAATTACCACAGCAGTCGCAGGCTCTTTTTCAAGGCTTGTGACAATTATAATCTTTCTTCCTCTAGTAGATACTGTTTTTGAATGTCTTCCTCTCAAGATTCAGAAGTCTGGGTTCCGAGTTCAATGCATTAGTCTTTCTTGCTACATAAGCCCTGTAATTTTTGTAGAAAAATCAAGAATATGGGAGCGCTCTTTGGCCCTTGCTTCCTGCTTTACATTGCTGGGAGTCATGTGAAAACTGGAGTGTGGACAGTAAGGTGTCCATGGATGACTGGGTGGAGAGGGTGGGGTGGAGTGAGGTGATGGACAGACAGGACACTAGCAATCCTGCGTGTGAGCTGCTGATTGACAGAGAGATGAGAACTCTCTGGTGCAGACACGGCCAGCTTGGATGCTGTGGGTCTACGGACTTGCTTTCGCAGAAGTGAAATGACAGAGCAATGGCTACTTTACTTGTGCCTCTTATACTTAAGGTTTTCATGGACGTTAGGGTAACGTTGTTGGCTGGAAGTCCTGCAGAAAACAGGTAAAAGCCTTGGTTCAAGCAGGAGATAAAGCACAATGGCTTTAGGCTAACTAAACGTACAGCTGCCTCCAAACCATGGGGTAATGAGCCTTTGGGTGTGGGAGAGGTCTACTTGCCCCAAGCTGGGGTAATGGGTCTTAGGGTGTGGCAGAGGTCTTCTTGCCCCAAGCATGGCTCTCTTTTTACTAAAACAGCCTACTTGTCACTCAGTATGTGACAAGAAGCAGTCGTGAAAACACACAGCATAACCACAAGGAACACTGTAGGGAATGAGAGACACTTTGAAAAGGGGCTAAGAAGGCTCACTCTGTCCATGTAAATACTCCGGAACAGTTATTCTTCAGACAAGGCTAAAACTGATGTCATTACTAAGGTTCTAGATAACTTTATACTTGAATTTAGTGAATATGTGTATATCCCTACTGTGTTTTTGACACTGTGCAATGTCTTGGATGCAAAGCACTGAAGGCTGGATTCAAGGTCCCTACATTCTAGTGGGAGAGAGGGAAACCAAGTAGCTTTTGCAAATGTACGACCTACATCCTGCAGAAGGACATGGCCTCCAACTGCCTCACTTTGTAGGCTCCGCACTGGGAGCTACAGAGGATCTGTAAACATGATGGATTTTAAAGGAAGCTTAAATCTTCAATGAAGAAACTTCTTAAATCAGGCATGGCTGTGGTGGGAAGATCGGCTCAGCCAGACTGTGTATCAGAGAAGTGAGAAGCCAGCTGGGGTCACATTTGAGAACTGGGATTTAATGGAGATTAGCAAGCCATCAGGCATAGCCTGAGGTAAAGTGGGAAGTATAAACTGACTTTGGATTGAGCAGGAGGATGGCAGCAGGAGGGGCTGGAGGGTGAAGAGGGGATCAAGCTGAGCAGAACAAAAAAGCCTGGTGTGAAGTGGAAGGGACAGAGTGAGGACTCTTGCTGTTACATAGACACAGGAAGAAATTATACACAAACTTTATGAGTTAGAAATTAATTGATTAACGCAAAAAGGGTTTTTACTATCTGCTGGAAAACATCCAAGTAGCTTTCTTAGAGTCCGAGGCTACAAACTAGTCTTTTCGTTGGATGCAGTAAAAATAACTACACACCTAATACTTTTATGGTTCCGCTTACTCCTTTGGGAGCACTTTTAGAGACAGCAGCAGCCCAACCCTAAACATATGTGCATGCGTTTCACCAGTCGTGTGTATGTATATGTTTGTGTTTTATGTGCGTGTCTGCTCACTGATCTCTGGGTGTGGAATTGCACCTACCTGTAAACTCAGCACCAAGAAAGAAGGCTGTCACGGCAGCCCCACAAGCTTGAGGCTGGCTCGGGTTACTTAGAGAAATCATTGTGATGGTGATGGTGATGATGGTGATGATGGTGATGGTGATGATGGTGATGATGGTGATGATGGTGATGGTGATGATGGTGATGGTGATGATGGTGATGATGATGATGGTGATGATGGTGATGGTGATGATGGTGATGGTGATGATGGTGATGGTGATGATGGTGATGATGGTGATGGTGATTTATTTTCTGAAGAGTTGGCAAGAGATGGGTAAAGGTGCTAGTTGCCAAGTCTGGTGACCTCAGTGCAACGCCTGGCATTCCACATGGTGGAAGGAGAGAAATGACTCCTGCAAACTGTCCTCTGCCCTGTCTTATGGGTCACAGTGTCTCTAGTACCAGACAGGACACCAGTGCTTGCCTGCTGAAGAATGAGTGCAGTTTGCATTGTGGCAGTCAAATATTATAGTCAGGAGACCTTTAAGACCAGGGCAAATTCAGATCACCCAGAAACTTGGCAAGCTAAGATGAAACCAAAGTCAAGACTGTTTACCTAACAGATGGTTTCTTCAAGATACTCTTTCAACTTATGAATGAGGACACATTGAAATCTAAAGATCACAGCGCACAATAAAACTATCAATAGTTCCCGTAACCTTTTAACAATGCTACTACAATATCAAGAGATAGTCCTTGAAAGTCTGTTCCAAGTCCTCTTGAGTTTTGCATAGATAAGAAGTAAAAGCAAGTGTTTTGCATACAGTTTGAATATGGGAAAAGTAGAGGGCCATTGATAAATAAAACTATTCAGCTGATTTTTGAATGCCGGTAAGTGGTGAAATATGACCATTTTCTAAATCATATTGTTAGACAGTAAGATAATATATAAGCTCATTGTTCCTTATTCCAAATGCGTGGGACCAGAGTGATTTGGGTTTGAGTCTTTCTCTTGAGGTTTTGAAATAACTGCATATACAGACTGAGGCATCGTGAGGATGAGACTTAAATCTAGGCATGAGATTCACAACCTTTTACACACACATCTTAAATACATACACAGCCTGAAGATAATATCATGCATTTTTAGTGCATCTGTATTTTATTTTCTGTAACGCCATTATGATAAGTGTGATGTGGAATTTTCTGGAATGGTATCAACTCTCAAAAAAAAAAAAAAGGAGACGTTAGTATTTCAGGTTTTCTGATTAGGACTGGTCAGCATGAGTTGTAGGCCCATCTGTTGTCCATACTCTTTTACAAAGGTTTGACAACTGACTTCTCTGCATGAAGGTGAGTTACCAATGAGTGAGCCTGTTCACAGTGTAATTTAATTTTCCTCTTGCCCATTTAAAAAACGAACAAAAAAATTTATAAAGAAAATTACTAGTTTGTCTTCCCTCAGGACTGCTATTAATAAGCACCAAAAGCAAGGAAGATTTGAGCTATTTTAAAATATGTAACCCATAGTAATGAATTAATTACCATATAATATTTAAAGCTTTGATTATTCGTACATGAGAGCTTCCATTATTAATGATTGCTTATGAAATTAATCTTTGTAATTTTCATTATGATTCAAATTAACTTCATTAGTTGGGCTCATGATTCGCATTTGCTATCAAACTCTACTTTTAATTTCTGAAGCATGAAATGACATAAGATGTCTTTGGGGGGGAAAGCACTTAAAATGAAGATTTTTACTTTGATGCACTAAAGTAAAGGAACTGAGTGAGATGAACCGCCGAGGAACTGGTCTCACACACTGTCCTCTGGTGTCTAAAGGTCTACACTGCACGGTAAAAACGAAAACCCAAGCTGTGACCAGCTTCTTGCATCCGGGGAGATGCCTTTATGTCTACGTTCTGCCCACTAACTCCTCCCCTTACTGAGGCTGTGGCTAAATGGATAACTTTAAATGACGACTTAACAAAGTCAAATGCTGGTGATACAGATGAAGGCTGTGGGATGCTCATCTGTGTGACAGCCTTCACAAGGTGTGTGCAGTGCTCTCTCAAAGGGAAACCATCCAGGACTAAATGGCTTGCTTCATTTCTTTCCAGATCGTCACATTTATTTGCTCACTAGAAGTTTTGACAAAGGAGGATTTAGTGATGGTCTGGTGCAGACATGAGGAGTATTTATGCCTTCAATAAGGGCTTTGTGCCTATGCTGGAATTCTGTAATTCCAAAAAACATTCTCCATTTGTTTTTATTGAACATTTCTTTTTCTGGCCTTGTTTCTCCCTTAATCTGAATGGAAATCAGTTAAAAATTTCCTGTTTTTGCTGTTTTTGCTTTAATTTAGCTTACAACGTATCTATGACCTTCAAGTATCTTTTTGGGTGCCTGGAGGATTTGTTTCAATTACCATTTTTCAAATTTCCAGGAGCTTTTTGACCCATTTTCTTCTACTTGATGATTGCAACTACGATCCCTTTTTGTGTCATGAACCTGCTTTTGTGTGTTTGGTAGAGCTGACTGAGGAACCCTAGGGAGGCTTGTGACCAGAGTAAGGGCCACCTGAAGAATCCATCATATGCTGACAGTGTGTTCCTCAGAGCGAGTCATTGCCCAGATTAGCATGATGCCATAGGGAACAGTTGCTTTTTGGAAAAAACGTGTCTTTGCAGGTGGAGGTATTTTTCTGAAACTAGAAGAAGGCTTGTAGACATTTTAGTGGGGCAGTCCCACACTGAGAATGAGGGTGGCCTCTGTGACCTCTTGAGTGATTGTTGACACTAGCAGTCTGTGACTCACCACAGCCCTTCACAAATTTCCCACTTCAGTGAGGTGCTGAAAGGCACTGGGCAAAAATCTGAGCACTTGATTTCCAGACTGTGGGAAGTTCTCCTGAAGAGACTTGTGCCTAGCCTTGGAACTAACTGTCACCTGATGCTCATGTTGGAGGACTGTGAGGGGTTTATACAGCAGGAAAGGGATACACCTTGTGGCACACCTACCCAGAGATATTAGAGTCATACGGTTAACCTCAGGCCCTTCTGGCTTTGAAACTTGTGGGTGCAGGGAGCATGGCCAGCCAAGCTCACTGATGTCCTCTGCGTCTAGAAAGCCTAGCACATAACAAGTATTCAATAAGTATTTGTTGAGAGAGATAAATGAGTGAGAGTTGGCATGGTAACTCAAAAGCATTTAAATTAAAGTTTGAACTTTCAATTTTTATAGAAATGAGAGGGCCTTTCAGTATTGCTCAGATCAGCCTCAAAATACAAACCTTCTGTCTTAGCCTCTCAAATAGACAGTATCACAGGTGTATGCCACCACACCTAGAATCTACTACTGATTGTCTGTCTGTCTGTCCATCCTTTACTGCCAGTCTATATCTTTCTGTGTCTATTTCTCTATCTATCCCTATCTAATCTTATACCTAAAAAATAAAAAAAAAAAAAAGAAGATCACTCTAAAATTTGTGAACTACTAAGATTTATGGCTTAATTTAAAATATACTGTTAAGCCAGGCCAGCACTCAGGAGAGAGGCAGGCCAATCTCTGTGAGTTTGAGACTAGCTTGGTCTACAAATCGGGTTTCAGGAAAGCCAAGACTACACAAAGAAAACCTGTTTTGTAAGACAAACAAATAAGCAAACAAGACACACACACACACACACACACACACACACACACACACACACACTGTTAAAATCTCCCACTAAAGACGTGGAAGATGCCCAGCAGACAGTCTGCTGGTGATTGACAAGCCCTGGTGAAATCACAGTGGCTAGAGGTCTGGCTCTCAGCTCCGTAGATAAAGAGCCTGAGTTTTGCAGTTAACTCTCTGGTGTTATTTCTGTCTCAGTAATTGCTATGACTCCACCCCACCCCCCCACCCCCTGAAACAGAGTATTTTTATAAATTATTTAGGAACTTCATACTGTGCACCCAATCACACTTGCTTCCCATAACCCCCAGGTCCACCCTCCCATTCTTGTATCCTCCCTCCCCTCCCCTCCACAAAACCACCAAGTCCAGTCTGTGTTGCCCATATGCCCACTGGAGCATGGCCAAGCCCCTTCCCAACCCCACTGCTGTATTCGCATTCTCAAAGGCCAAAGATTCAATTATTATCTTACTAGCTTCTGAATCCGGGACCATTCTCTTTACTGCTGAAGCCAGTCAGCTAGTAAAATATCGTCCATATAATGATAAATTGTAGATTTAGGAAATTTTTTAGATATCACTTCCAATGGCTGTTGTACAAAATATTGGCACAGAGTTGGGCTATTCAACATTCCCTGTGGGAGGACCCTCCATTGAAATCTTTTAACCGGTTGAGAATTATTATAAGTAGGCACTGTGAAAGCAAATCTTTCTCTGTCTTTTTCTGGTAAGGGTATTGAAAAAAAAACAGTCTTTTAAATCAATAACTATGAGAGGCCATCCTTTTGGTAACAGAGTAGGCAAAGGAATTCCAGATTGTAGAGAGCCCATTGGCTGAATTACTTTGTTAATTGCTCTAAGGTCTGTTACCATTCTCCATTTACCAGATTTCTTTTTTTTTTTTTTTTTTTTTTTTTGGTTTTTTTCGAGACAGGGTTTCTCTGTGTAGCTTTGCGCCTTTCCTGGAGCTCACTTGGTAGCCCAGGCTGGCCTCGAACTCACAAAGATCCGCCTGCCTCTGCCTCCCGAGTGCTGGGATTAAAGGCGTGCGCCACCACGCCCGGCTACCAGATTTCTTTTTAATAACAAATACAGGAGAATTTCAAGGGCTGGTTGATTCTTCAATATGCTGAGCATTTAACTGTTCTTCTATCAGCTCTTCTAAAGCCTGGAGTTTCTCTGTTGTTAAAGGCCATTGCTGGACCCATACAGGCTTGTCTGTTAACCATTTTAAAGGTAGAGCTGTTGGTGTCTTTGGAAGATCATCAGTTATTGTGCCCTGTTCTTGTATAATATGAATGGCTGGTGACCACTCAAAATAATGCCTTCTAATATTTCTCTCAGAAACATGTGCTAGTTTATGATTTGTTTCTGAGATTGGAGGGATGTTAATCTGAGTATTCCATTGTTGCAACAAGTCTCGACCCCACAGGTTCATAGTTATGTTAGCCACATATGGTTTTAATTTTCCTCTCTGTCCTTCTGGACCTATACATTCGAGCCATCTTGCACTCTGTTTCACCTGAGATAATGTCCCAATTCCTAACAGTTGAACGTTTACCTCCTGAAGAGATACAAAGAGGAGATTCTATTAATTATTTAGGATATAAAATAGAGCTACAAAAAATTAGACCCCAAAAGGTGCAAATTAGGAGAGATAGACTACAGACTCTTAATGACTTTCAGAGATTATTTGGAGATATTTCTCATCTACGAACTATTGTTGGGGTAAAAAATGATGAACTGACTAATTTGTTCAAAACCTTAGAAGGTGACAAGGACTTAAATAGTCCAAGAGAATTATCACCTGAAACTGAGAAAGAATTGGCCTTGGTAGGAAAGAAAGTACATGAAGGGCACATGGATCGTATTGATCCAAAACTGGATTGCATTTTGGTTATTTTACCTTCTAGGCGTTCTCCTACTGGAATATTAATGCAGGGGGAAGATATTATATTGGAATGGATATTTTTACCAAATAAACCAAATAAAAAATTAAAAACTTATGGGGAAAAAAAATCTCTAACTTGATTTGGAAAGGAAAATTGAGACTTCGTCAATTAGCAGGAATAGACCCAGCAGAAATTGTCGTACCTTTAACTAAGGAGGACATTGAAAAATTATGAACAGAAAGACTATTTAAAGACAGACACACAGGAAGTAGCTCTCTTTCGGGGAAGCTAGGAGCACTGCAGGAGGTAAGGTTTTAGCTCTGAGCTCTGACCTCTGGGCTTTCTCTTTTACATTGGTTCTGTGTTTCTTATTTTAATAAGACGGTTGGTTACATCTACACCCCACCCCTGCCAGAGGCCGACAGCTGTGAAGAGCTACACTTCAGCATCCTCGTCACAGTTTTTAAGGACTCTGCAATGGCTTCCGGTCTGGACTGTTTCTTTTTCCGGGGAATGGGGGTTGTCATGGAAACCTTCAGTGTCTCTCCTTTTGGTTATGAGTCCGCAATGCTATGAGAACTGTTGATGTCTGTCTGTCTAACATTTGTTAGGAGTCCAGCCATCAGCTGGGCTCATCGTTTTTGAACACATTCCACCTCCTTTTATCATCCTGACAGCTTTCTAAGGGGAGTCTGTGGAGACATTGCTACCATTTTCATAGATGGAGAGACTGACGTCCAGAGTCATGGGCTCCGAATGACACAATTAAATTGAAACCAATATAAGAACTCTAATTTTATAGAAAAAAAAAAATACAGCTTAGGTTACGTAACATCTTAGTATGTTGGCCAGTCCATCTGACTACAGAGCCGGAGATCTCCTCTGTGATTATGAAACCCCAATCCAGCGACTCCCTCCTCCTTCCCTGGGCCCCTTTGGGCCTTTGTGTGAATCTGTTTAGAAAAGGGCAGTCCCTAAATCTTCCTTCCTCCCCCACTGGAGGGTCCTTGGCTGCTTCTCGGACACTGCAGTTAACCCGCAGCTCCACACCCCTCCACGCCAAGGGGGTGTGGAGCCCCAGCTTTGATTGGCATTGATTCCCAATGCTGGGAAGAGTAAAGTGGCTTGCCACACAGATTGCATGAATCCTCGGCAGGAAAGGGGAATGGATTGAATCTGGGCCTGACTCTTGAAGAAACCGATTTTAACCACGGCCATTCAAAACTAGTCTGGGGTCATACATTTCAAGTTTACTGTATTAGGCTATCCCCAAGTTTGGGGACAATACCTTTAACAACAAAACAAACAGACTTCCCTCACGGATTCACACAAACCCGTCTGTGGAAGTGCAAGTGAAAGTTGTTGAAGATCTGAGGAAAGTCAGGGAGTGGATTTCCTCACACAACCTTCTCGAGCCTGGGGCATCCAGTTCCTCCCAGTCACCCTCCTTCAGGAGGTGCCCCCTCTCCAGGAGAGACCAGTGTCTCCCGTAAACAACCATTCACCCTAGATAGGACGCTGACAATAGATCCAAGAAACAGGTGTACTTACTAGCTTACACAGCCAATGAGTAGTTTATCGGGGCCACTTACAGGACCTTGGGTGAGGGGTTCCTTATGAGAGCACAGGCATCTCACAGCATGAGTGACAGCTCTCAAAAGCTGCATCCCCGGGGTTCCCTGCACTACTCCAAAGAGCCTGCTGGTGGGAGTCTCCACTTCCCAGCAACTGTTACTGCTGACTTATCCAGGAGCAGCTTTCAGAGCTTCCTGCACCTGATAAATGCTGCCAGCTTCTCTCTTCCCTCCAGGGGAGAATGAACCAGTTTACAGGAAATGGCTACACACCTTGCCCTCTCTGCAGAGGTAAAATAGCCTTCATTTGTTAGAGCACTATTAACTTAGACATTTATTTAGTGAGGCAGGACTTAGCTCCCCTGAGGCAGTAAGGAAAAAGGTTCATGGTAAACTACAAGCTGGAGATACAACCAGAGAACAAAGAGAGCATCCTTGAATTAACAACAAAAGAAGCCACAGTTAGAGGTCTACAATAACTACCAAGCTTTGTGACCAGCAAGGCAGGCAAGATTGGTAGCCAGCAGGGCAAGCCAAGGTCAAAAGCTAACAAAACAAGTCAAAAATGCACAGAGAAGGATATCAGTGCATGACTACCCCCTGCCATCCGGGCAGGCAACATGTGATCCATCTTCCAGCTTGGGCCCAAGGGATATGCGTAACGTGTGTCAGCCTGTTATTGGCTCAGCTTTTGATACACCCAGAGAATTAGGTAATTTTAACGAAAATCACCTCACTGTTTGTCCAATTCTTGGCATAATTCTCCTCAAAGGCTTTTGTACCTTGCCGCTCTATGACAAACACCTAGGGGGCCCTTCCCATGACTGGAGTCAGTCTTGTCTGCTTTTTCTTAAACAACTCTTTTTCACTCACTCATTCCTCCTTTGCTCATTTCCTTATTACTTATAAATGTGAGGCAATGAACTTGGGAGCTGCTGCTGCAGGTTAACTTCTGGCGACCGTTGGTTGTTGGGTACCTCAGTCCCTGGATTAAGTCAATCTGGCCCCAGAGAGGGGACCCCACGGCTCTCAAAAATCTTCACCATTTGGGGACAAGAATAATAAGCAACCACTGGGCACTCGTGTGAGTTTGATATACTCTGTAGTTCTAGGCACTCTCTCAACCGCAAGGCTCTACACAGAGACAGATATAATTGTATATCTCGGGCAACCACACGGGGATATGAAGACTATACTAGCAACTTACTGTGTGAGGTCAAGGTGGGAATCTGAATGTAGAAGAGGGTTCTAGAGAGTAAATTATGGGAAGTTCACCATTATCACACTTCTTTATTGCACCCCCGGCCTCGACCTCAAGAACGGGGAGTTTAGAGTCTGTTTCCGTCATTCACACATGCTCCGTCTCCTGCGCACATTTCAATATACGGCATATTGAACCTCAGAAAATGTTTATTAACTAGTGGGATGGCAGAAGACTGGATTTCTCATTGCCACTGGTGAAAAGCATATTCTGTGTTTTCTGTGAGAAAAATATGAACTGGAAATCAAGTTACAGTGAGATTCAGAGCATGGCAGTATTGGAAGTGGCTGTTGACTGTGGCCATGTCCATTTCCTTGACCTACAAAGAGGAACCGTGACTTATACCCTGTTCCTTGGTCACAGTAGTTTGATTTTTAGTAGCAGCTTTATGAAGATACAATTCACACACCGTAAGGCCACCCCTTTAAAGTGTGAAGCCCCACTTTTCAGAATACACACAGAGCAGTGTTACTGTCGCCCCACATCCTAAAACACTTCTCGCCCTCAATGACACCCCGCACCACTCAGTTCCCTGTCCCTACCCCCAGCCCCTGCAAGCACTAACCCACTTCCTGTCTCCATGGATTTGCCTATTTTGCACATTTCTTTCGAATGGGATAATATACTGTGTATTCTTTTTTTTGGTCTGACTTCTTTCACTAAGATCCATCCATGTTGGAGTAGGAATCAATACTTATTACCGTATAATATCCCATGGTGTGGTCACACTGTACTTCATTTATTCATCCTTAAGTTGATGAATATTTGATTTTACTTTTTAGCTATTAAGAGTAGCACTGTGAGCACCCATGTGTGATCATATGTTTTCATTTCTCTGGGGAGGTCATCGAGGAGAGGAATTGCTGAGTCAGATGATAATTACATTTTACTCTTTGAGGGAATTGGGCTGTTTCCAAAGCAACTGCATCTTCTTACGGTCCTCTGGCAATGCCTGAGCACCCTAATTCTCCAGGTACTCCCCAACCCTTGCCAATCTTCTTGTGTGTGTGTGCGTGTGTGGTTGCTGAGAATCAAACCCAGGGCCCTGCACATGCTCTATAAGCCCTCTGCGGCCTGAGCCACATGCCCAGCCCTGTCTATGAGGGCAGCCATCCCAACAATCCAAGTAGTCTGCAGATCTCTTGCGGGCCAAACCTGATTGTTTACCTTCTGGGTCCTGGCTGTCTGCGTGTTGATGAGAGAAGGTAAATTGTGTAGACTGATAGTTGTGTTACTCATGGTTGAGTCTTGGAGAGAAAATGTGGCTCCAGGTTCTCTAGAAGGAGGTTGAGGACTGGTGGTGTGAGTGGCAGTTTCCTAAATGCTCACCACACAGAACAAACCAGTGTTCCAAACTGTGGGTGGTGGTGGTGGTGGTGAGAATTTGTGATTTAGTGAAATATATGACCTTTCCTGTACTGAGTGGAAAGTCACGACCAAGAAATGTCTTGGTAATGCTTCACTTTGGAGCACTTGAGAACATTTTTCTTCATGTCCACAGAAATGTGTGTTTGACAGAGCTGGGGGATTAACAAGGCCACGCTGGCCTTAGCAGCTGGAGGACATTGGTGTCTCTAACCAGGCTACAGATTTCCTCTTGTGGCTCACTCAAGGTGACAGAGTCAATTAGCTGATGAAGACTAGCCGGCCTGGGCTTCCCCGGTCCCCCTGGTGGCGAAGATGAGCCACAGTTCCGTTTAATTGCTCCCTGGGTTGAAATCTGCGGTTCACTGTAGACAGTCACATTTGGAAACTGAGTTTTCCTAAGCGACAAAGCACAAGGTTGGTGATCCTCAGGAGATTACAGAGGGGGATAAAAGGCACATTTTAAAGATGTGGTCTTATTTCTTGGGAGTGATTAGAAATCAGAAACCAAATGAACCTTTTTTCTTTTTTCTACCTCAGCTTGTTTTCCGGTGACTGCAACTGACTGATTTATACACACAGTGAAGTGGTGGTTTTTCCATACATCTAATAATCAGTGCAAAGAACAGCATGTTTCCTCAGTGAGGCTGAGAAATAAGCTTCTTATGCAACAAGACCTCCACCATTATTCTCTCATATTGCGGCATTCATACTCATGTTCTCGTTGGAAAATCATGTTATCCTCTCTCATTAGACAAACATTCCACTTGGAATTACGCAACATGCTGCATGGCTCAGAAAATGGGAGTTAAAAACATAGTTTTGATGGGTTTTCCCTCCATCTGCTTTTAGACAATTAATTTGCAATTAATTGAGCTAGGGATCAAAGCAGGCTTATGTCTAGAAAATTCTCAACCTTTCTTTTAAGTTTTCACCCAATTAGAATACCTCTGGCTTGCTTGTAGATTTGTCATAAGCCCCTCGGAGCCGAAGTTTTACAGGCTTTCATCTGCCAGGGTGCACTCTAGGCCCTATATTAAAACTTCTTTTTTAACTACACATTCTTTTTCTTACACAGGTCTCCAAATGCATAGGTTTCAGGTTTTACAAAGCTAGGTTCACCCCTGTCTAAAGAAGTCCCCCTCCTCCGTCAGCTGTTTTAAAAGCATATATGAACAGATGATTAAATTCATGTGCTGCCTAAAATACACTAGTTCTTTAAGCTATTTAAAGAGATAACAAAGGAGAATGAAGGAGAAAACCTTATATTCCTGTAGTAGTTAACCCCCAAACCAAGTTACTCACTGACCGGGCCCTAGCTGCAGACCGACAATGTGTCACCGAGAGAGTGGGTGAGGTTCAGTCAATGCTCTGTGCCTGGAGATGCGGCTTTAATTTGAATTATGAAAAATGGAGTTCTACTTTTCTTGGCGGCTCCATATCCTACCATGTAGGATGTTGCATTAGGCAGATATGAATTCGTCTATCTCATCGCATGCACACACGTACATACGCACGCATGCCAGGATTGGAGTCTTTTCAGAGGTTAACAGGTCAACTAACTGGCTTTCCTACTCAAGAGATGTCAGGTCCTTTTAGGAAAGCGAGACAGTTTAAGAATGAAAGGATGCCTGGGTGATCTCTGCGGGGACTGGACTAGATCTGTTTGTCTTGTAGCCCAAGCTTTATTCAGGGCTTGGCGTTCAGGAAATATTTATAGCATGAATTGCCTCACAGTAGTACCTAGGTTTCTTTCTCTGGCCTCGTGTATTAGCTGAGTGCTGCTAATATTTTGATGGCGATCTTAATGTATAACACAGATGCGTATCCTGCCCGTGGAAGTCTGGTGGTGGAAAGGGGGACGGAGGGCGACGGACTCCACAGGGACCCCACCCTGACATCCTAACAGGTGACTTTCAGTGTCCATCAGGATCCCAGGGGTGAGGTAGAAGGTGAGGACCTTGAGGGACGCAGAGAGGCTCACATCCCACAGGGCAGAACTTGGCCTGGGAAACGAGGTCCAGTGGCCTCCCCGAGACGTCTCTTCAACATGGAGGGACAGCACCCGGCCGGCAGCTGGCCCTCCCTGCTGCGCTGTCACACAGGAGAGAGGGGACAGGTGATCCGGGGGAGAACCGATGTGGCGTGTGAGAGAGGGATGAGGACACAAAGGGTTTCCAGAACATCTGTTGGAGAGATGAATGGGAACGCAATATGGGTGCAAAGTAAAAATAGAAGCAATTAATGTGGGGAATGTCCTCTGATCCTTTTGTGCAAAAACAAAGCGGCATGCTTTAAACCTCCTCCATTTTTCTTCTACAAAGCCTTCTGTTCATTTCCCATGCTTCACTCTGCCAGAGAGACTGTGAAAACCTTTCAAACGCTGTCTTCGCCTTGACTTTGAGTAAGAACGCTACATAATACTCAATCTTGGGTGCTTGTCTTATTCCAGCCTCGCCTTAGTGATGTTACTCTGAGGAACTTTATGGCTATGGAAAAAAAAATACAGGTACCATACACTTAATAAATAGCCTGTCATCCATTAGCAGTGGATTTTAAAAAACATGTTATACTGTCAGTGACCTGAGAATCTCAGCAATAAAATGTATTTCTAAAGGGGGGAGTAATCACACCACAGTGAAGGCACGCTGGATATAAAATCCCGCCGAAATACCTTCAAGTGAGTCAGCCTCGGTGAGAAACAAATTGTTTGAACAGTAGACTTAATTAACTCGAGCTTTTGTCTTCCATCACAGCAGGTGTGAAGTCCCAGGGCATCTGCTGGTACACCTGAGCTAGAGCTCAGAGTAGCTTCCTGAGGACTGTGAGAAATGACGGAGGCATTAAACAAGGCCATTATGGTCTAGCAGCGCTTTCCCGCTGCCTGCAGGGGAGCCTCCAAAGGAGAGGGAAATGCAGGCGTGAGCCCTCCCGGAGTTTGTCTACTGTGTGTCTTTTAACTTTCAAAGAACATTTAGCACGAATGGAAAGTGCAGTTGGGCTTCCAGTGAGGACTGTCTTCGTTAGCAGATCTGTGCTGCCTCCCGATGATAAAGGGGAGGGCCAGAGAGGTGAGGCGCAGCTGAGATGCAGATGGCCCTTTCTCGTGGTGGCCGGATGGACAGGAAGCCCTCACGTGTACAGTGCTGGGAATTAGGGGAAAATGATTCTAGAGCATTTCCTCAGGTTTAGCTTTCCAGTTACATAGACTTAAACATCTCTCTCTTTGGAAATTATTTTGCCCTAAGTTGAGCTTGCCTTCATTAAATGCCGTTTCCCCTTAGACTCACGGTTTATTGTAATGTATATTAAATATGGCAATAAAGTTCCCAGGGACAGAGTACAGAGCGCAGACATAACTTCTTGTCTAGTTGTGCTTTCAAGCTTGGTTTCATCCACTAATGACTGGGCTATGAAATTCACTTGGGTGTCCTACATATTAAAAAAAAATCCAATTTTCTTATTATTAATTGTACTGATGAGACTGACTGCTTTCAATGATTATGATGTAATACCCAGTTTGTAGAAAAGTAACCTCCCCAGGCCCCAAACGGATTCTCATTTTCTATCAGAAAGGTTGCTGACGTGTGATGATTTTGGAGGGGTAGAACTTTTTGAAGCCTTAGCTAGCTTCATTATTTTGATTTGTCACCCACATTAAAATGCCGACTTAGATATGTATATTTTTAGACATGATTTGTTGATTCCTCAGATACCTGATCAATAAGAATAGAGCACTTGCAGTATGGCCAGCAATGTGCTGGCAGCTGTTAATTCAAACACACACAAACACACACACACTACAGTCACAAGCAGGTCAGAGGAAGACGCTGAGCTCGTGGGCTTGTTGGTTCAATCGTCTGGGGGATATGTCCTTTGTGTGTGACCTTGGGAATAGATTTCCTGAAGGTCTCTTCCGCTGTCCCAGGCAACTGTGTTCATAGGCTGAGGCTGAATCCACGAAGCCGAGGCTCAACCTGTGACACATGCCAACTCTCTCCCTGACTGTGACTGAACCACTATTCTTCGATGCTAGAAGCAGTGGCATGGGCTGGGGAGCCCGTGGGGTTCCCCAGGAATTGTTGGAGGTCCTGGGGGGACTGGTAATTAGCAAGCAGAAAAAGCTTGAACATGAGAAGTACGAAGTAACGTGATCTATTCTCTCTGGAGAGACCTGTGGAGGTGAAGTTACATTTGCAGTGGGCATAAACATAGTGTGCTAGCGGGCTGGGGAGAGGGTTCCGTCAGCAGAGGGCCTCCATGCGGGCACGCCGCCTTGGTTCAGATCCCCATGGAGAGGATGAGGAGAAAAGAAAAACCAGGGAATGGCAGTGTGCTCCTGGGTCCTCAGCTCTTGGGGAGTGAAGACAGATGAATCTCTGGAGCTCACGGACGAGCCATTCTAACCAGTAGGTGGACACTGGGTTCAGTAAGAGGTCTTGTCTCAAAAAGTAATGTAGAGAGCAACTGAGGGAAACACCTGGTGTCAGCCTCTGTCCCCGACATACGTGAATGTGTGCACACATGGACACAATTGTACATACACAGAAAAGTGTGCATGAAGCATGTGAGGAGGACAGAGCGAGTGATCTAGATCTGTGTTGGGGGAGGGGGTAGTAAAGGGAAGGAACGTGAGGTGGTGATGGGTTTGGGGCGTTTAGAGAACCCTGGAAGACCCTGTGTGGCCAGACAGGACTACAAAGCGGCGAATAGACTGGGTGCCGGGGGAGGGATGGTTAGGCTGGGAGGGAGGGGATGATTAGGCTGGGGGGAGGGGATGGTTAGGCTGGGGGGGAGGGGATGGTTAGGCTGGGGGAAGGGTTGGTTAGGCTGGGGGGAAGGGGATGGTTAGGCTGGGGGAGATGGTTAGGCTGGGGGGGGAGGGGTGGTTAGGCTGGGGGGGAGGGGTGGTTAGGCTGGGGGAAGGGTTGGTTAGGCTGGGGGGAAGGGGATGGTTAGGCTGGGGGAGATGGTTAGGCTGGGGGGGAGGGGTGGTTAGGCTGGGGGGAAGGGGATGGTTAGGCTGGGGGAGATGGTTAGGCTGGGGGGGGAGGGGTGGTTAGGCTGGGGGGGAGGGGTGGTTAGGCTGGGGGAAGGGTTGGTTAGGCTGGGGGGAAGGGGATGGTTAGGCTGGGGGGGAGGGGTGGTTAGGCTGGGGGGGGAGGGTTGGTTAGGCTGGGGGGGAGGGGTGGTTAGGCTGGGGGGAGGGGTGGTTAGGCTGGGGGGGAGGGGTGGTTAGGCTGGGGGGGAGGGGTGGTTAGGCTGGGGGGGAGGGTTGGCTAGGCTGGGGGGGAGGGGTGGTTAGGCTGGGGGGGAGGGTTGGTTAGGCTGGGGGGGAGGGTTGGTTAGGCTGGGGGGGAGGGGTGGTTAGGCTGGGGGGGAGGGTTGGTTAGGCTGGGGGGGAGGGTTGGTTAGGCTGGGGGGGAGGGGTGGTTAGGCTGGGGGGGAGGGGTGGTTAGGCTGGGGGGAGGGGTGGTTAGGCTGGGGGGGAAGGGGATGGTTAGGCTGGGGGGGAAGGGGATGGTTAGGCTGGGGGGGAGGGTTGGTTAGGCTGGGGGGGAAGGGGATGGTTAGGCTGGGGGGGAAGGGGATGGTTAGGCTGGGGGGGAGGGTTGGTTAGGCTGGGGGGAGGGGTGGTTAGGCTGGGGGGGAGGGGTGGTTAGGCTGGGGGGAGGGGTGGTTAGGCTGGGGGGAGGGTTGTTAGGCTGGTTTTAAGCAGGAACTGAAGATGCCCCTAGAGGAGACATCCAGCAGGTGTGATGGCAGCAGTGACTGTTGTGAAGGAGAGAGGCTAACATGAGCAGGTGTCGGGCTGGTTTTGTGTGTCAGCTTGACACAAGCTAGAGTCATCAGACAGGAAGGAGCCTCCTCAGAGTTGAGGAAATGCCTCCGTGAGATTCGGCTGTAAGGCATTTTCTCAATTAGCCATCAATGGGGAGGGTCCAGCCAGCGGTGGGTGGTGCCATCCCTGGGCTGGTGGTCCTGGGTTCTATAAGAAAGCAGGCTGAGCAAGCCAGAGGAAGCAAGCCAGTAAGCGGCACCCCTCCATGGCCTCTGCGTCAGCTCCTGCCTTCAGGTTCCTGCCCTGCTAGAGTTCCTGTTCTGACTTCCTCCAGTGACAGAGTAGGATCTGGAAGTGTAAGCCAAATAAACCCTTTCCTCCCCAACTTGCTTCCTGGTCACGGCGTTCGGTGTTTTGTTGCAGCAGTAGAAACCCTAGCTAAGACAGCGAGATTTCACAGCTCTCTGAGAGAGAGGTGCTAGAGCCTAGGTTGGGGTGTGGACGTGAAAGGCAAAGCTGAAACAGACGGGCCGTGGACCAGGCTGGATGAGAACAAACTCCTCTAGCAGTGAGACGGAGAGCAGGGTTCTGGAGCCGCCCACCACAAGGAGGCAGGCAGGGTACGAGAGCAGGCCAGTTAATCGCGTAAAACCAGTGACTTGCTGGGGACTGGTTTCATGAAAGTGTGTGAGTTCATCGGGTGAAGTGGAATGACAGGCTGTGAAGGTCACGGAGTGACGAGGATGCTGATTAAATAAATTATCACGATCTTATTTCCACAATCAGAGACAGAGTTAAGCGAACACCTGTCAAAATGGCCCAGGAACTCTGGGGGGGGGGAGGAAGGCCTATTTCACACTACGGAAGTTGATTGTTCGTCTCATCCTAACATCAGTCTCTTACTCATTGCCTATCCCAGAGGGACTAAGGAGTACTAAGTCTGCGTTCCCTGTAAATTCTAGTACCATTTCATGTCTTGGGAAATCTAACTTTCAGGTATCTCTCAACAAAGCGGTTTCTAGTGTAGACGCAGCTTGCATATGGATTCTCCCCAACACTCAAAACATATGCCCTGTTTATACCCTGTGTCAAGAGGATTGACATGATTAGACGCATTAGGAACAGGAAGTGTTTCAGTATTTGCTAACAGGGGTCATTTTGCTTACCCCTTAGTTGTGAAGGTTGAAGTCTACTCACTCTTTCAAGCCCTTTCGAGGCCAGCCCACAGCCACTACCTCGGCCTCGCTTCAGCCCGTTGTTAAGATCCCTCTCACAACAAGCATAGCAGGAATGCACTTACAGACCATTTGGGTTTTAAATTTAGTTGAAAAAAGGAACTGTAAACTGGGCATGGTAGCATATACCTTTAATTCCAACGACTGAGAGGCAGAGGCAGGTGGATCTTTGCAGGCAAATTGGTCTCCATACTGAGTTCCAGGCCAGCTGAGGCTACATAGTGAGACCCCATGTCTCAGAAAACAAAACAACAGAAATCTCAAACTCCCAAATACAAAAAGGCATTTTATTTCTCAAAAAAAATTTTCAAGAAGGTAGTATGTTGCAGGCTGATTTTTTGTTTTTATTTTCATCCAGCTGGACTTAAGAGTGTAAGAGACTGACTGGGTAGTCACATGGTGAAGGACCAGGGGACCAAGCCCAGAGGGACTCTGGGAAGAGCCCTGCATTGCGACGGGATGGAACCATGGTTACTGACCTGTCAGAGACCCTCCAGGTGCCATGGGGACACAGAAGGAACTGAAGAATATTTTCAGTTTTCCAGAAAACACTAATATGCTCAACATTGTGCCAATTCCTACTGTTAACTTGCCCAAACTTAACAATTTAGTAAAGGAGTGAAGAAACATGTAGGCATTTCTTTTGGTTTAGGGGGTGCCATAAAAACAACAACAACAAAAACAAAAACAAAAACCAAAAACCAAGGCACCAGGAGTGTTATGAACTGAGAGACTTGAGGATCATGGGAATAAAGCCTTGCACCTTGAGATTGTGGAGACAGATAAATCTGACCTTCACTGGGGTCATGGACCAAGGTCATTAGATAGGGTCTCCTAAGAAGAATGTGACCTCAGCCTGAAGAAAGGTATGTCCCGCTGAATCTCATAGCTCGAGGCTCTGATCACAGTGCAGTGTTTCCTCATGGACAGAGCAGGCCACTTCTTGAAAGCGGTTTTGAGGGGCTGGGCACACTCTGTATCTGCTGGGGCAGCTCCAGGAGCAATTGGATCCAGGGACCTCTTTTAACTTCATTGTCTCCACCCTACAGAAAAGATTAGCATTGGCAGGCTCTCCATGACCTCTGAAAACTACTCTCTTTTTGGCTTCCAGTAAAAAGTTTCAGACTGATATGGGTCACTAACCTAGTTCTGGACCAACTGTTGGGAACATTTTTGTTGGCTCATCACATATTGGCTCAACACACTTCTCAGGTGTTCCATCCCTGGATTTTTCTGGTCCTTCGGTGTCATTTTTCCCCCCAGGGTTCCACATGTGACACTCCTTGGCTACCCTATCTTATTTCTTCTCAATATTCACCACAGTTAGGGATTTATGGTTTATTTGCTAGTTTATAAGTTTATTTTTTGCCATTTACAGCAAAATGGAAGCTCCACGCAGGTGGAGAGGTTGTGTGTCTTGCTTTAGTGTGCCAAGAAAGGTTCCCAAAGAGTGTCTGTGGGAAAAGCAGATGAAGCTCTGTCTTACACAAGGGAGCAGAGCACCCCAGCCTTCCCAAGGAGCTTGGCAAAGTCATCCTCTGTGTGGACAAGGGAGCCGAGGAGCAGTTCCCCAGGAACATGGGCATCTAGACAGCCACAGTGGATTTCTGGGTGTTTCCGGTTGGATGCAATGGCACTTCCTGTCTGGCTCAGCACGTTATCCACCGGTCAGATTGGATTCAGTTCCTTGCTGTAAGTAGACACTGTCGTTGGTACAATTATTAGCTGCAATTGGTAATTCAGAGCAATTTTTATGGAGATGTGGAACTATTATGAAGTCCTAATATTCATAATCCCCCAGAGTCCTCCTGTTCTTTAACAACTCATCTCCAAGTCACAGATGTGCTCTGTGGGTCTTAGTGTGACTATTAATGCACAGGCTCGGGCTTATGAATAAGCTCTTAGGTTTCAAGCCTTGCATCTCACTCATGGACGTTTCTTATCTAGAGGACAGAAAGCAATTTCAGTAGCACTTAACTTAATTGGTTTGTGACCAGACAAGGACCCTGGGCCCTACTTACAGAGCGTGGGCAGTGCACCTTGCTTCAACAGTTCTAGAAAGTTCTCATCTTGTATGTGCAATCTCCCTTTCAATCAACCGTTATTCCTGAACCGCTGTTTCTGCCCACTAAACAAGGTTTATGGAGCCTAAATTGCACATCTCTGATAAAGATTCCTAGGCAATCAGAAGGCTATGTGTCACTGGGACAAACGTGTTGGATTTCTGATCTGGCTCACCTATTCACACATTTCTCCCTTACTTGTGGAGTCCCATGCATTTACATGGTTTTTGTTCCACATTTTCCAGCCTGCATTTGCATGCGTCCAAAAATACTATTTTAAAAATAGGACTTTTCTTGTTTGTCTATTTATTCCAAGTAGACCTTACCCTCCTTTGTGAGTTGGGATATGAGAAGAAAGATCTCTATATAGACATCATGTTGACTTTGCCTTGGTCACTGTGGGGTCTTCCTTTATCTTGGTTTCCCTGCCTGTCAACTGAGGAATAAAGGCCTTTGGCCCCTGTGAGTCCACCGAACCCAGTATGCCGGCCTTCGATGCATCTTGATCCTAAAGAGCGTTTTCTAGCCACACCTGAAGTGAGGCTTTTTCCTAGGCTGCTTCTTTTTCTGGCCTCTGCGTCTGCATCCCCAGGCCTGGGGTCACATGGAAGTTTCACTGAAGGCTCCTGGGAATATGGAAGCCTGTCTCTCAGCCAAGGGAATTTCTTCTTTCCCAGGAAAAGTAACCATTCCCAAACAGGTACAAGGACTTTGCTCCTCAGATGTGACACCGGACTGCATTGAATTTTTTTCCCATTGATTTATTTACTTGCTTGTTATTTATGTGTAGGGAAATGAGTGTGCCACTGTGTGCATGTGAGGATCAGAAGACAGTTTGGGGGAGTGAGGACTCTCCTTCCACCAAGCGGGTCCAATGGATTAAACTCAAGTGACTGAACTTGGTGGCGAGTGCCTTTAACAACTGGGCCATCTTGCCAGCCCCCAGATTCTAGATTTTGATGACTCTAGCCAAAGATACTCATGGCACTTATGGGGGACATAAAACCGATTCGTGTGTGAGGTGAGCTGGTAGACCAATGAGTAGCCCAGGACCAAGGAAACCCTTCGAAGGAATGCCTGACCAAGGGGACATGGACCTCTTTTTTAGGGACATAACTAGTGTGAAAGAAGGTCAGGTCTGTGACTTCAGTTTACATTTGAGGGGTGGGAGATGGTGAGTCACATAATTAGTTTTACAGTGACTGTCAACCAGTCCAGGGGTTACAGTCACTCGAGAATTACAGCAATTAGTGTATATAGCCAACAGGCAATACAACATTCAGGGTGCGTGTGATTTCTCACAGTGAATTTGTACCTGGACAGGTCTCTTGCGTGTCTGCTTCCCAAGATCTTGGTTGTTAATAGCTCTGACCTGACATTTGTATCTTGAGCAAAACTGAAATGGGCAGCTGAAGACTAATTATGCTAAATATTCCAACAAGCATAATCATCAGTGTTCCAGCAGGGCGCACAGAAAGGAGCATCATGGTGTGCCCTGCTCTTTTTATTTTTTCTTCTCTGTCTCTCTCTCCTCTCAATCCTCAGCTCTTTATTTTAGTCTTACCTAGTAAAATTGAAGCCTTATCCTAAGGGGTTCTTTCTCTTTTTTTCTCTCTTTCTTTTTCTTCTCTCCTTCTCTTTTTCCTTCTTTTCTTTCATTTTCTTTTACATAATCTGTTTGCAAAAATTTGAGTGCCTTTATTTCCATGCAATTTTAAATGTTGGTTTCTGCTCTGTTAGAGTCTTTCCATTGGGAGATTAAAGAGATCACAGAGAAAGCAAAATCTTGGTGCAAGCTCCAGTTTGGGGGGGAGGGGAGCTTCTGCATGACAGCCTCCTGACTTCGTGCTAAGGGCCACGGTGTCGAAAGAAGCACAGTGCTTTGCTTGGTGAGGACGCTAATTGCAGAGGCAAGCAGGAGGCTGTGCACATATGTTCCTGCAAAATTTGTTTTTTTATCAAGTCAATAACGAAATTGAGAAACAAGCTTTTTCCAGCAAATGCTAATTATAACGAAACCCTTCCTACGCAGGAGCAGAGCAGACACGCACTAGACGACTGAGCTGTGATTGACTGGGGATCACGGTTGGCAGCGCTGACAGGGCAAGTGGAGGACCGTATAGGCAAGATTATCTAGAAAATCCCCGGCTTCCAAAGCCGCAATCCTTTAAGTCGGCTGTGTTTAAATGCAGCTGTACCACTGATTAGATGTCAGCACTGGAGCGCACTCAAGAACTCTGTTTAGTGATTAGCTCAATGGACCAATTTTCCTTCAGATGCTCACACCGAGGGAGGTTTTGCATACAAATATGGGAACAGGACTGCCATCTTCCTGGTTTTACAGGGACAGGGGAAGCAGCACTTGCACTCAGAGTCCCTCCCCACTCACTGCTTTGCTGTCTCTGGCTTCACCTCTGAGGGAAAGACTGTCCTGACCAAGAGTGTGGCACAGCCACAGGCTATGGTTGGGACGAATCAGTTTTGTTTCTCACTGTTGACCGTGAGTGGATCCCTCACTGCTGTGCCAGAGTCCATACTCATTCCAAATGGGGGGACCACACTCCCTGCTACAAAGGCTGAGCAGAAGATGGAAAAACCGGAGAGAATCTCTACATCTCACATCCCTGAATCTTTAAAAATGCACAGGAAATGATGAACAGCAGGCTTATTAGAGGCATTAACAGACGGCCAAGGTAGTTAACAAGGACTAGAGCTCCAGCCTAACCTGTGCCCTGTAGGCCCGCTCGTCCTGCAGTTAGCAGAGTAAGGTCTGATAGGAGACGGCCAGGGCCAGTGGTAAGGGTTCTCAACAGCAGGCTGCCATGAACATCTGCAGGGGCCAGGATAAGAGAACAATGGAAGTACAGTACAAATATTTAAATGTTTAGAAATGGATAAACAAGAGATATCCCGCCCCTTCCATGTCAAGATAATCCCATAAAGGCCTGCAAGGCAAGGGCCGATTGAGGATCTCATGTCCTCGAGTCTACGACCCCACCTTTTTCTTAACCTTGGCCCCTTCCCATTGTGTGAGCCCTCTGCCCCAGATAACACTGGCCAGCAAACAGTGTGGATCTGTCACCAGTGGGCTTCCCAATATTGAATCACTTGAATATTGAATCACTTGAGTAACGCTTTCATGTCTTTCCTGACAAGCCGGATACATCTTCAGAGTGACCAGTAGGAGATGGACCACTTCCACAAGCTGAAAGGGGCAGCAGCTCTGGGTGTGACTGACTCATTCCCTAAACTCACAGGTCAGATCCCTCACATCTTAGGAACAATGCAGAGTGTCCCCTGGGAGTTAAAGTCACTGTGCTCCATGGAGGCTCCAGCAGTGATCTCTGAACCATATCTTGCTGAATGGCTTTCGAGAGCGGAAGATAATGGGTTAACCAATGACCTTAGGAGCCGTGTGCAGTTCCCCCTGACTGTGTTCGTTCTGCAACTGCAAACAAAATATTTGAAAAACAATAATCTCTCTCTAACATTTCTTATTAATGTGATTTCAGGTTCTTTTTATGGCACGTTGCCTCTGCCTGCTTCACTGTAGGCCTGATGCCATTTTTACAGCAATTCAGAGCCCACCACCTGCTTCCAGTACTTTCTTGGCCTATGATCAACAAATAGATTTTTAAAAATTACTGAGAATAAACCCTAAACTCATCCTGTAGACATTTCTCAGGAAATTTAGTGTGGCGGGTGTTCTGAAACAGTGTCCATTGCCAAGTTTACTTCGTTCTGCACTGATTTCCTACGCTTTTAATTGATTCTATTGATCACGTGACAGCCCTGACCTAGGAGCTCAAGTGTGATACACAGAGCATCTTTGTCTGACGTGTAGTTTTTGAAGGGGGTACCATCCTTGGTATGACCCTCATGCTTTGATGGCTCCGTGTCTATCTAGGGTCTCACAGCTCTTCAGTAGTTTCCCGCCGTTGTCCAGAAACCAGTAGCATGGAGGGTAAGATGTCAAGGCCAAGCACTGATTGTAACAAGTTGGTGTGCATTTCTAGTTCATTTTCTATTTCCAAAAAAGGGACTGAGAGAGGTCAACTTTGTGTGTATGTGTGTGTGTGTGTGTGTGTGTGTGTGTGTGTGTGTGTGTGTGTTCTTGCTCAAAGTGATCCCGTGGTCTAGAGATGACAAAAATCATCCAGTTCTCACAGTGACAATACTTGAGGTAGTTGTAGAGGTTAAAGTCACTTCTGTTTTAAAGCTGGCTTGTGGCATCAGTGTTACTCTTGGTCAAGCTACCCAGTCCTTTTCTCCCTAAAATGTTTAGTAGTTTTCCACCTCGTGCAGTTGCATCCCTGGACAGGAAGTGGCCCTCTAGTAAACGTTTCTTACAGTATTGAATTGGACTTTGGTTCCCACAGAGCAGTTTTTTACCAGCTTTACAAACAGATCAAAGCTCCTTAAGCCCATGCTGTAGGCTTTTCTTTCTCTGTGGTGCCTGCCTGCCTCTCCCAACCAACACATACCAGTTAGCCTTGGTCACAGACACTGAGGCCGCTCCAGTCCCTGCCCACATGGGACCAGCAGCCATGAGTGAGTCCTGGACCAAGTCCTCAGCATCCTGTGGTGAAAACAGCCTGGATCCACACCCAGTCTCGGCTGCTGGGCAGCAGATTTGAGGAGGAATAGGTGCCAAAAACGCTGCTTCACTCTCTTTTCGTCACGAGGGATTTCTAACTCAGGAGCCTGAGCTGAAAATAGGCCTGTGTAGGGCTGTAACATTTCCTGCCGTGATGAAGGGGTCAAAGGTTGGTACAACTCACACCCTTTGCAGGGGGTGTTCGATGTCTCTCCCCTTCCTGTCCTGTTTCTGGCGGAAGCCCCACTCTCTGGAAGGAAGAACGAGGGGGTACTTCCTGTCTAACCTCTTACCTGCTTTGTGACCTTGGACAGGATAGTCATCTTGATCACGTGTCAGGTTTTTTACCTGTAACAGTTAGCACCGCAGTTTACAGGGAGGTGATGAGCCGTAAGTGAGGCGATGATGGGGAAGAATGCCAGGTTTCTCTTGAACGGCGCTGACCAGTTTAAGAACCACAGCTATGCCTGAAGCTCCCTCGTCTGTAACTTCAGACTCACCCACTCTTCTTCTTTCCTTGCCAAACTGCTTATTTTTTTTTTTAATCTTTCTACTTTGCTTGTTTCTCTCACTGTAGACCTGGATGTTGTAGAATATTGTTTTAAGGTGTGTTACTTTGGTTTATGTTGCATTTGTTTAACTCTGTGAAGCTGTGTTACTGTGCCTGTCTAAAACACCTGATGGTCTAATAAAGAGCTGAACAGCCAAAAAGCAAGGCAGGAGAAAGGATAGGTGGGGCTGGCAGGCAGAGAGAGTAAATAGAAGGAGAGATATGGAAGGAAAGAAAAAAAGACAAGAGAACAAGGAGAGGAGTATTCTAGAGCCCAGCCACCCAGCTACTCAGCCACCCAGACAGCCACAAGAAAGAGTGAAAGTAAGATTACAGAGGTAAGGAAAGGAAGAAGCCCAGAGGCAAAGGTAGACAGGATCATTTTTTAAAAAGTTGCCAAGAAACAAGCCAAGCGAAGGCCAGGCATTTATAATTACAAATAAGTCTCCATGTGTGTATTTATTTGGGAGCTGGATGGTAGACCCCCAAAAGAGCAAAAGAGCAAAAATAACCAACTACAGCTGGATAGGAGCAGCGTACAGAAACCAGGACACAGCCTGGATACCACGCTACTTAGAAACATCCTCTGGCAAGCACATTAGTCCATTATCTTTAAATTTAGCCACACTTAGATTCTCAGGACACAGGCAGAATGCAGCCGGATTGTTTACTAGGAGATAACAGAAGTGCCCATTAGCCTAGTTCCTGATAGACTGCTTCCTCCTCTCTGAAACCTTGTGAACCACGTCTTCACTGGCCATACTACTTTGGCATTTTGTTCTTCCAAAATATCGCCATAATGACCTGGTGTGATAGTTTGAATGTAATTGGCCCTCATAATCTCATAGGGAGTGGTGGTACTGAGGCGTGGCTTTATTGGAGTAGGAAGTGTGTCACTGTGGGGGCGGGCTGGGCTTTGAGGCCTTTTTTGCTCGAGCTTCCCTCAGTGTGACAGTTGACTTCTTGTGGCCTGTAATCAGATGTAGCACTCTCAGCTCCAGCGCCACGTCTGCCTGCACGCTGCCAACATCCCCATCCTGATGATAATGGACCGAACCTCAGGACTGTAAGTGAGCCACCCCAACTAAATGCTTTCATTTATAAGAGTTGCCATGGTCATGGTGTCTCTTCACAGCAATAGAGTCCCTAAGACACCTGGTAAGCTCTTCTCAAAGCACTCCAGGATGTTTCCAGTCCAAGAATACAAGTTCTTCTGTATTTCTCTGAGGTCCTAGAACTGTGGTCATCCTCATTACTGCAATGGCCCCACCTCTCCACGTTGTTTGAGGTTTGAGGTAGGAGTTCACAGCACCGGGAACTCGAGGCAGCTTGTGAATTATATTGCTAGCTTCCTCCTCGTTATTTAGCCCAAGGTCCCAGCCCATGGAATAGTGCCACCCTCATTTCAGAGGATCTCCCCACCTCAGTTAACTTCATCTACAAACTCTCTCACAAACATGCCCAGAGGTTTGTTTCCATGGTGATTCTACATTCTCTCAGGTTGGCAATCAGTGATTTTGTGTTCTTTTTATATCCAAACACTGTGGAGAGCTGTTGCAAATCAGTTTGCAACAGTGTAGAATTTACTAGAATCTCTCATAAAGCAGGAAAGAAACTCACCACCTGCCCCAACCATCTCAAGTTATACAAGGGCATGCTGAGTCCTAGACTCCCCAATACAGAGCCAGTAGCAGTTAGCTGGGGCTGGCACACGGTCCACTAAATCCTCCTGATGTCAGCAGTCACTGTCTTCAATGTTCTTGGACCGCAGTCAGGCTGAGATGAATGTGAGGCTCGGGCAGTTGATGTACTCACAAGGATGCCAGAGCGTGTTACTGCAAAGGGCTTCTTTTCCTTAGTCTGAAGTCTGCCCAATCCCCTTAGTGACCTCTGAGAGATACTCAAGAAGCAGGAAGAAGCCCCAGCCCAGAAACACTTGCAGGTTAAAAGAGGCAGGAGCCCAGCACTTCTGAGCTATTAATGTTGGTTTGAAAGGCAGGAAGGTGTCTTCACACTGTTTCCAGGGCTGTGATCCCATAAACTGACGCGATCCTCTGGAGTTGGCCTTTGTTTGGGAGTTTCAAACTCCTTTATTTGTGGCCCACCAGAAGCCGCCTGGCACACAGACTGCATTCACATGCAGACACTTTGATGGATCTGGTATTCTTCCTGAATGTACGTA
Organism: Peromyscus maniculatus bairdii; assembly: GCF_049852395.1. Taxonomy (NCBI): domain Eukaryota; kingdom Metazoa; phylum Chordata; class Mammalia; order Rodentia; family Cricetidae; genus Peromyscus; species Peromyscus maniculatus. The sequence continues at coordinate 64,497,390 of NC_134864.1, read as the reverse complement.
CCTGAATAGCTCTCAGGTAACCATTCACTATCTGTCCGCTCTCCATGTTTTTAAATAGCAGCTCAATTCACAGACCTTTGAGTTCTCTCCCGAGAGATTCGCTGGTAACTTTGTCAATGAGGAGGACAATGTGATTTTGTATTTTCTGTGAGACTTGCCAGCTTGCTTTGCGCTGTTGAGTGGGGGTGTCTCACTCAGGCACTTCAGATTCCTGCAGCTCTGTAGGCTGAAGTGGGAAATATTCCAAGTGGCGGGTTAACACCCATAACCCCATTTCTGCGGCTGTTTTCACGTGTTGGGCAATGGAATGGGGTCGATGCTGAGGCTTCTGAAGGCCGAGTCAAAGGACTCAGATTAGGAAATGTCAAACTGTAGACAAAAATCCTTGTCTCAATCTTTGCCTCCTGGTACACGCCCCTCCAGTCCATTAGAAGCACTTTTTTTTTTTTTTTTTTTTTTTTTTTACATTTTAAGTGGTTGGAAAAGCAGAAAAAAAATTTTATAGCATGTGAAGAATTAGATGGGCCTCAGGCCCCATTGCCAATCAGAAAGTGTCGCTGGAACACACCCTCCTTTACATGTGGCTCAAGCTCGTTTTTGCATTATTGAGTTGAGTGATTGCTATAGCTGTCCTATGGCTCACAGAGCCTAAAACAGGGGCGATTCATTCATCAAATACCCGCAGGTACTGTTTCTGTGCCAGATACTCTGCTAAGCATTGAAAGTGGAAGGCTATGAAAAACAACCCTTCCTGGAGGGCTCGATTTATCAGTGTGGAGTAAGGTAAATGGAAAGCCCATAATGAGATAAATAATATCGTTGAGACATATGAAAAGTGCCACCGAGAGGGGAGACAGCCTTTCCTGGGGGCAGGGACCGGACAGTCCCGTTGATGGACGTGGGGCTGTTAGTAGCTCTGGCATCTCACACACTGTGCACTTTGTGTTATTTCTCACCAATCTCCCTCCCTCTGCATGCTTTATCTGGTCGTATAGTAGTTAGTCTTACCTGGGGGGGGCAGATGTTCCAGACTCACAGCGGGTGCCTGAAAGACTGGGATATACTCAACTCTGTAGCTACAGCTATGTATCACCTCGTGACAGTGGGGATACTTCCTGGAACGTGTTGCTAGGCAACCTCATCATCATAATACCATTGCAGAGTGCACTTACATAGATTATGATGTCTCCAACACTACTAGGTAGTGTAATCTTTATAAAAAAAAAGATTTATTTGGATGTTATGTGGGTGAGCATTTGCCTGAATGTATGTGTACCACAGGTGTGCCTGGTATCTGTGGAGGATGGAGGAGGGCATTGGATCCCCTGGAAATGGAACTGCAGACAGTTCTGAGTCAGCATGTGGGAACAGGATCTGGGTCCTCTTTGAGAGGACCACTTGTTCTGGACTGCTGGTCCACTCTCTAGCAGCCCAGACTTGTGTGTGGTCTGCTCTGACTGCAGTACCAAATGGCACAGGACTCTGCCGCATTGTCCCTCTACATACTTACACGAAGCCTAGTGTATCAATTACGCACAATAAGAGATCAACAAAAGTAAGTGTAATAAACTAGAACACATAGAAAAACACACCGAATGAAAGTTACTTAAAACATGAACTTTTATTTCTCAATTTTCCCCGCTTAACTTTTTCAGATCGCAGTGGCTGGAACCGTGGAAAGAGGAACGCAGACAGCTGTGCTATGCCGTTCACAGCACAGATAACTTCCACGCTCCACTTGTTTCTCAGCGTTGTGAGTGGGGGGAGGGGTCGTGTTGATGTCAAGTGTCAGTGCTGGACTTGAGGGACTCGGACAGATGCTTCTCTCCTAAGCTTCACTTGCCGGTGCTGGACTTGAGGGACTCGGACAGACGCTTCTCTCCTAAGCTTCACTTGCTGGTGCTGGGCTTGAGGGACTCGGACAGACACTTCTCTCCTAAGCTTGCCTCAACTACGAGATAAGCAAAACCTGCCTGGGAGGGGTTTGAGAAGGTTCAGTGTGTCAAACACTCAATGAAGCCTAGTTAGTACTCAACCCCACAGGAAGACAGGCAGTAAGGGACCACTGACGTCGGCATCGCTCTCCTTCTCTATAGCTTGCTATCTCTTTCCTAGCTCTTCCCCCAGGCAACAATCCACCAGTTACAGGGACAGTGGGTAGAAGCAAAAGAGCCAGGAGCAAAGGTTGATGCTGCTTGGAACTACTTCCTAACACGTGGAGCATGTACAAGAGTACTGAGGCATTGGGTCACAAAGTGTCCCCCACACTGGGTAGATTTAGCAGACTTAGTTACATTTTATTCTATAAAAAGATTCAAGTCTGAATATGGAGGTTGGTCAAAATAGGTCAAAGTAGTTATGATGGTATAAAAGAATGAGGAGGGGCTGGAGAGCTGGCTCAGAGGTTAGGAGCACTGACTAGTCTTCCAGAGGTCTTGAGTTCAATTCCCAGCACCCACATGGTGGCTCACAACCATCTGTAATGAGATCTGGCACCCTCTTCTGTATACATAATAAATAAATAAATCTTTTTTAAAAAAGAAAAGGATGAGGAAAAGAAAGCTAAAACCACGTGACCGAGGCAGGGCTGGAACAGCGGACAGCAATGGTGCCTTCCTACCACGTTCCTGGAAAAAGGTCAGTTGTGTGCACTAACAGACGTGCAGTAACTGGCCCCTGAGTAGACACAGGGGCGATGCTCCAGGAGAGAGGTCAGGACGAGAGTGTTCAGCAAAGGTGCTAAACATCACGTTTGAGAAGGTTGTGTCCTACAGGCAATGATGACACAGAGGGAAAGATCTGAACACACAGCCGATCAGCAAGAGGTTTTATCCTAACAAATGTATTTCTTTGTGTGTGGGAGTGAGGTCGGTGTGTGTGTGTGTGTGTGTGTGTGTGTGTGTGTGTGTGTGTGTGCGCCACAGTGTGCATATGGAGGTCAGAGGACAACTTTTAGGATTTGGTCCTACCTTTCTCCTTGTGGACATAGAATTTTCTTGCCTCTGTTGCACAGAGTAGCCCAGGCTAGCTGCCTGGCAGCTTCCGGCCAGTTCTTCTTTCTCGGCTTCTAGCTTTAGGAGCGTTGGGATTACAGACGTATGCCACGGTATCTGGCATTCAATGGGTTCTGTGAATCAAACTCAGACCATCAGGGTTTTGTGACAAGCACATTTACTCACTGGGGCAGCTCTTCACCCCCAAATGAGATTTTAAAAGCCATGGGAAACAAACAGAAAAGAGAAACCCAGCACGAAGTTGCAGAAGAGCCCAGAGGAGAGATAATCAAGTGTAGAAGTAGAAAGTGCAAGGAAAGACAGAGGGCTGGACCTGAGGCCATTTTACTATTAAAGGAACGGGCAAACAGACACAAGAGATTTGGTGGAGTTTTCAAGATTGTAGCTTTTTTAAAACAAAACAAAACAAAAAAACCAGGATCTTACTATGTAGATGAGACTGGCCTTGAACTCACAGAGTTCTGCCTACCTCTGTCTCCCGAGTGCTAGGATTACAGGTGTGTGCCACCAGGCTGAGCAAGGGTGTAGCAACGTGACGAGCCGGATCCCGGAGCTCCCAGGGCTCATTATACACAGACAAAATGCACACAGAGGACGGATGAGAACAAGAGGCCAGGGGCAGAACCTGTGATCGTGCATATTCTGGTGCGCACAACGGACCATGAGCTAACGAGGAAGGGAGCTGTTCAAAAAGCCGAGGGTGGGTGAGGTGGTGCCGCACACTGTGATCCTGGCACTTGGGAGGTGGAGACAGGGGGATCATGAGTTCACAGCTATAGAAGAATCTGTCTCCAATGACAAACACACCAAGAAATCAACCCCAAACAGGGGCTCTTCAGAGACTGGATGGGTCAACAGAACCAGGGGAGGTAGCTTAGAGGGTGTGGAGAGGAAGAGGATAATTGACTTTCCGTTCATTGAGCACCTTTGAGTGTGAATGTCCTAGCAGAACATTAACATTCTGGTGCTTTTGCAGCTCAGTGGGTAAGAGGGAGGGGAACACCCCTCCAACACTTTCCGTGATCCCAGGGAGACACACTGTTCAGCCATGAACTTGGATTTAATAAGCACCAGCCTAGAGGAAGAACACGGCTTATCATAGTCCCCTCCTCTGGATCCTTGCTGGTTCATTTGCCCAAGGCCCTGGCTTCTTGTCTATTCCCGAGAGAGAAACCAGCTATTACCCTGTGAAGGAACACCTAAGATAAGCAGCTACAGCTATGAACTGTTAGTAAATCATGATCCCAACCAGCGGATGCTACGCCACCCAACTAAACAAAGAGGTAACAAATAGTGCCTCTGCTCTGTGCACCGTGCAGAGTTAAATGTCTTTCTGGCTGTACATAAGGCACCATGAACTAGATAGAATACCCCAGAGGCATTTTTTTTATTGGTTGGAACAGCAAGAAATAAAGACTAAGATAAATTTAATATTTAACTCTAAATCTTTAGTCTCCCTCATTAGCTGACTTGCCCGAAGCACACTGCTGTAAATTAAACTGCCTCCGCTGGTGTGTTGCCAGAACGCACATGCGATGAATGTATGAATGTTAGCCCTGCTCATTCTAACACCCGATCGCGTTAAAACCAAAAAGTAACCTGTTTGCCATCTGGAGAGGTCATTAGGAAGGGTGGTTAGAAAGGTAAGCTGTTCCCTTCTTCTGGAAGTCAGAGTTAGAAGGCCGGTGCTGCCGTCGGCCCCAGGCTGGGCTTCGTGGACTGTAATCCACAGAGCTGAAAGCAGAAAGTGTTCTTTGGACCTCATCTCGGGGAAGCTGGTGTCTGGTTCTCTGGTCAAAGCATCGCCAAAGTATCATTGTCCAGAGGATGAAGGAGATGCCTCTGCCAGGGGAAGCCACTGGAGGCACAGTAATGCCTTGTGTGGGATGCCACAGAAAAGGCCCCACAGGCTGAACTGCAGACAGGCGAGCCACTGTGCCTGGCCAGAGAAAGTCCTCATGTGAGCGAGCAGCTGGTGGAAATCAGGTTTGGTCCTCTCTTCACCTCTAAAACGTTTGCCACTGTTTGCATCTGTATGTGCGACAGAAAATCAGAGCTCTGAGTCTACAACCACTTCCTGGGCAGCGCAGACCGCTTATTATGCAAGAAGAAAACCCTTTGAACGGTACAAAGGGTTAGTTGCATGTACCCTTGTGGGGAATGTTTGTGCTTTGCATCCTGTGCACAGAATTCCTCTATTCAAAAAGAAAAAACAAAGCAAGTGAAAATGCAAACAGGGGGAGAAGTCACGTTGAATTACATCCGTGCTAGAGCGCAAACCAGGACATATTAAAATACCAGAGAGCTTATCTGCACTAATAGGAGGTCACAAGGGGCCAGATGCCATCTTTACCTCAGCTTTCCCACCTCTGTCAGAATGAGGGCACCAGCAACAGATGCTGCGTCCCTCCACCCGCCAACCTCACCTGACTCGATTCTGGAGGTATCAGTAGGCTGAAGTGTTTATCTAAATTGTTCTATTATTAATAAAAAAAAAACTTGGGAGTCAGATATTGGGGTAAAAAACCTGATAGGTCAAAAAAGCGGCAGAGGAGCAGCAGCTGACCTCACTCCAGCTTCCCATGAATCTTTCTAAGCCCCTCCCTATTCTTTCCTGTGCCTCTCTATCATCTCGTGTCCTGGATCCTCCAAAATCTCTATGGCTAATTCCAGTCAGCTAGTCATTGACTCCACCCCCTGATTCGAGGTTGACTTTATTAACAGTCTCGGGGTGTCACAGTAGGATCAAAGATCCTGCAACAGGAGGCTTGCTCTTACTTGAGCTCGGGGATGGTCTGGGCAGCACTAATGTCTCTTAGTGCCCCAGCAACACCCAGACCAAGTACAGCATTGTCTGTACGGCGGCGGTCAGGCATCGGTAGCTTTTAATGCTCCCCAAATGCTTCCAACAGGAACCAAGTACGAAATTCACTGCATTTTCCATCCTGCTCACTGCAGGATTCACCTGGGTGCTTAGAGGGGCCCCTGACCAAGGGAGTCAGAATAGTGTCCAAAAGCTCCCCCAGGTGATTCTCACATGCAAACAAACCCTCTGGCTTTAAACAGACCCTTCAAGTGTGGTTTCACAGCCACCATTAGGAATGGCCATGTCCCTCATTAAATCTCCAGACCTACTCAATCAGAAATGGGATTCCCCTGTGTTCATAAGTTCTCCAGGTGATTCATGTCCTCACAGTATTTGAGTCCCACATCCTAAAACTTCACCTCAGCTCCCACAGAGAGTCCTTTTCCCTGAGGAAGGTGGAGTTTACAGTCCCGTGCACATACAAACACCGTGATGTAATAGTCAGGTTACACTGGGCACAAAGAACATGATTTTGAACAGTTCACGGGCTGTTGGTGTGCGTGTGGTTTGTTTCATGTGCCCAGAATCCCTCTACTACAAAACCAAACCAACCAACTGAAAATGCTGAAGGCAGGGAGAGACACTAAACTGTATTTGGGCTGAAGTGTAAAGCAGGGCATGTTAAAATACAGAGTGGACTTGGACAAACAGCGATACACAAGTTGGGCAGCACCGCACTGCAGGTGGTCTGAGGCCCCTGCCCGAGGCGGGGGGGGGGGGGGGGGGGAGGAGAAGGCTTTCACAGGGGCAGATTGGATGGCTCCTGTGGGGCCATATTTGAATCCTGCCAATGTTCGCTGGCCGCTCTTGATCGGTGAGTCTTTTGCTCCTAGAATATGACTGTTTATGTTGGGATGGGTTTTGTCATGCTTATGTGGGAACCCAGGGCACTGGTGCCGCCTTAGTCTAATGCCAATTAGTTAATGCTAGATACTCTCTCCTAGATGTAATTATTTCATCAGAACCACCACCCATGCCTTTTAATGTCAGGAAGAGTAGGATATGTAAAAGTAGGAAGGAGTCATAGTACACCTAAGTGTTGGGAGTCAGCCTTTGCGCAGTTCGTATTTTCACTCGTGTTTAGTCTTGGAATGATGGAAGCCAATCGGCAGGTATGCCGCTGTCCAGACAGTGACGGTCAGAAAAGAGGCTCTTGCCCTGACCAGGAGCTCTGTAAGGATTCTTATTAAAGGCTCCTCTTGGTGCTCAGCAAGCTCCTGGGAGAAGCTGCTGCACACTCAGTGTGGCCACCAGGTGGCAGCAGCAATCCAGTGTGCGATCCAGTCCCTGTGAAGACTGAGACGGCTTTCCTTTGGTTAGCGTACTGGTCACAGGAAAATGGGCTGCTTTAGACAGCAATCAGCCTATCTTAAAAATCCTGACCACCACAGAGGTTTAAATGGAGGAAAAATAACACACATGTTAAGACTTGACAGTGAATGCAACAAATGTAATCTACAGAAGGGAGAGAAATGATAACATTTCCTGACCTACTGTGTGCTATCTCATTGGAACATTGACCAGGGCTGTGGGTGATGGATATTAATGTGTCCGTTTTGTAGTGGGGGAAGCTATCGTTACAGTTAGATTAGGAACTTGCCTGAAGTCCCAGGCAAACAGGTAGCAGAGACAGAGAATGAAAGAATAGGCAGGATTCAGCCACAGACATCTGTGATCATTGCGTCAGGCGCAGTGGAAATATACTTTGATGGATCACAGTGTAGTTAAGTGCATGTGTGGGAGCAGTAGCTGTCCAAATAGCAGAGTTTTGGAGAAAGAATGTTGTTATTTGCGGGCCTGTTTTGTGTCCCAGGGCTTCAGACGGTCATAAGAATCAAGGGTGCTTTCTGAACTCACGCCCTGTGGATACTCAAGGGGAGTTTCTTGGAGTAGGAGGGGTCTTAAGATAGAGAGCAAGTGTGTTTCTCCTACCACAGTATGAACCTGAAGTGACAGGTTGTGTCACAGAGAGTGTCAATAGGGACACCTTTTTATTTAGTTATTAATGCAAGCTTTCTCCATACTTGCTGCCTCCATATCCAAACTGTACACATGCACCTCTTCTTCGTGATACGGCTTCCCTCTCGCTGGGTAACATGGAATTCTCTCCCCTTAGCTTCCTGTCCTTTCCTTCCCCACACATTTCCGAATTTTGGCTGGCTAGTCTTTGAGTCTATGTCACCAAGGGTGGTTATTTGCATGGTGCCCCACAACTTTGAAAGGGGTAGTTGTGATATGATTGAAGAGGGTTTGCTACAAGCTGAGTGGTGTGACTCATCTTCGTGAACGGTCTTCCTGTGTGACTAACCCTGTGGCTTTGTAAGGTTAAAGGCATGTCATGCCAAGGTCAAGGATGCTTACCGCTAACATGCTCAAAGTCGGGGCCTGTTTGGTATATTTACAGCTGTGTACATCTTCCTTCTCTCCCACTCCCCACCCCCCACACAGGGTTCTATCCCCTTGCTTTGTTATTAGAAAAATATGGCTCTCGTGACGGCTACTCTTCTTCAGATTTAGAATCCTCTGGGAGACACAGCTCTAGGCATGTCTGTGAGGTGGTTCTAGAGAGATTCTAAGTGAGGATGGAAGAGCTGCCCTAAGAGTGGGCAGCACCATCTCACTGGCTGGAATCCAGAACTGAATAAATGGGGGGGGGGGGAAGAAAAGTCAATTAAACAACAGCATTCTTCCCCAGCAGCTTCCTGACTCTGTATGCGGCATGACCAGGTATATCATGCACTTCTTCTGTCTTGACTTCTTTGGCATTCTGCGCCCTGTCCCTTAAATTGCTTCTTGGTAGACGATTGGTCCCAACCCGCATTGCCATGTACTCTGATGTACCCAGCTGAACAGACTGTTGAGCGAACGGCGCACTGTGGACTCCATGACCTTGTCCACACCTGCCACCACATGCTTGCTTCCTTTGTGCTCTGCTTGGCTGGTTTCCTTGCTTGTTAAATCTCAGGTTTCTTTTTTAATTGGATTTGCCTTTTGTTTTGATAAAATACATCCTTAAGTGATTTCAGAAGGTACTGCATGGGGAGGGTATTTTCCAAAGGTTTTTGAGTCTGACTGTTTGTCTACCTGGACTGAAATTTCTCAAGGAACGTATTTTCTTCGTTTCCCTCTTAACTAGTCATAGTAATTTCTTGTTTTTAATTTAGTCATAAGCCATTGTGTGTATGTTATGTTAGTTTCACTGCGTAATTTCTATTTCAATTTAACTTTAATATAATTATTATGATTAGGTGATATTTTGGACAGAGTCTCTTTCTGTAGTCCAGGCTGAAACTCACTAAGTAGATCAGGCTGGCCTTGAACTCACAGCAACCCTCCTGTCCCAGTCTCCTGAGTGCTGGGGTTAAAGGCTAAGTCACCGCACTCTACACACCACACTGGCCAGCTTTCTTTCCTTCTGGGGGTGGTTGGGTTGAAGCGGGGTTCACAATGTAGCCTGAGCTAGCCTAGAACTTGCTGAATAGACCAGACCAGCCTTGAATTCACAAAGATCCTCCTGCCTCTGCCTAAGTGATGACGATACAGGCATGTGCTACCACACTCAGCTCATTCTTCTTAGCCTTATTTATTATTATTTTTAACAAAAGAGATTATGTGATTCAAAATTGTGGCTTAAGTGGGTCTTTTTTTTTTTAAAAAGCTATTTCCTGGAGGTAACACTAACCAGACATCTTTTTCTTAAACATTCTATTTTGTTACTGCAATGCCTTCTGGGATTGTTTTTAAAAGTATTATTCCTGGGCTAGCAAGATGGCAAGTGGGTAAAGGCATTTGCTGCCAAGCCTGGCGATTTGAATTCAGTCCCCAGAGCCTACATGGTGGAAGGAGAGAATCGACTCTTCAAAGCTGTCCTCTGGCCCCCACACACACCACAGCACATGAGCGTCCTCACACACTCCCAACATGCAAATCTGAAAAATGCTAAAAAAAAAAAACACAAAAAAAACCAAAAAAACACCAAACTATTATTTTAATATCAATGTTGAGTACCATTTTTACTATTAGTTTGGAGCAGAATAGTTGATATGAAACTGTGTGGGCTCAAACTGAGTGAAACTCTAGTCTTAGGGCAAGACTTAGAAAACAAAGTCTTCAGTAGACTTAGAAGCCAATCTGCATGGAGACCCTAGACTGACGTAAAGAGCTGGTTGGCTTCAGAACACTTCTTTGTCTCAATAAAAAGGAGAAGATGGTTAAGGTTTTATGGTCATCTTTATGACCTAGTGCATTGTTATTTATAGAATAAAAAGGCTGGTCTTTGCTGGGTGTGGAGGTGCATGTCTTTAGTTCCAGACACAGGAGAAGTCAGATTTCTATGAGGTTGAAGCCAGCCTGGTCTACATAGTGTGTTCTAGGCCAGTTAGAACTATGTAGTGAGCGTCTTAAAAAAGAAAACAAACAAACAAACAAACAAACAAACAAACAAAATTACGAAAACCCGATTCTTCAGCTGATAGAACTAACGATACTTTTTAACTAAAATGGAAAATTCTTCAGGTCATAACATTTTCTTTCCAGTGACTCCAGTGACTGCATCATCCCCTACTGGGCCTGGTGAGCAGAGCATCCCACCGCCCTCCCTGGACCTCCGTGCGCACGCGCACGCGCACACGCACACACACACACACACACACACACACACACACACACACACACACACGAGGGCAGCATAGCTCTGTGGTTAGGATGCGGCTCCAGGGTTGAGGACACAGCCCTATGGTAGAGCCCTTGCCTGGCGTATGTAAGGCCCCAGATTTGAACCCCATCCCTGTGACTTCCCCATTGCTTTCCGCCTCCAAGGATGTGGCTCCTAAGGCCAGACTTCCCGGGTTCAAATTTGGTCCTGGCGACTGCCTGAGTAGCACCGGGCCATGGGGGCGAAACTCCTTGCGTTTAAAGACACATTCCCTTGCTGAAGATGTCCACCTTTCGCGGTGAGGATAATAGCGCATCTATGCTGTAACACTACTGTACAAAATAAAGAGGTTCATCCTCTGCTGAGAGCCAAGAACACTGCGGGGGGGGGGGGGGGGAGGGGGCGACAAGCCCCCCTGTGCTGCAGACATCATTATCCCCTGTACGTATTGTCCCCTCTAGGCAGGCTCATGCCCAAAGAAAGATGTAGTCATTTAGGGTTTATGGAGAGGCATCTCAGGTCCTTTTCTAAAGTCTTGTTATGGGGTAGAGAAAATGGTTTTAAAATGAAAACAAGTGCTTTTGACATGGCCTAAGTGACTACAAAAATGAAAGGGGGAGCCAGGTAACATTTGAATCCACTCAGGTGTGTGATAGGGAAAGACAGGGGGACCTCAGAGAGGTGAAATCTGTATGTAGGGTTAAAAGGATACAAAAAGGAAACCTTAGTAGTCAAGGAACACTCCAGAAGGAAATTCGACTTTTCGCTGGCACATTAATTGTCTACCAGTGCTTTAAATGGACCGGTGCAGTAGTTAACTGGAAGGAAGAATTCAGATCAGCATTAAAGTTTCATCTTCAGAATAAGACATTGCTGTGTAGCAGTTTCCTTCCAGTTAAAATCTTCCCTCCTTAATGGAGGCGGAAGGACCACCAATCCCAGAAAGTTAGGGAAACTTACAAGGCTCAGGACACTTCTTGAAAATTACAGGATTCACAAGCCTTTGTATCCCCAAAGTCACACAAGCAATAAGGACTTTCTATGGCGAGGAGAGTACCTTTGGGCCACGCAGGGAGCTCCAGGAGTGGAACGTTTGTGAGTCATTGCCCATGCTGATGTGAGCTTTCTGGTAAGGCAACCTGTGAGTCACCCACGTTCCTGTAAGCAATCCTTTACCCATATGTAACTCCAGTAAGCTCACCCGTTCACTGAGACCTGGGAAGAGTTGTTCCTCTGGTCTGCTGTCAGTGCCCTATCTGGAGTGAATACATTTGTTCAGAGCTCCTTAGGAAAATTCACACAACAGGCACAGAGGAGATCGCCCGAGGGCTTCTGAAACTTGAGTAGAATTGATGCTGGCTTGATTGGTGGGTGGCTAAGAGTGAAGGGGTGTCCCTGGCTGGCACCAGTCCTTCACACCGGGCCCCAGTTTGCAGGCAGTAAAAACAGGAGTTTTGCTTAATGGACTGTCTGTGCTTTTCCATCATGGACCTCTGAGGTTCTAACAACAACAAGGCTCTCTCCTTTGCTTGTCAGTGTGTGAAAATTAAACAGAGACAGGTGTCTAAAGGAAGCTCAGGACTATGTCCCTGAAAAGATGTGTTCCTCTGTTTCCAGGTTTTAAAGGCTAGATGAAGGAGGGAAAGAGAGTTTAAGTACAGACCCAATCTAGTACCTAAAAAAGAAACTTGGAGGATGGAGAGATGGCTTACAGAGAACCCAGGTTTGCTTCCCAGTACTCATGTCAAAAAGCGTCATCCCCAGGGGATCTGATACCACTGGCCTTGGTAGGCACCTGCACACACACACACACACACACACATACACACACACACACACACACACACACACACACACACACACACACACAATTAAAATTAAACAAATCTTTTTAAAGGCTTAATACTAAGTGAATATCAAGGCACATTCTGCAATAAAGTCCAAGGAGGTCTTTGCATGTTGGTGTGATCACATTCAGAATAATTCCATACTTTAAGAAAGAAGTTCTTTGTTGCTCCATTTCTATCTGAGCGAATAGATTAAAGTTCTTAATACTGGCCTTCAAACTTCTCCTAAGATCCTAGACTTGACTTGTTATTACTTTGTGTTTAAGCAATTACTTTGGGGGATTATCCTAAATTCATTGACCATGAATTTTTATTTCATTAAATTGGCAAGTGACTCATAGACTGCGTATAGTAGACAGGTTTTGAGTAATTCCCTTGAAAACAAATATTTAAAAAGATTGCATTTTCTTTCCTGAACTGAAATGGGCTCAATGATGCATGGGCTTAGAACCATGAATATTAGTGAGGATGGCTTATCCTCAGTGAGATTCCAGCTCAATTAGCCGGCCTCTGGCACTCTTGGTGTGTACCCAGCCGGTTAACCGAAATTCTAGTACTCAGTTCTGCTAAACATAGTTGCCTTTTCATGTGATGATGGGAGAAAAATTAGTAGAAAAAACTACTTTTCTCAAGATCACCCCGTGCCAACAAAGGCTTTGGCAAGCATGGCGCATGACTTGTTCCCTGAAGTTGAATAGCAGAAACTCTGGTTTCTCTATGATTCAAACAATCAGGAAGCTAAGATAACGCCTTCTCTAGACTCTGTCTTTCCAAGAAAACCACAACTAAGGCTGCCCGTGGTCGGGCTATACAAAGACACACTAGGATCACTTTAACTTGAGCCCATTGCTAAATGTTGTCCATTTTGGATATCGTCTGGCGCCCAACGTGGGGCAAGAGTTTCTACCTAAAACCTGAGAAAAGATTCTAAAATGGAGCTAAAAACAGCTTCCTAATTGTGTCTCTCAAATGAGCGGCAGCTGCCGGTTTGAGCTACTTGTGCGTTCCTGGCGTGTGCGCTTAACCTGCAGTAAGGCGGAAATGAGGCCTCTGCAAGTGGCACATTAAGCTGCGTGGTGGATTTAGCCTTTGCTAGTTACAAAACAAAAAAGGTTTCTGGGCTACACGCTGCTTGGATAAAAGCATAGACTCATGATAGCTCCCAGAGCTGGCGGTAAACGTACCACCGCCATGTTGGGAAGCTGAGGTGGGCGGAGCCAGCAGCCATAGTGCTGTTTCAGTCTTACAAATGCTGCAGTTTAAGGCGGTGGATTCACAATAAGACAGATTCAGATGGAACAAGACTTTAAATGCTTTACAATGTGTGTAAAAATGTACATAGGCTTGGAAGAGAGAGGAAAAGGAACATAGACAGTTATATAAAGAAATAGAAAGTTTAAAAAAATAAAGTCTTTAAAGAGAAAGTAAAAGTAATATAAAAAATAAGCCACATAAAAATGGCTATCACACAGAGAATCTGGATTATGTTCTCTTTGATATTTGTAGCTGAAGAAAAACATTTGATTGCAAAGGCTGTTGAGTTATGCCAAAATGTATATTTTAAAGGTACCTTGACTTCAAAATTTAGATGTAAGGATATGTTGCTTTGGAAAAGAGGCTCTGTTTTTGTCTCTACAGAAAGCCAGAGGCTATGGATTTGTTCCAGATTAAGATACATCAGGTTTGACCAGCCAAGACCCCCTGAAAGGTCTCCGATGACACCATGGCCCAGATGATCCAACATCCAGAATCGTTTCAAGGCAACTGGCTCAGACGATACAGTCTCACGGACTACTCCATGAACCTAAAATTTTCTTTGTATCCCCATAAGATACTGCGTCCCCCTCCAGCAGGAAGTAGTAAGAGAAGCTACGCCCTAATTCCCAAATATACCAAGCTGGCTTTAAAGATGTGTGAAAGTTAAAACCTTCCTTTTTAAAAAAAGAAAAGGGGAAGTGCTGTGGGATGTTCTGTATGTCCTGTGGGAGCCCTTCTTCGGTTCTTTGTGGCGTTACCCAGCAGGTCCGCATAGAGGATGATTAGGACCATGGGCCTGAGTGCAGGTGTCTGAGATGGTCTGCACTTGGCTGTGCTGGGGGATGGTCTGTATGTCAAGTTGTTCTGATTGATCAATAAATAAAACCTGATCGGCTGTGGCTAGGCAGGAAGGATAGGCGGGACTAACAGAGAGGAGAAATAAAAGGACAGGAAGGCAGAAGGACTGGCTGCAGCCGCCGCCATGACCAGCAGCATGTGAAGTCACCGGGAAGCCACCAGCCACGTGGCAAGGTATAGATTTATGGAAATGGATTAATTTAAGATAAAAGAACAGTTAGCAAGAAGCCTGCCACGGCCATACAGTTTGTAAGCAATATAAGTCTCTGTGTTTACTTGGTTGGGTCTGAGCGGCTGTGGGACTGGCGGGTGACAAAGATTTGTCCTGACTGTGGGCAAGGCAGAAAAACTCAAGTTACAATCGTCGCTAGCAATATCCCCGAGCACCACAGTGACAGTACAGTAGTTGTGTGTCCCCAAACACTGAGCTGCACACAGGGCCACCTCCCTATCACATCACGCCACTGTCTTCACTTACATCCTCTATTAAAAGTGTTCGTAATGAGTTCCCGCATTCAAAATGGTCTTTATGTATGTAAAAGTTTTCCTTGAGAAAATACATGTTTTGCTCCATCCTGTTTTCCATAAACAACGTACCTTAAAAAAATAGACAAATATTTAGCTAGGCATTGATAAGACAAAATTATAAGAAAGAAGCTGAGTATTGAGATTTTTTACAGCTAATCATCCTCACTTGTGTTTCTAAATTTCATACAGAAGTTGCCAGATTTCTGTAAGCAGCCTGACTTTGTGAAGGCACCCTGACACACACACACACACACACACACACACACACACACACACACACAGTCACTGTGGAATACAGACACACACACACACACACACACACACACGTCACTGTGGAATACAGCCACACACACACACACACACACACAGTCACTGTGGAATACAGCCACACACACACACAAACACACAGTCACTGTGGAATACAGACACACACACACACACACACACACACACACAAACAGAGTCACTGTGGAATACAGCCTGACACACACACACACACACACACACACACACACAGTCACTGTGGAATCTTGCTGTAACTTAGGGGCAAAGGAATGAATGATAGTTCAAGGCTTGCCTATCATGATATATAGCTAGCATCCTTCAAATACTTCTTACATTCTAGCATTATAACTAGCCATTATATCCCTTTAAAACTCTCATTTAAATATACTTATCTCATTCTTTTAACCACATAGAGTCTTTCCTCAAGTATGTATTATTAGATGGCTAGTTGTTAGGAACCAAAGCCAGTGCTGGACCAGGAGGCACAGTGGTGAGCGACAATTCCAGATCCCACAGGACAATGAGTCTGGTGACAGGTAGTATCAGTGACACTGAAGACGTGTTTCCTCTGTAAGAAGGGCTGAAGTAAAAAATCTGTATGAAAGAAGGGGAAACCGAGTCAGAAAATGGCTTAGGGTAAATGAAAGGGAGCTGTGAGCATCTACCTGTACCTGCCTCTCTATAAGATCCAAAGCTGGCTTTAGTAGCAGCCTAGTGCCTTGTCTGGAGATCAAGGCAAGGACACCAGGCCTTCCTCACCCCTGGCTAAGTCCGGGGCATTGACGTCTTACAGATTGATGCCCAAACACAAGGAAAAAGAACAAAACAATAACCATAGAAAAGCCTCTAAGCTGAAGCAAAACAAAATGTCATGATTTGTGCAGTTTTCTGCAAAACCGATTTGTTCTGTGGTAGCAGATAGAGCCTGCATTTGATTTCTACAAGATATGCAGTAATGGGTTATGTACTCCAGGGAAAAACCATTCTTAAGGGAGCAAGAACGTGATGGATTCACTTCCTCGGTGAGGTTTATAATATGTGGCAGTTTTAGTGCGAGCAGGTATTTGGTCTATAAACTTGGAGAGCTTGGCATTAGTGGTAGCTCGTTTCCAAATGAAGAAGAATGCAGCTTTCCCTCTCCCCCTGGTTATTAATCCTTCTGGGGATAAGCAGGAAGATTAAGTGTTTTCCCGATGCCGAGTTTGCCTGTCATGGTAATGTGCACACGCCCCATGGCCAGCACCTGTGTGCAGCATCAGCCCTGATGCTTCTGTGGGTAAGGGAGCAGTTCACTGCAGGCCGGGGCCTCGTTCTCAGCTGAATGGAGTCAGGGTTATTTCCGCTGCTTGTTCAAATGCTCCCTCTCAATTAGATGCTCTACGATTAGCTGCCTTGCAATTAGACGCTGGATTTCTTATTTTGTGAACAGCCAGTTTCTCAGTCCCTTGAGGCCATTTCAAGTCCTCCCTCCTCAAAGCCCGGCTGTTCCGCTTGTTCTGGTTTAAATGGTGCTAAGGAGAAGCAGAGCTGGCAGCCAGCTGGCCTCCCAGAGGGCCTCGGGGACCACCCCCAGCACCGGGGGGCTCTGGGGACGTGGGTCTGGCCTCAGCTGGTCATGGTACCACATGGCATCACCTACATGGGAAGTGGTTCCCTTCTAGGGAGGATAACTCAAGTTAACAGATCTCATGGAGGACTGTCGGATAAAGCGAAATGCCTAATTATTTATTTACTATTAAAATATACTTGTTAAGCAATATATCGATGTCAGCCAGTCCATTCTCTTAACACAACCAAAGTCTGTTTGGGCAACCAAATTATAGATCATGATGTTTCTTGGTGGCAGACTGAATGACTCAGGCATACTGTTCATTCAGAGTCAATTGCTATGTTTCCTAGAAGACAATCTGCATTTTAAAGATAAATTTTATTTATATTTGTGTTTGTGTGTGTGTGTGCATGTGTACATGTGCCTTTGGAGGCTAGAAGAAGGCATTAGATCCCTTGGAGCTAGAGTTACAAGCATTTGTGAGCTACCCAACATGGGTATTGGGAACCAAACTCTTGTCCTCTGTAAGAAAAACAAGGGCTCTTAACTGCTGAGCCATGTCTCCAGAGCCGTGGAAGGCAATAATTTATAATGAAGGAATTTCACACTGATTAAGCATGATATTATTTTTATTCTCCTCTCTCTCTCTCTCTCTCTCTCTCTCTCTCTCTCTCTCTCTCTCTCTCTCTCCTCTAACTCTCCATGTAGCTGAGACTGGCCTTGAACTTCATGATCCTCCTGCCTCCGTCTCCCAAGTGCTGGGATTCCAGCCTGAGATGAGTTTTTGAAGAGTCTCCCATTGACAATGTATCTGGTGGAAGTTTTCCCGTTACACTGACTTAGCTGCTCTCTAATTTCTACCTCCTCTTTGGGAAGACCACACAGCCCAAGGTGTTGCTGCTGTGTCAGCCATTTACAAGTAAGGCTTCCCTCCTTTTTGTTCTTAAAGTCAGCCATAGATGGGCCACCATGACTCACAAAGAAGTTTTGCTTCCTTCTTCTCTAACTCTTCTCTTTCTGTATTTCTGCTTGATTGCATCTTCTGGCATCTTAGAGTATGGTGCACGACAAATGAGGAGGTTGCTAAGTGCAAAGTGAAGGCTACTCTGCTTCTGCTTCCCAAGGATGGAGCCTCACGGCATAGATTAGCTAAAGACACTGTCACCGATCCATTTTGTCTAAGCTCTCGGCCCTGCTGTACTCCTGCCTGATTCAAGGCTGGAGGACTAGTTTTAATTCCACCCTTGGAATTTTGAGTTCAGGTGCCCAACTTCAGTGTAGAAAATTTATTGCAGTTAATATACACGAGCATTAATTTTTTTGTGTGTTGGATTATTTACTCAGATTAAACTCCTGCAACAAGAACTGCTGTTTTTCATGTGTTGGCATAGAGTGAGATTGTGGGTTCTGGAGTATGTTTCTCTTTTCCTTTTTTGAGATAGGGTCTCCTATAGTCCAGACTGGCTCAAATTTGCTTTGTTGTCAAAGCTGGCCTGGAGTCCTGATCTTCCCTCCTGGGTCCTGGGATTAGAGGTATGGGCTACATGGCTTTGGAACTTATTGTTTCTATGCATCAGGGTTGAAACTATGTTTTAAACACCCTGCTATGTATGCATGGAGAGTCTTAAAAATGTTCATAGTACCAACAAAATGTGTGTTCAGCATTTTACCCCTGAAGTTGTTCCCAGAACACTCTGTATATTGCCTAATTTCTCAGCCATCCTATGAATAATATATTGTCACCATCTCCATTTTGCAGATAAAGATACCAAGTCAGAGAAAGACTAAACAATTTGGGGCCATGTAGGTGGAGTTTTTATTGGGACCAACGGCTCCAAAATAGACACATAGAGACTTAATATTAATTATAAATGCTTGGCCTATAGCTCAGGCTTGTTGCTAGCTAACACTTACATTTCAAGTTAACCCATTTATATTGATCTACATTCTGCCACATGGCATATCTCTTGTAGATGGAACATCTTATTAAATAAGAAACACAGAGCCAAATGCAGAGTTAAAAGCCCAAGAGGTCAGAGCAGTAGCTAAGAGCTGATACTAAAAATCCTTTCTTATCCTTCGTTGCCATTGCTGTCCTCCCCCTGAGAAAGAGACCTACTTCCTGTGTATCTGTCTTTTTATTGACTTTCTGTTCTGCCTTCTCATTGGTTGTAAACCCAACCACATGACCTCCTTGTCACTGCCTGTCTATACAGACCTCCAGGTCTTCTATGGTTGGTATTGAGATAAAGGCGTGTGTCTCCATGCTGGTGGTGTCGTTGAACACACAGAGATCTGCCTGTCATGTGATCAGGATTAAAGGTGTGTGCTACCACCGCCCGGCTTCTGCTATGGCTTGCTATCAGCTCTGACCCCCAGGTAACTTTATTTATTAACATACAAATAAAATCACATTTCAGTACAATTAAAATATCACCATAACCTCTCTTTCATCTTACATCTCCTGTTTCCTTTCTGGTTCTGGCTGGCGACTCCCCTGACTCCCCTCTTCTTCTTCTTCCCACTGCCCTTAGTCTGGTTCTCCTGCCTAACCTTATCCTGTCCAGCTATTGGCCAGTCAACTTCTTTATTAAACCAATCATAGTGACATATATTCACACAGTGTAAAGGAATGTTCCACAGGGCCAGGAGATGGCTCTGCTGGTAAAGAAAGCCCCCGATATGTGAACATGAGGACCGGAGTTAGGACATGAACATCCATGGAAGAGCTGGGTGCGGTGGCATGGCCTGTAATCTCAAGGCTAGGGAGGTTGAGGTAAAAGGCTCTCTGGAGCACTTTGGCCGGCCTGTCTTGCTGAGTCAGTATGCTGACTCAGTGTGAGTCACGTAAGGTGGGGTGACAGAGGAAGGCGCTCAACATTGACTTCTGGCCTCCACACATGGGCATGCATGTATGTCGGCATCCTCACACAAATGCACACACAAAATGTTCACATGTATATATCACACATACAAAGAATAAAACCAAAACGAAGCGGCAACACCAAGCCCTGTTTGTGTGGTCACATCACTAAGCAGCTCTAGGTCCAGAATTTAGGTCAGACAGTCTGACTCCGGCACCCACTGTGCTTATCAGGGCTTGTGAACAAACACAGGAGTTCTATGAACTTAGTCTGAGGAAATACAGATGAACATTCATGCCCCTGGGTAGGAGCTGCTGTGGTTTCTAATCATTAAAAAAAAAAAAAACCTCAAGTCTAAATAATATTCTTGGTACCAGGAAGTTACCTGAGGCTTGGCATAGTTACATTCTGGGACCAAGACACTTTAAACATGTTATTCATTTTTTATTTGTTTTTTGAGATGGGGTCTTGCTGTGTGTCCTCCTCTGGCCTCAAACGTACCTTCATCCTCCATCTGCCTTATGAATCTGGGGTTATAGGAGTGCATTTGTGGTTGGGGAAGCATGACTGGAAAAGAGAAACAGATACAATTTCTGCCCATCAGAAGGCAAAACCAAAAAGGAGCCACAAGGGGCAGTGACAGCATGATCACAAGAGTAGTCCCTTCCTCCAAGCGGACGGGAGTGTGACTCCTTCCAATGACACTGTAAATAATTTGAAAGAACCTTCTGAAATATTTTAAAGTTTAACATGTACAAGCTCTGTGAACAATGGTATTTCTGTGAGACTTTGTATTATAGAAAGTAAAAGTTGGACAGTAAACAAAAAATGTAAGAAAAACCATTTTTATAGTATACACACAGCAAGACCACATTTTGTGAAAACAAACAAGAATCTTCCTGTATTTGTATAAAAATTTTTGTAAGCATGGCGAAATGGATGGTTACAAACCAGAATGTTAACGTGAGTGGGGAGCTTATAGGAATGTATATGCAAATATGCACAAACATGAGTTCACACATCTTTTTATTGTTTTATTGGCTACATCAAGCATTTAACATTTAGAAATTAAATTTCATTAAAGAAAAACACTAGATTACAGTAAATAAATATGACCTATTGTCAAATAAAAAGAAGAATACACACACATCTTACATTTTAAAAATAACCTAAACATTTACACCATGGAATATCCCTCAGCAGTTAAAAACTGAAATCCACAGGTAAATGGATAGAGTTAGAAAAAAAAATTATCCTGAGTGAGGTAACCCAGACCCAGAAAGACAACCACGGTATGAATTTACTTATATGTGGATGCGAGCTGTTAAGTTTTTGGCAAGCAAACTACACAACATATAACCACAGAGGATAGGTAGAGAGTAAGCAACTAGGCAGCAGGGATGGACCTCCCTTGGAGTGGGAAATAGAATAGGTAGTTACAGATGGATGAGGTGGAGGCTGGAGAGGGGAGGACCAAACGGGGAAAGAGAGGGATGAAAAGGATGAGGAAGGAAATGTGGAGGATGGCTAAGGACCATTTGAGGGGTTGTATGGAAACCTAATACAGTAGACATTTCCTAAAATATACACATGTATGAGACGATCTAAATGAAAACTCCAAATAATGGGGGAGACCAAGTCCCCACTGGACATCTCTTGTCACCAAATGAAGCTCTCAGTACCGAGAATGGGTTATATCTAATCAAGTTGTTGGCCAAAGGGGCCCCATGGGAACCCCAAAACAACTTAAGCTGTCGCCAAGGCTGTTGGTTACTTTCCACAAACTGATGGTAAGGCCTGTTACTGAAGGCACCGTCTACGTGATTCACTGAACACGGAGAAGTTGAGCTAGTGTCTGCCTAGAGCCTTCACCCTGCACTGACATGGTTCATGGTCCTGGAAAGTACTCCGCAGGCTACCAAAGGAGAAAGGTAAACACCAACCCAGCTACAAACTCTTGGATCTACAGTGATGGCCTGCCTGCAAGAGGTGCTAGTTCAGGAGTGGCACAAACCTTGTGGGAGTCACCAACCAATATCTGGTTGGCTTTAAGGCCCGCTCCTCCACACTCCATGAGGTGGAACCCATTCCAGACACTACTTAGGTGGCCAAGAACCTGAGAAGATAGCCCAGGGACCTAGGGGAAAACCAGACATTGCTACCAAGTTCTGCTAAAGGAATGTAGCAATAAGATGACGCCTAACAACATTCTGCTAGACTCATAGATCAGTGCTTTGCTCAGCCATCATCAGAGAAGCCTCCTCCTGCAGTAGACAGGAACAACACAGAGACCTGCAGCTGTACAAAGTGCAGAGTGAGACCCTGAAACACCCAGTCTTAAATGGCATGTCTAGATCAAGTCCCTCCCCTCAGGGAAACTGGTGGGTGGAAAAAGAGGTGGAAAGACATTGTAAGAGCCAGAGGGTCTGGAGGACACCATGGAAACAAGGCCTTCTAAACCCAGCAGAGCGGACACACTTATGAACTCACAGAGACTGAGGCAGCATGCATAGGTCCTGCCTGGGTATAAGCCAGATGGGGTCCCAGGGCTGAGAGGAGAAGTAGACACAAGCCCCCATCCATAACCCATCCCTATTTCCAGTTGGTGACTGCTTGCAAAGGAAAGAACAGTTTTCTCCAGCGGAGTCTTACTGGGTATACAAACGGCTCTTAGGGGAGGACCCTGTCTGGCAGTAGATGGGCAGCACCAAAGGAACTCAGTGTCGTCTTTGGAGGTTCTTTATCTCCTATGCTTTGTCGGGCTCCTCCTCCCCCTCCTCCTCCTCCTCCCCCTCCTCCTCCTCCTCACTTTGCAGGTCTTTTGTGTATATGTCATGGCTTCTGGTTTTATATTTTTGTGGGATTCCTGTGTGTGTGAACACGTGTGTCTGTGAGTCTCTATGTGTGTTTTCTTTGGCTCATTTTCTATTTGTCTGTCTGTTTTGTCCCTATCCTGGTTTGTCTGTCTTTGTTTTCTATTATTGTTATTCGCCTGACGCCTGCTTTCTAACGAGAGACAGAAAGAGTGGGGATTTAGATGGGAGTGGAGTGGAGGAGTGGAGGGTAGTGGAGAAGTTGAGGAAGGGGAACCATAATCAGAACATATTGTATGAAAAATTAGTTTTAATAAAATGAAGTGGATATAAAGGCAACCTAATGTTGTATACTCATGCATGTGGCTGCAGAGAAGTCTTATAATATTTCAGTGTTCCTGGGGATGTAGCTCAGTGGTAGAGGCTTGTCTAGCATTCATGAAGTCCTGGATTTGATCCCCAGCAGAACATTAAAAAACAAAAGGTTAAGATTACTTTGAGTTATGGAAGTTTTTATTGTTTTCATTGGTCTATATTTTCTGAATATCAACTGCATAGCAAGGAATATAATTTATAAAAAAAATTCCTTGAAGAAACAGAGAAGTCAAAGTGAGGAACTTGTTTTCAAGGAAAAATATAGAATTAGAATTTGGTTTGAAAAAAAAATGAGAGAGTGTGATCAATGAAATGCTGTCAGAGCAAACGGCTGACTGACCCTGAGGATGACACAGTTGAGCGGTTAAGTGCCTGAAAACGTCTTCTCCATTAGAGGGCGACATCTCCCATGTCGTTATCAGACAATCTTGTCGCATTCCAAGACCTAGAAAGACTATGGGAAAAGATGCAATTGGGAGATTTCTTTTGTCTCACAGAGGCTGCACTTTTCATCTAAAATGTTCTGGTTCCTTCCAAAGAACGCTGATCTGCAAAAGGAGAGATAAAGGATTTGAAATAGAAGAGGAATGGGAGAGCCAAAGAGGCCAAAGGGAGCTGTGGAAAGCAGGCCATAGAGCAAGCTGGGAGTGTGACCGCCACCGACTCCTGATGCAGGATGCTGGATACCCAGAGATTCCGCAGCCACACAGTCCCGTGATTGTATCTGTTGGGAGTGCTGGTGCCGTGACTTCTGTTCCTGAGACAAATACCCCGGCTAAATTCCATTCAGGGCTTACAGTGTCGGGTTATTGTCCACCGCTGAGTGACAAGGCAGGAACTTCAAGACAGGCAAGCTTGATATTATTCCAAAGTACATTATTCCCAACCAAGGAATTCACGTCACAGGCAAAGAGGTGTGGTGGGAAGCACGGAGAAGGATGCTTGCTGGCTGTCCAGCAGCCCTGTGTTCAGTTTTCTTACACAGGCCAGAGCCGATTGCTTGGGAATGGTACTGCCCACAGCAGGCTGGGCACTCCGACAACAGTAAACAGTCAAGGCGATCCCCAAAGGACGCACCTGCGGGAGAGTCAATGAGATTCTCTTACTAGACAATTGTAGATGGCCAAGTTGACAGCCAAAGCTAGCCAGGACTACTGGGTACTGAACTATGTGTTTGGTGTCAACATAGGTTCACTGTTTCAAAGGAGAGGCAGCTGGTGCCTGCCACACGTGCCGTTTGTAGAGCTGTGTCAGGTAGGTACCTCCGAGAGGAGTCTAAGGTAGAGAGTGTACGTGCGTTATCAAGCGCCCATGAAGGCAGATGGTGTAGGCAGAAAGATACTTTCAGTTTTCTTCACCTTGATAATTCTCAGACCAAAGCTTCTTTTATACAGAAACCCAGAGACAACGAAGAATGTTAGAGAAATAATTTCTACCCATCACTCTATGTCATAACACCAGAGTGCAGAAGACCAAATACTAAGCTTGCTTTTTTTTTTTTTTAATTTTTTTAAGGCCCCTTCTTGGGAAGAGGACTGTGAGGTGGAGAGAAGAATAGATATCAATTTATTATTTTTCACTGTCTGAGGTGTCAATCGCCCAAGGTTGAACTCTGTTGTTGCGGGGAATGTCAATGGCCCCTCATTGGTCCAGAGGAAGCAGGAGGTGAGGAGTTAGGTGGAGGCTATTGAAGGCTTATTGTGGCTGTTAGTGGTCCTATTTCCTGGAAGGCTGAGATAATGATGAAATAGAATGTCTTTCCCTTTTATGTCCCTTTGTGTCTGATGTTTTCAGTTGTTAAGTCAAGATTGAAAGAGAACAAAATAAAACCCTGGAAATAAAAGCAAGTAACACTCTCCTTGGTCTGTGCTGAATAGGGGAGAAAAGACTTGGGTTTTTCCACACCCGTGGGTATGGGTGTGTTTGGAGGGGCCTCTGTCTGGGCACATATTCAGGGTACACTGTTCCCATGAGCCCCAATGCTGATTTTAAAGGAATGCTTTCTGATTTCTGTTTTCCTTCTTCCTCTTCTCTTAGAGGGCCAGATGTAAGCAGTCCTTGACAAAAGTCATTCAATGCTTCCACTCTCAAGTCTAACCTCACCTATCATGGCCTCCTTTTGCCCACGAGAACCTCCTTTACTTTTACACATAAACAATTTAAGCTACTCCAGCATGGGAAGTCACCCACCCAGCCCACCTGGAAGACTTTCCTTCATCCTGCACTTCCTCTGACTTCTTGTCCTTAAGCCTAAATTCGTGTGAATGTTTTGTCTTGTTCCCCCTCACCGTGTCTTCATCCTCTCTTGGCCCTTTGACTCCTCCTCCCTTGGCCCCTGCTCATGTCTTCATCCTCCCTTTGGCCCTTCCTCCTTTGGTAGACTTTGTTTTGTTCTCAACTTTTGGCTCAGAGGTCTTCTGCTTCCCTTGTAACTGGTGTCTCTCAGGTTCTGCCCTTCTCTGTTGTTTCTGGCTTTGTCATACTAGAGTGGCTTTATTTATTTATTTATTAATTTTTTTTATCATCTCTGGTACTAGGCTAAGACCAGGCACAAGCATGCCCAAAACATCACCTTCTATTAGACCATAATAGAGACAGTACCAAATATTTCTAAGCTTCAAATTTTTTCATACAAGAATGGGCATATGGACCATGAGGCCTAGATCTGCATTTCCAGTTCCCTCTAGTCCATCTCTAGCTATAAATGCAATGTGACCCAAAGCAAAAGCCTCAGCATCATGGCTCTCAACCTCTCCCTCGATCAACAGTGCGGTGAGCATCTCTCTAGTGTACACATAGCAGGAGGCATGGTATTAATCCCCTTGCTTCCCTCAATCTCTCCATCTCATAGATCTGCAACTCTATCTCCTATCTATCAGGAATAGCGCTCAGAACCGTCAGTGCTCACTGCCCTCCAAGGCTGCCCCACTCACCCAGCAAACACTGTTTTAGCCTTTGCTTTCTTCCTCTAGGCTCTGCACTGCATTCCTTCTCTAACCCGCTGCCTGCATGAGCCTCTGAAAACACCAGTCTGACCACGTCTTACCTGTCCTAGAAGACACCAGCAGCTCCCCTGTCTACCAGGGCAAAGCTCAACCATTTGAAAGACACATCTGATTTTGTCTACACCCTGTGTACTCTGCCTCATGCTGACTCCTCTCACCCAGGTGCCTCTTCTCTTTACCACGTGCTCTCCCGAGTGTTCCCTGTGAGGTCTCTGTGTCTTCTGTTTTCAGTGCTTCCTCCCTTCTCCCCCACAGGGCAACATCCTCCTGGGTGTAAAACACACCCCAAGCTTGCGTCTTCACTGACTTTCTTTGGTCTTTTCGGGGACAGATCTTTTTACCTCACCCACTCTCAGAACGTGGAGAACGCTGTCCCCTTCTGTTAGAAGTCTTATCGCATTGCATCCTAGGCATTCCAGAGCTGCCTCATGATTGAGCAAGGAAGGGCTTCTGCTCAGCCTCGAAACCATCTCAATAGCTTATCACACAACACCTTGACCAGAGCTCAAGAACTATGTATGGCATGAAGGGGAGGGGCGCCAGGAGGAGGTCAGCAGGACCAGAGTTACAAGGCAGAACTAGCCTTGTGTGGGTGTGTGAAAGCGGTATTTGTTCGGGAACCCAAAAGACTCAAGATATTGATTACTATGGCATGAAGAGGAGGGGCGCAGGACCAGAGTTGCCAGGCACAACTAGCCTTGTGTGGGTGTGAGTGTGAAAGCGATATTTGTTCGGGAACCCAAAAGACTCAAGAGAGTGATTACTGTAACCATTTCTAAACCACCAACTTTTTGACTGGAGTGTTCCAGATGAACAGATCCGCTTGGGGGCAGCAGAGTCACTCACACCTCTACCAACGGGTGTATGATCTGCCTGGTCTGGCCAGATTGCTCTTTCGCTTTCATTGGTAGCTTCTCTCTGTCTAGGGCTCAAACTGGAGGTCCCACTTCTTCAGGGATTTAATGTTAAGATGAATAAAATGAATAAAAAAACATATGAAGAAAGTTAATCAAAATTTGTTTGTGCCTGAACACTGGAGGAGGTGTAAATCTCTCAACAGACTACTGAAAATGAAGATACTTCCCATAGCAACATTATGCGTGAAGATGGGCGACACCTCTTCCTGATATTTCCTGGTAATGTGAGAGGAGTCCTGAGGAAAGTCATGCTTGTGCTTCCATGATCTCTCTGCTAGTTTAGGACAAGGGGGTGGTTATTGCTCTCACTGAGCTTTAATAGGAGTCCTGATTTTTCTATATGTATGGTCTCTCCATCACATTCCTTTTTGAGCAGGCAGCTACAGTCCGATGGTATGGCTTGTGGTTAGTAACACCTCTTTAGTTAGTTTGTGAGAGAGACTCAACTGAGATTTTTCTTGTTCTCTGTCTTTGAAAGTAGGCATTACTAAGCAATTCAACTTTTAGATTCTCCGAGGAAAATTCTTTCCTAGGAGAGGTAAGTGGCTGAAGAAAATGTCGCCAAAATTAGTTTCATTTTGGGCTCTGCAGACCCAATGGTAGCCACAGCAACAGATGAAGGCAGTAACTTAATGAATGGCTTCAGGAACGAGCTCTTCACCGAGATGTGAAGGAGTGCTCCGTGAATCTTAGTTTATAATTACAGCCTGATTCTTAGGGGGCACTTTCCAGGTGAGTATCTCCAGGCTTCATTCCTCAGGTGAGCCTTCCGCTTGACTCTGTTCCGTCTGCTGCATGCCCTGAACCCTCGCCCTGCGGTTTATTTGCTGATGACGATTTAATTATACATGCCAGGCTTGAGAGATCTCAATGATGAAGAATTATAATACTTTGTTCTATTAATCTTCCTAGTCTCTCTCTCATTTAAGGAAATCAAAATGTTTCTTGTTAATTCTCAGTATACCTACAGGAGCTTGGCAGGGAATGTTAGAAGGAAATAGAGTTATAATGATGGCAATCGGCCGCCTCAGTAAGCAGCAATTAGGATGAGCATTGGGAGGTTTGGGTGGCTTGTTATGCTTAGTTAAGGTTAGCTTAGACCGTAAGCCTGACCTCTGTTGTCTATTTTAAGGCAGGCACACCTGATCATTCCTTGTGTTCATCAGCGTATATTCAGGAAATATTGTTCCCCCATCTAATGTGCAAGGAGCAAGAACAAACTTTGTTCTACATTTTTGGAAATGTATATTATTATTTTAAATTTTGTGTATGTGTGTGCATGTCCACTGGGTATGTACATGTGAACGCTGTGGCTGAGAGGCCAGAGGAGTCAGAACCCCTGGAGTTGGGGCTACAGTTGTTTGTGAGCTGCTCAACTTGGGTGGTGGGACCTGAACTTGGGTCCTCTAAAAGAGCAGTATGTGCTCTTAACCACTGGGCCATCTCTCCAGCTCCCATATATTTCTCATTAATCTGTGAGATGACCGCTCTTTCCACCAAACTATAGGACTCATCAAGATTCACAGGTGAGTGGGTGGCCCAGACCGTGGAGATTTGGAGCCTAAGGTTGTTGGCTTTTCCTAAGAAAGTCTTCACTGTAACCAAGGCTGCAAGTTCTACTGAAAAGGAGAGAAACAGGGAAAACTAGAGCAACAGTGGTGGTCTGGAGTCTGATTGATGCTGCCCACAGCTTCAGTGTCCTTAGCAATGGGTTCCCCGTCTCCGGTGAATGACAGTGATAAGAGTTTTATTGAACTGGTCTTTTACGGAGCTGGGAACTGGGAAGGCAGCAATGAGGTGGGGAGGGACGGAGGATTATGTGAATGCATGCCTTCCCAGGATGGGTCACAGAAAAACATGTACCTGCAGCTAAGGTAAGTATCGGACCATGAGGACTCGGTGGAAGCAGATGCCTTCTCTAAAAACAGCAAAATCAAGCCAGTGGCCATGGGCCCGATCTGTTTCTAATAGTTGTTCTGTGGTAAGCCGAGGTAATTGGGTCTGTATAAAAAGGGCGGCGCCAATCTCATTAGAGCAGTCTGAGGAGAGTTCGTGTTTGGAGGAGACTATGTTCTATTTTCCGTGCCCTGGAGGTTCTCCGGCATTGTTCAGCTAAATTTAGGTTGTGTCTTTTTAATTACCACTTTCCCATCACGACCCCATTACTGCCTCTGAATGATGACTTTATTCATTTTTCACTTAAGGGTAATGAACTGCTTGCTTAATCCAGCTCCGTCATTCAACTTTGTCCCAAGGAGTTTCTTTATAGACAATTTCCATTTTAATCAGAAGTGAAAGGGACTGTTGCCTTTAAAGTGGACCAACCGTGGGCTTACTAGGAATTTTATCAGCTTTGATCTTTATCCAATTTAACTTTCTACCAAGGCTTCCAGTAAAGTTCTTTAGCCTGAAGAAAGTAGAATTCACAGTGTGGCAATCCTCCAAAACTCCCCAAGAGAAATGTTGGGGAAGCCAATTGAGAGGATAGAAGATAAGAAAAAGAGAGACTAAACTCCTGGTCTTGGTCTATGTGGCAGTGGGGAGCTGGGAATACCTTCCAGAAGCATCTGGAACAAATCCTCAACATGACTTCATGTTGACACATTCCTTTGGCTAGCCAAGGTAATATTGACAAACAGTCTTGCCTCACTATCTACAAGCTCAATAACAGCCGGGCTGAATGTGATTGATTGGCATGCAGAAGGCCCAGTCAGTGTGCTGGGCTGAATGTGATTGGCACAGAAAAGACCCAATCAGTGTTCAGCCCTAAATAGGCCTAGCTGCATCTATGGTGATATTGACAGCCAGTGTAGATGGCTGGGCAGCAAGCAAAGCCTTCTGTTGTCCAGATTGTGCCGATCATAGTCTGGGCTTGGCTTTTACAGCTTCCAGATTGCTTCTCTGGCCTTTGAATGTTCAATTAGGATGCCGGCAGCCCTTCTGTATTTATGGACCATCCTCCGCTCTGACCAGAGCCCTCACCTTCCTGTTCTCTTAGTCATCCTCTCCAGTTAGATTTCCCAGAAGCTATCTTTCCATATCTCCAAACTCCCCCAAGATCCTCGTCTGTTTCTTTCCTTTCCCTTCAATAAGCTTGTTGAGATCTAATTACATAGTAAATGTCACATACTTAAGCGTAGAACGTCAGAAGGTTTGACGTAAGCATTTACTCAGGGAGATTATCAGCTCCATCAAGATAGTGAACCTATCTCACCCTGAAAGGTTCATGACACCCCGGGTAAAGCTCTCTTTGTCTTTGCCCAGGTCTTCACTCTGGGGTTTTGTGTAAATGAAAGTTTGTGTGTGTGTGTGTGTGTGGGGGGGGTCTGGTTTATTTCACTCAGCACAAATACAATATTTGGAGGTTCATCCATACTGTTGTGTGTATCTAAGATGCATTCTTTTTTATTGCTGAGGGCTAATCCATTTCTATGGGTACACCATACTTTATTATACTTATTTATTGAGCAATCGTTCCTTTTATTCAATAAATCCATAGTTTTAAAAGCTGGGAGAGCTTTCAGATCTCTTATCCAGGAAGATCATTGTGCAGATTAGTTATCTGAATGAAGCCAGACCACTCTTCAAGACTTTGCTTGGTGGTAATTTATTGACTTCCAGTAGTAAGACTGGCCCTGAGGATGCATACTTGTCATACCAGTCTCTGAGAACTCTAACCCAGGTAGATTATGTACATGAAGAGACTGAACCAAGTAATTTCTTTTTTTAGATATTTTTTTGTTATGTAGCCCAGACAGCTCCAGCCTCATCAATGCTGAGATTATAGTTGTGTGACATCATGCCCCCTACCCCAACTAATTGAATATTTGTTCAAGGTCATAGAAGGTTAGGATGTAAATACTATTTTTGAATTTTAAATTCAGATTTCCTTTCCCTACATTGTGTTGATACTGTAACATCAGACCCAAGAAGCCTGAAACCATCTGTAACATGAATCACTTTGCCTTCTAAGGAAAAGACAATGTTCCAGGCTGTGATTCTGAGCTACACTAATAGCAAGCCCCTCCCCCTCCCTATTTCTTTTTTGTTATTATTACCAAAGTGTCAGTATCAAAGGCAGCACAGTAAAACAGTCCCTTGAGATTAGAATTACTTCACTTTAACAAATAGTCACGCCCACCCTCCAGATTTCTTGACTTCATTGTATTTTAATACAACTTTGACTAAGAGTGCTGTCACTAGTGGTTTCTCTGTCTTAATTTTATGAATGATGGCTTTGTCTCTGTGACCTCAAATTTTTAGATATACCTAGAGCCAAGCAGGACACACAGAGCAGGACTCGCAGGGACAAGGGCACAGCGACCACAGATGCTATTCTGGTAATCTTTTCCAGATCTCTTTTCTTTGGTATTTGGGGAGGAAGGCACGATGCCTAACTTGGTGTGTTTCCTCTTCAGTTATAATTTCAGTGGGGAGGAAGCCACGACGCCTAACTTGGCCTGCTTCCTCTTCAGTTATAATTTCAGTGATCTTGGTGTTGCCATTCTCCAAAACTGAACATCTGAACTCAACCCGGATGAACCAGTTGACATTTGCTGGCTGAGAATACTGCTTCCACAGGGCAGAACTTGTGAGAGACCAAGAGCCAGAATAGCCTTTGAAAGAGGAGGGGATTATGGCTCCAGAGCACCCAATCAAAAACAAACAAACAAAATTTTAATTCCCTTAGATAATGTAGGCATTTTCTTAACAATTCTTCCCATATTTCAATGAGGCGATTTAAATGTGCTACCTTTGAAGACCTGGAATGAAAGCAAGCTTTTGTCTCAGTGGATGAGACGAAGTCAGACTTCTGGCATCCCTGCACAGAGCTGAGGGAGGCTGCACCACACAGGTGGACCTCCTGGACTCCTGGTCACTGGACATGGAGTCCCTTGCTCTTCTTATTAGATCCTCATTGTGAGCTACAGGGTCTAAAGCAGCCTCTGCCATTCCTGTTTACATTTCAGCATTAACAGTGGCGTGAAGGCCTTTGTCTTGGAGTCACAGGCTTGGCAAAGAGACGGAAGTTCTAGTCTGGGCTCATGTAGTGCTGGTGGACCCTTGGGCAAGTCATTTAACCTTTCTGGGTCTATTCCCTCGTCTGTAAAATGGTAGTGATGATAATAACATGCACACTTGTGAGTGGCTGCAGGGTTTACAGATGGTATCAATAAAGTGCCTGGTCCATAAATGGTGATGGAATGCCAGACTTGCAGGTGTCAGGAGTGCTGGGCATGGAAACTGACTTCTTCAGTGCAAGTGACCAGGGGCCACACAGCCCACAGGGATAGGTAGGAAGCTGTCCCCTCAGCTGGGGTGGTTCTGTGTTTTCTGCCCTTGTACTTGTACCTCATGTCTGCCAGGCTTGGCTAGTCTAATCATGGAGCTTAGGTTGTTGGAGCATTTTTGAGAATCACAAAGCTAACCTGGTTGGGTGTTGACTTGAGAAAGGACTCTGCCCTATCTGTGAGGCTAGCTGTTTAAACACTGCTGTATTCGAGACACAGTTATAGAAGATGTACATGCACAGGATGACAAATCGTTTCCACAAATGTGACAAGGAAATTAATCTCGTTGCTTTATGGTCACACTTCTATGACAATGTGGTTTTACTTTGCCAAACTGTATATCTGTGTTTATGCACATATACATGCTCCTTGATGGCTTATTTCTGTGCCCAACCAAAGCCAAGTACAATAAAAAACTGTCTCTTTACAATCCAGTTTGTTATTTCTCGCTCGTGTTGTGACATAAGCACTCACTGTGATTTCTGCTCTCCGGTAATGAGGAGCTGTGACAGACATTAGCAGAAGAGGCTTCTGTGGAAGGCTCCCCAGATTTTCTCACGCCTCCCTCCAAATTTGATCTGCTGCAATGTTTTTAGTCTTGTTATTACAGTGTTGGAGTGGAGAAGTATCATATAGAGAAAGAAGAGAGGACAGCTGTCAGGACAAATTCAGAAGAACGTTCCAATGCCCGGGGAGGTTCAGCGAGTTCGCTCTTGGCCTTGTTGCCTATAATCAGTAATTAGCAACTCATTGATATGGCATTTGCTAAATTCCTCCATTATAGGTAAGGACTATTGAAACTGCATTTAGCCAGTAGGAAAACACTGCCGTATTCACTGTAGAATAAATTTCCAGCTCCAGGAGGAGGAGGAGGAGGTTTGCCTGAAGCTAACTGGTTCCTGGGAATCAATAGTCTCATTAGACCCAGAAAACTGGATCCCTAGGTTTAGCAGAGTGGTATAACTGCTGCTTCATCCACCCGTAGGCACCCACCTTCGTGGAGAGATGAAGGATTTTATTGTTTTTTATTTTATTTTTATTTTCTCGGTGCTCAAATCTGAACTCATTCAGAAGCTGTCTTACAAATGCTGGGCTTATCACTGAAGTCTCCACTGCCCCTGACCTGCAGCTTTGCTGAGGTCCCCTCCCTATTAGTCAGCGCCGGGTTAATCTGGTTAGTTTTAGAAAAGAGAGAAGGGAAATATGTTTAGATTCACCAGGACCTCTGTTTTCCAGCCTACAGCTGTGGTATCCAGAAATACATAGCAAAACACATGCAATTTCCTTCCTTTCTCCAGTGCCTGCCTGGAAGCCCAGTATCTGCAGTTTCTCAAACCCAGGAAACACCACACTGTGCATCTGCTCCAGCGCCGACGGCCAGGTGTGCTGGGGACCTTAGCTGGTGAGGCTGCTGGAAGGCGGCATGTTCCCGTGCAGAAGAGCTCAGCTTGAGCAGAAAATGGATACAAAGCCTGCACTGGGAAATGACTCAGCATCTGCAGAACTCAGCTCAGAAGGCATCCTTCACCTCGGCCCACCGGCTTCTTTTTTTCTGAACCAAAATATTTCTGGAATTGCTGGTGGTCTGAATAATGCCAATAGCTCAGGAGAGCTAGAAGTTGGGCCAAGGATATTGACGTGGTTGTGAGGAGGACTTGGTCAGTAGCTCAGGAGAGATAGAGAGTGGGTCAGAGATACTGACGTGGTTGTGAGGAATTACTTTTGAAGGGCTAAGAGAACTAGTGACTACAACCTTGATAGCTTACAATAACAGAAATTTGTTCTTTCATGATCCTGGAGGCTAAAATCTGAAATCAAGGTGTTTGCCAGGCCATGCTCTCTCCAGGGGACCCAGGGGAGACACCCCCTGCCTCTTCCAGTTTTTAGTAACTAATTTTGTAGCTAGGTCACGCCCATCTTGTTCCTGCCTTGACATGGCTCCTCCTCTATTGATGGTATGTATCAAATTGATTTCTGCTTAAAAAACATTATTAATAAAGATATTTGTCACTAGACTTATGCACTGTTCAGTCAGTCAAGGAAAATCTCAGCTGAAGAGCCTCAACTGTATTTGCAAAAACCGCTTTCCCACATACAGCTGCACTAACAGGCTGATTACAGACCTTGCGGATGCTTGTTTGGAGGCCACTGTAAGTCGGCGTAGTGACCTGGTGAAGGTGCTGGTTGAGGCAGACCTAGCAAGGATGAATCCTAAATCCTCCAAGAGCGTAGTGAATGACGTTGTGGTGGGCAGCGCCTGGAGAGGGGACATCAGCGGGGACGCTGTTCTTGCCATTTAGTGCTGGACACCAAGTTCAAGCTACAGCTCAGAGAAAGCAGAGCTGTGACCTTGCCATTTTTGTGTCACATCACTCAGCCTCGAGATTTCCAATAGTGCCATCATGGTTATTCGATTAGGAGTCATGAAAACGAATAAAAACCTACAGCTTTATCTGAGCTGGGCTTTAGATTATTATATCATCTTTATAAAAATTTTACCTTAAAATGCTTCAGGATAAACAGTATGATTTATGAAGGAAATTAATTTTTCATTTGTATCCTGGCAGCACTTAGTGTTTGAAGTATCGTGATCAGAAATGTGCACTCCAGGCACGATTACTGAGCACTTCACAATTTTCTGTGAAAGCTGCTCTTGAGCATTTGTTAATTAGTATGAGAGATGTAAAAATAACTTTTCATTAATGAATGAGTGTCAAGTCCCACTGGCTTTGCATGGGAACAACTTCTGGGAATCTGACAAGGTCAACCACATGCTCTCCTTGGAGGAAACGCTTGGGTGAGAATTCCTGTAGAGTCCACAGTTCACAGAACACCTTTGCTGATCACAATGGTACCTGTTTCCAACATCCAAAGTGGTGACCACTGACTCCGAGCAGGCCAGCCATGCAGAGCATGTTGTTGCTATTCTGAGGGCAGAACATGGAACTTTCCCCAGTTGAACAAATGAGATCGACTGAAGTTGTGTCTGTTTCCTGATACACATATGAATATTTGCCAAATCTGGCCTAAGACTCGGGAAATTGTAGGCAAGCTGAGGTAGACTCTTCTACCACCAAACCAACTATGTTTACCCTGAGTTTTGAGTGTCTGTGGAAAGACCACATTGGCTTCAGTAAATTTGCAATAGAATCCTTCAGTTTTTGAACTCAGATTTCCGCAAGGATTGGCAATACAGTTCTAGGTGTCCAAGAAAGGAGACGGATCTGTGGACTTCCATAAATCCATAGGCTGTGTGATCTTTTCATCACCAACCTGAAGTCCATGATCTGCCTGAAACGATTGAAACTGCTTGTACGATATTTTGTTTGTGTTCTGACAAATAAAGCTTGCCTGGAGATCAGAGGATGGAGCTAGCCACTAGTTAAAGAAAGAGAGGCCACGGCAGTGGTAGCACACACCTTTAATCTCAGCACTTGTGGGGAAGAAGCAGGAAGATTAAGAGTTGAAGGCCACCCTGGGCTACATGCAATTGATTCAGTCTAAAAGAGAAACAGAGCCAGGTGGTGGTGGCTCACACCTTTAATCCTAGCACCTGGGAGGCTCATGCCTTTGATCCCAGCATTTGGGAGGCTCACACTTTTGATCCCAGCACTAGGGAGGTGGAGACAGGAATACAAGGCGGGTGGAGACAGGACCTCACCCCCCATTTGGTCAGAGGATCTGGGGAGACTAATTAGGATCACATTTCAAGGTTGTATATGGAAGCAAGTGGAAGGATCAGCTCTTTTGAGAGACATGCTTGCAATTAAAAATGCATGCACTGAAGTGGACTGCAGTGCTGTGTATACAACAGACTCAGTGATAGATGGATATGTGTGCTTGTCATGCACAGGTGCCTCGATGAGGGGAGACAGCTTTGTGGAACTTCATAATGATCAACACTTGAGGACTAGGGGCTGATGAGGTGGCTTACTGGGTAAAGGCGTTTTCTGCTAAGCCTGATGACCTGAGTTCAATCCCTGGATCCCACATGGTGGAAGGAATAAAAATCTCCTCCTACAAGTTTTCCTCTGACTACTACATGTGCACTGTGGCACAAGTGTGCATATATGTGCATGCACACACACAAAATAGATGTAGTAAAAACTGAGGACTGAATTATAATTATTTGGAATTTGCCTTATGTTAATGCTGTTATTAATGATAACATTTACAAATCAATGGCATGCTTGATATTTCAGGTAACAGTTATTACCAGAAAAATAATGGTTTTCTTAATTTTGTGTGATTTAAAAGCTTTTAATAATGTTTCACGGATTTAGAAACTATAAAAGGAGGGGTCTAATAATTTAACCATAAAGCTGGTTTTACATATCTTAAAATCACGTGCATCCATATTTTACTGCAACAAATGGAAAAATTATGAGACCAATGGCAATATGATAAATATATATTATGAGTAAAACTCTCTAACTAAAACATTTTATGTTTCTATGATTAAAATTTACATATAGAAGAGAAAATGGCTTTCATAAATGAGGCAAATAGGTTGGGTTTAGGAAAGAATGTAAAATCCTGGCTGCCTACTTTATAACAGCTAAGTCTGGTTTTTCACTCTGTCCAGTGAAAGAATTAAAAACTTGGTAGAAGCAAAAAACATAGTAAAACTTTTTACTGCAATTGTTCTTCTGCAGAAGTTTGTATAGAAACCAAAAGCTCGTCATTTGAAAACAGAGCTAGTAATCACTAGGAACAGACTCACTGGGTTGCCAGGGTCTCGGGTGTACAACAGAAGGGCCAGAAAAATTCACTTTCATGAGAAGAAATGGGAGGAATAAGAGAAGAAAGCGTGACAAACAGAAACCAAGCCAGTGAGAAGACCTAGGTTTTGTTTCTGTTTTAAATGTTTTGAGACAGGGTCTCACTGCAAAGCCCTGACTGCTTTGTAGACCAGGTTAGCCCGGAACTCACAGAGATCTGTCTGCTTCTGCCTCCCCAGTTCTGAGGTTAAGGGTGTGCACCACCACACCTGGCCTGAGTTGTTTTCTTTTGATCATGGATGGTAGAGTCTCATCAGCTGAGGCTCTGTGGATGTCCCACAATTCTGTTCTCCAAACTTTCACATCAGCAGGGACTGTGCAGTCGGCCCTAGTCCACTCAAGGCAGCACTTTTAGTTCACACTGCTCTAGCTGTGTCCTGTGTGATTTCACACTGAGCAGAACTTCTTCTCTCGGGGACTGATGGGTCTTAGGTCCCATCAAAGATGAAAATACCTCATCTCCCTTTTGTCCTGACAACTTTTGAAAAGCCTGAAGACTGCTTCCATCTTCCTTTCCTGTCTTAAAGCGCTAATCCTGAGAGTCTTGAGTCTGAGGTTTGGCTGGCAGGATTCTGGACTGTTCGACAGAAACTCTGTCCAGATGGTTGAGGTGGAACAAACTCACAGTCTGAAAAAGACCTTCCTGACATAGATTTATTACTTTCTTTGTCTTATTCTGTTTGATCAAAGACTTAACAATAAAGGTTCTAATGCAATTTTCCAATGCTTTGTTCTCAAGTGAAAGCTGAATAAAATCTGACTGTTGTGATTTGTACCAAACTTTTAAATAGCAATTTTAATTAATCATTAGCTCCAACATATAGCCTTAGTTTTACGACGCAACAAAGAATAAATGAGAGGTCCACAGAAGTTTTGGCAATGCTTAGGTTAAACGACAAGGGCCTACTGAATGTTGGATATTTTATTTTTAGAACTGTAGTGACAGTCTAACAGAAACTTGCACTGCCATGGCAAGACTAGAAATGACCTGGTGAGTATCCTCTGGGGCCATCTGCTTGTATTACAGTTAGAATGAACACCCAGGACCAAGTCTAGAGGAGTCCCAAGAGTTAGTCACCTTTCATCATCCAGAAATGGTGGGAGTGGCTGCCTGATGGAGAGATGGACTCAGCCCCCAGGACAGCTGCTTCTATAAGTCTGGCAGTTCCTTCTCACACCTTGATAAATACCAGCAACTTTGCCAAGGGGTATATTCTTGGAAGTCTGTTTATGCATATTAGAAATGTCTTCATGAATCCATTGATAAAATTGGTAATGGTAATGTTAAACCCAGAGTCTCCCAAAGACCACCAAGAGACCAAATCCGATGCAAAAGCAAAGAGTCTTTTTATTGCAAGTTGACTTGGGACTCTCTGTCCATCTGACGCAGCAGCAGAGCAGGAGAGACCCCGAGTAACAATGGGGCAGGGTTTTTAGAGCAAAGGGGGCTTGGGATCTACAGACTACACAGGAACAGACTCAGGATTGGTTTATGGGAGTGGCAATCACGTTAGTAACTTTTAATTGGTTAGTTGGGGGTTACAGTTACCATTTTTGGGTAGGCCTGGATAAGTCCCAGACTTTGTCCTTGAGCTGCCATGGAGGCTGGCTGGCCTAGCACGTACTGACTGTGGGGGTTGACTCAGTGGCCCAGGCTTTCACATTGGCCTATGCACGCAGCTCTAAGTTGGACAGTAAACAACTGGCTGAACCCTGATGGGTCAGAGTACGTGCAGAAAGGGAGCTACTGCAAGGACTATGTCTTTTGTTCACGGCCCTCCCAGAAACTGCTTACTCAAGTCTCAGGAAACTGAACTCAAGGCCTGACGTCTGAGGGAAGACTGAGAGCAGCCTGTTACAGCGTCTGCCTGGTGCTCTCAGTAACTGGATCTGTTGCATGCTTGTCTAGGCATGGCTGCTTTTGCAGGCACAGGGTTCACGTATCTCAAAGGTTCAGATTCAAGGAGCCATCAGAGGACCCCAAATGGGTGGAGATCTGACATCGTCGGGTTTCCAGAACAATCTCTATGACAACTTTCTGTGCTTTCCTTCCTGGACATGTGGCATATTTCTACCGTCTTACTCAGCTTCCTGTCACTGTGACAAACTATGGGAGACGCAGTATAAAGGAGGTCAGGGTTCTTTGGGCATGTGGTCTGAGCCCCAGGTCAGCTGGGCCCACTACCTCTCACCTCGAGGTGAAGCAAATACCACAGTGTTGAAGGCCGGTGACACAGAAGCCCTTTGCCTCGTGGTTGTCAGGAAACAGAAACACAGGAAGTGGTTGGGGTTCCGGTATGCTTCAAAGGCACAACCCCAATGACCTACTTGCTTCAACCTGAGCCTGCCTCCTAACGTTTCTGTCATTTCCCGCTAGCTCCCCCAGCTAGAGAACAAGCTGCTTTCACACATAAACCTCTGGGAGATGTTCCAGATCCAAACCACCACAGCACCATCTGCGACTCGCTCGCATTGTACCGTTATATCTGGTAGCGAGAACTGAGAGGGGAAAAAACCCAGCCCTAAGCTTCTGACCGACCTCTCGTTGCTAAGGGTGTGTGACTGGATTATTGCTCACAAGTGCCAGGTTGCGTACCCTTGCCTGTCCCTCGACTTGGACGACAGACGTCCTTCAGCGCGTTCACGACACAGATGAGGCCGGGCTTGTTTTGTGAAGCGTCTCCTTGGGCATCTCTGCTAAGATGGCGATAGAAACATACTCTGTGGGCCTTAGACAAACCTAGAACAGACCATAACCAAGCTGCTGCTTAGAGTCACTCAACTGAAATCAATTGTGTGGATTTTATTGTTACTTAAGGTTTTTGTTGTTGTTGTTCCTGTTAGGTAGTGGTAAATGACTGCCATATAGACCGCCAACGTTCAATACCGCTAACACCCGATGACAATGAGTCTTGAGTCACATTCGGTCCCCCACACTTTGTAAATAGGATCTTTTCAGTCCTTACAACTAACCTGGGAGGAAAGTCCCTCTACACCTACTGTAAAGGTCTATCAGTGAGTGCTGCCAGATGAAAGTCATTTGGCCTAGATCCCAAGCAGGGAGGGACAGAACCTGAGTTAGTGCCACCCCGTTTGTAGAGTCCATTTTCCATCTTCCGTTTTCCCACGATGCTCAGTCTGGCTGGCTTGCTCAGCTGAGCTGAACCTTAGCTAAAGCTCTGTCCACGTACTCAGCGAGAGGGACAAAGTGAAGTGCAATCCAGCACCCGTGCCTGTTCAGCATGCATTAAAGAATGCTGTGTACCACCAGTGCGTCGTGAGACATCCCCAAGAGGTGACGGTCAGTCAGCGCGATCCTCACTGTCACAGCCTCCTGTTCCTCCTTCATCATGGGTGTGCTTCATACAAACACGCCTCACATCTTGTTCGCTGTCATCTCACCCCGTGTGTGCAAACAGCTCTAGACAAAGGAAAGATTTTTAGAGACACGAACACCTTTTAGCGTGCGACCATAGCCTTTGAATGCGGATTTTTTAGACCTGACAATTATTGAAATGTCAGTAACAACTACTTTCAAAAATAAAGTCAGCTGGGGGCTAGAAAGATGGCTCAGCAGTTAAGAGCACACACCATGTTCTTCCTGAGGGCCAGAGTTAGTTGCCACGGTGACCCACAACTGTCTGTAACTCCACCTTCATGGGATTCTGATACCCTCTTCTGGCCTCGTCAGATACAGATACACATAGTTTAAAAAGTCTTCTAAAAATTCAGTTACTAAGTCAATCTCTGTGGCTCTTCGGCAGTGAGTGCCACAGTGTTATAGGTCGGAGAGTTTGAAAAGAACAAAATCACTTCTACTCCTGTGCAAGGGAAAAGCATTGGGATGCAATCATTTGTATTAATAAATATTATTAAATTCAGACCATTTCTGAATTTTAGAATAAAAGTAATTAATCTACTGAAAGAATGGCAAACCAGAACAGATTAAAAATTGTAATTAAAGAATGGGAATGACATTTGGTATCAGAGGCATCTTGCAGACTATCTGAGTGGTACACTAAACAAAGTGAGTTATTTCTACCATAATAACAGTATTTGCTATAATACAATGGCAAGCTAGAAATCTAATTGCAACCTGTCAAGGATTTAAAAAAAAAAAACCATGGTTATAATGTGGAAAATGCAGAAAGAGTAGATATGATCTTATTTTTAAAAGAACAGGGTAATGCTGCTGTATAGTTTCATTTCCAGATATCAGGATTTAATATAATAAGAAAAGACAGAGAAAATGAAAATTGGGGAGACTTTGAATAGGAACTTTAAGAAGGGGATTTGCAACCGAATGGAAACAGGCTGATTTTGATTATATTTCAATGTGAGATAAGTAAAGATGGGTAAATCCAAAGTAAAACATAATTATAAGTTTCTTCATAATCCCTGGCAAAGATTAGATCCCAGAATTGTGTTAGTAGCTCTAACAACTTTTTACCATTCATGGGGGACCCACTGTACATTAACCATGGTCAGAAGACAGATAAAAATGTGCTTATAAGTGGAAATAATCATAAAGGTGTTTAATAAGATATCTGGAATTCAAAGTTTTTCTTTCTTTTTTGGAAATGAAAAAATCATAAATAAACTCATAATAGAAAATAATCTCATCCACAGCAGAGTAGGAGTGAGGAGGCAGACTGTGAATCCACTCCGACGCAGAGAACGAGACGCCAAGCACAAACTACTTCGTCTAATGAGCATCATCGGTCTTCCATGCTGTGCACAGCGCCTTGGTTTCTCTTCACAGTGTCCACCATGAATGCCAACTAATTCCCATGAAACACATTTTGATGAGAACACAGATGATCTCACAGAATCGCAGGGGCTAACTGACCAAAACTGCAGACAAGCAGTTCTGTGTTCACAGCGGCTGGAAAGGATGCATGCTGTTCATTTTAATACAAAAATGACCCTCTCAGGGGTGGCAGAAGTCACAACCCTTCACGTAAACACCACGTGGTTTTTGCCCTACTGATACATAGGTGAGATTAACAGCTTCCTTTTAGGTGAATGTCTGAGATTTGGGAATACTTGATTGATTATGAGGGATCTGAAGTTGACCAGGTAAATATTCATAGAAGATACTCAAAACATGGCCACTCTGCTCTGAGTCTGAGAAAGCAACTGTGGGATAATAAGTCTGGTGATTCCTGTGTCCTTTCTCCTGCCTACTCTAACACAGAGGTAAACGGA
The DNA here is from genome assembly GCF_049852395.1 of Peromyscus maniculatus bairdii. Taxonomy (NCBI): domain Eukaryota; kingdom Metazoa; phylum Chordata; class Mammalia; order Rodentia; family Cricetidae; genus Peromyscus; species Peromyscus maniculatus. The sequence continues at coordinate 64,455,278 of NC_134864.1, read as the reverse complement.
CACGCACAAGAAACAAGATCTTAGGAGCCAGATGCTCGGCAAAATGTATTTTTGTAGGTTACATATTGCAGAGAGAGATGGGGGAGGGAGATTGAGAGGGAGATTTTTAGAAATTACAAGGTGTTTTTGTTTTTTGTTTTTGCAAATGAAATTAAAACAATAAAAAACAAATAGAGAGCATTGGTAAGAAAATTAAGCAAAAATAGCATTTCTCCAGTAGTGCCATCTTTGAAGAAATTGCATTAACCTTTTCCATCTCAGAGCATTTTTTTCTGAAATATATAATTAAACAATGGTATTAGCCGTTTCTATTTTATTAAGTACATTACTTGATTTTTCCCATTACTGAATTCATTATCACAGATATTGACATGAGTTACTAGATCAGAGGCGGCTTCTATGTAGAAGCCATACATACAGCTATGTATGTATTATTCTTTAAGAGAATATTCATTTTATTCATAATTACAGTAGTGGATTGTAAGTAGTTTGGATAAGAAGAATCATAAGGAGAAAAATTGCACAAATCTATTCTCCTGTCATACAGATTATACTTATTATCATTTTGTATATTTCCTTCCAGAATTTTACTCTTTTAAAATTTTATATAAATATATATACTATAGAAATTTATTTTTCTTAATACTAATCAATACTTGTTTATTTGGTAAAAGTTTCAAAGAGTATCATTTATTTGCAGTTCAATATGCTATCATATCAACCAATGGACTCTATCTTTAGCATTTGTTTATTTATTTGCCTTTGATTTTCAATCACTTTAGAGCATAGTTCCTGGTGATTTTTCCTTCTGGGAATACCGATGAGGTACATCTCTCAGCTTCCTTTACCAGGCTCTCTGTGTCCAGGAGTGATTTTTTTTCCCTAAAGAAATGTGTGAAGAAGTGAAGAAGTAGCATGAGATGTTTCCAGATTGGCTCATGACCACCTTTCACAAGATTTTCAAATCTCTCCCCTTCTCTGCTGTTAGTTGAGGCTGAGTCTAGAAGACATGTGTAGAAGACAACTAGCATGATTCAGGCCGTTGCTGAAGGATTGTGGCACCCAGTGTCCCTGACTGCTCCTGCCTCCAGTTGTTATAGGGATGAGAAGCGATACTCCAGCCTGCTGAGCTCCTGAGAGCTGGGGTTTCTCGTTCATTGCTGGCATAATCTGAACTATTGGAGAAGACAGTGGTGTTGGAGAGGCGGTCCTAGCCGCTCACAGGATGTGATCTGTAATGTGTAGGCTGGCAGTGGGTAGAGAGGAAAACAGTAGCTGGATGGGAAGATAGAGTCATGTGACGAAGCAGGAAAGTGTTGGAAGCTGTTACCAGAGCTACCTACAGACAGACAGACCAGGCACTTACAGAGCTCTAGGCAAAGACAAGGGAAATAAATCTTATGATGTGTGAGGGTTGTTAGCAGGTGGTATCAGGAAAGTATTGGAAGAAACACTGAGTCAGTAAACAGCTGGGTGATTTTTTTTATAGCATAAATATAAAGAAATACACACAGAAAAGAAGTTTGGGGTATCTAAGAGCTTAGAAAGCTGTCTGTTTCTGAACCCTATCAAATGGAAGCCAAGCTGGAAAGCCCCTCAGGGAAGGTCCAGTGCTGTGATCTGATTCAGAACGTTGTCTTTTCTCAGGAGTGTGGTGGTGATGACATCATCCCATGATCACATGCATGTGGGAGATGCTTAAAGACCAGAGGAGGAGGAGGAGGAAGCAGGGGTAATAACTGTGCTTATGGGGGAAGTTTGCATGCGGCTCCTGGCCTGCAGCTCCAAGTGGAGAGGACTGGATCAGAAACTAATTAGAGGAGGACTAAGAACCTTTCACCCCCAGAGACTTAGAATCATCCTGGAGCCCCAACCTGGAATGAGCAGAGAACCGTGGCCTCAGAAGCCCTGCTCACTACCTCTAGATCTGCAGACCAGGTTCCCTCGGCTCATAATCTCTCCTTAGCTGAATCAGAGGGTTTTTTTTTTTCTTTTCTTTTTTTCCTCCCTTTGAAAGTTAAGGAAAAACTGTTGGGTGTGGTGGCCCATGCCTGTAATCCTAGCACTCCGGAGGCTGAGGCAGGAGAATGGAGAGTTCCAGACCAGCCTGGACTACACAGTGAGATCCTGTTACCAGCCAAACCAAACTGAAACAAGATGCTAAATCCCATCCCCCCAGTGTTGGACAGTAAAAAGGAACCAGGCACTGACGCATGCTTCAACGTGAACGAACTTTGACAATACACCCAGAGAAAGAAACAGACACTGAGGACACGCAGTGTGAGAGCCCAATCATATGAAATCCACGAGAGCCATAGCTGTGGAGGCAGAAAGCTGATTGGGTGGTGCCTGGCACCAAGCTGGGGTGAGGGATGGTCACAATGGGTGCCAGAACATTAAAGGAATGTGGGAAGTCTTCTAGACTTGTAAATGGACTTAAAAATCATTGAAACAAATGCCTGTCTAGAGAGGATCAGCACATTAGACTATTTCCAAACACGGAACTGGCCTACAAGAGTTGTCTTTCCATGGAACTTCAAAGAAAAATGTTTTGAAGCCTGGTATGGTGGTGCATGACTTTAATCCCAGGACTTGGGGAGGCAGAAGAAGGTCTCTGTGAGTTCAAGGCCAGCCTGGTCTACATAGTGATAGTTTCAGGACAGCCAGAGCTACACAGTGACACCCTGTCTCAAAACAACAACAACAACAAAATCCAAAACAAACAAACAAACAAACATGAAAAAAGAAAAAGATGTCTTGAAACTAAATTTTTTTTGGATTTTTTTTTTAAAGAAACTTTTTTTATTCATTTTACATACCAACCACAGATCCCCCTCTCATTCCTCCTCCCACTCTCCCTCTCCCAACTCACCTCCATCCCCTCCTCCAAAAGGGTATGGGTTCCCATGGGGAGTCAGCAAAGCCTGGTACATTCAGTCGAGGCAGGACCGAGCCCCTCCCCACTGCATCAAGGCTGAGCAAGGCACCCCACCATAAGGAATGGGATCCAGGAAGCCAGCTCATGCACCAGGCATAGAACCTGATTCCCACTGCCGGGGGCCCCTCAAACAGACCCAGCTATGCAGCGAGCTCCTCAACCAGCGAGGAAGAACGACTACCACGTGAGGATTCTTCTCAGATCACACTTTATTGGAGCACCTCTTGGTTAAGGGAGAGCGGGAGGTGAGGGGCCCTGAGGACTAAAATGCAGCTGCTTATATAGGGAATCAGGCAAACGTGCCGTACTGTGATTGGGTCCCGCCAGAATGCGAGCACGGGGAGCCACGGGATAGGCTGAGGACATGGAGTCAATTACCATACTCGCGCATGCGCAGGCCTCGGGACACATAGTCCTAGGAGCATAGCCAAATATGGAGTTGTTTACAGCTGGGCTACCAGGAAGCCAGCGCCATCTTAGAATGGCGGCTCCCTACTCAGCTACACAACTGTCTCCCATATGCAGAGGGCCTAGTCTGGTCCCATGCAGGTTCCACAGCTATTGGTCTAAAGTTCGGGAGTTCCTACGAGCTTGGTTCAGTGGTCTCTGTAGATTTCCCTGTCATGATCTTGACTCCCCCACCTGCCCTGCTCATATAATCCTTCTTCCCTCTCTTTGATGGGATTCTCTGAGCTCAGTCTGGTGCTTGGCTGTGGATCTCTGCATCTGCTCAGTTACTGGATGAAGGCTCTCTTGGTCCAATCGGAGCTGGCAGAGTCTGTGTCTCAGGGAGCAGCTGCCGTCTTGGGGTATGGGTGGGTTTGGGGGACGGAGTGGGGCTTGTAAATGACAGGGTCCGATGGGGGATGGTGGTGGTCAGGCCTGTCTGCAGGAGTCTTGCCTGCTGGCCTGCAACTGTGAAATTAAAATACTATTATATCATTTCCCCCTCACCTCTCTTCCCTCCAGCCCTTCCCATGCACCTTCCACACCTTGTTCTCTCTCATTCATAGCCTCTATTTCTTTGTTTTTACACACACACACACACACACACACACACACACACACACACACACTCCTAAATATGTAAATACAACTTCCTTGGTCTGTATAATGTCACTTGTATGCATATGATTTTGGGGCTGACTACTTGTTTTAGATAACCAGTTGGAGGGCTCCTACCTGAGGAAACTATTTCCCCTGCTCTCAGCATTCCTTAGTTGCCTATAGTTCTAATCTTGAGGCCTCAGGACCTTTCCCCTTTTACATTAGCATGCCTATTGATGTAGTCTTTGTTCAGGTTTTTTTTAGGCAGCCATGTTGATGAGACTTGATGGTGTGTGTAGTTTCTCTGACATTTCTAGAAGACAAAAATCTCACAGCAAACTCCCTGTTCCTTTGGATCTTACAGTCTTTCCACCCTCTGTCCCACAGCGATACCTGAGCCTTAGGAACAGGCATTGTGTTGTAGGTGTATCATCTGGGGCTGGGTACCACACAGTCTCTTGTCCTCTGCGTTTTAATCCATTGGTTGAGGATTTCTGTAATGGTCCTGTCTGTTGCAAGGAGATGTTTCTTTGGTGAGACCTATACTTATGTGTAGGTGTAAGGATAAACTTTTAGAATGTAGTTAGGAATTATGCTGGTTTAACACAGTTGTGGTAGGAGGTTCTCCTCCAGGATCCCTGACTTCACTAGCCCGGGCTAACTGGTTGGGTTTCTGGTCCCAGCATGGGTTCCCTCTTGTTGAATGGTCCTTAAGTACAATTAGAGAGCTGTTGGTTTTTACCAGAGTGTGCATGCCACCACTCTACACTCTACCCTAAGGGCTGTCTTGGCATGTTGGTCTTATTTTTTTTTTTTTTAAGTTCATAGGCAACATACCTTGGTAGAGGTAATGGTTGCTGCCTTCCGTTGGAAGCAGGCATGCATGGTGACTTCCAAGGGGAGTATAAAAGGTAGTCTTCAGGGAGAAGGCTTTCATGTCAGAGCCGCCTCAGATCCTTGGGTCCTGTGTTGGAAATAAATGGTGTCTTCAGCGATGGGGAATACCTTTAACCTCTGGGAGGCAAACTGGGCAACAGCAATAGCCTACAATGTTTCATCTGGCAGTCCTGGACAACCCTGACAAAGAGCTGAAAAGGGGCTTCTCATACCTAGTATTAGGGTTTTTGTTAGTCTGGGGCAGGGTTAGTATTGTCAGGCTTCCTTGGAAATCTCAATGTATTTCTATTGAAAACTAACAACAACAACAACAATGTAGTTGGAGTGTGGTGTTTATGCTAGGGACTCCTATGTCTATAAAAACATGAGGGTACCCTGTGGTCTGAACTTTGGCATTTCCTTTCCCTCCAGAATTATGTGTTAAGAGATAATTAATAAAGTGTTCATTGGGGGAGGGACCTTTCAGAGGTGATTGGGTTCTAAGGAAGATTGCAACCCTCAGGGGTAAGGTTAGTGCCCTTTGAAAAGGAGAACCTAGAGCTTTCTCCAGAGGAGGATGTGGTGAGAAGACCCGGATCCTGGATACCAGGAAATAGTCCCCACTAGAATGTGCATCTCCCAGCATCTTGACTGTGACCTTCCCAGCCTTCTGAACTGTGAGAATGACTATTTCTTTTCCAGAAACCATCCAATCCATTATATTTTTCTATGAATAAGGTAACTTGGATGGAATGAGACAGGGTAGAGTTACCAACTTCTATTTCCCCTAAAATATAGAAACTTTTTGGCCATCACATATCATAAGGCAAAAACCAACAGAGACACATCCACTTCTAAAATCAGGTTATCTCAGAGTTCAGTGAGAAACTTCATGCTGTGGACTTACATTTTCATGTGTGTAGATTAGTTGGACTACATACAGAGATTGGCCCTCTCCAGTTTAAAAACAGTTACATTTGTATGTGTGTGTAACTCATTTGATATCAAGTGTCCCATTTTCATAGTTTGATTTAACATTAATGGGCAAAATCTTATAGTTCATCTCTAACTAACTTGCCCAATAGGCTAATTTTAGTTAATAGGTATTGCCCAAACTGAAGTCTGACCTGTTCTGGAGGAGAGACAACTCCAATATATAACACAGGATTGCACAAGGCCCCAGGAGTTTTAAACAAAACCGGCTAATGTGGGTTGATGTGGCCTGAAGTAGTGTCTGCCCTTCAGTTCTTACTCTTCATAATCACCTAAACAAAACAAAAACGGGTTTAAAGTGTGATTCCCTCCAGGAAGTAAAGACAGAAAGAAAGTAAATGTTTAAGGAATTGTGCGGCCGGCGGCTTGGGGGTGACAAATGTGACCCTAACAGCTGTTTCTTACAGTACGTTACACACGCGTTTCCCGAAGGGACGTACGCTACTTGGTGGTAGAAGCCGAAATCTAAAGTCCTTCTCTGCGTATTGATCAACCAAACACAGGATAAAAATGAGCAACTCATCACACCATGTATCACTGTTTTCTGAATAGATTGCCGTCTCTACTGGGGGCATACAACAGAAAAAACAAACCCTATTAAATGGCAATGTTTTCATGGCTTCTCTCATTAAATAGTGGGAGGAGAGCCAAGTGTTAGCACTGCCTTGTAGTCATTCTCCAAGAGGAGCAGCAGTAGCATATTGTCAGGGACTCTAAACTCCAGGTCATGTAGACGACAGCCATGGAAAACCACGAATTTAAAACGACACAACCTGAACTTGTCAGGCGGTGACTGACAAGTGGGTAATTAAAATTATTTGGAAGTGATGAATATTCATGCCAGCAAGAACACAGTGTATATTTATGAAGAAGGGGGAGATATTTGCACGTGAAGCACATGATAGCAACTGCCTGAAAACCAGAAGTACCTGGGGCCATCTGAGAGGTAGGGTCCTGGACTCTGACTTGATGTGAGGGACCATGGGTCCTTCAAGTTGTCTGGTAAGGAGAAGATTGGGGGATTGTCTTGCAGTTTAACACAGAAGTGCTCCAAATTTTATACATGCTGTATCCAGAGTTGTATAATTACCTTCAACAGGTTGCATCCCCCTCGCTTAATGTCGTACAAAAGCCCTCCCCTGAGAGAGGAGGGCAGAGCTCAGGGCTCACGGCCAGTGCCACACTGCTCCCTTCTTCTCTGACATTTTGTCCCCTAGGACAGTGAGTCAGAGTTTTGGATGCCTGTAGGGATTGCCTGGGGAGTTTGAAAACGGTGTTCTCTAGGTCTCACGGTCAAGAAGCCGGAGTGTGGCTTGGGCATCACAGCTTTCAAGTGCTATTGATTCTCAGCTGTCTTAGAAGCACGGCTCAGACATTTCAGTGAGTAGAGCTGGGGCTCTAGGAGAGAACCCGTGGCCCTGACTTTTCTGTGTTCTGTGGCCGTGGCCCTGCCTTCTACCTTTAAAGCCACGAATGCAGTACCCTCAGAGCTCTCCAGGACTCTGGCTTCCCTGTGGTTGTCACGTCTCCTTGTAAGGATCACGTGATTGGGCCCACCCACAGTCAAAGACCAGCCAGCAATCGGGGGAACCTCTACTTATCCTTCCTAAACAGATCAAGAAACAAAAGGAAGCCTGTGTGTTAATCAGCTTTCTATCAGTCTAATGAAGTGCTGGGTATAATCAACTTAGAAAGAGAAAAGATGCTGACGGGCTCCAGTCCGTGATTAGCTGGCGCTGCAGCTTTGGCCCGCGAGGAGGCAGGGTGCTGTGGCGGGATGTGGGTGAGAGTGAAAGCAGGCAGCGTGTGGCCTCTGCAAGGTGAGTTCCCGTCACTGGGATACACCGCAGTGACCAGAGGCCACCCACCCACAGCACAGACGCAAGTGTCTGCTTGAGAAGAGCACTCAGGGCAGGGAGGTGTGGCAGCAGGAGGCTGGAGGAGGAAGCTGGGAGGTCACATGTCAGCCTCACCCCAGAAGCGGAAACAGAGACCTGGGAGGAGTGCAGGGAGGCTGTGGACTGGTAAAGTCCGCCCACCGTGACATGCTTCCTCCAGCAAGGCTCGCCCCCTAAAGGTTCCGTTGCCTTCCATCACAGCTGCGTTGATAGGGACCAAGTGTTTGAACATGTGAACCTAGGGAGAGCATGCCACATCCAAAGCATGGCAGCCTCTGAGACACAGCAGAGAGGCAGAGGCATTGGACAGGCTGTCTGACAGACCAGCTTGTGCTGGCCTCCTGCTGGTCACCTGCTCCAGCTGCAGCCGGGGGGTCATCTGCTTTTAGATACATGACCTCATGCCCATTTTGTTTTCTATGATTTCAGTTACTCGAGGTCAAATGCAATAAAAATTATTAAATGGGAAATTTCAGAAATAATCTAAGCATAAGTTTGAAATTTTGAACCCCTTTGAGTAGTGTGATAAAACCGCCTGCCATCCCACTCTGCCCACCTAGGACATTCGTCTCCACATTTTAGTTAATTTACGTGGACTTCTTTCTGCAGTAATAGCATTTACCCAGTTCTTCTGTCTCGGTTGTTACTCCTTTTGCTCACACTGGTGTTCAGCAAAGACAGAGGTAAACTTTACACTCTTGGACAATTTACTTATCACTTGCTAATGTTTACAGAAGTAGTTAGCGCTATGAAGTTACTTGAGGCTGTGTAACTGCTTTGCTAGGTCAGTGCAGTGTGTCTACATTTGGTATGATGTCATACGATTGATTTTCCTGGAATTGTGTGTAGATTATTGGGATTTTCAGACAAATAGAAGCTGATCTCTCCTGAGTTTAACGACACATTCATCCAGTGGGGATTGTGATACAATGGTTTGAACCAACTTTGAAGGTGAAGCCAGTGCCACGTTAATGTTTTTGGATCCCACTCTTCCCGGGTTGGCAGTAAATAAATGAAAGTTAGTTTCCTCTATACTTGGGGTTTAAAGTTGGGTTTAAGGACAACTTAAATTAAAATCTCTTTCAAAATATAGATACAGTCAAGAATGGAAGGAAGATAAAGAATATTAACATACTAGAAAAGATTACAAAGAATAATTTTTTGTGAGGAAAGAAAAAGAATGTTAAACTTTTATAGCATGGTTAGGGAGATTTCAAGTGGTGTGTGATGATGTATCAGCTACAACAGAATTAAGAGACAATATTCCTTTTATTCACTGTGGTTTCCATTATCTGTGGTCAAAATTATTAAAAGTTATCTGAAATTATTAAATGTAGCCTGAATTATTAAATGCAAAATTCCAGGAGCAGGGGTATGGCTCGTTGGTGGAGAGTTTGCAATCCCTAATACCACAAGCATCAACTGGGCATGGTAATGTAGGCCTGTAACCCCAGCACTTGGGGGAGAGAGGTGGGGGGATCAGAAGTTTGGCTATCTATCCAGTTTGAGGCTAGCCTGGGATACATGAAATCCTATCTCAGAATCAACCAACTAATCCAGAAATAACTCAAAAAAATTCGTGAATGCCATCCTGAGTGGTGTGACAGACACTTGCCCCAGTCTGCCCCTTTCACCAGAGACACCACCTCTCCCTTTGTCCTATGCAGCCACACTGCATATGCCTGTCAGTCACGTTGTAGCCCCGCCCCATTACATCACCAGGCTCCTGATCATTGTGCTTGTCTTATTGTCTTGTTTTATTTAATAACAGCTGCAAAGTGCACAACAGGGATGCTGGCAGCTCGGCTGCACCAAAGAGAAGATGCAAAGTACTTCTTTTAAGTAAAAAGATGAGCATTCTTAATTTGAGGATGGGGGGGCGGAATGCCATGTACTGAGTTTGCTAGGATCTCTGGTGGGAATGAATCTTTGGTGAAAGTGTCAGGAAGGGCCCAGGAATCTATGCTGGCTTTGCGGTCTCACCTCAAGCTGTAAGAGCCACAGCCATGTTTGTGCCAGTGTGTAGTTAAGAGAGAAAAGACGTCTGACTTGTGGATGGAAAACGTGACCTGGAAATGTGTCCGGACTGACAGTTGTGGCCCGTGCCAGCAAGCACTGAGCTACTCTGAAGGGCTGGACAAAGGATGTTGAAACAGTACTGTCACCAAGCCATTTCCCGAAAGCAAGGGATGGATGCTTGCACAGATTCCAAGAAAGACATGAGCAGAAAGACGAAAAAAAAATTACTGGAGAGCCTGTTAGTTAAATCCTTTACTGTGTCTAATTTATAAATTAAACACCACAGGTATGCGTGTATGTGAAGAAACCTGGTACATACAGAGCCAGGTATTGCCCCCTGTTTAGGGAATTCACTGGGAATGCTGGGAGATATTTCCAGTAGGTGATCATGGAGTCAAAATACCATTCTGCTAGCTAGTGTTTTGTGCGCATGTGTGGTGGGCACGCTATCCTGTGTGTGAATGTATGGGGGCTGGAGGTTGACTTTGGGTGTTTCCCTCTATTATTTTTCACTTTATTTATTTGTTTATTTACTTATCTCTCATTTATTTACTTGGGGCAGGATGTCTCACTGAGCCTGGAGCTCTCTGTTTCAGGGAAACTTCTTGGCCCAGTGAGTCTCTGAGATCTGCTGCTCCACTCCCCAGTGCTGGGGTAACAGGCGTGTGCCATCACTCCTGGGTGCTGGAGATCGGAACTCTGGCCCTCCGGCTGCTTGCCTAGCAAACACCTTTATTTCCTGAGATGGCCCCAGTCAAGCTGTGGATCTTGGTAATTCTTACTTTTGTATCCTAGTGCCTGGCACACAGAAAATACCCAATCAATATTTTGGAATAAGCAGTGACTCTCAGCCTTTCTTCTTCCTCAAACCCATGTGGAGGGTTGTCTTCGTTAGATTTTCATTGCTGTGAAGAGACCACGGCAACTCTTATGAAGAAAACATTTAATTGGGGGTGGCTCACTTACAGTTTCAGAGGTTCAGTCCATTATCATCATGAAGGGGAGCCTGGCAGCGTGCAAGCAGACTTGATGCTGGAGCTGAGAGTGCTACATCTTGCAGGCAACAGGAAGTCGACTGACTGTCACACCGAGGGAAGCTTGAGAAAAAGAGACCTCAAAGCCCGCCCCCCCCACAGTGACGCACTTCCTCCAACAAGGCCACACCTCCTAATAGTGCCCCTCCCTTTAGGGGCCATTTTCTTTCAAATCACCAAGAGGGTGTTACAGCAAGGCTGTGAGGCTCTCCCAAGAGGCTCTGACGTGGCCGACTTGGGTGGTCCAAGGAGGTGTTTCTAACCGGATGCCGGGGTTTGCCCGTGTAGCTGGCTGGGAGCCACATTTGTAGTCAGTGAGGGGATAAAGCTCTAGTGCTTTCCTCCTGCAATGAACCTTTGTTGCCACGGGATAAAATACTTGCCCCAGCTTTGAAATACTTTGTCACCATTTCTAGTTTCTTCCCCTTTAAAAGTGCATCTTTTAGAAACTGGAAAAGAAAATCGTGTTTCTTGATAGCAGCTGCTGCGTTGTTTATTTCATCTATGTGAATTCTCTAGAGACAAAACAATCGAGGGGCAAAGGATCCCCGTGGGCAAGGGAATGCTTCAAAACCTCTAGCTGCCCGGGGTCACGATCTGACGAAAACTGTCTCCCTTTAACCTTGAGGTTGCAGTTTGCATTTGGTTTGATTTCTCTGGCTCGGCTGCTTAGTTTCTTTGTCCTACTCCCCAGTGGATAAAAATATTAAAATCAGGCAGGCGAGATGGGTCACTGGATAAAAAGCACTTGCTGTGCAAGTCTGATGAACTGTGCTGGATCCCTGGAGCCCACACACAAAGGAAGGAGAGAACTGGCTCCACAAGCTGTCTTCTGGCCTCTGCATGCATGTTGTGGCATGTGCACCCCCCACACACTGTACAAACATGTACATACACATGCACACACACACACAGACCCACACTAGTTAATTATTTTAGTTAGAGGAAGGTCTTCACATGCTGTTGCTGAGAGCATGGCATGATTAATATGGGTAAAAATTAGTCAGTCATTTGTCCTGGACTTAGGAGAGATACATTTCACCATACAAATAAATATAACGCTTACCTAGTGTATACTCCGGAAGTTAATTGTGTGTGTGTGTGTGTGTGTGTGTGTGTGTGTGTGTGTGTGTGATGCATGCACATGTCAGTGTGTGTTACCCAGGCTAACCTTGAAATTTTGGCCCTCTTGTCTGGGCCTTCAAGTAGCCGGGCTACCAGGCCCTTGCTACCAGGCCCTTGCTACCAGATGAGCCAGAAAATGATTTGTGAAAGTAGCTGACTGCTCTGATCTAGAGGATCACACACAGGGATGATGGCCTCACACCCAGCCCATGAGATCCGTTACACACAGGGATGATGGCCCTCACACCAAGGTCATGAGATCCATCACACACAGGGATGATGGCCTCACACCAAGGTCATGAGACCCATCACACACAGGGATGACGGCCTCACACCAAGCCCATGAGATCCATCACACACAGGGATGACGGCCTCACACCAAGGTCATGAGATCCTTCACTCTCGGGCACAGAACCCATGGGCAGAGCTCACCCAGAGGGCCCAGATTGCCTTTATACATTTTTTTTTCCAGTCTAGGAAATCTTTCTCTGGGTTTCAGGATAGCTTTCAGTGTCTGATAAAAAATTATGAGTACCCTTTCATAAAATATTACTTCATACTTTTGAGTTTGGATATAGTAATAGTGTCACATGGCAAAATCATAAGAGGTATTGATTTGATTTATTGTACTCTCACAAAAGGCTGCATAGAGGATTACTAAAAATATTTTTATAGGGCTAGGAAAATTTAATTTTGTGTACAGTGCCGAATTTGACTATATTTCTGGGCTGAAAGGAGGCGCCTTACAAGCAAAGAATGAACTCTTGCGATGAGCAGCTCTTGCTCCACTGTCCATCATCAACAACGTTTTTATTGAACACTTGCTGTGTGCACCGTCGCGTCAGATCATTTTCTATGTTCAAAGTTTTCTTTCTGCAGTTCTTTTTTTTACTTCAAAAGATATAAATTGCTAAAACAAATTCTGATGTTATCACCGTAAACAAGCACATTGTAGGTAAAAGTTCATTAGAGTTTGCTTGGGATGTACAGACCATAAACACGCAATTAGGTGGAACTGAGGAAGGCCTGCAGCTCTGCCTCATCAGTCCGGACACAGGTATTTTCATCATCTGGAAAGATCCTGAGACCACCTTCTAACCAGTTCCTCTTTGCTCTCGAAGAGCCACCGTTTGGGTTTCTTTCCCTCATGTCTGGCTCCCCTTACTCAGCACAGCTTCCAAGATCCATTTCCCCGAGTGCCAGCGTTAGTTCCTGCTGATCAGCATCCGGGGAGCACGCAGCAGTTCCTGCTGATCAGCATCCGGGGAGCACGCAGCAGTTCCTGCTGATCAGCATCCGGGGAGCACGCAGCATCCAGGGAGCACGCAGCATCCGGGGAGCACGCAGCATCCGGGGAGCACGCAGCAGTTCCTGCTGATCAGCATCCGGGGAGCACGCAGCAGGCGAACCTGTTTTGTCCCGTGGAACTTTTCCTGACTGACTGCCGAGACAGGATCTGGAAACTGTTCTTTTATACCTTCTTCTTGTTCTAATGTGAGCCTTATTGAAAGACCCCAGCATACTTGCTTAGCCTAACACCATTTTGAGCAAGGCCTGAAAAGTACGGGGAAGTTCAGTTAGAGGACATGGGCACAGGAACAAACAGGGTATCTACGGTCGGCCACCTGGCCCCAGAACAGGGTACTAAAGGTCAGAAAAACAACTTGGAAACAAGTCAACAGGTGTGTCGAGCTCGGGGAAAAACCACGAACTGTCCTGAGTTTGAACCTGGCCTCATATGAATCGTCCAATCAGAACCCTGTAAACCGTGCTTCTCGTGCTTCTGCTGCCCGACCCTATAAAAACCCTCCACTCCAGCCCGTCGGCGCGCCAGTCTCTTGAGTCTCTTGAGTGACTGTGTCGCCCCGGGTACCCGTGTTCCTGAATAAAGCCTCTTGCTGTTTGCATCTGACTTGTGGTCTCGGTGTGATCTCTGGGCGAGGGTCTCTCCAGAGGGAAGACTACCTTCGGGGGTCTTTCATTATTATTGGAGGGTGTTTGGTGATTCACACTTCCTTATTCATTCAATGTAGAGGCTGAAGCAGGAGGATTGCGATGAGTTCAAGGGTCAACCTGGGCTATGTAATGAGCTTCCAGAGGAGCTGGGTTTGGCCTGGGTTTGGTTTTCCATCCACATCAGGTGGGTCACTACCACCTGTAATTCCAGCTCCAGCAGATCCAACATCCTCTTCTGGCCTTTGAAGGTGCTTGAACACAGGTTTTACACACACACACACACACACAAATGAAATAATAAAAATAAATCTTAAACAGAATTATTTCTCAAGCCATTTTTTTTTTCTTGAATCGCAGTAAACTTTGCCTTTATCCAGAAGGAGGGCACGAGCTGGGTGTGTAGCTGTCTGATAAGTGCTTTCCCAGGAAATGGCAAGTACTGAGCTTGATTGCGTCATCTAAATGGGCGTGGCTGTAATTCCAGCACTCTACAGAGGAGGCAGGAAGAGCAGGAACTCAGGGTTAACCTTTGCAACATAACAGATTCTAGGTCACCCTGGCCTGTAAAAGCCCCGGTTTCAAAAGCCCAAAGTAAAACCAAACGAAACAGCAACAACAAGAGAGGAAGGGAATATCCCACTTTTAGTTGTAAACTGAGTAGACCTGCGTTTACATAAAGGTTCCGGGAACTGATGTTTCCAGCTGGCCCTCTCTTGGACAGGAATAACTACCGCTTTACCCAGGTGTCTTACAAAAATACCAAGGGTTAAGGGAGGAGACGGAACGAGGAGTCACTTTGCTCCTGATAATGAATGTTGCTGGACTGTAAAGGACAGCGGAGTGCGTGTGAGAGCCGAGAAGAGCAGGTGTGCTCCAGAGAGGCCAGGCCTGACTAATTAGGAGGCAGCCAGAGCCCGGGGCTAGACCAAGCCATTTTACCCTCCTGCTCTGGCAGAGGCGTGGGGGTCGGAAAAGAAGAGGTAAACCTGGCCCAGAGACAAGCCCCTGTGAGACCCCGCCGTCTCAGCTCACCCAGGGGTGAACCCGGCTGTCTTTGCCTTGCGGTCTCCCACCCCTGCCTCCCAAGGGCTGCAAGCCTCACCCCTTCCCTGCTTGCTGCTTCCCAGCAGAAATGTGAGCGCGGTGCAGAAGGGATAGACCGGCGCAGCAGGGCTCCTGAGTCACAGGTTGAAAGCACAGCCCAAAGGAAACCAGATCTTCCCTCCATATGGTGATGAGGGGCTCAAATGCCAACATGATAAAAAAGAGATAAATAAGAGCTACAAGCTGTGCGCCGCACCCAAAAATATCAGGCGGGTGCCACATGCTGTCTGGTGCGATGTTGTGGATGATCTGTCTGGGGGAGGAGGGAAAGCATCTACTTTCCGTTTATTCGATTTGTTCTTTGTGAGGTTTACTCCTTTCAAGCGCCCGAGCTGCCGTGAAAGGCTCCATCAAGCTGGTGACATGTCGGCCTATCTCCAGCTTGCAGTTGCTGCTCAGACGCGGCTGCGCAGATCAACAGCCGTCTCAGATTCCAGGAGCCTTTGCTCACTGTGTCATCCGGCGGGTCTCCTGGGCTGCCACCCAATGCAGGGTGGGGCTCCATGTTGACAGGTGAGGCCTCGCTGTAGCTAGCCCTCACCGGAACCCTCCTCTTTCCCCAGGGACTGGGGAGGGGAAGGGAGAGGAGGGGACCAAGGCTGGCCACTCCTTTTCTCCTGCTAGAGAATTTTGACCTCCTAGGTACCTGTGTTTTTTAGGGTATGGTATGTACCAGATATCATTGGTGAGAGATAGTTTAACAAAATGAAAGCGAAACAGAAACAACCGAAACAGGAAGGCCACTTTGCCTTTATCTGGTTGTTGGAAGTAGTAGTACAACTATTAGCAGGAATTTGGCCGGCTTTCTTTTACTGTGTACTATTGAACCAGGCGTGGGGCCTATGACTGTAATGTGGCACTTAGGAGACTGAGGCAGAATTGCTGAAACTTTGTTACATAGTGAGCTCAGAGGCCAAGCCTGGGTTACAGTCTCTCTCTCTCTCTCTCTCTCTCTCTCTCTCTCTCTCTCTCTCTCTCTCTCTCTCTCTCTCACACACACACACACACACACACACACACACACACACACACCACAATTGAAATTATTGTCTGTGTTATATCATGGACTCAAAGTCATATTAATGTTGAGACTATTAAAAATCACAATTTTCACAATGAGAAAAAGGAGATAAACATATATTAAAAGTGGGTTTTGGGGGGGCTGGAGCACTGGCTCAGTGGTAAGAGCTGCCCTTGCAGAGAACCCACTTTGGGCAGCCCACAACCACTTGTAACTCAGGGCACCTGACACTGTCTTCTGTCTTCCCCTGGCCCCTGCACAAACACGGTACACGTAGACAGATTCAGGCATACACGTCTAAAATAAACCAAATAAATGTTGAGGAATAAGTAGGTTTAAACTTGATGGTTCTTGGAGGAATCACTGGCTGTGGATGTGCTGTAGATAA
The DNA here is from genome assembly GCF_049852395.1 of Peromyscus maniculatus bairdii. Lineage (NCBI taxonomy): Eukaryota > Metazoa > Chordata > Mammalia > Rodentia > Cricetidae > Peromyscus > Peromyscus maniculatus. The sequence goes on along the minus strand of NC_134864.1, from coordinate 64,438,879 downwards.
TGCTGAGGTGAGATTATCGTACTCAAAGGTGAGGTTGCTGGCCGTTGGCCCAAAGAGGAGATTTGGCCATCAAAAATAATAAAAATGGAAAATGATTGAAAAATAGTAGGTAAAAAAAATCCTCGAATCTACAATGGCTCTCAACAAGAAAGCCAAAGCAGCAGCCTCAGCTGGTCCCTCTTGGAGGGGACCCCCCCACTCGAACCCTGAGCAGCCTGTGGTAGAAGGAAAGAATGGAATCATCTGCCTGTCTTATGATAAGCTTTATTGGCAGAAAATAGTCCTAACTGATAAAGAGAAGTTTTGATCACCGGTGCCTTATAGCTAACAAATGAAGGAACATCAGGATTAGAAAAAAAAAATCTTCATTTTACAAAATGTGATGAAACAGTTTAGGAAGTAAATCTCAGAGGCTGTTAAGACTGAAAAGTACAGTATCGATGAGGAACTGGACTCTGAGCAGTCAAGAGCCACCCACCAATTGGGGTCAGACAATCAGCACAAAGGTCTACTCGTTGATACTAGCATTGCTAAAAGCAGTACAAAAAGATGTTTTGGACTTCTAATGTGAAGGGCCCTAGAAAGCATCCATGCCTCAAGTATTTGCCCTATTCCTTTTTTTTAAAAATTGAAAATAGATTTTCTTCATATAATACATTCTGATTATGGTTTCTCCTCCCCTAGCTCCTCCGACTCAACCAAATCCTCACCCTTTCTTTTTCTTTCTCATTAGAATACAAACTGGCATCTACAGAAATAATACTATAAAATAAAATAAGAAAATAAAAACAAACACACTGAAACAGGATGAAGCAGATAAACTACCAGGAGAAAAAGAGCCAAAGAAAAAGCTGAAGAAACTATTCATCCCACCGAGTGAGAGTAAAGACCATCTTCTAAGTCCTTTTAGTTGAGTTAAACAAGCTTTATTTTCTATCAGTCAGGGCTATTTCCCTAAAGCAGGATTTGAGAAAATGATGTAAAACACTGGAGAAGGTGGGGTTATATATCCCCCCAAAATCTCTGCAAAACTAGTGTTTCCCAAGTGTTGGGGGATTTCCAGGGGAATTTTGGCTATATAGAAACTTGGCTGGACATTTCAAAATTATTTGGCAGAATATCTTATCTTACCAGGATGGAGGTTAGTGTGTAGGGTGTGGAACATGCCAAATTCCAGAAAATGGGTAAATTCAAGTTCTACAGAAAACAGAAATGAGCCTTGTAGCAAGATGTTCTTAATCTTCAGATGGGGTCAAGTTGGCTCAAAACAAATACAGATACAGAGACACACACATTCACAGACACAGAAATCCCATAAAAACATAGCACTGGAAACCATAATGTACACACAAAAGACCTGTAATGGAGGGGAAAGATAGGAAGAAAGAAAAAAAAATGATGCCCACACAAAGCATTATAAGACAAAGATCCCCCTCCCCACCAAATGCCAGAGTTTGTTTGGTGTTGGCCATCTGCTTCTGGTAATGGGGCCTGCCCTTAAGAAGAGTTTGTGTACTTAGTGAGATTTCATTGTAGGAAACTGTCTCCTTTCTGAATAGTTGTCAACTGGAGATAGCTTCTGTGTTAGGGATGGGGGCTTGTGTCCACTTCTCCTCTCAGATGGGACCCCATCTGGCTTACACCCATGCAGATCCTGTGCACGCCGCCTCAGTCTCTGTGAGTTCACATGTGTGATAGCTTTGCTGTGTTTAGAAGGCCTTGATGCTGTGGGATGGTCCATGTCAAATTGCTCTGATTGGTCAATAAATAAAACACTGATTGGCTAGTGGCCTGGCAGGAAGTATAGGCAGGACTAACAAACGGGAGAATTGAGAAAACAGGAAGGTGGAGGGAGTCACTGCCAGCTGCCACCATGACAAGCAGCATGTGAAGATGCTGGTAAGCCATGAGCCACGAGGCAAGGTATAGATTTATAGAAATGGATTAATTTAAGCTATAAGAACCGTTAACAAGAAGCCTGCCACGACCATAACAGTTTGTAAGCAATATTAGTCTCTGTGTTTACTTGGTTGGGTCTGAGTGGCTGTGGGACTGGCGGGTGAGAGAGATTTGTCCTGACTGTGGGCAAGGCAGGAAAACTCTAGCTACACCTTGTTTCCTTGGTGGCCTCCACCCCCACCCCCCCAGCTCTCACAATCTCTCTGCCTCTTCTGCAGGGTTCACTGAGCTCTGAGGAGAGGGAGTTGATGGAGACCTGCCAATTAAGACTGAGTGTTTCCAGGTCTCTCACTGTCTTCACACTGTCCAGCTGGGGGTCTCTGTGTTGTTCCTGTCTACTGCAGGAAGAAGCTTCTCTGATGATGGCTGAGCGAGGCACTGATCTACAGCAGAGTGTGGTTAGGAGTCATTTTGTTGCTATGTCCCTTCAGCAGAAGTGTTGTGTTTGGTTTTCTCTGACCTATCTAGTCTTAGGTTCTTGGCCACCTGAGCAGTACCAGGCCCGAGTTCCATTTCAGAGTGGGCCTGACGTCCGATCGGGTCGTGGGTGGTTACTCCCACAGCTTTGTACCACAGTTACACCATCCTGTCTTCATGCCGGCCACTGTTGCAGACCGAAAGGTTTGTAGCTGGGTTGGTGTCTACCTTTCTCCTCTGGTAGAGTGCGAATTTCCTTCTAGTACCACAAACTCTAGTCAGTAAGGGTGAAGCCTTTAAGTAATTAGCTCTATTTCTAATCAAGCCTTTATATCTAATTCTAGGTAACCCAGTCTGTTGAGAATATCACTGATTGACAAAAGGGTCATGTGGGACTGGAGATATGGTTCAGCGGTTAAGAGTTTGCACAGAAACTACAAAAGAGCTTCCGAGTTCACCCCTGAAGGCGTCTCAAAACCTCTGAGCTCCACAGGCACCGGAACTCTTCACATCCCCACACAGAAACATGGACACATATACACAATAACAAGTAAATCTTTTTTTTTTTTAAGATTTATAATTTATTATGTATACAGTATTTTGCCTGCATGTGTCCCTGCAGGCCAGAAGAGGGCACCAGATCTCATTATAAGTGGTTGTGAGCCACCATGTGGGTGCTGGGAATTGAACTCAGGACCTCTGGAAGAGCAGTCGGTGCTCTTAACCACTGAGCCATCCCTCCAGCCCCACAAATAAATCTTTAGGAGAAAAAAAGGGTCATGTGGGAGATGATCATGATGGATAAAAGAGACGTGGAGATCTGCCCTCTGCAAGAAAAGCTCCTATCTTGAATGTGCACGTAAAGTCTCACAAAACAATGTGTCTAATTTGTTGACTGGCATATTGCTTCTCTTTACCTCTTATGAAGCATGTAGGTGGCATGGAATTCCAACTTCTCTCTCCATAGTCCCTGTTTTGTATCTGCCCTTCTTGCCTTCACTGTAATCCTAAAGGGGCAAGCCAGTGAAACCAAGCAGATATTGGGGCATTAAAATGACAGGAGTTCGGGCTGGAGAGATGGCTCAGTGGTTAAGAGCACTGGCTGTTCTTCCAGAGGTCCTGAGTTCAATTCCCAGCAACCACGTGGTGGCTCACATCCACCTCTAATAGAGTCTGATACCCTCTTCTGGCATAAAGTTGTATATGCAGATAGAGCACTCATCTACATAAAATAAATAATAAATAAATAAATAAATAAATCTTTAAAAGAAAAAATATTAAAAAAAAAAAAGACAGGAGTTCAAAACAGAGCTTGTCTGAAGTAGTCCTAGATCCTGGGGGGTTGTAAGAACCAAATGCTGTAATAAAAACCAGATAATTTTGTGACCAATAATAGTGGTTAAAGTTACATGTACTGAGATAAAAGGTAATCAAATTTCATGCTCTAATGATGGAAGTCAGGTGCTGTTCTGGGGAGGACTGTGCTGCAGGAGTCTACAAAGAAATCTCCCTCTAACTGTGTACAGAATATTAATAGCTGATTAGAGCTCTCTCTGTCAAATATAGGTATTTCTAATGGGAACAGTGGTCCAACATACAAACTACATTTAATCAGGCTCTTCTACTTCAAATTCAGAACTTAAGTATGTGTGCTTATCCCCCTCCAGGATCATTTCACTTATAGTTACAATGTCAAAACCAGTCTGATTTCTTTTTGCAAATTTTATATGGATGAGGTTTTAGTCAACAGTAGCTAGAGGTGAGTCAAATCCAAGTTAGTGACAGATAAATATACTGAAACCTTTAGATGAATATTACGGTACAACAATAGTTGATAAATTTAATAGACTATTTACCAAGATGAGCATTCATGTATTTTATTTTCCCTCATTTTCCCTTCCTAGCCCTTGGGCCCTTTGAGTATTATGAATCATCAGGATTCCCTCTAGAGAAAGGTACAGACATGAAAAAGAGTATCCACACTTTCGGAGGGCTCCTGCCAGCTCCTTGAGGGTGGCTGGCTGTGTCTTCCTCTTGTAACCATTGTCAGAACTCTTCTGCAGTGTGACTTGTTGCTGTCCCACCAGGTGTTGCTTACAGGTGTTCCCAGTAGTTTGCTAACCCAGGGAATGTGGCAGAAGTTACATTCTGGTGGATGGGGTGGGCAGATGGTGAGCTGATCAGCAGGCAAAGGCCCTTGCTGCCAAGCTTGACAACAACCTGAGTTTGACCCTAGGACCCAAGTAATGGAAGGAGAGAACCTACTTACCCACCCCACCCCCAACACACACATTTGTAGCAAACAATTTCCAAAAAGGTGATGTTTTGTGACTCCTGGGCTTAGAACATAAAAAGGCTTGAATAAATACAGAATAATTTATGGGATTTTAGACCACTCACTCTTGGTTCATGCCCTGCTATGGACATAGTTACCATGTCATAAGGTTATAAACTAAAGGGAGAGAGCATTCACAGTCACCTGGTTGTTACACTCACAGTTCACAGTCATCAGTGAGTTATGTGGGAGAGCCGACTCACAGTCAGTGAAGCCAGCAGAGGACTTTGACCCCAGCCGGAATCTGACTACAGCTGCCCCAAGGAATCCGGTCAAGAATTTCTCATCTAAGTGGAGTTAACACATGACCACGGGAGTTAATACCCAATTGTTGGTTTAATACACTGTGTTTGGGATGATTTACTACAGAGAAACAGAACCATAGCACCTGTCCACCCTGTTCAGAACCACTGCTCTCCACGATTTACTGAAAAAGGAAAAAAGGAAATTAATTTCAGGTAAAAAGTCTTAAGACCAAAAACTCTCCCCTTCCCTCTCCTCCCGTCTCTTCCCCTCTCCTCATCCATTTATACATAAGCTAACTTGTTACTACTACCATGTCATTCAGGTGTCAATACTTCCAGTCTCCTAATCCCTCACCAGACAACACTGAGAAAAAAAAAAACAAAAAAACATTTGAAAACACTATCTTATAAACTCTGACCCAGAATACTGTGCTTTTAGGTATGTTTTCCTTAGAGATCAGTGGCTAATTAGAGATTTAGTTATAAGGATGTTCACTTTAATGTTACATTTAGTAGGAGGAAACTGCAAATAACCTAAATGAATATCAATGTAAGAATTAAATGATGGAGTTCCCGTGTTTTGAAATACATTGCAAAATCTGTTCATACTATTATGACAAGATGTTCAGAATATAATGTTCCATTAAAAAAACCAAACTGTTGGGCCTGTAGAGATGGCTCAGGGAAGGTGCTTGCTGAGAAAGCATAATGGCCAGAGATGGATTCCCAGCACTTACATAAAAATCTGGGTTTGGCAGCGTGTGCCTGTAACCCCAGCACTGGGTGTGAGGGAGTCAGGGGCAGGCAGATTCTGGGGGCCACTGGGAAACAAAAATTAATAAAATACTCTGTAGCCTGGAAGCCCTTGTTTTCTTTAAATGTTTTAAAGAGGTAATGTGCAATCTTTCAGTGAATCCATATTTTCATCCAGAAGACTCTTTCAGGGGATTCTGTCTTCCTCATTATACCCTAATAACCTCTTCCTGGTATCATGACTTCTAGCATTTACAGCATAGAACTTCATTACTATAGAAATCATGTTTTCAGAGGTTCCCAGGTAAACATCTTTGTGGTCTACATCCTCAGCAGATGCAAACTCCCCGTTTACTGTACTGTCTTCTCTACAAATGTCCATGGGCTAATTTAGAATTTCAAGCATTGTGGATTAATCAACTTTGATTAAAACACCATGCTTATATAGTCCCCAAACCAAGAACAGTTTTAACATTTTTACCAATTTAAAAAGTAAACAAATACTCCTAACATTCTGTAACTCGTGATAGTTACCCGAAATTCACAATGCAGTCGACACACACACAGTTTTGCTAAGTGGTGGATCCAGTGGGTCCTTTACATATCGTCAATGGCTGCTTTCATGCTAGTATGCCAGCCTTGTAACAACGGTGATATAGTCCACAAAGACAAAAAATAGAACTGTTTACCGGTTGGTTCATAATATGAAAAAAATGACCCGCTCTTAAATTCTGTATTAAGCGTATAGAAGAAAGTACAAAAGAAAGATTCTTTTCAAACACTAATCATGGAGGCTTTTTTAGTTCAGGATGGGGCCAACCACAACCGTGTCCTCAAGTTCTCACTCAGAGTCAAGAGTCACCAGCAAGGCAGGCACCGTCCACATCCCTGCCCTGATGTCTTCTGGCTTGGTTGTCATACACTTTGGTCAACCAGATAATAGGAGATGTAAGGCAAGTGAAGCCTCATGTGCCCTTGAGAGGTTTGGTATGATGCCTGAGCTCTGTGATCTACCAGGAGGTAGCAGCCAGCCACTCTGGTGACTATTGCACCTAACATGCCCTCTGGTGACCATTGGCCCTAGCATGACAGGCGTTAGAGCAGACTGAGCAATAAGCAGTCAACTGGACCACGGCAGGGCCTTAAAGTGAGAATGGTTGCATGCTGTTGGAGTCGTCATTTGAATTGGGTTTGTTTGTTATGCAAAAACCTGGCTGATGGTGTGTGATCCATCACCCAATATTTATGTGATATTTATATAGTTTCTGCTCTGCCCAAACTACAGAAACTGGAAATCTCAGTAGGCCTAAAAGACGTGACATGAATTACCCCAGGTAACCTATATTAATACTGATATATTAATACTGCTTTATGAACATACCTTAAGTTTGAGAAAGCCAGTCTTTTTCACAAAGATATTTGAAATCGCTTCCACAGTAAAACTATTACTCAATATTATGAAAACAACTTGTTTGTTTTCATGTGTCTCCATACTTCCACTCCTGTTCAATGCATGACATGGCACTTAATTATCTGTATGTGATTACTAAGTCTTGAAGGACAAATTCATTTCTGTCTACAAATGAAAATATTTTATTGATGAAAAACTTGGCTATAGTATTTTAAGCATATATCAAAGTGGTGCTTTTGCATCAGTGTTTTAAATCTGATTGCTATTCGTGAAGGTGTATAATATCTTCCAATGAAGAAAATGTCTTTGCTGTTATTATCTTCTGCATTTCTGGGGATCAAACCCACAGATTTGCACATGCTAAATGACTGTTCTCCATCTGAGTTATATCTGAGCCCTTGCATTTTAAGACAGTCTTGTTTGGCAGTCTAGACTGGTCTTGAACTTAACACTCTGCAGCCTCAGAATCTTGCACACTGCAATTATAGGCATGTCCTACCAGACCTGATGAAAGCAAGGGTTCTTAACTTTCTTATCGCTTTTTTCTAGATTTAATTTCTTTGATAGTGTGTGTGTGTGTGTGTGTGTGTGTGTGTGTGTGTGTGTGTGTGTTGGAGTGTGTATGTACGTGAGTGCAGTGCCCATGGAGTCCAGAAGAGGGCGTTGGATTCCCTGGCACTGGAGGTGATTGTGAGCTGCCTGACAGGGATATGGGAAAGGAACTAAGTTCTCGCCAAGAGTGCTTTGTGCTCTTAATTGCTGAGCCATCTCTCCAGCCCCAGCTTGTTGATCCTCTTGACATTTAGGCTAGCTGATTATTTGCTGTAGGGAGATGTCCCACGCATATTGTGACGTTTAGCAACATCCCTGTACACTAGGTGCCTGCAGCTTCTCCCCAGACTGCACAGCTCTCTGGCTCTACAGTCAAGAACATTGAAAATACCTTTAGACATTTGCAAATGTCTTCTGGGAGCAAAAAGGCTTAATGAGGGAGTTCTAATGCAGTTGTTTTCATACCTGGTTACCACTGCAATTAATAATTTAGTAATCTTTGTTTTTATAAATTTTATTTTGAATAATTCTAAAGTTGCTGAAAAATTACAATGCTTAGAACTCAGCATTCTCATATGCCATGTGGTGATTCTTGCCACATAAGTCAATTCTTTATATAGAGACAAATACCTTTTTTATTGACTTACTTAGAGCCAAGATGAGTACAGAACTTCCATTATTCCTTACTACTCAGGATATACTTCCTGAGGAGGATGACATTCTCTGTATATCCTGTTATGACTAATTAGAAAATGTGACATTAGCCAGTGTTAGCACCCAATCCATAGTCCAGATTCAATGTTCTCTCTTACTAATGTTTTCACTACATTTCTGGAGCCCAGTGAAAGGATACACACTTTGTTGACATTATCTCCTTAGTTCTTTCAAATCTAGAACAGTTCCTCAGCTTTTCATTATTATTTTTTTTAATAGCCTCAGTTTTTTTCCAAGTGTGTAGGCTAATTCTTTTGTAGAATGGTTCTAAGTTTAGATTTGCTGTTATTGCTTCATGGTTCAGTCAGGCCTAGCGACTTCCTTAAGGAACAGCAGTGAGTGACGTAACTTACCAACTATTTCCGGCGTCATTTGGTGAAACGCAAGTCCCTTATTGGTAATATGGATGCTGATTATTTGGTTAGGCTGGTGTGTTAATTTCTTGTTCCTGCTGTAACAAATTGACACAAATCGAGGGGCTTTGAAGAACAGATTTTATTTTCTCTCTCACAGTCTGAAGGTCAAAAGTCCAAAATCAAGGTACCACTGGGACATTATGCCCTCTGCTGGGTACAGGAGAGAACCCAGCTCTGTGACAGCTGGCTGCCGGCCTTCCTCCTGGCTGCCCCCTCCAGTCTCTGCTTCATCAGACAAGTGTCCTCTTCTTCCCGTGTCCAGGTCTCTCCTTTATGTGTCTTAGGAGTTAGGGTCCACCAGCATAATTGAGGGAGGTCCCATCACAATGTCTGGAGCTTAAATGCATTTTAATTGTGACGATCTTATTCCTGGAATGGCCACGTTCTTTAGGTCCTGAGGGTGAAGGTATATGTGATTTGGGGCCACCACTTCAGACTAACAAGATTTTTTTTCCACCATAAAATTACTATTTTCACTTTGTTAGGAAGCAATTTGTGAGTCAGATGTGGTAGCACATGCCTTTACTCCCAGGCAGAGACAGGAGGATCTCTGACTTTAAGGCCAGCCTGGTCTACAACATGAGTTTAGGTCAGCAGAAGCCACACAATAAGATCTTGTCTCAAAACCCAAAAACAAATGGACAAACAAAAAGCAGTTTGCAGGTCATACTTTGCCTTGATGTAAAAACACTGCTCCTTGTCAAACATGACCCAGTAGCTTCAGCTACCTCTGAGGCTCTCCCCAGTTGTGACTGTCTAAGGCCGTGAGTCTTTCTACATTCCTCTCACCGCTATATGTGGTTTTCCATTTAACATGAGAATATAATCCGTTATTTTTATGTTCAAATTTCCTTTACGTGGAGAAACATACTTTCAAGCAGGCTTCAGTGTACCTGGACCTGATCCCTATCACTTGAGGAATAGAAAAATATTTTCGTTTTTATCTTCCCACCCCAGTTCTAGAGTCAGCCATCCTTCAGTGAGAAACGATATTTAAGAAAAGAAGATCAAGCCAGGTGTGGGAGACCTCTCCGACACACATGGACAAATCGAGTTGGTTCTGACCAGGAAGCTGCCTCCTGCTGGCTTGCTCGTGTAGTTTGGAGGGTGCCATGCAAGCTGTTGGAGGGGAATACCAGCAGTCTTACCCAACTATGGACCCCAGGGATGACAATAATGACCAGCGTGGCAAGATATGCTCCTAAATACAACAGTGGCACAGATCAGATGCTGTGTCAGTAACCGGCTGCTTTCCCAGTGACTTTAGGGAGGAAACACATGCCCAGTTCTATGAATCTGGCAACAACCTATGGCCAGGGACCTCACAGGTCCCAGGAATGAACCTCTACTTACTAGAATACTTACTACTATTTTTCTAAACAAACACAGTGTCAAACTACCCTCTACTTTATTTTTTATTTTTTATTTTTTGAGACAATATTTTTTATTTTTTATTTTTTGAGACAAGGTTTCCTTGTGCAGCAGCCCTGGCTGTCCTGGAACTGGATTTGTAGCCCAGGCTGGCCTCGAACTCACAGAGATCCGCCTGCTTTGCCTCCCCAGTGCTGGGATTAAAGGCGTGCGCTGATGATGATGATGATGATGATGATGATGATGCCACTGCCGCTGCCACCACCACCACCTGGCTGCCCTCTACATTTTTATCTCTCTACCTATAGATTAGTGCAGCTCTCAGACCAACCTCCCGCCCCCGCCCCCCAGGGCATGGTGGTATACCAGAGGAGTGCTCACCCCCAGTGGATGGTGGTATGCCAGAGGAGTGCTCACCCCCAGTGGAGTATCTGTATCACATCCCTCCCCCGAGACTGAGGAACTATCATAGAAGGGGACAGGAAGTAGGAAGGTGGTAGAGCCAGAGGTCAGAAGGACTGAAGGGTAATAGTGTCCTCTGACAGAAAGGGACCATCACACCCATGAGCTCCCAGCTGTCACTCTCGCCTATCACAAGACCTGCCCAAGATCCAGACAATCCATGTTCTCTGTGGAGGAGGGTGGAGCTCATGAGCCTCCACCCCCAGCTGAGGAGCTGTGGACAGTGGATGGCTTCTGGAGAAGAGGGCCAACCATGCTCCAGCGGCTGGTCCACCCTGTGGGCAGCAGGAGTTGGATTTGGTGGGTCATAAAACAATTAAATAAATAAGAGGTCCTGAAGTTGGAGTGAGGGGGTGGATTTTAGAGGAGCCAGTATAAAGACTGTGGAGAGGTGGCACATGCCTTTAATCCCAGCACTTGGGAGGCAGAAGCAGGCGGATCTCTGTGAGTTCGAGGCCAGCCTGGGCTACCAAGTGAGTTCCAGGAAAGGCGCAAAGCTACTCAGAGAAACCCTGTCTTGAAAAAAAAAAAAAAAAAAAAAAAGACTGTGGAGAGAGTGACTACATTAGAATACAATGTTTGCATGTATGAAAGTCTCAAAAAACTAACAATATACTATATTTAAATATTTGTTGTTCAAACAACAAATCTAAAACAAAATTTAGGTGTCTGAAAAGATTTTCTACAAAAAGAGATAGATAGATAGATAAATAAATAAACAAACAGAGTCCCATTCTCAGAGATTGCAATTCCTAAGTCTGGAGTAGGGCCTAGAAGGGGTGTGTGTGTGTGTGTGTGTGTGTGTGTGTGTGTGTGTGTGTGTGTGTATAAAACTATAGGTAGATCTGTTATGTGAGAGTGTATGAGAACTACTTGCTCTGTGCTCTGTTATATTTAACCATGTTTTAGTATACATTAATTTTTCGAAAGCACATTTTACATCTAATGGACAAATGATTATCTCAGATCTTAACTTCTGGACACCTGAACACAAACAAAATAGAACCAACAATATTTGATATAACTTAGTAAACACGAGATACCAAAGATGGATATGTGAGATAGAAAATATGTCCTCTAGTGCATTCTAATGATGAAATCAAATCAATTAGATTCAAGTATAGGTATAATTATAATCTCAGTTAAAAGAGAAAGTAGAACTTTTACTTTTAAATTGCATTCTTTTGACTATAATCCCCGCCATGTCTCACACACTGAAAAATGCATCACTTTGAAGGAAGGGATGTAAGGAACACACAGGTTTTCACAATGGAATAGAAGAATGATCTGTTGCAGTATCTGATGCTTGACTGTCTTCAATAATAGATAGCTCAAAGAAGGAACAAAATTACTTCAGGGAAGCCACTGTACTATTGACTAACTGTATCACATTTGGTACTGAGCAAGAAAATGCATTTTTCCCATATGAAATTTGAGTTAATTTCTTTTTTTTAAAGAACTTTGCAGGCCCATGAGATGACTTGGTGGTAAAGATGCTCACTGCCAAGCCTGATGACCTGAGTTTGGTCCCCAGAACCCATACGGTAGAAGGAGAGAACCAAGTCCTGCAGGTGGTTGGTCCTCTGACCTCTACATGCATGATGCGCCCCCTTCGCGCACACCAACACACAAAATAAATAATGAAAAGCAATTTGCTGTGGATGATTGATTGATAAATAATTGATAAATAACTGATCGGCCAGGCAGAAAGTATAGGTGGGACTAGCAGAGAGGAGAACTGAGAGAACAGGAAGGCAGAGGAGATGCCAGCCTGCTGTCCAGGGAGCATCATGTAAAGGCAGCAGGTAAAGCCACGGAACATGTGGCGACATATAGATGAACAGAAATGGGCTGAGTATAAGAGTAAGAGCTAGACAATGGCAGACCTGAGCTAATGGCTGAGCAGTTTAAGTAATATAAGAGTCTGTATGTTTAGTTTATAAGTGGGCTACGGGACTGCCGGGACTTGGTGGGACCCGGAGAGAAAAACTCTAGCTACAGCAATTAGAAGAGCTCTCCAAGGATATCTGGATGAAGAAAATTTTTTTGTTCTATCTAAGATGATCTCTCTCTCTCTCTCTCTCTCTCTCTCTCTCTCTCTCTCTCTCTCTCTCTCTGTCAAATGCTATGACATGTGTTTAGAGGAACACTTTTGGGAGTTGGTTCTTGTTATGGCTAAAGAAGCTCCATTTTATGCTAGGCATTCATCTTAGTACCCACCAGCCAGTTGGTCTCTGACTCCAGTCCTTGGAAGATAAGTTCCCAGTAACCCCGACTCAGTGACCCCCGCCCCAGAAATGTACCGCCATGACTATCTACTTGTTATAACTGCTGTTTTTGCTTCTGTAACTTGCTTGTGCAGATACCCTAAGGTTGTTTTGAGTTGCCTTAACCACTTAACTTGCCAGACAGAACAGTTTTTGCTTGCTTGCATAGATATTGAAGGTGTTCACGTGTTTTGCCCCTTTCAAAGTCCTTCTCCACACTCCTCTTGCATGGACGGCAACCTCATTTGGCTCAGAGATTGTCTGCCTTGCCATCTCGACAGCCCTCAGCTTCATTCTTGAACTAAGGCTGACTGAAGCTGACAGTCAAGCATCTGGAGTTGTAGCAGAAGGCAGAGGGAGCCCCGCAAGCCATACACTGGATCCAGACTCTTCTGCTCGGGAGAATGAACGAATGTGCTTTTGTGACTCCAATAGTCCTGTTGAGCAACCGTACGATGGCTTGATATTATATTTCAGAATCCAGAGTAAGTTGTAGGCAATCGGAGTTTAAGGAAGTGGGGATGTCTCATCTTCCCAGAGGTGGGGCCAAAATGTTTGGAACAATAACCAGACCTGTGCACTGGTGAATGGATGGATAATTTAACTCAAAGCCAGCAGGGCTGTGTCTTGGCCTCAGGGATGGGTCCACGTGGGTTGTCTTGGAGGGAATCAGACTTTTGTTTGTGGTTGCATAGAGAGTTGCTCTTGATCTCTCTCCAACCAACATGGAGCTGCAGCAGCCATTTTCCTACCATAGAGGGAGATGTGTTTGAGAAAGCTTGATCCATATATGAAGGCTGAATCAAGAGAAATAGACTTCATGAATCTCTAGAATGGTTCACTTAAGGGTGGTCTGAAGAACGAATCTTAAAAGGTCTAATTAATAAAAAACAAACCTGGAGCCAGGTATTGGGGTGAACACTGAAAGATCAGAGAAGCAGAACAAGCCACAGCTAACCTCACCTCACCAACTCCTCAGCTGATCCTGCTTCCTCAGACTGGAAGCCTCTGAGTCCTCATCTACATGGATCTCAGCTGAACTGCTGCTAAAAGCCTAAAAGCTTAGCCAGATTCTAGTTCCTGGTCCTCATGTCTTATAAACCTTTCTGCCTCCTGCCATCACTTCCTGGGATTAAAGGTATTAAGTGTCTTTCCAAAGCAAGACATGAGATCTCAAGTCCCGGGATTACAAGTGTGTGCCACCATGCCTTGCTTTAATGTCTATCCTATTGGTGAAATTATTAAGGCCACTCCACGTAGTTAAAAGGGAGGTTTATTTTGTGGGGTAACTTACAAGTGAAGGGATAGGTTGCAGGGTCTGGGAAAGGTGTAGCACAGTCCGGCCGTGTTCTCTGGGGAACTCTGCTCAGTCTACCTTCAGTGTCCTGGGTCCAGGAACCAAGAGAGCCCACACATCTGGATCTCAGGTCTTCAGGGTCCTCTCTTGGCCCTGCCTTGTAGGCATGACAGTTACCGAAGCCTCAATGGGGGTTGTAACTTCCAGATCAAAGCTGGAATGGCTACCCACTGCACTATCCAGTGGCTGTTCTGTTCTCTGACCGTAGATAAGTTTATTGGGGTGCACAATATATCAACCACAGTGGTCCAACCTCTTAACTTGCCTATGACTTATCCCAGTAAATTATTTTAGTTTAGCCAAGTTTTTTTGTACTAGATATTACACTACCTTTATTTCTAATCAAAAATCCAATGCTAGAAAGTTGTGAATGTCTTGAAAGAGGCACACACTAGTGAATGTAGAATGTTCTGAAACACACTAAAGCAATGTAGAAAACTGACCAGAATTCCCAAAAACAAAGAGGAAATGACATTGTCCAGCCCCCACAAACACACATCATTATGTGTGTACATACCCTGCTGGTTCTCCTCCATCCCACCGTGTGCCTTGGTTTTTACAGAGGTTGTGTCCTAGATTGCAAATAATTTTGTATGCCAAGTTTTCACTTAAATGTATATTCAAGTTATTTTCTACATTGAAAAATAGTATTTATAAGGATTATTAGAGCAATAGTCAAAAAATATTCTAGCAATTGGCTATACTATTGTATGAGTGAAAACTTCCAAGATTTGGACATTTAGAAGTCTCCACTTTTTTATTTCATACATGCAGTGCCATACATATACGATTAAATGTGCATTGCAAAAATCAGAAGGGCAGACACAAAAGTAAATTCTAGTGGACTCTTTGGTTGAGGCGTCTCTGCTGTCTGGACCACAGAGCGATGAAATGTGCAGCAGTGATTATGCTCTGCCAGCTGCAGGCCAGTGTTGTGGATGCCCATGTACACAACCCTCCCCATACACAAATCCCCCCCCACACAAACCTTCACATACACAACCCCCACGTACACATCCCATCATGTACACAACACTTCACGCACACAACCCTCCACACACACAACTTCCAACACACCTGGTGTTATTTATTGTGACAGGTTAAAGCTGCACCATCGGGCTGGGGAGATGGGTCTCCGCGTAAATGGTTGCTGTGAGCGTGTGAAGACCTGAGTTTGGACCCTGGCACTCCTGTAAGGATCCAGTGTTGCAGTCTGTGCCTCCTGTCTCAGTTCTGGCGAAGCGGAGGCAGGGGCATCCCTGGGGCTTGCTGGCCAGCCAGTCTTGCTGAATTCATGAGCTTGAGGTCAGTGAAAGACTCTGTCTCAAACAATACGTTAGAGAACCACTGATAAAGACACCTGACACTGACCTCTGGCCTCCACACAAATGTGCACTCCACTGTCCCCCTACATCTGTACCACATGCACCCAGATTCACAGTGATTGTAGACATCTGACATTTCTTCCAGAAGAAAACTTTTTTATTTGGTATAATTGATTGAAACTGAAATGATGATTGCTTTTTCGATGGGAGCTGGCGGATAAGGTATTTGCAGATATATGGGTGGTCACGGGTCGGAAGCAGATGCCACCGGGACAAATAACGACGGTGTGCACAATGATCTTTTTGGGTTGGGTTCCTTTGCTAGTAGTGTGCACTGTTTGTGCAAATGTTGGTTGCTGGACGCTGAGGAGGTTCTGCTACAGGGGTCCAACATTGTACTGTGTCCTGAGAGTGTGTTTAATTGCTACATACGGGTCAGATGTTTTTGCTGGCCTGGCCTCCTCACTGGCCTATAACAGTTTTCTGTGTTAGGTCCAGCATCCCTCAGTAACTTCAAAACTTTAGTACTTGTCTGTTTCTCTGACTAACTTGAGATGTGTGTGTGTGTGTGTGTGTGTGTGTGTGTGTTAAATAATTAAAGAGTTAATATGATTATTCAAGAGTACTGCCCAAGTGCTTCTCTGAATCTATTTATCTTTCTCAATCTCATTTAGGGCACAGAAGACTGATGGACCTTGTTTGGATGCTCAACTTCTTTGCCCTGCCAATCTCCATCTGGAAGTCCAGGACAGCAGCTGCAGAGCATGATGGTGGCTTCTCAGGCCAGGTCCCTAACATGACAACTATATTAGCAAAAGCATTTAACATGTACCCACAGGACCATTAGAAGCAGAGCTGGATTATTTGTTTAGTAGATTGAAGAGGAAATTGTTCCTTGGCAGGATGGAGGCTGGCTTGGGACAAAGCACTTTGAGCAGAGATAAAAACCTGGGTCTCCCAGAGGAAGGAAGGATGCTGAGATGGTAAAGCTGGTCACAGAAGCTCGCAAGGAGAGGCAGCGTCAGCTCCCCAGAGACCACAGGCCTACAGGTTGGCCCGGGAGCAAGAGGACATGGAGTATGTACTCCAAGCAAGTGAAATCAAGGACTGGTATCAACGAAGAGTAGCCAATTAGATGGGCTGAATATAATCCTTACGTGTAAACCTCACAAAATCACTGCATAAATGGGCAACTAGTGCCCTAAGGTTGACTGAAATAACTAATTGGTCAACATATATCTGTGGTCAAATTCCATCCAAAGAGCATAAAGAAGTGATTACTAAAATTCTTATTGCTAGTTTTTAATGTTTCAATTTCAGACTCAGGATGTTAGCATTAATTCAGATACTGCTGTGGAATCTTTTTCTATAGCAACTAACAATAACAACAACAACAACAACAACAACAACAACAACATCCACTATCATTTCAAGAACTCTTATCTTCTGTGATGCACATTAGATATTATGCCAAAGCTCGTTATAGGGTTTCATTTTGATACTCGATCTCGAATATGTAACAGACACAAGACTATATGCTTTTCTGACAAATGCCAAACCTTCCACAAGTGTCTTGTTCATGGCTTGGCTCCTCAGATCTGCTGAGGTTCTCGGAATGGAAGCCACTTGCAGGCAAAGCCACCCCTGGAGAGCTGAACAGCTCTTTTTTTTAGTGTAGTTAGCCTGTTTGGGCTCAATAGCTAGAAAGTGCTAATGGATTTATTGTATTCATATAGCTGCAGCATCTGGAAAGGAGAGATAATAAATATATTTTATGAAAGAACTTAAAGGAATCTGTAGTGAAAAGTGGGGCCTCGCCCACAAACGAGAAGTAGAGATATCGCAGCTTGTTTCACCTTTTCAGAATTCCCCAACTGAGGCACATTAGTTAAGATTTTCATAAGGGGTTTCCTTTGCACTTCCCAATTGCTCTTTGAAGATCATTAGTAATGGGTGATGGGGCACTTCTGCTTTGGGAAGCATCTATGGTACCTCACAGCGATTAAATGTTTGGCCTCTCGCTCGGTGCTGCTTTGATCATAGCTCTGGGCACATCAAGTTTGGAAGGTCACTTGCGGCTTTTGGCAGCAAAGTGAGGTCTGGGCACAGCAAGGCCTAATGTCTGCCGAAGGACTCAGGTGTGAGAACAGCCTGGGCAGATTGAGAGAGGGCGGCTCAGGGACCTGGTGCCATGGATGCTCGCCAACCAGGCTACCAATCCACAGAGCTGCGGGTGATGCACCAGGAACCCCGCTGGCATGGCCTCCTTTCCCACTTCTGAGTGAGCTGTGCCCTCTCCATTCACATTAGGTTTCCACCCACCCCACTGCTTGCTTGATAAGCACTTAGCGAAGAGAAGTAGCGATCGTCTAGTGTAGCCTGGCACACAGCAAAAACAGCTGCACCACACAGCAGCCAGGGGGTTAGAGTCTAAGGTCTTCTTTCTGAATAAAATGTTAAAGTGGATGCCTAACCTGCTTATCAGTCCCTGTAAAACGGTCAGACTCACACTAATTTATGCTATGCTGATGTTATACAGATTAATATGTAATTTTAAAATGTTGACTTAACATAAATTTATTTCAACTGCGAACAAAATAAAAGGCTCTTAAAATAACACACACACACACACACACACACACACACACACACACACACACTATTGCCCATGTATGGGTAATCCCAGAGAATTTCTTTTTTTCTCTGCTAAAAAGTTCAAAATCCTAAACAACAGAGCTTTCAACCCCACTGTGGAAACCTCGATACTGACAGCAGAAACAATGCTCAGATGGAGACTTCAGAATTCCTTGTAGATTCTGCTTCAGAATGGGGAAGTGCTCCGCCTGTGGTAAGCACGCAGGTGTGTATTCTATGACTACATCTACTGTAATACCATCTGGTTCACCACAGAAAAGCTAGGAAATGTCTGAGATCTAGGGGTTTTTCCATCAGCCTTCATTAGGGAATCTTTTCTTGGCTCTGAGAACTACGCTTAATGAGTCAGTCACCTAGCATGTAGAATTTCACTCAATGAATGATAATTCTGAGTAATTTCTCCATTTCTAAATGTCAGGTTTAATGGATGCTCAAATGCTATGGGTTAGCACCTGGGTTTCTGAGATCACACGGAAAAACTGAAAAAATATGGTGGGTGAACAGGAAAATAAACCTTGAGAATACAGAGAGAGAGAGAGAGAGAGAGAGAGAGAGAGAGAGAGAGAGAGAGAGAGAGAGAGAGACAGAAAGTACAGTTAGACACTTAATGCCATTGGGGCCATCTCAATTTTAATCATATCATAGTTAATCTAATCCTGAATAAGATTATAAAACGCATATTCAAGAAAGGTCAAAGAACTAGTGGCCTGTAAAGAAGTCGTCCACATTTAAATACTGTCTGGGGTGTTAAAAAGTGTGAATTCTTTGTGGTGTCTCACAACTGACGAACAATTAAAAACTGGTGATTCAGAGTGTGGGATGATTCTGTAAGAATGATATTTAGAAAGGATTGTTCTAGGATTGTAGCAGCCAGAGGGGTCAAAGGGCACCACAAGAAAATTCACAGAATCAACTAACCTGGGCTCACAGGAACTCACAGAGACTGAACTGACAACCAGGGAGCCTGCATGGGACTGACCTAGGCCCTCTGCATATGTGTTACAGTTGTGTAAAGTGCTCCTCTTGTTGTGGAATATTAGTTGAAGATGTGTTGCATTTGTTTATGCTGTGGAACATTTGTTTGATGATGCAAGGATGTGTTGCATTCTTTTATGTTGCATTTGTTTAACTCTGTGAAGCTGTGTTACTGTGCCTGCCTAAAACACTTGATTGGTCTAAGAGAGAGCTGAAGAGCCAATAGCAAGGCAGGAGAAAGGATAGGTGGGGCTGGCAGGCAGAGAGAATAAATAGAGGAGAACTCTGGGAAGAGAAGATCAAGGAGCAGGAAAAAAGAGGAGAGGAGGACACCAGGGGCCAGCCACCCCAGCCACCCCAGCCACCCAGCCACCCAGCCACCCAGCCACCCAGCCACCCAGTCACCCAGCCACCCAGCCACCCAGCCACCCAGCCACCCAGCCACACAGCCACACAGCCACACAGCCACACAGCCACACAGCCACCCAGTCACCCAACCACCCAGCCACCCAGCCACCCCAGCCACCCAGCCACCCAGCCACCCAGCCACCCAGCCACCCCAACCACACAGCCACCCAGTCACCCAGTCACCCAGTCACCCAGCCACACAGCCACACAGCCACACAGCCACACAGCCACCCAGCCACACAGCCACACAGCCACACAGCCACACAGCCACCCAGTCACCCAGTCACCCAGTCACCCAGCCACCCAGCCACCCAGCCACCCAGTCACCCAGTCACCCAGTCACCCAGTCACCCAGCCACACAGCCACACAGCCACACAGCCACCCAGCCACACAGCCACACAGCCACACAGCCACACAGCCATACAGCAAGCCATGGAGTAAGAAGTAAAGGAAGATATAGAGAAAGGTAAAAGCCCAGAGGCAAAAGGTAGATGGGATAATTTAAGTTAAGAAAAGCTGGCTAGAAATAAGCCAAGCTAAGGCTGGGCATTCATAAGAAAGAATACGACTCCGTGTGATTTATTTGGGAGCTCGGTGGTGGGCCCCCAAAGACCAAAGAATAAAGAGTAAAAACAACAACATTCTCTCGTGGGACTTCTAACAGTGGGAGCAGGGGCTGTCTCTGACTCCGTTGCCTGCTTTTGGAATCCTTTCCTCCTACTGGGCTGCTTCGTCCATCCTCAGCAGGAGAGAAGGTGCCTAGGCTCACTGCCACTTGAAACACTGTGGCTGGTTGATATCCATGGGAGGCCTGCGCTTTCTGAAGAGAGAGGAGGAGGGGATGGAGGGGGTGGAGGTTGAGGGAGGGATTGGGAGGGGAGGAGGGAGGGGAAACCGCGGCAGTCGGGATGTAAATAAAATGATAAAAATTAAAAAAGAGAAACTGATGTTCTTTCCTAAAGTGACAAAGTGTTTCTGTAAGAAGGCCAAAGACATTCTCTGCGATAAAATATAAAGACTGGAGAAAATGAGTAATAAAAAAAAAAAAGAAAGAAAAGAAGGATAAAAGAAATTGCTTACCAGAAACCCTGGGGCCCAGAAGTGTTTGTACTTTAGGTTTTGGGGAACTTGAAGTGGTGCTGAAGTAGGTAAGCCAGCAGTGGGCGAGCAGAGCTGCCTTAAGAAACCTTTGCACGTTGTGGCAGTGAAATGTGTGAGCGCTCACAGCGACGATGGTGACAGGGGGAGATCAGAAACAGCCAGTTCACATCAGGACAAATTTTGTTGCCAAGTGACATTCAAGGCTATCAGGCTTTGGCCAGGTGGGTTATGGGAAGTTTTCCATTTCTCACATCTCGTTGGGCTTCAGAATTGGTGGGGAAAGGACCACTGCCTTATGCCATAGCTGTGATGGTGATTCCTGTGTGATGTGGGCACGAAGTTGGAAAATTAGGACAAACTTTCACACAGTAATGATAAGAAAGCAAAACTGGGAATAGCGTTTTCTTACTTATTACGTGGGGCTGAACACAATGTCTAGCAATAGACATTGTTAGAAGTAAAACTTCAGACCGATTACATTAACAATTACTTGAGCAAAGAGTGAAACCTGGCTCAGGCAGCACTTAGAACCAGAAGAGAGTCAGAGAGCCGTGCCCGCCGGCATAAGCAAGGAGGCTCTCCTGGCTGGTTTTCTGTCAACTTGACACAAGCTACAGTCATCCGAGAGGAGGAACCTCCACTGAGACAGTGCCTCCCTCCGTAAATCTGGGCTGTAGGCGAGCTTGTATGGCATTTTCGTCATTAGTGATCGATGGCAGAGGGCCCAGCCCATTGTGGGTGGTTCCATCCCTGGCCTGATCATCCTGGCTTCTATGAGAAAGCAGGCTGAGCAAGCCATGAGGAGCAGGCCAGTAAGCTCCCCTACATGGCCTCTGCATCAGCTCCTGCCTCCAGGTTCCTGCCCTGTTTTGAGTTCTTGCCTTGCCTTTCGTCTATGATGAACCGTGATGTGGACAGGCAAACCAGATAACCCTTTTGGCCCCGGAGGTGGATTTGGTCATGGTGTTTCGTCACAGCCACGGTGACCCTGACTAAGACAGAGGCTGACAAGCCGTATGCAAGCAAAGTAAGAGACGTCACCCAGTTGACTACAGCTGGGGTTCTCCCTTTTGGGGGTACGATGAGATGAACTGACTGCCTGTGGTTGGCTGAAAGGCAGCTGTTTGTCACACCACTTTTTTGTAGTTTGTTACGTAGGAGCTCAAAGTGCCGGCATAACCTCAGGGGTAACCCTTGGCTTCTTTCGCGGTATGTTATGTGATGATAGCCAGAGATGACAGGCAAAGAGCAAGCGTCTGGCGTCAATCAACAGTTCCTGAACTCACATCCTGGCTTCCTGCTTATCTCAGCCCCAGTGTACCCAGCGATGAAATCGGGGGTGGAGGGTGGGGGTTATATGGTTGTTGGGAGACACAAATTAAAACACCTGTATCTGGGCAGAATGGCTCATACCTGTTATCTAAACACTCAGGAAGATGAGGCAGGAGGATTGCTACAAGTTTGAGGCTAGCTTGTACTACATAGTAAGTTCCAGGCTAGCCTTGGCTACAGAGTGAGCTCTCATCTTGAAAAAAAAAAAAAAACCTAAAATGTGTATGCTAACAAAATAGCAATGACAATAATTATTATTATTTATGTAAAACACTTAGTGTAGATGGCCTGGTGGTTCCCACTTGTGATTCCAGACAGTCAGGAGGCTGAGGCAAGTGAATCACAAGTTCAAGGTTGTCCTGGACAACTTCATGGGACTATCTGAAAAGTGAAAATTGAATTTAAAAAAGAGGGTGGGGGATGAAGTTTACAAATGTAGATCACTTGCCTAGAACATGCCAAGCCTGGGTTCTGTCTTCAGCTACATACATATGTGCATGCATGTATGTGCGCGCGCGCGCGCACACACACACACACACACACACACACACACACACACCACATAAAACCACAAACAAAACACTTAGCATAGTGCTTAAAAGAAAAGAAAAGGAAATAAAAAAGAAGGAAGAAAGGAAGGGAGAGAGAGGAGGGTAAAACTCTAACTACCATGGTAAAGGTAGGAACACCTCACTCATGTAGTATGATTGGTTGACATCGATGATGCCAACATGTTGTGTGACATTGACCACTGCTTTCCAGCTGCACACAGGCCTCTCATGACAAGGTCACTTGGGAGAGTTTGGCCCTGGGTCCCGGAAGGCTCCTGTGTTAGCAGCTTGGCTTTCAGCTGGGCGCTCTTGGCCGGTGGTGGCACCTTTAAGAAGTGTGCCTTAGGGGAGGCTGTTAGGGGGGTGGCACTTAGTGCACCCCTTCAGAGAACTGTGGGTCCCAGCACGTTCTTTTCACTGCTCGGCCACAAGATGAGCAGTTTTGTTTTGCCCCGTACTTCCCATGGTGACATACTGCTCTGATACAGCCTTAAAAGCAATGGGCCTGTCAGTCACGGCCCGAAACACCCGATCCGTGAGCCAAACAACCCTTTTCCCTTCGCAATTTGATTGTCTTCTATGTTGGAGTGTTTTTGTCTATTTGTTTTGTTGGGTTTTGAGATAAGGTTTTTCTATGTAACCCTAGCTGGACTTAAACATGGTAATACCCCCCCCCAACAACAACTGCCTCAGTTTCCCAAATGCTCGCATTACAGGTGTGAGCTACCATGCCACCTGAGCATGTGGTATTGTGATGGGAAGCTGACTCGCACACCCCTCGCAGGGAGAAGCACGTTTCAAAGGCGTCGTCTGAACAGCCATCTTGCTTCGATGGCACCTTTTCCGTTAACGACCGACTGGGTTTTCTCCTCTGGGCCACTGCTCTCCACGTTCTGCTTTGTTTTGTGTGGTTTTGAGTTTGAAATCAGCCCATGTATAATACTAGGCTCAAGAATTCTCTTGTACCTTGGTTCAGAAAACTCTTCTTTTCCGTGGTTTTCTGAATTAATCTTATTTCTTGGTTGTCACATCTCATAAGTCACTCTTCTCTGTGCTGAGTTTAGAGCTTTGGCTTTGGTCTTTCCCATCTAGTGGCAGACCAAGAGAACCATCATTTACTGCAAAAGCAATTTAAAAATTATTGAAATATTAATATTCAAAGGTAAGTAGCATAGAAATGTGTGTGTGTGTGTGTGTGTGTGTGTGTGTGTGTGTGTGTGTAAGTCAACAAGGAGAAAAGAAAATTCTCAGAGTCTCATCATATCAATTCTACTTTCTAGAGATAACTGCTATTATATGTCATTCCAAATGACCTTCTAGATGTCATATTCTGTATGATATAGGGAAAATTTTCCATTTAATGAAAGTCAGATGATTTCATACGTACACTCTGAAGCTTGCCCCCCCCCTTTAATGCTATATCATAGACATCTCAGAATGTTACAGGTTCAGCGTTCTCTTTCTTCTTCAGTGAGTTGGGTTATCATTTTTTGGTGTGTATGTGGTGGATGGTGCTCATATATGGTTTTATGGGTGTGTGGTGTGTGTGTGCCATATGGAGGCCAGAGGTAAGTGTTGAATGTCTATTTGTTGTTATTTTTAAGACGTTCTTTATCTGCTATTACTGTATGTTTATGTGGTACGTTGTGATGGTATTGTGTTCCCCCAAAATATTGTGTACCTTAATAAACTTATCTGGGGTCAGAGAACAGAAAAGCAACTAGATACTTAGGATAGGCAGTGGTAGCACACGCCTTTAATCCTAGCATTCCAGAGGCAGAAATCCATGTGTTCAAGGATACAGCCAAGCATGGTGACTCATCACGCCTTTAATCCCAGAAAGCCAGCCTTTAATCCCAGGGAGTGGTGGTTGAAAGCAGAAAGGTATATAAGGCGTGAGGACCAGAAACTAGAGCATTTGGCTGGTTAAGCATTTGGCTGGTTAAGCATTTGGCTGGTTAAGCATTTAGCTGGTTAAGCTTTCAGGCTTCTAGCAGCACAGTTCAGCTGAGAGCCATTCTGGATGAGGACTCAGAGGCCTCCAGTGTGAGGAAACAGGACCAGCTGAGGATTCAGCAAGGTGAGGTGGCTGTGGCTTGTTCTGGTTCTCTGATCTTCCAGCTTCACCCCAATACCTGGCCTCAGGTTTGATTTTATTAATAAGACTCTTTAAGATTCATGCTACGGTACATGGGGGAGGGGTACGCACGCTGCCGTGGTTCATTTGTTGAAGTCAGAGGTGAGCTATGTGAAGTCGGCCTTCTCCTTGGACCTCCCCATGAACCCCAGAGTTGAACTTAGGTTTTCCAGCTTGCATGGCAGGTGCTTCAAGCTGGCCGGCTCACTGGCATTCCATCTTGTTTCTGAGACGGGAACTTTCACTAAACGTGGAGCTCATCCATTCGGCTAGGCTGTCTGACAAGAGTTCCAGGGCTCTGCCTGTCTCGGCCGCTCTGCACTGGGGTTACAGACTCGGCCTGGCTTTGATGTCGGTGCAGGGGAGCTGAGGTCAGCTCTTCCTACCTGCATGGTGATCACTTCACCCCCTGGACCAGCTCCCCACGCCTGCCTGCCGAAGTCTTTAACCACAGCCGTGTGTGGCCATTAATATGTCCATCCAATGTATTCCAGTACTGATCATCAAAATGAGGATGATATCTTCAGGTTGCTTTGGAGAACATAAAGAAGTAAAGAAAGGTGAGTAAGACAAGGACACGTATAATGATGTGTCAAGTAGTTCAGGATATGTTAAGTATGGATTTCAGAACCACTCTAAAGAGAGCAAGTTAGCTCTGGAAAGGCTGACAAGGAAAGTTTTAATTAATTAATTAATCTTTGTAGATTTAAGGTTTGATTGGACCAAAATTCAAACATTTTGGTTTGAATTCAATGAATGTACAAGAGGGGGGGAAATACCTTTAGCCAAATGTTAGAGACAAATAAAAATAGACTATTTAGTGGGGGTCATGGTGGCTCACATCTGTAATTCTAGCAGTTGGGAGGCTGAGGCAGGAGGATGTTGTGTGTTTTTTGGCTGACTTGGTGCTCCATAGTGAGTTCCAGGTGAACCTGGGCTACAGAATGTTCAAAGGAGAGCCGCTTCATTTTATCAAATCCAAATGCATAGACTGTAAAACATCTAGAGCATGGATATTAAAAAGTGGAGAGAAATGTACACACTGAATCCAGAAAGTTCATGTTTGGACAGTTTGACCAGAATGACAGTATTTAGGAAGCTGAACTGGTAAGTAAATCCTAGAACAGGAGAGTGTAAGCATAAAGTCTTGCACCCCAGCATCAGTCTGAAATGTGCTATTCTGATTCTTTTCCCGATATTTCTCTTCTTCTTATCACAAGTCTATTAGATGGTGACTCTGCTGGCTAGAGTATGGCACATACAATGATGTAATATGACTGTTATGATACAACTGCAGTCATCTGAGGGAAGGAAATGCCTCCATAAGAATGGGCTGTGCACCAGCCTGCAGAATGTTGGCGGAAGTTTCTGTTCTGCCCACAATTCCCAAATACCCAGCAGCTGCTTCCCAAATTACCATACAGATGCTTATATTAATTACAACTGCTTGGCCATTAGCTCAGGCTTATTACTGACTAGCTCTTACACTTAAATTAACCCATAATTCTTATCTATGTTTAGCCATGTGGCTTGGTACCTTTTCTCAGTTTGGCATCTCATGTTGCTTCCTCTGTGTCTGGCTGCCACTCCTGACTCTGTCCTTCCTCTTTGCAGCATTCTCCTAGTCTGCTCGCTCAGCCTGTGTTTCCTGCCTGGCTACTGGCCAGTCAGCATTTTATTAAACCAATGTACAAGAGCATTATCCCACAGCATTTCCCCTTTTTGTTTAATTAAAAAGGAAGGCATTAAATGCAAATACCACTACAGTAGAGCGTTTTCTTAATTAGTGACTGATAGGAGAGGGCCCAGCCCGTTGTGAGTGGCACCACCCCTGGGTTGGTAGCCCTGGGTTCTATAAGAAAGCAGGCTGAGGAAGCCATGAGGAGCAAGCAGCACCCTTCATGGTCTCTGTATTAACTCCTGCCTCCAGGTTCCTGCTTTGTTTGAGTTCCTGTCCTGACTTCCTTCAGTGATGGACTATGATCTGGAAGTGTAAGCCAAATAAACCATTTCCTTCCCAATTGCCTTTTGGTCATGGTGTTTCACCATAGCAATTGAAATCCTCACTAAGACAGTAACCTAACTGAGGAATATAAAAGTCTATGTTCTTATAGTTCTTAATGTCGTTGTGCTACCTCATTGAAATATTTTTCCCCTGCAAAGAAAAAAAAAAACAAACCCAAACCTCTGAAGTATTAACTTGCCCCTGCATTGTGTCCTGTGCTGGGTACTATGACAGCACCTTCATACCTAACAGTATTAAGACAACAGTCCTCATGTCACAAGCATGTGGCCTGCTTGACGGCTTCCAAGGTTTTTCTTCCTACCTCACAGGTAGGAATTCTAGGTCAAGTGTCCCTGGCTAATTAGTACAACTAGAGTCACACAGACACCACCTTCTGCTGCCCCGAAGAGTTTCTGGTTTGTGGTTATGGTTTCCTGTTTGTCGAGCCCAAATTCTTGACGTCTTCACACTGTTTCTTAACATGTTCGCGACTTCTCCCACCACACTTTTGCTTGAAGCAGAACTGCTTATTTACTGAAGCCCCAAACACTGTTTTCTGTCAATGAGTGTTGGCCTGCATGTATGTATGCCACGTGGGTATTTGGTGTGCTTGGAGGCCAGAAGAAGGCATCAGATGTCTTGGAACTGGAGTTAGAGACAACTATGAGGCATCATGTGGGTGCTGGGAACCAAACCTGGCTGGGTCCACTGCAAGAGCTGAGGCCTCTCAGCTGCTGAGTCTCTCCCCAAGCCCCATCTGGCTTTCTTTTGGTTAATATTTTCATGGTGTTTTGAGAATCCCAAGACCCCCTCAAGTTCAATGATTGCCTGGAAATACACACGAGATACAAACCGCTGTTATAGCCACAGAGAATGTATTGTGGCAGGACACAAAGTCGTCAGGGCAGACATTTTCCCTGGACAGAGAGCACAGAGCTCAGCACAGGCTCTGGAGTCTTCCTTCCTCAGAGGATATGAGACCTTGCATCCTCTGCTTCGGCAAACAACAGGAGTGTGGTTTAGGAATCATGTCAGAACCTCGGTGCTCAAGGCTTTTGGAGCACTGGTCACAAGTGCACATCTTTCTGCTCATGCAGACAAAGCAGCTGAAACCTGAAAGCCCACGACTGAACCTGGCAGGTATCATTAATCACAACATTTGTGCAAAACAGCCTGACAAACTGAAGAGTCCTTAACATCCAAGAGCGGGATTCCTAGTGCCGGTCAGTGTGAATAGTAGCTCCCATTATCCTGGAGACCGGCAAGGAATAAGCAAACAGCTGTGGTCAACCAATGCTTTACTCAGAGCAATGCTTAGCTTAACCAGCACCTAATCCCAAACAGGTATAGGACTGAGACCTTGGATAATTCTCACCCGTAGACTTCATCTTCCAGCTTAGCCGTTAAAGAGTACAGAGCCCAAAGGAGCATCCCCCACGGTGCTCTTCAAGAATTCCCGGCTCACAGGAACCACATAGAAAAAAAAAAAAAAACGTTCCTTTTGGAGCAGTTTGTTACACAGCAGTGGATGACTAATGCAGCAGTATTTTCCTACTCTAGACCTGGCAATTTTTAATTGAATATCAATGTGAATTTTATGTCTTGGCATACTGGATGTTGTTGCATTTTCTTAAATAATGTGATGTGCTTTGGATAACAACTGTGTATTTCTGAGTCTGTGAATAGAATATTCTAAAGGACGACCTGAAAGTGCTCCATTTAAATTGAAAACCAGTTGCTCTTTTTTTTTTTTTTTTTTTTTTTTTTTTTTTTTTTTTTTGGCTGTGTTGCAGATATTTATTAACAGGGTCATCTTGATGATTGCTATTGGGTTTGGGTCTAGGAAAGACCCTACGTTATAGGTACTTTATCTTCAGTACTAAATGTGCATGTTTATGGAGGTTACTTGAGAAATTGCAAAGTTTTATTTATTTATTTTGAAATAGAAATGGCAAGTGTTTTAGGCTCTGTAGGTCACTGTCTCTCATACCTTTTGCAATCCTTTGAAAATATCCAAATCATCCTCAGCTGTGTCTTACTGTTCTATTGCTGTGAAGAGATGCCACGACCAAAGTAACTCTTATGCAAGTATTTAATTGTGGACTTGCTTACAGTTTCAGAGGTTTGGTCCATTATCATCATGGTCCAGGGCATGGCAACCCATTGGCAGGCACTGGATCTGTAACTGAGAGCTACGTCCTGATCCATAGTCAGAGGGAGAGAGACTGGGGCTGGTGTCAGCTTTGGCCAGGGACACTTCCTCCAAGGCCACACCTCCTAATTATCTTCAAATAGTGCCACTCCCTGATGACTAAGCATTAAAATACATGAGCCTATGGGGGGCTTTCTTATTCAAACCACCACAGCCTGTGAACTATTCAGGAACAGTCTGATAGGCTTGGTCGCTTAGCTGGCATTTGCTACTGCCTGATCTGCCCAAAGTGCTTTATTTTATTTTATTTGGCTTTTCTTTTGGGGTTTTTGTTTGTTTGTTTGTCTGTTTTTCGAGACAGGGTTCTTTGTGAAAAGTCCTGGCTGTCCTGGATCTCACTCTGTAGACCAGGCTGGCCTCAAACTCACAGAGATCTGCCTGCCTCTGCCTCCCGAGTGCTGGGATTAAAGGCATGGGCCACCCACGCCCAGCCCCAAAGTGCTTTATATTGTGTTTTTCCACTCTGTCTGAAAGGACCACACAATCTTCCCAATTTTACATG
The DNA here is from genome assembly GCF_049852395.1 of Peromyscus maniculatus bairdii. Lineage (NCBI taxonomy): Eukaryota > Metazoa > Chordata > Mammalia > Rodentia > Cricetidae > Peromyscus > Peromyscus maniculatus. The sequence continues at coordinate 64,409,416 of NC_134864.1, read as the reverse complement.
AGATTTACTTTCTGCATACTGATTTTTAAATTCTTTCTTCTATAGATTAGCACATAGGCAAAGACTTGGGAAACCCATGCTCCATTTCTAGGGCACTATCTCTCCGAGAATCGCCCTCTTCTCTGCTACCCAGGGCTGCACATTCCAGTCATCTTAGCATCTTGGAACTCTGATCGTTCTATCTACGTGTTGAGACAACGGGTCCTGCTTGGATCTCCCGGTCGTGTTGTCAATTTCTTGCAAGTTCTTTCTCTTATGTGTTGGTCCCACCCATTTTTCACAAGTTCTTAATGTCTTCTGTGGTGAAGGCACACCATGTCAACAAATACCATCAGTGCCAGACACACAAATGCTTGGATGGCTGTAGACTTAACAAGACTTCCACTCTGATCTTACTTCAACTCTGAAACTATAAAATTTTCCTATTCAGCATGCCTGATAGTGAACATGTACTTTTGATGGTGACCCTTTGCATGTCAAGATAGCCTATTTCACTGTCGAATAGCAATAATTACCAGAGAATGCACTTTATAGTAACCTCATGTGTAATTCCTCATCACACCGATGTTTCAGTTCTCACTGAATCTGTGTGCGGCTGAGCTTTCCTTACGTGTTCACACTTGACTCTGTCTGCGGGTGTGTGCTGAGTATATACCGTGTGCTAGGCTCTGTGCCGATCCTGGAGCTGCGGAGGTGAGGAAAGGATTGGGTGCAGCATGAGAGCTTCGTGGACCTTCCAGTTTAGTGGGAAAGTTAGAGAGTGATAAAAAAAAAAAACTCAAATCCATATAAAATGACAGCGAGACAAGTGGCGTGAAGAGAGGTGACATAACGGCGTGTGTAGGGGATTTAAAGCCGGGGGTGGGGGGGTTGGGGGGGCATGGTGACAGGAGGTCGGGTGATGTCTGAAGGCCAAGGAGAAGTAAGAAATAATCAGAATAGGATGTGAGAGCTTCTAGAAAGAGGGATCGGCCTAGGTAAGTGTTCAGGGTTAAAGAGAGCAACTGTTTTTCGATTTAAATGGAGCACTTTCAGGTCGTCCTTTAGAATATTCTATTCACAGACTCAGAAATACACAGATGTTATCCAAAGCGCATCGCTGGCTGCTTGAGCATCCTTGTGAGAAGGCAGATAGGGCTGAGTGAGGAAGCGTTCTTCACTGTTCTTTTGAATAGTTTCGTTGTTCCTATCTCAGGTTTCTCAGGGCCAGAGGTTACAGGTTTTCAAGACATTCTTTATGAAAGAAATAGAATCAATAGATACAGAATTAAATGTGGACTTGACATTGACATTTCACTAGTTTTAGGGTAAATACATCTCCCTCCATCACGAGGTTCCAGCCACAGGGGCCCGGCCACACAAGGGAAGTGCTTTAAAAAGCTTTATGGATTATGTAGAAATATGGACTCTTAAGTTTTCTCCAGATTCTAAGATTTTGAGTTCATCAAAATCTTGGCTTAGGTTTGAGGTCTAACCCTGCTCTCCCTACCCCAAACTGGCTTCGGCAGTGGATTGTGTAATAGACAATCAATGGTTGTGTTGTCTGGGTCTGTATATGTGGTGGTGAGTGGGCGTGTCACAGAGGCCGTGGATGAAATAGATCGCAAAGTTAAAATCTGAGCCCCTGGCTGATTCCTTTATGGTAGCACTTGTAGGGCCTTGAATCAGAAACAAAAAGTCTTATGAATTAAGACTGGATGTGAGCCGGGTGGTGGTGGCGCACGCCTTTAATCCCAGCACTTGGGAGGCAGAGCCAGGCGGATCTCTGTGAGTTCGAGGCCAGCCTGGGCTACCAAGTGAGTTCCAGGAAAGGCGCAAAGCTACACAGAGAAACCCTGTCTCGAAAAACCAAAAAAAAAAAAAAAAAAAAAAAAAAAAAAAGACTGGATGTGAGTGGTCATGCTGATCAAGGACATCCAGAACCCTCACCCTCCTGGACTGTCCAATCACACCTCCTGCCTGTGCTCAGCACTGGCTGGGGAGAGGGAAGGGTGTTGGCCCGAAGTACATGTGAGCATATGGTTCACTCACTGCTGGAAGGAAAGGACTTATCCCCAACAAAAATCCCCACCAACAGCCAAGACAGAATCCCCCAAGCCAATTACGGTCTGACTCATCTTCCTAAATCTGAAACAATGCAGCAAAACACCAACAGTGGCCCTGAAAATGAGCCAGCACTTCAGCATCTCCGGCATGGTTATCTGGGCCAATTATAAAGCTCCCAGCAAGCTTTAATTAGAGCTCTGGGCAGGTGAGTGACGTGGCTAAAGTCCTCGCCAGTCTGTTCACCAGAGGGGTAAAATCAGGTGAGGTTAAGTGGTCAATTTAGGGACACCTGGTCTTGCGCCTGCCTCCGTGACTACCTTTCCGGTCGGTCAGGTTTTCCGGAATCTGGTGAGCACCTCAGCCTGCCCAGCCTCCTCACACGTTCTTAGGTCTGGAACCAATGCGTCAGCCACGTCAGCTCATTGGCCTCGGGCTTGGCCAGGCCATGTTTGGACTTGCTGGCCCATTCAGTCCACAAGGGATGTCTCTGGGCCCAGGGGTAAGGGTCCAGGAGCCAGGTGGATCCTGTCTTAGCATACCCTCCGGGCATGAAGCAGACCAAGAATGGTGTTTTTCAAGTAGCAGACAGTTCACTTTGAGAAGGACTCCGAGTGGGTCCAAGGGTTTTCTGTGTTGACACCGAGGAGCAGGTACAGAGACGTTTTTACTATTAGCTTGTTCTTAGGAACTGTCACTACCTCGAAGAAGGCAGGGCAAATCTGTGCCTGGGAAGGAAGTAAAGAATACAGTTCCTCTGAGGACATATAAAACCTCAGAACTTCCCAGTCTTGGGTGTCTTCTCCTCCACCCATATTTCTGGAGTCTCCTGGTTTTGCACCCAGGAAGGAGTTCTAGTCAAGAGAGCTGGTACCAGTGGGGAGGGATTTGGCTCATCCTGGATTTAGCTGATTATTAGTAATTTCCTACCTATTGACAGTCTGTTATTATCAACCACCCAGCAATCTGCTGATATAATTGGGCTGTGTGTGTGTGTGTGTGTGTGTGTGTGTATGTATCTGTCTGTGTATCAGCATGCATATGTGTTTGTTAGCCTGTCCGACATTTGGAAGAAGTGAGAATACAGTCATCATCTATTAGTCCAAGATTTACTGCATTTTCTTTATCCTAAGTAAGTTATGTTTTCTTTATGTTATGTTTTCTTTAATATCTCTACTAATGTATTCAGCTCAGAATCCCATGTACACACTCATCTTCCCCCATGGTTTTAGTCTGAAGGTACTGTAACGGCTTAAACTTTAAATGTTTCCTAGTGACTTATTTGTGTGTCGGTACAAAGGTCAGGGAACTACTCATGGGAGTTTGCTCCATTGTGTCATCTGGCCAGCCCATGACTTAACTTTTTTTTTTTTTTTTTTAAGATCTGTCTGTTTAGTCCTAGAACTTGCTAAGTGCTAAGTAAAGCAGGCTGGTCCCTAACTCACAGTCATCTGCCAAATGAGATTAAATGTATGTGCCACGTGCCTGGCTGCCTTGCAGTTAAAAAACCATCATTTGGGAACACAGTAACAAACGCAGCTTATGCCTTTCCCTTCTCTCTCTGTCTCTGTCTCTTTCTTTCTTTCTTTCTCTTCCCTCCCTCCCTCCCCCCCTCCTCCTCCCCCCTCCCTCTCCTCCTCCCCCAGTGTCAGCAGTTACCTCCTATGCATCAATGCACATTTTTCTTTCATCCAGAGCTCAGGGTCTCTTCCTTTTTCTTCAGTGATTTGACAGTGCAATGCCTGGAGACCTTTAATGTTAGCCACACTCCCCTGCAGGTGAAGTAACAGAGTTATCCGGAGACCGAGCTTGGTGTGGGGCGCCTATAGTGTAGGACATGCTGTCCCCATCTTTGGCATGAGACATGATCGAGACACTACATGGTGACGGAAAGCTGCCCGTGTAGGGTATTAGCCTGCCAGGGCTGTGGAAGAAAAGGCTTACATGATAGACATTATTCTCAGGATTCTGGAGGCCAACATTTCCGGATCAGTGTAGCAGTAGGGTTGGTTTCTTTGAAGACGTCTCCCTTGACTTGTAGCCGGCCCTTTTCCCCCCCGTATTCACCTGGTCTTCCTTTTGTGTGTGCCTGTGTGTGTGCATCTCTCCTCAGCACCCTGGAATCTACTCTTGGGACCCGAACCCAGATACAGTCTTATCATGAGGGGGGCGGTTGGAGGGGACGAAGTTCAGTTGATGATGATGGTGTTCGTGTGTCAGCTCCTCATCAATGTCAGACGTGAGCAACAGCAGGACTAAGACAGACACTGCCGGAGCCAGAAATGCAGATCCGGATGACACAGCTTCTCTGGGGTTGGCTGTTGCAACTCCTTCTCTTTACAGATTGTTCATTACAACCATTAAAACAAGCTGCGTGTTATGACCATACCGTCCAGAACATGTCTCGTCTGGTCTAAACAAGCTGAGTTTTACAGCCACACCAACCTGAGCATGTCTCATCTGGTCGAAACAAGCTGCTGAGCTGATTACCCGGAGCTGCTGCCCATCGGGAGAAAGCCATACTCCTGGGGGCAGATGTGTGGAGGAAGGGACTTGAGCACCCAGGGGACAGCAGAAGGACCACGAGAGGCCAACAGTCTGTGGTGTGGACCACACTGTCCGGGATGAGGCCGCATAATCACAGCACTCCTCAGGTTGCTTTTAGAAATCTGAGAGTAAAAGGCTGTAGAGATATTTCCACTTAATATGTAGGTAAATTTGTTTTGCCATTTGAAGGCGGGTCATTCTGAGTAATTCATCTATTGCCAAACTAAAATTCCCCAGTTCTTCTGGATAAATGCTTATTGGTTCTACTTGGAAACTAGGAGGAAATTTCATGGTCCTGATCAGAGGGCTGGGGCTTTCCTGCCACGTTGCTTCTTGGGTTTAGGAGCAGTTCTGAGAGGAGGCTAACACACAGGTGCTGGCCCTCTCCACTGTCCTTAGGTGTTCCTCAAGAGTCCTGATTTAAGCCACACCTCCTGTCACATGCAGTGAGCTAATATTTCAGTTGCTTCTGAAATCTTTTGTGATTTGTGCAGTGGGGTCCATTGTAATTTTTGTGCACATATGTAAAAATAGTGATAGAGTTGGTGGAAAGGTTTAAAACACACCACGCTATGTTTTAAACAAATACTGCTTCAGTATTTGTCCATGTTTGGTGGCATTGAGAGCATGAAACATGGTGTCAGCCTGGGCCTTTCTCAGCATAGAGAGGCCTGCACCTGAGTAGACTGTGTGCTCAGCCTCCTTCCTCTGAACAACCTCCTGGTTTGGACTTATCCTCTGACCACCTCCGTCTCTAATCATGATTTGGGAAGCTGTTTTGTTCATCTTAAAAGATTGTGAACTTAATTTCCATGACTACCTTCCACCATAATGTTAACTTGTTATCAAATCCAAGGGTACTTCATGACTATGATTTTTACAGCTAGAAAGAAAAAGTCTCACTATATCTATACTTTTTTGACTTGTTAAGCCATTTGAGTTTTTTTTGTAGTGTTTCTTATGGCTGCCTTCCAAGGTAACTCTCAGAACATTTCAATGCTCAAAGGAAGAAAACAAGAACGCCTTTCTGCAGAACGTATGGCCCACTTCCGGGCTGTGATGGTACATCTTTCTGGGGTGCTGGGGAGAAGGAAGGTCTGATACCTCCTGTTTGACAGTTATAGACCACACTGACTTTGGAGATGGGGACGGGCGGTCATACCTGCCTCTTGCTGTCTGAACACACTCAGAGGGCTCCAGTACACCTGCAGCTCACTGCTGAGGGCCCACGAGCAAAGCTATTCTGTGAGAGAGACAGCTGGCCTGAACGCTGTCTCCACTTGTTCAAGCCTATAGAATATATTCACAAAAATATTTCTCTTTCCAGTTTGCCTCCCGTCTGCTCTTAACTGCAGAAGATGCTGGCAAACCTTGAACTCGCATCAAAGTCATGGGTAATGCGTCATCAAAGGATCTATTCAGTTTCTTTAAGGGACACTAATATGAAAGCAGTTAAGTTTTGGCTGCCAAAGAGGTCATAATGATTAACCTCAATTTAATTTTTTTCAAGCATTTGTCAACTTTACACACACACACACACACACACACACACACACACACACACACACACCATTTGTGACTCAGTAATTTTTTTTTAAAGATTTATTTATTTATTATGTATACGAAAGAGGACGCCAGATCTCATTACAGATGGTTGTGAGCCACCATGTGGGTGCTGGGAATTGAACTCAGGACCTCTGGAAGAGCAGTCGGTGCTCTTAAACTCTGAGCCATCTCTCCAGCCCTGTGACTCAGTAATTTTTAACTAAGAGGCAATAAAATCACTCCACCTCATCTTTCCTTTACCCTATCTCCCCCCTATAAAATTATATACCGAAGTCCTAACTCCAGTACGCTACTGCAAACACTGGAATGGACAGGTCTAAGAGTTTACACAAAGCCTGAAGTTTTGTTTTACTCCCTCACACACTGTTTTTCCTTTACCACAGATAGTCAAAAGTGTTTGTCATGCTAAAATCTTGTTTCTGTGGTAGTGGAGAAATTCCTTTTTCCTCTACAGGTAAACATATTAACTGTTGCACAAGCAAACTGGGATAATTCCCAGTCCAAATGAAGCAGGCAGGACGTGGTTTTCCGTTCTTAAGAGATAAGGATTGGATGTTGGTGGTGCCTGGCCTTCCTCGTCCTTGCTGCAACAGTGAGCATCTTCTATACTGTGACCATCTTCTACTGCTCTGTCTCCTCCAAACGACAATGGCCTCCAAAGTCTTAGCCAGTTACAACGCAAATCGCATGCATAGGAGCATATGCTCCTGGGAGTTGAAGGGTGGGAAAAACTTAAGCTTTGAAGCAAAAGCCAAAGCTGGTGTTTCCCTGAATCCCAGAACTCAGAAGGCTGAGGTCATGAGCCCCAACTCAGCCTGAGATAAATGGAAGATCTACCTCAAAACTCACCAACCAACCACTAACTAGCCAGCTAACTAACTAACAATTAACTTATACTCATAACCCACCCCAAACAAAAAAAAAACCTGAAAATCTATATTAAAAAAATACAGATGACAGCATTTGTAGGTGAAGATGTAGAAACATCATAAAATGCCGGTTGGGGATGTAAAATGGCACATCTATTTTGGAAATTTACTTGGCAATTCCTTCAAGTTAAACAACTTTCCATATGACCTGGTCTACTCCTCGATAGCTAACCAAGTGTCATGATGACATGTGTTTCTAAAAACAAACATGTAGGCATAGCATAGAAAGTGCATTCATAATAGCCCTCGAGGGGATGTAATCCAATGTCAATCAGTTTGTGATTTAAAAAAAAAATGTGCTTTAGTCATACAGTGAAATACTCTACAGCAACAAAACCAAAGAAGTCCTGTTACACGCTATGACGTTAAAGAGCCTTGGAAACTTATGCTAACAAAAAGAAAGTGGCTACACAAGCTCTGCATATTATATAACTCAGTTTATGTGAAATTTCCTGGAGAGACCAATCTATAAGAGACAGAAAGCATAATAGTGACTGGGGAAGGAATAGGCGTTGACTATAGAAGGACCCAGGAATCTTTTGGGGGTGACAGCAAATTTTATAGAACTGTAAATTTCCTAAAAAATCACTAAACCAGATGCTTTAAAATAGCTATGTTAGTTACACCTCCACAAAGATTTTAAAAATCAAAACAAAAAAACCAAACAGATAAAGGCCTGGATTGATTCCAGTTAGCTGCAGGCATTGGCTTACAAATCCCCCCTAATTAGTCGACACAGAAATCGGCTAACTATGCCATTGGAAGAGACAGTATTTAGGCTCAATAACTCCAAAGACATGCTGTCAGGTTCCTCACAGTCTGCTGGGGAGACCCTGGTTCACCCACTGAGTAATGCCCTGTGGCCACTGTGTCCTCCTGATGTAGCAGGGTCTCCTAGAGAATGGTGCTCCTTTATCATTGTGTGGATGTCTGGGAACTGCATTGCATGCAGACGGTTGGCCTGTCTCAATCTGAAGAGATGAAGACAATGAACCCTCTGACTTCTAATGTAGTCCTTTTGTTGCCTTTGAAAATGTCCTTGTAGTAGGACAGACCCATAGGGTTGAGGAAATTGGCTCAAACCAGTTGCCAAGGCATGTACATAGCATACTCCCTTATGAGCCAACCTGGAGTCTGCCTGAGGGCTTATTAATAGGTGCTGTCAGAGTTCCTGGTCACTGTCAGAGTTCCTGATTTTGCCCAGCCAATGAGGGATGACTACACAATGCCCCCAGATTGGGACACAGCTTGGATGCTGGGAAGAGGGTATATGAGGGCTTCCCCACTATTGAATAAACGTGTCTGCTGTTTGCCATCTACTGACTCACGGTGTCTGTGTCGTTGACGCCACATCTTTCTTACCCCCTCCGCCCAAGGGAGCTGTGAGGATCCAGGAACAGGTCCTGAAGCTTGGTCCAGAAGAGAGAGAAAAATGGCATCTGCTGTGTGGGAACTGGACAGTCCATGGAGCAGTGGCCTTGGCAAGGAGTCTGTGGGTATTCTTCCAGCTATATGAAGAAAACAGATTTTTTTTCCTGTCAAACTGGCAAAATTAGTATGTACACACCATTCTCATTGGGAGTACATAGAAAATAACGAACCTTGAGAGTCTCATGTGAATGGCTTGCTTCCAGTGATCTCTCTGGAGGCTGTTCTACCCAAGCAGTCTCTAATTCTTCTGCCTGTCTCCCTAGCTAGGTTTTTTGTTTTAATGTCTCTTGACTCCTTTGCTCTTATCCAATCTTTTTTCCCCCGATCTTTTAAAAATGTGTATTTGTTTCCCTTTCTCATTTAACTCCACTTTTCCCTATTTAATTGTGTCAAGAACACTTTCTTGGTAGTGTTGTACCTAACTGTAAGTAATCCCAGCATGTGGAGTGCTAAGGTAGTGTGGGGGTTTGAATGAGAATGGCCTCTTTAGGCTCAGGTATCTGAATGCTTCTGCTCCCATTGGTGGAACTGTCTGGGAAGAATTAGGAAGTGTGGCTTTGCTGGAAGAGGTGTGTCACCGGGAGTGGGTTTTGAGGTTTCAAAAGCTTATAACTAATTCCAGTTCTCTCTCTCTCTCTCTCTCTCTCTCTCTCTCTCTCTCTCTCTCTCTCTCTCTCTCCCTCTCTCCCCCTCCCCCTTCCCCTCCCTCCCTCTCCCTCCCTTCCTCTGTCCCTCCCCACTGCCCCCTTTGCTTCCTACCTGCCAACAAAGCTCTCAGGTACTACTCTAGATCCTATGCCTGCCTGCCATGCTTCCTCCTGTGACAGTCATGGACTCACCCTCTGAAACTGTAAGCCTCCAACAAACTGTTTCTTCTCTATGTTGTCTTGGTCATGGTCCTCTTTACATCAATAGGAAAATAACTAAGACAGGGTGAGATTGCTGTAAACTGTAAACTCTAGGCCAGCATAGGCTACAGACTGAGACCCTCTCTCAACAAGAGGTCTACAGTTTTGGCAAATTTTGAGTGCCTGACGCAGTATCATCAAGTGTTAGGTATTGTGATGATTACAGGTTCTCTAGAACTTTCGTTTTGCATAACAGATATTCACTCCCCTCACAGCTCCATCTCCCCTCCACACCCCCTGGGGCAACCAGCCTGCTTTTATTTCTTTTATGAATCTGATGTTTTAGAATCTTCCCTCAGAGCTGTGAGGTGTTTGGCCTCCTGCCACTGGCATGTGCCCCCAGTGTCTTCTAGATCCATCCATGTTGTCATAGATGCTGAGATAGCCTTCTTTATGTATTCAGTAACATTCTATTGTCCATTCATGCTGTGTTTTCTTTATCCACCCTGTTGATTAACATTTAGGCTGTCTGGCTATTTTGTGATTATTAGTAACACTGTGGATAAATGCAAGAGTAAGGAAAACAGCTCTTTAGGACTCTGATTTCACCTCTTTGGGATATATATAACAGAAGTGAGATTGTTGGAAAAAATAGTAACTCCACTTTTAACTTTCTAGAGATGCCTCCATAGTGTTTCTCATAGAAGCTGCTCCATTGTTCAGTCCCATTAGTATCACACAGGGTCCTATATACCCACATCTTTGCCAACACTCATCTTCCCGAAAAATAGAAAGCTATCTTAACAGAAGTGAGATGCTGTTCTACTGTGGTTTTGATTGGCATTTTCCTGATGATTTATATTCATCTGTCTAGTTGGATTTGTTGGCAGTGCCTAGAAGACACCAGCTGCTTGCTGAGTAGCTTTGGAGTGAGTAAATTAAGCCCTAAGTAACTTCACGCTCGGGCTAAGCACATTCGATGATCCCATGTGGATCAGAGGGAGGAAACAGGACCTCTCCGACACAAAAGTGGGAGACCTAGGCTGATGGGGATCTTATGCTTTTCATATTAGAAAGCTATAAAAATGGCTGAGAACTGGGGATTGGGGATTTGGGATTTGGGGTAAGTTCACCACAGTGAGAAGAACTGTGTCTTAGGAGAAATGAAGTTTAAGTATTTTGGTCACTTTTAAAATTATGCTAAGTCCTCACACTCTGAGTGTGCTTGGGAGCTAAGCAAGTCCTGCGATGGTTTCTCTTTATTCCTCCTCATTCTCTACTGCCATCCTAAGCAACTAATGCCATGTCTGCTTTGAGAAAACCCCTGACTTCCTGTAGGTCGAACTTTGACAGACACTTGTGCACCCTCTTTTCTTTAAATTCCCACAGGCCTTTGTGCCCGCCTCTCTCTGCTGGCAGCTCTCCTGCTCCGTTAGTACCCACTACTCGATGTAGTATTTGTGAGGTCAGCATCTTGTGTGTAGTGCAGAAACTAAACTTTGGTTCCACAGTTGTTTACTTGGATGGAAAAGAATAACGAAATCATTTGATTAGCAACCAGGATACTTCGTTAGGCAGGAGAGAAAGTGCTAACAGAATGGTTTTAAGTTGTTGTTGTTGTTATTATTATTACTAGGAGCATTGCCATGGTAACATGTGTGGAGGTCAGAGAATAACTTTATGAAGTCAATTTTCTCCCTCTATATTACCCGTGTTCCAAGGGTCAAATTTAGGTCATCCGGTTTGCTTGGCAAGGGTCTTTACCCACTGCCTTTACCAGTGCCCCAGGCCCCCAAATGGCTTTTGTTTGTTTTTGAGTCAGGTTTTAACTGTATAGTCCTGGCTGGCCCAGAACTCACTATGTGGACTACACTGTCCCCAAACTCACAGGGATCCACTTGCTTCTGGCTCCAGAGTGCTGGGATTAAGGGCACACACTACTATACTTGGTCCCAAGTGCTTTTTAAAAAAATGCCATTGCACATACTGTTCAAAACAACTTCTCTAGAAACTGTTGTCTATGCATAGTGCTGTCATTCAGTTTTAAAATAGAGGTTTTTTTTTTTCTTCGAAGTCCTTCACCAACTTGACAGAGTGTTTTCATTTGACTGTGGTTACCAAAACAACTGAATCTAGAAGGGAAGGAAAAAAGATGGGAGGAAGTCTACTTCTCAGTAAACAGTTGTTGCTATGAAAATATGTAAGCAATATTTCATACTTGTGTGGATTATACTTATGAGATATTTTGCCCGGTATTGCTATATTCCTAATAAAATGTTATTTTATAACAACAAGGAAGGCTTAAAAAGTCAACCTGGGCTGTCTTAAGTGTGATCACATCTGTAAATCATTTCAGTAGAAGGCTTTTCTAATACCTGTCTTATACCCCCGTTCGCATGGGGCACTTCCGGGAGAACCACAGCTTTCCGTCTGCCTTCATGTGGCACAGGGAAGCAGCATCACTTGAGTGGTACTTGTGTGGGCTAGCCTGTCATCTCGGCTGTAGCAATAAATGAGGGTGCTGGAATAAGACCCATGGATTCTCCGCTTCCTTTCCAGTGTGTCTTATATCATGATCCAGCAGTGACAGCTTGTAAGATTTCTGGTCCCCTCCCTTGCCGCGGCATCCCAGCCACTCTCAAAGGAAGCAGGACTAAGTTTTTGGAAGCTGATTGATGACCAGGGTAGCAAGGCTGGGTTGCCATGTTTGCAGCTAGAGGAGAAGGAGGGAGAGAGGCCTCAGCATGGGCAGCAGCAGAGGCTGGGAAATGACTGTAAGGAGAAATCTCAGACGTCTGCATCTTGAGGCAGAGGGGAGAAGACGAAGAGAAAAGTAGGCGAGCCGGGGAACCCGTGCTCATCATGGCTTCCCTCCAAGCTCTAGTCTTATCACCAGGAAACTTGAATGCTTATATGCTTATATCACTTACATCTACTCTAGTGGCCTCATGAAGGGCTGGTTCTATTTTAAAATCTTCAGCGGGACGAGGTAGCTAAATGGTTCGGGTGATGGACTTCTCATAAAACCTCCTTCACACTAGAGGGTAAATAAATACTGCCAAATGAGGCTTAGGGCTCTTGAGGGTGAAAGACACAAGAGTAGTTTGAGTCTCACACAGGAACCGGACTCCAGATGCTGCTCAGAGGCTCTTCAGAATAGAACTGAGCCTGGGAAAGGAGGAGCACAGGATCATCTTTCTCTTTACATGGAGCTCAGCTAAGCCTGAGTGCCACCGGGTTCTGCTCCTTGGAGGGTTTACCTCTGTTCCTGAGTGCTAGGGTTGTATCCTAAGCAACCTTCCTCTAGACATGGCAGGACCTCGGGAGTGCTGCGTGGCTTCCGTCCCTTCTTCTAGCCTGGATGCAGCATCCTTTGAAGTTGGGGTAGAAGGATACAAGAAGGAAGCAAAGAGACAACACACTTCCACTGCCTTACGGTTTTGCTGGGGATGCTGGACTTGCCTTTACCCTTTAACAGATGGAACTGAAGCTCCACACTGATCAGCAGGGCACTGTGGTACCCTGGGGCATAGCAGGCGCCTGGAGGGAGCAACCTGCTCTCTGGTTTCTTTCAACATTCACTGGCTTGAGTCTGTTTTTCAGTCTTGACTGACAGTGAGATGCTGGCCTATCGCCTCATCTCATCCACCTCACAATTTCTTTTTTTCAAAGCTTTCCTGACCTAGCAGATAAGTTACTATTTCCTACCCACGATTAGGCTTTTTATTTTAAAGAGAAAATTGTCTAAGCATATGTCTTATATCTCAAATGACATCAAGTCTAAGGAATTTCCTTTCTCTGGCTGTCCATCCAGGGCCCTGCATCCAGAATGCTTCTACAATGCACTGTTTCGTTTCCGGTTTGTATCTTGTTGAGTATGACAAACACTGCATCACCTTTACCCTGGTATTAGAGACTGAGCCTCAGGGGTGGCCATGAGGTCGGCCGATGCTCTACCGCTGACGTACATCCCCAGGTCCCTTTTCAACCTTTTATTTTGAGACAGAGTCTTACTAAGTTGGGCAGGCTGGCCTTGAATTTGCTCTTTAGTCTAGGCAGGCTTTTCAGAAGCTATCTTCCTGCCTCAGCATCCCACGTTCCTGTGATTATAGGCCTGCACCAGCAAGCTTGGCTGACATACTACTATCTGTCATGTTGAGGAAACATACAAAAATGTTCCTCTCAGACTCAAGTTCAGGAAATCTTTTGCATCTCCTCTTAGTACATGCTTTTAGAGAACAGGGAGTAACATTCTTGGAGCAGTACTATCCCTTTTCAAGTTTAGGACAACCCAGTTACAGTACCTTTAGACTCCTAGGGCTTGACAGAATTAGGTGTCCTAACTCTGATTCCCATTTGCACCCCACTGCGTCTCTCTCCTTCGCTCTGGGTGTAGTAGTAATATAGTAGTTCAGCTCCTCCTAATTTGGGGAAAAGGTTTCTTTCCGAAAGACATTTTAAAATATATTTTAGGGTGTGTTTTCTGGATTTTTCATTTTGAACTAACCTTAGACCCAAACCCAGATGTAACTGTAGAGCAGAAACTCTAGGTACTCATCACCAGCTTCTCTTTGATTTTGTTAGTTGTTGAATGTATTTGTGAAAGTCACCCCAAATCCTCTTTTGGAACAAGGAGCATGGTGTGTGTGACTTACTGTGGACATCCAGATGTTGTACGCCTCAGGGCAACTGGCCTGGAAATGACTGATGGAGGCAGGCAGGTGGCGTGCTGTTAGAAGGATGACATCATTGAAAACTGAGGGGCCCTGGGCTCTGCCAGCGATTTGCTTGAGTGCTTGGGTCACAAGCAAGAGAAACTCAGGACTACCTTCAGAAAACTTGCCAATAGGACTAGATGCTTAAAATTCCCAACTGATGGAAATTGCCTTTTAAAAATATTAGTGTGGGTTGGGGATTTAGCTCAGTGGTAGAGTGCTTGCACAGGCCCTGGGTTCGATCATAAGCTAATATATATATATATGTTTGTCTTCCACTAAGGGGATGGGTTGTGTGACTCTAAGCACTTTGTCCCTGTCTCAGTTACATTTTCACTACTTACAACTAAACTTTTAATTTGCTTCTAACCAATAGAATATTTGTTGGATTTATTCAGAGATCAAAAGCCAATGCCTTACATGATCATGTCTATTGGGGATTAGGAGGCAGTACAGCATGAGCCTATTTTGAAAGGCTCAGGTGTGTGTGTGTGTGTGTGTGTATGTGTGTGTGTGTGTGTGTGTGTGTGTGTGTGTGTGTGTGTGCTTGCACCAAGCTATCGAGAACATATGGAGGTCAGAGGACAGATTTAAGGAGCTGGGTCTCTCCTCCTACCATAATGGATTCTGTGACTTGAACCTGGATTATCAGACACTAGGCTCCTTAACCCGTGGAGTCATCTCTCTGGTCTGCTCCCGTCATTTGTGCATGGCTTCTGGGGGACTGAGCTCTGGCCTTGTGCTGTCAAGGTGAGCAGTTGACTGACTGAGCATCTCCCCAGCCCATTTTTAATTTTTCTCAAAGTTGTGTAGCATTACTTACATACCAGGAGAAAAGAAAGAAAGTTTAAATAATAAAATAAAGTGAAATAAGAGCACATATGGAAATTCTGTTTTAATAGATTCCCTTGTGACTATTTTCGTCAATATACTTTGGTTGCTTATATTGGCTGTTCCAGGTATACGCTGTTGTTTTATGAGTATTTCCCCTAATTTCCGAAAGCATAAACAATTGGCAAACAGAGTCAACAACAAGAGTCAAAACAAAATACTTTAGATGCTCAGAAAGCTACAAAGTTAACCTATAATATATATCTATAAACACAATATGTGTTGCTGGTTGTTTTTTACTCTTTGCTCTTTTGTGGGGGCTCTGTACCCAGCTCCCAAATAAATCACCCACAGAGGCTTATTCTTTCTTATAAATGACCAGCCTTAGCTTGGCTTGTTTCTTGCCAGCTTTTCTTAACTTTAAATTATCCCATCAATCTTTTGCCTCTGGGCTTTTAACTTTCTCTATTTCTATATATCTTTTCTTTCCTTCTTATTCCATGTCTGGCTGTATAGCTGGGTGGCTGGCCCCTGGGGTCTGCCTCTCCTCTTTTTCTTGTTTGTTGATCTCTTTTCTCTCTTTTTCTCCTTCTATTTATTCTCTCTTCGTGCCAGTCCTGCCTATCCTCTCTCTTGCCTTGCTACTGGGTGTTCAGCTCTTTATTAGACCAATCAGTTGTTTTAGACAGGCACAGTAACACAGCTTCACAGAGTTAAACAAATCCAACATAAAAGAATGCAACACATCTTTGCATCATTAAACAAATATTCCACAGTATAAACAAATGTAACACATTTAAAAATAATATTCTACAACAAATATATAATTATATAACTTCAAATAACTAGCACACAGAAGAAATTCAATGTGTTTAGCCATTTCATGTAAGTAATATTTCTAATAATTGCTCTTTTGAACAAATTGTCTTTAAAATACATTTTAACTAAATTACAAGCACTTTCTTTGGCCAAATTGTTCTGAGTCAAATCATCTGCTATGGTTTGTGAAATCTGAGACATCACGGCATCGCTACTCACGGCTTGATGTGCTGACAATTTGCAAAAGTTCCAGAGTGGGAGGTGAAACTGACTCTTCTATGAGCCCTGAGCCAATCTGCCTTCTGGATATGTCTTGTGATGTGCTAGGCCACCTTGATCTTTCAGGCAGGAGCGAAACCATGTTCTGCCCATGCTCTATGGCAGAGCAGGTACAGTAGCAAGTACATGCAGTTTGGCCAACGGAAATGGGACCAAAAATAAGCCCTTCTCCATCTCAGTACTCTGTGTGACGTTAGTGCTTTTGTGTAGTGAGGTTGGTGGAGAAGGATGGGACTCTTGCTCTGACATTCTAACCCAAGGAAAGAAGACGTTATGACCTCACTTGGAGCCGAACCTGAAGCATCTTTGTAATGTGCCATAAGAAGAACTCGCTGGTGGAAGGACCACTACTGTCACTTGGCGAGCTCATCTGCAATGGTTGGAAGGATTCCGGGCTGGCATAAGAACCCACGGCCACATTCGCCAGCCCTCCTTTGTGCTTTGCACATCTTCTCGTAATGCTCTGTGCAGACGTTTGATCTGTTGTCGAATTTCAAATAAATGCCACGAAAGTCTCATAGGATCCACAGCAAACTTTGTCTCCAGTCCCATGTTCATGCCAACTAAATGTCCCCAGTAACCATTCGATTTTATCTCAAACAATTCTTGACATTTCTAAAAGTGATCTGCTCCAAATCTGAGTCACTTGCAGATACAGTTTCCAGCCAGAAAAGTTATTTTTAGAGATCGACAACGGCAGAGCAGCCCATTTCTCGCAAGCACTCTGGTTCATTTCCATGGCTCACGTCCCCTCTTTTCCCAAGGGCATTCCAATTAGGCCTGAGCTGGTCCCAAGAATTCTAGATCCTGAGCCAGTGGTGAGCTTGAGAGGGCAACTGCGGGCCTTGAGGGGGCAGCCAGCTGGGGACGGTCACTTTTTTCCCAAGAGAGGCATCGGCAGTTGCAGTCCCCTCTCCTTTGTTGAAACCTGGATGTGTCTTGGTGTGTCTCTGACCACCAAGTCATATTGCTACCAGCTAGAGGATGAGCCCAACCATGGGGAGGAGGCAGAGCTAGGAGACAATAAATTCCTCCACTGAAGCTCTCGTGGGTTATTTGCAGCTAAAAGTGTCCTCACTAACAGCAAGCACACACTGAAGTTTAGGTAGCTCTCTTTTCAAGTGTTCCACCAGGCTTCGAGTTCTAGGAACAGGCTGGTCTATCCCTTGTTCTAGGAAACATACTTAGGTGATTTCCTAACTCAGGGCAGATTAGAAACAGCAAGTGAGAAGCAGAGAAAGAAAGAGAAAGACACGAAGCCGGAAGCTGGAGTGCAAGGGGCACCCCTGGGGACCAGCCAATGCTGAGGACAGCAATCCTTCCGATCTGTAGCCCTTGTGGGTGTCAGCGCATAGTCCAATGACTAATGCCTGGTGACAGCTGTGTGTCATTGAGGGAAGTACGCTTTCTGTCTGTTTTAGAAGGGGGATGAGGCTGAATGAAGTTTAGTAGTATTTCTTTGTAAATTAGGAGGTTAAGTGATTATGAGGATAGACCTATCTGAAAAGATACACAGGAAACAAACTCACTTCCCGGCGTTCAGTGAGTGCTGTGTATATGTGCTATATTAAAATGTGGCTTCACCCAGAGAAAAGAAGTAGGTGGCGGCCTGCTGGCTACAGAAAGCAGCTCATTTCCGAGTCCCCATGAAAAAGCCCAGACAAGAAGCAGAGTTGGTGAATGAGAACGTGGTTTTGCGCTTCTGCAAGGCATTGAGCTTTGGTTCGGTGGCTTGGCAAGGCAAGGCAGGCTAAGCTGCTTCCTCCAAAGCTGCCAGTGGGAAGAAAATAAGCGGCTTGACTGAGTAGAAGGGAGTTGAACGCTCCTAATTAAAATGTAAATACTTCCCAGAGCCAACAGCTTGTAGACAAAAAAAAAAAAAAAAAAAAAAGATTGGAAAGATGGTCCGCACTAAAACTACACCATGCAAAATAGGTTCTAAGTCTGCATAAAACCCGAGCCAATCTGTTGATGTGGTCACCTCACTGAGAAATTACTCATGCCAAGTCATTCGAAGCCTCGTGCAGGAAAACAGGTGGCCCCTGTGGCCACTGAGGGCCCTGATGAACACCGAGGACTGCTTGTTTACCAAATCCACGGGGCCTCAGTGGCTCAAAATGCGTGAACGAGATGTGCATGCATGTGTGTGTGTGTGTGTGTGTGTGTGTGTGTGTGTGTGTGTGTGTACATGTGCGTGTGGGGGGGGTGTGGGGGGTTGTGTGTGTGTATTTCTGTAATGAGCTGGTCAATCTGTGATCTCACAGGCTGGTCCCACCTAACAGGCTAGGCAGGTGGCTCTGCTGACCTTGCATTTCAGCTGCCTCGCCCAGGCCTTTGGAGTCTCAAATCTCCCGTGTCCACTGGTGCTGAACCGAATAATACGCAACTGAAGGTAAATACTTAAGGTGACAGCTTTTCTAATAATCAATCATATGTGCTCTATGCACAACAAAAAAATGAGTACATGATATAATCACATGCGCACCATAAGGGAAACATTTAGACAATGAAATAATTTTGTTAAACCTGGAATTTTAGACTATGAGATTAGTGGTCTTCAGTGGCATTTTTTTCCTTCAGGTTAGAGATTTGTTGTCTACCTTGTGTCACTAGTAATTGTTACTGTCACTAGTTAGTATTTTGTTGGTGTTGTCCTAGACACCGTGTTTTCATTATTTCATTTTATTACCAGAACATCTTGGGTAAAATTATTATTCTTGTCTGTTTTTGAGACAGGGTCTTACTCTGTAGCCTGGCTCTCAGTCGGCCTAGCTCTGGAATTATAGGTGGTGGTCACTATACCCAACTGTGAATAGAGTTAGTAAGCCTGTTTTACAGACAGAGAACGTGAAGTTTGGAGATATTGTTTGCTAGGGGACGCAGAATGAGGGAATTGCATGGGTCACCAGTTAAACATAGACTCCCTCTAATTGATTTCCATGGTAAAGCACAAATCGTTTCCATTTGCCATTCCTGGCAACAGTCACACTGAGGTCTTCTGTGACTGTCCTCTTGTCCTTTCTTCAAGGACCTTGAGACTCACCTGCCTTCTGACACATTGTTTTGAGGAGGAGGAAGGCAAGCATCCCTAAGAAAACTGGTGGGATGCTCATGATGTGTGTCACTCTTGTCTGGATTAGAGGAAAGATGGAGACCCTACCCTAGAAGCTTGCTTTAGCATCTCTCCTGGATCGAGTTAGCTCTGTGCCACGGTGCTTAGAGATAAGGTTCTAGATCAACTCTGCTTTCTTCTTGCTCATTCTCCTGAGGCTTGTTTGACATTTCAGCTTAATGGAAACACTTGACCTGAACGCTTTGGCAGTCTCCCACCACTGGCCCAGGCAGTCCTGTTCAGATGATGTCGAAGCATCTAGACCAGATGATGTCTGCAGCAAACCCTCAGCCTGTTTTGTGTGGTGGGTGTGACTTCCTCGTTTCCATACAGATTTTCTGCATAAGATCCACTTTCCAACTTGACTTCCTGATTGGCTTCACAAGGTATAGAATCTATACTGTAGATGGTTTGACCTCAGTGACATCCTAATGGGTCCTGTCTGCACCACCTTCAGGAGGCCTAAGTCCACTCATTTACACTCACGTTTCACAGTTCTGTGTTCTAGTGTTGGAGATACCCCCTTTGTGACATGGATGCTAATATATAGTGCACATATTATAATACATAATTACATGATTATGTTCCAGTAATACATGACTTCTGCAGAAAATATTAAATACCAAGAAATCTATGAAGGTTAACTGAAAAGTTTCATGCCGACTCAGTTTGGTCTTTAAAACATTATCTGGCCAGGGCCCTGCCCTCAAAGCATGCTAATGTTCTCTAATCCACTACAGACTGCCCACAGCTTATTACATTACACATATAGTGTTTTCAGTTTTGTGATGGTGGGAAAGCAGTGTGCATTCAGTAGAAATCATGCTTTGAATTTTGATTTTTTTTTTTTCTTCTTCTTGAGACAAGGTCTCATGTACCCAAGTTGGCCTCAGACTCACTTAGCTGATAGTGACCTTGAGCCCCTGAGCCTCCTTAGTGCTGGGATTACAGGCTTGTGCCACCAGCTTGGTCGAAGTCGTCTTGGTATGGACCCCAGGGCTTTATGGATGCCATGCAAGCACTTTGACAGCCGGGCTAAGTCCTCAGCCTTCAGATATGAATTTTGAGCTCGGCGCTACGTTGTACAATACCGTTTGTTGATGCTGAACACGAGAGTTCATCACAGCTCCCAGTCAGTCACGGAGCCGCAAGGGTTAGTAATGGCTCATAAGCTGTGGATTAGCTAAATTCGAAGTCTTAATGCATTTTGACTTCTGCCAGTTTCAATTCATGACAAATTCATTGTGATACAACCCATCAGAAGTTGGGAAGCATCTGCTTTGTCTCGCGTCTTCAGCCATCCGGGAGCTTCCCTTTCAACCAACTGCAGAGACATTATGGGTTGCTATCATTTGTTTTTATTTCATGGTTTGTGGGTGGATTTTGTACCCAGTTGGGTTGGGCACGCCATCCATGGATGCCAACCCCCTCCCGCCTTGGTTCTTCTGTGTGTTTCTATGAAAGAACACAGAAAGATTCAAAAGCTATGTTGCAGCTACTGTATCTTCACAGGCTTCTGATTTGAATAGCAAGTTAAACAGTGATCACAGAACAAGATACACATCATCCTTCACTGGCCACAGCCTAAGAAATACTGTTGTCTAGAAGGTAATGCCTGACAACCTTGGTTGTGCATTATTAGCAATACCCTTCTACTGTAAGCAAGCTGATTCCTGGGTCTCCGTTGCTGAGAGCCTGGGATTTCATTGTTCTCGAGTCTTTGCTCCCAGGTGATTGTACTGTGTAGCCAAGCTTGATAATTGCTAATGTGAAGACATAAACATTTGGTAAAGTGTTTCTCCCGTCTGTCCGTTCTGCACACGGATACGCCCCCTTCCCCGATCATTATTGCCCAGTGTGGCTCAGGTGAGGCTGACTCACGCCAGCAGCTGGGGTTGTCAAGACAAGCACAGCACATCAGGTGCTCCATTTCTCCCTGAGGACAGAGACAGCTGAACCAGTGAAAAAAGTCCCCATGAGATTTGGAAGAATTATCATAAAAGAGGCCTTTTTTTCCCCCATGAGTCTCCAGATCATCATGAGCCTAGGTCTTCTAGTCGCTGTGTTTACTGCCCAGATGAGGGAAATCGGTGTTAGAAAGGGACTTAGAGAAGAGAACACTGTGGAGAAAGGGAAATATTAGAAGGTATTCTGATAACACCGCTGATTACTTGCTTTGTTAAAGCAAGGTTTTACTGCACAGCGGGGCCTGGCCTTGAACTCATGACAGTCCACTTGCCTCAGCCCTCCAAGTACTCGGATTATAGGGAGGCATGGGCCACTATAGCCAGCTTGGTGATGAACTTTTCAGGAATTTAAAATACACCACTTTGTTTCATCTAACGACAGAACAACTAAGAAGCTCACGCTTTGGGGCTGCTTCTCAAAAGAAATTTCTTCTTCTGGCCAGCGTAGGTGATTTACAGCCACCCACGAGCAAGTACAGCTGGAATCTCTGAGACTTGTCCTCAACAGCAGAGCACAAGGCAGGAAGCAAACTGGAAGGTAGGCAGTGGGACGAGGCTCTGGACGAGCTCAGTGATGCCATATTCCAGTCACCTTCCCAGATTCCCCAGCTGAGTGGCTTCCCTCCAAACGGTGACTCATGGTTGGGTGAGCTGAACTGCTGCTGTCTCTAAGCCTCCACCGCCCTCTCCAGCAGCCGCACCCCTGCAGACCCAGGTCACTGCCCCTCTTCAGCAGCCGCACCCCTGCAGACCCAGGTCACTGCCCTCTTCAGCAGCAGCGGCACCCCTGCAGACCCAGGTCACTGCCCTCTTCAGCAGCAGCAGCACCCCTGCAGACCCAGGTCACTGCCCTCTTCAGCAGCCGCACCCCTGCAGACCC
Source organism: Peromyscus maniculatus bairdii (assembly GCF_049852395.1). Taxonomy (NCBI): domain Eukaryota; kingdom Metazoa; phylum Chordata; class Mammalia; order Rodentia; family Cricetidae; genus Peromyscus; species Peromyscus maniculatus. Next base: position 64,387,449 of record NC_134864.1, on the reverse strand, counting down.
AGGTCACTGCCCTTGTCCTGCAAGAGCTGGAATAGGACTCTGACTCAGTTCTCTTCACAGTTGTTCTACACAGGAGAAGCCGGGGGGACGACAAGGTGCTCCCTTTGCCGTCATTGAGTCCCGAGGCCCAGATGTGTTCCTGGAGTTCCCAGCCGTGACCAAATAAATACACTTCCTTTTTTTGTTAATGTTTACGGTTTCATTATTTATACCATTAAATCTAGAGTAACACGTTTTTTCTTGTGTGTAATCAAGTTACGTCAAGAAACATGTCGCAGAGTGTTGGAAATTACCTTTTTTTTTTCCTGGCTGTTTTGGCTTTGAGTGTAGGTTAAGCTTAGTAGGCTGGATCCGGATCTGACTGGCTTCTGGGAATCTTCATATTGTGTCCTTATTCACAGGCCTAACTTTGTCCCATCAGCCTTCCCGCTGGTCAGGTGGGACGACGTTGATCCTGGTGTCCATTGTCATTCCTTGCAGTAACTCTGCAGCCAACTCCTTTTGCAAACAGGGCTTTGTTTAACCTTTCTGACGCTGTCTTCTCCTTAATCCCTGATCTCGACCTTTCTTCCCATGGTCCCAACCGGTAGCAGATTAATAATTGTTCCAGTGACAATAGATCCTCACTAACAGTAAAATGTTCTCCAAGGACCGAAATGCTCACTTTTAATTGTATCTACTGCACACAAGTCAAAACATGTCAACATACTGCCCAAGAGTTCCCGCCCCTAAACGTGAACAATATTTATCTACTGAAGAGAAATTAAATTCAGAACAAACTTGGAGCTTGTTTCCCTGATTCATTTGTCAAGTGTAATATAACTTGAACGTCTAGCTATAAAGAGCTGTTTGCTCACCACAGAATTCTTTAACCAGTGAAAGGATGTCAAAATTTCCCCATAGTCAACTTAAACTGCAGATAAGATTTTAAAGTAGCACAAGGAAAAGAAGTTTAAGAATAGAATTTGGGGGTGGGTACAGCGTGTGTTTTGAAAGTGTCTTCCTTCCCTTTCCTCTCTTTCTCCTTTGACCAATGGTGGGGAGATCCGAAAGGCTGGCCCATTTTCTCCTCGTTGTCCATCTCGACATTCCAATCAGCAGTAAAGTAGTGTCACCATGCTTGAGGCTGCTCTTCGTGGCCGTGTTCATTGGTGCTGATGCGGTGCTTTTAGTTACTTACTGTGAACGGGTTCACAGGCTCCCTCCCCCAGTAACCACCAAGGAACAGAACGGGGGCGGGGGGGGGGGGGGAGATACCCACCAACAATAGGACGAAAGGCCATAGAATATTTATGCCTAACTTAAACTAAAAATGTGCATGGCACAAATGAGGATAATTATATAACTCACTGAAAGCATAAAGAAGACAAACGATGTAATAAAGGCAGTGTGGCTGTATCCTTGAGTGAGGCTCTTTGAGTTGCCCCCCTGCCTGGAGGCAGAGGCATGGGAACACTGCAGTCACCAGCACATGGCTCTTGCCAGGACTCAGGGCTGGAAGCGTACTAACTTCTCTGTGCTTTGGTTTCTGCGTCTGTGAAACCGGGGAGGGAGAAATCAGTACTCCTAGGACAGTAGTGAAAGTTGAGTACGCTGATGCAGACAGAGTGTTTGGAAGCATGTGGCAATCGCAAGCCTTTGCTGTAGATTTATTGGCTGTTTGCACTGTTTCTTATGTCAGCCCCCAGTACAGGCACCATTGCCACAGTCATGGTGATGAGGCAGGACAGAGGCTTGCCCCATGTCATGCGGTGCATGCCGGGTCCCTGGGCTGATCTGTCGACTTGTGTGTTTTGAAGATAAGAGGGCAGTGATATTTGTTCTGACTTGCAGAGTCATTCTAGAGATCATCTGAAAGAATAAAAGGGAAATTAAGGAAAGAAAACAGATAAAATGGGAGATAGTCATATATGATTGTATAAACAATGCCAACATTTCTGTGAAAATGGAAGATAATTAGGGTGGTCGTGGTGTTTCTTATTCTGATTGTGGGGTTCGTTATGCAACTGGGATCCTAGTCAAAATTATTAAAACTTTACATTGAAAAAGAGGCAAAATTTATGTGTAAAAATTATACTATAATAAAACTCAAGGAGGAAAAGGTAACTGTAATTAAAAAGGTAGGTAACTAAGTAGAAATAAACATGAACATAACGAAGAATGTGTTTGCTTTAGTAACAGTAGCAGCTACACAGTCATTTAACCTGGACCTCACACTTCCAGTCCTGAGGACACACCAGAAATGAGAGCTCTTCTCTGTCAGTGGAGGTGAAGAATGTTCCGACCTGCCATACTCACAATGACTCCAAATTACAAAGAAGCCCAAGCTCCATGAACAGTAGAATGGGTACACAGATCTTACTATATTTAAACAATAGGAAAAAATCATATACTCTGAAGACTGAGGCAGGAGGATGACTGTGAATTTGAGTAGGCCTCCTTACAGAAGCTTCTCAAAAAAAGAAAAAGAAAGAAAGAAAGGAAGGAAGGAAGAAAGGAAGGAGGAAAGAAAGGGAAAGAGGAAGGAAGGGAAGGGAGGAAAGGGAGAAAAAAACTAGATAGAAAAATAAGGCCGGGCGGTGGTGGCGCACGCCTTTAATCCCAGCACTCGGGAGGCAGAGCCAGGCAGATCTCTGTGAGTTCAAGGCCAGCCTGGGCTACAGAGTGAGTTCCAGGAAAGGCGAAAAGCTACACAAAGAAACCCTGTCTCGAAAAAACAAAAACAATAAATAAATAAATAAATAAATAAATAAATAAATAAATAAATAAATAAATAAAAGAACGGCGAATTTCCCAGACATAGTGTGGAAGGAAAAGAGAGCACACAGGATGTTTGTGTTCATGAGTACATAACAGGCTCCACTTGTCCGCAGTGATGGGATTTATTATCTTGGTTACTCTGGAATGGTTACTGCTGACTGGGAGGAGTCATCGAGAGCCCTCGGGTGCTGGAAGTCTTTCATATGTAGATCTGGGAGTTGATTGCGTGGGTGTGTGTATGTAGAATCTGTTGAGCTATGCACAAAAAACTTTCCAGTATGTAGATTATACATTAAAAAAAAAAAACCTAATCTAAATGAGAAAGATGGGGAAAGACTGGAGATTCCCAAAAGAAGAATCAGTAGGCTTCACTCTCATGAACACACAGACAAATTCCATCTCAGGATTATACAACATCTGCTGTTGAGGAAGATGAAATTATCAGAAATATCCTTAGATGAAGATTTGTGGCCAAATGATTCTCAAAGATGTCCTTGAATCTGAAAGAATCCAGGGAGGGAATAAGGGCTGTGGCGCAGGAGAGGAAGTCAAGGGCACCTGCTGTGGGAGCTTCTTCTCAACTCCATTCTGAGGAGTTCTGGAGAATAACTGACAGATATACCTGCTGTTCGGGGGCGTGTGCGTGTGCGTGTGCATGCGCGTGCGCGTGCGTGTGCGTGTGTGCATGCATGTGTGCACGCTCTCTCATGTCTCCTGGATCTCAACACTATTGCTCAGGGCTCATCGGTGTCTGCAAGTGTCAAGAGAGCAGCTGGTTAGTCAGGAGCTGATGTGCAAAAGCTGAGGGATAGGCACATGGCAGCAGTCAGTGGGGACCCAAGGAATCTAGACAAAACCCTGCCAGTGGTTGCAAAATGTGTGTTGATGCAAGGCTGGAGAGGAACAGCGAACTTGTCATCTTTTATAAAACTGAAATAAGCAATGAGGACAGCTGGGAAGTAGGGAAACACCACCAGGAACTCAGGACTGGTCTGTCCCCTGAGACAACTAGATATTTCTGATAACTTTCCATGTATTTTCTTCACAATAGTGCTTTGTTCCTGAGGTTAGCAGGGAGACGTATGAGATTCGTAGATGAGGGTGATGAGCTGATTTGTTTGGGAACCATTCAGTTCCTATTTAAGTCTTAGACTTTGATGAGTCATGTGTGTGTCAGAGACACATTTGGATTGTGAAATGGTGTGTGTGTGTTCTTGCTGGCAGGCTTATTTGGTCAATGAGAATTCTTATCCTACCTTGAGAAGTCAGGACAGTCCCCTTGCTGGCGTACTTTGTACTTTATGGCATTTCATCTTAATGACATCCTGTGGGACTGCAGGGTCAATTATTCTCCACCGAGGAAACTGAAGCCGGGGAGGCTCTGTGCTCGCTTTGCAGACCTAGCGGCTCACCCTGTCGTCCTCCTCGGCAGAAGTTTTGTAGACTCTTCTTTGGAATGCTTGGATGTGAGGCCCAGTCTGTGTTTTATAAAAAGCTCCCAGCCTGATCTCTATGTACAGCCAGATTTAGAAACAGAAGCATTAAGTGACATTCCCAGGTCCAAAGGAAACACTTCTAGGTCATAGATTTAATCTTTTCCTGCATCCATTTGGGAAGAGCTATTTCCTTCTATGCACAGAATTACCAACACACACATACACACACACACACACACACAGAGAGAGAGAGAGAGAGACAGAGAGAGACAGAGACAGAGAGAGACAGAGAGAGAGGAGATTTCCTTGGACAAACTTCCTGCTGCTGCCTCCTAGGTGCTGGGATTACAGGTCTGTGTCATCAGGTTTAATCTAGATTCTTTTTGTTTTAAAACATATAATGCAGTTTTTCAAAGTAAATAATGTATTTCAAGCAAGTTTCAAGATCATTGTACTGAATAATTCAGTCTCCCTAACCTTATTCCTATGGCTCTTGCCTTCCTGATGTAAAGTTGCTGTTTTTTCAACCTTTTTTTTTCTTTTAAGTGCCCTTTGTTTGTTTGGTTTTTGTTTTGTGAGGCAAGGCCTCACTATGCAGCCCCGGCTGGCCCAGAGTTCATTGCATGAAGATGGCTGGCTCAAATTTGTCGTGATCCTTCTGTCTCAGATCCCTTTCCCCTTGTTTTTGAGTTTATCGAATCCTCATGACAAAAATCATGTTCATTTCTTTAAACTCATCTTGCGTTTTTCTCCTCGCCATTATTTATCATCTTACGTATTTCGAGACAGTCTCTAGCACTGTGGTTTGAATGTGTTGCTAAGTCCACTTGTTGGGAACTTAACCCTCAATATAACTGTTTAGAGGAGGTGGAGTCCAACCAGAGGTAAACAGGCCACCAAGACTCACCCTTATGAACATATTCTTGACATGATTGTCAGCGTGGATTCCTTAGGAAAGGTTAGGTTCTGTTACTTTGTCTTCACCTTCGTGCCCTGACACGTAACGACAAAGCCTTCACTAGATGCCAGGCCCCCGGATTTTGGATTTGTGGCTAATAGAGCCATGAACCAATCCATCTCTGCCCACTACAAATTATGCAGTCTGTTCTGTTACAGCAGCACATAAGAACTCTGACATTAAGCTTTGGATTTCCGTGTTTTCCTGAAGACAGCACAATGTCAACAAAGCAAGTGATTACACTGAGTAGGTGCTGACTGTGGAGGAAGAGTACGCCAAGTTGTTCACGCAGCAGCAAGTCATTAAGCAAAGTGATTACCAAACTCAATAAAGCAAGGTTTGCCCTGGTTAAGCAGCCCTGGGATAATGAGAAGTTTCAACCAGGGAAAAGGTTGGAGACAAAAGATAGACTTCTACAGACTGTAGGGCCAAACTCTGCTTTTAAAGATACCCCACTGGACTTGGGGCTGGATACCCATCCATCAAAGTAGACCTGCAGCTTTTCTTGGTGCTTAATGATTCTTTGTATCCAAATAAAGATCCTTCCCGGTGTAAGGTCACTTTCTCTGGAGAAACTGATTTCTTGGGCCAGTGAGATGGTTATAAGGGTAAAGGCGTTTACCAATGAGGCTGATGGCCTGCATTAGATACCCAGACTCTGCATGTTAGGAGAGAGCAGACTCTTGCAAGCCATCCTCTGACTTCCAAACACATGTTTACACACACACACACACACACACACACACACACACACACACACACTGAAAATTAAACTGACTTCTTAAACAGACTTCACTTTTCTCATTAAAAGGATTAAATGAAACAGACTCCGGAGTCAGTGTCTTGGGTGTGACCCCTGGTTCAATCATTCGGCTCTTAGCCTGCCTGGGTTTTGTCATTGGTAAACTGGAAACACTACCCATAGGCTGCCTTAGGATTGGCTGTAAGGATTACAGGCGGTAATGTATTTCAAGCCCTTGCTTATTACAAATGAGTGAAAAATTCTCAATAATGATAATAACAGCAACAAAAAAAGTTGTCACAAAACACTGCCTATGTTTGACAATGATCATTAATCCAATCACTTATAATATCTATGGAACATTAATAAATTTTAATTTGCCTCTGGAAAACTTCAAAATTATCTCATTCTCCACCCCCTACTCATTCAGCCTGAGATTATTTACCATAGCAGTTGACAACCCTATACATTCAACAAGTCTAAGAAATTAGCCAAGGCTTGTGGCACACAACTGTAACCCCAGTGTGTAGCTGGGGAAAGCAGACTGAAAGTTCTGGGTAAGCCTGGCCTCTATGGCAGGACCTTGACTCAACAAACAAATAAGCAACATGATCCTAAGAAATTTATTACAGCATTTAAAAATAACAAAGACCTTCATTCATTAAAAGACACTGACAATGCATGAAGATATAATGAATCTGAGGAATATTTCGGCTGAGATACTGTTTGTTTCTTTTAGGTTGGTTGGTTTTGTTTGTGAGACAAGGTCTCACTGTGTGTTCCTGCCTGGCCTGGAACTCAATATGTACACTCGGCTCACCTCAAACTTTAAAAGGTCTGCCTGTCTCTGCTTCCCCAGTGCTGGGATCAAAGGTATGCATCACCATGCCTTGCACTATTGGCTTCTTTTAAAATCAACTCTAAATGATCTATACATCTGAATAGTTCAGTAGTAGAGCATGACCTAGCATTTGTGAAGATGCTGCAAGAAAATAATTAATTAAATAAGAAAAACAGAATGTATAATCAGCAATTCAGCCAATCCTGAGGATGTCTAATGATGAGGAGTAACATATATTCTCTGGTCTCATGGCCTTTACAGTTGGATGAGACACACAGATATTAATCAAATAGTCATTAAAATGGAGTTCATTAGTAAGCAAGACAAATGCTCTAAAGAAACAAGGCATGTTCTTACACTAACAGATTCTTGACCTTGCTAGGACTCTCTGAGGAAATTATACTTGAACCAAGACGTGAGCTGTAACCAGAGCCAAGTGAGGGGTCAGCCAGGCTGGGTGACGCAGCTGTAGCAGGGAGACTTTGTCTTTGTAAGGGAAGAACACCAGAAACAAGGACAGAGAGCAAGAGATCGAGGTGGAGAGCAGTCTCTAGGTGAGGTGAGGAGGGTGTGGCCAGTGCCTGCAGACCCTCACTAGCCTTGCTGGGGACTCTTTGAGCACTCTGTGTGCACATTGGGGAGCACTTGAGAGATGAAAGCAGATGCATAAATCAAGATGTGGCTGACATTTTGCAAAGACAGTGATGGCGGCGGTGTGAGGAATGGACAGGCAAGAGCCTGAGCATTCAGCAGGGAAATCAGCAGGTCTCAACTGGAAAAGTGTAGAGGAGAGGTAGTACGTTCTCGAACTGGGACCATCGAAGAAGAGACAGAAGGAAGTACATTCCTGTCCTCAATGTTCACAGGCAGGCATACTTAGAAGTAGGACTTGGTAACATGAAGATGTGGGGGACAAAGGGCTCCCCATTTTCAGACATGAGTAACTGAGAATATGAGGTGCCTCTTATAGTGACCACTGTAAAAAAAAAGAATGTAGCAATCATAGTTTGGATGCTAGGTTATAGATATATTAAATATGCTGCATCTTACATAATGGAATGAAAACACAAATAGTGAGAAGAGAGGCCTGATAGGTATTTTATCCAGAATACAATCAGGGCAAGCCCAGTTCCAGCTGTTGGATTCTGAGCTGGTGTGGTGGTGCAAGCCTGTAATTCCAGCACACAGGGGCCTGAAGCAGGAGCACTGGGTCTGAATCTCTGTCTCAGGAAGAAAGCGATGCTGACAGACAATGCTTGGGTGCAAACTTTCCAACTGCTTCCCCGTGAACTCATGTAAGAGGATAATAAAATGTGCAAACAGGGAGGGCAAGGCTATGGAACAGAAAAAGACAGCAGCAGTAAGATTGTGTATTAGACAAGCAGCCTCTGAATTAGGACGTCCAGGAAGACTGAATCTTACTTACAGTTTTGGGAATCACCTCTACTACAGTGCAGAGTTCAGAAGGGTGGAACACAGGCACCTTAGGAACTTGTACTTGAGGTCCTGAGGAAGTACAAGTGCTATGATGATATTAGAGATTAGGGATCAACAGTAAATTTGGAACTTGTTTACTGTGGCTTCCTCCATTTTCTTGTTTCACTTGACTCCCAGGGCTTGGTAGGGAGTCAGGCAGGCTTACCTTTTCCCAACAGAAACCTGGATACATCCTCTGGGCAGTCTCACTGGCCTATGAAGAAAGGCACCGACTTTGGTCCAGTGTGGTGGTCTCTGTCACACCACCCTGAAGCAAACAAAGGACAATTTTCTTTGTGCATAGAGCACTGACTTTCAATGCTATTCTCAAAACAAAGCCAGGGATGCACAAGGCCAGTGTGAGACGGCAAAATAATCTGTAAAAATCTTACTAATGAAAGATAGAGACCAAAAGAAAAAGAAGGCAGGAACCCAAAGGAAACAAATTCTGCCCATAGAAAACTTCAGACATAAACTCTCTTGTCTTCAGAGAGCCAGGGGAAGATAGGAAATAACAATGCCGCTGTCTACGAAGGAATATTTGCTGAGCTCAGAAGAGACTTGCCCCTAATACATAACGCCAGAAGTGAGAGCTTCAGTCTGCAAGCTGAAAGATGAAGTCAGGGAAAGCCCCAAGGAAGTAAGCAAAAAGACTAATGTAAGGGTGTGGGAAAGAAAAGCTATGAAAATTAGAGGACCTGTCAGGAGGCTCAATGCCCAATAGCGGGTTATTAAAAGGAGAGGGAGTGCAGGGGAGACAAGAAAAACCGTGAAAGTGGGTGCAGACTCTGTTTCCGGATGTCTGGGCCTCCCGGATACAACTTTCACTGACATATTCCTAGGCCCTGGAGCCACGGCTGGCACATGGTAGACAGTTTATAATTTTTCCTTTATATTACCAGAGATGCATGCTAGGCAAACACTATGCCATTGAATTACACCCCCAGACCTATATACTCTGTAAACCTGTGTCAAAGGACAGACAAGGATTCTAAAGAAAGAAAGTGCAAGATCCTAAGGGGGAAACTCTTCACTTTTAACATTTACAAAATCAAGAAACAGAATGTCACATGTGTACTCAATAGCAGAAACAAATCTAGAGTACCGTAGAGGAGTTTTACAATTTTCAAAGGAAAAACAGACTTCTATTTTTCTACTGAAAAAGCACAAATTACAAATGAAGATATATAAGGTCTCCCCACATTTAGTTCCTCTATGTTATTTTGAAGGAGTTCCTAAGTGGTGGGAAGTAACTGAGAAGGAGGAAGCCTTGTAAACCAGAGAGAGGTGAAAAGTGAGAAGCCTTAGGACTAACTGTGTAGAAAGCCCTGGTTCCCATGAAGGTTGGAAAGGACTTGATTCAGATTCGGGCAAGCCAGGTTTCTTCCAAAAAAGGAACTTGTCAGGGTTCTTGATGTTTTTGGATATGTTGAAAAGAGGCCCATAAAATTAAAGGAGAGGTTAAATTAGGAATAAATATAAGTAAACCTAGGTAAACAACAACAACAACATCAAATCAAGAGCATACTTTGTAGAAAAATGACGGGTCGTGTAGGGAAGGAAACGCAGTCCCTACGAGCTATGGAGATTAGCTGTGAACAACATGTTCCTTCTCATGCTTGCAGCAAAAACATCCTCCAGGTTTGGCCTGGCCAGAGTTGTCTTGAAGGCAAAGCAGCCGTGATCAGTCCGGGCCTATTAACACTCCCCTGTAGAAGAAGGTGCAGGAAGGATCATCAGACCCTCTGCTGAGATTCTAGTCACTCCTTCCCGCCCCTTATTGTGTATAATCCTGTCCCAGCTGCATGCGATCTTGATGGTAGAGTGTTTAGGAGGTGGAAGATTTGATTGGAGACAGGGAATCTAACCATGCAGCTCTTGCTAGTCATTCATCACCCATGCTGGGGTGGGGCTTCTCAGTGATGTAGAAGTCTGAGACTCACCCATGATCCTGTATGTAACCCCAATCAACTCGCTGTTCACCAACATGGACTTGGATGGAATCGTTTCTTTTGCCCGGTGGTGCTCTATTGGGTGAATTTCTGTGTATTTATCCAGGAAAAGTCATATAACAGACTGGCACTGGAAAGGGAACCTGACAGAAGCAAAGATGGATCTGGGTGGAGCGGTTGCCTTGTCTTTACTGCATTGGGGCTGAGCCATTTATGATGGGATGTCTGTGGCAGTGGGGGCGGTGGGGGAGGGGGGAGGGGTGGGTGGGTGGGTGGGTGATGGAATCCCAATATGGTTATCCTTACCCATCTTACCCGTGTAGTAAGGGATAGTACGCCTTCTTGCTGTAGTGATGGTTGTATGATCCCCGACACAGATAATAAAACACACGACTGAGGCTGAGCTGTGTGCCCAAAGAGAACGTAAGAGTGTGGGGCTTGAGGGAGGTTCCCAGTAGAGCCACCTGCCTCCACGTGCTGTGGGGCTGCCTGCCTCCCTCTTCAGTGGTGTCTACCACATGGCTTGGGGTCACTCCCAAATCGCTGCAAGACTGGAGCGCCTGTTGTAATCTCTGAAGGTAGCCAACATGGAACGGGATGGCAAGGAGGCTGCCGCCACAGTTACATGACCCCTGCTCTGGATACCGAGACGCACAACCGAGGCCGAGCGATATGCTCAGCGGGAATTTGCTCTCCTGAAGGATGAATTTCAACAGGACCTGTGGGAGGCAGCCACTCCGTCTGCTTCTGGCTTGCCAGGAGTAACGGATAAGAGGGGGGATGATGTGAAGGTACCGGCTGGGCTGGCCATTTCTCGCAGTTGGATGAGGGAGGGTCAGGCCAAGTGCCTGCCTAGGTCACCTGGGAACAAATGTGGCAAGATTTGTATTGAGCCAGAGTTCTGCAGGGTAGGGGGTGGGAGACTGACAGAGAGACAAATGCTGTGATTTTGAGCCTCTGGAAGGCAAATTTTCTTGTCTCTGGAAGATGAGACATTTCACAAAAAAAAAAGGGGACGACAACAGAGAGGTGCTCGTGATTTCTACTGTACCCCCACCACTGGGAAGGAAGGAGATCTGATGTGATGTGAACCATCCCAGCTGCTTTTTTAATAATGTTGCCAAGGTTACCTGTAGGTGAGGACCATGCAGGGCCCCTAGGGACCCTATGTTGAATTGTGGATTAGTCTACTGCTAATACGCAAAATATTTAGCTTAGGTGGATTCTGGGGTCAGGTGTGCCTTCGTTATGGTTCTTAGAATATATATATATATATAGCTTCTATGTGGGAAATTATACTGGAAGTAGATGCTCTGCTGCGATAGACCAAATACTGCAATTGATGGACTTTGTCCAAGATTGTGAAATGTAAAGAAAGGTAGCAGGATTGGCCTGGAAAAGTAGAGGTTATTCATCCAGCCCAAGCCCTTTCAGTGTGATTGATAGGGAAGCTGAATGGCTGTTGGAGAGTGACTGTGGATTATAGAGAACTAAACAGTGTCTCACATCCATAACATTGTGTGTGTGTGTGTGTGTGTGTGTGTGTACATGTATGCATTTGTTTGTACATGTATATACATATGTGGGGAGGCAGGGACTAGTGCTGCATATTTTTCAATTGCCCTGTGTTTTATTTTTTGAGACAAGGTTTCTCACAGACTCTGGAACTTGCAGATTGACTAGACAGGCTGGCCAGCAAGCCCCAGGGGTTCTCCTGTCACGTGGAGATTGCAGGCCCAAGTCACCATACCTGGCTTTCACACGGGTTCTACGGGCCCGAACTCAGGTTCTTGTGAGAACACAGCATACACTTTGCACCAGCTCACCAGCGACATGGCTTGTTCCACAGGACACTCGATTCCAGTAACAGAATCTTTTTACGGTGCAGTGGACCTTGCTAACATTTTCCTTTGTTTTGACCTCTCCTCAGGTGATGGACCCCAAGACAAATGACACTTGCTTCAAAGGCAACCCACCCTCCAAGATCTGTCCGTCCTCTGTAAAAAAGATTTCATTATATGGTGCTAAACTCTGAGTGTCTTACAGATTTTGAAAATCATCTAAAAGGCATGCAAGTGGCTTTGAGGTGTGAGGATGGAAAATCAATCTGTACAAGATTCAGGGCCCAGGCACAAATACTAAACTCCTGAGAACTTTATTGCCGTGGGATGCTCTGTATGTTAAATGTGTTGCTCTAATTGGTTAATAAATAAAACACTGATTGGCCAGTAGCCAGGCAGGAGGAAGTATAGGCAGGATAAGGAGAGAGGAGAATTCTGGGAAGTGGAAGGCTGAGGCAGAGAGACGCTGCCAGCTGCCACCATGACACCATGACAAGCCAGATGTAAGGTACCGGTAAGCCACGAGCCACATGGCAACTTATAGACTAATAGAAATGGATTGATTTAAGATAGAAGAACAGTTAGCAAGAAGCCTGCCACAGCCATACATTTTATAAGTAACACAAGTCTCTGCATGTTTACTTGGTTGGGTCTGAGCAGCTGCGGGACTGGCGGGTGAGAGAGATTTGTCCTGACCCTGGGCCAGGCAGGACCAGGAAAACTCCAGCTACTCTTTATGGTTGGGGAAGGTGTACAGACACTACCCAACAAAGTGGTTGAGGAAATCCTACAACAGTTTGTGTCTGTAAACGTTAAAAACAAAACAAAACAGCAGTTTAGGAGTTTAAAGGCAGAAGGTACCTCTATGGGTAGGCACAGGCACAACCAGAAGACATATTTATTGAATGAAAATCTTACTGCTACGAGTGGGTTGCCTCACAGAGTGATTGGCCAGGGTAACCCTGCTACCACTCTCCTGAAATATAGGTTATTGTCGCTGCCGTTGGTGAATAGCAGAATTAGACGGTGAGTCCCTATTGCTGGAGACTCCACAAGCTTTATTACAGGAAATAAAGAGATAAGCTGGGTCTGAGTGAAAGTTTCTTCCCTGTTAGGTAGCATTCTTGAAAGGTGCTGTGTATGTCCACTGTAGAATTATCACCCGTGGTTCTGCTTGGTTATATATTCCAGCACACCAGTCAAGATGCGTCTGCTGGGGCAATAGTGGCGTAATTGTTAGGAGGCAACCAACTGCTGCCTGGCTTGAGTTAAGGCCTGCTCCATAGCGAAGAAGGTAAAAGTCTGTGGCTGGGGAAATCATACGCCGAAGCAGAAAGAAGACTGCTATTATTTTGTTAAATAGATGTGATGGACCGGTTAAATCGCCTTCTAAACATTTGTATTTATGTCTTAGGTTACTGCTGTTGATGCCTGTGGTGGAAGGGAACGTCTTGTTTTAGTGCATGTTGGTTACAACAGGAACTCATAACCAGCCAACACGGTGGGATTCAGTGTTGATGCTGTGGCCTATACTGTTGCGGTGGCCTATACCATTTCCATGGCAGAGCACGAAACAATCATAGGTCTGCATCAGTTTTTTTTAAAGATTTATTTATTTATTATGTACACAGAAGAGGGTTCTCATTACAGATATCATTACAGATGGTTTGTGAGCCACCATGTGGGTGCTGAGAATTGAACTCAAGTCCTCTGGAAGAATAGTCGGTGCTCTTAACCTCTGAGCCATCTCTCCATCGTCTGCATCAGTTATTTTAAGGTCAGGAAATATCATGGAAGAGGAAGCAGAAAGAATACAAGAGCCAAAGGAAAGGGTGGATGCAGTAGAACTCTGTCTTCTGGGCTTCCCACGGCTCTTGCTGTCTTGAAATCAGAGCAGATGTGGTCATCACGTGACACCTCCTCAGGCGCAGGTCTTTACATTCCCTTGCAGAAGGTGCCGGGAACAATTGTCGGGTGCCCACCCGAGTCTGTCACTCGTTGCCCCCCTCCCCGCAGCTGCATGTGATCAGTTGCGTGTGTGCTCAGGGTGGAGGGCTTTTCAGCGATGCAGCGACCCAAGACTCACTCGTGCTCCTGAAAGCAGCTCCCCAAGCTCATTGGTTCACCAAGCTGCGCTCTCCTAGAATTATTTCTTTGTTCTGGCTTTTGTTCCCCTGTCTAAGGTGACAGGTTGTTTATAATGACAGCCGTGGTGTGAGCACATGGAGAGGGGCAACAGAAGGATGGGGAAATGTTCATAGTTTAGTGGAGAAGGAGGAAGAATGGGGGTGACTCTCTACGGTGACATAGTGAGATAATTCCTAAAGTGGAGCACCCACAAAACAGCAATCTGAGCACACTGTTTAGTGAAATGAAGGGGAAGAGAAATCAGTTAAGAGTACTTTTGAGGGAATGAGTAGAATTATGTCCAGGGAGTGAGAGGTACACTTGAAAAGATGTCTGCTTGAGATGTTTGTTTTAAAAACAAATTTTGTAGAAATATTTGATTTTTAAAAAATAAATATATGTATAACTTCATTAAAAATAAAATACAAATAATATCAGGCTCTGTATCTCTGTGTGCAGATCCAATTTCTAACTCTTACTAATTGTGCACTATTGAGTACATCATTTAACTTCTTTGGGCATTATTTTCCTAATCTCAATAGTAATGGAGATGATGACGTTACCGATATAAAGAGTGATGAGAGAATTAAATACATAATATTCATAAAGTTTCAACACTGTGCCTGGCCGGGTGGCAGTGGTGGCGCACGCTTTTAATCCCAGCACTCGGGAGGCAGAGGCAGGCGGATCTCTGTGAGTTCGAGGCTAGCCTGGTCTCCAAAGCGAGTTCCAGGAAAGGCACAAAGCTGCACAGAGAAACCCTGTCTTGAAAAACCAGAAAAAAAAAAAACCAAAACCAAAAAACGAACAAACAAACAAACAAAAAACACTGTGCCTGGCCTTTTGAGGAGTTACTTTTGCTTTGTTTCTTGCCAATCATCTTTATTTTATTCAGTTGGCTGTTCCCCCCAGGCTATCAAATTTCCATTTTGCTTCTGATCACATCACCTTCCAGATATTAAAAACAATTCACTTTGCTTGGGATTATGAGTACTCCCAAATAAGTCAATAATATCCTAATATCTGGTTAAGTATCAAAAAACAGACAGCATTCTGTGTATGTATGCCGTGAGTTTTCTCAGAGCACATTCGAAAACACTTTTGCCAAAAAACACAGGTAACCTGTTCCTCACTTGGTGCCTTCTTGTCTGCTTTGTGAGTGTGTGCGTGCGTGCGTGCGTGCGTGCGTGCGTGCGTGCGTGCGTGTGCATTAGTGCAGTGGACAGTGATGGGATCTGAACTCAAGTTGAAGTTCTGCCATTCCAAGAGTACTGTTCTTTGTACCACCTGAGTGGACTGCCTTGAGTGACAATCTCTTTGGGCTCAAATAAGGGAACTTCAGGGACAACAGACAACTTTTTTTTATATATATAATTTATTTATGAGTGCTCTGCATATATGCCTGAGGCCAGAAGAGGGCACCAGATCCTATTACAGATGGTTGTGAGCCACTGTGTGGGTGCTGGGAATTGAACTCAGGACCTCAGGAAGAGCAGCCAATGCTCTTAACCACTGAGCCATCTCTCCAGCCCCAACAGACAACTTTTAAGTTCCTCTGAGCCTCCACTTTCCATGTGGTATTGAGGTGTAGTACAAGTTAAGCCTGTTTCGTTACTGGAATTTATCCCTCCCATATAAGGACTGTGGATTTTACTATTAAAGTGCACAGGGCTTTGAAATGCTGTTCTTTTGCATGCAATTTTCACTTCCTGTTTTACTCATAAATAACACTATACAGATGGCCTTTTATTTTCATTTTTCCAATGACGTGGGCATCTTATGTAGCAAGAGATGCAGAAGCTCATTTCACATTTCTCAAGAAGCTATGAGGTTTTGAAACTCACCAGGCTCAGAACTCCCTGAGGGGATAAGCTTGAACTGGACATGACTGCTCGTTTCCAATAATTCTCTGAAATAAATCAGCTAGGGCCAGGTGTGGGTTTCTGCTGATGGACTATATCCAGGGCTGGGGTGGGACTCCAGAAGAGTTTCTTCTCCGTCAGCTCTAGATACGCCCTCAGTCAACTATACTCAGCCAGCTAAAAGTAACTACAAATAGGACTGGAGAGATGGCTCGGCAGTTAAGAGCACTGGCTGGGGCAGTGGTGGTGCACACCATTAATCTCAGCACTCGGGAGGCAAAGCCAGGCGGATCTCTGTGAGTTCAAGGCCAGCTTGGGCTACCAAGTGAGTTCCAGGAAAGGCGCAAAGCTACACAGAGAAACCTGTCTCAAAAAACCAAAACCAAAAAAAAAAAAAAAAGAGCACTGGCTGTTCTTCCAGAGGTCCTGAGTTCAATTCCCAGCAACCACATGGTGGCTCACAACCATCTGTAATGAGATCTGGTGCCCTCTTCTGGCCTGTAAACATGCATGTAGGCAGAACACTGTATACATAAAAAAATAAATAAACCTTAAAAAGAAAAAGAAAGAAAGAAAGAAAAGAAAAGAAACTACACCATAATACATTCCAGCCCAGTACCCCATGGATGCTCCGAAGTGTGGCAACTTCTGAGCTGGACATAGGCCAGAGATAGAGTGAGATTGCCTTTTGCTTATGTCTGGCTAAGTATAATTGACTAGGTTGTCCATTTAGTTCAAGCATTCTACTCTGCTTGCTCACCTTACAGCAATTAGTCCACGATCTGAGGGTCTGGGGCTTGAGAAATACCGCCTCTTTGAAACACGACTTGTATTTGGTGTTTAAACCCCAACATGGCGTCACAAAGATTTCTTTGGAAAGGAAATCTCTAGGAAACCAGTTGTCTTAGTATTAATTATATTTTAAAAGGTGCAATCCGAAGCAACCCTCAAAAGTACCCTTAATCAATGTCTGGAGACTGTTTAATGCATTGATTAGAAGTTCCTAATCCTTGAGCACGCTGCTACTTAATGAACCATTAAGTAAAGTTAATTATTATTAATGATTGCGGACTTGAAAAATCCATCCTGGCCTTCGTTCCCCCATACATTTATAGGGGACTAAAAGTCGGAAAAATGGCACTCATATCCCCAGTACAACCAGGAAGCCAACCAAGCTCCCGACACGCACATGCCGACTTGTGGATGCCGGGTCCCCTCCTCCACACCCGCCTCCACCCTCCTTTCTTCCCGGCTTCATGAAAAGTTAATCCTGTAAAGAATATAACAAAGTCAGTCCAAAAGGTGTGTGAAGACTGATCCGAGTTAACTGTGTTCTCTGTGCAGGGTATTTTTGTTTTAGCAGTTCTCGGGACAAATGAGAATCATCAGAATTCACGCTGGCAGTCAGGGCTTAAGGGAAGGAATGGCCCCGATTGTAGGTCTCTGCAGAGGACTGAGATTTAAGGGGGAAAAATGCTATAAAACTCTTAGCAGAGTACCTGGCGTACAGTGGATGCTCAACAAACGTCAGGGGTCTTCTTTTTGAATTTTTAGGTTTTAATTGTGTGTATATTTTGTGTGTGGGCTTGTGTCCGAGTGTGTGGGCCTGTGGAGGCCGGAAGCACCAGATCCCCCAGAACTGCAGCGACAGGAGGCAGTGAGCCCCCTGAAGTGGGTGCTGGGAACTGAACTTCCTCCCAAGAGGACTTCAGGCCTACCCGGTGAGCCATCTCCCTCGCCCTGAGCTGTCCTCTTCCTGTATGTTTCTCATCATGGGTCCCTCACTCGGCTCCCGGGGACAGCGACGACGGGCTGTTATTGTTACGTCTCGGGTCCCTGCACAGTCAGCGTTGATCTGGATAGCTGTTTGGAGATTCAGGGGAGGAGAGGAGGAGATTCAGGGGAGGAGGGGAGGTTAGCTTCCGCTGATGGGTAGAAAAGAATGCGTTCAGCTTTCCTGGCCCTTGTTCATGGGACTCAGCTAAAGTGTGGTATGGAGTAAAAATTTAAAAAACTCTTATCAGGGGATATTCCTGAAATGTCAGACATACATAAAGTCCTCAGAATCCCCGGGAGCCTCGCGGCTTCTCTCAGACATTGGACATGAAGGATTCTGGGGCCAGTTAGTTGCAGGGTGACGTTTCCTCTGGCATGATTCTCGTCTTGACTCACATAGAGCCAGGGACGTTTGTTTTGCATGAGCCCCGGTTGCTAGCTCCGGCACTCTGAGCAAACCTCTAAGAAAGCACAGGACTTTAGTTGGGACAGAAGGCTCTGGTATAAGGAGCTGGATACGTGATTTAGAAGTGGTTTTAGTCTGTCACATAAATGGCCCTTTAAGAAAAAAAGATGTTAGAATATCTTAGTGACTACTCTTAATCGGTGGGGAAAATTGTCGGAGGGAAAATGAAATATTGGTGAATGAAATTTGCCTCAGTTTATAATATCAAAATATTGGAAACCTCTTGTTCCATCAACAGATGATCAATAGTAAATTATAGCCAATCTATCAAGAAAGAATGAGCAAGCTATCCATCACCGTGCAAAGACTGTTGGGACTCATTTTAAGGGAAAAGAAGCAAAATGCAATTAGTTCATAAGCCCTAGGGAAGAACCTACTACTATTATTCTGCTACATGGACGTAGTATTAAAGTGTCCCCGAAGACTTGTTGTTCTAACAGCTTCGTGCATCTCTCAGCCCTCATCGCTCCCTGCAGTAGATACCACTTAACACATCGATGCCCAACTGGCCAAGGTGCAGAGAATGAGACCCTTGGAGTGCTAAGCCTCAAACAGGATATCTGTGTTCGCCACACTGCCTCTTCCTAAGGCAAGGATCAGTGTGGAAGAGGGGTCGGTGGGAAAGCCGGATGTGGTGGATGACAAGTGTTTTCTGAACACAGCGTGCCAGGTGCACACATCGTTGGCGGTTTTTCACTCTTTCGGCTCTTTGTTCTTTTGGGGGCCCGCCGCCACCCAGTTCCCAAGTAAATACACACACAGAGACTTATTATTTCTTATAAATGCCTGGCCTTAGCTTGACTTGTTTCTTGCCAGCTTTTCTTAAATTATCCCCTGTACCTTTTGCCTCTGGGCTTTTTCCTTTTCTTACTTCTGTAATCTTACTTTCACCCTTACTCCGTGGCTGGCTGTGTGGCTGGGTGGCTGGACCTTCTTTTCTCACTCCTCGATCTTTTCTTCCCAGACTTCTTCTCCCACTTATTCTCTCTGTCTGCCAACCCCACCTATCCTTTCTCCTGACTTGCTATTGGTCGTTCAGCTCTTTATTAGACCATCAGGTATTTTAGGCAGGCACAGTAACACAGCTTCACAGAGTTAAACAAATGCAACATAAAAGAATGCAACACATCTTTGTGCCATTAAATGCTCCACAGCATAAACAATTGTAACACATTTTAAAATAACATTCCACAACACGCACATATGGGCTCATAACAGGTGTGACAGTACAAGAGCTGTGGAAGCTTAAGTTGGACAGAATCCCAGTGTGGGGAGGGGAGGTGGGCACAGTGTTCGACCCCTAGCTAAGAAGCTGTCGTCAATTGATAGTGTCAGAGAGGGAGGGAGAGAAGGAGAGGGAAGGAGGGAGGGAGGGAAGGAGGGAGGGAGGGAGGGAAAGAGAGATTGTGTATCTTACGAGTATCACTCCTTAGCGGGGAGGGGTGGGGGGTGGGGGATGGGTGGGAGGGGGGTGATGATGGCGCACGCCTTTAAACCCAGCACTCAGAGGCAGAGCCAGGTGGATCTCTGTGAGTTCGAGGCCAGCCTGGTTCTACAAAGTGAGATCCAGGACAGGCACCAAAACTACACAGAGAAACCCTGTCTCAAAAAACCAAAGGAAAAAACCAAAACAGTATCACCCCTTGTAGGTTGTGCACACTCTAGTGGAAGGCACATCCATGAACATATGGGCGGCACAAATGGGTTTGTTGGGGTAAAAGAAGAAAGAGTATACACAATTGGGTGGGTAGGGAAGGGGGTGTTAACCTGGGAAGAGATGGGAGACATGGTGAAAATAGTCAAACACATTATATGAAATGCTCAAGGAACTTATAAAATGAGGGGCAAAATGTAGAGGAAAATACACATGTAAATTTCCTTACAAAAGTTTAGTTCAGTCTCTGATATGGTACATAGGGAAATGGCAGCCACGGTGACGGAGGGGACTCAGGTGGCTGTAGAATAGGACAGAAGAGAGAAGCCTAAATACATCCTGTACATTTTTAATTTTTAGTCACGTGAATGTTTTCTTCTCTGAGAAGGAGTATTTTAATTTAAAAGAGGATAATAAAGAAAAACTTGGTAATGAGCAGGGCATGGGTTCATGCATGTCTATCATGGGTTCATGCATGTCTATCATGGCATGCATGTCTATCAGCTGATTAGAGAGACAACTAAGCAACCACATGGACCTCTTCTGTTTTACTGAATCTTAGGAATCTTAGAACTTTCTAGAAAAGCGTTTTAGGAATGTTAAGCAATCATGAGCCTCTCTAGTCACTCATGATTAGCTGAATCTCTCACATTCATGAATAATAACATGAATTTTGTTTAAGTGATGTGTGTGTGTGCGTGTGTGTGCATGCGTGTGTGTGTGTGTGTGTGTGTGTGTGTGTGTGTGTGCGCGCGTGTGTCTGTGTGGTGTTCTTAGTGAACTCTTCATCAGAAAACCATGTGTATCTCACTGAATTCATAGCTGATTTATCATCCATTCAGCCCTACCCTTGAGGTTCTCTCCTCACTGACTGTGGACAGGTGCTTGACCCAGATTAAATCACTCTTATCACTCTTGGTAATCAAATTTCTCTAGCCAACATTTAACTGGTTCAGAGACAGGCAGGCAGTCTAAGCCAACCAGGAAAGCACATTAGATAAAAACTACGTAAATAAATGAAGGTAGGGACTGTCATTAGGAACTGGTTCATTAATTATAACAAATATTTCCCACTAATGTATAATACCAACAATAGGGCAAAACCTTCAAGGGGTATGTAGGAACCTTGCATTACCTTTGTAGGTTTCTATAAATCCAAAATTGCCCTAAAGTCAAAACCTGTAAAAGTGACTAAAATAAGGCAAGTTTATTATTGCCAGTTCTTATAACCTTTCAAGTGAAGAAAAAATTGTTCATTTTAAAAATGATTTAAAATTCTTTAATTTACACCTTAAGCTATTTTAACTTTATTTCCTTTTTATTATTTCTTGCTCCATGCCCAGCATGGCTTCTTCCACGTTAATTTAGAAATGAAGTGATTGGGTCAGGAAGGCCAACAGAGTCAGCTTCAACTTTACTGCTTCCTAGTCTGCCAATTTCTAGTGAATTGTTTTCAACAATCATTCCCAGGGCCAGCAGGATGGCTCAGTGGGTGGAACCCTTGCTACACAAACCCGACAGCTTGCATTCCATCCCCAGGACCCATGTAAAAGTGAAATGAGAGTCCCGACTCCTCACCGTTGTCTTCTGACTTCTACATACACGCCATGGTACACACATGCATACACATCACACATATACACATTACAAACACACATACATACACATCACACACACATACACACATATTACAAACACACATATATACACATCACACACACATACACACATATCACAAACACACATACATACACATCACACACATGTCACACATACACACACACATTACAAACACATACATACACATCACACACACATACACACATATTACAAACACACATATATACACATCACACACACATACACACATATCACACACATAGATACACATCACACACATGTCACACATACACACACATATTACAAACACATACATACACATCACACACATGTCACACATACACACACATATTACAAACACACATACATACATATCACATACATACACGCACATCACAAACACATATACATACACATCACACACACAATAGTAAACACACAAGAATGGTTAAAAAGAAAACAAATTCATTCTGAGATTCATGTTGGTTGCCCTATTTTGCCATCTTGGTGTAAGACCAAACAAAGAGCACAGGCAAGAACTAATTGCTGAACAGTGTAAACCCCTTCCATCAATTAAGTCTGTTTATCATTTGAAGTTACTTGATATGAAGGAGATTCTGATAACGTAATGTAGCTTGAGAAGTTGATTATCTGCTTTCTCAACTAGAACATTCTTCGATAGACTTTTTTTTTTTTTAAGGCCAATTAGAATCCTACTGTAAAGTTTAGAAATCCAGTTTTATAATCCCTCCATATGATCATACTTGTGTAGGAGAGTCATACTAATTAATTTCACGATGTAATGATTTTGAGTCTAAAACACTGAACGGCATATAACTTGGCTACATTCATGGTAACCACACTGTGTGTTTCCTTGTGTGTGTTTCTGGCTGTCGTCATACTTAGAAAGGTACTTAAGGTGAGATTCCTTTAGAGGTGAGAGAACAGGCCAAGGGGGACTGGGTCACTTTATCAGACTGTCTGTAGACCGAAGCGGAGGCAGCAGATTGTCCACGCACCCATAGAAGATCCCCTTTCCAGGTCACGCTAGAGTCTGAATTCCTCTTCTCACAACAATACTGGCTCTGATTGACAAAGGTTCTGTACCAGAGCAAAGTCCCCTGGTACGGATTGAGTAGTAAATATTTTGACCTTAGCAGATCACGTGTTCAACTCCCTCCTGCATCTGGAAGGCAGCCGTAGGTAACAGAACAGACAAGCCGCTTGGGCCACTGTTTGCCGACGATGGCTGCTCATTTGCTTTGCTTTGCTTTCTTTTTTTTTTTTTTTTTTTTTTTGGTTTTTCGAGACAGGGTTTCTCTGTGTAGCTTTGCGCCTTTCCTGGAACTCACTCGGTAGCCCAGGCTGGCCTCGAACTCACAGAGATCCGCCTGGCTCTGCCTCCCGAGTGCTGGGATTAAAGGCGTGCGCCACCAACGCCCAGCTCATTTGCTTTGCTTTTAAAGCTGCTCTCCAAACAGGCCTCCTATTCCATTCCACTCTGTGTCCCTCCCTGTGGATCTGTGTGCAAAGAAGAGCTAACCGGAGGTACAAGATTGCTATTTCTAGAAAGATCTGCTTTGTGGCCACTTGACCAGCTTCTGGGAGCTTAGGTTCCAGGAGAGTTCCTACCAGTCTCTGAATTGTGCGTGGCTTCCTGTGCTTACGCTGTTTAAACATCACAGTCCATCTTCAATACGTTCCTTCTGCTGTTCAGGGACTTGGGTATGCACCATAAGGAGAGTATTAGTACGTCCAGCCCCCAGTAAGAACTGCGGCACCAAGTCTGCAGTACCCTTCCTGGCAGGCAGCATTTTCTACCAGATGTTCTAACTTGTGACTCCTGCAGGAGCAGTTTGGACATGGCTTCCTCCAGACTTTGCCCTGTGTGCCTTTCCCATCTCAATCTGTCACTGTTAGAGCTATACATAAGACTGTCCTATGAGTCCTTCAACAAAGCGTTGGGCCCTAACACACCCTTGTTTCTGGTCTCCTCCTGCCCAGTACAGCACCTGGTCCTTATCACACACTGATCTCTGCCCCCTCTTCGTCCTTATCTAGTACCCCATCCCCCATTCTGGTTTTGTGGGATTCCTTACTTCATCAGACATTCCCAAAATGCCCTGCTCGGCAGCCTCTGGCTTTTGTACTTACATTTTCCCCTGCCTGTGCCTTTTATCTTAGATCTCTGCTCGGTTTTCCCCTCCCTCACTGATGTTTTCATCCAAGTCTGCTCTTCTGGAGTGACTGATTTATCAACTTCTGACTTGGCTCCTTCTTCTTCCCAAGACCCTTGCTGACAAATGAGGATTTGAGACTCACCACAAACCTATACAGTACGAGAGATGGATGTGTTTGTTCTAGAAATTTTCCCTGGCTGGAATGCATTCCACTCTTTTCTCTCCCTCTGTTCCTGTCAAGTGACCTAAGATGTAATATTTGAAGCCCTGTCAACTGTCTGGGAACAGGATGCCATTTGGGAGTAGATAGTATGGCCAAGAGAGCAAGAAGACCAATCCCTTAGAAACCACCTCATTGCTGTTTTTTTTTTTTTTAAGATTTATTTTTTATTTTGTGTGTATATGTGTGTTTATGGGTTTATGCATGTGTGAGGATGTCTGTGGAGCCCAGAGGTATCAGATTCCGCTGGAATTGGAGTTACAGGAAGTTGTGAGCTGTTTGGCATAGTGCTCAAACAAAACTCAGGTCCTTTGGAAGACCGTGAACTTAGCCACTGAACCATATTGCCAGCCCCCCACCCTCTGTCCTTCGAAAAATGCCAGAAATCAACATTGTTTTTCATTTAGCCCTTCCTTTTGTGATTTTCTCTCACTTCAATTTGTCCCAGTCTTAACTAATCCAAGCTCGGATCTGGAGTCTGACGTTTCAAAGCCTAGGAAGAGCCACACAATACAGAACATAGTATGTGATTCCATTCTGTGGACAAAAGAGGAGAGGTGACAAGTAGATTGGCAAACCATGGGAATCTCAGCTACAGGAAACCATTATAGTGATGCTTCCCAAGGAGTCATTCCTCCCCAGGTCCCCACGCATCTTTTCAATGTGATAGTCCTTTTTCTATCAAAGACAGAGTTGGGGACAAAATGAAAAAGATTTGGGTATTCTCTCTTCATTCCCTTAGATCTAGGCTGGACATGTGTTTGGCTTGGGTCAACAAGATGGAACAAATGTAAATCTTGCTGGTTCCAGAGCCTATGTCTTTAGAGAATGTGAAGCATCGACTGCCCTCCCGAAACCTTGACATCATCTTCCTGTGAAACCTGGTATCACTTTTCAGAGGAGAGAAGACACTGGGGGGAGTGACAGGTGTCCCCGGGCAGAGCCACCACCAGCTGCCGGATGTGGGCGTGATGTCTCCTCAGGCCCTTTAGGCTCAGATGAGCCGTTAAGATGACTTCAGCAAATGAATGCTTGCAGGCAAGGCCACCAGAAGTCACTCCTAGATGACATCATGAACGTCTAGGGTTGCTGTCTTTAATAAAGACGCTGGGTTTTGATGAGCATTTTTATGCAGTCAGTTCATAGCCAAAGATTAATCCTGGTGACTGTTTCATGCTGCAGAAAGAGCCTAAAAGAAGGTTGAATTGTGTTGGCAAAGAAGAAGCTTAACGGTTCAGGTTCACTTGCTCAGAGAGAGACGCCACAATCTTTAAAACCTTTAGTGTTAAATGAAGAACACCGCCAATGTGGTAGGTAGCTCATCCCTGTAATCCCAGCACTTTGGAGACTGAGGCAGGAGGACTGCTCTGAGTTCAAGGCCAGCACAGGCTACACAGTGAGCCCCAAGCTAGCCTTTTTACAATGTGATAATCTTGTCTAAAGACAAAACAAAAGAATAGAATGTTCAGCAATGATAAATAACTTCAGGAAGGAGGGTCAGTAAATCAGGAACAATGGATAAGAAATGGAAGATCTGGGTCATGGTCTTCCTTTCATTAACTCATTTTCTAACTTTAAAACATGCCCTGGCATCTTGGTGTTTCTTTTTTTTTTTTTTTTTCAGGGGTAATATGAGGTGTTGTGTGATATTTTGTTTGTGTTCTGACAAATAAAGCTTGCCTGGAGATCAGAGGGCAGAGCACCCAGCCACTAGACTTCTTTCCTCTACGAAATCTCTGATCGAATAAGGCATTCTGTCTTTACGAATCCTCAAACTGAATGGGGACCTAGATTCTCTTTCCACGCGCCTTATATTCCTGTCTCCACCTCTCAAAGTGCTGGGATCAAAGGCACAAGATCCCAAGTGCTGGGATCAAACAAATTTGTGTACCACCACCACCTGGGTCCATTTCTCTTTTAGACTGGTTCAATCTCGTGTAGCCCAGGGTGGCCTTGAACTGCTGATCTTCTTGTCTCCTCCTCGCCAGTGCTGGGATTAAAAGTGTATGCCACCATTGCCTGGTCTCTATGGTTAACTAGTGGCTTGTTCTGCCCTCTGATTTCCTGGCAAGGTTTATTTTTCAGAACACAAACAAAATATCACAACAATGAGGCCTAATCTATTCCTTACTCATCATTCACGAAGCTTCATTCAGTTTTTCCAGCTGGGTAACACTGTTGTGTGTGGGGGGGGTGACGGATTTTAACTTTCCACTTACTCATTTACTACAATTTAGTTTTAAAAGACGCAGATTGCTTTCATAATCTATAAGGACACATTGGAGGCTGAAATCTGCCTGCTTGGAGGAGCTCTGATCTTCTGTGCCTTAAAGATAAGTCATTTACCTTGAAAGTGCTCTTTCCCTTTCCATGGGTTTGAACGCTAAACATGATCACAACCCAACTTTGGTGCCGTTAGGTGACAGTAGTGGGAAATGGAGGAATCTGGGTCCTTGAGTGATGATCCTTGAATACCTGTACTGCTCACAGTACACCTGTTCATTTGTCCTACCCCCAATCCGTGTGTGTGTGTGTGTGTGTGTGTGTGTGTGTGTGTGTGTGCATATTTTGATATTTTTCTGAATTTTTTAGACTTTAAACAGCAAGATCTTGAATTCTCTTACATTCACAAGAATACCTGCACTGCTTCCCCTTTAGAAGGTCCCTGCCTCTTCCATCTGTCCCACCCACACAGGAGAGCTGAGCTAATAAGGCACAGAAAAGGGACATTAGTGTAATGTTCCCCTAGATGGAATCAGTGAACTCACTGCTCCTGCTTGCTTACGTAATAAGTCTCTATCTTGTTCCTTCGCCCTAGTTAGATGGCAGTGCGGGAACCCTGCCCCGGGGCTCAGTTTACATCAGGACCTGCTGCTCCCTTGTCTAGCCCACTTCTCCTTTCTCCTTCCTGTACCCTGCCCTTTGCTTTCCCAACAGCTAGACCACGCATAACCCCCTCAGATCACACAAGGACTTTCAATACTCGGAAGAAATAGACCATTAGACATAAGAACGCTGTAGGGGAGGAGTACTTAGGAGAGACAGAGGACCCAAAGTTTGGTCAGGGGGACGGAGTGTGGCCAACAGTGTCAAAAAAAATAAAAGTACGAAAAGGGCAAAATAAAAGTACACACTAGCAGCAAAAATAAGACAGTTCAAAACCTTCAAATCGTACAAAGTGGATACAAGGAAAATGAAAATTCTTTTCTTCTCCTACATCTTCATCTCAAGCCCTAAAGTGCTCTGGTAAATGTCCTTCCAGATGTATGGTATGAAAACAGACACATCAGTGGATACTTATGTGGGCTTTCATTATATAAAACATACACATTTTTATTATCTGGTCCAGGGAGGGGACTGAACCCAGGGCTTTCTGCATGTTAGGCAAGGACTCTCTCATTTCATCATATCCCAGCCTTGCAGCTTCCTATTCTTTCATGTAGACTCCTTTTCATATCAGGACATATGCATTTTTATCGTCTATAAATAATTGTATAAAGAGTCGGTGAGAGGGCTCCGTGGTTAATAGGATTGCCACATAGACCTGGTGACCTGAGCTTGGTTTCTGGAACTCACAGAAATGTGGAAGGAAAGAAGCAGCGTGGCTTGTGCCCACACACGATACTAACAGAAAGAGCTGAGCAGAAGAGCTGGGAATAGGGCTCGGTGGCTGGTAGATGTTTGTCCAGACTATAGCGAAACAAACACAAAGACTTTCCTACTAAAGAAACATTTAATAAATTAAACCCCTTTCGTATCATCTGGGATTGAAACGTCTATTTCCTCCTATACTCAGTATGTCCAGAAACATTTTATCCATTGGCTTATTGCGAATATTGAGAAAAGGACCGCGTCTGTACACTTTTACACCTCCCCAGAATATGTGCGCGAAAACTTTGGATGTGTAAGCATGTGGAACTCCTGTTTCCCGCTGGGAAACTTGCCATGGGGGTCACTCTGGAAAAATCAAAAGAAAACTGCTTTCAAGGATCTTTATAGGAAATGGAAACCAACAGTTGAAATCCTGTAAAATTTTAAAGTCTAAAATAGAAGGCCTAACCAGTTCAGAAAGGAGAACTTATATAGTATCAGCCAGGGCTATGTAGTGAGACACCGTCTTAGCGGTGGTGGCCACGCCTTTAATCCCAGCACCCAGAGGTAGGGGCAGGCGGATCTCAGAGAGTTTGAGGCAAGTTTTTTTTTTTTTTTTTTTTTTTTTTTTAATTATTTTTCAGATTTTTTTTTTTTAAATGACACATCCCAGGTAATGTTTGGGCTTTTCCCCTCAAAATCCTACAAGGACTTCGAATTATGGCAACATTTTCTGGAAAAACTGAGTAAGGTAGAACAGTTTTTAAAAAGTGAGCTGCATCTTGTTAGTTGCCTTCAGAGCTGAGAGAGAGAAACCAGTGACCTGCAAGTGGTGGAGGATAAATAGCCAGTGCAGTTTATTAGACAGAAAAGGATACTTCCATATGTTAAAGACATTTCAAAGGAAAGGGCCAGACATTGTTTCCTTAATAATGCTGGGAGCTGGGGGTGTGGCAAGGTTGGTAAAGGCTCTTTGCCCACAAGCCTGAAACCCTGAGTTTGGTTTTTGGATCCACACACTGTGAGAACAGAGATCCGACCCCGACTTGTCCTCTGATCTGTCTCTCTGTCTCTTTATCACCACCACCCCCCCACCACACACAGGGGGATATAAATAAATGTAATTAAAAATGAATGCTGGCAAAGGGGCTATGAATATAGCTCAGTCAGTAAAACAATTGCTTAGCATGTCCAACGCCCTGCGTCCTATCGTAACTACTATGTAGAAGTAGTTATGATTCCAGCACTTGAGAAGTGCAGCCTGGAGGATTGGAAGTTTGAGTTTTTCCTCTGTTCTACACTGAGTTGAAGGCCAACCTGGATCAGATGAGACCCTGTCTCAAGTAGAAAAGCAAGCCGGGCGGTGGTGGCGCACGCCTTTAAATCTCAGCACTAGGGAGGCAGAGGCAGGGAGATCTCTGTGAGTTCAAGGCCAGCCTGGGCTACAAAGTGAGTTCAAGGCCAGCCTGGTCTACAAAGTGAGTTCTAGGACAGACTGCAAAGCTACACAGAGAAACCCTGTCTCGAAAAACTAAAAAAAGAAAGAAGAGGGTTGGGGATTTAGCTCAGTGGTAGAGTGCTTGCCTAGCAAGCACAAGGCCCTGGGTTCGGTCCTCAGCTCAAAAAAAAAAAAAAGAAAGAAAAAAGCTGAAAAAATATCATTATCATTCTTTTTTTTTTGGTTTTCCGAGACAGGGTTTCTCTGTGTAGCTTTGCGCCTTTCCTGGAAGAGAAAATATCACTCTATTGAACATTTTATCACAGCTTTGCACCACATAGACAGATGAAAGAACTAAATCAGCCATCCTGGATGCGATGGCTCAAGGCTCATGACTGTGAACCTAGCACTTGGAAGGATGAGGCAGAACTGTGGACACAAGTGTGAGGCCAGCCCTGGGCTACATGGCGTGAATTCTAGGACAGCATGCGACCGTCTCAAAAACAACACACCAACCACAAAGTGCATCCGTGACAAATTGCAGGGGGACCCAGAAGAAAGCTGATGCCATCTCTTATGAGGAAGGACTGTCTGCATCAGAAAAGTACGGGAGAAAGAGAACAGAGCTAGACTATTTAAAGGATCAGGTTTCTGTACTTAAAATACAGACGGAGTGGCAACTCACAGGCTAGGGAAGGTGTGGGGAACGTAAGTTACAGAGACTGTTCCTACCGTTGTCGAAACTCCAGCACCAGGCATCTCTAACTCCAAGCCAGTCTGTCTTAATCCCTCACAGATTGTGTCTGGTAAAAACCATTACACCACGTTCACTGGTCTAACACATCCATTCTTCCACCTGGCCCAGCGGCCTGTCTCCAGCCCGCCCCTCACACTTCCAGCACCTCCCCTCCACGCCCGCTCTACACCGGTGGTCTTGCTTATTTCTCTCGGCACGGCAGACATAAGAACTTCCAACCTCTCCTGTCACCATCTCAGACCACCCTCCAGTTCCAGAAGACCTCTCTCTGTTCTCCCCTTGTCACAGGGTTCCAGTTCCGTCCCTGTCACCTACCTGAGGCCCGGCATGTATCTGCAGCAATCTGGTTTCCCTCCTCTCAACTGAGCCTTGCTCTTCAGCGTTGCCATAACATAAGCATTGCTTAAAAAAACAGAAGAAATGTTGGGCCAGTGAGATGGCTCGTGATTAAACGTACTTGGCACCGAGCCTGTAGACCCCCAGGACCCACATTGTAAGTAGTCCTCTCTCTCTCTCCCCTTCTCCCTCTCCCCCATTTCTCTCTCTTGCATACATTAAATAAATAAAAATGTGATAAAAATGTTTGGAAAGTCCTTTATCCCATTCCTCTGCTCTCTTGCAGCAAGCCTCCTGGTAGAAGCGACGCATGCCTATTTTGATGTATCCCACTCCTGGACTTCTTTTCACCTCACAGTGACCGACTCGTCTTTCCGGAAACATCTGGCTCATCTGCCATTCATCACACTTCTCTCCTCAGTGTTCTTTCCTCTGCATGGCGTTTACGTATCTAAAACGACCCTCCTTATCTTTCCGCTCCCCCAAAAAACGGTTCACTTGGGTTCTCAACAACTCCATGGTTGTATCTGTTCAGACTCAAGGTTGGAGTCACACTTTACTCTTCCTATTTCAATAGTGTAGTCATTTGGTGGTTATTTCTGCTATGCCGGTGCCACTGGGCCATGGTCCCTGCCACTGTGCTGATGTTGGCGTTGCCACATCTCAAGCGGGTTAGTAAAGCCGCCAGATGGCCCTGCTGCCAACCGTGTTAGCACATCAGGCCAGATCTCCAAACACTTAAATGGCTTCTTGCCTCCCAGTAAAATCCAAAGACTGCACAAACCCTGTGTGTATGACCTCCCCCTCCCTCCCTTCCTTCTCAGCTCCTAGACTCTCCTCATTCACTGTTTCAGTTACGGAAGACTCTTGTTACTCCTAGAAAATGATGCTTGAACCTTTTCAGTGGCTCTCTCTCTGTGCCTGCTGCCTAGACCCAAATACCCCTTGGCTGCTCCCTTCTTTATAGCTTTACTCAAATATTATCCTGAGTACTCTGTAGTCCACCCACTTGTAGCTTCAGGCCTACCTGCAGAATCCCCGAGCACTCTGATGCTCTACTTACAGATGCATGTCTATTCCTTGCTTTATTTTTCACCCTATTGTTCATAATTCCCTAGTTACTATATAATTACACCAATTCATTCTGTTTACCCCTTTAGAATGTAAGTTCCATAACGTCATGGATTTTTTTGGTCCTTTTTTTATTCTGATGCAGCCTCAATCCTAACAAAGGTAAGTTTAGTATCAATAGGTTAATTATGTTTAATGCCTATGCAAAGTACACAAGGAAATATATTTTCAAAATTTCCCGAATGTAATTTGATTATATAAAGTTATACCCAGTAATTTCACTCCCAGAAGTCCATCATTATAACTAACTAGTACAAGGAAACACTGGTCCAGGTAACTAAGAGGTAAATGAAAAATGTTTTGTTTTAAAAACTATCTTAATCTTCTGTGCTTTTCAGGCTTGGTTGTACATTGATCATTGCCTGGGGATGTGTTATAAATGTGTTGAATGTTGATGTCAGCCCCACTGTGACAGGTCCAATTGTGGATTGACTTTCTTTTCATAATATCATCAACCATTAGTGATTATGACTGGAACAAAGGAATTCATTAGGGACTACAGATGGTATTTCTGTTAACATCCCCTGGCTTATATTTTTTCATCCACAAAACAAAAGGTTTTATGTTGGAATCCCTACTTCCTTGGGACTGAAGGCCACCTGAAGATACACAGTCTCATGGACTAACAACTATTGGATTCTTGGTCTTTCTGTCAGGAGATAGCCATTGTTGAACTAGCTGGACCACAGCCTATCAGTTACTCTAATAAATTCCCCTTTTTTATATCAGTTTTGTTTCTCCAGAGAACTTTAATACAGAGCATTGACTCTTCTTCATGGTGATTTGAAGGTGTGAGCTTGACAATGCTCCAAAATAAGAGCTGGGCATCCGTTTTTATTGTTGAGAAATTACCACAGTAAATCAGAAATCTGTGGCCTTGTTTTTCCTTTGTGAAAGAGTCTGGATATATAGCTCAGGTCATCCTTGAACTTGTGACCCTCATGTCTCAGCTTCCCAAGTGCTGGAGATTACAGGGCTTTGTCAATAAAGCAGTTTGTAAGTGGGAATTCTAAACAGTCCTAAGACCACTCCAGCCTGTGTCTGGAGTGAGGTTCGGGGCTCTGATACTTTCTGTTAGGCTTGTTAAGGGCTCTGAGACCTGCCACACTGAGTTTTACAGTGTTTTATGTATTTGTTCACACATCCCTTCAAGTTTACACAGGACACTAGGAAACGAGTGGACAGTAGCAACTCTGTGCATCCCAGATTAATCGTTCTCACAGTGCTGTAAGACTGACCCCATGGAAGGCCCCACCCCCCCTTTCTACTTTCTGTGAAAATCATGATAGGTACCTCAACCAATAAGCATGTTGTCTCAGTTAGTTCTGGTTGGACGTAGTGTTTTTGATTGTTCATAAGTAGTAAATTTAGGAAACTATTGAAAGATAGGATATACTGGAAACAAGCTTTTTGGAACACAGAAGCCAAAGTTGCCTATCCCATCCTTGAATGATAATATAAATGATTCGGATTAATCTCCCAAGAGAAACTACAAATTTATTATCCACTACAGATTTCATGGCCATACAACCCCCAATCAGGCACTGGGGATTATTCTGAATTAAAAAGCCTTCAAAAAAAAAAAAAAAGGCCAATTATTCATTTAGATAAAGAAATATGCATTTTAGATGTTTGTTTTGTAAGAAAATTTTTACAAGCATAAGGTTTAGGTCCCAGCTCTATAACTGGGTGTCATGAAAAGCGTATCATTGAGAGAACTACTGAGTATAAAGGGCTTGTCGGTCTACAATGCCAGCTAGAGAGCAGATGCTTACTGTCTGCTACAGTTACTCCAGGTCATGGGTAGACAGGCAGTCTAGCATAACAGGTTTTTTTTTTAAATTTATGTTTATGTGTGCTGGTGTTTTGTCAGCATGCATGTTTGTGTACCACATGTATGTATTGCCTGCAATTGTTAGATCCCTGTGTATGCTTGGAATTAAACCCCGGACTTCCTCTGGGAGGGCAGCCAATGCTCTTAACCACTGAACCCCTCTCCAGGCCCAGAAAGAGTTCTTGATACCCCCGTCCTTCTCTGCTTCCTTTTTCTTTTCTTTTTTCTTTCTTGAGATGGTTTGTGTAGCCTTGACTGGGCCAGAACTCACTATGTAGACAGGCTCGAGGCTGGTCTGCCTTTGCCTCTGGTGCTGGGGTGAAGGGCTTGCACGTCAGACCCTGCTTTGTTTTCTTTCCTATCAACCACCGACTCAGGAGTAGCTGGAACCTATCGCCATCGCCCTCCACTGAACTGTGTGTTCCTGCTGCAGTTTCTCAATGTGGCCTTTGGGTTAGTGAGAAAGCGGCTGCAATCTTAAGGGTGGGAACTCTGTGCTGGGGGAGGAAGTGAGAGAGGATCAGCTGAGTCTGTCCTGGGGGCAGTCGGGTGCGTAAGGGCAGGGCCAGCCCTCTGCATTAGCTTCTGCTTTTTTTTTTTCTTCTTTTCTTTAGAACTCACTCTGTAGCCCTGGCTGGCCTCGAACTCACAGAGATCCACCTGGCTCTGCCTCCCGAGTGCTGGGATTAAAGGCGTGCACCACCAACACCTAGTTTAGCTTCTGCTTTTTACAGGGCCTGCTTTCTTTATTTGGTGTGTGTGTGTGTGTGTGTGTGTGTGTGTGTGTGTGTTCTTTTATTGAATATAGCTTTTTTTTTCAAACCATATATTCTGATCATGGTTTCCCTCCTTCACCAACCCCTTCTAGGTCCTCCCTACCTCCTCTCCCATCCAAATCCACTCTCTTGCTTTCTCTAGTTAGAAAACAGGCATCTAGAAAGCAGTAATAAGATAAAACAAACAAATCAGAATAGGATTAAAAACAAACAAACAAACAAACAAACAAATGTAAGAAAAAGAGCCAAAGAGCCATGTGGCAGTGGCACACGCCTTTAATCCCAGCACTTGGGAGGCAGAGCCAGGCAGATCTCTGTGAGTTCGAGGCCAGCCTGGTCTATAGAGAGATCAAGGACAGGCAACAAAACTACACAGAAAAACCCTGTCTCAAAAAACCAAACCAAACCTAACCAAAAAGACCCTCAAAAAACAAAAAACACAAACAAGCAAAAAACAAAGAAAAAGCACAAGAACCACACACAGTCACAGCGACACAGGTTTGCACACAGGAATCCCACAAACCCACAAATCGAGAAACCATAATATATATGAAAATGACCTGTAAGGTTAATACAAGAAAATGCCTGACAAAGAATCTCCAGAAGTGCCACTGAGCTGGTTTTGTGTTGGTCACCTACTACTAGGCATAGGTCCTGGCCTCAACAGTGGTTTGTATCACCAGTCAGATGGTGAAGAAAACTAACTTTTCACTTGTGAGCAGTTATCAGTTGGAGGTAGCTTCTGGGTTTGGGATGGGGGCATGTATCCACTTCCTCTGTCTGCCAGTGCTGGGACCCCATCTGGCCCATGCTGGGCCTGGCTTCTTAAGTGTTCAGGTCCTCTTTATGAAATGTGTATATAATTCTAAGCAGTTCTCCTTAATTCTCTTTATGAGGACAAATGGTTGAGAATTCAGGGAATGGCTACTCCTGCCTCCCCCCACCCCAGTTTTATTATTATTATTATTATTATTAATGATTTTGTGAGATAGTGTTTCTGTATAGCCCTAGCTGTCCTAGAACTCCTGCTGTAGACCAGACAGACCTAGAACTTGGAGATTGCCTCTGAATGCTGGGATTAAAGATGTGCTTCCCGGAGGTGGTGGTGCACACCTTTAATCCCAGCAAACGGGAGGCAGAGGCAGGTGGAGCTCTGAGTGTTCAAGGCCTACAGAGTGAGTTCTAGGACGGCCAGGTCTGTTACACAGATGTCTGGAAAAACCAATAAATAAATAAGATAGATAAATAAATAAAATAAGTAAAAAATAGAAGAATTCGGGGGCTGAAGAGATGACTCAGCAGTTAAGAGCACTGGCTGCTCTATCAGAGGACCTAGGTTTAATTCCCAGCACCCACATGGCAGACTGTAACTCCAGTTCCAGGGGATCTGACATCTTCACACCAATGCACATAAAGTTAAACGATTAGGAAAAAAAAAAAAAAGATGTGCTTCACTTTCCTGCTGCTCTATTTTTTTGAACGTGGCTTGAAACCAATTTTTAAACTTTCAAAAAGCTCATCATCAAACCTTTCAAACAAGATCCAACTTAAAAGTACTGTATTGCTTTTATGAGAATGTTTTTACCTGCATTACAAAAACAAACAAACACCTTTCAGAAGAGTCCAATTGAAGTGGCTGTCAGATACCACGATGGAAGCTTAACTATTGATTTTAAAGTTTACACAATCAGCTACCAACGCCAGTTGGCTTGTCTGTAAAGCTCACACCCGTCTTTTTCAGGTTTCCCGTCGCAATTGCATGATTAGTTCATTTTAGTTATTACATAAAAGTCAAATACAAATTAGAAAAGGGCTAAAGGAAAATGAAACCTCTGTGGGACTTAACTACCTAGGGTTATTTTTAGCAACAAAGGAGGTTAACAAGTTGCTTGAAGATCTTTCCCAATTTTAAACACGCCTAAAGTAGGAAGGTTGGTGGGCGAGTTCCCCTGGGATGGGAAGCTGCGGCAGGGCAGCCAGGCTCTCCCTCCCTCCTCGATCCCGCTCCACCGCCCTCCCCGGAGCCCTGTTCCTTCTCCACTGCACGTTTGCCCTACCCACGGGGTCCGGAACACCAGCGTTCCACGTGATCGCGGTGCTAAAGGGCAAGGTTGGGCGGACAGAAGGCCCGAGAGACCGGGAGAAGCTGCCCGAGCCCGCAACCAGCGGCCAAAGACCGAGCTCGGCAGAAACCCGGAAGACCTGGTGAGAGGAGGGTGTGGCCGAGCGCGGATTGGAGGGCCGGGGGCGGGGCCTGCGCGGATAGGGGGTGGAGCTAGAGGGAAGGGTGTGGCCGAGCGCGGGTTGGACGCCCGGGGGGCGGGTTTTGCGCGGATAGAGGGTGGGGCTAGAGGGGAGGGTGTGGCCGAGCGCGGGTTGGACGCCCGGGGGGCGGGGTTTGCGCGGATAGAGGGTGGGCCTAGAGGGGAGGGTGTGGCCGAGCGTGGGTTGGAAGCCCGGAGGGGCGGGGCTTTGCGCGGATGGGGGCGGAGCTGGAGGGGCGGCGCCCGGGCCGCGGCGCTGCGTTCCGCCCCGAGGGGGGGCGGGCCGAGTGGGCGTGGCGACGTCGCGTGACGCCACAAGGGGCGGGGCGCGGTCTAGTAGTCCCTGCTCTGGGCCGCCGTCGGCAGTCGCCGCTGGGGGACGCGGGCTGCGCGGTTGCTGTGTTGCTGCTGCTGCTGCGCGGCCGTCGTTTTTTTGCAGTCACGGTCTCTTTCCCGGAGCCGGGGACGGAGGGGTCGCCCGCGCGAGTGTGCGTGCGTGCGTCCGTGCGTGTGCGTGCGTGCGAGGGCCAGCGAGACTCGGTCGGGCAGGGCCGTCCCCGCTGCCTCCCAGCCCCTTAGCCGCCGAGGCGGCGGTCCGCACGCACCCTCGTTGGCTCGCCGCCCACACGGTGTGCCGAGCGAGCGCGTCGTCTTTTTGATTTTGGAACTTGTGAGCGTCTTTTTTTTTTTCCACCCCCTCCTCCTGTCCTCCAGGTTTTTTTTTCTTTTCTTTCTTTTGGCGTGGTGCCTCCAGGGCTGGTCTCCCCGGCCCCTGAAATAACCGCTTCCTGACCCCGGTCGCCAGCCCCGCCCCAGGTTGCCCACCTCCCCTCCACCCCCCAGGCTCTGCCCCTGGCCCCGGAGGGTGGGAAGCTTTGCCCAGCGGGGTCTCCGCAGCAGCGTAGCCAGCACCTGCCTCAGTATGCTTGGGGTCAGCGACCCTCCTCTTTTCATAAAAGACATTAAGGCCGGACTGAAAAACTTAAATGTCGTCTTTATTGTCCTGGAGATAGGTAAGTGGGGTCCGCAGCCCGCCCCACACCCTCGAGCGCTCGGACCTCTTCCCCGCCCCGCGCCCCCACGTGCTCCCGGCCAACCTAGCCCGGACTCGGCTCCTAGCCCGGGACAGAAGCCAGGCATGTAGCGTGCCCTAGGAGGGTGAGACAGCTGCCCTGAACCGGACTCGTTATCTAACATATCCTCTCCCTCCCTTTGATTTTTAAATCTTCACAGGACGCGTGACCAAAACCAAAGACGGCCATGAAGTGAGGTCCTGCAAAGTAGCTGATAGAACGGGGAGCATCACTATTTCTGTGTGGGATGAGATCGGAGGGCTCATACAGACAGGGGATATTATTCGGTTGACCAGAGGGTAGGTGTGCGTAAATTGGGGGTAGGTGTGGAGTTGGCCGACTTAAGGGGGTCCTGCCAAGTTTTGAGTCGCCTAGCTCTTCCGTGGGCTGCTCCGAGAAGCTCTGCGCTGTTTTGGTGGGCAGAATTGGCAGCAGCTCGCTCACCCTTTGCAGCTAAGAGTGTTTCAGGTAGGGAGTTCACTGCTCCCCT
This sequence comes from Peromyscus maniculatus bairdii, assembly GCF_049852395.1. Classification (NCBI taxonomy): domain Eukaryota; kingdom Metazoa; phylum Chordata; class Mammalia; order Rodentia; family Cricetidae; genus Peromyscus; species Peromyscus maniculatus. The sequence continues at coordinate 64,349,848 of NC_134864.1, read as the reverse complement.
CCAATTTTAAAGGTTAGTTATATTTTTTTAAGAGAATGCATGGGAGTCAGTGAGCTTTTTTAGTAGGCTGATAGGACCAAAGTAGCTTTATAATCAGCCCGTGCATTCGGTATGACTTCCACTTCCTTTTTTAGTGCCTTGAAACCCTGTCAACACTGTTGGCACTCATCATTTAGGTGGTGTGGACATAAACTGAGCAACTGGGAAATTTTGCCCTTCCTGCTTCACCTTTTGGAAAGTGTTTTGGAAAGTGTCTCCTGTATTCCAGGTTGTTTTTGAACTTTTAAGATGCCCGGGAGAATGAGCTTGAACCTCTGACCTTCCTGCCTCCACTTCCCAGGTGGTGTGATTACAGGCATGTACCCAAATGTCCTGAGGATGAGCCAGAGGCCTCCCACATGCCAGGCAAGCATTCGGCCCTCTTGAGGCCCAGCTTGAATTTAACATTTTTCTGTGGTCACGTTTGTACTCAGAAAAGATAAAGACAGTGTCTCGGATACACATTCATTCTTGAGAATGATTTCTTCTGTAAGATCAGTGTTTCCCAAACCCCCAAATTCACAGAAAGTGGCAGAAGGGGCATCTGATACATGGAGAACATCTTTAGTTGGCAAACTGTTGGCCATAGAGATGGAGCCTTGTTTTTCATCAACTTTTGAAGTTTTTACCAAATGTTAGTCTTAAGAAAAGGCCAGGGAAGAATCTTAGAAATGTGGAAGCTTATGTGATTAGGAGAACTGTAATAATTTTATTGGTAACTACCAGAAAAATAGTTGGCAATTGATGTTGGCTAAGACTCGGGGAGAAGTGAAGTATTTAGTCTTCTGGACGGGAGTTCTTTGATACAGTCGTACAGGCCTTACAACATTTTCAGGAAGTGAGGTCAAGTATCATCAAAGCAGGAAGTGAGAGTCAGGAGTTAGACATCTTATTCTCAAACACTGAGTCATATTGCAACACTAAATTACATCTTAACTTCTGCAAAAGAGAATTCCTCCTTTGGAGGCTATGGTGAGGACTCTAGTAGCAATAATAATAATAATAATAATAATATTAATATTAATAATAATAATACATATTTTAAGCCATGAAGTTACCTTAGTAGTTGTACAAAGAAACATTGAAAAACCAGATATTTTCCTTAGATTTAATGATGTCATACACATTTAAAATTGGTCAGAGTAAACAATTAGTTCCATTATATTGATATGAAAAGTTGCAAAATTTGGGAAGGCTGGCAAGGCAAGAAGAAGATTAGTGATCCTTTTTTTCCCATTTATTTTTTGCTCCTTGATAAAGTTGTGCTAAATTTTGAGGAGCATGGAAACTGTGTCTGCAGAAGTAGTAGTAAAACTTATATCTTCCTGACCATGTCAGTAAGCATGAAAGAAAAGACTAGTGTGTTGAATTCTCATCCCTGTGGCTGGAAGGGAGTGCAAATGCTGAATTCCTGGTATCAGCAGCTCCTTCTTAGAATGCACTTGAACTCTTCTCTTTCCCGGGTGTTTCTCGCCCTCCTGTCCTCTTAACTAAGCTGCACAGAAATCGTGTGCTTTCCTCTAAATGTGCAATGTAGAGAATTTTACAGATGTTCCTTCTGTTGAGATTAGGTGTCTGTGTTTTAAAATAATTTTAATTGTCGTCCAACAGTTCACTGAGAAGGTATAACATTTTTTTCTAAAAAATAGTTTGGAGAGCTTTAACCAATGAAACCAATTCTTCACCGACGGAAAAGCAGCTCCCCCTCTGTTAACTAATAGGAACAGCAGTGCGTGCTTTCCCAGAACACCACTCCTCCCCCTCCAAGTGTCCTCTTTGAGGCTGGCCTCAGATTTGAGTTTTTCCTGTTTCAGCCTTCTCAGTGCTGGGATTCAAAATGTGCGTCACCGTGTCTGAAGTTAGGCCTAGGAGCCCATGCCTGACGTTCCAGTTCCTCGTGAGGCTGAGACAGGAAGATGGCAAAGTTGAGGGCTAGTCGGCTACTGAGCAAGTTCAAGACCAGCCTGGGCAACTTCCGGGGATGCCTAAATATAAGGCTTAGAAACAAGATCCTGTAACTTAGTGGCTGAGTACTTGCCTAGCGCAAGGAAGGCCTGGGATTAGTTTTTTCCAGCAGTGCTCAAAAATTTCTTCTAGGGTTAAGATTTAGATGATTATGTCATAATGTGGCGGTAGAATTTTCTTTGTGTAATTCTTTGTGGTTTCTCTGTGTAGCTTTGGGGCTTGTCCTGGAACTCATTCTGTCTACCAGGCTGGCCTCGAACTCACAGAGATGCGCCTGGCTCTGCCTTCCGAGTGCTGGGATTAAAGGCGTGCGCCACCACCTCCCGGCTTGTAATTTCTTATTAGAGTTACATGGACTATATTTGACTTGAGGTAAATGGGTTGGTTTGCAGTTCTACCTAATACAGAAATATACTGAAAATTTAATAGAGCTGTACATTCTTCTGAAAACCTGATTTATTTTCCTTCTAGGTATGCGTCAATGTGGAAAGGATGCCTGACACTTTATACTGGAAGAGGTGGTGAACTTCAAAAAATTGGGGAGTAAGTATTAAGATATATTTTGTATGATTAAGTTTCAAATATGTCTGCAGAATAAACAGTAAGTATAAGCTATAAACCGCTTACTGGGCCTTTGGAAACTTGGTTTCATGCTGTAGGTAGGTAACTGGTTTAAACACTGTCAGTACTCAGCTGCGTTGAGCAGCCCCGGTGGGGCCCTTTAGAGTCAGGATTATGAAACGTCTTTGGGTCAGGATTACAGCGTCTTGTATATAGAGATGCCACAGTAATGGAGGTCAGCGAGGTGAGGAACCACAGGAAGTTACTCATTTTACTCCTGGCTGTTTCTTGTGAGGGTCAGTTTAAGATTTTCCCAAACTGGATCTAGTTTCTTTTTAGAATTGAAGAGCTAAGAAAATGCTTATGTGTGAACAGGGTACCAAGTGTGTTGTCAATTACAAGAAGCCCTGGGAGGAAGTGGTGGCTTGCTAGCCAATTATCTGTCTTAATCATCTAGAATTTATTCTTTACCTTTGATTATCTTTGCAGATTCATAGTGATCAAAAGAGGGATTCGATGAGAATCACATAGTTGGGTGTTAATATGGGATGTAGTTATTTAGGAAATTTTTATTACAGATGAATTAGCATGCTACTGTTAAGGTAATTCTTTGACACCTAAGGTTTTCATTCTTGTAGGTTAAGGAGGTTATACAAAAAAATCATTTAACTTGTCCTTTGCTTTCAGGTTTTGTATGGTGTATTCAGAAGTGCCAAATTTCAGTGAGCCAAACCCAGATTATAGAGGGCAGCAGAACAAAGGGGTAATTAATCCAAATACATGGTATATTTTTATGATTGGGTTACGTTGACTCTTTACTATGATTCTGTCAGTAGGCCAAACCTCTGATGTCCAAAGGGTAATGAAAAGAACTGTAAGACATGTTGACTGGGGATATAGTGCAACTGATAGCCTGCTTGCCTAGCATGCATGAAGTCCTGGGCTCAGCCCCAGGGCTTCCTAAGACTGGCGTGGTGGTGCCTGCCTAAAGTCCTGTTCTCAGCAGGTTGGAGGTGGGGGGAAAGGAATTCAAAGCCATCCTTGGCTTCATAGCGAGTGTGAGGCCAACTTGGGCTTTATGAGACCCCGTCTCAAAAGAAAAAAAATCTTCAGGTAACCTTTATTACATAGGTTCTGAGAGTCTGTATATACTTTGTGATAATAGATATATGTGCTGTTTAGTATTTTGCAGAGTAGAGGTACTATCAGGGTGTAATAAAGGTTTTAAGAGGCTTGCGGAAGATTTCTGAATGCTTTAACATTGAACGGACTTAGACAAATCTTTAAATATTGTTAAATCATTTTTTAAAGCCTTAAAATTTAAAAATTATTTTATACATGAGTTACTTCTGTCTTCATTTGTCTAACTTAAAACTTCTTTCAGGTATACAATGAGAAGGATAAAGGGAGCGCCAGTACATATGGGCCAGTGGGTAAGACTTTTTCCATATTTGTGCTGACATGTAAACATTACGAGAATGATGAAAAATGTAAAGGAAAACAATCTCTTTAGGTATAATTTAGTGTTAAACGGCAACTCCAGTAGACAAGGATACTCAAATAAATGATTTTGTAAGACTTGGAGATACTTGTCCAGGCCAATGTATTGAGCACATTCTGTATTTAAACACTGGGGCCCATTATGCTGAACATTGATTAGTAAGAAGACTAATTTTGGTAACCCTCTGACGACGAGATCTTTTACTTTTTAATTTTTGCAAATGTGTATGATGTAGTGGTTATCTATAATATATGCAGAATTACTGGTTGTTTTGGCATGTTGGAAGCTGTCCAGACAAATGATGCTGTAGAGAAGCAGTCGGTGACTACTTTAACATTCCTCATGTTCTTGGTTGTCTTTTAAAAGAGTAGCCTGTCTTCTCAGACCTCACCAGTGATCCTTGGAGACCTAATAAAGGTCTTTTGTCTTTAAGTATCCGAGGATATGTCTTTGAGATGCATCTTTCTGTGGTTGTTAGGGTCGCCGAAGACTTGTGATCAACTCACATTGTGGAAAATCTGTATGCCAATAGTTTGATTGCATCAAAACATTAATTGTATTTGAGTCAAACACCAGTACTCAAACATCTCTGCTCCCTCCTCTTTTTACAATATTAGGCAATTCATGTTTTTTTTTAAATACTCTATTCCTTATTTTATTGCTCAAGTTAGATTTTCTTCTTTCTATTCACTCAGTACCAAGGTGATGTATTTGGTAATAATACTGTTACAGAGCCCTAGAGCCTACATCTTTTTTCATTATAGAATGAAGGTGCTTGTTTTCTATAATATTCATAAGCCTTTACAGTGTGTGTAGGAGCTTCAAATGATAGTTTCTGTAGCATAATATAGACTACTTCTGAAAATGGTGATTTTTTTTTTTTGTATCCTCATCTTAGGAAATGGTGTTCAGACTGGCCCCGAGTCAAGGGGATATCATCTTCCATATAGTGGTAGAAGCAATGTCCGGGAACCCATCAGTCCACAGCTACCAGGAGCCCGTTGTAGTGAAACAGTCATGACCACAATAAGTAATGCCAGGGATCCGAGGAGAGCCTTTAAGAGATGACCTAAGCCAAAGAGACACGTGTAGTCTTTAAACTACGTGCCCTACTTGAACACTTAGTGCACTTTTATTTCTCGTTAACTGTGAAAAGTTCGTCTCTTACGGGTTTCCTTTTACATTGTTGGTTTGTTAAGAAGAATGGTTGGTTTTTATTGCAAAAGTTAAGCTGCTGCTCGGTTACATCCTATCGAAGAATAGGAACTTTGAAAGCAGGAACATTTATTTTTAGAGCAAGAACTTACTGGGTATCACTTGAAAACCTGTCCCTGTTTCAAGGGTGAGTTACTTAAGACACCAGCTTTATGGCCTCTGGATCTTCTGCGTACTCTCTGTGATGTTTGCCATAACATTTCATGGGAAATGTTCTTCTGTCTTACCTGGGATGTTGCCACCTGAAGTGATAGCCCCCAAGCCCGAAGCCTGGCCAGTGCGATGGTACTTCGAGTGCCTGTTCCCGGGATGACTGGCTTGCTAGAGTGACCACACTGCCATTCAGGCTGTTCAAGGACAAAATCGTCCTAAATTCTTGTTTAATTACCAGAAAACCAGATTCCTTATCAGAATTATGGAATAAAATGTGTAATATAACAAGTCATTTTTAGGCAAAAACTGTTCAAGATAATGCTCTTGCCATCTGTTAAAAAACGTTGAAGAAAAATTTACAGTGGAGTCCTTGAATGTTTTATTTTTGAAACAACCATGTTAAATATTAGTGTGATTGGAGGGAGTTGCAGTACCGCAGCGGACAGTGATCTCATTAGTACTAGTTGTAGTAATTTTGAGACTCAGTCTTACTGTGTAGCCCTGCCTGGGCTGGAACTTGTCATGTAGACCAGAGGGGGCTCTGAACTCTGATTTTCCTGCTGCTGTCTCTGTCTCCTAGATGCTGGGGTTAAAGTTGTGCACTGCCATACCAGGCTGATCAGATTATTAAAAAAAAAACAAAAACCAAAAACTTGTGGTAGATAAATATTGTAGCAAATGCAATTCAGATTGAATTTTTATAGCCATGTGACTACCTGTTACAGGTCGTCAGATAGAAGGAAAAAGGCTGGGGTAGGTACTGCCTTTCTTCTGGAGGAGTGTGTGAGTGTGTGAGTGTGTGTGTGTGAGTGTGTGTGTGTGTGTGTGTGTGTGTGCACTTTAGTTTCTGAACACATCACATAGCCTTATTAGCAAAAGATAAATGGCGCAAGAAGTATATACCTCAGTTAGAAATGTTAGGGTGGGGTTTGTGTGTCCTGGTACTTCTGTTTACTGTAGGGGTGGGTAAATTGGTAGATATTTTCATTGTTAGTTTGTCTCTTTAAATGTTACCTCCTGAGTAAATCCCTTGCTCTGCTGACGGACGGCACAGCCACCAGCTCTGCTCTGTCCCCAAGCGTGGAGAGGCCGGCCGAGTTCCCTGAAGCTGAGTCGGCTTCAGCCTGGCTGCTGTCCAGCTCTGTACCTGCCGTTTCTCCTCACCTCCCTGTACAAAAAGTGAGTTGCTATTCAAAGTCTGTAGCATTTGGATATAATCTGCGCCAGATTTTGTTCTAATTCCGTTTAACAGATTTTCAGTTTGCACTGTATTAGGCTCCGTGTGGAGATTATTACAACATTTGAGAAATTGCAGGGAATTTACATATGGTTTATAGGTATAGTGCTTTGATATTATAGATAATCGGTCATTTGTTCATACATTAATAATTATAGCTAATTTGGTTTTGTAATTTATGATTTTTTTTTGTTTGCATTACCGAATGCTTCAAAAAAAGTTACCTAAGAGTTAAATAACTTGTGTTTTGTGATTACAGATGTTTTAAATAAAAATAAATGACAAACTAATGTTGAAATTTTAAGAGGTAGGAAAACGGTACTTTTATTTGTGGGAGGTATGGTGTTTAAAGGTAGTTTCTAAAGAAAGGATTTGAACTTTGGCAGATTTAAGTATGGTAAGGTGTGGGTCACTGGGCTTCCATTTTCTTCTCACCCGTGATGCTAGGGAGGTCGTGATTAGGAAAAGGAGCAGTGGTACTGCTTTGAGGAGTTAGGACTTTGACATTGGGAATAACAATAAGTTCTGATAAATGATCAGTCAAGTCTTGTGGTATGGTCAAAGTGTTAACAGAGGAAATGCTGAGCTCAGTGTGGAAGTATCAATGTGTTTTAAGGTACTGAGATTAAGTAGAACATGGTCTTAAGATTTTACTTATGACTGAAGTTTATCTCAGATATTTAACATGTTTTGTGGTTTGATTTATTAACAAGTTTCTTTTTTCTTAAGGAAAACTTGCAAAACCAAAGCAAAGTGCCATCCAAACAGTAATGACTAATTTGCCTTCCCAGACTGCTTGGATACCACTCATCAAGACGTTACGGAAGAAAGTGTCAGCCTTCCTCCTCTCTGCCTTCAACGTTGACACAAATTTCAGCAAAAACCATGTAGTGTAGAAATGCATTTCTAGGTTTGGGTCCCCATTATTGTCCCTGGGAAGAGTTCTGGAGTGGAGCCACAACGTATGATCAGGCCAGCTTGTCCCTTTTGTCTGGCCAGGTGTTTGGGGAGTTGCCACAGGATAGAAAGAGGAAGTCCAAATGGCCAAAGCCTGAAGTTTGCCTTCACAGAAGCGTTTAAACACCCAGGTTTTCCTATACCGTACCAACTCTGTTTGGCTTTTTCTCCATAGTCTTAGTAACTTGGTGTTAAAACTTGAAGAGTGAGCCGGGCGTTGGTGGCGCACGCCTTTAATCCCAGCACTCGGGAGGCAGAGCCAGGTGGATCTCTGTGAGTTCGAGGCCAGCCTGGGCTACCAAGTGAGCTCCAGGAAAGGCGCAAAGCTACACAGAGAAACCCTGTCTCGAAAAACCAAAAAAAAAAAAAAAAAAAAAAAAACTTGAAGAGTGATTAGTTTTAAAGCATAGTTTGAAGGTTAACTAGCCTTTTATATTTTTAGATTATATTCAGAGATTATATATTGAGATTATATACAGAATAGTCCAGTGCAGTAGTCCATAGGAGCATCCCAGTTGCTAGTTTCCATTTGCGGAGGGATCTGACCTGCCAGTATAGTTGCTGAAATGCTTCCCTTCTTGGGTATCATTACCCTAATGGCTGTTTGCTTGAAGCCATTTTAGGCTGTGTGTGACTCGACTCGAGTGATGACTGAGAGGCATTGGAAGCGACAGAACATGTTCCCAGACAGACGTGTGCCAAGCTCTACCCCCTCTGAGCTCCCTCGCCTTCCTGTTTGTTTAATGCCCAGTTTTTACTTCCCTGTCTCTGACCTGCTGAAAGTCTGATCATTTTTAGTAGACAAGGACCATATGGTTCCAATCATTTTCTAGTACAGGGATGGGATGAGGAGGTTTGGGGCAGAGAGATTGGCTAGTGAGATCCTTGGTGCTAAGGCTCTAGATGTTGATTTTAAGTGGGAGTGATTAACAGCCCCACAGTTCACAAAGTAGTTTTAATGATTAACACGCAGGTATGCTTCTGACATCGAATTGTGACCTTTGAAAGTAGCACCATCAATGACGTATGACACCCCAAGGGAGAAGCTAGAAAATTGTTTGTTAGGTGTATTGAAGTGCTTTAGATGCATCAAAGTTTTGCTTTATTGGAAATATGCTAGAAGGCTATAGCCAAATTATTCCGGGTTTCTGAATGAACAAAGACCACAGACACAAAATCAAGTCCATTAAGTTACTAATAAGCATTTTTCCACACTAACATTAGACCTGAAAATATTGCCAAGAAATTTTTCTTCCATTATGAGGTGTTCAGTGTAGTAACATTTAACATTTCAACCAGTAGGTGTTTAAGCCATTTGAAGAGTCAAGATATATAATCCAAAGTGTTAAGGTGTTCCCTGAGCATTGAGAGCGAAGCCACAGTTCATTGCGGACCTATAGTTAGATCCACAGACGTATTGACACACACTGGAGGGCTACTGCATGCTTTAAAGAGCCTGTGCTTCACCATCCATTTCCAGCTAAAATTAAAGATCATTGTATTCAAAATTCCCGTTTGGATTCAAGCCAGGCTAGCTTTCTTGTTCACAGACTTGACTATGGAGTAACCTTGAATGTTCAGCAAAAATCTAGTTTTCAAGAACATACATGAAGCTTTTCAGAAAGAAGTATGGATTGCCCCTCTGATCTGGATTGAAACTTAGGCCAGAAAGACCTGCATCAAACACTTTGGAGATCTCTTGTCCTTGCCTTCTCCCTTTCACAGTGAGATAGCTTGATTTTTGGAATTGTGTATGTTTTCTTGGTTCCTTTTCTATAAATCTAGAACACAGAAATGGTATTAAAAAGGGAAAATGTATTTAGAAGGGTGTTTCTCAAGAGCACAGAATTACTGGCTGAAGCAAGTGTTTCTGAATAGAGATAATTAGGCCCTCTACATAGGAATGCTAGAAAATTAAATTAGGTTCAAATAGAATCAAATTACACCAAAGCTGAGATCAGATCTCTGCTGAGAAGAGGTTTTACTGTGGCTCAGGTTGGCCTAGAGATGTCCAACCTAAGGGCAGAATTCTACAGAGGAGTAGCATGAGCTCACTGACCTATATATCCAGTTAAAACCAGCTTTTTCACCCCATCATTAGGTTAAAACTTGAAAGTACATTTTGGGCTTAGCTCAGGAAGTGGTTATGGCATCTCGTACTCGTGTCATTCAACTCAATATGAAAAAAAAAGGAGTTTAAAGTAGTCCTGGAGGCAGTGGTATCACAGAATGCACAGGGCACACTGTCTCCACCTTCAGATCTCAATCCCATCTCCAGCACAATTCCCATGGGAGTATGAAAAGTTCAACCCTAAGGAAGATTTCTGACCAGCCTGGATACTTGAACAAAAATGGTCAGCACGAGAGCCACCTACTGGTAGTTACTGTGCAGTTTCTGTGGACGAATCTGCTTTAGCTTAAGGTGGAGAAGAGGGTCCGTTTTACCATAGGAAGATAATCTTTATCTGATTTATGAAGGAAGTACATGACATTGAGAGGTGGTCATAGTAAAACAGGCAATGGAAAAATTCCCTTATTTAAGCACATCAAATTTTGAACTGCCCCAAAAGATATAGAAGATACAAGACTGCTAAGGCTGCTTTTCAAGGTTTTTATAATTTTGCCCGCATGTTTCGATGTGCACCATATGTGTGCCTATTGCCTGTGGAGGATAGAAGAGGGCAGAACTAGAGATGGTTGGTAGCTGCCATTTGGGTGCTGAGAACTGAACTCAGGCTTTCTCCAAGAGCAGCAAGTGCTTGTCACCAGTTAGTCTCCTCTCCAGCCTGTACTGGCTGTCAGACGCTGTCTGTCAGGATTAGTGACAGCTGTTAGAAAAGATGGGTTTGGGTGGAAACGAAGCAGAGCACGGCGTTGCTCTTAGAACTATTCTGTTGCCTGGTGGTGCTTTATGCGAAGTGACTGGCGCGATTCTTGCAGTTATGTGAACTTTGCATATCAAAACAGATGTCAGAATGTCAAGGGAAAACACGGTTTGGGGTGAAGAGATCTTGGAGTCCCGTATCTGCTGTTTATCAACAACATGACATGACATTGGAGCTGTCTAGCCCTATTTGAAGAATCTAACACAGTGTACAAAGCATCTCCATATCCAAGACTCAACAAATATTAAAACCCCTCATGGCCACTGAATGTAAGGCAAATGCTATCATCCCTCTATTCCATTTGGGAAGAATTCAGAAAAATTCAACTGAATATTAAGAAATTTATGTGAATTTAAAAAAATTGGAGTGGGTCCCATGTGGCCCAGACTCCTGGAGCCCTTGCTCTTCCTGCCTGCACCTCCCCAGTATGAACCACCGTTCCCAGCTCCAATTACAAACCTTTAGTTCCAAGTTTTTGCACATTTCCCTGGTATAGGAAAGCACTTATATTACTGATCTGCTGTGACAGCACATAGATACGGTTTGGCTTTCATCACAAAGATCTGACCCACTGGTCAAATGGACCATGCTTCATCCTCCTTTGCCCAAGAGGCTCCTGGACCTGCCTAGGAAAGTGTAGTAGAGGAGGGACTTCTTGTGGCTGAATGTTTGGCTAGAGGACAAGAGCAGCGGCTGGGGTAAGCAACAGAAACACCAGAAGGCATTCCTGCCTGGATGTCGTGATTGCTGTGCATTTGCACATAGCCATCTATGATAACTAATGTTGAATTTTATAGATACCTGTATTCACCACCTGAATTTTGTATTAGCATCTAACTTTCCATTTATCCATCACGGTCATTCCATCTGGATCCACTTCAAACAGCATATTTTTCTTGATATTCCAACATGAGTATTCATTGGAATTTTCAAGGTTTAGTGTAAAATTTATATACAATGAAATGCACCTATTTTAGGTGAACTTCATGGTTTGGTTTTTTTTTTTTTTTTTTGGTTTTTCAAGACAGGGTTTCTCTTGTGTAGCTTTGCGCCTTTCCTGGAACTCACTTGGTAGCCCAGGCTGGCCTCGAACTCACAGAGATCCGCCTGGCTCTGCCTCCCGAGTGCTGGGATTAAAGGTGTGCGCCACCACCGCCCGGCTGAACTTCATGGTTTTTTAAGAAGTGCCTTACCATGCTCCAAAACCCCATCAAAATTCAGAACATTGTCACCCCTCTAGAAATTTCTCTGTCATGCTTCTTAACGCCATATGAAACCAATGTTCCCTACTAGCCATCAATCAAGTTAAAAAAAAATTTTTTTTCAGTGTAAAGGGATTTATAGTTTTAGATTCCTACCTGGCAGTCCAGTCCCTTGGGGCACACAGTGCTGAGCTGGAGACTAAGCTAGAGGACCTGCTTAGGACTGATGGAGGGGTGGGGCCGGGGGCACACCACTCTTCTGACTGCTGGAGCTCTCAGCTAGGACCCCGTGGTAGGACAGGGCACCAAGTCTGGGACAGAGCATTGAGAGCATAGCATTGCCTAGAAACTCCAGTATTTTCAGGACAGGTGTTCAGCTCGATTCCCACACTTTTTTTTTAAGCCAACTCTAAATGCCCTCTGCTTTGAGTTTTCATAGTATTCACTGATAGTTTGTATTTAGTTGGCATACCTAGAATATTCACATTGCTTAGCAAACTTTGCCCTGTGTGTGTGTGTGTGTGTGTTTCTAAATGCTGCTTCCTATTAAGGAATAAGGGTTCCTTGGAGACAAGTTGCCAACCACCTTGAGTCCTATGAGTGAGAACAGGACAACACACAGCACAGTTTCACTTCCAGTAGAATTGTTTCTGCATTAACCACATTTCCATTTGCATACATTGTTATCACTTGGGGATTAAGGATTCTTCCCTTTAATATAGACTAATTTATTGAGCACTAACAATATGCCAAGTCCTATGCTGGCAAGTTCCCTACGTTATGCTACCTTATAAAATGATGCTGTGATGGAGATGTTATCTTATTAGAAGGATTGAGTAATTTGCCTGAGATCATAAGGAGGAAGTGACAAAACGTCACACACGAAATCCTGTAATTTAACTGCTGAGTGGTAGCGCTGCATTGAGGCTTCTGCTGGAGCACTGGATAGGGCTTCCGAGGAGACAGGATTGTGGTTACAAAAAACTACAGGCAGAGGGGGAGATGGGGAGCAGAAGCACAGACTTCAACGTTTTACCTGGGATTAGTCATAACATGTTAACTGAATACGGACCTGACTAATCAGATCGACAGCCAGCCAGTTGGCTCATTACACCGGCAAGGAAAATGTGGGCTTTGAGCATTAGCCAAGCACCGTTCCCACAAACCCGCACACAAGCTTTAAAATAAAGCCTTGGACTTCCCCCGTGTTGGAGAATGGGGGAGAAAGTGGCTCAAAATATTAAAGGAAAGGCAGATAAATTTGACTCCATTTATCGAATACAAATTAAAACCAAATGATGAACCAGGGAACATGATTAATTCACATGAAAAAGGCACTAATGTTCCTAACATATAAAATGCTTACAGAATTAGAAAAATGAACCTTTTCAGTCCTGCTTTAAAGCATGTACAAAGATCCCTGTCTTAGGGTTTCTGTTGCTGTGGAGAAACACCATGACCACAGCAGCTCTTATAAAGGAAAACATTTGATTGGGGCAGAGCTTTAGTACATTATCACAGTGGGAAGCTTGGCGGCATGGCGCTGGAGAGGTAGCTGAGAGTTCTACATTTGGATCTGCAGGAAGTGACAGTGACTGGCCAGGTTTGAGCTTCTGAGGCTTTAAAGCCCATCCCCTAGTGACATATCCAAGTCCACACCTAATAGTGCTACTCCCTATGGAGGCCGTTTTTATTCAGACCACCACAGTTTCCAACTTCATTCACACGAGAATTGAGTTTTAAAATAATGCTGAAGTGCTCTTCACATTTAGATAGGAAGAGCTGTGAAAGTCTGACAACATGCTTTCTTGGTGACTGAAGAAGTGGGCTCTTCATTCATAGTTTGCGCTTGAATTTGCCCTGTGTCAACAGTACTGCCCTTGGGCAGCGCTGTCAGCAGCACATGGTTTTCAAATAGCTGATAGCAGACCTCTCCCTCTTGATCTGTCTTCATCTTCTGTACTGACTTCTGCTTGATGAAGTCACCTGACTTGACCAAAAGGATAAACAATGCCCACCAAAGACTAAAAAGTACTTGAACACTGTACTTGCTTGGTGATCTTGAAGCCCCAAGGTTTCAAATATGGATGAGTACTAGGTTTACCAGAGATAAGAGGCCATTTGAGAAACCTGTGACAGCCTGCCAACTGGCAGACATAATGAATCTAGAGCTTATCCAGACCCAGATGAGTTGCCAACCACCTTGAGCCCTATGAGACAGGACAGGCTGATCCAGCCAGAATAGCTGATCTGGAGAAGCTTAAGCTCATGCCAGCTGCTTTGTGTCGCTGCATTTTGAAGTATTATGCCATACGTAGCAAATGCTAGCAGAAAATAAGAGACAGTGGCAGAAACCTGACGAGACATGCTCGCCTGTGTTAGCTGGAGACTGAAACAGCTGCTGTTCAGGAATGGTGCAGGATGCACAGAGCACCTACTCAGTGGACTTGCCATTACATGTGGGTGGTTTTCATGGAGGGGTTTGCAGGATGTATTGGTAGGTAAGAAACCACACAGAACAGTGCGTATAGTATGCTACCTTTTTAAAACAAGAGAATGCTGCTGTGTATGCATTTTCTCTTTATTTGAAAAAAAGAATTGGCTGAGTGCTTGCCTAGCATGACTAAGGCCCTGGGTTCAACCCCAGCACCACAAAACAAAACATGATGAATTAACAGGAAACTAGCAATGATTTCTTACAGGAAATGGCAATGCTGGACTGCTCTTCTCAGCATGCTGGACTGTTCCCTACAAAGCTTTGGAGCTGGGACTATGTTAATATTTTGTCCCCACACATCCTAAATGAAGACACAAAATAGTTATAGAACCATAGCAAAGATAAAGTGAATGAAGCTAACAATATTAAAACAGACATTATTTCAAGTATTATAAAAATAAACATTTGTCTGTGCATTCTTAGTGGGAATTTGTCAAGGCAAAAATAAGCAATAGTCATATTGGTAACAGTATTCAGAAACTATTATATATATATATATATTTTTTTTTTCTGGTAAGATAAAATACAGTTTTTGTTAATATCAGAAATCAAGAAAATATCCTATAAAAAAAGATGCTAAGTCTATAAATTGTAATCAGGTATACAGTTTTCTTGAGATGAAATCAAGATACATTTTCTTTGAAAAAGCCCATTTTCTAGTCCTTGTGTGTAAAGAGCAGTAAGGAGCCCCAGAACCAAGACTAGAGTTTCTCAATGATGCTTCCTATTAAGGAATAAGGGTTCCTTGGAGACATGCAAGAAATGTAGAGACTAGCTGGAAACCATGTGTTGGACCCGAAAGAAAGGAATCCTTTAAAGAATAGCAGGCCCGGGCGCAACTCAGAGGGCTCTTTCTTGCCAGAGATGGAAAATGTACATCAAGATAATTGCAACAAATTGAAAGTCATGTTCAAAATCTATGTATTTGAAAATAATATACAGGGGCTGGAGAGATGGCTCAGAGGTTAAGAGCACTGGCTGCTCTTCCAGAGGTCCTGAGTTCAATTCCCAGCAACTACTTGATGACTCACAACCATCTGTGATTTTATCTGGTGCCCTCTTCTGGCGTGTAGGCAGAACACTGTATACATAATAAATAATTCTTAAAACAAAACAAAACAAAACCCAGCAAGACTTGTCCCACTTGCTCAAAGAACACTGAAAATAATATACATATTATGTTGTAGCTGAAGTTTTCTCCAGTACTGCCCAGGCCCACGGACCCCACAGCCACTTATAAAATAATCACTCAGAGGCTTATATTAATCAAAACTGCTCGGCCATTAGCTCAGGCCTACCACTGACTAGCTCTTACATTTAAACTCAGCCCATTTCTGTTAATCTATATGTTGCCATGTGTTCCATGGCTTTACCTTGTGCCGTTACATGCTGCTCCCTGGATAGTGGGCTGGTGTCTCCTGACTCAGCCTTCCTCTTCCCAGAGTTCTCCTTGTCTGCTTATCCTGCCTATACTTCCTGCCTGGCCAATCAGTGTTTTATTAAACCAGTGTACAAAAGCATTATCCCACAGCATTATGTAGGGTGCTAAAGCTCATTGTTCTGAGAAGAGACAAAGGGTGTTTATACTACCTCCTGTGAGCACAAAGCCTGAGAGAAACACAGCACTCTACACAGAAGGGCTCTTCTTTACCAGGAATTCCATTTAACAAGGACTGAGAATATCAAAACTTCACTAGTTTGTGATCTCTCATGAGCTTAACTAAGAGATGATTACCAATGTCTTCCAAAGCCACTTTAGAAAATCAATGAGTAACTTCCTAAGGGGACCAAATTGGCAGTTAAGTACACAGTAGGGCTGGCTTTTTTATCTGTGGTTTCTGCAACTGTGAATCCAACTAACCATGGAGGAAAATTGTTTTTGAATTGTTCATGTACCAACTTTTTTCTTGTTATTATTCCCTCAACAATAAAACAATAACTATTTACACGGAGTTGAGAATGTGGGAATCACCACTGCACCCGAACTGTGACTTCAAAGCTGAGTAAACTGGACTGCAATTCTTCCCAGAGCAGTTCTTCTCCCAGGCTGGAGAGAACATCAGCATCCCTGAAGTTGGAGGGAGAGGCAAATACAGAGAATCGTACCAGAGTGGAAACCCAGGAGCAGACAATTCCATGGGAACTGGGGAAAATTGCTCAGTAGTTGATGGAAAGCTGGAGGTTCAGACTGAAGAAATCTAAGATAAAAACCAAGGTTTGGACACTGGCAAACACCCAGACCTCTCTGAGTTTCCTCTCTGGACCATTTTGAATATGCTGTTCTTTTTTAACATGGTGCACATTTTTTTTCTTTTTCTTTTTTTAATTAATAAGATAAAATTTATTTTTTAAATACAAAAATAACAACATAGCATTTTAAACATAAACAGTAACATTTTGTACATTAATGATAGTGTACAATCACCTCTCTCTAATTCGAGAATATCGTCATCTTCCCGAAAAGGGATCTTCCTATAAGTACCCATTCCCTCTTCTTGCTCTCCCCAGGCCTGATAACCGTAACCCACTCTCCGGATCTGTTCTCGACAGTTACCGTACATGGAATCACAATGCACAACATGGTCAATCTGTTTCTCTCACTTTGTATAATGTTATCAAGGTTTATCCATGTCCCAGTGTGTATCACTTCACTTTTATGGCTAAACAGTGTCTCGTTGTAGGGAAATGTCATGGCTTATAATTTTTTTTCATTTTTATTTATTTTCTTTTATCAGCTTGATACAGTATAAATTCTCATCCTAATAGTGAAATGTTTCATTGAGGGTTGCCCAGTAATTGAGTAAAACCAAAACTTATTATAAGCCAAAGTCATCCTAGGGTTCCCCCCTGCTATATAGCCTCCCTGGTTCTGTGGGTTGCAGTCTAATTGTTCTTTACTTTATATCTAGAATCCACTTATGAGTGAGTACATACCATGTTTGTCCTTCTGGGTTTGGGTTACCTCACTCAGGATGATTTTTTCTAGTTCCATCCATTTGCCTGCAAATTTCATGCTGTCATTGTTTTTCTCTGCTGAGTAGTACTCCATTGTGTATATGTACCACATTTTTTTTTTTTTTTTATCTATTCTTCAGTTGACGGGCATCTAGGTTCGTTCTGGCTATTATAAATAGTGCTTCTATGAACATAGTTGAGCATGTATCTTTGTGGTATGATTGAGCACTCCTTGGGTATATGCCCAAGAGTGGTATGGCTGGGTCTTGAGGTAGATCGATTCCCAATTTTCTGAGAAACCACCATATTGATTTCCACAGTGGTTGTACAAATTTGCATTTCCACAAACAGTGGAGGAGTGTTTGCTCCGCATCCTCTCCAACATTGACTGTCACTAGGGTTTTTGATCATTGCCATTCTGAGAGGTGTAAGGTTGTATCTCAGCGTCATTTTGATTTGCATTTCTCTCATGATTAAGGCTGTTGAGCATTTCTTTAAATGTCTTTCAGCCATTTGTGATTCTTCTTTTGAGAATTCTCTGTTTAGCTCTTTAGCTCAGTTTTTTAATTGAATTGTTCAGTATTTTGATGTCTAGTTCTTGAGTTCTTTATATATTTTGGAGATCAGCCCTCTGTCAGATGTAGGGTTGGTAAAGGTCTACTCCCATTCTGTGGGCTGTCGTTTGGTCTTATTGACCATGTCTTTTTCCCTACAAAAGCTTCTCAGTTTCAAGAGGTCCCATTTATTAATTGTTGTGCTGCTGGTGTTATTTTTAGGAAGTGATCTCCTGTGTCAATGCATTCAAGAATACTTCCTACTTTCTCTTCTATTAAGTTTAGTGTAACTGGATTTATGTTGAGGTCTTTGATCCACTTGGACTTGAGTTTTGTGCATGGTGACAGATATGGATCTATTTGTAATCTTTTACATATTGACATCCAGTTATGCCAGCACCATTTGTTGAAGATACTTTCTTTTTTCCATTGTATAGTTTTGGCTTCTTTGTCAAAAATCAGGTATTCATATGTGCGTGGATTAATGTCAGGGTCTTCAATTCTATTTCATTAGTCTGTATGTCAATTTTTATGCCAGTACCAAACTGTTTTTATTACTATAGCTCTATAGTAGAGCTTGAGGTCAGAGATGGTGATGCCTCCAGAGGTTGCTTTATTATACAGGATTCTTTTAGCTATCCTGGGTCTTTTGTTTTTCCATATGAAGTTGAGTATTTTTCTTTCCAAGTCTGTGAAGAATTGTGTTGGGATTTTGATGGGGATTGCATTGAATCTGTAGATTGCTTTTGGTAAGATTGCCATTTTTACTATATTAATCCTACCTATCCATGAGCATGGGAGATCCTTCCATTTTCTGATATCTTCTTCATTTCTTTCTTTTAGAGATTTAAAGTTCTTATCAAAAAGGTCCTTCACTTGTTTAGTGTTATCCCAAGGTATTTTATATTTTTTGTGGGTATTGTAAAGGGTGATGTTTCTCTGACTTCTTTCTCAGCCCTTTTATCATTTGTGTATAGGAGGGCTACTGATTGTTTTGAGTTGTTCATGTATCCTGCCACTTTACTGAAGGAGTTTATCAGATGTAGGAGTTCTCTGGTAGAATTTTTGGGGTCACTTACGTATACTATCATATCGGCTGCAAATAGTGAAAGTTTGACTTCTTCCTTTCCAATTTGTATTCCTTTGATCCCCTTTTGTTATCTTATTGCTCTAGCTAGAACTTCAAGTACTATATTGAATAAATATGGGGAGAGTGGACAGCCTTGTCTTGTTCCTGATTTTAGTGGAACTGTTTTGAGTTTCTCCCCATTTAATTTGGTGGTGGCTGTTGGCTTGCTGTAAATTGCCTTTATTATGTTTAAGAATGTTCCTTGTATTCCTGATTTCTCTAAGACCTTTATCATGAAGGGGTGTTGGATTTTGTCAAAGGCTTTTTCAGCATCAAATGAGATGATCATGTGTTTTTTTTTTTCTTTCATCCCTGGGATGAAACCTACTTGGTCATGGTGGATAATTTTTTTTATGTGTTCTTAGATTTGCTTTGCTAATGTTTTGTTGAGTATTTTTGCATCAATGTTCATGAGGGAGATTGGTCTGTAATTCTCTTTCTTTGTTGCATCTTTGTGTGGTTTGGGTATCAGGGTAATTGTAGCCTCATAAAAAGAGTTTGGTAATGTTCCTTCTGTTTCTATTGTGTGGAACAATTTGAAGAGTATTGGAATTAGTTCTTCTTTGAAAATCTGCTAGAATTCTGCACTGAAACCATCTGGTCCTGAGCTTTTTTTGGTTGGGAGACTTTTGATGATTGTTTCTATTTTTTTTTTTAGGGGTTATTGGTCTATTTAAATAGTCTCTCTGGTCTTGATTTAACTTTGGTATGTGATATCTATTCAGAAAATTGTCTATTTCTTCCAGATTTTCCAATTTTGTGGAGTACAGGTTTTTGAAGTATGACCTGATGATTCTCTGGATTTCCTCATTGTCTGTTGTTATCTCTCCCTTTTCATATCTGATTCTGTTAATTTGGGTGCTCTCTCTTTGCCTTTTGGTTAATTTGGCTAGGGGTTTGTCTATCTTGTTGATTTTTTCAAAGAACCAACTCTTTGTTTAATTGATTCTTTGTATTGTTCTCTTGTTTTCTAGTTTGTTGATTTCAGCCCTCAATTTGATTATTTCCTGGCATCTATTTCTCCTGGGTGAGTTTACTTCTTCTTGTTCTAGAGCTTTCAGTTGTGCTGTTAAGTCACTGGTGTGAGATTTCTCCATCTTCTTTATGTGTGCATTTAGAGCTATGAATTTTCCTCTTAGCACTGCTTTCATAGTGTCCCATAAGTTTGGGTATGTTGTACTTTCATTTTCATTGAATTCTAGGAACTCTTTAATTTCTTTATTTCTTCCTTGACCCATTGGTGTTTCAGGTGGGCATTATTCAATTTCCATGAGATTGTAGGCTTTCTATAATTTTTGTTGTTGTTGAAATCTAACTTTAAGGCATGGTGGTCTGATGAGATACAGGAGGTTATTCCAATGTTTTTTTTTTATCTGTTGAGATTTGCTTTGTGACCAAGCTTGTGGTCAGTTTTTGAGAAGGTTCCATAGGGTGCTGAGAAGGAGGTATATTCTTTTGTGTTAGGATGTAATGTTTTGTAGATATATATTAAGTCCATTTGAGTCAATAACATCTGTTAGGTCCTTTATTTCTTTGTTAAGTTTCAGTCTGGTAGATCTGTCTTTTGGTGAGAGTGGTGTGTTGAAATCTCCCACTACTAATGTGTGGGGTTTGATGTGCAATTTAAGCTTTAGTTATGTTTCTTTTATAAATGTGGGTGCCTTTGTATTTGGGGCATAAATGTTCATAAATGTTCACTTAATCTTGGTGGATTTTTCCCATGATAAATATGTAATGTCCATCCTGATCTCTTTTGATTGATTTTAGTTTGAAGTCTATTTTATTAGATATTAGGATAGCCACACCAGCTTGCTTCTTACGTCCATTTGATTGGAAAGCCTTTTCTCAGCCCTTTACTCTGAGGTAGTGTCTGTATTTAAAGTTCAGGTGTGTTTCTTGTATGCAGCAGAATGATGGATACTGTTTTCTTATCCATTGTGTTAGTCTGTGTCTTTTTATAGATGAGTTGAGACCATTTATATTGTGGATATTATTGACCAATGATTGTTAATTCATGTTTCTTGTTTTGTTTTGTTTTTTTGTGGTAGTGTTGCATTTTGGTATTTGTTGGTGTGGGATTATCTGGGTTTTCATGGATGTGTTTTAGCTTCTTTAGGTTGGATTTTTTCCTTCTAGTGCTTTCTGTAGGGCTGGATTTGTGGATAGGTATTGTTTAAATCTGGTTTTATCATGGAATATTTTGTTTACTCCGTTTATGGTGATTGAGAGTTTTGCTGGGTATAATAGTCTGGGTTGGCATCCGTGGTCTCTTAGTGTCTGCATAAGATTTGTCCATGACCTTTTAGCTTTCATAGTCTCTATAGAGAAGTCTGGTGTTATCCTAATGGGTTTGCCCTTATATGTTACTTGGTCTTTTTCCTTTGCGGCACTTAATATTTTTTCTTTGTTCTGTATGTTTAGTGTTTTGATTATTATGTGGCGAGGGGACTTTTTTTGGGGGGCGGTCCAGTTTATTTGGTGTTCTGTAAGCTTCTTGTATCTTCATAGATATTTCTTTCTTTAGGTTAGGAAAGTTTTCTTCTGTGATTTTGTTGAATATATTTTCTGTGCCTTTGAGTTGGTATTCTTCTCCTTCTTCTATCCCTATTATTCTTAGGTTTGGTGTTTTCATGGTGTCCCAAATTTTTTGGACGTTTTGTGTTACAGCTTTTTTTGTCTTTAGTGTTTTCTTTGACTGATGAATCTATTTTCTGTACTGTGTCTTCAATGTCAGAGATTCACTTCCATCTCTTGCATTCAGTTGGTTATGCTTGCTTCTGTAGTTCCTGTTTGTTTAGTCAGGATTTCTATTTCCAGTATTCCCTCAGTTTGTGTTTTCTTTATTGTCTCAATTTCAATTTTCAAACTTGAAATGTTTCCTTCATCTGTTTAATTACTTTTTCTTGGCTTTGTTTGATTTCTTCCAATTTTTTCTTTGTTTTTTTCTTCCATTTCTTTAAGGGAATTTTTTTTTCCTCTTTAAGGGAGTTTTTCATTTCCTCTTTAAGGGCCTCTATCATCTTCTTAAAGTCATTTTTAGGATTGATTTCTTCTGCTTCTTCTGCCTTGGTATGTTCAGGTCTTACAGGAGTAGAATCACTAGGTTCTGATGTTGTCATAGAGGTCTTTATGTTGTTGCCTGTATTTTTGCACTGGCATCTGCTCATCTCTTCCTCTGCTCAGTGTAGGTGGTGTCTGTGTCTGAAGGTGCCTCTCTCATTCTAATTGATAGTCTTGGTCCACTAGGGGTTCTTGGTTAAATCGGTGCTTTTGGGCTCTGTTTCTTCGGGAGCAGCTTAGTCCAATCAGTGTTAGTGGGTTCCGTCTCAGGGAGCAGTTGTTCCCAATTGGTGCAGGGTGTACTTATGGTTCCAATGGTTGTTAGGTTCCTAGGTTTTTTTTTTTTTTTTTTTTTTGGTGGGGGAGCAGGGAAAGGTAGCTAGCTGTCTGGTCCCTGAGACTCCGATGGTAGGACCTAGGGGCTAGATAGAGACCTGATCTGCTGGTCTGGAGATGGGGGCTTATCTGTTCCCAGTCGGTGTAGTGTAGGCTTATGATTCTGGTGATCTGGTTCAGTGGCTGGGTGGCGCCTTCTTTTGTATTCTCAGGTTGCATTTTGCTCATTCATCAACTCCTCAGCTAATCTTGTTTCCTCAGACTGCAGACTGTAGGATTCTGAATCCTCTCCCGAATGGATCTCAGCTGAGCAGGTTCTTTAGTAGGGTAGTCTCACCAACACCTCCAAGTTGTTGGGTTTCGCAGGATTGGCAGCTGGGCCCTGGGTTGGCCTCAGGCAGAATGTTTGGATCTGTTCTGGTCACGTCCCATGGAGAGGGCTCCTTCCCCATGTGCTGGGATTAAAGGTGTCCCTGTTCCAAGCTCTTAATCTCCTTGTTTTAACTGACTCCTCAGCGGGAAAAAGCTCAGATTCTGGTCTTTATTATGACCGCGTATCTGTCGCTGCTCTGCCTGCCTCTGCCCCCCCCCCTTTTTTTTTCTCAAGACAGGGTTTCTCTGTGTAGCTTTGGCACCTTTCCTGGAACTCACTCTGTAGCCCAGGCTGGCCTTGAACTCACAGAGATCCACCTGCCTTCCCCCCCCCCCCCCAGTGCTGGGATTAAAGGCTTGCACCACCACTGCCCAGCTTTTACGTCCTTGCTGTGGGATGTTCTGTATGTCCTGTGGGAGCCTGTTTTCGGGTTCCTCATGGCTTTACCCAGCAGGTCTGCATAGAGGATGATTAGGACCACAGGCCTGAGTTCAGGTGTCTGAGATGGTCTGCACTTGGCTGTGCTGGGGGATGGTCTGTATGTCAAGTTGCTCTGAATGGTCAATAAATAAAACACTGATTGGCCAGTGGCTAGGCAGGAAGTATAGGCAGGACTAACAGAGAGGAGAAATAAAAGAACAGGAAGGCAGAAGGAGACACTGCCAGCCACCACCATGACAAGCAGCATGTGAAGATGCCGGTAAGCCACGGGCCATGTGGCAAGGTATAGATTTGTGGAAATGGATTAATTTAAGCTATAAGAACAGTTAGCAAGAAGCCTGCCATGGCCATACAGTTTGTAAGCAATATAAGTCTCTGTGTTTACTTGGTTGGGTCTGAGTGGCTGTGGGACTGGCAGGTGACAAAGATTTGTCCTGACTGTGGGCAAGGCAGGAAAACTAGCTACATGTTCTTTTTTTTTTTCTTATGGAGCTGAGGATTGAACCCAGGGCCTTGTACTTGCTAGGCAAGCACTCTACCACTGAGCTAAATCCCCAACCATGGTGCACTTTTAGAAGAAACAATTTAATCAGTGTCCAACTTAACTCAAGGAAGGGAAGTACCCAATTTCAAGCCGGTCTAGCAATCCTGTAGTGTAGAGAGCTGCGTGCAGCCACGCCTCAAAGATGGTGCTGGCTTCCGCCTTCCACCCTCCCAACGGTGAGTACTCTCTATGATAAACAACTCCTTATTTGGCTAAGGCTAAGGATTTGGTTTGCTTCCGTGTACCTGGACCTATCCGCAGTACCCGCGTGGCAGATTGGGGTTGGCTGCCCAGAAGCTATTTAGGTTGTGGGTTGGCTTTCCCCGGGGTCAAAAGTCAGAAGATTGTTTCAAGGTTCCTGAATAAACTGCTTGGAGAAGAGCCTGGTGTTGCGTCTTCCTTGCTGGTCGAGGCAGGCGCGACACTGTACACCTTAATGGGGTCAGGAGAACTGTGAAATACATATGAAGTTCTGGTCCAGGACAAAGGCTCACCGAAGAGACGGAGGCCCAGTCACAGGCTCTAAGACACTTCTCCCAAACTCCACCAACACCTTATTACTATATTACTAGGAGATTATTCACAGCCATTCCTTTTATCCTTGCATTGTGTCTGGCTATGAAAATATAAGGTGTGCTAAAAGCTTAAACAGATATGTCGACTTTATCAACCCATAATTTAAAACAAGCAGGACAAACCAACTAAGGACTTTAGCGAACAATGTGGGCACCACACAAGACTATGGACAATGCAAGCGAAGAGACAAATACGTTTTCAAAATCAGAAAAAACGCGAATGCTTTGAGTCAGCCTCTTAGTGCTATGAGAATCTCTTGCAATGTGTTTTGATCATGTTTACCCCCACCCCCTGATTAGGTAGACCTTTTAGTAGACTGGACGTTACTGAAGAGAGGGTCTGTGCATGAGGATATCTCAGCAGAAATACTGAGAACTGAAAAGCACACAGGGAAAGGGGTGGGGGAACAAAACCCCCAAACAGCAGACTCCTTTCAAGAAACGGAAGAATGTGTGGTGGGAGTGGAAAAGGAAGAGGAGAGAGGGAGCAGAAGTGGTCTGGGTTGCTTTGGGGTTGGAGTTGGTTGTAAGTGTTCATCTCAAACTGTGCAGCACCCAATGAGACCCCAAGATTTTCTGATATGCCAAGGAAGGTGAGAAGGTCGGAGATCCCCAAGGTCTCCTGTCTGTACTAGGGTGCTAGCCTGTCCAGATTGATACCATAGTGTTTCGAACACGGAAAGCTCAAAACCAAACCTTACTAACTGGCATAGGGCATTAGTGAACAACGGGCAGGCAGAGAATAGCAGGACAGGAGGAGCAAGGGACAGGCTTCCTCCAGGGTAGAACAGAACAGCGGGGGAGGAACTGGTCCCGGGGAGCCCTCTCCCTCTTAAGGATCCCTCTCTCTGTTTGTACATTAGGTTTTTTTTTAAATTTTATTCATGCATATGGGTATGTCTGTGTGTGAATATCGTGTCTCAGACCCATGAGCTGGAATCACAGTTGCGAGGGGACTGATGTGGATGCTGGGAACAGAGCACCACGTACCCCTAACCTCTGAGCCATCTCCCCAGGCCGGAGGAGCTCTTTCTTGGCCCTGGGGTTGAGTCCAGATCTCCTGGGGGAGTGAGTGTCTTGTGGTCTGCTGATTGGCAGAGAAGTTCATCGAGGTACTACAGGCTGGGGGACTCAGCAGGTGGGTGCTGGCAGCCCAGAGGCACCAGCTGGGTATGTGTAAGACACACTGAGTTAGACTTGAGGCGACCAGCCTCTGGAGTGCTGATGATGACATTCCCCGGGAGGTGAGCACTCCAGGGTGTCTCCAAAGCTGGAGCGTCCCTCCCCCTCCCACCCCCCCAGGAACAAGCAGTAAAATACTAGTGTCCCTCCGGCCAACGCAGTCTCTCTGCTGCCCTCTACTGGTGAAGCTTTGCATCTTGCCATCTGGAGAAAAAAAAAAGGAGCAAAGGAGTAAATAATTTGTAACTATCACCCGTGCTGAAGTGCTTAGACATGACATGAATAGTAAGATGTTTGTTTTGAGCCAATCGTGAAGGTGGAGGTAGAGAAACAAACTTACTCAACAGTGATAGCTACTAAAGAGGGACCGTCGAAAAGGACTTGCAATATTCTGTTCTCTTCCTTTCATTGCCCCGGTAACGTAGCTTAAAATGTGAATCGGCATGCTACCTGCCTGAAGACACTAAAGCTTTATATTATTATCTAACAATCTAGGGCTGCTTACAATGTCTGTGGAGCCAGGGATCAACCTCAACTGGCGCCTGGATGCCCTGCTGAGAAGGTGGGGCTCGCACTCTGGCTAATTGTGGGACAGAAAGAGATCCCTTTCTTGGAAAGTCTCTGGCTGGCATCAGGAGGCCGCACAACCGTGATTCTTACATCGAAAGGAACTGACCACATAGTTTCCTTAGGAAAGTTTAGGTATACCTAGAATATTCTAAGTAAATGTTCTCAGTTACCGTCTCATGGTAATGAATTCTCTGTCAATGAACCCAATGCTCTGTTGACGTAGGAGTCATGGTTTCCAGGCAGGGAGGTCAGGCACCAGGAGGCATGCTAACCATCTCATTAAAGTGGATGGTAAGACTCCTCCCTGGCCGCTCTGTGCTCCAGATGCCCTTGAGTCTTTGAGTTTAGAGAGGGGTGGCCAACGCAGTGTCTACCACAGCCACCACCTGGCACCGCTGCTGTTGCCCTTCACTGACTTCGGACTCCAGCTTCTTCAGGTTCCGGGGGGTGTCCAGGGATCTTCTGCGGCACCAGATTGTGATTGCTAAGGAATCCAGATTCATGGACTGTAGATGAACAGTCTTATTAAATAAGAAACACAGAGCCAATTGCAGATTTAAAAGCCCAAGAGGTCAGAGCAGTAGCTGAGAGCTGGGCTTACCCTTCCTGCTGCTGCTGTCCTTCCTCTCAGCAAGAGACCTACTTCCTGTGTTTGTCCCTTTTATTGACTTTCTGTTCTGTCTTCTCATTGGTTGTAAACCCAACCACATGACCTCCTCATCACTGCCCATCTATACAGATCTCCAGGTCTTCTGTGGTTGGTATTGAGATTAAAGGCGTGTGTCTCCATGCTGGTGGTGTCCTTGAACACACAGAGATCTGCCTGTCATGTGATTGGGATTAAGGGCACGTGCTACCACTGCCAGACTTCTGCTATGGCTTGCTATCAGCTCTGACCCCCAGGTAACTTTATTTATTAACATACAAATAAAATCACATTTCAGTACAATTAAAATGTCACCATAATGGACTGAAGAGCTACCTGCTTCTCAGCCTCTCCAGTCTGAAGGTGGCCATTTTTGAACTACTCAGTATGTATCCTTTGAGCCAATGTAGTCAATACTGTTTCGTGTGTGTGTGTGTGTGTGTGTGTGTGTATGTGTGTGTATTGGTTCTTTTCATTTAGAGAATCCTGCCCAACACACATTTGAATCAAAGAAAATAATAGCTCACTGAAATATAGCAAACTCATATTGCACTGCAGAACTAAAGTAATTCCTTAAGATCGGCTGAGGAGAGCCCTGAGAAAGGACAGTAATGCTAACCGTAGCAGCTGGGAAAGCAGGGGTCAAAGGATGCAGGAGGGAGAATGCTGGCTGGTATTTCCAAAGGTAGAGATGGACATGGGATGGGGTTTCCACAGGACATGGGTCCAGCAGTGTAAATTGTGAAGTGTAAGTGTTGCCGTGATAAGATCCCATGACCAAGCACGACTTCTGGGAGAAAGTTTATTTACCTTGTGATTCTAAAGGGAAAGTCCATAATGGTGGTGGGATACACAGCAGCAGGCAGACATGAGGGTGGGAAGTTACGGGATGACATTTCTCTTCACCTACAGGAGGGCAAATTGGAAGTGGCATGAAGTAATAATAAACTCCCAAAGCCCAGACTTTCTCTGCGCATTGCAGGTTGTTTGAGCCTGAGGAAGGGGCCAGCTGCAGAACTGAACTGAGTACCAGTTGCTCTGATTCATCTGCCAAGGAGTCAGGCACTGCTGGGCCAAGGCAGAGGGAGGTGGCTCTACCCTACCCGTATTCCTAGACGAGCCTGGCACCATGGTCATTGCCACCGGATGTCCCCTGCTGGTCCTTTGGTAGCAGCAGGACCGTTGCTGAGCTGGAGGTGGGGGCAGCTAGTGAGAAGTGGGGCCACACATGAAGAGGTGAATCTGGGACCCCTGAATTAGAGGGTGCTTCCAGAACTTGGGTTGGAAAAAATGCTTTGCAAGGATCCCCAACCCTAGAACTCCAAATGGTTGCCTTCCATACAACATGTGGTTATACAACTTTATTTTTTAAAAAAGTAATTTCAGTGTATAAATGTGAAATGAATGTACTGTTCCCCAAAACTCAAATGTGGTTTGTCCGTGGGTGACGTACGCTTGTGTGCAGAACCTGGTACTGCTTACCTTGCCTTTTGTGTTTTCTTCAGGCTGCAGAATGTTATGAATGCAAGTGATATTTTTAAATAAGAAAATACATTGGAAGAGTCCCCAACACGTTTCAAGAGCAGTTTGGGAAGAAAATTAGTTTTCTGTTTGTTTTATGTGATTTCCACACGAACCTCCTAAAGCAAAATCAATATGCAATAAAACCCCGGTGCTGGAGCGAGGGATCTCAGTTCCCCATGGCGAGTGAATTGTGTCCGGCCTGCCTTCCCAGTGCGCTTTGCTTATTTCCTGTCCAGGTTTGCTCTGTCCTGCTGCCTCGATTCCAGTCTAGATCCACTTTGCTTCCTATACTTCTCTCTCTCTCTCTCTCTCTCTCTCTCTCTCTCTCTCTCTCTCTCTCTCTCTCTCTCTCTCTCTCTCTCCTCTCTCTCCAGAAAGGAAGGACAGAATCAATTCACAGAAGAACTGGCTGTTTGTCCTGATCACAGATGAGGATAAAAGCACACAGGGCACTATTCCTCACTGTTGGCTTCTTAACCTGCACCCCTGTCTTTGAGGCTGGGGCCAAGATGAACTAATCTCAATCTCACTTCAGACAAGACCAACCTGACTCCCTGGGCTGCTTCGAGAGCTGGTCCGTCCTCAGCCCCAGGGACTTGGGCTCCCTTCTGAAGCCCACTGACAAATGTTGCTGGTTGCTGACTGACAGCTTGTGTCTGCCGACTTTTTTTTTTTTGTCTTCCACAGTCATACCCACAGTCTTGCTTCATGCTTCCAGGAATTAATAAAGGAAAAGACAAACAGACTACCAAAATTCTAATTAACTTTGATATGGATTTGTGTGTAAAGTTGGATGAGTCACTGATTTTTAATAAATGGGAGAGAAAATCTTAAAGATTAATGTAATAGCTGAGAACACAGGAGCCAGAACTTTGATGCTTGCTTAATTCTCTTTCCCAACCCATGCCATTTGGAGAGAAAAAAAAAAAAATATCAAAGACTGTTATGAAGCAGGGAAGGAAACGGGATTATGCAAATTAAAGTGCAGGCCTCTAATCATTAGTCCTGTGCAAATGGGCTGCTCCCCCTCCCCAGCTTCTGGGTGTTTTAGGGCTGTATTTGCCGAGGACACATTCCTGAAGATGATGAGGAGTGGGGGCGTGAGAGAAAAGAGCATGCTTAGGAACCGATTTAACTCTCCAGGTACGAGAGGTTAGAGAAAGGAAAGGGAGAGAAGCCTAGGAAAATCTGAGGTTCAGGAGGGCGTGGCCTTATTTACAGTTACCCGCTTCATGCAAGCACAGGTAGAGTGGGTTGGCATTCACATTTGGAGTCCCCGCCTCCTCCACGCACTTCTGCCATGGCGTCAGACGGTCTAGTCCATGGTGGCAGCTTCCCTAACTCCAGCTTTCTGTTCTCCCTCCACTTGTGCCCTGAGCCAGGGACTCTGACTCCTCTGAGAAGCTGCCCAGGGGCAAGTGCATTGATTGAAATGCTCCAGCTCTCTCGGCCCAGGTTGGCAATGCTCCCTTTTAATAGAGTGGTCCAGTGCTGAACATCACTAAGGTTAAATAGTTTAGCCTAAAACTCCCTTCAGCCCGACAATTAACACCTATGAAGTTTATTTTGAGTGGCTGTAAAGATGAAATATTCAGTTTTTCCCGAATGATAAACTGACGCTCTGAAAGACTTGAAGCCATGCGCTCAGCCTTCCTGTGTTTGGTTAACCTTGACTGTGCATGCTTCTGTAGCACAGGGAGCCTCTCTGCACAAACTTACAGCTTTCACAGCTTTTCAAAGGAGTCACTAATCTTTTATCATTTTCCGAACTAGCAACTTAGTATGTGTGTATTGACCGCTGATGAAGAGACATGTAGGTCGACATAATTTACTGATATTTCATTTCATACTGGAGTTCAGTGGACAAATTCTCATAAATAGCCTCCTGGACTGTCTGTCTTTTTTCACCTGTAGTAGTGTCTCGTAGATAGAATCCACGAGAATATTGTACCATGGAGGCATCAGAGAAAAGCAAGAGATGCCACTTACAGTCACTCTGGAGGCTGGGCTCTGTTTTTATTAGCTGTGCAACCTTACATACATGTACCAGTCTAAGCACACTGTCTTTTGCGTCCCCATCCACGCCCCCCTTTTTTTAAGAGATAGGATCTCACTGTGTAGCCCAAGCTACTGTCACACTTGCAGTCTCCTCCAGTCTCAGAGAACTCTAATAACAAGCATGAACCATCACCCCTGGTTTCCCAAACTCATCCTTGATCTCAGAAATGATGACTGTACTGATTGCATCCCAGGTTTATTCTGTACTAAATAACATAGGCAAATTGCTTAGGCCAGAAAATAAACATTTAATAATAGAATTTACTATTAGTCATAGAAAAGGAATTTCTGGGTTAAGTGTATGTGTACTAAAATATTGATACATATTGCATCTGAAAGTATGGGTAGAAAGTTGAGGGACTAGTTAATCTGCACATTACAGTAAGGATTACTAGGCATGCCCGGTGACTATGTTCCTGTGGCTGTGGCTGTGATAAAGCACCTGGGCAAAGTGATTTACGGGAGGAGGGTTTGTTTCAGCTCAGGGTTCAGGGTATAGTCTGTCATGGTGGGAAAGTCAAGTAGGAGGAGCTAGAAGCAGCTACTCAGATTGAATCCTAGAAACAGGACAATGGATGTTTGCATGCTGCTTAACTCTCCTTCTCCATCTAAACAACTCAAGATCCTGGCCAAGGAACGGCACTGTTCATAGTGGACAGGTTTTACCACCTTAATGTAATACAATAATCTCCCATAGGCATGCCCAGAGGCCCATCTCTAATAATTCTAGATTCTATCTAGTTGGCAATTAACACTGACCATTTGTGATGGCTATTCTTGGTTGTCAACTTGACTACATCTGTAATTAACTAAAATTCAAAAATGGAGGGGCACACCCATGAGAGATTTTTGCTTAATTTGTGGTGGGAAGATCCACTTTTAATATGAATCTTTGAGGTGGGAAGTCACACTTTTAATTTGGAGCCCTGAGATAGAAAACACATCTTTAATCCAGATCTTTGGAGATAGGAAGATCCACCTCTAATCTGGGCCACAACTTCTGCTGGAAGCCTGCTAAGGACATGAGAGAAGGAAGCTTTTGCTCTTTTCCTGCTTGCTCTCACTTTGCTAGCAATTTCTTCACTGGCAGTAGAGCCTACTTCTTCCAGATTCTGGCATATATTGAAGACCAGGTGAGATATCCAGCATTATGGACTGAGCAAATACTGCATTCTTGGACCTTCCATTCATAGGCAGCCATCGTTGGATTAGCAGGACCACAGCCTGTAAGTCATTCTAATAAATCCCCTGTTATTAACTGCTTTTTATTATTTACAGTGGCTGTCCCTTAAGCAATGGCTGTCCTACTCAGAGACTGCAGCTCCATTGCTACCAGCAGTGGTTTGGGCCACAAGGGCCGCAGCCTGAGGGGATTCTGTTCCCTCAGGCACTGACTCTTTCAAAGCTACTAAGGGAAACTTCCCTCTAAAGAACCATGATTCAAAGATTGAGGTGGAATTTTGCTTGCTCAGAGAGGCTGAATAGCAAGTAGCTAACCTTCTCCCTTTGCTGGCGTCTTCCAAAAAACCCAGTGTCCTCTTGGTCCCCACTTAAAAAACCCTGGCTACACGTGGTTCCTCCTTACCACTTCCTGTCAGCTACTTGCTGACTCAGCCACCTGCTCTCAGGTTAATTTTATTTAATCAAACACATCTTTGAATTGTTAACAAAAGTAGTAGGAAAAAAATGCAACACACTTAAAATAATATTCCACAACAATCTATTTATGTATATGGAGAGATTCATTCTATAGGTTCTGTTGCTCTAGAGAACCCTGACTGATACACTATCAAACTCCAGAATTCAAGAAGCTGCTCCTAAGTACTCATTTCTCTTCTGATGACAAATCTTGAGGTTTTTTTTTTTTTTTTGGCAAGCCATCTTTTCCTCATGAGTGTGCTTCAAAGAGAGAAGGAATGTATGAGACAGGGCTGTATCATACTCATATTTCATATACAGTGATTTGCTCTGTAACTCAAACTGGGTTAATGAGATTCCACCTTTGGTTCATAAACTGGTCCTTTTTCTGGGTTTGCTAAATCTGAGGATGCTGGTGATCATGTTTGTTAATGTGTAGAAAGGATCTGCTGGGAATCAAGTATGGACAAATCAGAACTAAACTATGAAGGCTCATCTGCTGACCATGTCTGATCACTAGGAACCAGCTAGGTTTTGAGTCAGTGTATTCCCTTTATTGACCAAATCATCTCATGATGAGTCCTTAATGAAACATGGTCAAATCTGACTAAACACAGTAAGAGCTTCAAGGTTAGCCCTGCATGGAGAACAAGCAGAATTTCTACCAAGAAACACAACCGGAAACACTTATTTCCCAATATGATTCTTTATAAATATGAACTATATGATACCTGTCTGATGTTGTCATTGGATTAGGACCTATACTAGACCGATTTTCAGTTTCTTTCAAAACCATATCTGAAGCTGTGGTTATCTGTAAGCAACCACTGTTCCGTGAATACAACACCAGTGAAAATGTATTCAGGACCAAACACCAGTGAAGATGTATGCAGGACTAAAAAAGCAGAAATGCTGTTAACATTTGTACCCATGGCTATCAGTTTCTAAGAGTTTTTCCTTTGGGCATACATAATAAAACATAAACGATGTTTTATTTAACTTAAAAATTGGTCTTTAGTTACATATGAAGATTAAGGTAGGACCCATGTTGAAATGTCATAAAAGGTAAAGACAAAATTTAGCATAAGTATCAAAGTTGGGAAAGTTTTGAGTTCTGTTCCAAAGGTCCTTGCACTTAAGTATGAGTGTAATGAAAGGAGCCCTTGAATATTTCAGATGAAAACATGTCTAGACAATTATGAGGGCAACAGTACTCAGAAGAAAGGAGAGACAGAAGCCAGGGGAATCAGTGATTGGATGTCAGAACACACTCCAAAAATGGAATCATGTGAGAATGCTGAGTGCTTGTGAGAAAACTCCAAGAAAACGAGACAATAATCTGTGACCTCAGTTTCTTCAAAACACAGAACTGTTTTTGGAAAGTGTTTTCTTGCTCCTCCCAGGTGTAGCAGACAGGAGTGAGTTGACTTCAACTGTTGTTATTCATGTGCCTCTCTGGAAAAACATGGTTTTGCCATGTGCAGCTGGTCCTTGTGATTGAACACCTTATTCATGTGATTCTTCTCTGTCAGCTTGTAAATTGTCTGATGCTCTGAATAAAGTTGGCTATTGCATGAGACTTTGAGGCCCTGTCCTCTCACATGCATGCGGCCAGCTACAGCTGTAGACAATTTGACAACTGCAAGATTTAAGTTTGAGATTAGAAGGTGAGAGTAGGAGAGATGGAAAGAAAATGAATGGAGAAAGAATCCATGAAGGAGGAGAGGAGAGTGGGCCTGCCCAAAACACAAGTATCGAAAGGGAGAAGTGTCAACGTTAACTAACAACCGTAACAAGGAAAGACAAATTGGCTTAGGGACCTGCTCTGCTGGGGTGAGAAGTTGTAGGAAAGAGAGCGAGTTTAGTTTTGCTGTTTAACCTTCTGGAGCTTGAGTTGTTTATGTAAAATGGAAACTATGAATTGACCCCGATCTTGAAAACTGCCCTCCCCCATGCTCTACTTACAAAGATGAATGTGAAAATAATTTCAGGAACAATGATGTTTGTGCGTACACACACGCAATAACAATAATAAAGAAAAGAAGCCCTCAACTTGAGAGTGTGTGTGTGTGTGGGGGGGGCATGAGAAGAATGGGAGAGAGGGTAAAAGTGATGTAATTCTATTTCAAATAAAAACATATTAAAAAAAACAGTAATGTCATCCACATCCAAAGAAATAATGGGTCATTAAAATTGGGATATTTTAGGAAAGAAAATAACCACTCATTGAGACAACACTTGACGGGTGATCAAATGCATTGTTTTAGTAGCAAGAGACTTGAGCAGATATGGGTGAGTACATATGCCCTGAGCTATGTGAATCTGATAAACTTTATAGTCCATTTTAACTTTATGCTCATCAAATCAACCTTTTAAGTGTAATTTTGATCTCCCTATAGTTTCTACGCCAGAAGGAAATGCCTTATTATTAGGTCCGCTTATATTATCTGTCACTGGCTTGTGGCTCCTGAGTGTTCATGGTGTTAAGAAATCATCTTCTCAGTCTTGGGACAAAGACAAGATGTTTTTTTCTGTCTGTGAGGAGGAAGGACAGTCATTGCATGGTGGTTATATGCCAAGGTGTGGATTCCTGGAAAGACCGCCTGGTGAATAGATGGCTGACTTTCCTCTTGTATGTCCCCACTTTTCTACGAACTCTTCTCGAGTACACTGTGTAAGTTAGACCATAAGAGGCAACCAAGAATCCAGTGCTTTGTCAGTTGTTCTGCGGGATTCACAGCTGGAACTCCCTTCTACTTAAGGAACCCGGGGCATCACTCAAATTCTATATACTTCTTTTGACTTGAAGGTGTTGTGTGTGTGTGTGATCATAAAATTTGTCTTATAAAAGAAAATAAAACAGAGGACAAGAGAGTTAATGTCCTGCCCAGAAGCTTGCTTGCATTTGGACATACTTTTTCCCAGGCAATTTCATTTTTACTTTTTAACTGTATGCACTTAAAACACTCTCTTATATGCCTTCCACTTCCATTATTGATTAGAAGTAGCCATTTATGATAGAGAAGGGAAAGAAGTCATGAAAGTAGGTACAGTTTGTTAAAGTGTGCCCAACTCTGGAATTGGAATCAGTCACTCTATCATGATTGGTACAACAGTAAACTTACATCTTGACCTTAATCACCATTAAATTTAGTGTGCTATACTTCTGCACATAAATGTATTTTAGATCTGCATGACTCAAACCAGTAACATAGAATAGGAAGAAACTCTCAGCTGCCTGGAAAACTGAGCTGTATGCCCTAAGCAGACAGTATCTGGTTAAAAATGGTGGCCTCCCCTCAGTCCACACTGCCTTCTCCCGCTGTGTAGCCAATACACTCTTGATGTGACTGACCACAACTCTTGCTCTAGAGAAGGGCTCTCTCTGCTTAGCCTAAGGTAATTGTGGAGGTCACATCAATTCTTTGTGTGAATTGCCATAGCAACCAATTCAGTAATGAGCCTCTAAACTAGCAGGCCCTCACATTGCCTTGCTTAGGCTGCCTGTAGAGAAGTACATTGCCTGTGTTGCCTCTGGAGTCTGAGGCAATCAGCAAGTCACCCATGTACTGTAACAGACTGACATTTGGGTGGACATGTCTGCACTTCCCCAAGTCCTCACGGAGGGCTTCACTGAAGATAGAGGGGGAGTTCTTGAATCCTTGGGGAAGCCTTAGCCAGGTCAGTTGTCCATTGAACCTGTCATCTGATCCGAGCATTCCAAGGCAAGTGGTGCTGACTGGCTGGTGCCAAGGGCAAGCTGAAGAAGGCATCCTTGAGGTTTAGCACTGTATAGATGACCCGTTCAGGTGGCAGGGTGCTAAGAAGGGTGTATGGGTTGGGGACAGTGGGATAAATGTCCTCTACCTGCTTGTTTACTTCTCTGAGCTCCTGTACATGCCAATAGTCGGTGGAGTTGGGCTTTTTGACTGGCAGCAGGGGTGTATCCCAGGTGGACTGGCAGGGGACAAGGATGCCTACATCCCTCAGGTGTCTGATGTCGGGAGCAATCCCTTGCTTAGTGCCTCTGGGCATTGGGTATTGTCTGGTGTGGGCTGGTATAGCCTTGGCCTTCAGTTGTACCACCACAGGAGGCCGGTGTTTAGCCAGTCCTGACCCACCAATCTCTGCCCAGGCTTGGGGAATTTCCTGGAGTCATTGTAGCAAGCTCCTTGCCTCCCCATCAATAGGCTGTTAGCACATCAATGTCCAGGAGTTTCATGTGTGATCTAAAGCGTGGGACACCAGCCAGGCCTTCACTGGAGTCACAGGCAGAGGGCATAGAGTGCCAAGCAGAGGCTGTGCAGTAAGGTTGAGCATTTGCAGCAGTCAACATGAGCTGGAGAGACTGACAGAACAGAGTCCTGAAGAATGAAACTCTAGTGAGCGTATAGAGGAAGCACTGGAATTAGTGAAGGAGCCACTAGGGGGTCAGGGAGAGAGGCAGGATATTGCTGTGTCACTGTGCCTAGTGACAAAGTGTACCTGTGAAGAGTTGGCAATCTACGCTGTCACAGGATCCAGAGACGAGATGAGGTTAGAAATTTGGTGGCAACTGATGACTTGTGAAAAAGAACAGAAGCACAGTAAGGGGCCCGGATACTAAAAGATCCGTGACAAACATTGGATAAACACAGGTTCCTGAGACAGTGGCTCAGCAAAATAGGGGACCACGGTGATATATACAGAGTGTTTACAATACAAAATTCATTTGTTTGTTCTGTTTTTTCTGCTTCTGCTTCTATTTGCTCTATAGAAAAACAGCAACAACAACAACAACAATAATAATAATAATTGAATAATAATAAAATCCTGGACTAGGGATATGGCATACTGGAGAGAATTTGTGTAGCATATGTGAGATCCTGGGGTCAGTCCCCTGCCAGACACACACACACACACACACACACACACACACACGCACGCACGCACGCACGCGCACACACACACACACACACACACACACACACACACACACACTCCACATCTCTGGGGATCCCAAGTATTTTCTGTGTTGATTACAAATGCTTGGTTGTCAAGCAGTGACTGCGGGGGGGGGGGGGGGGGGTTGAGGAAGGCACAGGTTGAGGCGGAGAAGTCTTGTGTGGAGAGCTGACTAGAAACTGAGTACTTTCCGTAGCTTGTGAAGGCTATGTCCATCATGGCAGGCTACCTCCATCATGGCAGAGCTAGTCCTTGGCCTAGGAAGTTAGGAATCCCATCTGTCCTGGTTTGCTTCCTGTTCTGTGATAGAACACTGGCCCATGCCAAAGTGGGGGAGGAAGGAGTTTGTTTGTACAGTTGTTGAAGGAAGCCAAGGCAGGAACCTGAGGGCAGGAACCGAATCAGAGGCCATGCAAGAGTGCGTCTTACTGCCTCGCTTCATTTGGCTGGCTCAGTCAGCTGTCTTACATAGCCCAGGCCCATCTGCCCACGGACCGGATGGTGCTCATGAATCAGTTAGCAACCAAGAAAATGCCCTATAAACACAGACAGGCAAATCTGATGGAGGCAATTCCTGGATTGGGATTCCCTCTTCTCAGAAATACTTAGTCTTATGTCAAGTTGACAAAACTACGACACCGTTTTCCCAGCACACCGAGGAAAGGCCGTCCTTTTAGGACCTGGCGTCACTCACTACATTCTCATAGCTTGTTCTACAGGGGCATCTTCAGACTTCAGGGAGCAGCATAGTCACAGAACTGAAAATGCCGGGATTGGCAGAGCTCTGACGAACTTTAAACACACCAGGAGTAGTTGGATTCAAGACGAGCCTCCCAACAAGAACAAAGCAAAGTGCCATCGAGAAATTCTCACTGTGAGTGTTTAGTCTGATTTTTTTTTCCTTTGGGCATTACTTGCATAATTACTCACATCCCCCTCCACTAGGGTCTGGTTTTCTTCTTGCTTTTGTGGCTAATTTTATATCCATGGGTTTTTTTCTTTCAAACATAGGTCTGCTACACTTGCTTGGGATTCTATGTATCACCAAATGTCAGTTCTGCCTCTTTGAGCCTGCCATCTGTCAGTCACCTTTATCAGTTTCAAGTGTTCACGAACATTGCCTTGAGACATTCTCAGAGCCGACCTTTGGAGTTTATTCTCATCACTGAAAAAGTTGCTATAGTTATTTTGTAGTTCATTCATTCCATAAACATTTATTATGTACCTACTGTGTGCAGGAACTGTGCTAAGTTCTGGGGTAGCTATTGACAAGAAGGCATATTAGTTATTTTTACTGTCATGTGTCCAGATACTTGACAGAAGCAGAGAGGGTTGATCGTGGCTCCTCGTTTCAGAGGTATCAAGCCACCATGGTGGGAGGGTATGGCAGGGAAGAGCATAACACAGAAGCTCATGTCGCGGTGATGAAGAAGGAGAGAACGGGGCGGGGGGAACGGACATGTGGGTGCTGCTCTGGTCTCCTCTTTCGGTTGGTTCAGGCTTCCAGACTATGGATGGTACCATCCATGTTCATAGTGGGTCTTCCCCTCAATCAATCTCTAGAAGTCACAGACACACCCATCTCCCAGGCCATTCAAAATCCATCCACGTTGCCAATGAAGACGAACCATTACAGATGTGCACCGTCTGCTCCTTTGGTATTGTTTCCATTGCTTCCAGAGCCCAGCAGGCCTTTGGCTCCTTCCCTTATCTCTTTTTGTGTCCTGCCCGTGAGGTGAGTGTCATTGGTCTGTCACACTCTCTCAGGATGATGTCCTGCCCTGCCAAAGCATTGGGGTCAATTCACCAAGGACTAGACCCTCTGATAGTATAAGCCAACATAAAATGTGTCTCTTTTCAAGCTTATTGTCTCGGGTATGTTGTTAGAGAGATGGAAATCTGACACACACATCCCTGTTGAAGGCTCCATGGACTTGTATACTTTCTTGCCGGAGGTTGCAGAAGAGGCACTAAATCCAGGCTGGGGATGCACAGGGTGATGAGGTCTGAGGGCAGCACCTTCTGGTTCCTTTGCTGATGTCTTTGGTGCTGTCCCCACGAGCTTCCTCTTAGCCCGTTAGGACCCTGTTCTCCAAACCCTATCACTAAATGTACATTCCCATAGAATGAGTTCTTTCCCTGAAAATCCTTTTATGTTCCCCGCTGCATATGGTTTCTTTGCTTTCCTGCTCCTTCTGCCCTCCGGATACCTGAAGACATCGCGAGCTCCTCCTAAATATCTCCAGGGTCAAGTCAGAGCACGTGCCACAGATCAATTTGATGTTATCCACGAAGTACGTATACTCATAAGAGAGAGAATTAATCTAGGCCCTCGTCAAGGACCTCACACAGTAAGGAGGAAGAAAAAGAATGAGGGGAGGAAAAGAGAAGGAAATGAAAGATGACGACTGGAATACATTCTGTACAGCGAGCTCTAGGAGTACATAAAAAGCATTAATAATTGAAAATAGAGGAATGTATGGAAATAATGGTCTGTTGTTATTACATGATTTGAATACATTTTTTTTACAAGAGTTTATGTTACCCAGGTAGCATAACCTCTATTTTAGAAGTGATGAAGAGAAGCACGACCATTAATTTTCAGAAGGCGCAATATAGCTGGAATACATAACACGATCTTAAAAGCAGCGTTCCAAGGACAGTATGAAAGCCCAATATTTAAACATACTCACTTTGTAATTCCAGGGGTAGAGATGGCATTTCTTCAGTTATTTCAGATACCTAGGTTGAGCCAAACTCACATCAACCATTTCTTACAATCCGTGTGAGAAAATAACAACACAGGAATTGCTTATCCCGAGTGTAAGAAGCCGCAGTATCAGCAGGAAAGTCTGACTGCGGCAGGCTTTTCACACCCCAGAGAGGCAGAGCCTCACGCTGCGAGCCGCGGAGGCCCCGCTGGGAAAGGGCGAGCGCTGGCTGGGTTGCTCCTGTAGCTGGGCTCTCTGCATTTTATGGCTCAGCAATAAGCGGGGGAATACGTGAAATGAGGACAGGTCTATTAAAGGTATCGTGTAGCTTTTGGTTGCACATATTTAAACTGCTTATAAACAGGTCAGACCTTCTGTCTTTCATACGTGTTTAATCAGTTACAAAGGTGTCCTTCCGCTTTGCAAAACAGTATAACTCGGAGGCTGATCTTGGTGTTCCAACCCCAAAGGGGGCGGGAGATGTCAGATCCACGGTTATAAGGAGTCTCATGCATATGGAACGATGTCTTGTGGGTGGGAAGAAACAGATCTGGAGAGGCTATTTCTTCCCAGCTGAAATCTTACAGTAAATTTAATTGCACGCCCTTAAGCAAAGGCCTCCGGTCCAGCTAGACAGGGAAAAGTTTCCTCAGAAAGGGACGTTTATGGACTGCTCGGCTACGCTCTCTCCAGGGAGACCTGCTTTAACGGTTCCCGTTAGGTGCTTCCCCTTTGGGGAGACTCCGATCCGGACGAAGTGAGTGAGCAGGGGACAGGACAGGGATCTCTGACAATGGAGCTGTGCCCAAACTAGAATGCACAACGGGTACTAGCCACGCCGCCTCTCTCAGTTGTGGTAACACAACTTCCGTCTTGAACTAGAGCCGAGAGACAAGAAGCGCGCGGACTCTAAGAGATCGGATCAGGCAAAGTGGGTGCACTGTGTAAGATCTGGACAGGAGTTTGACTCCTCCTTCATTTGACTTACTTTAGGGGAAAGCAAGCACTGTTTTTGTGTTCAGACCCTCCGTAAGCACCTGCAGGCTTGTGTTCGCCACCGTCACCACCGGGGCGGAGTGTTTCTTTCCTCCTGGATCCAAACACCACTCATGCTGATGTTTGTGGATCCAGATAGACAAACGCTCTGATTGGCAGAGCATAGGCTGTGACTCTTTCTGTCAATCACAGTAGCCAAGCCCTCTCTCACTCGTGGTCTGAGAATGAGTGCGGGCTCTATGAACCCCAAGATTAAAAACAAGACCAGAACACCGACGTGAGTTGGAAGACGATCTTTGCTTTTGGGCAGAATGACTCAATCTCACAGGAAAATAGTACATATTTTAAGAGTAGCCCAATTAAAATGCCAATGAATTTCCTCCTAGAGTATGACAAATTTAGTTTGAAGATAATTTGAAAAAAAAAGAAACTAACTTTTCACCACCAACAAAGAAAGGATAGTGTGGTTCTCAACCTTCCTAATGCTGCCACCCTTTAATACAATTTTATGTTGTGGTGGCCTCAACCCTAAAATTATTTCATAACTGTAATTTTGTTACTGGAAATAGAATGGAATTTCATAATGGAAATATCTGGTATGCGACCCCAAGGGGCTTGCGACCTACAGGTTGATAACCACTGCGCTAAATGAAGAGCTATGGAAGAAATTGTGCTTTATTCTGCTACTGTTTTTAATATCCTATGCATGATTTATTATCATATACATATCTTATTTACATATATTATTATTGATTTTTCTCTAGGTATTTCTTTTTTTTTTTTTTTCTAGGCTGGGATTTAAGGCTTGTGCCACCACCGCCCGGCGAGGATATTTCTTTAGACAGGTATGTAGGTATTGGATATGTGCATCTTCTAAACAATTCCCTATCTTATGTGCTGGTGTGTGTGTGTGTGTGTGTGTGTGTGTGTGTGTGTGTGTGTGGTGTGCTCGTGTGTATGTGTGTGTGTGTGGTGTGCTCGTGTGTATGTGTGTGTGTGTGTGTGTGTGTATGTGTGTGTGTGTGTGTGTGTGTGTGTGTGTGTGTGTGTATGTGTAGTTTCGTCCTCATCCTGTAACCCCCACTTCCATTTCACCTGTGGCAATCCTAGTGCCTTGGCTTCCTCTATGCTAAGATGATCGGTCTGAGCCACCATGCCTGGCTTTCTGTTTTTTAAATATTAGAAGTTTAAAATTTCAGTTACAATGTGATTTATTACACGTTTTCTTCTGTATCAGTTTTTCCATGTGCAGATTATACAGTCGTCAGAAGTACCGGACGTGACTGAACCCACTCGACAGAATGAGAGTTGTGTCTACTCAGCACGGAAGGCAAGTCTAAGGCAAGCTTTGTGATGTTGTTAATTGGCTGGGGCCGCTGATGTCCTGTCCAGCTTCGTCGGTCCTCTCAGGCCATGCGTTCTCTGCCCATGCTTCTCATCTTGCTCCTGTAACATCCTTTTGGGATTGATAAGTCCCTGTATCTATCCTTGAATACTTCGGAAAAGTTCTCGGACTCCGAGCTCTCTGAAAACGCACATTTGATTGAGTTTTCTGTTTTAAGCGTTTAGCACAGTGCTTGGCAAATAGGAGCCCTTCTGTTCCTCCGGAGCCTTCATCAATTATAGTTTATAGCTTTAACTATCCCTGACCTTATTTGCATAGCTCTGCTCAAAGTTCCGTACTGCAGCTTCTAATGTATGTTTGGAAATCGTATTGCCAGATGGTCCCAACAGAAATACCAGGATCATTTGAGAAAAAGATGACCATAAGCCAAAAATACACTTGCCAGGAACAGTTGTTTTGATGACAATCCACATT
Organism: Peromyscus maniculatus bairdii; assembly: GCF_049852395.1. NCBI lineage: Eukaryota > Metazoa > Chordata > Mammalia > Rodentia > Cricetidae > Peromyscus > Peromyscus maniculatus. The sequence goes on along the minus strand of NC_134864.1, from coordinate 64,307,581 downwards.
ATATCTTACAATTTACATTATATAGTTTTAAGTAAAAATTGATTGTTTCAAGAGCACCCTTTTGTCCCTACTGAATACTATATTCAAAAGAGCACGACTTGGGAGTTAACATCTACTGAGCTGTGTTAATTGGTTTGTGTATTAACTATGACCACCACTGACGTCGTCGTCATCGGGGAGCTACTTTGAAGTTCATTTTAGGATACTTTTCTGAGACTTATGTAAGTCAGGACAGGGTTTTACCACCGAATTCATATTTTCCAGTGAATTTTAATGCTTACATATCTTTATATGTATGTTAGCTAATAATAAATGCATTGCTCCCGACTCCTGGGGCTTAAGGCACAGTTAGCATGCCTTACCTCTTCTGGGTGCTGGCTGTTCTTTTTGTGAATCAGGAAGAGGCGTGGCCGAGGCTCTGCACCAGGACGCTCATGCCTTGGAGTCTCTTGTCCACTGGACCAGCAGCCATCAGCCATGTGAAGATTTACCACGCTGGGCCAGCCACCTGCATGGTGGCCCACTCACCGTGTTCTTGACAATCCAATTAGGCAATCATTATTATTTAATTTGCAGATCAGAAACTGAAAAGGAGTTTGCGCAGGTCATTACTCCAAGGAAGCTTAAGCTTGAATTGAAGCAATTAACTCTGAAGTGTGTGTTTCCTGTTCTTTGTGTATGAGACAGGGGCTTGCTATGTAATCTAGGCCAAACTTGAACTCATTATACTGCTGGCCTCATACTTACGCTTAAGTCTGGGATTTCGGGTATGTGTTTGTACTCTTAAAATTAAACTAATTTTAATTTTATTTTCTATTTATTCAAATAAAATGCTTTTTCCTGAGTTTTTCATATATATTTTTTAATTTTAGTATTACTATTTTTAGGGGTTAATTTTTAAGTTGCATTTTTTATTTTGGGGTGTGTGTATGTTAGGGTGCACACGTGGAGGTCAGAGGACAACCTGCCGGTGTTCTCTCCTTCTCCCACGTGGGTCCTGGAAATCAAACGCAAGTTGTCCTGCCTGTGAGCAGGTTCCTTGATCCTCTGAGCCGTTATACTGGCCCTCCATCTTCATCTTATTACTTTAAAGTGTTATTTCACTTTAAAGTGTGTGTGTGTGTGTGCGCGCGCGCGTGCGTTCATACTTGTCTGTGTGTGCAACATGTGTACAGTGGCAGTGAGGGTCAGAACAGAGCACTGTTTCCCCTGAACTGGAATTCCAGGCACGTGTGAACCCTGGTTCCCCCTCCAGAGCAGCAAGTGCTCTTCACTGCCGAGTTAGTTCTCTCTCCAGCCTTTGTTTCATTATTTTTGAGTGTAGAATCAAGTAGACAGACTAACTTTATCAGACGACACGCACTCAACCCTCAACTACCGATTCGTGCTTCTTCCCGTCTCCTCCATCTTTGTCTCCTTTATTATTTTGAAGGAAATCTCAGACATACAATTTTACCTGTGAATATTTAAGTATGACTCTCTAAAGATAAGGCCTTTTAAAATGTAAATACCATCAAGCAAAAATTACTTTTTGTCATCAATATATTAACCTTCAACTTTCCATTATTTCATGTATGTGCATTAAAAGATCTTGATTTGAATTATGACTTGATGTCACTCCTATGATTAGTTAGTTTTTGATTTTATTTGAATGGATGCTTTTCCTCCTCCCCTTCCTTCCTCCATGGTCCGAGAACACGGATTTCCAGGGTTTGTTTGCCCTGAACATAGCCTCACCGTATCTCCTTGTCCTTATCTTTTTGAAAACTGACCTCCATGATTTTATCCACTTGTGGTGGCTTTTTGTAATACTGATTTTTAAGAAATTTAAAGCCTTTAATGGTCAAAAAAACCCTTATTTTCTGATACATTGTTACAAATATGTTGTCCAGTTTATTGTTCATTTCTTAATATTTTGGGGTTTTTTGACACAAAAGTTAAACATTTATGTCCATTCAAGTTTATTAAATTTCTCTGCTATAAATTTTGGATTTGATACCTTGATTGGAAGAGCTGTTCGTCTGCCCATATTAGTTAAAACGATCATATATTTCTAATATTGTTATTGTTTAATTATTTTCGTCTTTCATTGATTTTATTTCACTATATCCAGTTATATTTTTTCTAACACTTGACAATAATTCTTCTGTCTTCCTTAAAGACCTGAAAACGCCGGTTTGTCACGCTGTGACGTCCCACCGGGCCCCGTCCTCCTGTCATTTGTTGTAGCATGGGGACACAAATGACAAACACGCTTTTGTTTTAAAACAAACCAAAAAATTCCAACCACCATTTTCAAGAATGAGGCAACAGAAGGTGGTTAGGTTTACAAAGCTGACTGGACTCACAGTGTGAATTTTTGTCAAGATGACCTTGTAGATTCCTTCTGTCACAGGAAAATAGGTACTGTCCGGAGGAGTGTCCAGGGTCACTCTTGCTGTGATGAGACACCATGACCAAGGCTGCTTACAAAAGAAAGCATTTAATCGGAGGCTTGCTTGCAGTGTTGGAGGATTAGTCTAGGACCATCATGCAGGGAGCAAGGCAGGTAGGCAGGGCCCTGGAGCTTATGTCCTGATCTGAAGAGAGAAGGCAGAAAGAGAGACAGACTCTGGGCCTGGCCGGGGCTTGTGAAACCTGAAAGCACATCTCCCACCCCCCACCCCCCCCCAGTGACACACCTTCAAAAAGGTCACACTTTTAAACCATACGCCAACTGGGAAAACATTCAAATACACCGTGCAGTTCTCCTGTGGGGCCACTCTCATTCAAACCAGCCCAATGCCCACTGCCTACTCCGGGCACCTTGCACTTCTAAGCAACGTTTGGGTTTGATAATTCCTTAAGGTTGCAAAGTGGTAATATTCCTATATTCTGACATTCTATTGTTATTTCTTCCTTTATCAGCTAGCCAAAAATAATGGTAAACAGAGAGGCACTTGCATCTGACATTTGGGTACCCAGCAGTCTGGTCCGGTTTATGCAGAAAAGGTCGAACAAATGCTGCCGGGTTATGTTCCTTTAACTGCCACTTTTCAGAGTCCTGACTTAGTGTGTTGAGATGTCAACCTTACCCGATACCTAAAGCATCAGAGAACCGTGTGCCAGTGTCAATCATTAGAGCTGTTCTCGTTACAATGCTGAGATTATGTTATTGCTATGATGCCCATTTTTGGCCAATGAAAATGCTCATAAATTGGTCCAGAGTTGTGTGAAACAGCTTTCCTAGTCTTTGGAGTGGATTTTTCTGTTCTCTAATTTAGTATGATAAAATGTCTCAGATCTATCTTGTGTATTTTCCTGTTAGCCTCGGGCCGAGACTCTTTTCCAAGGGTGCTGTAGCAAATCGGTGAACTTACAGTGCTTCGGTGAGCTGCTGTAACTTTCTGCATAAAGCACAGCGGCAGCTGACATCCACTGACAGGAACTGAAGAGCAGGTACAAACAAGTCCAGGGGCTGTCACAACCCCATGCAGCATGCAACCCCCAGGCTAGACTTCTGCAGCTGCAGGATGAAGAGCAAGTGCCTGCTGAAATGGGGAGCAGGAAGTGAGGGCGGTCTGCCCTGCTGGATTCCTAATTTTAGGCAACTGTGCAGTTCTCCATGGATAATCATATCCTACCAGTAGTATTGTTGAAGAATGAAGTAAAAGCCTCTTAAATTCATGTGCATTAGTTTCTCAAGTGGCAACTAAGTTATTGGGAAGTACTAGTTAGCTGTTGGGCTTAACTTCTCAGTAAATGAAAGTCTGGGGGGTATTTAATTTTCTTTTTGTCTTGGAGTATCATGAGGACATTATGAGGTGGGAAATTTGACAGCTTCTGGATCAGGTTCCTTTGTTTACATCTGGGTGTGGCTGAGTCAGGGCTCACATAAGAGGTCACCACAGCCATTTCCTAATTCCCTTCTCCTTGCCCCATTAGTGCCACCCCGAGTCCATGTTTGCTTGGTGGAAACTCTTTTAATTCACTTGTCCAAAATTTAGGGGTTTGTTTGGTTACAACAAGATAACCTAGTCAGGTCACCTTTACCTATGCTAGCGAACTCTCTCTGGTGTCTCGTGTGTGCTGCTGCATCCACTGGCAGGGGCTGATTTCCTTATTCAAAAGCTGCATCAGCGAATCTAATTTTAGATGAGCTTGGCTGTGCTACCAGGCACAGGTTAACTACGATGCATTACAATATGCTGAGGGCGAGTGGGCAAGTATGGGACCCTCTGCCAGCTTCCTGTTCTGCCCGCCTTCCCTCAAGACACATTAGGAATTTAATGTGTACAAGGCCACTCCACACACAGAAGGAGGCAGTGTGCCAGGGTCAATTGGCACATGAAATAATAATAAAGCTCAACCACTTGGTTATTTATCTTTTAATAGAATAGGAATGGAAATAACAGTTCCGTTCTTCTTCTTATTTATTTTTTTTAAACTCCCAGACTGTGTTCTTCTCTTTGGAGACCACTGTCCCCAGCACATCAGTTACTGAGCAATTATGTTTTCCTTGCTCCTCTTCCCGAGAAGCCTGTAACCCTATCCTTGCCTTAGGTGAGACAGCCCAGGCCAGGTCTGCACCATCTCCAGTGCAAAGTAAGCATGAGAAAGCCTATCCCACCCTTTGCTCAGAAATCAGGTGCTCGGGGTTGGAGAATCAGCTCAGTTGTTAAGAGCACTTGCTGCTTTTCCAAGGACCTGGGTTCAATACCTAGCATGGATCCCCCCCCAGTTTGAGGGGATCCAATGCTCTTTTGTGTCCTCCTCAGGGACCAGGCATGAAAGTGGTGCTTAGATGTCCATACAGGGAAAACATCTATACATATAAAATAAGATAAAAATACAAAATTTACAAAAAAAGAAATTAGTGAGAAAGTCTGCATTTTTCAATTTTCAAAAAACTATAAATTCGGGGGGAACAGAATGCATCTGGGAACTAATGGGTAGTTTTTGTTTATCTGGGTTTGTTCTGTATCCCAAGCATCCCTCTGCTTCACTCAGTCAGTGTCCTTCAAGGCATTCATTGGCTACAAACATGGCCAGATACAGAAGAGTCAGGAGAAAAGAACATGTCACCTAGGTCAGTAAATACATGTACAAATCCGAGTGGACCCACATTGCAATAGCCTGGCTTTTATAGCTTTACCTGGTCTCTTGAGAGAGAAAATGCTCCCAACCTCTCAAGACTCCCTATCTCCATCGACTACCAAGCATCAGAGGAATGCTTACATGTAAAGCTGAAGTGTGGGGAAACACCCCCACCCCACCTCTCCTATGTGGAGAAGAGATAGAAAAATACGAGGAAAGATTTTCAAGAAGTACATCTTAGTGTTTCTTTCTTAGATGGACTTGGCTCCACATAAAACTCAGAGGATCCTATAGGAAAGACCCAGGAGTCCCTTTCAAAGGTGTGGTTCAGGGGCCTGTTAGCTTCCGGGCGATAAACTGGCTTGCTTAGTGAACCAGCAATGCATAGGTAAGTATTCTTGCAGGCAGCTTCATGTGCCCATGGGCAAGTGTTTCATATCTTTGAGGAGAGTCAGGATGCCTGAGGGTGAGAGGATCGGAAAAGGCATCATGATGGGCAAGGCGAGCACCCAGAGTGCATGGAGCAACCAGTTGATGGTGGTGACACAGACTTCACTGTTGGTCACCTCTGCCGCCTCGTTGCCATCGTCTTTGATGACAATGGACCAGGTAGGTACCCTGCCCCCTGTAGCCTTCGACTCTATATATGTCCAACAAGAACAGTGCCGTGGGCCCCAGGGGAAAGTAAGGAAAGCGTGCAACCTTCAAATGACTAAACTTAAACCACGAAAAGCAAAATTGGCCTCATCCGATTTGCATTTTTAGTTCCTGCAAAGAGCAGGTACTTTTGTAGCACGGTAAAGACAAGATAGAAAAAAAAAATGCTTCAAGAAGAGTTATTTTTTTGAAGGGGAAAGCATACAATAAAAATGAGTAAGCAAAACATACAGGCTGCTTGATGATGTCCAGTGCAGAAGATTGTATCAGGAAAGCGGTAAAAACAGTGCTGAGGAGGATGTGATGGGGAGGAGAGGCTGAAATTTTGCATGGGGTTGCCATGGAAAGCTTCATTAAGAGCAAAGCAGTTTTTGGGTTGAGTTTGCACAGCTACTTTGTTGGTATTGAAAAGGCACCCAACAGCTTGCTTACAAGGAGTAATGAGAGGGTTTGAGTTACCAATGCAAAGCAGATCTAAGGGTGTAACACTGCAGTAAAGTCCTAAAACAAGACCATGCATGTGAGCCAGCCAGAGGGGTGAGGACATTTGGGGTAAAGCCACAGCGTGTGTGGTGAGCACGATGAACGCTGTAGAACTCAGAAACACAGGGTGAGCAAGGTGGAGACTGTAGGGCCACCGACCTAGAGAATAACACTGTGTGAGCACGTGTGCGTGCGTGCGTGCGTGCGTGTGTGTGCACATGTGCAGCCGACAGACAGGGTGCTATATCCTACTGTAAGGTCAGACCTGAGAACTTCCAGTCTTGCTGTTGGTTACAGGAAATCAATAAAGGGCCTGAAGGAGAGCAACGCGATCCAACTTAGGTTTTCAGTAAGATCACTTTAGCAGCTGTGTGAGAATGTTGGAGAATTATATGAATAGAAGCAAGGAGGGCTTGTGAGACAGCTCAAGGGCTAAAGGCATCTGCAACCAATCCTGCCTGAGTCAAAGTTCACTATCTGGGATCCTCACACGATGAAATAAAAGGACTGACCCACAGGTTATCCTCTGACTTGTGCGCGCGCGTGCACGCGCACGCGCGCGCGCACACACACACACACACACACGCATATACTATGCACACATACACACACACCACACATATGCACCATAAACACACACATGCATGCACATATGTACATGCCATGTATTCACACATACACATACAAGCACACATATGAGCAATATTAACTGGACTTAGAGAGTTATATTGCAAAAAGACTTGAAGTTATAAGGAAGACCTCTTTAGGAGAATATGGGGGAGTTACAGAAGGGAAATGGTCAATAAATATGATCATATTTCATTGTATTTATGTGTGAAATCCTCAATTAAATATAAATTAAAAATAAAAATTCATAAAAATAAAAAAAATTAAAAACCAGGAGACTAGTGCAGAAGCTCTTCTATAACCCAGGAGAGGGATGGTCATGGTTGGGAGCAGGTTGATGGCCATAGGGCTGACAGAATGGAAGAGTGAAGGGGGGTGGGGGGTGGGGGTGGAGGAGTGGGGTTGGGGGAGGTGGGGTGTGATGGGGTGGGGGTGGGGTGGGAGGATATAAGGCATGAGCAACAAGAAGTATGGGATTATTATCGGCTAAGATGGTCTCCTAGTTACTTTCATATTGCTGAGATAAAGTTCCATGACCAAGGCAACCTGTAGACAGAGGGTTTATTTTCCCCATGGTCCAGAGGTGTAAGAGTCTCATGGCGGGGATGTGAGACAGTAGGCATCTCACACGCAGCTGGAGCAGAAGCTGAGGGCTCACATCTTGAACCACATGCAGGAAGCAGAGAGAGAGTACATTAGGAATAGCCTGAGGCTTTGAAACCTTAGGGCCCTGTAGCATGATTCTTAAAAGTTCTTATTAATAAAATCAAACCCGAGACGAGTTATTGGAGTCCATGCTGGTAGATCAGAGAGACAGAATAAGCCACAGCTATCTCACCTCACCAGTTCCTCAGCTGGTCCTGTTTCCTCAGACTGGAAGCTTCTGAGTCCTCATCCAGAATGAATCTCAGCTGAACTGTGTTGCTCCAAAGCCTAAAAGCTTATCCAGCCAAATGCTTCTAGTTTCTGGTCCTAACGCCTTATATACCTTTCTGCTTTCTACCATCACCCCTAGGATTAAAGGCTGGCTTTCTGGGATTAAAGGTGTGTGTCACCATGCTTGGCTATTTCCAATGTGGCCTTGAACTCACAGAGATCCAGAGGGATTTCTATCTCTGGAATGCTAGGATTAAAGGCGTGTGCTATCACTGACTAACTAGTGGCTTGTCTGTTCTCTGACCCCAGGTAAGTTTATTAAGGTACACAATATTTTGGGGAACACAATACCACCACATCTCCTCTCTTTTTGTCTAAAATTAAAGAAAGCTTATAACTAATACAAGAAAAACTATCTAATAAGTATATACAATATATACAGACAAAAATTACATTAATGATGTCTAGTCCATTAACATTTGACAGATTCAGATAAAAACTCCATTATATATATTAACAATGTCCAGTCCAGTAACATCTGATAAACTTAGACCAAAAAATTTTCATTACTTATCTTATTTAAAACAAGTAGTTCCTTTTAAAAAGTAGATTCCATAATCTCCCTTTTTATCTTATCATATCCATATTCTCTTTTTTCTTTTCATAATGCATTCAGTAGTCTACCTTTTGTCATTTTTATATCTTCCCCTTTTTCTTCAGTGTAGATTCAGTGATCTACCTATTTATCCTATTATTTCTTTATCTTTTTTCTCAGAGTAGATTCAGTGATCTATCTCATATCTTATTCTCTTTTTCCTTTTGCTTTCTAGGGGTGAAGATATCTTTAGGGAATCTTGAAAAGAAAATTTTTGGGTTAATCATCAAGTCCTGTATCATTTGTCCAGTCTCTGCATAATAGGAAAGTTCAGGGCTCTTTTCAAGTCCTTGTTCAAGTAGTCTGTCAGGCTGGATCATCTCAGCTAGTCCTCTCGAAATTGTTCTGGCCAGTTTGTAGTCCAAAGTCGATTTTTCCATGGTGTTAATCGGCTTAATGGCTTTATCATAGTCCATGTAGAATCATCGTTGTAGGATCCTGTCATCTTTTTGAAGATTTCAAAGTCACTGTTAGGCATGGTCATGGTTTCCTGCAGACTTTTTTTTTTTTTTTTGCCTCCTCTGTGGTTTGGAGCAATCATAGTCTGATAAATGTCTGTCTCTCGGAACCATGAACATTCTTCCCTAGAACAGAAAATCTTCACAACAATTTCTCCCCACCATTTGTCTTGCCAAACTTTTCCAAACTGACCTTTGCCGATGTTTTCTTGTAACATGATGGTCCTGGCAATTCTTCTCTGAACCAGCAACAGTAAACCCTTCGTCCCAGGTAGCAGCATCACCGCAGTCACCAACATGATGAGAAGGAGCTGGCAATGTGGAGCAGTAGCCACTGCTTCCATCGTCCCACCGCTGTTTGTGGCTCAGTCCGGGCCAAAGCTTCTCCCAAGCCTCCTAGGCCGGCCTCAAACTCGGGATCCTACTGCCTCTGTCTCCTTCAGCAAATCCTACCGGCGTGCACCACCACAACCGGCTGAGTGTAGCTTGGGCCTGAGCTCGGGCTCACAAGGCCACAGGCAAACAGCTTTTTCATGAATTCGTAACACGAACGTTGGGCGCCAGATGTAGCATGATTCTTAAAAGTTCTTATTAATAAAATCAAACCCGAGACGAGTTATTGGAGTCCATGCTGGTAGATCAGAGAGACAGAATAAGCCACAGCTATCTCACCTCACCAGTTCCTCAGCTGGTCCTGTTTCCTCAGACTGGAAGCTTCTGAGTCCTCATCCAGAATGAATCTCAGCTGAACTGTGTTGCTCCATAGCCTGAAAGCTTAACCAGGCCAAATGCTTCACCAGCCAAAAGCCTCTAGTTTCTGGTCCTCACGCCTTATATATCTTTCTACTTTCTACCACCACACCCTGGGATTAAAGGCTGGCTTTCTGGGATTAAAGGTGTGTGTCACCATGCTTGGCTATTTCCAATGTGGCCTTGAACTCACAGAGATCCAGAGGGATTTCTATCTCTGGAATGCTAGGATTAAAGGCGTGTGCTATCACTGACTAACTAGTGGCTTGTCTGTTCTCTGACCCCAGGTAAGTTTATTAAGGTACACAATATTTTGGTGAACACAATACCACCACAGGGCCCATTCCATCCCATACTTCCTTCAGCAAGGCTATCCCTCCTAAATCCATCCAAATAGCTCCTCCAACTGGGGACCAAGTTTTGCAACATCTGAGACTATGGTGGATATTCTCATTCAAGCCACCACGGACAGGGAGATGGAATGGGGCACAGGAGGGAGACCAGGTTCTGCCATAGACTTGCTGAGGTGGGGTTCTTGCTGGACAACCCAGAGGAGATGAGGAGGAGGAGTAAGAAGAAGAGAATACTTCCAGAGATCAGGGGAACTACGTGATTGAGAGTCACTGACATACAGATACCACCTCAAGCTGAAAAATTATACAAGGAACACAAGGAAATAAAGATATAGGCCCAAAGACTTAGGACAGTCTCCCTCCCCCTGACAAGAATGAAGTCATGTTAGCAACACAGGAGTCAAACTGAAGGAGCTGGAGCAATTTGAGTAACAAGACAGTGTATATTTAATAATACCTAAAGAGTAAAACCAACATATATAACTGGAGAAGAGACAAGAAGTGAATCTTCCTTACAGAAAGTGCGCACTCTCTCTCTCTGTGTCTCTCTCTGTCTTTCTGTCTCTGTCTCTGTCTCTGTCTCTGTCTCTCTCTCTCTCTCTCTCTCTCTGTGTGTGTGTGTGTGTGTGTGTGTGTGTGTGTGTGTGTGAGTGTGTGTGTGAAGACAAATAAATGAGACATGTGTATGAGGCTTTGTCCTGGGATAAAATGGAGATACTAATGGAAAGATGGGTAAAATTCTAGTAAATCTGTTTAGTTAATAATAGTGTACCAATGTTGGTTTGAAAAGCATTGACAAATGTACTATGTTGGTGTAAGATATTAATGATTAGGTTAGATTAATGAATCTGTACTATCTTCCAACTTTACTGACAACATAGAATTATTCTAAAATAGAAATGTAGCTGAAGTTTCTTGGTCCCACCCAGCTCCTGTGGTTCCGTAGTAGTCCCGCATCCGCTCAGACCCAAATGAACATACAGAGGCTTAATGTTAATTAAAACTGCTGGGCCATTAGCTCAGGCTAACTACTGACTAGCTCTCACACTTAAACTTAGCCCATTTCTGTTCATCTATATGTTGCCACGTGTTCCGTGGCTTTACCTGTGCGCCATTACATGCTGCTCCCTGGATGATGGACTGGTGTCTCCCCTGACTCAGCCTTTCTCTTCCCAGAATTCTCCTCTCTGCTTGTCCCACCTACACTTCCTGCCTGGTTACTAGCAAATCAGCATTTTATTTATCAAACAATCAGCAACACATATTCACAGAGTACAGAAAGACATCCATAGCATAGAAAGGTTAATATTAAAGATCTGGGAGAATGAAGAATATTTCCTCTTGTTTAGGAAAGGTCTTCCTAATATTCTCAATATTGAGTGGGTTTGGATGTTTATAAACATGTCCATTATGGTGGGAATACATTCAATAGCATACCCGTGTAGACCAGGTGACCAGAACCTATGTCTGTCGCCTTGGTGACAGGGGAGAGGCTGCTTACATGAAAAGCTCTTCCCTCCGTGATTGTGTGTTTTCTCTGATATGTTCCTTTCTTTGCAAACTTAGCATGTGAGTAATTTAAACGTGATTTATGTTGTATTTTGAACATATGCGGCTAATATTGTTTTAAGCTGTGATCATTACTTTATTAATTCCTTCATGTATAAGATGTTTCCATTAATTAAAACAACAATAAGAGACAGGTACAAAGAAACTGAATATAATTTAGAAGTCCCATACCTCTAGAATTTATTACAAACAGGGCATAGAATACATTAGCAAACTCAATTTCTAACTTTGCCATTGACTGTGAATTTTTTTTCCTGTTTGCTTGAAGTCTTTGTTCTCAGATTGTTTTTGTTTTCCTTATGAATGGTAACTTTAGGGCATGTCACATTCCCAGTATGTGTGCTCCACGATGTCATTAAGAACAGCAGTTCTTCAGCCTTGCTTAGGTACATAATACACATATCACATTCTAATCTAAAACCCCTAAGGTCATGCGTACTTTGGGAAATTGTATTAACTCTTGAGATAGCAATATCTCGTTCTTTTAGAGTCACGGGGGCACGTTTCGTATAATGCCATTTGCAAAGACACCGCATACCCGATGGTACTCTGACAGGGAGATGGGTCACCCCTGGTGTCTGAGTGTCTACTTGGCTTTGATTGACGTTTCTGATGTAGAACTTTTTTCTTTGTCTAATGAGAAACATTTTTACTTGCCCTTTCTAGCCCATCCCGTTCTGCGAAGCTTCTCTCATCTATTAGTAAATTAAATCACAAAGTCCTGCCACCATCAAGAAAGAGAAAGTCCCACCTGCTGCAGAATATCAGTCTACATACACACAGACACAGACAGACACACAGACAGACACACAGACAGACACACAGACACAGACACAGACACAGACACACACACACACACACACACACACACTCAGACACACTCAGCCTGTGTCTCTTTTCCCTCTGGAACAAATCATAGCTACATTTCTACTGACATCGTAGCAAATGTGTATGAATACCCACTGATGGAGGAAGTTCAAGGTGTGCCAAGGGAGGCACAGCACTTCACAGTCACACCCAGAATCAATCCACCAGGGGAGGTCCAAGTGTGGCCTTCCTAATTTCTAGTGAGGAATTTCATTTTCAAAATGATACTTATGACCAAAGACACCAATTTCCAGTGGCTTAAGGAAAAAATATACTCAGCTCAGCTGATACAGGTCCCATTTGATGGCAGAGCAGACTTTCAACCTGTGTCTTCAATAAAACAGATTTCAGAATTTTAGCATCATGGAAAATTTCTGTTCTATTCCCAATCACATTTCTACATCCTGATTTCATTTAGAAGCTTAAAAAGAGCAGAAAGCACCCTGTTCACATGACATATTTTAAATAACAAAAACCATCTATTCTGAGAGAAAGGAGAAGCTGGAATCTCCCTTAGTTTAAATGAAAAAAAAAAAAAACTTGGTTTGTAGCCACCGTTAGAGACTAGCAGCCCCCACCTCCTAGGAGGGCAAGACATAGTTAAGACCTCCTTGTGGTCTAATTGTTCAAAGAAGACAGGATGAGGGCCTTTAGGGGTGGCTTGGGCCTCAGTCAGACCGACCCCTGACCTCCACAAGCTTACTTCTCGTATGGACTAGGTCTCTGCCACCAAGACCCTCTCTATGCCCCTCACCTGCATCAAACCGTTAACACTTCCTTTTAGTTTATATTTACCCAGTGGGAACCAGAAGATGCCATCTGAATGTGACTAGAAAACAATCATGAGATAATGCTTAAACAGTCCCAGATTTCATTAAGACATGTATCAGAATTTGAGTGTACTAGTCATTTAAATGTTTTTTTAAATATCTATTTTTATTTTTAAATCTGTATTTGTCTCTGTGTGGGTGTGTGCACTTGAGAGTGCAGGTGCCCATGGAGTCCAGAAGAGGTTGTTGGAGTCCCTGGAGCCAGAGTTTCAGAGAGCTGTGAGCTGTCTAGTGTGGTGCTGGGAACTGAACCTCAGCTTCTCTGGGAAAGTGGGAAACCGTGCTCACCTGATGACCCATCTCTCCAGCCCCACACACTATTGTTTTAAGAGGTGACTATTTATTAAACTCTGTGGAAGGGAGAACGAAATAATAATTATTAGATTCCATTTAAAATATTTTTATCCAGAACTGTAAATAGATACTTGGAGCACTGAGATAAAGAATGCATGCTGGTGATGTAGAGTTGGGCAGTGAGTATCCAGTTGGCCTTCAGGGTTTAAGATGATTACATGATAATGTGGGTTTAAACTTGAGCAAGACGTAGTCATGAAATTACAATAACTTTCCAGAATATTACAATGATTTCCAGAATTCTGACTTTCTAGTTTGGTTTATCTTATTTTTCTGGAGTTTTAAATCTTTCTCAGTGTGAAAAAGTGCCACGTGACAAGCACAGGTAATTTAAATTAATGTAGATTTGCATTAACCTGAAACTGTGTAAAGTTTCTTTTTCAGACATGTTTTAGGAATTGCAGAATCAAGGTGGCAATTATAAAACAATGTGGACATAAGTTTACCCCACTGTTCTGATGCCAACCCCCCAGTTCTAAGGACTTAAGTGAGGTACTTTGTCAAGGAGAGTCAGTATTCTGTGAATTTACCATGAAAGACTACTGGCTAAGCATACTCAACATAGATGTTTTAACATAAATAATAAAACTTCCGGTCAACATATGCAGGCCATCTTATGGCTAAATTCAATTTGTAGCTAAGAATTATGAAGAGAAATGACACCAATTCTAATCTGCTGTCAAGAGTTTGATTGACAGACTCCTGTGTGGTTTTTGTGTGTTTTTGCTCTGTGATACACTCCATGTCTTCCTGTATTGGATTATTTTAACAATACAGACTCATTTCCTAAAGTTAAAATTTTAGATTTTGTTTGGTGGAAAAATAAAGTTGTAAGAAAAAAATCAAGAAAGAGGAAAGTGAAGTTACAAAAATGAAATGATTTCAAGGTAGTAATGTAAACAGCATTGCATTCAGTTTTTAATCCTCTGCTGTCTTCTGTTCATCTTCGTCATCTGCTTCTCTTCCCCTCCCCCTCCTCTTCCCCACTCCCTTTTCTCTGTAGTTCCATCAATCTATTTCTTCTACTAAGCATCTTATTGGAGACAATTACTATCAGGACTCAAAATGCAATATTTCAAAGCATGGCACTTGGCATATTGAAGATTTTAAGCTTGAAAGAAACAGAAGAATTGTAGGAGCAGGGAAGTTACTCTCTGACCCTCCTCTTTCTCCTTCTCCAGGAAAGGCCTCCATGTGACAGGGGTCCTGCCCTGCTCCAAGATTAAAGGAATAAATATACAGAGAGGTAAAGAAGAATCTGAACAAATGAGCCTTGCTGTCTCCCAGTTTATCATCAGTAGGCCATATCTCTCTCTTTGTCTAATCATATGGCTGCCTACTCTTCGTTAAATGTCAGCATATAAATAACTGGTTTCCCTGGGTCTTTGTGTCTTCATTTCTGAAGTCTCTCATCAACATAAAGGTCACATGAGATGAATTTTTGTTTCACTTTCTCTTGTTAGTCTGTTTTTTTGTTATACAGTGCCAGCTATGAACCTTATGATGACTGAGGAAAAGGTATTACATTTTATTTCTATGTTATTAATTGACAAATATTCCATCCAGGTCCTTAACTCTGTGCCCCTTAGTACACAACCTATTTTATGGTCAAGCAGCATTCTCTGAGGGATATGTTGCCCATAGACCAATGATGCAAATTTGAAATTTTTATACCTGTTATGACACCATATGCTTTTTAAGTTTTAATTTGGTTTTACTCTATAAGCTCAGTTTTGGACACATACTATGACCTTGAGTAAATTGATTAGCCTTCCTAGATGCTTTTTCATTCCAAAGTTCTTCATTAAAGTACTTTTCTTCTCTAAAACATAGTTGGTGGATGCATTCAATTCAGAGAATTTATGAATGAGGCTGAAAGGTGCAATCCATTCATTTAATCATTAATTAAGTGACCATGTTCTTGCTTTACAGAAGATGTAATCTGTCTAAGTAAAACATTAGATTTGTAAAGTGGGTTGTAATATATAAGGATCTTTGAGAAAGAGAGGTTTCTCTTTCAGAAGAGACCAGACACCTTTGATTATAATGACTACAGTACCCCCCCCCGCCCCCCCCCCCCCGGCATCTGTCAAAGACAAGAGTGTCCTACTCAAGTTCTTTAAAAAGCACACACCTGGCAGAGATGGCCATGTGTCCTTTCTGTGACAAGCTGCAGCGTTGCCTGTCATGGTGCAAAGCTGAAACGTTTCGAGTTCTTGGGCTCCAGCTTGCAGTACTATTTGAGGGCAGTAGAAAGTATAGGAGGTGGGGGCTGGGTGGCAGAAGAGGGCAATTTGGATGTTACAGCTGCCTCTGGTTAGTCTGTGCTTTCTGCCTCTTTATCCACCATGGTGGATGGCCTCCAGGACACACTCCCTACCATGGAGCTGCTCCACCATGGTAGATGGCCTCCAGAACACTCTCCCTACCATGGAGCTGATCCACCATGGTAGATGGCCTCCAGGACACACTCCCTATCATGGAGTCGCTCTACCATGATATGAGGACCGTCCATGTCCACGGCACATTCCCTACCATGGAGGCACTCCGCTCTCTTAAGAGCACCCTCCACGGCACATTCCCCGTCATGCTGCTCTGCTTCCATGGACTGAAATCCTTCTGGGAACCGTGAACCAAGGTAAGCTCTGCCTCCCTTTGCTTGCTCCCATCTGAGATTTTGTCAAGGAGAAAAGAGAAAGAGCTAATAATAAATTTCCCAGTAAATCACCCCAAATGACTTAATTTTGGGGGAACTATCTTTGTTTAGGACTCTACAGGGTTTTTCCTGGTGGAGTCACAAATAGTTTTTGTTCAGGAGAAAATATAACCCTACGGGCCATGATTTCATTATAGTAAGAACTTCCAACTGGTGTTGTGTCCAATGCTTGCTCCAGCTCCCTTTCTTCGGCCTCCACAACTCCTCACTTCTCCGAAGCCTCTGTGGCCCTCTTACCATGCCGCCTGCTCGCTCGGCAGTGAGGAATGGGAATTCTTACAAGGGTCATAGCTGCACCGTTTAGAAAAATTCGCCTTGGTGGCTTTCATCAGTTCTGCTCTCTTTGTACTGCAGCACCTGGAAGAGCAGAGGGTTGGACCAAAGCCCCTTGTTCTTTGGATCGCTTCCTCTTCTGGATCTTCCTCACCGCTACAAGATGTCTGTTATAATGGCTGCATCTAATCGCAATAGATTATTGGAATTTGAAGGTTAAACAAACATTTGTAGTTCTGACCATTTTCCAGTGAATTAATGGACAGCAGTTTGCAGTTTTGCTGAGGAATGGATTTAGTTGCAGTCCTTGCAGTCCTGAATGTGCCCGAATGACTAACAAGCAGGGAGGGCCAGCAGCAGCCTTGCGATTTAGACTTGGCTGTGTTGTTCTAGGCTCATTATCATGCAGCTAGCTCTCTCCAAGTGATAAAAACTTTGTGTGTGTGTGTGTGTGTGTGTGTGTGTGTGTGTGTGTGTGTGTGTGTAAAACAGGCCATAAGAGAAATCAGCTGTGAGCGTTGCTAATGGTAGCAAAAAGGGAGTAAAAAGGGCTAAGAAGCGATGATTCAGTGCCACAAAGGTTTGGAAGCGCAGAACACGCCATCAAGTCACAGTTAACTCAGCAAAGAAGTGTGAGAAATGCTTCCCTGTGCTAATAATCATTTATTTAATTAAAATAATAGACTTATTTTTAAGTTCAAAGGATTAAAAAATAACGTTGGTGCTTCATGGGTTTGCAGACAGCTATGTTGTCCGGAAGGTGAAGCTGTACAGAAAAAGATTTGGGTTCAGGATGTGGGAGCATGGAGTTCAGTTAACTCTCCTACTGTTTGCTGTGAAACCTTGATTTACCCCGGAATGGCAGTTTGTAAAGTCGAGGAGAGCGTTATTAATGATTCATGAAACATGCTACATGTATCTGTATGCTCAAGGTAGGTCACTGGATATTAGAAAGGTCTCTGCTCTTAAAGAGCCTTTGTTTTACATTGTATGAGGGGGAGAGAAAGGGAAGGGGAATAAATAAATGATCCAATATTTTAGAAGAAGAAGAAGATGTATGATAGAAAATAGGCTGGAATGGAATCAAATAGGGATTGGTAGTGTGTGTGTGTGTGTGTGTGTGTGTGTGTGTGTGTGTGTACACGCGCGCACAGCTGTGATATTACAGTGAATGAGATGTTGAAGGTAAGCCTTCATGATTTGTTGGCGTTTGAGTAAAGCCTAAAAATGTGAATTAATGAGTGTGGAAATAACATCCAGAAAGAGGGATGCTTAGCCCCAGCTGAAGAATGTATGCTAAGCCGAGAATCTGCTTGGTCCTCATTCTTATA
Source organism: Peromyscus maniculatus bairdii (assembly GCF_049852395.1). NCBI lineage: Eukaryota > Metazoa > Chordata > Mammalia > Rodentia > Cricetidae > Peromyscus > Peromyscus maniculatus. The sequence goes on along the minus strand of NC_134864.1, from coordinate 64,289,706 downwards.
AATTTTATAATTTTATAAATTTTATAATATTAAAGGAAGAAATAAGATGGTGGAGTGGAGCAACCCAAAGACGAAGTGCTTGGAGATGATGTTAAGGAGTTAAGTGAGGCCTTGCCGGTCCTGCTAACTTATGAGCCAGTGTCTGAATCTGTTGAGATGGGAATACAGTTGTGGGGCTTCCAGTAGAAAGTGGTGTGAGTTCTCAAAAGGTCCATTCTGCCTACCGTGTTGAGAGTAACTTGTAGGAGACAAAGATAGGCAAGGGAGCACTAATTTTTCCAACATAACATTTTATTTATTATTTGGGAGTTTTACATAATGCACCCTGATCACTTCCTAGTTTTCCCAGGTTGACCCCGTCCCTTGTGATCTCCCCCAAAGAGAAGAAAAAGAAGGAGTAGAAGGAAAAGAAGAAGAAGAAGAAGAAGAAGAAGAAGAAGAAGAAGAGGAAGAGGAAGAGGAAGAGGAAGAGGAAGAGGAAGAGGAAGAGGAAGAGGAAGAGGAAGAAGAAGAAGAAGAAGAAGAGAAAGAAGAGGAAGAAGAAGAGAAAGAAGAAAGTCTAATTTGTGTTGCCCATATACTCACTGAAGCATGGTCAAACTCCCCGTGTGGCCAGCCCCTTAAAGAAAATTGGGTCCTTCCCACCCCAACCCTTGATAGAAGCCATCAACTGTGAAAGCTTCACTTCAGCATCCTTATCACAATTTTCAAGAGTTCGCTTCAATGGCTTCCTATCTAGACTGTTTCTTTTTTTGAGGCAGGGTGAGGAGGTGAAGGGAGAAGTAGTCACAGAAGCCTTCTACGTCTCTTTCTCAACTGTGTGTCTGCAGCTATCAATACCACTGCAGAACAAGCTTCCTTGCCCTTTGCAGCCGGTGGGAGCATAGATCACGGACTTCCACATGGTTTCTGGGAGCATCACAGACCACAGACCTCAATATGGTCTCTGGTGGCAGCAGAGACCACGGACACTGTCATGGCCCTCAGGAACGATTAAGAGACAAATTCCATAGCTAGGTGAGAGATGATAACTTAGATCAAGTGGTATGGGAGAGGCAGAAAAAAAATGTCCAGATTCTGCGTAGGTTTGGAAGGAGAACCAAGGTCTGTGATTGAAGTAGATGGGGCCGGCAAAGAAACAGGGACATTCCAAAGACTCCAGGCCGTCATCTGATGAATGGGAAAGGGAGTGGGATCAGGGTGTGGGTTTGGCATGCTGTGCCTGAGGTGTTTGTTTTATGTCCATGGCATACAGAGCTGCAGCTTGTAAGCACAAGCTGCGTGCAGGAATTCGTTCAGAGGGCAGCATATGCCCAGTGCTGAAAGCTTCATCACTGCAGCCATCCCTCAAGAGAATCAGTGTAGTCAGAACAGAATTAAGCACCAAGGCCTGGGCTAGCATTGCGCTGAAAGGTCAGAGGGAAGAATTGGCCGAGAACATGGAAAAGCAGAGAGATGGGAGAGTGGGACATGCTAGAGGCCAACTAACTGACACACAAGAAGGAGGAAGAGCGATCACTTGTGCTCAGAGCTGCTCACGGACGGCAAACGGCACCAAGGGGAAAGGTGTGGAGGCATCGGCTGGTAAGTTTGGTGGCTGAGGTTTTGATGAATTTTCTCACTGCAACAGGAGTGTGATGACAGGAAGAACACTGGGGTGTTCAGAGAGTGAACATATGGGAAATTTATTTAGGACAATGGGCAAGTGAGTGGTGCTAGAACGTTAGATGTGATATTCTGGTAGCATCAAGACTATATTTGAGGGTTTGCTTGTAAATTACAAGTAAGGCCACTCAGTACTATCCCACGCTTTTCTCCAGGCACCTTCATTGGATGGTGGAGGTTGGCACAGGGAGAGAGCTGGATCTTAATCAGGCTTTCAGTTTTTCAAGCAAGTTTAATAAATCCCTCAGAGAGGGAGACATATCTGGAGCTTATGCAAGGGAATAATTACTAAGATTGGTTATAGGATTTAAACTTGGTAAGCAGGGGTTGGCCAAGGGGTCATAATATGGTTTGGAGGTTCCAGTGAGTTTGGGTATAGGATAGTTGTTGCATGAATCTTAAAAGTTCTTGTTAATAAAATCAAACCTGGGGCCAGTTATTGGGGTGAATACTGGAATATCAGAGAAGCAGAACAAACCACAGCTACCTCACCTCGCCAATTCCTCAGCTGATCCTGTTTCTTCAGACTGGAAACCTCTGAGTCCTCATCCAAATGGATCTCAGCTGAACTGCTGCTCAAAAGCCTCAATGCTTAACCAGCCAAAAGCTTCTAGTTTCTGGTCTTCACGCCTTATATACCTTTTTGTGTAGTGGGTAGCCATTCCAGCTTGGATCTGGAAGTTCCAAACCCCATTGAGACTCTGGCAACTGTCACACCTATGAGGCGGGGCCAGGGGAGGCACCTGGAGACCCAAGAGCTGGATGGGTCAGTGCTCTCTCTGTGCCGGGACGCTGAACAGTGAAGGTGGACTGTGCAGAGCTCCAGAGAACACTGCAGGATTGCGATACACCTTTCCCAGACTCTGCGACCTACCTTTCACTTAATTTGTGAGTTTCGCCATTAAATAAATATCCTTTTAACTACGTGGAGTGGCCAAAATAATTTGTCCAATATTTTTGCTTTCTGCCATCACTCCCTGGGATTAAAGGCTCACTTTCTGGGATTAAAGGCATGTGTCACCATGCTTGGCTGTATCCTTAAACACACAGAGATCCAGGTAGATCTCTGCCTCTGGAATGCTAGGATTAAAGGCGTGTGCTACCACTGCCTATCCTCTATGTTTAATATTGTGGCTGTTCTGTTCTCTGACCCCAGATAAGTTTATTAGGGTGCACAATATTTTGGGGAACATGATACCACCACAGATAGTAATGGGAATGAGCAGCAAAGACAGGAGATAATGGTTAGGGTATGGGTGCATTACATTAACTTTTACATTAATTGTTACTGTCACATTTCAGGGCTTCTGCTAGAGGGTGCTCAGAGAACTCTTGACATGATCAATGGTGAAGAGAAGATCTAAGAAATGATAGGCATGGTAGTCTGCTGTGTGCCCTTGGCTCTGGGAATTCAGACAGGAAGAGTATCAGAGAGGATGACTTGATCTCACAGCCATAATCTAGAGAAACAAGGGCTAGGGTCAGGACAGTAATGTGTGACTTAATCGGAGGATGGGAGGCCAAAGCTGCTAAGTTTAGGGATGGATGGAGAAACAGGTCTGAAGATAAAAGGAATAAGGATGACATTTGCTCATCTCTAGACTCAAGAATCTCAACAGAGCTACAGAAGGAACTGCAAGCTATTCAGAGGAAGGTCAGGTATGATGAGGGCAAAATGGAGAAGCAACTGCCATTGATAGAATGGCTTGTAGAGGTAAGAGTGAGTGGCGAACAACCAGTTCAAAGCATACCAGAAAGTACAATGTAAGATCAGAAACTCTGAAACGTCAAGAGGGAAATACAGAGAGGGAACTTGAAGATACAGGTGTAGGTAAGTACTTTTTGAAAAGCATTTCAACTGTCCAATAAATAATAGCAGGAATTGACAGGTGGGATCATATGATATTAAAAAGCTGCTGCATAGTAAATGACAGAATCATGGGAGTACAAACAAAGCCTTCAGGAAGGGAGAAAATCTGCCAGCTTATACACCTGACAGGGTAGATATCTAGGATATAAGAAGAACTCAAAAAATTAAACACCAAATGCCCAAATAATTAGATCAATAAATGGACAAATGAATTGAACAGTCAATAAGAAGTGCAAATGGCCAATAAATGTATGAGAAAATGTTCAACATCCTCAGGCATCATGGAAATGCAAATGGAAACTATGTTGTGATCCCACTCACCTCAGTCAGAAGGCAAATGCTGAACACAATGGAGATGGTGATCATTATGTACTGTTAGTACTGGTAAGGGCACAGAGGTCTCTGTGCTCACAGATTAGCACTAGGGGAACTTGAAATGTTAAACATACAGGATTGTTCCTTCAGGGGAAAGGAAGGAAAGACCTGTTATCCACCCAGAAGCTGGGAGCTGATATGTGGCTGGAGATCACACCAGACCCCCTCATCATAAGCTTGTTTTCCTCAGTCAATCTACAGAACCTATCTTTATGGATTGTGTCGCATGTGCTTTACAAAGAATTTCAGTGTTGTTGTAGTTGTAAGTTTCTCTGGTCCTGCCCCACCCTGCGGTCCGGACGAATCTCTCCCATCTGCTTCCTGCAGCTACTTGGTCCAAAGTAAACACACAGAGGCTTATACTATTTACAAACTATATGGCCTATGGGTTAGACTTCTTGCTGGACTCATATTTTAAATTAACCCATTTGCATTAATCTATATGTTGCCACATGTTCTGAATGGTGGGATGGCATCTCCTCCACCTCTGTCTTTCTTCTTTCTGTCTGTCTCTTGGATTTTCTGCCTGCCTCTAATCTGCCTTGTCATATGCCAAAGCAGCTTATTTATTAGCCAATGGGAAAACAATCTATATACATAGCGTACAGAAAGACATCCCCCAGCAAGCAGTCACGTCCAATCTTTATCTTACTTTGTTCCTCAAAGAGATTTATGTATGCTTTTTTTGTAAATGTGGGATTGAGTTAATTATCAACCAAAAAGTTTTCATCAAATTGTGTTGTTTTAAATATACCTAAAATAAACCACTTGGGGTCAGATTCTTGAAGTTTGAACTAACACCGGCAGCTGAGTTGTGTTGAATGGAACTGCCTTCTTGCCCTTGGATGTCTCTTTGCAGGCCTGTGGAGGTCACAGAGACCTCTGCATTGGTGGGAAGGTAAATTAACATAGCCATTATGGAAATAAGTATGGAGGTTCCTCAAAAGACAAAATAAACAAGCAACAACAAAAACTTGCAAACCAAATCAAAATACTTGAAAACAGAACTAATGTGTGTTCCAGCTCTACCAGTCCTAGGGGCGTACCAAAAGGAATCAATTCAGCACACCAGGGAGACACTTGCACATCCATGTGATTTGAGCCACTATTCACAACAGCTAAAAACTCACAAATGACTAGAAAAAGCCAATGCGGTATATATATAAAATGGGGCTTTATCCAGGCATAATGAAGAAATTATGTTAGAAGAACAAGAAAATGGATAATCATGCTAATCAAAATAAGCATAACTCAGAAATGCCAAATACATTCTTCTTCCCACATATAGAATCCATATTTAAAAAAAATTACAAGGCATAGTTCTGCCCCTCCACCCCATGATACTTCCCCAGGTCCATGTAATCCCAGCTCGTCCCTGGCCCTGCTGCTGCAGTGTCCTGCCCCTAACTAACCCCAGAGGACTTCCAGCATTGAGGCACAGACCACACCAGCGACAACCAGTGAGTGACCCTCCTGTCCTGTGGCCTGACCCCCCCCCCCCATCACAGCACCAGCGCCATTGCTGGGTCCTGCCCCCAACACCGGAGGAATCCAGCTGCTCTGGTGCAGTCCTCACCACTTGACAAGCAGGTGAGTGACCTGCCTGTCAGCTGGACTGCTGCCACCCCCTGGGTCCTACTCCCTCACGACTCATACCACCACCCAACCCCTCCCACCTCATCATCCTCCCCATGGCCAGCTCTTGCCCAGAAATCCTACAGATTCCATAGGCCCAGACACAGCCTATACCAGTAGGAAAAACAGATGCCATAGACTCAGGTACAGTTCACACCAGTCAGAAAAACATCCCCAGCAGCTCTACTAGAGGCCAGGCTGGTCCTAAGTACCCCAGAAGAAGACTCAGGCTTTGCTGGAGGCCAGACTAGATCAAGGGACCCACGGCCCACAAAACCCCAGTGGAGACACCCTACTGGACCTGAAGACTCAACAGTCACAAGAACCCTTGGTCACTCAGGCCAGAAGACCAGAGAGGAAACAGAAACTAAGGAACAAAACATTGTCCAACAAAGACAAACACAGGAATCAACACCTAGACCTGCAATCACCCCAAATCCAGATGTCTAAATACCAGAATAAGAACACAATCAATAACAGAAAGGGCAATATGTCACCACCAGAAACCAGCTATCCTACAACAGCAAGGCTGGAACATTCCCATGCAGCGGAAGCACAAGAAAATGGCCTTAGAAATAACTTTATTAAGATGATAGAAGTCCTTAAAGAAGAAATGAAAAAAATCCCTTTAAAAAAGTGAGGAAAAGACAAACAAAAATTTTGGGGAAATCAATAAATCTCTTAAAAAATGTCAAGACAACCAAGAAACAAACAGACAGTTGACAGAAACAAAACTGTTCCAGATCTGAAAATGGAAATAGAAGCAATAAATGAAATAAAAACTTAGGGAATTCTAGAAATGGAAAATCTGGGTAAGTGAACAGGAACTACAGATCAATCATCACCAACAGAATACAAGAGATGGAAGAGAGAACCTCAGGCATTGAAAATATGAGAGAGGAAATATATTCATTGGTCAAAGAAAATGTTAAATCTAAAAAATTCCTAACACAAAACATATAGTAAATCTGGGACACCATGAAAAGATCAAACCTAAGAAGAATAGCAATAGAAGAAGGCGAGGAATCCCAGCTCAAATGCCCAGAAATTATATTCAACAAAATCACAAAAGAAAAATTTCCCAAGAAAATTTTTTCAAGAAGGACATACATTTAAAGTATAAGAAAATTAAAGAACACCAAATAGACTCCCCCACCACATAATAATCAAAACACTAAACATACAGAATAAAGAAAGAATAATAAAAAGCTGTAAAGGAAAAAGGCCAAGTAACTTAAAAAGCAAATCTATCAGAATTACACCTGAGTACTCTATGGAGACTCTAGAAGCCAGAAGAGCCTAGACAGACATCTTGCAGACTCTAGGAGACCATGGATGCCATCCCAGGCTACTATCAGATGTTATGACTCAAATGGACTTAACAGATATCTACAGAACGTTTTACCTAAACACCAAAGAATATACTTGTTCTCAGCACCCCATGGAATTTTCTCCAAAACTGACCACATATTCAGTCAAAAAGCAAGTCTTAACAGATACAAAAAATTGGAATAATCCTCTGTATCTTATCAGATCACCAAGGATTAAAGTTGGAGTTCAACAACAACACAAACTACAGAAAGTCTACAAACTCATGGAAACTGAACAACTCTCAACTGAATCATCACTGGGTCAAGAAAGAAATTGAAGCCTTCCTAGAATTCAATGAAAATGAATGAACAACATACCCAAATTTATGGGACACTATGAAAGCAGTGCTAAGAGGGACATTCATAGCACTAAGTGTCTGCAAAAAGAATTTGGAGAGATCTCACACTAGTGACTTAACAGCACACCTGAAAGCTCCAGAACAAAAAAAGAAAAAAAAAAGCAAACACATGGAAGAGGAGTAGATGGCAGGAAATAATCAAACTGAGGGCTGATATCAATAAAATAGAAACAAAGAGAAGAGAACAATATAAAGAATCAATGAAACAGAGAATTTTTTTTTAAATCAACAAGACAGACAAGCTGTTATCCAAAAGGCAGAATGAGAATATCCAAATTGACAAAATCAGAAATGAAAAGGGGGACATAACAACAGACATTGAGGAGATCCAGGCAATCATTAGGTTATACTTCAAAAGCCTGTAATCCATGGAATTGGGACATATAAAAGAAATGGACAAATTTCTTTGTTGCAGAATATTCCTTTACACTGTGTGACGATGTGTCACTGTGATTGGTTTAATAAAGAAGGCAGGAAGAGGTTAGGCGGGACTTCGGGGGAAAGAGAGGTCTGGGGAGGAAGAAAGGCAGAGATGTCAGAGGACATAGAGAGGAAGCAGGACATGCAAGACGGAAGAAAGGTAAAAAGCCATGAGGTAAAATTTAGATTAATATAAATGGGTTAATTTAAGTTATAAGAGTTACTGGGACAAGTCTAAGCTATGGTTTGAGCTTTCATAATTAATGATAAGTCTCCATGTCATTTTTGTGAGCTGGCAGCCCAAAGAAAAATCTGTCTACATTTCTTTTTTTCTTTCTTTCTTTCTTTCTTTCTTTCTTTCTTTCTTTCTTTCTTTCTTTCTTTCTTTCTTTCTTTCTTTCTTTCTTTCTTTCTTTCTTTCTTTCTTTCTTTCTTTCCTTCTTTCTTTCTTTCTTTCTCTCTCCTTCCCTCCTTCCCTCCCTCCCTTCCTCTCTCTCTTTTTTTTTTTCTGAGACAGGGTTTCTCTGTGTAGCTTTGCGCCTTTCCTGGAACTCGATTTGGAGACCAGGCTGGCCTCAAACTCACAAAGATCCTCCTGCCTCTGCCTCCCGAGTGCTGGGATTAAAGGTGTGCGCCACCATCGCCCGGCTGTCTACGTTTCTTGATAGATACCACATACCAAAAATTAAATGAAGATCAGCTAAACGATTTAAATGTACCTATAACTCCTAAGGAAATGGAAGCAGTCATTAAAAGTCTCCCACACAAAAGGAGTCCAGGGTCAGATGGTTTCAGCGCAAAATTCTACTAGACTTTCAAAGAAGAGCTAATACCAGTACTCCTCAAATTATTCCATAAAACAGAAACAGAAGGAACATTACTGAATTCTTTTTATGAGGCCATAGTTACCCTGATACCCAAACCACACAAAGACTCAACAAAGAAAGAGAATTACAGACCAATTTCCCTCATGAACATTGATGCAAAAATACCCAAAAAAATACTCAAAAACTGAGTCTAAGAACACATCAAAAAGATCATCTACCGTGATCAAGTGGGCTTCATTCCAAAGATGCAGGGATGGTTCAACATATTAAAATCTGTCAATATAATCCACCATATAAACAAACTGAAAGAAAAAAACCACATGATCATTTCATTAGATGCTGAAAAGCCTTTGACAAAATCCAACATCCTGTAGCTGGAATTCTAATTGGTCTTATTAATAAAACCTGGAGTCAGATTATCAGGGTAAATGATGAAAGATCAGAGAAGTAAAAGAGCAGTCAAAGTCACCTCTTACCTCCATGACTCCTCAAACCCAAAAAAAAAAAAAAAAGGCTGAGCTCCCGTCTCTGCCCACCTTATATTCCTTTCTCCACCCAGTCATATCACTTCCTGTCTCCTGTCTATACAGACCTCCAGACTTCTATGGTTAACTAATAGCTAGCTCCACCCTCTGATCTTCAGGCAAGCTTTATTTGTTAGAGCACAAACAAAATACCACAACATCCCTTCATGATAAAAGTCTTGGAGAGATCAGGGATACAAGGAACACACCTAAATACAATTAAAAAGAACAAGCCAACAGTCAGCATCAACTTAAATGGGGAGAAACCTCAAAGCAATTCCACTAAAATCAGGAACAAGACACTGCTGTTCACTCTCTCCATATCTATTCAAAACAGTATTTGAAGTTCTAGCTAGAGCAATAAGACAGCAAAAGGAAATCAAGGGGACAGAAATTGGAAAAGAAGAAATCAAAGTATCGCTATTTGTAGATAACATGATAATATTTATTATTGACCCTAAAATTTCTTCCAGGGAATTCCTACAGCTGATAAACACTTTTATCAAAGTGGTTGGATACAAGATTAACTCAAAAGACAAAGAAGTCAGTAGCATTCAAATGATAAAAGGGCTCAGAAAAAAATTAGGAAACAACACCCTTCACGATAGCCACAAGTAATGTAAATTATCTTGGGTAACTCTAGCTAAGCAAGTGAAAGACAAGTCTTTGAAGAAAGAAATTGGAGAAGATATCAGAAGATGAAAAGATTTCCCATGCTCATGGATTGGTAGGATTAACATACTAAAAATGGCCCTCTTACCAAAAGCAATATACAGATTCAAAACAATCCTCACCAAAATTCCAACACAATTCTTCACAGACCTCAAAAGAATAATACTCAACTTCATATGGAAAAACAATAAACTCAGGATAGCTAAAACAATCCTATATAATAAAAGAACTGCCAGAGGTATCACCATTCCTGATCTCAAGCTCTATTACAGAGGTATCGTAATAAAAACAGCATGGCACTGTCATAAAAACTGACAGGTGGGGGGCTGGAGAGATGGCTCAGTGGTTAAAGAGCACTGCCTGCTCTTCCAGAGGACCTGAGTTCAATTCCCAGCAACCACATGGTGGCTCACAACCACTTGTAATGGGATCTGGTGCCCTCTTCTGGCCTGCAGGGGCACAGCAGGCAGAATACTGTATACATAATAAATAAATAAATCTTTAAAAAAAAAAAACTGACAGGTGATGTGGGGGTGGGGGGCAGGAGAGATGGCTCAGCGGTTAAGAGCACTGGCTGTTCTTCCAGAGGACCTGAGCTCAATTCCTAGCACCCACATGGCGGCTCACAACTGCCTGTAACTCTACCTCCAGGGATCTGACACCCTCACACAGACAAACATGCAAACAAAATACCAATGCACATAAAATAAAAATAATCATTAAAAAAAACAGATAGGTGGATCAATGGAATCGAATCAAAGACCAGGACATAAATCCACACACCAATGGACACCTGATTTTTGACAAAGAAGGCAAAATTATACAATGGGAAAAAGAAAGCATCTTCAACAAATTTAGCATGATTCTTAAAGGGTCTTATTAATAAAGACATCAGGATCCAGATATTAGGGTGAATGCTGAAAGATCAGAGAGACAGAACAGGTCACAACTAACCTCACCTGGCCAACTTCTCAGCTGATCCTGTTTCCTTAGACTGGAAGCTTCTGAGTCCTCATCCAAATGGATCTCAGCTGAACTGCTGCTAAAAGCCTAAAAACTTAACCAGGCTCTAGTTCCTGGTTCTCACGCCTTATATACCTTTCTGCTTTCTGCCATCACTTCATGGAATTAAGGGTGTGTGTCACCATGCCTGGCTGTTTCCAGTGTGGCTTTGAACTCTCAGAGATCCAGATGGATTTCTGCCTCTTGAATGCTAGGATTAAAGGCGTGTGCGCCACCATTTTCTGGCCGATATATCTAGTGGCCGTCCTGTTTTCTGACCCCAGGTAAGTTTATTAGGGTGCACAATATACTGGGGAACATAATATCACCACAAACAAATGGTGCTGGTCTAACTGGATGTCAGCATGTAGAAGAATGCAAATAGATCCATATCTATCACCCTACACAAAACTCAAATTCAAGTGGATTGAAGACCTCAACATAAATCCAGTTACATTGAATCTGATAGAAGAAAAAGTGGAAAATAGTCTTGAGTGTATTGGTACAGGAGACAACTTCCCAAATAGAATACCAGTAGCACAGACACTAAGATAAGCAATTAATATATGGGACCTCATGAAACTGGAAAGTTTCTGTAAGTCAAAGGACATTATTCTTACCCACATCTGACAGAGGACTGATCTCCAAAATATGTAAAGAGCTCAAGATGTTAGACATCAAAAACCCTAAATAATCCAATTAAAAATGGGGCAGAGACGTAAACAGAGAATTCTCAACAGAAGAATCTCAAATGACAGAGAAATACTTAAAGAATTGTTCAACATTCTTAGCCACCAGGGAAATGTGAATCAAAATGACTCTGAGATTCCATTATACCTGTCAGAATGGCTAAGATCAAAACCACAACTGACAGATTACGCTGGAGAGGATGTGGAGCAAAAGGCACATTTCTCCATTGCTGGTGGGAGTAAAAACTTGTACAGCCACTTTGGAAATCAATATGGTGGTTTCTCACAAAATTGGAACTCAATCTACTTTAAGGCCCAGCTATACCACTCTTGGACATACACTCAAAGGATGCTTAATCATATCATAAGGACACTTGCTCAATTATGTTCATAGTGGCTTTATTTGTAATACTCAGAACCTGGAAACAACCTAGATGTCCCTCAACTGAAGAATGGATAAAGAAAATGTGGTACATTACACAGTGGACTATTAATCATCTATAAGGATGAACCCAGTTAAGACTTCTGGCAGCAGTGGATACATGGCCTGAACTGGCTATCTCTTGTGATCAGATTGGTGACTACCCCAACTGTCATCTGAGAGCCTTCATTCAGCAACTGATAGAAACAGATGCAGAGATCCACAGCCAACCATTAGGTCAAGCTCTGGGAATCGTGCTGAAGAGAGGAAGGAAGGACTGTAGGAGCCAGAGGAGTCAAGGACATCACAAGAAAACCCACAGACACAACTAACCTGGCTCATAGGAACTCACAGAGTTTGAACCTACAACCAGGGAGCCTGCCTGGGACCAACCTAGACCCTCTCCACACATTTGACAGTAGAGTTGCTCCAAAGTCTAGCCCGTGAGTGAACTGTGTTGAAAATGGATCCCCTACACCTAGTCAAAACCTCAATGACTGCACCCCTGTTGACAGCTGACCATCACCTCAGTGGGGATGGCATGCCAACTCACCCAGTGAGATGTCTCCAACCCTCAATTTCTAAGAAAGAAAAAAAGAGAGAAATGGAAAGAGAGGAAGAAAGAAAGGGAGGAAGAAAGAAATGCTCTCGAATACACAAGGACTTTGCTAAGACATAAATACTCGGCATTATCTGTCATGCAGTGACTCTGTTAATGACTGGGGAAACACTGATAAGTAGACCAGTGTATCTGCAAATGCTGATGGATTTCAGAAGGCCGAGGAGGCGGGATCAGGCCTGCCAGTGGGGAAGGTGACAGGATATTGCATGTGGTCTGCTTTGGGGGATGGCAGTGTGGGGAAAGGCTTTGTGGTAGCTGGCCGTAGCAAGAACAAAGGAGAAAATGGAATAGATGTCAAGACAGGCAAGGACAGTGGGGGGGGGGGTTGCCAAGGAAGAGGAAAGAATTTCTTCGCCTTGGATGACGGAGTGGAAGGACGAGATACGGTGGCTTTACATTTTGTTCCACTGGTCAGCTTTGGATTCTCCTGTTGCCATTCTCAATTCATAGTGGAAAACCTCAGACCTGAGTGTGTGTACTTAGTTCGAGGTTGTACAAATAGTATAGCTGAATCGGAATTTCGTTTCATATTCCTTGTCTTAAGGTTCTGGTCTCATCCCGATTTTTCTATAGACAGAAACATTTTGAAACCAAAGTGCTGCATTTTCTGGGGTATAGTATCAAAGTTAGTTATCGAGAATACAGATTTGTGCAGCATAATTATAAATATCCTTTAATAATCTCTGGTAGTCGCTGGGCACTGGTGGCACATGCCTTTAATCCCAGCACTCAGGAAACAGAGCCAGGTGGATCTCTGTGAGTTCGAGGCCAGCCTGGGCCACAGAGTGAGTTCCAGGAAAGGTGCAAAGCAACACAGAGAAACCCTGTCTCAAAAAACTAAAAATCAAGAAACAAAACAAACAAACAAAAACAAACAAACAAACAAAAAAAAAACCCAAAAACCAAAACCCAAAACAAACTTCCTGGTAGTATCCATGAATATAATAACATGGAAAGATCTAATACAGAGCCACTATTATCTGATCAGTAAAAACTGGACAATATCAGTGAATTAAAGAAAGAGATGGTAATTATAGGCACAAAACTGACTCTAGATTCATTGTTTTCTTGCTTTTCTTCCCCCATCAGAAAGAACTTTGACTCCTGCCTGATGCTCAGCACATGCTTCTGTACATCAGTGTTTGTTATGTGACTGTGGGACTATGGCTTAGCCAGAGGGAAGAGTTTTAGATGAAAAATCCCATGCACAATGTTCAGTGTAAGAGAGGGGCCCAGGTCAAGGGTGCCGCCGTGACACTGAGGACATTCATCTTCATGACACCTCCGTCTCTGCCTTGCTCTGCTGACTCACGCTCCAGGGCATCTCATGTTCAGGGTCATTTCTCTACATTCTCCTGTTTACTTTCCCCTCTTTGGGCTCTTTAGAAACACGGAGAAATTCAGGGTTCTGTCAACATATTGTGTTATTTGGAAAGATAGAAATAAAAATTTAAAAATCTAAAATAAATCCAACAGGGTCTAGTTTCCCTTTCCTGTAGACTCAATTGGCTTGGGATGGGATGCAGACATAGTTTTGCAAAGTCCTCAATTGAGAAGCTAATAATACCAGGAAGTGTTATTTTTGCTATAGAAATTTGAATGCTGGGAGACCTTTCCCACACAGGAGAGGAATGAAGTTCTGACCAGCTCAGCGTGGGACATCTGTGGGGAGGGGAAATACCCTCTGATTGATCAACATTCCCGAGAAGAATTGGTCGGTGCTCAGGAATTCCTGGCATAGGTTATGAAACTAGATGGGCAGCCATGAGAGGGGAGCAGGAAAGGAGATGTTAACAGTACCTGCGGCATGACAGCAGAAAGGGAGCTGTGGAGGAGGAAGAGGATGGGGTGGGGAAGGCAGACAGAGGAGAATAAAATGCGTGTGAAAATTCCCCGGTGAAATCCATTACTTGGTGTCCTAATTTTGTTGTTGTTGTTGTTGTTTTTGAGACAGGGTTTCTCTGTGTAGCTTTGCGCCTTTTCTGGAACTCACTTTGTAGACCAGGCTGGCCTCGAACTCACAGAGATCCACCTGCCTCTGCCTCCCAAGTGCTGGGATTAAAGGCGTGCGCCACCACTGCCTGGCTCATATGGTAATTTAAAAAACAAAGAAATATAAAAAAGGAAAAGAAAGTTGGCTGAAGGGACAAGAGGAGCCTCACAGGTGTGCGAGACGCGACCTAAATGCTAACCTCCACACGTGGAAAGCTGGGTGATGACAGCTTCTCAGACAGTGGACTAGTCACACGAGCCAAAACTTTCAGATCTGTTCTTTTCAACTTGTGAGTGAAGGGAGGGAGGAGACGTGGTGGGAGGATGACTGGGAATCCATATGTAGACCAAACATAAATATGTCTTGCATACATAGTCTACTTTTAAAAAAAAATAAAAATATACTGTAATATCATTGTGCATAAAACATGAAGTTTTCTTTTTTAAACCTAGTATTGCAATCACAGCATCATAGTTCATAGTATTCCATTCTGTGAATGTTTTTGTGTTTGGTCCCTTCAACAGAGATCAAATGAGAATGGTTGTCTTCTGGGAGCATGCACCCTTTAAAAAATTACAGCGACACTAGCTTTTTCTATTTAAAATATATTGTCCTCTCATGTAACCTGAAGGAAAAAAGTCCTGGAGGCCGGAAGGGATGCATGGAGATGATCAGGGCTGGTGGAGAGTGGTCCACTGGACTGACAATATATCCAATTCTGTTCATACTGGGAAAGGCTGAAGTTACTATGAGGTCTAAGGGTGCAAATCTGATGAAAAATAAAGCATTCTCATCCCAGCTTCTCAAAGGGTGGGCTCAACTCACTCTTAATTTAAATTAGTGTGAAAGAAGTTAGATTGAAGGGCCTATTTGGGATTTCTAGAAGAGGTACTTTACCCAACAAAACTATCTCTGATTCCTATAAAGAAGTGACTCTTTGTCATGAAAATTAATTGGAAAAGCTGTCCATTTTTTATTGGCTCCAAGAAGAAACTGCAAGTGATAAGCAGCAGCCTGTTTAAATGAATGAGTATAATGGCTAACTGCTTCTCTTTGTCATGATCCACCGTTTCAAGCTGACCCCTGACCTGAGTCTGCCGAGGCAGTTTGTATATTCTCCACCAAACCATTAAGAAGTTAACGATGACCATCAACTGCTGTCTCTAACACTGGTTATACGTAGAAGGAATTTAGGAGATGTAAAGACGGGGCAGTCATGGAATAACTATAAAGACACAAGAAGAAATGTTTCAACACTGACATTCAGCTGCTCAGTTATGCCAGCAAAATGGCGAGTGACCTTTAGTTTGGGACTAATTCTAATGTCGGCTGAAGGAAAAGGCCACCATGAGACAGTGGTGCAATGAGTATCTGCCTTGAAGTCACATGCTCTGGTTCTGAATTTGTGCTGACATTTAAAATTTGTTGATCCTGAGCAAGCCACCTAACCTCTCAGAGTCTCAATTTTATCACCTGCAAATGGTAAATAACAAGAATTGGTGCACTGTTATTTTTGTACGTTGTGTGGGTTAAATGAAACAAATACTGTGAGAAGTATTTCACAACTATGAGCTACTTTCTAGCTGTCTGGTGCCTTAATTGCAGCAATCATCAATGGTCTCATTCAGTTCCACACAGTGCTATTCACGGGAAGCTACTTAGCTTCACAGCCTCAGATTCTGTATTTGAGCTTTCCAGAGCTTCATTAGCAATATTTATTCATTACACGGTTCTGCAGTTACTGTGCAACTTTAGGTTAATGGTAATTGTGAATACAATTCTATAGAAGTCCATAAACATAAAGAGTTTGGAAGGAAAGAGCCAGACACTTATCTGGGTATGTTGGCTAAGGATGTCAGCTTGAGAAAATTTAGAATTCCCCAGGACAGGCCTCTGGCCAGGCCTGTGTGATGTTATCTTGATTGCATTAATTGAGGTGGGAAGAATTGCCCACTATGAGTGGCATCATTCCCTGCATGGGATCCTGGATGATAGGATTGGGGAGTGGGAACTGTTACGCATGTGTTCCTGTTCTCTGCTTTCGGACTGTGATGCGATGCTGTCCAGCTGTTTCAAGTTCCTTCCACCTTGACCTTCCTCCCGTGACTGGTCACCCTTGAACTGTGAGCCGGAACAAGCTCTCTCTCACTGAAACTGCTTTTGTCAGAGTATTTTTTCATGGCAGCAGGAAAAGGAACTGAGACACTGGGCTTGAGTCAAGCCACATACTAATGTGCAAGTCCTGAATTCCTGGGAGGCTGACAACGAAGAGTTCTGAAATGTTATGGAGAAACGGAAGACAGCAGAGGCCTTGGAAGTGTTACCAGGAGGGAAAAGCTGGCTAACCTGTTTATGAACGGGACAGCGGGGGCACAGTGTGGAAGCCACTAGGTATAGCAAGTTGTCAACTGTGGAGGGAAATTCTCCCTCGCTTCCTGGAAAAGCACAGCATCGATGATTAAAATCCTACGGGAGGTATGAAGACTTAGTGTCAGACAGAAGACACCCCAGCCTTGGCTTCTTTAATTGCTCACAGAATGCTCACAGTGGAGGACTCAAGTGTCTCGTATTTACTATTCACTATTATGAGGCCCTTTGGTTCCCAGGTGTCGGTATTTGTGCCCTGTTACTCACAACCTAGACCCACATCCTAGACCCTCATCCTAGACCTGCATCCTAGACCCACATCCTAGACCTGCATCCTAGACCCGCATCCTAGACCCACATCCTAGACCCTCATCCTAGACCTGCATCCTAGATCCTTATCCTAGACCTGCATCCTAGACCCACATCCTAGACCTGCATCCTAGACCCGCATCCTAGACCCACATCCTAGACCTGCATCCTAGATCCTTATCCTAGACCTGCATCCTAGACCCACATCTTAGACCTGCATCCTAGACCCACATCCTAGACCCACATCCTAGATCCTTATCCTAGACCTGCATCCTAGACCTGCATCCTAGACCTGCATCCTAGACCCACATCCTAGACCCACATCCTAGACCCACATCCTAGACCCTCATCCTAGACCCACATCCTAGACCCACATCTTAGACCCGCATCCTAGACCCACATCCTAGACCTGCATCCAAGACCCTCATCCTAGACCTGCATCCTAGACCTGCATCCTAGACCCTCATCCTAGACCTGCATCCTAGACCCACATCCTAGACCCACATCCTAGACCCACATCCTAGACCCTCATCCTAGACCCACATCCTAGACCCACATCTTAGACCCGCATCCTAGACCCACATCCTAGACCTGCATCCTAGACCCTCATCCTAGACCTGCATCCAAGACCCTCATCCTAGACCTGCATCCTAGACCCACATCTTAGACCTGCATCCTAGACCCTCATCCTAGACCCGCATCCTATACCTACATCCTAGACCCTCATCTTAGACCCACATCCTAGACCCACATCTTAGACCTGCATCCTAGACCTGCATCCTAGACCCTCATCCTAGACCCATATCCTAGACTCACAGTCCTGATCTAGCACTGCTTCACTAAAGCCATTCCTTGACTTCCTTAATATAAATCAAGAGTTTGAAGTTTCAGGTCCCATTCCTCAGCTTAGGACCACTAGCTGAACATTAATTGTTTCTTTCTTTTTTTTTTTTGGTTTTTTCGAGACAGGGTTTCTCTGTGTAGCTTTGCGCCTTTCCTGGGACTCACTTGGTAGCCCAGGCTGGCCTCGAACTCACAGAGATCCACCTGGCTCTGCCTCCCGAGTGCTGGGATTAAAGGCGTGTGCCACCACCGCCCGGCTTTTAAACTTTTTGTTTTTTGTTTTTTTGAGACAGGGTTTCTCTGTGTAGCTTTGTGCCTTTCCTGGAACTCACTCTGTAGCCCAGGCTGGCCTCGAACTCACAGAGATCTGCCTGGCTCTGCCTCCCGAGTGCTGGGATTAAAGGCATGCGCCACCATGCGCTGGCCCCTGAACATTAATTGTTTCAACTGCCCCCTGGCCCATGTCTTATACAGCTATGGAGAGAAAAAATATAGAGATATTTATGGTCAACTTAAGCATCTTGTTCTTGGCTTCCCTACGAGCAAGCAAGAGGCAAACAATGTTGCTTTGTCATGGGACCACTGTGTGGTTCTCACATGTGAACACCTTGTTTGGATTTGAATGTCTTTGCATCTCCTATAGACTCCCTACCCCACAATGTGCCTGATCTGGGATTGTTCACTGACAAAAATCAAGGTTTGCTTTTTTTTTTTATTGTTCCCTGCACTAACCCCAATCTCATAATTTATTTTCTTGATAGAAGATTCTGGAAAGTAAGTGCTTATTCAGGTAAAAATTAAGGAAAGTCAATATTGTCATTGTTTCCCAAAGGTTTAACAGGCAAAAGGAAAGAAATAACACAATGATGAGTTTTCTATTCTTTTTTTAAATTGAAGAAACATATGGTCTTTCTATACTCTCCATCTTCTAAGATAGGTAATGCATTCTAAGTTGTAGTGAAAGACTGAAGAAGATTGCTTGTGGCTATGTGATGAGAGCAGGTCAGAGAGCTGGGCAATTTAGATTAAACTCTCAGGAAACCCAGAGAGCATTCAAGTCTTTCCTTGGTTCATCTGTTTGGAAATGACGAGTCATCTCAAAGCTTCCCTAGAAAGTCCCAAAGGAAAGGCCACTGAGCAGCCATCTTTTCAATGACTTGGAAGAACCCTAGTAGAGCTCTAGCACACCCAGAAGGTGTTTTTCACACATGTCCTGCAAAGGGACTGCTGGGCAGGCTGGTGTACATGTGAAGTTCTTAGGCAAGAAGTCCTGAAAATTCTGGATTTGTCGAGTTGAAATTTGGTGGCAAATGAGTTTGATGAATCAGACAGCGCTCCAGCTGCATGCAGATAGGAAAGGTCACTATTAAGATATTGCAGACTACAGCTGAGTCAGTGTTCCTTAAGTGTGACAGACAGAACAAAGTTAAAATTAAATAGGACAAAATTCTAGGGAAAATAAGAAAGCCTTAAAGAATCATTAGTTTTTAAAATCTTTTTTTTCTCCTAAGTTTTGTTGTTTGTTTTTGCTCTTTTGAGGTGCCCATCACTAGCTCCTAAGTAAATCACATTATTCTTAATTATAAATGCCCAGCCTCAGCTTGGCTTATTTCTAGCCAGCTTTCCTTAACTTGAATTAGTCCACTTACCTTTGGCCTCAGGGTTTTTTTTTTTTTTTTAATCTTTCTTTATTCCTGTATACCTTTTCTTTCCTTTTTTTACTCCATGTCTGAATGTGTAGCTAGGTGTCTGGCCCCTGAAGTCCTCCTCCTTCTCTGGCTACTTCCTCTTTTTTTCCCCTTCCAGATTTCTCCATCTATATATTCTCTCTGCCTGCCAACTCTGCCTATCCTTTCTCCTGCCTTGCTATTGGACATTCAGCTCGTTATTAGACCATCAGGTGTTTTAGACAGGCACAGTAACACAGCTTCATAGAGTTAAACAAATGCAACATAAACAAAAGTAACACACCTTAAAAATAATATTCCCCAACAAGGTTTACTTTGGATTTCTGTAATTCCTTAATGGTAAAGTGTAATTTTTCAATTCTGATATGTAATAATATTTGTAATATACCAAGTTAATTTTTGGAATTTACATACTTGGTCCACTAACAAATTTCTGCTCTCAAATAGATGTGCAGAGACCTATGAAACAAACTTGATTATGTAGGACTACTTAGCAGAGGAGTTATTCCCACTAGTGAAACCCAGTTCCTGCTGCCCCCTTGGTCTCCAAACTCCACTGATTTTTTTTTTAAATCTGTGCATATTTCTGCTTCTTGCATCACAGGTTTGGGATTTTTGTGCGGATTTTTCATGGTTCCCTGGTTCTTTGGTTTTTAAATAGATTAGTGTGACACAATATTTCTTGTTAGTGGGAAAAAATTGGCTGCAAGAAGTGTCTAGCAAAAGTAAGGGCATATATCCTAAATAAAGCTTGTTTTTAGAGCTTTGGCGACTACAGAGCCATACCCTGCTGGCTCTCTTGGTGTCATTCTCTGACTGTGTATTTTGCTCTTCTGCCTGCTCACTCTCGTCATACCTGTCACTCTGGTTCCTTACATGAAACCCGAATAGGTCTTTTGCTTATGTCAGACTGAAAAGAAACCTAGGTGCATTATATAGTGTCTTAAAAATTCCTGGATACATCTACTGGGGTCCTTTGGACAGATGCCGAAGAGGAGTTACTGTGCATGAGACACGGTCCTCTTATCTACATGGCTGCAGAATTGCACTTCCTCAGCTTTACATTCTCTTCCTTAGAGGGTCAGCCCCACTCTGCTTCTCCAAGGCTTACTCAGAACCCCACTCTCCCTCTGATCCTTCTTCTAGGTGGGCATCTCTATTCCATTTCCTCAGCTGCAGCTTTCTGACCTGTTTGCCAAGGATGCCAGGGCAACATAAGGAAGGCTCTGGAAGTGAGCAGCAACGAGCCATCTCTTGAAATTGGCAGAGAAAGATGGTGAATATGTAAATATTTTTAGCTGTCAAATAGACTCAGACTAAATATAATACAGATTTAGAACTTAGACCTTGCATGGGAAGAGTTGGTTGCTACCAGTCCCTCCCAGTTCTAATTCTTCTTCCTCAACATTTCTTATTTCATATACTTTTCCCTAAGCAGGTTCCTTGGGAGAAAGTCATAGTTAAGGGCTAGAGGCTGGAGGTAGGGTGTTGCCAAAGGGAGAAGGCTCAGGCCCACTCCAGTGGTGTGTAGACTGACATTCTAAGTATGATGAGGCAGCGAATATGTGTCTTAGTCACTGTTATATTGTTATGAAGAGGTACCATAACCAAGGCAACTCATAGAGAGCATTCAACTGGGGGCTTGTTTACAGCTTCAGAGTTTAGTCCATTATCATTATGGCCAAGAACGTGGTGATATGTAGGCAGTGCTGGGGCAGTAGGTGAGAGCTACATCTTGTTATGTAAGCAGAGAGAGAGAGAGAGAGAGAGAGAGAGAGAGAGAGAGAGAGAGAGAGAGAGAGAGAGAGAGAGAGAGGACTCTCTGCGTTTGGCATGAGCTGTTGAATTATCAAAGCCCACCCTCGTGACACATCTTCTGTCCTTCTAATCCTTTCAAATAGTGCTATTCCCTGGTGACTAAGCATTCAAATGTTTGAGCCTATAGGAACCTTTCTTACCCCAACCACCACAATGTGCATCTTTATTTTGAGATAGGAAAGAGAAATTTATCAATGTGAAAGGAGAAATAATGGGATAAAACTAGAGACAGTGTTACAGCTGAATTCATAAAGGTGCAGGAGACAGTGAACACATCCATGCAGGGGAGGATGGAGTCAACTACACAGGATGAAGGTCTTTAAACTTCTTAAAACCAAGGTTTTCCCCTTAAATTTCCCCATATTGCTTTTATGATTGTTATTTGTGATCATAGCTTCTTCTTTTTCTTCTTCTTCTTCTTCTTCTTCTTCTTCTTCTTCTTCTTCTTCTTCTTCTTCTTCTTCTTCTTCTTCTTTCTCCTCCTCCTCCTCCTCCTCCTCCTCCTCCTCCTCCTCCTCCTTCTTCTAAGTTAATGATACTTATGTCTGCTTTGCTCTTGTTGTGGGAAATGTGATAAGCATTGGGCATTTCCCAATCTCTGTTGATCTTTATACAGTACACATCCCAAAGGGATTGGCTATTCTTGTTATGTGTGAGAGGAGGTAAAAAGCCCCCATGATGAATGTGGAGAAAGTGAAAGGCTTATTCAAGTCAGAAAAATTTTAATGTCAAGTCTAACTTCAGTTTTCCCATTTTCTGTTGACTTAGGAAAAATTCAATTAAATGAAATTAACTGTGATAATCTTGACTTCTGTTGTTATCTTTTTACTATATGGTAAAGCCACATGACATGTCATATTCCACAAAACTGACCAACCACCAAACAAATAAATACACAAAAACTATAATGGTGGTGGCACATGCCTTTAATCCCAGCACTCGGCAGACAGAGGCAGGCAGATCTCTGTATGAGGCCAGCCTAGTCTACAGAGCGAGTTCCAGGACAGCCAAGGCTACACAGAGAAACCCTGTCTTCAAAAACCAAACTAAAAAAAAAAAGCTATTTTTATTGAGAGAAAAGTAGGAAATACAAGGAACAAAAGGATATGTTTTCGACAAACTGTTATTTAATAACATGAGCATCTTTCTTTACCACTGGATTTCAGTGAGGTATCAGCAATGTGGCCTGAGAGAAAGTTATATTGCAGTGATTCCATATTGTGAGACATTTATTCCCTAATTGGGAAACCAGGTGTTTGGAACAAACGCTGTCACAAATGCAGAAAAGACCACAATTTCCCCAAGAACATAAATGATCATGAGACATAACAACTCTTCACCATAGATCCCAGAATAGGCAGAGTCCCTTGGAGGCAGGGAAATGGCATGACTTCTTTTAGATTATCTTGCTATATTGTACAAAAAATTAAGTAATGATTTATGAATTAACATTTATAAAACATTTCACGAAATACTCATTTAAAAGCTGTATGCTGTATTATTTATAAACCAGAGTTTAGGGCATGGTTTTGTCTTATGTTTTCAACAAAGGAGAAAAATATCCTTCAGGGTAGAAAAATGTCTAATGTAGTTTCTGGTTCTGCTTTGAACTCATTCTACTGAAAAAGTAAGATATTCAAGAAAGTGATTTGGTGTAAGAATTACAATAGAGAGTTTATTATTCATAGCATAATTTTTATTAAATGCATTTTCAGTCTCATCATTTTTAAACTACTTAGCTCCAATCAACACGAAAATGCCCACTTCTTCATCTTTATTCATGTCTTCCTCATGCCAGTGCCCTAGAAAGGAGGCTGTCTCTGTTTTCCAGTGAATGATTCAGGGTCACTCATTGTATGTGAAGGACGGATGGGAACCCTGGAAATAAGTGATGACAAAGCCCTACTGTAGTAGCTCTCAGCTCCTAGCATGGTGTCTCTGGCTCCTCTTTCCTGATATCGCTGGTTCATTAGTAAGTGCCACTTATGTTCCCAAACTCCCCTGGGGTCAGCACGTCGGCCACCTGAGCTTTGGGAACTAATTCTTTTCCTTGTGCATCATAATTAGGAACCCCTCCCCGCAATTGGCACCAAACTGAAAATGAAGTTATTCCAAAGACAAGATATCAAAGGGATGTTTTCCTTCTAATGATATGGATGGGAACGCAGTACATCTAATAAATCCTGAGGAGACCTATGTGTGATTTGAGAATATATTTCCTTCTCAAACCATGCTTCTTGGAACTATATTTTCAAATAATAGAAATCATATTAAAACATGTGAAAGGCTCAATTCTATTTCAAAGGTCTGTGTTATTAAAAATATTTATTTTTTCCAGATAAGACATATACTCTGCCTTTTACCACAGGTTTTATTTTATTTTCTTACTTGGCATAACAGAGCTGCCAACACCCTATTTTATAGACACCATCTGTTTTCGGTTGACCTCAATTTTCTGGATGACAGATTTTCTTCAAATATTTTAAGCCATAGCTAAATTTCATTTGGCAGAAATATTTAGATTAGTTTATGAACAAGGAATCAGAAGTTCTGAATCCAAACGTGGAATTACATTTCAATAATGTTTAATTTACTTAGTATTTTAATAAAATGCTTTGTAATTGTGTTGATGCTCTGAGGATAAACTCCTTTAAAAATTACATATATATGTATATGTATATTCATAGAGTTCATGTGTAGAGAGGTAAGACTTCAGAGGTTTCTGCCCATGGTTAGTTGGCCAATCAGGCCAGTGGCATACCAGGATATCATGAAGGGCAGGGTGGAACAATATGCTCACCTCATGATGGCTGAGAATCTATGAGAGAGACGGAGCAAGAGGCCAGGGTCCCCATACGATCTTATTTGTGCTCTATTTTCTTGAGATGAGTCACACTTCCTAATGTTTCCACCATCTCCCACGCATGTCACCAGGTGGGGACTCACTTCCTCTTTAACACATGAGCTTATAGAAGAATTCTGACATCAAACCATAACAGTTGAATTTCAACAACTGAAAATACTCTCAGTCAGTGGTCAAAATTATTACATGTGGTAAGAGACAGCTGGAGGAAGCAGGGGTTGACTCATTCTAAGGAGACCCAGGTGTTGCAGAGGGGCTGTCCTCAAAAAGCCCAAATATTAGCAGCCAGGAACGTCCCTGATCAGCGGCATGTGTAGCAATCACCTTGAGGACAGTCAATTTCCACTCCCAGGGCTGCACAGGGCAGCAGTCATGACTTGGGAACAGTGTAAGAGAATGGGATCGCCTCTCTTCACTTCATAGTCTTCCATTGCTGGCCCTTGCTATAGCACACCTTGGTTTGAGTTAATCTTGACCCAACTTCTATTTTCTACATTTACTTCCCCTCCTGGTTATAAGGCACAGCATAGCATAAATTCGGCAGTCTGAACACGTCATTCCATTGTGTAACTATAAATTACAACCAAACTACACAGTTGTGGTAGACTAATGCTTGGAGACAGCGAATATAGATGGTGAAGGTGGTCAGGACACTTCACTCTGAGTGAGTGGAAAGCATGGCACAGAGGATTGGGAGGGACAAGTGTGTTCAGGTGGTTTTCCTTTGTGCCTTTTGTGGAGACAGCCATGTCTGAACACTCAGCTAGAGTGAATCTCAACTGTCAGAAAAGATCGGAAGGACAAGTAGGACAAAGAGGTAATCAGAGAGTTCCTGGGATGGGGGGTGGCACAGGTATGCCACCTGAGCCAGATTCCTGGCATTGTGATGTAGTAGAAAGAGAACTGCGAGAGTCCTCTGAACACTCAGGCTTTGCTCTCAGCTCAGTGTGTGCTCTGAGTGACTTGGCAGAGAAGATCTCTGAGTCTTGCCTGCCAAGCCTGCCAAATGGGCACAATTCTCCTTGCTTGGTTGAACTGTTGTAAAGAACAAATGGAATAAATCATGAAGTACTGTTTGGATCTAGAATCTGGGAATTGCAAATGTCACTCACTGCACAGCTGCCAGTCTTCAGTTCTGAGAAACCAGAAAGGACATCTTCCCTCAAGATAGTGAGTCATGTTAACCTACAACTGATATGCTGGGAGCCAGAAGAAGAAATGATCAATCAATTAAATTAGAGACAATTTAAAAGAACCAAGAAATTGGGAAGTAATCCATATGGCTTGATGATCAAATTGTGCCTCAATGACTTTTTTACCCTCTATAATTGAGGAACATCCTCCCCAACAAGAAAATCACAAGTGGATCCTATGTGATTATAGCTATCAATGTAAACTGAGTTGTTCAAAATGCCTAGTGTCATCCTTTTTTTGGCATGATGTGTATGATTATCATCCATTAACTGGTAATAAGCTATATTGTATGCCACATGTTACAAAATGATAATGGATGAGCAATCATCTCAAGGACTTCATAAAAGTTTGATTAATTTATCAGGACTTATTACAAGTTGATTTGAACACACTGTAGACTAAGAAATAGTGGGATTTAAGCTATTTATAATCAGTTTCCTATGACAGATAGAATTGGAACAGCTGAGTCATTTACAAAATGCCAATGTTCATAGAGAAACCTTTCCATATCTGGAGATAACTCATAGCCCCAGGGGACTGGGAAGCAGAGTTTTTCCAAAGGCTGTCCACCTAATCAGCAGTAGACCCATGTGAAGAACTTGATACACGTGCAGACCCCTCACCTCTTGCAGGCTTCCTGAATTGGAGCTCCTGAAGAGAGCTCAGGATGTAAATTTTATCAAACACCTTGGGGATCTTAACGTATGTTGGAGTTTAAGATCTGCAGAGAGGACAGTGTTATTCACTTTATAATAAACATTCTTATTATAAATATGTATCTTCAATAAACACATAGAAGAGTCTACATATGAAGGTATGGTTAGCATCTAGGCCTGAAAGACAAATCAACAGCCTTGAGGAGACTCAAGTGAATGACAGCAGAATGAATTTCGATGGTGAAGGCAAGGGGACTGAACCCAGTGTTGTCAACCAGGATCCACTGACGTCTTCCCAGGTCATCAGGAACTGCTATATTGCTAAGCCAGTAGTTCATAGCCTAGAGTCGATATTAGACCCTACCAGAAACATTTTAGAAAACACTGATTCCAAGGGATATCCCAAACCACTTTAACAAAGGTTGCTGCAGCTGGTGTCCAAGCATTGATATGAAAACAAATGTTTCCAAGTAATTCTAGGTTGAAAATCAAGATTGAAAACACTGTGTAGGTGAATGAAGGTGTGCAGGAGATGGAAGGGGAAAAGAGAGATGAGGGTGCCCTACTCAATTATGCCTATGACAAAAATAAAATGGAATTTAGAAATAAGGAAGTAGACCTGACTTAACAAGGTTGCTAAGTGTATTCAGGAAACCAGGTTGATTTCTCCATTGAGACCTTTTACACTTTTCTGAGCCCTCCCTCTTCAAACATCATTGATCTTGCCAATTTAATGTTTTGGTCTCTCATGGTTACAATTTAAAGTTTCCCAAAGATGGCCCCTTCTACTGAGTTGATTATTTGATTGGCTCGGAGCCCAAGACCCGAGCTTCTTGTGTTTCAGCTCATTCTGTTGACCCGTCTGGAGGACTGCACAGGTGAACCATTAATTTTGTCTTTTACGTGCTTGACGCTGAGATTAGGCACCTGAGGAATTGGCAGGTCACACTGAAAGTTTTGCAATCCCTAATTTGTCTATGTCTGTAGTAAAACTGTCCTGCTTTCTCATTATTGACTGATTACTTGACTACTTAACCAATTTATAGTCAGCATCTAAAATGGCCTGGACTTTTTACTGGACAGAGCACAACATATCAAGACAGTCCTTGATGCACATGCTGATGCACGCTGGAAATCTAGGCATCCAGGACTTAGACATAGAGGGACTTATTGGAGGGTAGGAGGCTACTCTGGGCCACAGAGTTGCAAGCCAATGTGAACTACCCAGAGACATCTGTCTTCAAAAGAATAATAATAATTAAAAAAACCCTACAGACAACAATCCCCTAAAAGATTCCATCCGGAGTCCATCCGGTAAGCAGTTCATTCTTTCTGTTTCTTCCCACCTCCTTTTCCCTCCTACACACACCTGTCTCTAACATTTGTCAGGCTTGGGGCAAGAATACAAACGAGTGGCCACTTACTACATATGTCCGTGTTTTAAAATTACAAAGCAAGTTTACAAACTGTTAAATAAAGTATGTTCCCTCCTCCTACCTTGACAAATACACTGTTAGGATGAGCCAGGAGCTGGACTCAAATTTAGAACTCTTATGATCCTCAGAATTTTGAGGCCCAAAGACTGGCCCTTTGCTTCAGCGGCCACTTTTTTTTTTTTCTTCCGTGGTGTGGCCTCTGTCTGCTCTCGTTCAGAGAAGGGCTTCACACACACAGAGGGTGGGGGGGTGTCACAGCGGCAGGCTCTGACCATTGCCCTGCCACACAGCCTTTCATCCCCTCCCCCCAAGAGTGTGCACTGGTTTGGCTGGCTCTTAGGGAGGTAGAACTGGGAAGAAGACCATGTTGGCCCCAGATGTGGCTGAGGCCATTTGGACAGGCCTTTCCAAGGTCTGTCACAGTTAGAGTGTAGTTAACATGGTCACTATGTGCCTTTGACTTCCAGGAGAGGAATGCAGCAGTAGAGGGTGTCAAAGTGGGACCCATCTTACATGTAGCAGCCTGTAATTCAGAGTCTCGTGTGGAACGTATAGATGTGTGTCCTCAAGTGGGTAGGCACAGGTATGTGGGTTCATCTACACCAGTGTGAGTGTGATGTTAAGAGTCTTTCCTGATCACCCTTCTACCTTGTCTGTTTAGACAAGGTCTCTCTATCAGACCCAGGGCTCAATGATAGGGCTTCTCTTCTCAGTCAGTCAGCTTGCTCTGGGATCCTGCACCCACCCTCCTGAGGCTGGAATTGCAGGCAGGTTGCCATGCCCACCCATCATTGTGTGGATTGTGGGTATCTGAACCCCAGGCCTCTCGTCTGAATGGCTGAACCATCTTCCCAGTCCTCCAGACACCTTCTTATTTACATGGCTCCGTTTCACTTGCTTGCTTTGCTGATTCAGCATTACAGAATACCCGTGAAGTGTAAGACAGAGTGGATGTGTGTGTTGATGTAGAAAAGGAGGGATGAGGAAAAATAAAACCCAAAGTCTTTCTTTTTCTCTTTTCTTGCTTGGTTCCTCCACCAGTTTCCTTGGAGACTGCATGACTTTTAAGGCAGCTTCCATGAAGATTCCCGTGTCCGTTCATTGTCATGAACATGATAAAGGGAACAGGGGACAGTATCTCTTCCTGACTAAGAGTTCCTCATGCTTTAGGGCTTTATTGGCCAGAACCTGTCAGTGTCAGGCTGAGAAGCATTCTGACTGTGTGTGGTCCATTGCTCATATCACTTGCAGATAGGAGTTAGTCTGTAAATTTCATAAATAATTTTTAATGTAAGTACTCTTTTTCCCCATACATTTCAGATTAAGATGAAGTAAACAGCAATAAATTTACTTGTGTCCAAATCCAATTTTATTGTTTTGTTTTTTTTTTCCTTGATGACAAGCAAAGGGAGTTCAAAGGCATTTAAGCTGTTGACTTCCAGGTACAATGATAAATATGCAAATGGATGCTAAAGTAGAAATCCAATTTGAAATAATTCAAGTGAACTATCACAGAGAAGGTTAGTCTGGTTGGGTGTTTTCTGCCTGTCTGTTTGCATTGGGGCGGTGTGAAGAGTGGATAAGGAAAGCCACAGGATTGTAATTCAAATTGCATTGGATGCACAGAGGCACCTTCCAAACACGCTGGGCTTCTTCTAGACGCCTGGGGAGCTGTCAGGGGTCCTCTGTGCTGGTTGCAGAAGTGGGTAACTAGCAGTGGACTCTTTAGGTAATGTGAAGTATAAAAGATAACTAGGAGAAAATGCTAGTGATTACTCCAGGAACAAGTGTATTCTGAGAACTGGGAGAGAAAGCTGGCCATGAAATTCTGAGAAATCTGGTCTGGGCTTGAGAGAGAGGGAGAGAGAGAGAGAGAGAGAGAGAGAGAGAGAGAGAGAGAGAGAGAGAGAGAGAGAAAGAAGAGAAGAGAAGAGAAGAGAAGAGAAGAGAGAGAGAGAGAGAGAGAGAGAGAGAGAGAGAGAGAGAGAGAGAGAGAGAAAGCAGGAAGGAAGCAGCCCATCAGGAGGCAAGCCTCCGTGTAAACTGGACAGGAGCTCTCAGAGACTCTGGGCCTTGATTGCTTAGCCTGGGTATTTGTGGAGAGGGAAAACTCTCTGGGTATTGTCGTTGAATAATTTAGTTTATCCTGCTGGTTGAAAAATATCTAAGAAAACTCTAAATTGCCTTTAAACAGTGTCCATATGAAAGCCAACGAGAATCGTTTCTAAGTTGATTGTGGTTTTCTTTAAGTACATTTCGGCTCTTCTAGAAAATGGCCCATTTGACAATTAAGTAAGGTAATTTGATTAAAATTAGTATCATTCAAATAAGACAGCCAAACAAAACAACTTCATGAGTTCATTAAAAGCCTACGTACAATCTAACCCTTGGAAATCATTAGCAAATGTTCTGATGACCCAGTAATAAATAATACACATATTAAAGAAAGAAATGCAAGCTCATCTAAATTTAATTTGGTTTAGATAAAAGTCCATATATATGTGTGAATATTAAATTTAGCAATATAAACATTTTAGAGGGAAAACAGGAGTTGGAGAGTAAATGAGGAGTGAATTATAAATCAGTTACAGGTTTCTAAGAAGACTCCCTGGGTATCCTACTCTCTACTCTTTCTTTGGGTAGAACATCACATAAAAACAAAGCTTTAATCTTTCTCATTCACTTCTCCTTTAAACATTTTTTTTCTGCAGCAGATAAATTCTTTAGAATGCGCCCCATACCTGTTGAGCCCCTTTTCTCCCAGCTGAGGTGGGAGTGTTTTGGACAGCAAAGATGTGATTAGAATTGCCACATTCCCTTTTATTCCTGGCCACCAAGATTCAACTTCTCTGATTTTATTTTAATTATAACATACCAAATCTATGGTGAAGTACAACTAAATTGGTAATTGAGAGCACTCACATCATAACACCATCAACACAGTATTGGGAAAATCAATGTGGATAGGAGAAGAAAGCCTATCATAATGTGGGTTAATAACACTGCAATACTGGTTTTGAAGCATGAAAATCAGCTATTCTTTTCCAATTAGGTGAAGTTAGGAACCTGGGCCTGCCTGTATATTTGGTCAAAACCCAGAACACTTTATTTAAAGCCTTTTGAAGGATATGCATAAGTGAAGGTAACTTTTTGCTTAAAGGCAAGTGAATTGTTATGTGTTTATTTTATTTTCACTGCCTACACTCAAATAAGATTGCATTGTACCCAAAGGACAAGTTTTGTGTTCATTGAAAAGGATGTGCTTGGCCTGGGAGTGGGAATGAATGCTTTTCTTCACCGGGCACTTTCTATCTGGTGGCAAGACTCAAAAAAAAATCATTTCAATTGAGAAGTTGTTTGATATTTAATTAGGTAGTATGGGGTTGGTGACTAGAATATAATACTTCCCAAATTCACCGAGTGCTAGAACAGCTACTGAAAATCAATGCCATTTCTCAGTCTAGGAACTATGACAAAATTGGCATTGCTTAATTTTTGTCATTAAATTCACTGAAAATTTACATTCTATTTTAAAATGCACACAGTCCTTTTGCTGTTAATAATGTAAACATGACATCGAGTAGCATTTTGGAAATGCATTGTGTTTTCTCTGGTGCTTCTCATACCTCCAGAATCACCTCTTTCCATTCCCCTAAGGCTACTACTCACACCACAGTTGGAGGGGCACTGTCCTGAACGGCAGTTCTCTCAGGCTGTGACAACTTTGTAAAATGCCCCTCTGACCCCAGGGATGGTGCTCTCCTGGGAAATAATTTAGAAGCACTTGGCAATGTTGGCAGAGTCATCTGTCTTCGGGATCACTCTGTTCAACACTTGTCACAGCAGTTTGGTGACATCATTTTCATCTCTACTCTACTCTCAAAACTTTGCAATTACTCAGCTCGGGTTCATGAGTGACTCAAGGAAAGAAAGAAAACTCTAGAAAACCTTGATTTATCATCTTAATTTTTTTCTTTAACAACAATATCGGAAAATTACCGAGTTTCCCATTTCTAGGGCATGCTCCTAGGGAAACAAAGAGGCACAGAAATAATTTCTGTTCTTAACCTATACGATATAGTAGGAAGAACAGATCTCGTACATGGAAAGATGGGAAGTTACTAAAAGGTAACAGCATATGAATGGCAAATCAATGCATTTATAATTTATATCAATAACAAACACATTCTAAATGCCCGTTGTTGATCAGGCATCAGGCGACACCATGGGGAAGCTCAAAAGGAAAATAAAGTATTGTTGCCCATGAACGTAAAGCAAGTGTGATGCCGTTAACACAGCAACCACTACAACAGAGCCTGCTGTGGAGCAGAGGGAAGGGCTCGGTCCCTAAGAGAGCCTGGAAGTGAACCGGTGTCTCGGTTTTGTCGGGCACATCTGTCGTGGTTTGGCATCTGTTCTGTTTTTCACCCCACAGACCACCAAAGGACCAACTCTCTCACTACTTTCTTGAGACCTCATCCTCCCTTTGGGTAGGGTCCCCCTATGCCTGTGTGAGCTCCAAGGAGTGGGATTTAGAATGATGGTGTTGCTGGCATAAACCACACTCACTCCAAATACGTCTTTCAACCACCGGTGTTGCCGAAAGACTTTTGCACACCTCATGCATTCTCTTTTTCATAAACTTCCATTAGCTTTCTCAGCCAGTCTCAGATAACTGCTTTTTCTGTACAAACTCCAAACTCCTTCTGAACGCCAGGCCTGTTCCCACCCACAGTTTCGAAACAGCTGCTCTCTTCTCCTGACACACTCTTCTCCCAGGTTTCCGAATGGCTCCCTTCCTTCCTACGTCTTTTCTTGTCACCTTTTCAGTAAGTCTTATTTATTTTAAGTCCCCTTTCCCTCCCTCCACACAGAGTTCCCTTTGTCCTGTAGCAAGTATCACTATAATTGTTGATATGCATTTTACATCGATTGTTCTTTGGTGGGAAATGAGTATCACTAGGGTGGGTGCTCTTGGTTTCATTTACCACAGTGATTTAAAAACACAAAGAAATGTCAGACGTACTGTGGGTTCTCAATAAATATTTGTTGAATGATTTTTTTTGCATTCCTGCTCATTCTAACATTCTTTCACCTAACTAATAAAGGAGAAGTCTTTCTTCCTGCTAATAATAAACTATCTTATCCCTGTTCGTGTGTAAAGCCCATCCCCTCTAGAGTTTCAAAGATCCGGACCTGCCAACTATCCAATCTCTATATCTCTCAAACTATTGTCCATCAGCACACAACAGATTCTTCAATTTATCAAAAAAAAAAAAAAAAAAAAAAAAAAAAAAAAAAAAGGAAAAACAAATAGTCCTTCTCTCTACTCTGGATGTTTCTTCTGGCCCCAAAGAGTCTGTTATTGCTTCATGATTTCACTTTCCATTCACACCTGGCCCAGCTCCATCTGCCTTTACTAAACGAAGATCAGAAGAAAGTGTTTCTGTGAGAGTCACGGGTCAAGCCCTGCGAGGCAGGTCCGGCTCAGAGGCCTGAATACGCAGTTCCCTCTGCAACGCATGTCTTGTCATCAAGGACTTTGTTGTGATCTTGCTACTGAGCTTCTCCCCACCCCCCACATACATTTACTTTTTCATTATTTTGAGTGTTGATGTATGCAGACATGATGGTTAGAAGCCCCAAAGATCCACATTTTCTTTTTTTCAAGAAAGGCTTTCCTGATGTAGCTGTGGCTGCCTTGGAACTCTACCAGGCTGACCTCAAACTCACAGAGGGCCACTTGCCTCTGCCTCCTAAGTGCTGGGATTAAAGGTGGGCACTACCAAGCCTGGCTGAAGATTTACTTTCTATGGTACATGCAACTTCTAGACTTTTAAGAGGTGCTTACACTAAACCGAGAAGCAACTTGAAAGTGAAGATTTCATTGTTGTCTTGAAGAAGATGGCTCTGTGAGAGCATTTAGAGAGCTGGACTTTTGAGAATGGGAGGAAAAGACCAAGCCGACGAGGAGATAGCCAATCAGGGATGAGCACATGATCAGCTGGAATCATATGAAGTCTTGAGGTGGGACGGTTGACTGAAGCTTTGGGAATGAGAGCCCGCTGGTGTGGATGGAGCTAGAGGTAAGGGAGAAACCAGCTGCAGAGGCCGGCGGATCAGTCAGCGGCTGACTTAGAATTCTAAACTTAGGTTCAGAATTTGGGCTGCTGGTCCTGAGAGTACATGGACGACTGCATGGAGTGCAATGTATCTTCCAACTTCCCCCCACTGTGCCCGAGGGCTGGAATCGCCTTCGAATCTTACTCAATGTTTACGAAATGAAGAAGAAGAGGACATGCATCGGCTCTTAAACACTGAACGTGATTGGCCACAAAAACGAAGTGGGGGCGGGGCATTTCTGCCAAGGGGTGAGTGTTCAGAGAAACATGGAGCCATGGAACAAACAAACAAACAACAAACAAAACCCATTTTCCTTTGCGTATAGGACACGAGGTTTAATGTCACTGAGTGGGACTGGAGGAGAAGAGGTCAGAGGTGACGCAGGAGCAGAGTCAGGGGAAGGGGCTACCTGAGGGGTTTTACAGGTCCAAAGAAGGCTAGGACAGTGAGGGCAAAGCGGCCAGGAAGCCAGAGCGGAGCTGCGGCTGCTGCCCTTTGGAGGCTACGCGGGGTCGGCATTTTGCCCGCCAGGCCAGCTAGAGTCTAGGGAGGCAAAGAGAAGGGACAGCAGCCCCCGCGTGGGAAGGGACATGAATGAGGAACTGGAGTCCACTGTAAGCTGGAATTCTTCCTGTTTTACTAAAAGCCGTGCCTCGTCTCCAACATTTCTTTCCTCTTCTGGCCGTTATCTAAAATGAATTGTATGAGGAAAAGAGCCCAACAATTTTTTCCCCTCAATCTTACACCGTTCCCCCCCCCCCCCCCCCCCCCCGAGCTTTTAAAAATCTTGGCTAGGTTTTTTTTTTTTTTTTTTTTTTTTTTTTTTTTTTTTTTTTTTTTTTTTTTTTGACTTGAGGTAGCTTGGGAAAGATGGGGAGATGACCGTTTTTGCTCACAACAGTGGACTAGCAGATACATTTAGGGCTGCATGGTGGTTTGTTTATTAAGATCACTGTCAGCCTCTTTATTGCCAGCTGAAGTACAGTAATAGGATTTTGTTCCAAATTTCACACTTTGCCAAAGGTCTGTTTCTCAGCTGCATTTAGGGAACAGCTGTCAGCTCCAAGCAATCTGATTGCTTTTCATGAATGATAAATCACTTTCCTGTCCACTGATTTGTTTAGGTACAATGGGGAAGACATCTTTCCGCCTAGCATGCTAACAGAGGAAATGGCAGGATGACTGAGAGGGGGAAGTGAGAAAGAGCTGGTGGGTGTTTCCTCGGTACTTAATGTTCAATTAATGTTAATTTTCATTTGAGTGAACACTGGAAAGAAACTCTCTTCATTAGCAGTTCTGAAAGCAGCCGGAAAAAAGCAATGGTCCCTTCTCCATGAGAAGCCATTATCAGTTTACCATTAGATCTTCTGATAGATAAAATGAGTACATTCCCCTGAGTCATACATTCTTCTGCTTAAGAAATCACCCATAAAAGTTGGAAGGGCTGAAATGGTATTAGAAGCTAGGAAGAGAAACTTCAAGTTTCATTAAAGTATCCAATTAGTGAGACTCAACAGTCCATGAAAATATTCTTCATATTCCAGCTAATCAAGACCTTATCTGCCCTCATTTTCCCTTGCATAGGATCGCAGAAACCCACACTTCCTGTCTCCCATTCTGAAAAAACAAAGAAGGGCAAAAGGAGAGGCAGCTCCTCACTAATGCTGTTTGCTACTTGAGTGTAGTTTTGGCAAAAAGGAGGTAAGAACGAGTTTGAATCTGTCTTTCCACGTGAGGCTTGCTTGTTCACGATGCGGTTATCTTCATCTCTGATTAGAGACCCTGGCAATTTATCTGCCCATATATCTTTCTTGGAGGTAAGAAAAGTAATTTGTACATTACAGTTCTTCACTCAGAACAGTCAGTGGCCTACAATGGCTTGATAGCGTGGTTCTGGCCCTCAATTTGTAAAAGTGTCTTCTTTCCCTGTAAGCAGGGATGGCCTCGCCATGCATCCTGTGCCCTCAATTTCTGTGTGTCCCTGGCCTCTGCAGGGGGTGCTTCGGGCTGGGTGCTCTATCTAAGTTGGTTCTGTACAATCCGACAGCACCAAAAGCCTATTGGCATTGTTCCCCAGCTCCATGTCAGCAGGCCAGGCATTTACTGTGGGATGCTCTTTTATTTTAATAAGTAATTTATTTAATGAGCTGAAAATGGCAAAATGTCAAAAGCAGAGACTTCCAGGATGAACAACACAATTGTAAGGAATGGGGCATCAAGTGGGCTGGCAGTGCTCAGAGTCTCTGGAAAGGACGCCCTGCGCTGGTTTCTAACTCAGCCGGCAACTGGTTTAGGAAAGGATCTTTGCGATCAGTTTTGAAAAAGGTAATGTTGCCTGTACTAAGTCTTAGAGCTAGCAATATAAAAACAGCAGGTGTTAGGCACAGGGAGCGTGGGGTAATATGGCAAGTGGATGGGTCATATTTTGTGAGAAGAAGGAGGCAGATACCACACAGCTGGCCCGATGAGGCATGCATCCTCTTGCCAAATCACTCATCTGGCAGCATCTGGCTCTTGCAGTCAGTGTTACGGTTTGCATTTTGATTTTTTTCCCCCAAAGGCTCATATGTTAAAGCCTTGGTCCTCAATCTCTGCAGCAGTTAGTCAAAACAAGCCTTTCCTTTATGTGGCTATGATCTTAGGTACACAGTTTCAGTGATGGAAAGCTGGCCAACACAGGAAGCCTGAGCAATGGATCCTGCCATGAGCTGGCCATGGCTTTAGCCTGACTATTGGTTATAGATGAGTTCTTTAGCAATTGGAATTAGACTCTGAGATATTAGTTCTTTTATGTGAAAAAGATAGTTTAAGTCTTCTGAGGTTGTACTTTCTCTAATGTAATAACTTTTTGGGTGTGAAGCCAAGTTCACTGCTTCTCTTTACTGGCTGTAATGGTGAATATCATCACTTTGATTAGATTGAGAAATGTCTAGCAGATTTGTGAAGTTCACCTCTGGGTGTGTCTGTGATGGCTTCTGTGGAGGTAATTAGATCATAGGGTGTAGGAGTAGATATAGTGGAAATTAATGAGGCAATTCCATGTAGTTTAACTGATAGTCAAAAGAGGTTTGTTTTGGGTAAACTTACAGCAAGTTAAGGGATCAGTTAAGGGACCCAGGAGAGGTGAGGTGCTGTCCAACACAGTTCTCTGGAGAACTATTGGTCTGTGGTCCAGCATCCAGGATCACAAGGTAGCCAAGAGAGAGCGAGTACGTATGCGTCTCTGGTCTTAAGGCGTACCCATCTCCTCCACGCCCTGGGCAGAGGCAGGTACCCAGCAGTTACCTGCTGCCTACTAGGGGCGGCACTTCAGGGGTGAAGCACAGACAACTATCCCTATATCTCCCCCTTTTGTCTAAGGAAGAAAGTTCAACCCTAGCACAAAACTGTATGCAATAGGAATAATTATCAAGGGGGAATAAAAAGTAATGACCTTAACAAATGGAACTACAACCAACAAGAGCAACATCAAACAAGAGACACATAGTGAAATCCAGAGAAGTCTGGAGCATAGGTAAATGCACATGACAGAAATTATTCCAAAAAGTGTCCTATCCTGAAGAACCTGAATCTAATACTTAACATGTTTTAGCTAAGAAACAAGAAGATTGTAACTATAACTGTTAATCTTCAATCCCATCAAAGACCTGAGAAGGAATATAATGGTACCTGAGAAATGGGAGAAGGACTCAAGCAACTTTTGGGAGTCTTATGAGAGTAGACCAAGACAGCTGGCAGCCTGGACAGTCACCTAAAGTTTCTCAGCATCATTGATGCATTCAAATTGGCCTAGAGTATCTGACAGATCATTTTCAGAAGCAGGTATTTTGAAAGACTATCTTACCCTGTCTTGGCAGAGTTCAGTAGTCACTTATCCTTGTGTCCTGCTCATTCCAAAGGGACAGTATTCATACTGTCAGCAGTTGAGGAAAGGGCAGTTCTTTGCCCAGTAGGCCATTTTGTGCCAAGAAGAAGACAAACTTCCAAATGGAAATGTCTTAGAAGCCCAACATTCTCTGGGGATCAAATTGGTGCTGTCAGCAGCAATTGTGTCTCACATCAACAGAATTCTAAGTCACATTTAAATGCCATATTCTCCAGGTCTATGAAGTATTTGAAGACTACTTGTCCATCTGACCTATGTATCTGTAAATCTGGACAGCCTAACTAACGTAACTATAGAGATGACAAGCATAGGTGACTATAAATCTGTAAGTCTCACCTACCTAGATAACCTAAGGACTAAGACTTCATATAAACAAGGTAAACAGTCTGTAAACGAATGTACAGTAAAAGGACAATGACTTCAAAATTGTGATAATACACAAAATATCTTAAACAGAGGTAGGAATGTATAGTGCAATATGCAATATGGCAACAATCCTAAATATGTATCAATATACCAAATATCCTAAACAGAGGCAGAACATACATACAGTATGACAAATATAAATTTACATTTATATCAATATGCAAAACATTTCAAATAAAAGTAGATATATATGTACCTTACAACAAATATGGTTCTGTATTTGTATCAATATACAAATTATCTTAAATAGGAATATAAAAATAGTTTACTTTTGTGTCAATGTACAAGAATCCATAACTGCAATTTATCTAAGGCTGATATTTTGCTAAATTAGTTTACTAGTATATACAATAATCTACCTTGATATCCTATACCTACCCATTCCCCTTTTTCTTTTCTTAAGGAGAATACCAAATCCAATATTTTCTTTCACCCCCAACCCTATAACCATTATTTATAACCCTGAGAAACATGAAACTTCTGGGAAAACGGGTGTCGTTTGCTTAGAATTGCTTCCTGCTGTTTAGGGGGCAATGGTTTCTCTGTGGGGTCCTGTAAGAAAGTTCAGAGAGTCAGGTCTCAGTTGGACTAACTGTAGATCCTGCAGCCAGTCTCAGAGTAAGGTTGTCTGAGATTTTGGCTAGAAGTGTAGTATGATGGACCATCTTATTATGGAACTATCTTGGAGAGTTTTCAGTCCAAGGTTGATCACTGAGTAATGAATACTATGGCATCATTCTGGACTGGGTAGAGTTGTTGTTGTGGGGCCCCGTCTTCCTTCTGGAGACTTCAGAGATTGCTATTGGAAGAGACTTATTTTTTTTTTTTTTGCTATGGAAAAACTTGAACATTTTCAATATCAAGATGGAAAATTTTGGATTTATACTGGATAGAGAAGGAATTCTTTAAAGGTGAGGAAACGCATAGAAAGAAATAGAGTCTAGATGACGATGGTCCCTAAATTATTGGTTTTCTCCTGTCCCACACCAACAGGGCTCTGATATAATGGATGCATTAATCCCTCGATCATTTAGAATATGATGGCATCATTAGGAGGTGGTGAGCCGGGGAGCCCGGCTGGAGGAGGTGGGTCACAGGGCTCTGTGCTTAGGGGCATCATGTCACTTTGGCTTTTTCCTGTCCCGGGTTCTGAGCTTTCTGTGTTGCCGTCAGGAGAACAGTCCTGTCACACGTCTCTGCTGTCACCATGCTTTGCCTTGTAATGGATCTAAACTATGGAGCCAAGCAGGCAGTGACTGGAGCTGCTGAAGCTGTGGGCGGAGAAAACCTTTCCCCTTCAGGTCGCCTCTGTCAGGGAAATTGGCTGGGATGAAGAACCTTTATGAATACATGGCTGTGCTTGGCTGTAAGTTCAAGTTCTGGGAAACAGAGGAGCCACGTAGCCCACAGAGAAAGGAAAGGGAGGATGGCTCAGTCGATAAGAGCGTTTCTCCCGAAAGGGTGAGGAAGAAAGTTCAGAGCGTCAGAACCGGTGTAAATGCCAGGTGGACGAAATGGCCTGCCTGTAATTCTGGTGCTTGGAACACCAAGACAGGGACTGCCCAGAGCAAGCTGGCTAGTTACATGAACCATGTTGGCAACATGTGGGCTCAACTGAGAGACCCTGACTTGATGAGTAAGGGAGAACAGTGGAGAGACTCCTGATGCCAGCCTTGGGCCTCCACACACATGTGAACACACATACGTACATCCATGCATACCAGATATGCAAAAAGCAAAACATAACGTAATTCTATTGACCCAAAGTTATTCAAGCAATTGGTTTTCTCGTAAGCACCAGGCACTGCTTTAGTAATTAACATGAAGCAATAAGGACAGCAGAGCAAACAACAGCAAACTAACAAAAACTCCATTATCATAAAATTTTCTATTAATTCCTTGAAACCCAGTTGCCTCACTGTGAACTGTGCTGTGTGATGTGTCTGTTAGGCCCAGTCTCCACCCACTCCAATTAGTTTCTTCTTCCTGTGGTAGAATTTAATTAAAACTCGTATTGTTTAGTTTTCCCCCCACGACTCTGGGGAGCTCAGCAACATGCTCATAATCCTTTCCTGCTTTGCCTCTGAATCTGGGTTCTGGACTTGGTGTTGCTGGATGCAGCTCCTTCCTTGGCCTCCCGCATGACTGTGCGATGCTGATGCTGTGTGTGTGATGCACAGTGCTGGCTGGCTTTGCTTCGCAGAGCAATCGTGCATGACTAGTCTCCCACTGACAGGCAGGAGCTGTGGTTTGGGGGTGTATAACACTCTATTTCCTATCCTGCTTAGAATTCTAAAGCCAACATCTGTCATCCTCAGCTTTGGAAACATTTTAATTACCCTTTAAAAATGATTACAACCATAATAATATTTATTACTAAGATTTTAGAAAATGTAAAAGTATAATGAAGGAAGTAAAAATAACCTATTACTCCACGACTCCAAGTTAACCAGGGTTGGTTTATTTGCATATATTTTGTGATGGAAGTTTCTCTTCCTGTTTATTTGTAGTTATCTACAGTGTGTGGGGAGAATACCCTTGATGGATAAAAAGGTTGGAAGATCGAATTTTAATGACTGTGTGAGATTCAGTCATGGGCTTTTGTGTAACATATTTTAATCAAAAGTTTTACTGCTGGAGACAGTTTCTAACTTAATAGTCTTGGAAATACTGCTGACAGGACTCATGTTACGTATTTCAAATCTCTTTTTAACTAATTCCTTAAGGATTTTGAGAAATCAAGTTGTTGGACTAAATGGTGTCAAGTTCTTAAATCTGATGCTCTGTAATTGCCCCAGGATGGGTAGGAAGTTCTCCTGCTCAAATCAAGTGTTCCTGTTTTAGGGAACCTGCATCAATGCATTAGGCAATGCAATGCAAACATCTCACTGTTGTTTTGTGTTCCGGTTGTGAGACTCCTAGTGCCATTGAATGCATCATCTTCTACAGGTTTGTTACGACTTTAGCATTTTTGTGTGGAGTCTTCAAGGGTTGTTAGTGCAGGAGTCATGAAGATGGAGACAGGGTCAGTCAGAAGGAAGATCCTGCAGTGCCGACTGAGGACCAGCCATGAAGTGGTGAATCCAGGTAGGTAGTGTCTAGAAGTGTGGAAAGCTGGGAAGGTGATCTCTTTCAGATGATCCAGAATTAAGAAGGAGGGATTGGCTGTAGCACAGCAGTAGAATAACATGCACAATAGTGCTGGATTTAATCTTCAGTTAAAATAAAATGGGATGAGCAACCCTTGTGTACATCTTGATTTTTATCTCAATCTTGACTTTAGCTCATTGGGGATTGAATCTGAATTTTTGACCTCCAGAAATGTAAAACAATAGCAAATAGTTTTAAGACACACTGAACTTGCGGTATTGATAATTACAAACGTAGTATAAAACAAATGCGTCGTGTTTTATGTTCTCATTTTTATTGATGTGTAAATAATCCTTTTATGGTTATCAACTTGCCATAAAGGTTAGAAATATATTTCCAAGGTCGTAACTTACTTTTAAATGTTTGTTTTTTTTTTTTGGGGGGGGGATGTTTCCTGGCAGAATTCTGTAGTTAGTTTTTGAAATATTATTTACATTACATTAAAGTTTATTTCAATGACATACAAATTTTATGCAGTCAAATCTATGTCTTTTCTTTGGTGATGTATTCTTTTGCTTTTAAATCAGTTTTATATGCACCAATATTACTTCTAGCACTTTTATGGTATGCAGTTTTCCATTTATCATTCTTCATTAAGCTTTTATATATTTTTTTTTAGTCCTATTTCAGGGCTATCTAGTTTGTACTATTAATCTGTCAAATCTTGTGCTATTATCACATCATTTAAATTAATGTAGTTTCATAAAGGTTTTTATGTGTAGTAGGCCAAGTCCACATTCATTACTTTTTTTAAAAACATTTTTCAAAGCTGGTGTTGACGTTTTATTTTTCTAGATAAATCTTAGACGCATTTAGGTAAATTGAAAAACTTTATTTGTGTGTGAATTTGAACTTTTGTAATTAATATGTACATTATTTAGAAAGAATGACATCTTTCAACATGAACTTTTATTAGGAGAGAATACAATATTTTATTATTAATATTTAGAAGCATATAAAGTAATGAGTTTAATTGTGGTATACTCGTATGTATATGTCTTTATTTGCTCCCTCACTGCTTTCCCCAACTATTCTCTTCTCTTGCTGGCCCTTTTCCTCTCTCCAACACAGACCTTCCTCCTACTCTCATGTCATAGGTACTCAATCATCCACCCTCTCCTGTTACCCCCCCTTTTAGATCTTACAACCTTCTAATAGCCTCCTTCCAATTTAATATCCTTCATTGATATGTGTAAATGTAAAGACAAATTTAGGTCTAGGGCCAGGCAGATTCACTGCCAAATCCTGACATTTAAGGAAGATCTAACACTAATGTTCTTTAAACTGTTCCACAAACTAGAAAGAGAAGGAACACCACAAATCCATTCTATGAAGACAGCATTACCCAGATCCTAAAACCAGATATGTGCCTAACACAAAGAATGGGCCAATTTCCCTGGTGAACATAGATGCAAAATTTAAAACTCTTGCAATGTAAATTCAAGGACATGCTTAGAAAATCATATATCATGATGAAGTTGATTTTATTCTACTGGTACAAAAATGACTCAAATCAATAAGTGTAATAGGGCATAAGAATTGAGGACAGAAATAAAATGATCATCTCACTTGACACAGAAAAGTCCGTTCACATAATTCAACACCGCTTTATGATAGAAACTGAAGAAATTATAATAGAAGGTACATATCTTGACAAAACAAAGGTTGTGTATGACAAACTTATAACCAATGTTAAACCAAATGGAGAAAAACTGATAATATTTCCTTTAAAATCAGTGATGAGATTAAAGCCCCCCACTGTCTCCATTCTTATTTGGTATAGTGTTTGAAGTCTTAGCTGGAGCAACAAGACAAGAGAAAGAAATAGAAGGGATATAAATAAGAAAAGAAGAAGTAAAATTATCTATCTCATTAGAGAAGACCCTAAAGTTCTAATCAGAAAACTTTTAGATCTGATACAAACTTTCAACATACAACAGAAGTCAGTAGCTTTCATATATACCAGCAATAAACTTGTTGAGAAAGAAATAATAGGAAAATCTCATTCACAGTAGATTAAAAAAACAAATCCTCAACAGTTGAGAAAATGCCTCAGAAAGACTGAGCTGTAAGCCATCATAGGACATTTTCTTAATTATTTATTTATTATTATAAGTACATAATTACTACAAACTCATTCTATGGA
Source organism: Peromyscus maniculatus bairdii (assembly GCF_049852395.1). Lineage (NCBI taxonomy): Eukaryota > Metazoa > Chordata > Mammalia > Rodentia > Cricetidae > Peromyscus > Peromyscus maniculatus. Next base: position 64,246,357 of record NC_134864.1, on the reverse strand, counting down.
GATAACATTATTCTGATACCAAAACTACACACACACATACTCACATGCACACGCACACGCACATGCACGCACGCGCGCGCACACACACATAAAATATCACTTATGTGGGAGAGCGCAGTCCATGGTGGGTGGTGCCATTCCTGGGCTGGTGGTCCTGGGTCTATAAGAAAGCAGGCTGAGCAAGCCATGGAGACTTAAATCAGTAAGCAGCACCCATCCATGGTCTCTGCATCAGCCACTGCCTCCAGTTCCTGCCCTGTGTGAGTTCCTGCCCCGACTCTGCCGATGGTGGACTGTGATATGGAAGTGTAAGCTAAGTAAACCCTTTCCACCCAAGTTGCTTTTGGTCACGGTGTTTCATCACATTAATAGAAACCCTGACTAAGGCACTCATGGACTGATATAATTAATACTATAAAAATGATGCATGATAGAAAGGGATCTACAGAATCAAGGCAATACTTGTTATAACTCTAGTAATATTGTTCAACAAACTAGAAAATAAACCCTAAAATTCATATGGAAATCCAGAAGATCACAAAAGCTTCCTAAGCAGAAAGAGCAATACTTAGGCTTCACAACACCCTATCTGAACTTATATTACAGAGCCATAGTAACAAGAACACAGTGGCGCTAATACAAAATTCAACACACAGTCCAGTCGCATAGAATGGAGAAAGAAACCCATATGGTCATAGCTACCCAATCTTTGTTTAAAGTGTTAACAGTATACGTTGGAGAAAAAGATGGTCTCTTTAACAAATGATGTTGGGAAACTGTATAACGAGATGGAAAAGAATGAAAATTGAGTCACATCTCTCACCTTTCACAAATGATCTTACCTAAGACTTGAAGCTTTGAAACTGCTAGGGGTACGGTGTTTGTTTGCAAAATTAAAATACTATGCATTCTGCAAAGTGGTCATTTTATTTATGTAGCTTTAGATGTTATTCAGTAAGACTAATTTTAGGGATTTCATATGTTTTGCTGTTAAAGGATTAGATTTTTCTATGATATTTACTAATTTTGAATGACATATTTTGAGATTTTTTTGAGGTTTATGTAATTACAATTATAATTTTTTCAACAAATTCTTTGTTTTAACTGTACAGTGACACTACATGCAAATGGTAAATATTTTATTCATTGTCTCTTAAGAATTTATCTCATCCCTTGATTTCAACTTTTTAATGTGCTGGGTAGATTTACGGGATTCTGTTGAATGTTGATAGCAATACGGTTCATCACAGTCTCGTTTTCTTCAGGCATCAGTTCTAAAGCATTACTTATTCAGAGTGGTGCTGGTTTCAGAGTTGTCCTGTTCTTCCTGGTAAGGATGATGTCACTTTTCAATGCAAAGCTCTTATTAAAATTATTTGAATTTTCTTTCAATATATCAGTGAATTGCTTTCTGAACAATAAACCAATTTATTTTTCTAGCATAAGCTCTCTTTTGATTATTAGACATGCTTTGCTTTATTAGGTCATAGAGCGGTGTTTTTTGTTTTGTTTTTGTTTGGTTTTTTTTTTTTGCTTTTGTTTCAACTGTTTCATGTTTTTAGGATTTGTGAATCTACACTTACAGATAAGACAATGGCACGATTTTAGTGATAGCCTCCCTTCAGCATAATTTGGTCTGCGGCATTGTTTAGCTTCCTAATATACAGCTGGTGCTTTACGCCCTTTTCTGTTCCTTAGGCCTATGTTTTATGAAGACTTGAAAGAACTTCTCCACACAACCAGCCGCTTGGGGTCAGTGTTGAAGTCATTCAGCTTCTCTTATGACTTTCTCTAAGCAAGTTTCCTGACCCTGAGCCATGTTTAGTCATTTATTTATTTTTATTTACTTTTCACAAAATGGTTTTACTTTCATTATGATCTCAGCGAATGACAAAGATTTGTGTAATTATGTTCTTAAGCCCCCAAGAACAACCACCCTCATTCTAGACACATGGGGACGATGTAACGGACAGCTTACAGCTTGAAGCTGGAACTGGTTGGAAGGGCTGATTAAGAGTTAAACGTGCTTGAAAATAATTGCAAACACTTCCTTATCTGCTTTATATTCTCTCTCTTTATATTACTAACATGTGGCTTAATTTTTTTCATTAGATTTGTTATAATTTTCCCAAAGATCCAGTTGTTGGCTTTAATTTGTAATTTTAATATGATTTTGTTTGCTAATTTGGTTATATTACTTTCTATTTTTATTATTTCCTTCCTTCAAATTTTATTAAGTTTCTTTTGCTGAGGTCTTTCTGATTGTTTGAATACTGTATTTAATCCATTTCAAAGGGAATAATAAGAATGCCTACTACAGCGGGTTGGTTAAGGTGAAGAGTAGGGGCAGGGGTAGTCAGATCAACTTCAAAGGCTGTGAGGGTGGGATCAGGACAGGCTAGGAGTCCAACAGCAGAGACTTCATTTTAAAGAGGACCAACAGGGTTATCAACAGCAGGGCTAGAAATTACACACAGCAGCACACTCGGAGGTTAGTTTACATTATAGGATGCCTGGAGTCTACTCTCTTGGGAAAACTGTCTGTGCTAGTGAACCTATTCTCTGGTTATTAAGTATTTGTGGAAAGGTTACCATGAGTACCATGAGTGGAACAATGCCCTAGTGCAGCCCAGAAGAGGTGAAAGGAACAGAAATGCTCTATTTGTTTGCCAGTGATAATTTAGTTGAAGGATCACAGGATCTGGGATTAACAAACAGCTTTCTGGAAAGGCAGAGCTTGGGCTCAATCTGAAATCAGGAAAATGCGTAAGGCTCAGTCACAACGAGACAGACGTGGGAGGCAATGTAGACAGAGCCTAACAGAGTATGGTGTACACAGGTGAGTAGACAATGGCTGAGCACAGCCCCTGAATGAGGAAGTCTATAAAAGCTAGTAGAATTAGTGCCTAGTACAACCAATGGTGGGGAAGTCATTGAAGATTCTTGGATATGGAATGAGTCAATGGAAACCATCCTTTCCACATGCTTAGACTTGCAATACTATTATTAAGACTCAGTTGAAAAGGACACCTGACCCAAAGGTCAGTTTGTATGTAAAGTAGTAAGAATGTGACCTTAGTGATCACTTGGATAAAAACGAAATAATGGTTCTGTGAGGTGACAGACCAGAGTCTGTGAAAGGCAGGGAAAGGTTAAAGGTATCTCTCAGGTTTGACTATTATGTATTTCAAATTAGATGGGTATAAGCGATTCCTATTGGAGGTGACACTTGTTGAGTTGAATTTTGGATCTGTTAGTTTAAGGTTGGGGCTGGAATTCCCTTGAAGAGTATGGGACATGAAGCCAAGTGTTGGGCTTAAGAGTGGAGGCAGGACCAGAACACAGATGGAGAAGAGTTTGCCAAAGGGATAAATGCCAAGGAAGATGGCCAGAGGACAGAGCCCTGGAGATAAAGCACACAGTTCTGGAGACTTTTGGAGATGGAAGTCGATGTGTGTATATGCTTCAAAGGTGGGAGGTAATGATGGGAAATGTAGCTAGACAGCATAAAATGATGCGCTGGGTTAATTGTCAAGTTAAAGGGGGCATGCTGCTTGAAAGAATCAAAGGGAAGGGTGAAAAATAACATTAGCAATAACAGTAACAATGCTAGAAAAGTTGTTGTAGCATATAAGCAGAGCATATGTAGGGAAAGGCGGATAGAAGCTCTGCGAAGAAGGTCTTTGAAGCACAAGAGTGAACTTCAGGCTCTCTGAAATGTTATCCATGCTGAACTAAATACAGCAGTCAAATGGAATCAGTTACCTTGGTAGAGGAGTGAAGAGTACCCGAGAGAGAATTTTCAGGGTTATGCTGGTATCAATGTCAGTGAGCACTCGGTGCCTGAGAGCGAAGGAGCTGACCGTTGACAGTGAAGCAGAATGAAGATCATCCTAGCAAGCTGTAGGAGAGTTGAGATCCAGGGCTAATCTTTCTTTAAAAACACCTGGATAGCTTTATCAGCAGCGCTGCCTGTGTGGCCTTTCCCTAAGTGGAATTTCTATCCTTGAAGTCCCTAAATCAAAGTGACTTTGATATAAGGTTCTTTACAATAATTGAAAAACCAGCGGCCCTGTTCATTTTTCTTTTCTCTTGAGTTGTTACTTGGAATTTGCATACTTCTCCAGCATAATAAAATTTAATCCAAAGTTCAAGGTAGCTATTTATATTTTATTAAACCCTTAAGTTTAAGATAATATTTCTTGGACTGGTGATTTATGTATGGCCGGAGACTATAGGGGAAGAATCAGCCACATAGACCTTTTTTTTCTTTCTTTTTTTTTTATTAAAAAGTGGGAGGCTGGAAAGCCCTGGGAGGAACAAAGAAAAAAGCCATGCTTTGCATCTGAAGTGTGGAAAGAGAAATAAGAATGTAGATGTCAAGGTCTGATTTAAGCAGCCTTGCTTATGCTCAGAATGGGGGTGAGGGTGAGCTGGAGGATTGGAGTTAGAAATAATGAGAGGATGCTTAGAAATCAGCTCACCCAGCAGGAGATTAGTGCAAAAATCAATGTGTATGGGTACCTAGATGTAAACGAAGAAGAGCAGACAGAGGAGAAAGAGCTGGGCAAGCCTCAGGAGTTGGACCGGTAGTGTTTTGTGCAGAGAGCCTCTGAGGACCCCTCCACAGGGTGAAAGACCCTTCACACCGAGTAGACACTGGATGGTACAATAGAGTTTCTGCACTGCCACAGAAACATGCTTCCCTCCAGCACAAATGTGCTTCCTCTGTAAGATAGCCTGCCACTCTCCTCTAACAAGCTTTCGCATTCCTTCATTTTGCTGTTCAATTTGGAAACAGTCTTTGTAGAAACAGAGTGATTGTGGCGCGTCTGTCCAGGCCTAGCAGGACACCTCCTGTGCTCCTGGGAAGTTGTCTAAGATGAGGTCATGCTGGGCTCTGGGGCAGATACACTACTTCCCTGGTTTAGGGATGTTCTCAAGTGAACCATGACTGGAGGTCCAGGGGAGGTCCTAAAGGTCATGAATCAGAAGACTTTTCTATCATGAGTGGAAATTTGTAGTGAACTTTCTTCTATTGAACTAACACATTCATTCTCTAGACTATGAGGTCAATTTTCTATAATAAAGAATTGTGCCTACCTCCAATATTTTCCATTTTTTTTCAGAAAATTAATTTTTTTCATTTAAACTGACAATGATATTTTTTCACTTCCCATCTGGATATTATGCTCTATACTTTTGTTCTTGTGCAAAGATAAAAATAAAGATCTTTGACTCACTGTTCCAGTACAGCTTATCCCACTCTGCTCAGCAAGTTCCTGCTGGCCCCGGCACAGAGGCAGTTCTAGGAGCCTTTTCTTGTAAATGGCATTTTGCTTATTCACTTGCTAATTAAAATAATAAATAATTTCCAAACAAAGAAATTTCAAACTGGTAAATCTGGAACACAAAGCTGATTTTCAGTTTATATGGTCTTCAAAATTATAAATAAAATGTCTAAAGTCAGTGATAGGAAAATTAGAGAAGTAAAAACTAAAACTCTCTAAAACCTGGGGAAAGGTGTGGTGGAGAGATGGCTCAGCAGCCAGGAGTAGAACAGAGATTGGTTTCTAGCAATGTGAGAGGTTGACAACTGCCTGTGATTTCAGCTTTGGGAATTCAGTACCTACTTCTGGTCTCGGAAGCCACCTGAACACACAGAGGCACACAGACACACAGGTAGACAGACACACAGACACACTCACACAGACACACACACAGAGGCACACACACAGACACAGACACAAACACACATAGACACACACACACAGAGGCACACACACAGACACAAACACACAGAGACACACAGACAGCACGCACACACACAGGCACATAGACACACACAGACACACAGACACAGACACACACACAGAGGCACACACACAGATACAGACACAAACACACAGACACAGACACACAGACACAGACACACAGATGGCACAGACACACACAGACACACACACAGGCACATAGACACACACAGACACACACACAGGCACATACACACAGACAGACACACAGACACATACACACAGACACACAGACACATACACACAGACAGACAGACAGACAGACAGACACACACACACACACACACACACACACACACACACACAGAGGCACATATCCACCCAAAACAAACAAAAATAAAGATCTGAAAAGAGTTGCTTGTATTCTTCGTTTCCTGTAAAATTTTTGGGGAGTTCCCATCTGTTTGACGAAGGCCCTGGCGGTTGCTTGTCTTTTTCATTTGTCACGGGGGTTGAAATCATAACCATGTTATTCATCCCTCCAATTCGTTTTTCACAAAGCCGGTGTTGAGTGTCTTCTTGTGTAGGACAAGCCACTGTTCAGGGTGTCGAAGATGCAGAGGTAGATGAGAGGTACCGTGAAGCTGCTTATTTGAGGTGGGAATAAGACAATATGGGTGACTGATATTTAGATATTTAGTGACATGAATCCCTAAATTGTAAGACATGTCTGTGGCTGCAGGTCCAGAGCAAGGGGAGATTGTCGCTTAGAGCTTTGAAATGAGGATGGCTGAGCTTCCACGAGTCTACGCTAAAGTCAGAATCAAAGCCCATGCAGTAAACCTAAGGGGGCAGTGAGACAGAAGACCTTGAGGCAGTTCTGGGAGAGGCTGAGAATGAAGAGTTAGAACAGGATGCTTCTTCAGGTGGAGAGAGTGGCCAGAGGACAATGGGAAGGGGACTTCTCACACAACATCACCTGGATAAAATAACGATCGCAATGTTCCTTCAGTAAGACTCAGTTCTTTATGGCAATTGACTGTGCCTGCATATTTGTTTGAACACTACACTGAAGTAATAAGGTTATGGAATTTTTACATGATTTGGATACTTATAATCTTGGACTTCCTAGAAATAAGCTTGCTTTTCAACTGAAAGAAAAAATAATCTACTAGTTAAACTCTCATCTTCAGTTAAGCCTAACTTCTCCTTGGCTCATATCCCCACACTGCTGGACAAGACCCATCAACTCTAAACAGTACTCCCTCCAGCTTAGCATACAGTCCTGAGCATGAGCAATATCTGGACGCCACTTAGTAACATCACGGCATTATTTAGAAATCCAGCAAAAATGAGCTAATACTGGTTTTCATACATTTGTCATATCTTCCAAAATACAAGTAGTTTTGAAAGCTGAAGAACTTAGTTGGGTATTCATATGTCCAGTAGACAGTTCAGTGTGGTGCTTTACACGTGGAGGGCCTCCTCCAAACATTTTCTGTCCATGATACAAAGACAACACTAATCTGAGAAGCAGGAAATCAAAGTCAGCCAACTACATTGTCTGTGTAAATAAAAACAACAACAACAACAACATTCTTTGATTCTCTCCAATAGAGGCTCACTGGATTGAGAATAGAATTTTTTTTTTTCCAAAATTGATGGCTATTTAGGCATTGTGCAGGCATGACCTCTGTCTCATGGAGTACTGAAACATCTCCATTGAGAGCAGAAGGTGGGAATAATTTGCAACTTGGAATTTAACCACACCATTTAATTAGCAAGTATTTCAGAATTTTGATATTTTCCCCCATGAGTCTCTACCCACTGCAGTTACAACATGACCATTTGGACCGAAGATCCTTGGAGAAAGCCAGAACATTCTTCAGTTGCAAAGTACGAAGAAATAGGACATAGATTCCTCCAGCCCCCATACCAGGTTATGTTTAAAAGAAAACTGCCTTGCAATTTAGTTAGGGAATACTCAAACACACATGCACAACCATGCGTGCACATGTACACAAACACACACACACACACACACACACACACACACACACACACACACACACGACATTAAATCTTCTTGTGTCATAAGAAGCAATGATGGAGAATTTCTATGAAAAGAGGCAACAAGCATATCAATTGTCACTTTGCAAGGTCCTGCATATTGTCAAGTACTTCTTTGGGGTTTTCTGTGTATAATACTATGGACACTTTGGGAGGGAGTAGAGAGAGAAGATTCAGAGGGTAAAAGCTATAGCCATGCAAGCCTGATCCCCAGAGTCCATGTACGTAGCCAGATGTGGCGGCACACATTTGTAACGCAAGCACTCCTGTGGTGAGATGGTAGGCAGGCAAAGGAAAATCTCAGGTAGGCTTGTAGTACTCGGTAGGAGCAGTAGCAGGCACGCGAGAGAGCCTGTCTCAGCAAGGCAGTGTGTGTGTGTGTGTGTGTGTGTGTGTGTGTGTGTGTGTGTGTCTGACAGCTGAGCCCTCCTGTGACTTCCAAGTGTACCCTGTGGCTGCACTTCTCTTTCTCTTCTCTCTCCCACTTTCTCCTCCCTCTCCTCACTCTGCCACACACAAAGTCTTTAGGAACCTTTCGAAACCCAAAGACAAAAAAAAAAAAAAAAAAAAAAAAAAAAAAAAAAAAAAAAAAGTATCATCTTCCCCCTAAGGTTTTCAAGGTTTCAATGTTAAAATGCTTCTTTAAGCAGAAATGTTACACATCCAGATAAAACTGTAATAGCATTGAAGTGAGGAAATGAGGCAGGAACTAGAGGAACTGGGGAGAACCGGATGGAGATATAGGATATGAGCAGAGACAGACGGATGGGAGACAATGGGAAGGAGCAGAGACAGCTTCTAGAGAGAGACTCAGGTGAGGGAAGCTGCAGAGTAACAAAGGGGATGGCATGCTGTGGGCAGGGGACTGACTTGAATTAAGGCTTCAGGAAGCGGTTTCCATCTACTGTGCTTGGAAACCAATGGGACCAAGAGGATGACTGAACTCCTCTTTATTCTGTTTTAATGGTGCTCTGTGACTTAATGTTGTGCCCTGCCTGACTTGTGGCCATGGTACTCACATGTCTGCAGTCTGGCTAGATGAGTGCTACTCCCGGGAAGAACAGTGTTTCATTATTTTATTCTTAGTATCAAGAAATCCTTAGCATGCTTGCTACTTCCTGCAACCTTTGCCAGTGCTTAGAAAAGGAAGCCTTTCACAGACACTGAATGCGAGGGAGAGAGCCAGATACACACGACTGGAAAGCCAGGTGAGGAAGTGTGAGTTTGTTTTTGGACACATGGAGGGAACTCTGAAACCTTGAGAAAGGAGATCCTATGATGGAAACTGTGTTTTCTGAAGATAACACAAACAACGGTATGGCGGGAAAACAAATTACAAAGAAGAAAAGCCCAAGACGGGAAGACCTGCCAGCTGTGGTCACAAACATCTCCAGAAGTGGGCCGAGTGTGGGCTGAGGGCACAGAGGCTGCTGGGGGGCAGGTGGGCAGGGAGGAATTAACTCGATTACATCTGGCACCATCCAGAAGCAGCGAATGCAAACAATGAAGAAAAGGGCCAGTGGTCGGAGCTGCCTTTCAAACTCAGACGTCTTAAGGACCTTCCAGGCAATTTATCACGTTTATATGATTAAATAGGCTTTTCTCCTACTGTTGAGTTCTGATATAAAATGTGAGTCTTCAGAAACAAGAATTGGACAAAGCCAACAGCTTGATGTCACCCTCAAATTATTACTGCTGTTGAAAAGCTTTCTGAGCGTGGGAGCCATCTATATGAAGAAAGAAGGGCTCCAGGGGAGGATCAGGGTTAGTGAAGACAGCGGCTCCTGACAAGCTTGTCAGAGAAGGAACACAAGTGTCAGCTACCCCACAGAGATGCTTCTTAATGATCTCGGGCTACCTTCCTCACGACAAGTTCAGCAGCAAGATTCAATTGTGACTTTCAAGAATTTCTAGCTGAGGACCTTGATGATGAACAGGCATGTGCTGTCTGTGTTAAGGGCTTCCTGTTTTTGTTTTTTTGTTTTTTTTTTTCTTGACTCAAATAGTCCTGTAGGAAATCAATACAATGTACTTCACTATAAATTGTTCTCTTTGTGAGAAAATATTTTGGCTGCTGTCATCAGCATCGGCTCTTATGAGCTGAAAACCCACTCATAGCAAATGTATATTGTAGCCTCTCAAATTGGGAATGGCTTCCAAAACAATGCCTATAAGGCCACCTGTGACTTTACCAAGGACTGGGCAGTGGTTCACGAAATGATAAAACTCCAAGAAGGCACCTTTCGACAGCCTGTGAAGGCTATGGGGGACTTTATAATACCCACAGGTGAGCTTCTACTAAAAGCTATTGAAAGGGATTGCCACACTTTGCTACACCTGTCAACAACCATAGCATTCCAGTTCTTACGGAGTGTCAGGATCCAGTGGTGTCAGAGAGAAGCATGTAATTCTCCGTTCTTGAAGGGCTTAAAGGGGGTGGGGGGGCGCTAAATGAAAGTGTGTTTGAGAAGCGTCATGGTGGACCCTAGCATGGACCGTGGTCTAGCAAAGGAGCAGGCGCCCTGCAAAGCAGGCAGAGAGAGGACTCTATGTGTGATAGGAGGAGGGGTCTGGCGTTGGAAGTGTTAAACCCTGAGCGAGGCTGGGGCTCTCCTTTGCTCTGGCATATTGAATAGACTGTGGAGGAGGAACTGGAATAAAAATTGTCAGAATAAATATTCATTAGCTAAAATATGTTTTATTATCAGCAAAGCAACAAGAATTAATTCATTCAAATGGCCTCTATTGAACATTTACTTTGTAAAACACAACAATAATACAAAGAGGGAATAAATTACTTTCCAAGAGTCACTGTAATGACTAAATCATTATTTAACTAGCAGCAGAGTTGCCCTTCGGTAAAATTGGAATGGGATGGCTTTCAAAGTCCTTGATTTCTTGTCCTTTTCTATTCTTCTGCCTAGTTCTCCTCTTCTAGCTTTTTGTTTGTTTCCACACTGTTTGTTCTTCCACCCACTCCATCTTTGGAATGCAGAGGAGAAGGTGAATCCACCCTGTCCTTACGTCTTCATCCCAGCTGCATAGTAGAGTCCTATCCTGGCAGGGTGCTTGGGCTCTTCCTCCTGGAATCCTGGCATTCATGGCTTAAATTCAGGCAGGGTGGAGAAGCCAGAAGTCTCCAGACTCTCTGCCTCACATCTACCGTAATGTAAGTCAGAAAAATTCTCTTTCAGTCTGCACACTTTAATGTTTTACATTTATTTATTTAGCCTCCCCTTCTGCCTCTCTCTCTCTCTCTCTCTCTCTCTCTCTCTCTCTCTCTCTCTCTCTCTCTCTGTGTGTGTGTGTTTACATACTCCAGTACCCATGTGTGTGCATGCCAGAGTGCAAATATGGAGGTCAAAAGACAACTTTCTGGAGTTGGTCCTCTCTTTCCACCACGTACGTTCTGAGAGTGGAGTTGAGGTCATCAGGATTGGCAGCAAGTACCTCCCCCTAGAGAGCCACCTTGCTGGCTCTCATTTCCCACATTTTATTCTATTGTTTATTATTTGAGAATGTCATACATGCATACCATGCATCTTGCTAAAATCTATCTCCCCCTTCCCTCTCCCCCAGCTCCTCCTCTACCCTCCATGACACTATTCCAGTCTATCCAATTTCATGCATTCTTTTCGTTTTTTGCCCACCGAGTCTACTTCACGCTGCGTTATGTGTATGGGCTACCTACTGGAGCATGAATAGCCTCCCAGGGCCACATCCCTGAAGAAAACGGATTCTCCTTCTCCCAGCAGCACCTCACATAGAGGTGGAACTTCCTGATGACCTTCTCCATGAGTGCTGGGATTCTGCCTGGTTGAATCTTGTGCAGGTCTTGTGCAGGCTGTTGCTGATGATGCGAATTCATGTGTGTATTCTTTCGTACTATGTCTGAGGATCGCTGTATTTTACATGGATAGCGGATCTCAATGCATGCTAGCTGTGTTTCAAAGGCTCAACAGCTGTCTGTGCCTAGTTGCTGCTGTACATGGCGGCTAGATGGTTGGACATTAACCATAGTGTGTGTGTATGTTCTAATATTAAGTTGGAGGGAATTGAAAGAGGTAATATATGCTTGTAGTTCTAGGACTTGGAAGGCAAGGGCAGGAGGACTGAGAGTTCAAGATTAGCTTGGGCTGCGTAGTGAGATTACGCTCCTCTCTTGAGAAAAAAGAAAAACAAAACAAAACAAATCACCAGGCTGCAGAAGTAGAGCTGGTGGATAGGAAGAGGCGCAAAAGCAGTCATTTGCATTTTGATGAACAACCTTCCTTACCCCACCTCACACATTGTGTGAGATCTGGCACTCTACTGAAGTTCTAATTAGCTACTGATTTTTGCAGTGTGGAATCGCTTTTCGGCAAATGTGTCATGATATGGTACTTATCACACTCTTAAATTACATTTGAAGTAGAATAATCAGGCCTATTTTTCATTAGAACACTGATTTCCTCCAGCTGTTTATTAGTTGTATTAGCTCCCTGTAATCTGCCAAAATCAGTAATTTCAGACTTGAGGTCTGATTCTTGCTTTCCATTCCCATGACAGCTTGGGCCTCTCGCTCCCCTTTCCCATGCCTTGCACTCTCCCATTCCCCCTTTTCTGACCAGTATGAGCCCCATTCTACTCCAGGCTACAGTGCGTCCCGTTCTAAACAGGCACAGAACCACTCATCTCTTCCGAGCATCATGAGAGAGTTTGGTTTTGGTGTGACTAGGCCAGGGGCCTTCAGAACTTAGCGTGTACCAGAGCCACCTGGGGGTCTCACTAAAACCCAGAACCCGGGACTCTGACTCAGGTGGAGCCTGAGGGTTTGCATTTCAAGAAGTCCGCAGGAGAGGCAGAAGTGGCTGTTGAGAGAGACACTCTGAGAACTCTGAGGGTAGAGTGTGGGCTGAGGACTCATTTGTTCAATGAGCTACAAGAGAAGCCTTTCTGAAAAGGAGCAATGGCTGCTGTTTTCTCCTCTTTTTCTCAGTTTCGTTCCTTCCTACTTTGAAGGCTGTATTGTTGGGGATAGCTTAGTGCTCCTGTAGGCACCTTGAGACAGTACAAGGGCACCAAGGGAATCTTAGTGTTGATATTCCAGCACAGAGCTTCTGAGCCACTTAGTTCCATGGGTTTTGTCATGTGAAATGATTTTGACTTTACAGTCTAGTCCCCATGTCTAGTTCTTCTGCTGTTTGCCACCAAAGCACTCAACACACATTCAATGACTATTCCTTTCAAACTACCTTGCTATCATCTATGATACAAGCTATTTTTTTTTTCTAATAAATACGTCAGATCTTGGGATACATGATGTACCTCAGGTATAATGGGTTAGAGTGAGCATGTTGTTTGTAGGTTGAATCTTAACAGGCTGAGATAACACACTCAGTGATATGCTCAAGCTGCAGTAGTGGATTGGAGGCACAGTGGGGAAGATCTGCCCTTCAAGTGTGTAGATGTCTTAAAGCTGGGAAGGCTAAAGAACATGTGGGATGGCCAAGGTTCTCTGGCGTAAGAGGATGGTCATGTGCATTCCAGGGCACTTTAAACAAAGAACTACAATTGGGAGGAACTTACAAAGTTTTTCATAAGGAAACATGCTTCGCAGCTGTCAGCAACTATACGTAAAGAAACTCAGTGAGGCTGTGAACGCTGTACGTAGCTGTTCATTGAGAGGTTGATATCAACTTCCTTGTCAACTTGACTGGATTTGGATCACCTTGGGGAGAAACCTCTAAGTATGTCTCTGAGGAGAAGCTTGACTGAGGAGGGGGGATGCACCCCCAAATGTGGGGAGCACCATCCCGTGGGTTGCAGTCCTGACTTGAACAAAATAGGAGAAAAAGTGAGAGCTGGGCAGCAGCATGTTTCCTTCTGCTTCCTGACTGAGGACACGATGTGAGCGGCTGCCTTACCTTCCCGTGCCGCAGCAGCCCTAACTGCCCTGTCTTCTCTGACATGATGAACTGCTCCCTTGAACTGTGAGCCAAAGCAGCCCGTCCTTCCGTAATCTGCCCTCGCCAGGCATGCTGTCCAACAAGAGAAAAGGAGCGGAGAGAGTGAGTGTTCACCAAGCATCTGCTGAACGACGAGGCACAGGCGAGCCTCTAGGAGCAGACTGACAACCTCATCTTTTAAGCACAACCCAAATGGGATCTTGCTACACTGAAGGAAAGGGGAATGTCCGCTGACAAGCCACAGTTTGATGCTTTTTTTTTTCTCCCCAAATGTCTAGAAAAGATTAAAGCTGATAGAGATTTCAAGGCATCAGGAGCCACGCTGCCAATGTTCAGCCTTCACCAAGCCCGGCCACAGGAACAGGTGGACAGTTGTGAGAGCTTGTAGGCTGGAAGCAAATTCTAGCTCCTTGGAGTACCCTGAAGAAGGCAGAACTGTAGATTCAGACTACTTTGCTGCAAGACCTGATAACCATGAAAGAGTACATTAAAAGAAAACATAAAAGGAGGCAGATGAGATGGGCAACTGGGAGCTGTTTTATCACAGGACCTCAAGAAACCAGCAAGACCAGAAATGAGGCAGGCTGCAGGCAATTACAGGTTGTCACTAAAGTTAAAATATGACCCACAGCACTGTTGCTGTAGTGCTCGAGGCTATAAAGTGTCACGCTGTCAAGTTGTGACATGGAGCATGGGGAAGGACAGTCAGAATTCTGTGCTGTTTCTGCATTTTGTGACAAGAGCAAAAATCTATACAGTTTTATATAATTAAAGCAGGTAAGCATGGATTGCTTTTCAAAGAAGAAGAAAGGAGGCAAGAGGCCCAGGATGCACTTGAAACACAACACTCAAATGGCGACCTCATAATTGCTGGTGGTGGGGGTGGTGGTGGGGGGGTTGAGTGATAATGTAATCTACATCAAGAATGACTGTGTCTAACCAGCTCCTTACATCTCAGAGTCAAGAACCTCAGACAATAGGCAGTTAAGAATTGTAGTTGGCGAATTAGATAAACCGAGTGAGGGTTATGCTCAAGTAAACAATGCTTCAAGAAGTAGGTGTTTAAAGGAAGGTGCTGAAAGACAATGCCACAGTGGAAAGATTAGGATGGGAGAAGACTGAATCCTGGGTAAGAGCATCATGATCAAGGGCACGTCCAGAGGAGCATCCCAGGGTGGACCCCTTCTTTGTGTAACAACTGAACCTCTTGCTTCTCAGTATGTTGGAGCATATTTCACTGAAGAGGAGTAAACGTGCTAAATAGAAATGACTTGGTAAAGAAGAAAAGATTTTTTTTTTTTTAATATCAAGGACAAAGCAATGTGTAATTTGATTCTTAATCCGCAGACAGTAGGTAGTATCAAGTCATCAAACAGTGCAAAGAATAGGCTGCTAATTGAAACAGAGCGTGGAAACATTAGTGGATTGATTGGAAGTGACAAAGCAGCTGGGTTTGTCAGCATTTTAGCAGATGCTCTGATTGATGAAATGACAGGGCTCTGAAACAAAACTGGAAATTAAATGTACAGCCAGATAGTCCTGGCACCGAGAATATACAATTGCATAAAATTTGAGGAACAGGCCAGGGAAGGATCTTGAGAATGCTCCCGAGTGATGTCAGTGGGTACAACTGCTCGTCACTTGGCTTGAACCTGCCACTTCTGATGACTGCTGGAAGTCTGAGGGTTGGCGTAGAAAACACTTGATATCATTGCTGGGGACGAGATGGCAGAAGCCGAGAGAACGGGACCGCGCAGACTGATGGTCCCCCGGCGCTCCTTTTACAGCTAGTGCTCCATGGGCTTTGTCATGTTAGACAAATGCAGCCCTTTCCAATCTGCGTTCCTTGAAGCACGAGAGACCCCACGAGATGCCCACAAACACTATGCATAGGTTCCTTGGTCAAATTAGTCTGGGGAATATATATGATACAGTTCACTAATGGAAAGTTCCAACACACATTACCATAGCAGAGTTCCATAATAAAGTGAGAATTTCCTAAGCTTTTATATTTACTGGAATGAAATTTTAAAGAAAATCTATAATATTGCAGGAGGACTATTGCTCTTCGGAGACAGGTTTGGAAAACGGTACTATGGTCTATCAAAAACACTCTTGTAGCTCGGCTCTTTCAAGCACCTATTATCCTCTGGGAGAACGGCTTAATTCTGAGAAGACTCTGCCTCACTGTGACATACTTTGCTCCTCCAGTTTGGGTTTGTGTGGATGTGGGCACATGCTTGCTTTTTCTGACGATAGCCTTATGGGCTACAGATGCAACCTCTCCTGATGGTCATAGACCAGTTGAGATTCTGTTGTGCCTAGGATATTTTTTTTCTCATGCTAGGTGGCATTCTGGGTAAGAAAACTAGTTTCTGGGGGTGCAACGTTGGGTGGGACACAAGAGCAACTCTCCAAGTTCCTCTTTTTAAATGTTAAAAAGATTAGAATGGGTATTCTTATATTATTCTCTAATTATTCTGATTAGAATGAATATTCTTTCATCTTCTTACTTATTCAAAATATTTTTTGTGGTGCTGGGAATTGAGCTAAAGACCTCAGACAAATTAGGCAGCCGTATAACAAAGTGACAGCCCTAGCCCTTGCTTGTTATGAGACAGTCTCACAAAACAGCTCAGGCTGGCCTTGAAGACCTCTACCACCCAGGCAGACTCTTAGTCCTCCCGACTTGGCCTCACAGGCAGCTGGGATTATAAACCTGGCCAGTAGGCCTGGATAATTCGTTAAAATTAAAGCAATTGTCAGAAAGGGTCCTGTGACTATTTCCATAAATTCATAGAATAAACAGAATTTCAAATGACTTTGAAAAGTAACAGTGCATGTGCCACATCACATTTAGGGGCACAAGCTGAAGTGATGTAATTAGACAATGATGGTTTCCAGCATAGTTTAAAACTGGAGAGTCACTGAAAACCCGGAGCGGTTCTCCAGAGAAGCAGCTCAGAATTTAAATGGATATTTTATGACTGAGTTAAACCACTGCATTTTATATCTTCTTAACTCTGTGACCCATATACACAAGCCAGTCTTGAAAAACCGGGGCTTCTGGAGCACACAGCTGACAGTGCTGCTTTTCCAAGTATTTCTTGGGCATTTTGGCGGTGATGGTGGAGACCCATGGATATCATCCCGCTGAAGACGGCAGTGTGAATCCTGGGTTTCCTCTGCACTGCTTGCTTGAGCCTGATGCCGTGGGTCTTCCAGTTTGTCGAGCATTCCGACGCCAATGTGAGTGGAAGAGAGGAGATGTCACCAGTGGACCGAGGCCAGACAGCTCCGGGAAGGCTTCGGTGCTGGGTCTAGTTTGTATTACCATTTTATACTCAAAAACCACCGGGAGAGGTGGGAGGTGAGTGAGAGTTTACAGGAGATTACGTGGTTGTTAAGGGCAACAACGCATCCTCTCGGCTATTCCCAGGTCATTCTGTTCCAGGTAGCAAGGGAAGAAGTCATCTTGGAAAATAGGTAGTATAAGTGGTGCTTTAAGCAAGTCACTAAATAGATCAATAAATCAGTATCTAATAGTGGGTCTTTTCTACCTTATTCTAATTCATTTTCTAAGCAAACTCACTGGCCTAGTTTCAGACATTTCAACTACCAGTGAACATAATGTTTTTGAAATGATAATTTCTGCTGTCCTGATTTTCCCCAAGGCTTTAATCTTGACAATTAGAGTTGAGATTGAGATTAAAGCCATCAGAAGTATACTCTCAGGAAAGTACCACTCCCGAATGGGATTCAGTTAATGAAATATTTTCTTTGGTTCGAATTTTCCTATGAGGAGAGAGGTTTTTCCACAGTTCCACTGATTAGGGTGGGGCTGGCCTTTCTAATATGACTAGATGTAGCTGACAGAGCATCACCAGCCTTATCTACTGGAGATTTACTGATGAAGTTTTCCAGAGAGAACCAGGGAGAGTGGGACACGCTGGGCCTGTATCCACTCCTTGGATAGCAGTTTGGTGGGGGTAGGAACACTGATGTTTTCGATAACAGTCCTGGAGGTTTACTGATGTGTGTGCTCCTTTAAACTGTCTTTGGGGGCTGGAAAGGAACAAGCATGGTTTGACTAAGGTCAAACTTAGCAGGAAGGAACAGGGGAAGGAAGAGCAGGAGGACAGGCATTTTACCACGAAAACACCGATTTACATGCATTTTCAGTGGTTACATTTCTGAAGCTGGGCTAAGACTAATATGAAAATCAAACGTCAGAAGACACGGCTTGGCTTCAGCACATTAGCCACGGACACTGTCTCGTGTGGGAAAGTTCGAATATACTCTGGTGGGCTTGGCACAACCAGTCTCTCCCTGGAGGCTTAGCCTGGCTGGCGTTGTTCCCTGAATCGCTGGATGGTGAGGGGCCCCTGGGGCCCAGCAACTGTAGCTTACCAGGAGTGAGTGTGACGGAGAATCTTGACTGTCAACTTGATCGGGTTGAGAAGTGTCTTGGGGATTAGGAAAGCACACCCCTGGGTGAGTCTATGAAAGCATTTCCAGATAGAACTGACTTTAACTAAGAGGTAGCCACATTCTGAGTGTAGATGGTGCCATCTGGGCTGGTAGAAGAAAGGGGAAATGGGAGAGAGCCTGAGACTACAGGCGTTGCCTTTCTGGGCTTCCAGGTCATCACAGAATGAACTACTTTGCGTTTTTTGGACCCTCCCTCCTTATCACCGTCTAAAAGTTTTGAAATCACGAACAAAGTAAACAATTTATCCATTTACATCATTTTCTCGGGTGTTTTGGTCATAGCAATGAAAAGTTCGACTATTGCCCGAGGTGGTGGGACGTCCATTTTGATGACCTACAGGGATGAATGGCACCCAGGAGATACTCAGCTTTTAAAAAAAAAATTGTTTTGTGAAACATCACAAAATATTACCAAGATCACAACAGAAGAGGCGTCTCCACAAATACGCTTTTCTAAAACCCCACACTGATTGACATGAATTTCAGGGCACACTGAGACAAAGTCGGTATCTAGTGTCCTGAGACTGCCTAGGCAGAGATGTTTCTCATGGAAAGTGACAAGCTGTCACTAGAAGTGAGCCTCTCTTCCTTATTGGTTTCTAAGAGTTTGGCCTTTTAGAAAGTTTCTTATCGAGCTGAGCTTTCAGTGACATATCTTATTCTTTCAACGGCTTACAGGGGATGCGTGCTACCTCAGCTAGGTCAGCCGGACCTTCCATGCATTGACTCTTCCTTGACAAGGACTTTTGTCTTAGGGAGTCACGAGGCTCTTGGATCCCGATTCTGCCTGTCATGGAGTGAGAGAGTACCCTCATGGGTACCGTAGCCACATCCCGGGAATAGGGTTGCTAGAAATCATAGTTGAGTGACATATGAAAGCTTGAGGCATAGTAAGGAACAGAGTTTTTAGAATATTTCTGGAAAGATCTTTTTACTTCGTTTCCCCACCAATATTTCTCACTTTGTGTAACTATGGAAACTACATCTTTTCAGATCTGAAAAGTCCTTGGATCAGCTTATCCAGTGAAGACTCACGACTACTGGAAATTCCCTTCCTTTTTGCCTAATGATTCAGTCAAGGGTGCAAAGGGCTCTTGCCTCTGCACCCCTTCCTTCTGACTCTCTGCTGATCATTCATTTTCCCATGTAAGTTGTCTTAAATTTTTGTTAGCATTTACCTCTTCAAAGAATTGGAATTCTTTTTAGGACTTTGACAAAGGGAGCGAAAACAGTACTTGTTTTTATGCTTTCGTCATGATGGGTTGACAAGCTCTGGGACCGGCGAGGAGGGTGAGGAATGAACATTTAGGTTTAACCCAGACGAAGGGCAGCAGGGTGGCCAACCGTGCGGGTAGGTTGAGAGTCTGAGTTAGATCATTCCCGACTGTCACCAAACACCCAACAAGGTCCATCAAGGGAGAAGTGTTCCTTTTGTTTCACAGAGATTTCGTGGCATCATGGTGAGGAGGGTGTGGCAGAGTGGTTACATCATGGCAGGCAGGAAGCAAAGAATTGAGTGGCCTCTGGGGTTCTCCTCTTGCCTTTTCATCCCTTCCACGTTCCTGACTTATGGGAAAGTGTTACCCACGTTCAGGGTGTGTCTTTCCCCTTATTTCTCTCGGGAAACATCTTCACAGACACACCCAGAAGAATGCTTTACTTCCCATTCTATGCTAATCAAATGGACAATCAGGACTAACCGGCATAGGGCCATATGTGGGATTGGATGATGGGTTTGATTCTGGGTGTTTTTAATTGAGTCAGGGGGAATCTGATGTGGAAGTGCAAATAGCCCCTGAATGCAGGGCTTAGGTTTACAAAACCAATATGGGAAGCGTATCAGTGTCCCATTGTTTCTGTAAAAAATGATCACAGACTTAATAGCTTCAAATGAGAACATTCTCTTCTCTTACCACTCCAGAGTTCATAAATCTGAAATGGGTTTCACTGGGGTCAAATTAAGTTGTCAGCAGGCAGTCCTTCTGGAACCCCAGGGAAACAATCTCCTCTCCTTTTCCACTGCAGGTGCCACCTGCATCCCTTGACCCCCGGCTTCCTCCATCTTCACAGCAGTAAAGCATCTTTGTAGGTTTCTCCCATTGCTCCTCCTGTGCACTTTCATTTGTAAGGATCTTATGGATCATATTGGTCCCACCTAGAGGTCCACCATGTCCAAAACCCATTTCACCATTTGAGAAAACCTGTTCTTGCCTGGGCTTCGGGGAAGTGGATGTCTTTGGAGTGGTATCAGTCTGTCTATCACAAGCAGCACTTGCAAAGAGGTAGTGATCGGACCTGACACTTCGCATACCCCAGGGAACATGGGTAAGAAGAGAAGAACATTGAAGAACAAGGCCTTTGAACTTGACCTTCTCTTGCCAGCTTTCCCTACGACCTCTTCCCCTTTCTGTTCAGTGTCAGGGTTACTTCTCACCGTGTCTCCCCACTTCCCTATTCTCAGGTGCCCTGTCAACTAAGGCTTGGTTGAGGTGGCGTTTCCTTTACTTCCTTACCTGTAGCCTTGCAACGCACAGGCTTTGTTTTTTAAAGACTAGACAGACTTTGCGCTTGGCTAGTCTTAGGATAGCGATCAGCCACGTCTAGTTCAGTGGACGATCGTCAGATGCTTTTCAGCTGTGCTACTGTTAAGTTAGTAGCATCCTTCCCCTCTCTGTCAATAATGAAAAAATAATTGTGTTTTCAATACCAGACCTGAACTGCTGTGTTATTGACAAAGTCTTAATTGATTTGAAATATGAGAATGCTCATGCCCTGCTCTGAAATAATTGCTTTAGACCCGTGAGGACTCTGCCTGAATAGAACTATGAAAATGCTTAGTGAATGCTGAGTTTCTTCTGGGCCTCTGTTCAGTGCTTGACCTGAGCAGGCATTTGCTGCAGGTCAGAGCATCAGTTAACTCACAGGAGTAGGACCTGTGGGCTTTAGAGTCTGCACCTCTTCATTTGATCACTGGATGTACTGCCCAGGGTATCCTCTGATGTGCTAGGCACCATGTTAGATGCTGGGGATAGAACACTGACTTGATTAGAGCCCTTAGTAACTAAGGATTCCATTGTTAGTGGTGAGGGTCTGAAGAAAGGGGTTGTGGTTTGAACGTGATGCTCTGCAAAGGCTTATGCATTTGAATACTTGGTTCTCGCTAGTGGGGCTGTTTGGGAAGGCTGTTGAATCTCTAGGAGGTGCAAACTTGCTTATATAAGTGAGTTCCTGGAGCAAACCTTGCTGTTTTCCATGCTTTCTGACAGCTGATGCAAGGTGATCAGGTGCCTTCTGCCCGTGTTGGCCATGCATTCATTATGAGGACAACAGAGATCCCTTCGAACTGTAAGCCAAAATAAGTTTTCCTTAAAATGCTTCTTGTTGGGATTTTTCTGCAGAAATAGAAAAAAATAACTAATATAACAAGCAACTGTGTTACAGCATGTGAAGTACTGTGGCGGGGTGGACTGCCTGGAGTGTTATGGTAACAAAAACAGGAGGCACTCAGTACTGGTCCAGGCAGGGGAATCCAGAAAAGGCTTGCTAGTGCCAGGGATATATAATTGAGTCCCGAAAGATTTACAACAACGATTTAGGCCAACATAAATAGTCCCCTGATTTATGATGGGCAGACTTAAGATTTGGGGTTCTAATTAGATGAAAAAGGGATACTTTTTTGGTAGAAATTCTACTTTGAAGTCTGGGATATGGCTCATGGGTAGAGTGCTTACCTACATATATGAAACTTGTGTTGATCTTTGATGCTGTAAACACACACACACACACACACACACACACACACACACACACACACACACACACAAGTCACACTTTGAATTTTGGTTTCTTCTAGGGCTGGCTGCTGACATTGATGTAGTGCAGTGGTCTAGACCTCTTCTCCACATTGGCCTGAGAACCATGAACAACCAACATAGCCGTGGGTTGCTGAGCTGTGACATCCACCAGTTAAAATTTGTTAAATCCATTTATATTTAGGATATGACCCCAGAGTGGATCAAGAAGTATCTGTGTTGCGATGGGGTGAGGACTCTGACCTTTTGTAGGAGGAGAGCTGCCGGAGTCCAGAGGTAACATAAGAGAGAGCAGGATGGAAACCCTCTGGGATTTAATCTCTCAGAATCTGAGCTCCTTCAGCCATGAAATGAGCTAACAAATGTCCCAGGGAATCATCAAGGAATTGAGTTGGACTTTAAAATGCTATCTAGGGATGATAGGGGTAAATCCATTTTCCGTTAGGCAGAAATTAATTGGCAACCCTCCCAGTTTAATAAAAAAAACAAAAACAAAACAAAACTAAAATTCTAGATAGTAAACCTGGTGCACAGCCTGCAAGTGTTCTAAATATCTTAGCTTGAATCAGGGTGAGCAGATACACCGGCAGCATGAATGTAATTTGGATGATTAATGATTAACAATGATTTTAATTTACTGGCTGCAATTCAGATAGTACTTGTATCGTTCCACTTTACATTATTTTTAACTCTCCTTGTATTTTTCTTTTTCTTTGATTTTTTTTTTTCAGGACATTTTTGCAAATCACATGAGCACATACCCACCTGATTTAAAATAGACCCGTCATGGTCCTAAAATTACCACATGTCTCTTTGATTTCTTTAATGAGTTTCCATAGGAGATTTTCTTCTCCAGAGCCAGCGTATTGAGCTGGAGTCTCTCCTGATGCTTGTAGTAACTGGGGACAGTGGGCACCATGGACCGAAGTGGTGGGAAGCATTACATTAAGAAGGACAGTTTGATGACCTGACTGATGGGTGCATCCTGCAATTGAGAACAATTTGGTAGTTTTGCTCATTCTCATCATTGGTCATTCCTTATGTTATAGATATATTTAGGACACAGGGATGCTGGGTACCATGCATTTGGGATGTGTTGTAGTTTGTCATTCATTAAGTCAGTATCTAAGGTACATAGAGGACTGAGAGAAAGAGATTGACATGGTGAGTCTTGGAGTCTCAACAAAGGAGTTAAGAATGGGTCTTTTATATCAGAGACACTGTTTTAAGTTCAGGCCCCATTAGATATTAGATTCTCCTGGAACATCATCATTAGCTCTGTGCCTCAGCTTATTGATCTGTAAAATGGGGAAGTAGACAGTACTTTCCTCTAAGGGCATTTCAAAGAATTAAATGAAATAATCCAGTAGCGATAAATCTGTCCAACACAATGCTCCCTGAGAGATCCAAATTATTAGGTATCATTATCAAAGGGTTTTTCTGTCCAAGGTTAGTTTCTGTTTCATGACTGGAAGGCCCTTTGACAAGAAAACAGAGCAAGGGATAAACTCACTTTTTCAGCCTTGTGGGGCATGTCCAGCTGAATGTGCAGTCAGGAGATAGGAATGAGTCGATACCCCAGAGGACACCCTGATATGAGAGTGAAGAGGAGGAGCTGGCTGTGGCCCAGTGGGGCATGCGAGCAGCCAGGGAGAGCAGGTGTCAATGCCTTCCGGATGGCCAAGGGTCCAGCTAGAAGCTCTTTGCAGGATTCTACAGACCACAGCACGGCAGTCCACCGAGTCAAGGAGGAACCACGTTGCAGGGATACCATTATGAATGCCGGACCCTAAAGGATTTTCTAAGCTGTTGCCTTTTGAATATGATTGTATCTTAATGAGCTCATTAAGTCTGAATGTGTGAAAGGGAGTCGGAATGTGCACTTAGCTTTGACTCCTGTCTTATGTCTTCACAGCAGCACAGGGCGTTCCGTTTCTCTCTCTGGAGATGCATTTCCCAGCCAGAACACTTCAGAAGAGATTGCTCCAGCTACCTCCATTAACACGCCAATCCCCCCTTGCAGGTGTGGTCTGATCTATACCCCTCTGAATTAATGGGAAGTCACTCCCAGCCACAGAGGCAACTTGCTAATCTCCCCCCCTTCCCTTGCTTCGCTCTAAGGACAGCACTGCTCAGTGCTGGTGAGTGGGTACGCTTAATTAAACAGCGGTCCTTACCTTTAATAACATTCTATCTTTAATTCTGGGATGTTCTTAATTATGAGGCAAACCCACTCTTAAAAGGTCCTAGGTAGGAGGCTAGAAATCATTTGTGGGAATTTATTAGGTATTATTTAAACTGATAATAATCTTGTTTTTCCAGCTCAGAAGAAATTGAGCAATTACCCAGAGGTATCCTGAGCAAGTATCACATTAGGCCTAAACAGATGGCTGCTTGGCTTTGTTTTTCTGTGTGCTGCTTAACACACCTCTCTGCCTTTAAGAGTGTGCTTGACTAGGAGATATGGACGTGGACCCACGCGGTGATGGGCTACATGACCCAGATCTAAAGCACTCTAGCCTTCCCCGAATAAAGGCTTCAGGATGTGCCATTGCGGGAAATACTTCAGGGCTTTATAAGCCTAATTAGAAATTCATTAACTTAATCATAAATTACCCCTGGCACAGGTCGGCTTGTTACCTTTTCCCTCTCAGCTTGGATTTTGACCCAAGGGTTTTCTGTTTAATGTGGCGGCCGCTTAGATCCTCGGAGAAGGGCAGGCTTGAAATGCTCTCAGTCGAGGGGTTAGCTTCCTCCCCGTGTGAAGTGCACCTGGAAACGGCAGGCTTTGCAGGGAGACAGAAAGCTCAAATGCTGCAGACCCTGCGGTCTGGAGTGTGACATGGGAGGCCCTCCACAGGAAGACAGAGCAACGCTGCCTCCAAGCCTCCGCAAACTGTCAGATCTCACTTACAAAGGCGGCGTGCCGTTTCCTCCTCCTGATCTAAAGCTTCAAGATTCTCTTAGAATTTAAGTCAAGTAGCAGACCAAAAATCAAAAGTTTAAAATGTCACACTTAAACTTGCCAGTCTTTGGAAATGGAACAACACTGAGTGTGCATTTGGAGGGCTCCCCAGGAGCTGAGAGCCAAGCACTGCTCAGGGGCTTGAGTCCCGGGCCATGAAGACAATCTGCAGGTTCTTCTAAGCTTGACAGTTCACAGCACCTAATAAACACACCAGGCCTTCCTGACATGTGATCAAGCCCTGCAAGGGAAAAATTACTACACCTGTTAGTGGTGGATGTTGCCTAAGTGGGTGTGGACACCAGGCTGACTATACATGGGATGCTAAGCTGCTTTTCAATGAAAATGTTCTTTCAAATCACAACACTGTTTTGGTTGAAAACACAACTGTAAACAGAGTCCTTTGTTAGTGTGGTCGGACTGTTTCGCACTTCAGTTGGTTCGTCATTCTTAGCGCTAAGATGTGCCCATCTTATTTGATTTGATCTCGTGTTCTTTGCTGCTGACAGCAATTATCCACATGTAAGTTTCTGGAAAAGTCAGATGTTTCTTCAAAAGTTACACTGAAATCCTTCAAAGACTTTTGCTTTATTTTTTCAAAGATTTATGTACTTTGTTTTAAGTCTATCAGTGTTTTGCTTGCTTGTATGTGTGTATATTGCATGCAGTCCTTGAGGAAGCCAGAAGGGGCGACTGATCTCCTGGAACTGGAGTTACAACAGGTTGTGTGCCACCATGTGGACGCTGGGATTGGAACCCCAGGCCTCTGCAGGAGCACAATGCTCTCAACTGATGTGCCATTGCTCCACCCCTCAAGGATTTTAAAATTTCTTTTTAGTGTTTATATTCGATGACATCAGTTACAGTTCTAATTGTGTTCAATTTCTGTCTCTTTACCCTCCTGGAAAATATCATGACCCACGACCAAGAGTCTTTTAAAAAGTTATTGCTATTTATTCACATGTGTGGGTAGGGGTGTGCAGAGGTGCCTGTACAGAGGTCAGAGGTCAGCTCTGGGGACTCAGTTCTCTCCTTCCACCACAAGGGTCCTGGGGATCAAACTCAGGTCTTCAGGTTTGGTGCCAAGTGTCTCTACCCACTGAGCCATCTCGTTAGCCTGCCAAGAGTTCTTAAGCTATTTAATTTTTCTTGTTCTCCCAAGAAAACTGCACATTCTTCTACTGTTTTCTGATGAGATTGTGGGCATTAAACACAGGGCTTCGTCTCTGCTAGGCAAACCCTCTACTACTGAGAAATACCACCAACCTTTTCATTTGTTTACATTTTTAGGATCTCACTAAAGTGTCCAGATAGGGCTTAAATTTATCCTGTGGTCCAGGGAGGCCCTGGCTTTGTCATCTGCCAGGGTTAGACTCCTGGGTGCTTGGAATGATGCTCTAGCATCAGCGCATCGAGCTGATGGCAAGGAGCTGCAGCTGGGAGATCTCAAGAACGTGGCAGCCTAACAGGAACAATGCCAACAATAGTTGGCATCCCGGCGAAGATGGTGGAAACCTCATGGAGCCCGTGCCTAGGTGAAGAGCTACAGGCCATTAGCAGTCACTCAGTCTTTTCTAGGGATGAATCTCCCAATGGGTTATCAGGGATGAACCTGACCTGGAGCGTGTATACTCAGGGAACACGGAAGGAATGGAGCCGGTTGCTGTATTCATTTATTTGTGTATATAACGACAGTGTTTAAAGAAAAATGGTTTTAAAAGGCTGCACATTTGGGGAGAGTTTTAGTCGCACATGGAGGGATAAGAGAGGGAAGAGAAGAATGATGTAATTATATTTTAAATTAAAAATGATTTTTCCCCCAAGAAACAAAATGAATTCTGGAAGAACAATATGGCTCATTTTAACTTTAGATAACCTGAAGTCTAGATTTGAAATACAATGTATAACCTGAATCAGGATGCTGGTAGAGATTACTTCTTGTAGTCACAAGTTCAAATTCAGGCCCTTGCTCTCTCTCCTTCTTGATCGTAACCTCGTGAGTCCCACTACCCCAGGGGAGAGCACATTATCCATCTCATAGCTTGAGTATTGCCAGGGAGACAGCAGAACTAGCAGCAGAAGACAGAATAAGAAAAACCTTCCCAGACATCAGTGCAACCATGCCAGAGTCTCTCCTCTTTCTTCCTGCTCTAAAAATTGTTCCTAACTTTCCATTTTGAAGTC
Source organism: Peromyscus maniculatus bairdii (assembly GCF_049852395.1). Classification (NCBI taxonomy): domain Eukaryota; kingdom Metazoa; phylum Chordata; class Mammalia; order Rodentia; family Cricetidae; genus Peromyscus; species Peromyscus maniculatus. The sequence continues at coordinate 64,219,134 of NC_134864.1, read as the reverse complement.
ATTTCATACTTACAGAAAGTTGCAAATATAGTTCAACAAGTTCCTACGTGTCCTTCACCCAGATCCTCCAATGTGGACAGTCGGTAATCCCAGAATAGAAAGACGCCGACATATTGATGTCGACAGCCAAAGCCCTGACCAATGCCAGCACCTTACCTGGCTCTTAGCACCATCCTCCCGAGGGCTTTGGGGGACACATGTCGTCTCCAGCATCCATGTTCCCTGGTGCCCTTCACTCCAAGACAGTTCCTCAACTCCTGCTCATCTTCCACAGCTGTGGCATCTCTGAAGCACGCTGATCAGTTGTTTTCTAGTGAGGCCTTCATTTGGTGGTCCTAATGTTTGGTCAGATAATAATCTAGTATATATTTTTTGGCATGAATGGCCCGGAAATGATGCCCATCCTGTTCTGTGAAGAGGCATGCATACAATTTAATTTGCCCCATTTTTGGCCGCAGTAAATCTGACCACTCCTGGGCTTTTCACTGTGGAGTGGTTCTATCCCTTTTGATTAGTGCATGGCAGGAAAGGAAATACTTCAATGTGATGTACACTTTCCCCTCCTGACTGTAGAAGCCATTGGGGATTCTTATCTGAGACAGTCATTAGTGCGGTGTTTGCTACACGGCCATTTGCTGTTTTTATAAGAGAGTCAGTCTTTCAATCATTCAAATCCCAAGTGCACAGTGAGTGCCAACTACGTATCCGATGCCATGTGAAGCACTATGGTGTCAGGAAAAAAAATGAGAAAGATTGTTAAGGACATAAGGACAAAAGACCCCAGTGTTTCGAATTTTATTGTCCTTTAGCTGTTTTATAACTTTCTGAGTTATACAAAACTGATAATAATGTAAATAATGGAAATGTAAATTTTCTTTTCATGGAAATGTAAATTAATTGTCACTGGTAGAATGAAATTGATCATATCTGTGGTATGTCAGCTTCCCTTTGAACACGTTGCAAAGGCTTTCTGGTCTTCGCTTTAATTGTTCACCAAGTAAAGTCTTTGACGTGTTCATTTCGTTCTTGGAAAAGGGTGATTACTCTCTTTTAAACCTCCTCTTAAACAGTGTGATGATTTAAAAATCTGACTTAAAAGAACTGTTACACAGAGAAACCCTGTCTTGAAAAAAACAAAACAAACGGAACAAAACAAAGCAACAAAAATCAGACTAAATTGTTTGCTTTTTAATTGGGCAGTTAAGGTATGAGACAAGTTCCAAGTCTGAGCTCAGTCATTGAAGATGTTATTATTATATTTCCTTTTTATTTTAAGTTTACTTTATTTTAAATTATGGGAATGTATGTGGGAGTGTATGTGCCCACAGAGGAGTTATAGGGGATTACAAGCCACCTGACACTGGTGTTGTGAATTGAACTCAGGACTTCTCCAGGAGCAGCAAATTCCTTTACCGTAGACTGAGCCATCATTATTAGATTTTTTTCCCCACTTGTCAGTGATTATTTCACTTAGAGGGGAGTCATCTACTGCAGAACAAAAAAGCACTAGTCTATATGCACAAACATAAGTATTAGGAGGCAGGTTAACCACCTGTCCGTTTAGCAAAACAACAGTATCGGTTCCTCCCTAAAACCTGTGACCTACGTAGCCATAAGTTTTTGACCAGATCAAACCACAACTTCTAAAGTATGCATGTTATGTATTCAGAAATGAGTCTGCAGTGAAGTTATACAGTGTAACACAAGTGAGGCCAGAAACAGAAATATCAGGGATTCATTATGCATTAGAATTTTTTTTTAATAGATCATCTCAAGTAGCTGAGGCTGGCCTTGAACTTCTGACCTCCCTGCTTCCATCTACCAAGGGTTGGGATTATAGTCATGCACCACCAGGCCTAGCTTATTCGGTATTGGCTTCATACATACTGTGCAAACACCCTACCAACCCAGCCCTTAGGAATTTGAGATTTCTTTGGGTCATGGTATGCTCAGTAATCCTGCACCTTGCCAATTTTTTCACTACTCCCACATTCAGGTCTGCCTTATGGGGTTGTGACCCACAGCTTAAGAAGCTGGGTCCTAGATCATCCTGCAGAATGAAGTCCTTGATTTTAGTTCTGAGGATGCAGCTCATTTTTACCCCAGAATGGTGAAATAGTACATTTGCATTGCTCACACTACTAAGTTTATGGTAATTATTTTATAGTAGTTATAGAAAGGTAGAGTACACACAAAGATCCTGCTGTAAAGATTTGTTTTCTTTATGTATATCTGTGTATCGGCATGTGTGTATGCGCGTATGCATGTGGGTGCCCCTGGTGGGAGGCTGGAAGCAGGACATCTAATCCTTGGGAGCTGGAGCTGCAGAAGGCTGTGAGATGTCACATGTGTGTTCTGGGAGCTGGTCAGGTCTTCCCCAAAAGCAGAAATCATTTCTACTCTCTGAGTCTTATCTTCTACACACAGTCTATAATGAAGTCTATAATGAAGCATCATCTATACTCAGTTATGCAAAACCCTTTGCAAATATAACTTGCAGTGGATGCTTCGTTGTTTGTCTAATCATTTTTTTTTTATGATTGGCTTTTTACCATGCTTCTATTACATGGCAATCAGTAGGATCTTCGGGCATAAACCTTTTGTATGTTTCCTATGATATCCTTGGTATAGACACTCAGAGAGAACTACTGTGTGAAAAGGCAGAGGGGTTTTTAGGGTAGAAGAATTTAATGTAGGGCAGAAGAGAGATTATAGATATATTTTTGACTCATGGGGATGTGTTTTCAGCTTTTACTAAAGCGATTCAAAATGACTGAGGAAAAAAAATCCTCCTTTTTTCCTAACTCCATAGGTTGCCTAGTGTGATACAATACAAAAAGAAGGTGGCAATAAATTCTGAAGATGCAGGGGGAGACTGTAGATCCAGGTAGAGAACACTGCAGAGTGATCTCATTAACCTCAAGAATCAGTTACCTGGCTGAGGCCCAGAATTCAGCAGAGCTTGTTAGAGAAAAACAATCTCTTTCAAATGCACTTAGAGTAGTCCTGGACAGTGACTTGTCCCTGCTACTGAACGTCTTGGAATGAGGCCACAGCACAGCCTTCAGCAAATGAGAGAACATGGGCCACGATGCTTCATTTGGTGTCAAGGGTTTGTTAATTCACATAGGGGGAATTTAAAATAAATCTTGGATTAAAACATATAATTTTAAACATCTTATTTACAATGAGTTGAGCTGCATGGTAACTGACTTACAAATCTTAACTTTACAATGCAGATTCAGTGGTTCCTAATGAATCTTTTTGCCCTTTTCCGAAAAGGGTTATAGAAATGATCCTCTCTAGACTGTTTCATGGAGAGCTGTCTTACAAAGCGGGTCGGCCACACGACAGGTGCATGAGAATGCTCCTGGGCACCTGTGCAGCCTGTCTCCTCCCCACACCCACACTGATGATTGCCTACAACTGTGTGGGCCACACAACTGTGTGATGTCTTGAATGTTGTCTGTTCAGAAGCTAGACCTTAGGGAAAGCATAAAATAACCCAACTCGTTGAGAGAAAACAAAGAATACGTGAACTGTTTCAATTCGCTCTTTCCCGACTCCCTAGATGACTAGCAGAAGTGAAGTTTTTAAAATTCAAGTCAATCTGTGAGATGAAGGGGCCATGACTCTTAGATATGTAGAGGAAGGTAGAACTGGGGGAAAGAAGCGAACTCGAAGGTCTCAACCTAGTTTTAATTATTACATTTAAAATTTTCCATTTATTTAAAAGTTCTCCGCCACGAGTTCATTATCTCTTTTACTTATTTTCCAGATCATTTAATTTGACATTCCAGGAGAAGGTGGATCCGGACAGGCTGCGCTGCTTCTTAAGGGACTTTATGGACTGAGAGGTGACCTCCTGGGAGACGTTCCCGTAGGAATGATGCTCACCATTAAACAGTCAGACAGCTGAGTAGACAATGTGCCATTCTGGGGCAGAGCTCGTCTTTACTCTGCTGTGAACTAGAATAAAATTAGAAAAAGACAGCATTAAGTGTTGACCTAGAAACATTGAAGAAAGGCTATTATTTCATTAGGATACATTTTCTGCATGGAGTAGGTTTTATATGGGACAATAAGGAAGATGGAACCCATTACAGATATTTATTTAAACTATTGGGGGTAATAAGGAAGGATGCAGAATAAAATGGCAACAATTGCTTAGGAGTTAGCCAGCAGTAGCTCTGTTTTATTTTCCCTGGGTGAGGACATTTGCTTAGAGTGAAATGGATTTCTAAATAATGACTTCCATTCTAAATGAGTCTACCTAGGAGGAAAAAGCTGTTAAACCATCAGTGCCGACCCTCCCCCTTCCTCACCTGGCTATTAGAACAAAATGTTTACCAATCAAAGACCCCATTTTCAAAGGAGGCCTGTAAATTAATAGCCCTGCTTCTAGAACCTCAATTTGCAAACATATACCAAATATTTGCCTTAAAAACTTAAGTCCTTAAAATATCAATTGTTTGCCAATAAGATTTTGAGGGCCAGAATGCTATGCTATATATATCATAAGGTTGCTTTGGAGATCTAAATCTGCAAAAATATAATGTCTGAATCTGTAGTTGTCTCAGCATTCCGTGTGTGAATAAATTAGGTATTCTGAAGCCTCATCCTTGCTTTGCATATGTAAATATGGTATTTTGTACTGTGGAATGTTTAGATAATTAGAGAGTTGGACTGAGAAAATCAAATCTTTCAAAGGCATACTTGGCCGAGAAAACAGCAGGGCATTTTTCCCTTTCATCTTTGTGGGACTTTTGGGTTATGAGAAAAGCAAAGCTCCTTTGGTCAGTTAAATTATGTGGTTACCAACCTCTCGGGGGCTACGACAGTTTGTCTATGGAAAGCAATGAGTCAGGGAGGAAAAAGCAATGGTGATTAGGAAAGGAGAGGGAGATTAATGTGGAAAGATGTCAAGTGGTGCGTAGGTACCAAACATTTCTTCTCCTGGGAAGTTCAGGGCGTTTGTGCTACATGGGAGGCTTAGGTAAAAGGTTGATTTAGTCAATAAATATCTATCGAGAGCCTAATGGACAGCAGGTGGTTTGTTAGGTTCTGGAGTGAAGAAAACAGATGAAACTCAGGCCCTGAGGAAGAGAACAGACCGAAGCTGGTGGAAGGTTCTGTAAACCACGGAAGAGCAGCTGCAGTGTGGACGGTGAAGGACACACATTGCTCAATGTCTACCTACTTGGCTCCCTGTCAACTAGAGAACTATTCTAAAAAGTCCTTTGGAATATCACGTACCTCACAGGTTCCCTAGACCTCCAGGGCAGGACTTGGGGCTGCAGCGTGTGCTCAGAGAATTGTCTTTCCATGGAGGCTCTGGTGATTCAGGTCTGGTGTTTCTCATGAAGACTTAGAACACTCATACTCTTCACGAAATGACCCAGCTTCTTCCAGTTTCAAGACATGGAAGGATGTGGTGGTGATAGAAAGCTCTTAGATGGTGCCCTTCAGAGGTCATCCCCGCTTGTGAAAGACACAGGCACCGATCAAATGAAGGAAACAGTGATCTCACTATAAACTGTGAATAGTACAAGCCTTTGCAAGACCACAGACCCAGGCTTCTCATACTGGGCTGTGACCTGACGGGGTGAGTAGGTCTAATAGGGGAGTGGCTGGAGAAACCATTTTGCAAAAAGAGGCTGGTTCATGGGAATCCCTGTGGCTGGGGAGGAGGAAGGCTGTTTGTGGCTGGAATCCAGAATAGTGGTGAAAATGATGGGTAGTCAGGAAGGTAGCTACCAAGACATGACACCTTCTTGGTGCCAGCTGGGCTGCTGGGGACTTTGGGAAAGTACAGAGATGTTCAAGTTCCCATGTAGAAAAGATGATGGGGTGTTAGATTTTTTTTTTTAACATCTTATTTTTAGTGAGTCTATTGGACAGATTTATTCAATGGGAGTAGTTGTCACAACATTCCATTTCAAAGACAGTGTGATACTAGGATCAAATGGCAGTATACTATATATAAGTTCATCCACTTCCAGACATTTTCATTAGTTCTTGGGCATGAAGGAGTGATTTGATATCAAATTTGTTACAGTGCAGCACAGTGTCTGCCTAGAGTACGAACCAAATTCTTTTGTTGGTTGATTAAACTTAATGTAATTACAATAATTATTACCCACTAGTCTACAACCTAATGAAAGCTTTTATATATCTGTGATGGAAGTCCACGGATGGTGCCTTAGTTAGGCACCTGTTGCTGTGATGAAACACCATGACCAAAAGCAAGTTGGGGAGGAAAGGGTTGATTTGGCTTACATTTGCACATCTTAGTCCACCATTGAAGGAAGTCAGGGCAGGAACTGAAACAGGGCAGGAACCTGGAGGAGGAGCTGATGCAGAGGCCATGGAGGGAACTGCTTACTGGCTTGCTCAGCCTGCTTTCATCTAGAACCCAGGACCGCCAGCCCAGGGATGGTACCACTCACAATGGGCTGGGCCCTCCCCCATCAATCACTAATTGAGAAAATACTCTACAGGTTTGCCTACAGTTCAGTCTTCTGAGGCATGTTCTCAGCTGAGGCTCTCTCTTTTCCAGTGACTCCAGCTTGTGTCAAGTTGACACAAAACCAGCCATCACAGATGGGGGTGGGGAATTAGAAAACGATGTCATAATTGAATAATTTACATATGTCTTCCAAAAACCTAATTATCTAAATCTTGGAGAATTTATCTTTTAAATCATTGAAATAAGAGACAATTCAGTGGCATCTTGTCATAGAAAAACATCAGATTGCATGAGAAAATGCTTCAGATCATTGAAAGAGGTAGCTGGTCCTGTATGCTCTTGAGTGTTGTATAGTCTAAGTTCTGCTGTCAAGACTTGTGTGCCGACTTCATCTATTTCTAGCTTTGTTTGAACAGAACATTTTTCTTTATCTCGTGTATTTAAAGCAGCACTGCCATTGATATCCTTACAGGAATTGAGTGCTCCATCCTTTGTGGGCATGTGTGTGGTAGTGTCAGAGCATCTCCTCCAGGACAGCTACATGTGGCCTGGGTTAAGAGCTGGTGCTGTCCCGGGTGATGAGGCCACCAGAGCCTCTCCTCAGTGAATCCAAGTGCTCATAAGAGGCTGTGTACATTTGGTTAGCTTATCTCCACATCGTCTGCTCCAAGAGGAGACAGTACTTCTCTCTGCTAGGAGATGTAGTCTTAACTATCTAACCATGCTGTAGGCTTGACCTTGGACCCCTCAGCTTCTAGAAACATGATGCCTGTGTCTGAGTCTTATAAACAACCAAGTCTCTGGTGTCTCGTTGCAGCAGCATGAATGGATTCAGACAAAATGACAAAGTGTGTGTGCCTTCCACAAACTATTCTGCCAGAAAGAATGGGTGTGGGGCTGTGGCTTCTGCTCTGCCCCCTTTCACAAACACTTCTGGTCTCTATAGGAAAGTCCCACTCAGGCTCACCCTCACCCACTTTCATCTATACAGTGGTGGAATCCCAGAGGACCTTACTCCTGTAAGACCAGGATGTAGAATGCCTAGATAGAATTGCAGAAGTCTAATAAGCTCATTTTCATATCACGTCAGCAATGAACTCATGTCTCCCTCTCCAATTGACCAATGAATTTTGATTTATAGGTAAGGATGTACATGATGATATTTAACATGTTTATTTAACGTAAACAAAGGAGCCAGAGATTGTCTGATTTGATTATCGGTTTGACAATGAAGATGAGCTTTGCCAGTTAGGTCTCTGATAGACAATCTCTATACATTTAATGAATGAGAGCCCCAGCTCTGAGGGGCTGCCATGTTTAAAGTATGTCTTAGCTTGAAGGATGTTGGCAAACACATCCTTTACAATAATTTGAAATTATAGTAAAAATTTGTGACAGAATCCCTGGATGGTAGATTGAATTATTTTATGTGTATGAGGTGTTTTGTCTGAACATGTTCACTATGTGAATGTATTGCAGAGGTCAGGAGAGGGCATTGGACAGCCTGGAATTGGAGTTTCAGGTGGTTGTGAGCCAACATTTGGGTGCTGGGAACTGACTCCAAGTCCCGTGCAAGAGCAAATGCTCTTAACAGCCAAGCCATCTCTCCAGCCCTTGCTCCAGGGTTAGTTCCTTCTCTCTTCAGTTTTAAGATCATGGATTGCAAATGTTAGCTGATGGGAATGTGAGAAAGTGCGGTAGCCCAGGAAGAAAAGGTGTCTTCTAACCAAGAAAGATGACTTAGCAATAACTAAACAATTTGAACAGTAGGAAAGAGGTTTCCTGGAAGTTCTATACATGTGTACATACACATATGTGTGAACATGCACTGTTGTGGCCACCCCACAGTTGTTCTTGGCACACCTGATTGATTCCATCAGTTGATCTCACTGGACCTCTGTCTCTCTTAAGGGACTGTGTGACGATATCTTGTTCACAAAGATTGTTTTTCAGAGATGAAGAGTAAATTGTTATTCTGAATTTTAAGCATACTCTGGAATCGGCACCAAGAAAAACAGCATTTGACCTCATATTTATTACTCAAAGATCTATTTTCTCACTGTAAAGGCAGTATTTATTGTAAAAGCTTTTGAAAATGTCAGAAAGCTGAAGGAAAATAAACCAGCGACGCATTAACATTTAGTGGTGTGTATTTCTATTCTTTCTTTTTCATTGTTAGTGTCTTCCTGTAACAGTTTGTAACTACCTTCCATTTCATCAGTACATTTTCACCTTACCATTTTATTAAATGTTTTCCTATGTTATTTCTTTCTTGTGTGTGTGTGCGCGCTCGCGTGTGTTTGTGTCTCTCTCTGCATGCATGCATGTGTGTACATGAGTGTGTATTTGTGTGCTGCATGTGGAGACCAGAGGAGACTTTGACTGCCTTCCCTGTCACTTTCTACCTTACTTTATTGCGACAGGGTCTGTCTTTAAGCCAGGACTTTGCTGTTTGGCTGAGGAGCGTCCAGGGTCTACCTGTCTCCAACACCCGGTACTGGGGCTCTGAGCGCATACGCTCATGCTTGCCTTTGTGCGGGTGCTGGGGATTTGAACTGAGGGTCTCCTGCTTACAGAATCAATGCAGTGCTCTCACCCGTGAGCTGTCTCCGCAGCCTCTACACCATGGTTTGTAGTGATACGCTGCTGCATGAGAAGGAAGTTCTATAACTAAATGAGACCATATTTTACAGACTTGAGCAAATGTACAGTCCGTTGAGCAAATGTACAAAGAGAAAAACAAATTCTTCCGCCTTTCTCAGGGCTTGTCTATCATCTCATTATGTTCTTACCTCCTGTGTAGAAAAAGAAAAAATAAGATAAACCCAAAGACAAATCTACAATGTTGAGTTTAGACATGAAGTCAGCATAATTAAAATTCCACTGAAAGTGCTGGTTGAGGTTTAACAGCAGGCAATATCTGTTATATATTTTCTCTCTTGTCAAAAATCACTTGTTTTGGCCCTGAGGAAACAATCTCTGTGTCATGGTTATTATATCTTCTGATAACAAACTCTTATCAAAGCAATGGCCCATTATCTTCCTGGGTCAATCAATTTACCAGTGTACTTTAAAATATGGTGTTGATGCAACTTTGAACAAACCTCTTTCCCGCTAAATTTATTCTCACTAGATAACAAAGAGGGAAGCTCCAGTGTCAGTGTGGCACTGGCAGACGTTTACCAACTGATAACCCTGTTCGGGCTGACGTGGGGACTGCTCGGACCTGCCCTTGACACTAATGCCACTACATATGCAAACCTGGGCGGTGAGATCACAGTGTAACTGAAGGACAATGTCCCCCAGATGATCTATGACATCATTATACTGACATTTAAAAAACATCACCATCAAAAGAAAAACATTAGTGTAAAATCTTAAAACAAAACAAAACAACGCTCAGATCCTTGTGTAAGCTTTTGGATCCTTAATCACTCTTAAATTGGCTAGACTCTCAATCTCTGTATCTTGATATCTGGTACAGCCATTACTGTCGGGGCACCAATACATTGTTATACATTAGTAGCTTTAAGTGATACATCTTTCATTCTGGAGGCCTAAAGTCAAGGGGTGACCGTAACCACTATCCTTTGGGAGACACTGTAGAATTGTCTGTTTCCCCCTTTAGCCCTAGGGCAGTGGTTCTCAGCCTTCCTAACGCTGTGACCCTTTAATACAGTTCTTCAGTGTTGTGACCCCCAACCATAAAATTACTTTCTTTGTTACTTCATAACTGTAAGTTTGCTATTGTTATGAATTGTAATGTAAATATTTTTTAGGGATAGAGGTTTGACAGGGGGTCTCGACCCATACATTGAGAAACACTGCCAAAGAGGTTGCCTACATTCCTTGGCTCAGGGGGCGATTCCTCTGCTTCCCAGGCATTACTGTAACCCCTGTTGTCCGATCACCTTCTGAGATTTTGAAGTATCTGCTTTCTTCTTACGAGTACTTTTTGTGATTACTCTGGTCACATCCAGACAGGCCACGGTAAATCATTCCATCTCCAGACCTTTACTCTGATCTGCAAAGTCCTTTGTATCATGTAAGGCCTCTTGCAGGTTTCAGGGTTAAGGACAGTGGCACATTTAGGGAGGCTGTGTTTGAATACTTAAGCCTTTCCTGTGGCAGACAAGATTGGATGACGCCTACTGCGGATTCCTTAGCAATGCCTCTTTTGAGATGAAAGTCTAGTGTTGGGATGTACAAACTGCAGAATCCTTGAAAACGATTTCTCTGAAAGGGCTCCTCCAAACTGCCTCTATGTAAGTAGCAAAGCTTTCTTGTCCCAGGATCGAAATGGTATTATTCTTCGCTGAAATGCTTTGCTATTTGGTAAGACAGATAATTCACATTTTTATGTAATTTCACGTTGGCCCTTTCGATGGCGCTGGACGTCAAAAACATGCAGAAAGTGATTGTAAATGCATTTAGTATATTAACATAACTTAAATGGAAATTTTATTCAAGCCTCTTGTTCAGTCAGTGTTTACCGTAAGTTTATGGAGTTGTAGCAGGGAATGGGTGGCGGTTGGCGGCTGGGTGGATGCAGAGTTCTCTGAACATTTCAGAATGTTTAGGACAGTGAGCTCCTGGTTTAGGCGGCTTCAAGCATGATCCTGTCCAGGAGGACAACAGTTTAGCCTGGAATCATGACTGTCACAGGTATGCACAGACCTGCAACATGCAGCTTGTCTCTGCCACACCAGGTTGTGGGTCTCTCCCAGAGGAACATCACCACCAAACAAAACCTAGGTATTTTGCATAAAGGCAATTGTCGTCTAATAATGGGTATGAGGGTGAGTGACAAGATAAGGTTTTTAAATAGGTAAAAATGTGAAAGCCTTTCATAAAATGTTCTATTGCACAATTGTTACATGTGAACAGAGCAAAAAATTTACATTGTAGGCAATTAAAAAAACAAACCACAAGTCAAGGTGAAGAAGGAAGATTTGCTAAGGGCTTCTTTATTCCCAGTGAGTTTGGCATCCTGAGGCTTGTGGTGATACTAACGGAGAGTCTAAAATGGTAAGATTGAGCACATGCTATAAAATGAGGAGGCTTTTATAGCGGCTGGATTTTATTTGCGTATAAAGCTTCCATCCTTTCTGCCTCTAAAGAACACTTGTTGCCAAGTTAGAGCATCCAGACATAATGCAAGGTAAACCCCGAGGAAATCATGCAGAATGCTACTGGGCGGGTTTTGAAAGCCCACGGTTTCTTCCCTCACTTAATTCAACTGGGGCTTTGCTTTCCCTGAACAAGACAAGTGTCAGTGGTTTCCTCCCTAAGATCTGCAGGAGGAGGCTGTTTTTAGCTGAGAGCTGCTGCTTTGCCTATCACTGAAGTGCGGTTGTAGGATGCCTGGGAGAGAAGGCAGCTGGAGAGGAGGAAGACGGAAGGGGAATGCTTGTAGGGAGAGCTAAGGGCTAGCAAGGCAGTGTGCTGGGTATGTACTCAACCCAGAAAAAGCAGCTTGGAGCCCGGCAGATCAGGGTCGGGGGGCTTTTGGCAATCTCTCGCCTCTTAGGTTCTTTCATTTGTTTGATATTCTAGAGAGCTCTGACTTATTTGTACCATTCCAGTGATATTGCGAGGTTAAAAATATGTTTCCGTGTGCATAGCAATTAACACCAGGCTCTGCTGAGTGGAATATTCCAGGATTTAGGGAATGCTAGACTTTTTATTGGCTCTAGCCAGCAGATGGCGGTAGTGTACCACAGAAGAGCACACGGCGAGCGCTCGGTGGAGCCGGAGGTTCGGTTTTGTTTTGCTTTGTTTTTTAAGCTTGACAATACCCATCTATATATCCTGTGGGCGCACAGTGTTTGAGCCCAGTCTAATCTTAAACTTGTTTTATGATGATATCATTATTTTTTACTGCTACAAATTAACTGTCGGTTTCAATCTACCCCATATTTCAGCTGCCTTGGGGGATCTTCTTGTCAGTTGTGCGGCTTTCCGATTTTATGACTGAGATCAGGAGTGATTCCTTAAAGGCACATGGGAAACGGTGAAATGTGGGGCAGTGACAGTGAGCTCCATTCAGTGGCCACTCCCGGAGGTGATCAGGAGTGGGAGTGAAGGGCAAGCCACCAAGCCCACAGTTCCTTTGAAGAGTGACTGCCGTGACATTTACTCAGGCTCAGTCACTCATTTAGGTGCGATCCTCACCATCAATGGAGCGAAGTGGGGCTGCATGAATCCTAATATTATCTTACAGAGTTATGTTCAAACACAGGAGAAAGCATTGGGAGGTTCTAGGACTCGAACATCCTTGTCGAGTCACAGGAAATTCTTTCTTCTTTCCCTGGGACATAAAGCACCTGCAACCAATCGCTATTAACTCTCCCTTGAGTCTGATGCTTTCTGGACGCCTACTGGGTGCTTGCCCTTGTGTGAAAAGTCCTTGTGAACTCACAGGTCAGAAGCTCCTGATTGCTGCCTAATCTTTTCTTGAAGCGTAAGGGCAAAAGAGATTAGGATCCTCTGATAGAGCTGGCAGAGCACCATTGATTGATGATAAACTTGAAGGAGAAAGGGGTCATATTGCAGCTTGCCCCAGTCAAAGATTTCCCTCGGCAGCACACTGTTGTAAATCTGTTGCCAGCCAGCACACTGTCCACGGATGTGCTGAGAGGCAGGGCTGAAGCCCAGAGGCGGTGGAAAGGCCAGGCTGCTCCTGAAATTCTGGGTGGACAGAGGAAGTGTGGGTTCAGGCTCCTACCGAAGTCATCTGCTCTCTGCAGAGCGGCTGGGGCGGTCTGTGCCCCGCTGCTCATCTCTTCCCCTCCCCGCCTCCTGCACGTTCCCTTGCTTATGTAATTGTTGTTAGCTCTGCTTTTCTCTAACCTAGAATTACTTGGAGAATTTTCTTTTAAATAGAATGCCTGAACCCCAGCTTCTAGAACTAGTTGGTTTTTATTAGAATAAATAAAAATGGCTACGTTAGAGCACGTCCAATATGAGCAAGGTTCTTTCCAGATTTTATTTTAGTGTGTGTGTGTGTGTGTGTGTGTGTGTGTGTGTGTGCGCGCGCGCGCATGTGTTTAGGCCAGACACCAGATGTCTTTCGCAATTACTTTTCCACCTTAGTTTTTGAGACAGTATCTCTTACTGACCCTAGAACGCCCTCTTTTGGCTAAACTAGCTGGTCAGAAAGCCCCACGATATCCCCGCCCCCCTCACCTCCCTGGTGCTGCCTCATCACCCCAGTGCTGGGATTCTGGTGGGTATTGGTGCTGGGTCCAGCTGTTTCACACATGGGGTGGAAATCTGAACCCAGGCCTTGTCATTTACACGGCAAGCACACACATTCCAGACTGAGCCATCTCCTTAGCCCCCAATTTTAATTTTATGACACTCATTCAAGCTGAATATCACCGTTTGTACTCTTTGTCCATAGGATACCTGAGGTGCGGAGGTTGATGAAATTTCCCACTAAAGGCCAGATTGCAAGCGGAAGCAGTGCCTGTCCGCGACCCTCCCACTACGCGGAACCCCCTCTCTTTAAAACACATTGCCTGCTGTGACGCTGCTTCACAGCCCTGGACAGGTGGAACAGATGGAGAAAGGTAGGAAGCCCGAGGTTGATGCAGACAGACTGACATCTGCAAGTGTATCAGGCAGAAGATTCAATATACAGAGGCTGCAGGGTTTCCCGTGTCTGGGTCTGCAGAGGTTTGGGCTGCTGGGAGACTCTCCCTGGGGATTCTGCCCACAGAGAGGGGCTGGCTTATATGGAGCTGGCGCTTCGGAGCTCCATTGATTGTGGAGTCAAAGGCACCGAGGGAAAGCACACTTAGAACTGCTGTGTTGGGAAAGTCTTTGCCTGGATGCAGGGTGTGAGGGAAGGATGCTAATGCACTGGTCCTTCCAGCTCTCAGGCCAGGATGACAACAGGACCCGCAGTGGCATCCTAAGACACAGCCAGCCACAGGTATTTATGTAGACGAGAAAGTGCGCCCAGCCAGGGAAGGGCACAGAAACACATTGAACGATGAGCACAGTGCAAATGGGCTTCACTATTGATCCTTAGTGGAAATGCTCAAGTCTGCCTCACGAACAATATTACTCCTGAGACCACCTTTAACACCATATTTAGTCTGACCTCTCCAGACTGTATTTGCAAGCTCATTTCTCTCCTCTTTACATTTTAGGGCTTCTCACTGGGCAGCAGACTGAGGAGCAATCCCAGAAGACTTTACTAGAAGACTTTCAGACAATGTGGTAGGTTTCTCTGCAGAGGCATGCCTGGGACTGGGGTGGAGAAGAGGGGGGCGTGGCAGGGAGTTAGCCGCAAGGGCGGGTAGGCCATTAGGTAGGGACATCAGCTGCTGTGAGAGGCTGTGCTGTGTCCAGAAGCAGTGTTGTCAGACCGCCTGTTGACCCCCAGTGCAGCTTCCTCTCCATATGGAGATAATTCAGTCTGTTGTGGCTGTGGACACAGCCAAGTGTGGAGAAGCACTTAGGGCAATTTAAGAATCCATTAGAATCATTAGATCTCCTCTGAGCTAGCCAGAATAATTAAATCTGTGTCCAAGTGGAGACTAGTTCAGCTGCCGAGTTTAGATTTTACTTACCTTTCAAAAGAATCGGGAGGAAATTCTTATGCACAACTCACTCACAAATGCCTTCTAATGGTTCCATCAAGACAGCCTACTCATCTCCGCTCAAAATGGCTTCATATTTATGTTGCTGAAGGCTGTTTTCCAAATGTATTGTGACTTTGTTTTAATAGTCTGTGAACCCAGGTTACTCATAGGAAGGTTGGGAATTGAGCAGTCTGTGATTACAATATAAGCGATGTTTTAAAGAAATCAGACTATGTACTTATTTGATTGCTCCAAGTTCTCGGTGCATTATCTGAATAGCCTGTCGATTTTTGTCTGTGTTAGTGTCAGAAGTTTTCAATAGCAAGTCCCTCCAGGGCAGGAGTGATGTCATCTCCATCACTTTGAGAGCTCTAGGCTCTTCATCCCATGAGCATTTCTTGAGTGGCCATTATGAGACTGGGATTCTCAGCTGGCACAGGGAGTGTCTGCATTTCATGGACGGCGGAGACCTCTGTGTGACCATGTACTGGGCATCAAAGCAAGCTAGTTCCTCCCTCCCTGGGCGCTCTCTCTCTCTATGTCTCCCTCCCCTCTTCTTTCCAACTTGCTTCCCCCTCCCCTTTCTGGCCCCAAAGAGGGAAGAAGACAAAAAGACATGTTGGCGTTTTCAGCCTTGAGTGCTCCATTCTAGGCTAAAGCTGAGTTAAGGACAGTCCTGATCAGGTCCTAGATGCTTTCTGGGTGTGGCAGATATTTTGGTTGTATCTGATGTCTTTTTCTTTTTCATCTCTTTATAGTCAGGAAACAAATACATTGCATTCTTTTTTTAAAATTTATTTTTATTTTATTTGCATTGGTGCTTTGCCTACATGTATGTCTATGTGAGGGGTCAGATCTTGGAGTTACAGACAGTTGTTAGCTGCCATGTGGGTGCTGGGAATTGAACCTGGATCCCCTGGAAGAGCAGTCAGTGCTCTTAACTGCTGAGCCATCTCTCCAGCCCCCATCCATTGCATTCTTAATGACCACACTTCATACAACTTCTGCTCCTCTTCCAGTCTCTTGTTCTCCTACCAAGAGCGTGGTAGCATTTTTGATCAGCTAGCTGCCCACAGCCTGTAAACATATGTTTGTGATATTTGTGACTTATCTAAAATTGGACTCAAAGGTGTCAATAAATCCTGCCAGCTTCGTGGGTTTATGTTAATAAGTTTCTCAATGGAAATATAGTTTGTAAGTCTATATGGATATCTGGAATACTAGCATGCAGATGTCAATGATTTATATTTGTAGACAAGATGCTGGATTGTTATACTGCTTTGTGTGTGTGCACGGCATGTGGTATGTATATGTGGGTATGGGTTATGTGTGCCTATATGCATACATGGTCCAGAGTAGGATGCTGGATTTCTTGCCCTAACACTCTCTGTCTTACTCTCTGGAGACGGGGTGTCTCACTGAATTGGAAGCTTGCCATTTCTTCTAGTGCTCTGGCTAGAGAGATCTCAGGATCCATCTGTCTCTGTGCCCCAAATCTGGAATCGCAAGACCATGAAGCCATGGCCAGCTTTTTATATGAGTACTCAGGTCCTCATGTATGCAGAGAAATACTGTTAACCACTGGGCCATCTCCATATTTTCTAGTCACTTACTTTGAAAGTGTTACCAAAGGTAGGGGATGAATTGTGATGAAAACTTTGGAGAACGAGGCCCACAAAGCTACTTTAAAATCTTTTAACTGGAGCAAGTCACTTTCTACAAGTCTCAGAATTTCTATCAGTTAACGTGGGAATAATAACCCCTCTCGGTTCTTTAGTTGAACGGCATATAAGAGATGTACAAGTATTTACATTTGGAGATTGTGTCAGTAGTATGGCTAGCAGGAAAAACTGTGCTCACCGAGTCTCTCTCTATGCGTGACAAGCAGTGCTAACATAATACTACTACACGACTGAGGAGCTTTACCTAAATATCCATGAAACGCATCTCATGTAAAATACAGCACCACAATAAAAAATGATAAGCCAATGCTTATTTCTTGGTTAAAACAAGGAACCGAGAAAACACGAGTTAAATTTCTCCCTCTGCCATTTTGTGATCCTGTCATCTGAATTCTTTAGGTCTCCTTTATGAAAGGAAGCTAATAGTTTTGCTTCGGGGAGGTATGGGAGGGACTCAGGGGGATTCAGTACCATGGAGTGAATGACACAGTGTGTGTATGAAATGAACAGATTAGAAGCTGGGCGGTGGTGGTGCACTCCTTTAGTCCTAGCACTTGGGAAGCAGAGCCAGGCAGATCTGTGTGAGTTCAAGGCCAGCCTGGTCTACAGAGAGAGGGAGAGATCCAGGACAGGCACCAAAACTATACTGAGAAACCCTGTCTCGAAAAACCAAAGGGGGAAAAAAAAAGGATTAGTTAGGAACTTGCATATACTTCTCCATATAGACTAGTTTCTATTTGCTTTCTGCGAAATGTGCCCTCCCTAAAGTATTAATTCATGGTTTTAAGAATTCATAGAGCTGGGCCTGGTGGTTAAGGCCTGTAGTTCTAACTCCTGGGAGGCCAAGGACCCCCATGTTTAAGGCCTGCCTGGACTACAAGCTGAGTGTAGCCTAGCCTGGGCAACTTAGTGAGATGTTGTCACAGAATAAAAAGCAGAAAGGGGACTAGGGAGAAACCACAGTGGTGGAGTACTGTAGCTGGAACTTTCCCTGTGTCCCGCCCAGTCATGCAGCCACTCAGACCCAAATAAACACACAGACGCTTATATTAATTATGAACTGCATGACCTATGGCTCAAGCTTCCTGCTAGCTAGCTCTTATAACTAAACTCAGCCCATTTCTATTAATCTGTATGTCGTCACATGTTCAGTAGCTTTACCTGTGTGCTGTTACATGTTGCTCCCTGGACAGTGGGCTGGCGTCTCCCCTGCTTCTCCATTCTCCTTCCCAGCATTCTCCTAGTCTGCTCACTCCACCTGTAATTCCTGCCTGGCTACTGGCCAATCAGTATTATTAAATTATTATTAGTAATATATCATTAAATTATTATTTAATTTAATATATAAATAAAATTATATTATTATATTATTATTGTATTATTATTATTAGTATTATTATACTAGTGTACAAGAGCATTATCCCACAGCATTTCCCCTTTTCTGTCTAATCAAAAAGGAAGGTTTTAACTTTAACATAGTAAAATTACATTTAATAGAACAGTTACCAAACAAGAATTACAGTTACAATATCTAGTCTATTTGTATTTGGCAAAATTAAAGAAAATATTCTATCATTTATTCTATATTTGTGAGTCTAAAGTTTCATATCTAATTTGTCTTTTATCATGACTAAGGAAAACTATAATTATAACTATCTAGTCTTCAACTACATCAAAGACTCTGGAAGGATACACTATTACGTTAAGTAAACAGGAAAAGCATTGTGAGCCACTTCCAAAATTCTGGAAATGATAGAGACAGCTGCCTGCCTGGACAGTCATCCAAAGTTCCTCTGTAACATTGGGGCGTCCATCTTCAGCCAATAGGCCTAGAATTTTTTAGTCTCTTCTCCATGTGTCCTGTAGAATATTTGGCGGT
This sequence comes from Peromyscus maniculatus bairdii, assembly GCF_049852395.1. Classification (NCBI taxonomy): domain Eukaryota; kingdom Metazoa; phylum Chordata; class Mammalia; order Rodentia; family Cricetidae; genus Peromyscus; species Peromyscus maniculatus. Next base: position 64,200,510 of record NC_134864.1, on the reverse strand, counting down.
CTCCTCTGTGAATCAGGAACCCGAAGAACCATTTCACCTTGCAAAACAAAGTTCAGTGGTTACCTTCTTATGGGTCCTGCATGTTCAGTTTATATAATATTATCAGCAGTCCAGGCAAGAGCAGTGTCTTGCCCAAATGGCTATTTTTGCCAAGAAGAAGATAAACTCCATATAGAGTGTCTTAAATGCCCATCTTTCTCTTTGAAGTAAATTGGTGCTGCCAGGAGCAGACGCGTCTCACTGTCCAGAAAAGTCTAAGTTTTTAAAAACATTTTAAATGCCATATTCTGTAGGTTTTTGAAGTGTTTGAAGACTACCCATCTATCTGAAATATATCTATGTATACCTAGAAAACTTAACTAAAATGACTATGAGTTTGATCATAGATGACTAATTATTAATCTGTATTTCTTAATTACACATTATAATTGCAAATGAGCTGCACAAACATAATACTTTAAACAAGAGTAGAAATATACATTTAGTATAATAAAATTAGCTTTAAATTTGTATCAATAAACTAAAATCCATAGCAATGTAAAACATTTTAAACAAATTGTTATTCTTTTTTTTTTTTGGTTTTTCGAGACAGGGTTTCTGTGTGTAGCTTTGCGCCTTTCCTGGAACTCACTTGGTAGCCCAGGCTGGCCTCGAACTCACAGAGATCCGCCTGCCTCTACCTCCCGAGTGCTGGGATTAAAGGCGTGCGCCACCACCGCCCGGCAAATTATTATTCTTTATCCTATCATATCTATAATATCCCCTTTTCTTTTTTAGAAAGAAAATAAAAATATTTTAAATAAAAATAAACATTTATAAACATATTTTGGGAACTTGGGTGTAGCTTCTTATACTGCTTCCTGCTGGATGGGAGTGCTGGAAATCTTTAGGAGATTCTGAGAAAATTAAGAATTATGGTCAAATCCTGACTGGAATAGTCTGTGAGGCTGTAATGTCTGAGCCAGTTACCTTGGAGCTGTTCTGGATGTTGGATCATCTGGGCCATGGTGTCATCAGAGACCTTTCAGGGGGTCTTGGCTGATCAAACCATATTAGCCTAGAAGCAATCCAGGTTCTCATCTTCTGTGGAAACAAAAGCAGAACCTTTTTTTCAAAGCATTGTATCCTTAGACATAAATTTTGAGGTCAAGGTAATATATATATATATATATATATATATATATATATATATATATACATATATAACTCAGCAGCCTTTACAATCAAATGTTTCTCTCCAGTTAAAATTTCCATCTTTATGTGGCTTAACTTTTTATATTATTCTTATTGTCTCTTTAAAGACTTTATTTTTTAAAACTATTTTTTATATAACTGCATATGCTCTTTTCCCTCTCTCTTCCAAGCCTACATACATTTTTACGCACACTGTAAACTGTTTAGAGTTTTCTTTCATCTGAATCTGTGTTATTGTGAATCTATGATCCTTCTCTGACCAGGAGAGAGATTTTAAACTGCTAAACTGTGTGGCTAGGACCAATGCAGCAGCCTTGGCTGCTGACTCCACCCACCTCAGCCCCCAAACACTGCCTGGCGAACAAAGTGAGTTTAGCCTAGCCCAGGGAACTTAGTAAGACGTCGTCTCAAAATAAAAAGTAAGAAGGGGACTAGGAATAATCCTCAGTGGTGGAGTACTACCCTAATGTGTGGGCCTTTGGTCCAAACACTGGCAGGCGTGGGTGTCGCATGCGAGATGCAGGGTGGGTACTGCCTGAGAGGGGCAGGGATAGGGGTCATGTGAGATGCAGGGGTGGGTGTCATCTGAGACCGGCAGGGATGGATGTCATACTTGAGATGCAGGGGTGAGTGTCATCTGAGAATCTAGTTCCAGGCAACAGCTTTCCCTGGGTTAAGCCTTCCCACAGAAGAGGGTCTTTTCCATACCGCCTTCGAACACGCGGCACAGCCACTCTGCCGGGACCAGGAACTGTTTCCTTACTCTCATGCTTTGCCACAAGTGGCCGACCAAAAACAATTCACTGACGCCTTGTGGCTGTGTAGTTCTGCAGTATCTGGCCATCTCCAGTCCAAGCCGCAGGAGCCACCCTGGAGTGAGGGTCTGCTCCTCAGGAGTGAGGGTCTGCTCCTTACACCAGTGGGTTCTCGAGATGGGCAACCCGAATCCAGATTCCAGATTTGCTTGTTATTCACCTTGTGGCCCTGAGAATTTTACTAAACCTTTTGAAGTTCATCCTTTTCATCTTTAATAAGTAGATAACGGCGTTGGCCTGCACTTAAAAAGCTCCTTCCATTTGCCACGTTTTGCTTGATATATTCATTCACATAGCCTCAAAACATCCCGGAAGGGGAGGATTTTCTCTTTAAAAGTTTTATTTTCCTATTGACGCAGAACACTGGATGGGAGATGTGCCTGCCCTCTTACTCAGCTTTTAACTGTACAGTGCAGGGTCCTGTTGGTGCCCACACCCTGCTCAGCCGCTCCCAAGCGCTTCTTTTGTAGTGCAGATTTTGTTGACTGAACCACCTTGGCCCATCTCGCCTTCCTTCCCTCCCTTTGCTCTCCCTTTGCTTCTCTAAGTTCAGCTCTGAAGGCCACTGCTGAGGAACAACACCACATTTGTCTTTCGGTGACTAGCTTATTCCGCTCAACGCGATGTCCTCAACTTCGTCATTTTATCGTAAATAACAGGATTGTTTCCTCCTGCTTCAGGTGGAATAAATTCTTCAGCTTTTCTCCTTTTTACATTTTTTTTGGTGCTGTGTTGTGCATGACAGGTATGACAGACAGTATAGTTATTGTTGGAGCCCGGCTCCAACTCCTCAAAGGGCTCTTGGGGGGAGGAGAGAGGAATGAGGAAGTATTATGCTAGAAATATAGGTGGAGATTAAGAGAAAGACAGAGACACGGGATAGCTTTGGGAGGGCCCTGGGTCAATACCCAGCTGCCCAGAGTTTTATTCTAATGGGCTTTTTATACACTACCCAGGGGAGAGGCAAGAGACCTCCCCCTTTCAAGATTAAAGCACAATGCACAGCCGAGTGTAGACCCTTCAAAACACCTGATAACCATGCTCCTGGCCAAATCATCCTATGATGCAGCCCCGCTGGCTAAATCAAGCTCCAATTCTCTGACACCGAGTCAGGCCTTACTAGGGAGCCTCTGTGGGCCCCACAAGTTATATTTTTGCATGTATGTGGGAATATGTGCAGGTATGTGTGAATGCACATGGAGGCTTGAGGTTGTTGCTGGGACTCAATTTCTCTTGCTCTTCTACTTTGTTCTCTGAGGCAGGGGCTCTCAATCAAATGCAGAACTCACTAATACTGTCAAGCTCGCTAGCTCGCATGCTCTGGCATGCTGTCTCTGCTCTCTAAGGCTGGAATTATGTGTACGCCACATATAAATATCTATTTATTTATCAGTGACCATTTAAATTGTTGCTACATTTTTTTTTTGCTACTGTGTATAATGCTGCATTGAACATTAGAGTGTGACTATCTCTTCTCTAGAATGGAAATGAGTTGGGGACTATTTTTAATACCTATTTAAAATGAACAAATGGAAACATTGGGGGAGGTTTAAATGTATTTAAGAACTCATGCAGCTAGTAAATATTCCAGCTGGGCTTCAATCCCACCTATGAGTTTGGAGCTCCTGTTTTGGAAGCGATAACACTTGCATACTTGAAATCTTAACAGCGTCTGGCACCTGTAAAAACAAAATAAATGTCTGCTAATTCTATTAGCAAGGTGGCCATGCCTCTGGCTTTAGCTCTTGTCTACTTGCCTTTCATTTTCCTCGGTTGCACTTCTGCAGAGATGAAATTTTTTGTTATGAGACTGGACTCGGGTGCGTTTAAAGAGGTAAATGTCTATTAGTGTTGATTTTGAAAACTAGTACTAACATTTTTGTGAACTCTTGCAATATTTTAGTAGGAAGTCCCCTGTCTCTTCCTCCCTTCCTCTTCTCCCTTACTGGTATTTCCTAAGTCCATTCATTGATTCCCTCCAAATAAAAACAGTAAAAACAAAGTATCATATCCGTGTACCAATAAGAAAATAAAAACGGCTGCCATTCATGCTTTCAAGCCAGAATATTGAACCCCAGAAATCATATAGTAACTATTGAAATATGAAGAAAACTGACCCTGCCTACCGTGCCCCCCCCAGAAGGTCGGCAGGCAGTTGTGACTATGAGACCCATCGCTGGATCCTGCTGTTAAAACTGCAGTGACGAGGCCATGCACTGGTAAGGCACCGAGGGCCCATGAACCAATGGCAACTCACAAATCTAGTGTGGATTGCACAGCAAAATTCTGCCTCTAGCCCTTGGGGGACTGATTCTCTAAGGATGTCGGCGGGTGCTGAGGGGTAAGAGGAGGAAGCCAGCTTGAGCTGTGCAAGAGCTCAGAGCTGTCCTGAAACCGGAAGTCAATCCACCACTCTCCTTGCACCCTCCGCTCCCTAGTTGGTGATTTTTCACAGTAGCAAGCATGCTGCTTCTTCCCTGTCACGGAAAGTGCAGCTTTTCTTATCTTTAAGGTGTCTCAATTTAGTGGGAAGTAGAATTGAGTCTACTGCCCACTCCCTGTTCCAGGAATGCTTTTCTCAAAATAGGAAATATATAATGTGTAGGCTGGGTGGCTAGAATTAGGTTGGATCAGTATGAGACAGGGAGATTTGTTTGGCTTCAGAAAAAAAATCTCCCACTGCCTTAGGCTGGCTGCAGAATCCAGGACAAATATCTGGTCTCTGAGATGTAGAAATCAAACTGTCCCCGTGGAAAATAGTGCTGGTGACCCTCTGCATGGACTCCCATGCCCTTTGAACAAAGCCTTTTGTGATCAAACTGACATTTCCAGTTAAGATTTGGAAACAATTATATTTAATGCCTTCTCATTGATTAGGCCAGAGGAGAAAGGAACAAAGAGATAGGTATGTCTTTCCTTTCCTTTTTTTTTTTTAGTGAATTAAAATATAAAATGGACTGCTCTCTAGATGTCCAAGTGAGGAGGAAAATTAGCAACTAGAAATATGCATCTAAAGATTTTTTTATTATGTGTGCATATATGTATGAGCGCATGTTACATGGGTGCATATGTGTGTAGCATGCATGTATCTGTGTGCACATGTGTGTTTGCATGTAACTTCAAAACACTCATCTGTAAAAGGACTACCAAATTCTCCAGCCTTTTGGATTCTGATTTCCCATCTACCTGTTGGGTAATAAAGGCTTATATTTGTTTTGATTGCCTCAGAATACCACAGAGCAACCATGAAAAAGTGAATTACTCCCAATCTCCAGCACAAAGTCAAAGAGGAGAGAAGGGAAAAATCACCTATGGTGTGATTACAATTCCCAGTGCTCACAGCTGAGAAACAGGGAGGGTCACAACAGACATGCGCATTTCCTACTGGGTGAAAAATTTCCATAAAACAGAGCTCATCACACACAAATAAATTTTATACTTTAGAAAAGGTAACTTCCTTCCCCGCCCCAATCCCTCACTTGGAAACTTTATTCTTCCATTAAAAAGAAATGCTCTCTGTGATTTATAAAGTCCAATTCTTTTGCTTCAAGTCCAATGTTAGCATTCTGCCTTATGCCTTTAACTTAATGGGTATTCTCAAAACTGGCAGCTTTCCCCCCCATGCGGGAAGAAGGAATAATTCTGAATTAAGAGCACTAAAGTAGGTTAAGGATACATTATGTCGGGGGCTGTGGATTGTTAACAAGCAAAGGAAGCACAAGTCATAGGGTGCAATTCAATTCAGGGCAATGGGCTAAGGGTGCCAGCCATTTTATCTTAGTGACTTCACCTGTGGATTCTTGGGGCGACCTTTTCAGTCTGTCTAACATCTGACTGAACTCTGGATGTTTTCCTAATTTGTGAGTGATTTGTCATTAGCAAGCTGGTGGTGACTGTGTATTCACCAGCTGTAACTGTGGTGGGTGCTGTGGGCATCTCATGTGGGTACCCGAGGCCCATCATCCACTCTTCACTAGCTGTGCATGTAGTGGACACTGTGAGTGGCCTATACGGACCCTCCAAGGCCCGTGTTTTCTTCACCAGCTACAAGTGTTGGCTTGCTAACGACCCACAGCTGGCCTTTTCTAGAGGATGTCTATTGGAAGCTGCAGCTTGCAGGAGCTGATCTTCAACCCAGTGAAGGGCTCCCAATGATTAATGGGTAGGGAGGGACCCTACCAATGGCTCCCTTGATCAAGTGATCAGTAAGTAATTTTGTGGTGTGAAATCATGTGTTAGGTCAAGACTAGCTTTTAAGTGGGACTACATCCTTGCTCATCTCATCCTCTTTACTATCCTTCATACCCGCACACCTAACCTTTGCTGATTTTCCCTCAAGAGCATAATTTCAATGTGTTTCATGTGCCAGCATTGTCTTAGGCTCTGATTTGTGTGTGCATGGACCTGCATGTATGTGTTTGTGTGTGTGTGCATGTGCCATGTGTAGAGGCCAGAGGTCAATGACAGGTACCTTCCTCCATCACTTTCCACTTTATCTTCTGAGACAGGGTCTCTCACCGAACTCCTCCAAGTCAGCTGGCTGCCAGCAAGCTCCAGCAATCCTTCTGTGTAAGGGTTTGGATTATACCTTAGTCACCAGGGAAATGCAAATCACAATGACTCTGAGATACCATCTTATACCTGTCAGAATGGCTATGATCAAAAACACTGATTTCAGCTTGTGTTAGAGAAGATGTGGAGCAAGGGGAACACTCCTCCACTGTTGGTGGGAGTGCAAACTGGTACATCCACTTTGGAAATCAGTATGGTGGTTTCTTAGATAATTGGGAGTAAATCTACCTCAAGACCCAATGATACCACTCCTGGCCATATACCCAAGGAATGCTCAATCATACTGCAAGGACACTTGCTCAACTATATTCATAGCAGCATTATTCATAATAGCCAGAACCTGGAAACAACCTAGATGCTCTCCAACTGAAGAATGGATAAAGAAAATGTGGTACATATACACAATGGAGTACTATTCAGCAGTAAAAAACAATGACATCATGAAATTTTCAGGCAAATGGGTGGAACTAGAAAATGTCATCCTGTGTGAGGTAACCCAGACTCAGAAAGATAAATATGGTACATACTCACTCATAAGTGCATACTAGATGTAAACAGAGGTTAACTGGACTACAACCCACAGCTCCAGAGAAGCTAGGTAACAAGGAAGACCCTAAGAGGGATACATGGATTGCCCTGGGAAGGGGAAATAAATGACATCTCTTGAGTAAACTGGGGATGGGCAGGGGTGGGGGATAGAGGGTAGGGGATGGAGAGATGAGAACATGTGGGAACAGGATGATTGAGCTGGGGGAAGGACAGAGTGGGAGAGCAATAAAAGATATCTTAATAGAGGGAGACATCATGGGGTTAGTGAGAAACCTGGTATCAAGGAAATTCCCAGGAATCCACAAGGATGACCCTAGCCTAGACCATTAGCAACAGGGGAGAGGGTGCCTGAACTGGCCTACCTCGTAATCATAAAGCCTTCATCCAGTTATTGATGGAAACAGATACAGAGATCCACAGCCAATCACCAGGCTGAGCTCCAGGAGTCTAGTCGAAGAGAGAGAAGAGAGATTGTATGAGCAAGGGGCATCAAGATCATGATGGGGAAAACTACAGAGACAACCAAACCAAACTAGTGGGAACTCATGAAATTTAGACCAATACGAGCCTCCACAGTATTGAACTAGGCCCTCTGTATAAGCAAGACTGTTGTGTAGCTTGATCTGCTTAAGGGCGCTACCTGGCAGTAGGATCAGGATCCATCCCTGGTGTATGAACTGGCTTCTTGGAGCCCACTACCTATGGTGGGACACCTTGCACAGCTTTGATGCCGGGGGAGAGGCTTGGACCTGCCTCAACTGAGTGTACCAGGCTAGGCTGACTCTCCATGGGAAGACTTATCTTTTTGGAGGAGGGGATGGAGGGGTGGATTGGGGAGAGAAGGCTGAGGGTGGGTTGGGAGGACGGAAGAGAGGGGAACCTGTGGTTGGTATGTAAAATGAATAAAAAATTTCCTAATAATGAAAAAAATAGAATTTGTATCACAGATGCACATTGCTGTGTTTTATTGTGTGTGCACCAGTGATGAAACGGGGTCTAACACTCCCATGGCAAGCATTTTACCAGCAGGAGCATCTCCCCACATCACTGAGTTCTGACTTTAGGGTTCTGATTTTACTGTGAGGTAGTTACTTACTTTTAACTTTGTCCTAATGAATTCAGCAAGAAAAGATCATTATCTACTAGGGTTCAAGCAGAATACAGTATGCCATCCTTTCCAAATTGTTCAAGTCTGTTCCATTGACCCTTGATAAGTCTTTGGAAGAGAAAAGTTCCCTCGGTTGTCTAATATTCTCTGTGTGGCCTTTATCCAGCAGCTGACGCAGAAAAAGCTGGCAGATAATCAAAGTCACAAAGGCTGGAAATTTAAACTCTGATTGATTCCTACCCCTTCCCCCCACCCCTGATTTTGTTAGTTTGCCTAAAACTTGACTCTATTTATAGCAGTCTTCTTAAAAGCTTGCCTTTTCAAGTTAGAGTGATGCTCTGCTACAACAGGAATAATTATCATGGCCCTCGTATATGATAGTCATCTGGGTGACACAGTAAGAGATTTTCACTTGGGATCAAACAGTCCATCCAAGTCTGAAATAATATGTATTTTCTGGGCCCCCTGTAATTAGAAACGTGATTGTCTAAATGTCTGAAAATCTGTTCTGTTTAAGGAAATTGGCCTGGAGCCTGTTCTACTCAGGACATAAAATTTGCAGAATGTGAAGGTTTCCTCGTATGGCTACCAGCTAGTGGTGTGAGGGTGGGCTGAGTCAGCATCTGGGAAAAGGTGATTGGAGCTGACAGGAACGGCCCTCTAGGAAATGTCAGGTTGACCCCACTGTTTAGAAAATGGAACAGAGAGGGGATGGAAAAGGACACCAGGACAGAAATATTTTAAAGGCATTATTCTTTCTTTCTCTCTCCCTCTCTCCCCACCCCCCGCCTCTCTCTCTGTATGGGGGTACATAACTGCACAGTGAAGGACTTGGAACCATTTACATGCTCTAAAACCATGCTCGGTAGCCAGCATGATGTCCACACAAGAGCCACTTGGTTGAGTATTACTGATTCTCAATACTATTTTTCAGTCTAAAGGAATTGGCTCTTCATTTCCACTATGTTATTGCTTATTTATAATCAATACCTTCTAATTAATTCTGAAACAGCTTTTTAAAAGGAAGCAGGTGTTTTCTATTTTCTATTTAGACATCTGATGTTCATTTCAGTTCAGTTTCTTCATGTTTAGAGATCATTTTTCTCTGCTGGATTTGTAGATGTGAAGATACCATTTGATCTTTGAATAAGACACATCCATTTGAGGGTCAGTGCTGAAAAGCCAGAAAATTGCTTTTAATTTTATGTCATTTGTGGTTTATTTGTGAGAGTCACAGAATTTCACATTCTAAGATTATTTTCCCAGGGATTCTGCTTCTAAATGGCCTAGGCCTTTTGAGGGAAGATGAATACATTTTGTTGTTATTGAATTCCTGACAAAAAAACTTGAAACTTGCCATTCAGTGCTACGAAAGTAGAGCTAATTTGTGTCTGTTGCTAATGTCTTTGTTCAAAATTCTTTACACATTGTCGTCATGTGATCATCAGTGCATTTAAGAGGCGAGAGCCTTAGCCACATTTCCTGCAGTTCTGTCAGATACCTGAGAAAAGCACCCAAAAGGGAGAAGTTACGTATCTCGGCTCACAGTTTCAGAGGCGCCAGGCTGTCTTCCTTGGTGACACTGCTTCTGGTGCGGTAGTACAGTGGAAGAGACCTGTGTCAGAGGATACTTACTTCAGGGAGGACAGGAGAGAGAGAGAGAGAGAGAGAGAGAGAGAGAGAGAGAGAGAGAGAGAGAGAGAGAGAGAGAGAGGGAATTTGGGAGAAGAGGAGGAGGAGGAAGGATAGAGGGAGGAAGAAGGGAGGAAGGGACAGACAGATTAGTTCTAAGGACCCATTTCCAGCAACCTCCTTCCTTTAGCTATTTCCCAGCTCCTAAAGAACCTTCCAAAATAATGCTACCATCTCAGACTAAATCTTTTAGGATGCATCCATGGGTGACATTCATATTCAAACCATAATAGGCAGTGTAAGTGTGTCTTTGATATTTGGGTCCTTTCTGTCACTGTTTGGTATGAGGAAGGAAATACTTGAGGAACAATGTCTCCTCATCAAAAACATTAGCAAACTAAAAAGCTCAAATTATTCTTCTCTCATTTCCCCTATATCATCCCCGTCTAAACAAAAACATCTGCTAAAGTTTCAGGACACAATAGACATGACACTGTCAGCATGGTTATCTTTATCATTATACACACTCAGAAATATATATTTTATTCTCAAATACTACAATGTAATTAAACTATTTTCTTCTCTACTACAGAATTCCAAAGGCACTTGAAAGTTTTAAATTCCAGGAGAAAAGATTTGATTTTGATTAGCACAAGAATGTTTAAGTACATTTATATGTGGAGTGTGTGTGTGTGTGTGTGTGTATGTGTGTGGTGTGGTGTATACTGGTGTGTGTATGCAAGTGGATAATCTCAGGCCCTGTTTCTCAGAAACTGCCCACATTTTTTTTTTTTTTTTTGAGACAAAGTCTCTCACTTTCCAAGCAGCGAGGCGAGCTGGCCAGTGCATTCCAGCAGCCCACCTGTCTCTGCCTCTCCAGTGGCAGGGTGACAAGTGTGACTACCCACATCTGTATTCTTACTTGAGTTCTAGGAATTAAACTCGGGGCCTTGAGCTTTCAGGGCAAATGCATTACCAGTTGAGTGAGCTACACAGCTGTCTAAGGGCATTTTGTAGGGGTAGAACCTGACCAAAGAAAATAAACAAATAAAAAGTAATCGATGGCTAAGACAAATAAGAAGGATATGTATGATGTACACTTACAAAGTCTTTACGTCGCTTTTATTAAACCACTCTGAGTTGGTTTAAAATTTTAATCCTTTTCTTTGACTTTCTCTCTCTCTCTCTCTCTTTTTGTTCATTTCTAGAAATAAATTATAGTTCTCTGAACAGGAAGTAGTTTTACTAATAATCCTGACCTATCTTAGTTGTTTGACCTAACAATTATACAATTAGCTTAATAGTTTAAGTCATTAGGGGGGTTAATCACTTCTGAATAATTAACTACTTTTGTATATGTAAATGTGGGTGGTAAACAGAAGGAGCCTATTGGATTGCTGGAAGTTTTCGCATACAGTTAAACTTTGATTGCTCACCTTAGTAAAAGTGCAGAGGCAATTCCTGAGTTGCTTCATCATTAACATATGTGTTAGCATATGTATGTTTTAGCATACATCTATATTATTTTCATCTACAGTGAAAAATGTTAAGGTGGATATCAAACAAAATTGATTTTCATTCTCTGAGTTTTCAATCAACTGATGACGTAGTAAGACATCCAGAGATGCTCTATTACCTTGGCAGTCAGTCTAGAAAGATGATATTAGTTAGTTGTCCTTAATTCATTAAGGGATGCACAACTGGAGAATTCCAAACTCTTTTTAAAAGAGAAGAAAGTAGCAGATGATTCCAACCTCAACAACTAAGAAGGTCTCCCCAAAATGGCTTTGCAAACACAGAATAGCAAATATTTGATGTAAATATAGAATATTTGCTAAGTTAAGTCACAAAGATTCCCAAGTCATGTGGTATAAGATATGAAGCTTCACCCAGAAAGGCTTCAGCTACACACACACACACACACACACACACACACACACACACACACACACACACCCCGCACACCGCACACCACACACCACACACGCACACGCACACAACTTACTTGCTAACCTGGCTTGGGAGTTTTCCTTAGGCTCATCTCGAGGACACGAAAGGCCTCCAGAAAGTCATGCCTGAGGAGGCTGTCTAGATACACCATCTGTTTTGAAGAGTATTATAAAGTTGACATACCTATGTGAGGTACATAATTTCCTTTGCAGTACTGGGTAAAGTGGAGTTGTTTACATACTGATGTATTTTTTATTGTTACAGTTAGAGATGGCTTATGCTGTAGTCATGGTGCCTGGCTACTGTCACATATCCCACCCGTGAGAAAGAGGTGACCGTGCTGTCACTATTCACAGTGCTATGGCTCCTCAGGGTCTTTTTGTATTGAAACAGCATAGTGCTCCTGGCCTTACTATTCTCTGGTGTCGTTGATTGAGTGCTGATTGCATTACCACCCATGGAGCTGTGTTGTGGAGCTGTGTTGTTCACCATTGCTGTTCCACAAACACCAGCTTCCTGCAACCATCTTCAGGGTTGTTATAATGCTCTGTCGACAATGACCACAAATGCAAATTTACCCAGCAAGTGTGTGTGTGTGGGGGGGAACATGGATGGTAAGTTCTGTTGCCTGTCATGTCAAATTCCAACAGTCTCCTCCTGTGATATCTTTAGGTGGTATGGCTGCATTCTTAGTATATGATCTCCTGTAGTGTTGACCATGCATCTACCTCCCACCACTTTACCCAGAGAAGAGATAGATGAGGCACCCATGCAAGACAAGAAACGCTGTTCAGATCAGATGGCCCAACCTCAATACAACGTAAGACAGGAGTCTGCATGGATCTAAAGAGTTTGTGGGCGTAGAAAGCTAAGGTCTTGAAAGCTTGTAGAAGAGATGTTCAAGGCTACCCCTAGGTTGTAGCCTGACATAAGCTGTGCAGCCTGTGAAGGAGGTCCACGTGACAACTTTAGATGAAGGGCAATAGCTACTGCCCTCCTCCTTTGGGGCTATGGACCAGAGTGGACACTGTAGTATAAAGAGCTGATATTCTAACCTATACATGTGGCTCAAGTCAGGATCACCAGAGTCCTGAATTTGTCCTGTGTTTGTAGAAATGGCAGCCATCCCGAATTAGCATAAGTGCCTCATTCTAGAGACCCTCAACCATTCAGTCTTTTACTGCTATGCTGGCCAGCAGACTTTCTCCCAGGGATTCCGTGGGGGTGTTTGCCTTACCCTCTGTATGGTGTAGAGACTTAGAGGATGCTCTGCAGAACAGTGAGATGAAGGGCCTGTCTGGTATGAGGCGTCCCGTCCAGTGGCATTGCTAGAGAGGCTGCTTCCAGGTGCTGAACAAGAACGGAGTTTATCTGCTGGAAGGTGAATTGAAGCGTTGGGCCCTTGAGGTCGCCTTTCTGTTCTGTGAATTGCAGTGGCAATCGCCTCACACAAGCCAGAGGCTTCTTGTTAAGGCCTTGTCGGTTCTGAATCCCTTCTGACACTCCCTTCTCCATGTCCTCGTTGGCAACCTTCAGAGGAATGCTTTCAGGATCTCTCTACAACAGCGAGGAGGGCTATGGTTTTAAGAGGGAGTGGCCACATTGCTAAGGCATTGATAGACATCTATAAGCATTAACATTGTGTGCAAGAGCTTTCTCAGTTTCCTAACAGCGGCCTGAGCTCTGAGGAAAAGCAGTCAGCTCATGGGTTCTACACTGTTGTTTACAGTGCTCATCTAAATTGATGAAAGTGGGGCAGCTTGTCACTTCAACAGAAAATTTGAATCTGGGGATTTCACTGTAGCATTAGGAACCATGAGTTAAGACTAGTGATGTACACCTATTTTTTTTAAAGTCTAGTCCTATTCGAAGAACAATGGAAATAGTCGCTGTCTCACTGCATTTTTGTTCATACGAGGAACAGATAAGACAACGTTGGTATTCTAAAGCCATAGATCAAATGCTGCAGTTTAAGACTTTTAGAATGGCGATAATTAGAAAGACATGCATCTTTTTGGGAAACGGCAATGCTTAGGATATCTTCCATGCTGCTATGGAGAAAGATGTTAAGGGTCAAAGGGTGGAGCTTCATTCCTGCTCCGCAGCAAAGATGAACTCCAGATTTTATTTCAACTTGAATCTGATTTATTTTGCTTTCTTCTTTTCTTCTCCCTCTCTCTTCTCCCCCCTTTCCTCCACTTCCTACTTTCTGTCCTTCTCTTGTTGGTTCTCTTCCAAATCCCTCTGAAGCCCCATTGTGTCCACATAGATCACGTCCTGTATGAGTTGTTACTTAAACTTGCTCCTTGAGACTGAAATTAATTGACTCTCTCCTGAAGCAGAGGCTCCTGGAGAATCCATCTGTCCTGGGGAGTAGGTGTCTCAGGTGGAACAATAGATCTGATTCCAGCTCTGGCCATGATTTTTAAAAATGTCTGGAAATAATAATCTGTCGATGATTCATTGCTGATGTCTTTGCTAATTCTTCAGCAACTAGTAAAGAAAATAAGCCTTGGATGTAGCCATGGCAGTGTTACAGATTCAAATTGCCACTATGAAAAGGTCCAGGAGATTAAAAGAAATATGATTTTATTGATTGTTCATTTAAGTTTAAAGAGGAAATATGGAGATGAATATGCATCTTTTATGATTTTTTTCTTGGACAAATACATAAGAAAACTGTTAACTGTGGTTATCACCGAAGTGTATAGGTGTGTTGAGGTAGGGGTATAGCTTAATGGATAAGAGTACTTGCTAATTCTGCAAGCAGGAGGACCAGAGGACCTGAGTTTGAATCCCTAGCACCCAGGTAAAGTCAGGTATGGCTGTATGAGCCTATAACTTTAGCGTTAGAGGGTGGAAATAGAAAGATCCCAAGAGCTCTCTGGCCACCATCCTAGACCTTGATTCAGTGAAAAAGCATGTCTTGAGGCAATAAGGCAAACAGCTATAAAGACATCCAATGGCTTGGTCAGGCACAGGCATCGATACCTTCAAACTCTACACACAAATATAACACACACACACACACACACACACACACACACACACACACACAGGATTTACCTTGGCTTACAGTTTCACAAGTGCGAGTCCATCACGGTGGGGAGGCTTGATAGAGAAGCCATGTTCATGCCATGGTGGCTTGGAAACAGGGACACGGGTGGACTAGGGAGTGCAAGATACAGTTCCCCAGGGAGCGCTTCTGGTTAGGCCCCACCTCCTACCTTCCAGATCCTCTCAGTAGTGCTTTCATATCGTGAGGTTATTAAGGGACGATGCCATGCATTTGGCCTTCAGGATCTGCCTTTGGAAGCACCTCTGAAGACACACCCAGGGGTGCTGAACTCGTCTCCCAGGCATGTCTCAATCCAATCAAGTAGACAGTTGAGATTAAGTATCCCAGTAGGGTTGGGAGAGGTGGGGGAAAAAACGAACTTAATCTCTCTCAACACATCTTTGGAACATTTTACTTGGGATCCTTGTTATGTTCTTTTAGGGATTCCATAGAATCCACAGAGGGCTCCCAAATTTCCCTGCATCTCAGAGGACACACCCTGCATAATCCCTGGTCTTTGTCTATGACGAGCTCTGCTCACTCTATGTTGACATGTAACTGTTTAAGAGAGATGGTCTCATGGGCCTGACTTAGCCACAAGAGACTTTTAAAGGCAGGTGCTCCTCTCTGGTCAACTGAAGAAGACGAGGTTAGAGAGTTGGAGCATGGAACGGACTGAATGAACCATCATTTGCCTGCAGGTAGAGAGGACTCCCTGGTCAGGAAATTGGGGTGTGCTGCACCTAGGAGTGAAGAGTATCCCCTGACGACATCCAGCAAGGAGACAGAGCAAGTGACCCACTCTTCCAGGATCTGAACCACAGCAAGGTCAGAAGTTGACACCTCGGGTCCAGGCTCAGATGCCCTGCGCAGAGAGACCAGCATGCCATGCTGATCTCTGCCCCATGGAATTATGAGCTAATAAACAAAAGCAGTGTAATACCACTACATTCACAGTTGACTTCTTATACAGAAATAGAAAAATAATAGTTTTCTGTAATATTTGTATTTAAGGAAATGAAGACTTACAGTACGGCTTATCAGAGAAGTGAAATTATGTTTTTTTCCTACCTACTTAATATCATTAAATTAAATTAAAAAGCAATAAATATAATTTTAAAAACTAACAAGGTAACTTTTACTGTAAGGAGAACTCAAACCCCATTGAAGTTGGATATGGATTACTGTATCTAAATCTAAAGAAGTAATATTTTCTCATTAATTTCCATTTAATAGTTCCATTTACTTATTACCATCATCCTAGCAAAATATTACACAGCACTATAAATTAGCAGTGCGTTTTCGTGAGGGAAAATTCCAGAAGTTACACACACACACACACACATACACACACACTTCAAAACCTTTGGCACGGGAGTGAATGAGCCAGTGGTTTATTTCAGGCATGCTGGGAGCCAGAGCGAGGAAGACCACACTGTTCACCTCGCTCCCATCTGCCCTGGGAACTCAGCACCTCCCTTGGGTCTTAGCACACAGTCTGTTCTCGGCACTTACCTGTCGGTTGAGACCAATGAATGCGCTTGCTGTCCGTGTTGCCTTTTAAAGACTTTATGCATTCCTTCCGCTCAGTCTCTCCTAGCATTTGGTTTCACTACTTTAGAGCAACGCAATTTCCCATTCCTGTGTGGTTTGACTTGGAAAGTCCCACCATCTATACCTCCCACAGCCTAGCTTCCTTCTCCTTCTGTCCTCGATATTTACGGAATCTATTATTGGGTCAATGTTTAACACCCCGAACTATATAATGTATGAGCTGTGTTAGGAGCCATTGGGGGTGATAAGACCAGGAAGGCTCCAGCCACCTGAGGGGGAATAATGTCCTTAGAAAACAGGCCTTAGTCCTGGTCTTAGCTGCTGTCAAGGGCCATGTCTGGGTCGGTGGTCCCGCTGCAGCTGGAGTCTGTGATGATGTCTGTGGCCTGTGTTAGCACAAGGGGTCACTAGAACCATGCTGTGCTGAGCAAGCCCTGCCCTTCACCGGCCCTGAGATAGCTGGTCCTGCCTCTCGCTGGATCCTGCAGCAGGAGAGCCGGCCCCACCACTCAGGGGAGAGCTGCGCCCTCCACACAGACACAAGATGGCCTCACTCTTCACCACAGGTGTGCACCATACCTGGGCAGCCCACTAGAGCTGTGTCAAGGACACAGGTGAGCGGACCTTGAGGGCGTGAGACCTTGTCAGCAGTGTGGTGGAATGGGTGAGAGAAAGATGCCCTCCCCTCTCACCCGTTACTTCCTGTGACAGGTGAGAGAGCTGACGCCAGGGTCACAAGAGTGGGAGAGCTAGCCCTGCCCCTCACCAGCTGCAGCACTCAGGAGCGTGGGCTCTGCACCCCGTCTGTCTGGGCAGCAAATGAGAGCTGACCCTGTGGTGGGGGGATGCAGGGGAGCTGGCTCTGAGGACGTGAGAGCTGACACTCCCTCCCCCCTCATGTACCCCCTATAGCAAGAGGGAGAGAGGGCCCTGCACCTGGCCCTGAGCCGGATCTGAGGACCCGAGGGCAGGAGAGCTGGCCCCACTCCTTGCTGCAGGCTGCATGGGGTGAGCTGGCTGAGGCAGGGCTGCTGGAGAGCTGGCCCAGGTAGTGGTGATGAGGGAAAGCCGGCTGGCTGACCAACCCAGCTACCACCCAGGACTTTGAGATGAACGCACTGAAGGGTAAACTGTGGGACTCAACAGGCCACACTAAGGCTTCCACAAGGAACTCTTCTCCTTTTTGTTTTGTTTTCTTTTTTGTTGTTGTTGTTTTTTGTTTTTTCTTTTAAATTTTGTTTTGTTTTGGGGAGAGGTTGCAAGGGCAGAGGGCAGATTCTAGGGGACAGGGAGATAAGTGGGATTGGAATGTCTGATTTGAAATCCACAAAGAATCAAAAGAAATTAAAAGAATTTTTTAAAAAACAAAACAAAACAAGAGAGGCCTTCGATACTTGCTGTTACCATTGCAAGCCAGAAGGCAAGGCCTTTTTGCAAGACTGAATCGGCCAGTACCTGTCCTCAGGTGTCTTTGCCTTTAAAATTGTGAGAAATGCATTTCTGCTGTGAACAAACCACCCAGTTTCTAGAAGGTCTGAGACTTGCAAAGACAAGCTCCAGATCCTCCATTTAGTGATCTCGGCTGAGTGTATGCACATTGTTTCTGTGAGGCTGAGGAGCATCTCTCTCTCCAATGGAAGGTTCCCTCTTGCTTTGCTACAGTAAGTTCACATTCCTTTTATAGGGAATTCTCAGCTCTCCATCTGAGTGCAGAGACAGGGAATCTCTGCATGGCAAAGACGTTCTTTTGTTTTATATGCATGCTTAACACAGGGCTTGACACAAATGCCCAATAAATATAATGAATGTTAATAAACAAAATGAAATATGCATCGAGAAAATGCTTCTGGCAGATAAAAATTCTTTGTAGTTATTGGATAATTCATGCTTAACTAATTTCATTTAATCTTTGCAAACCCCAGCTACGAGGTCGTTGGGAAGAAGGCCTTACCGCCCGAGAATAGAGAGAGATGGTAGAAGGAACTAGAACAGTGAATGTGTTAGCTTTCCATTGCTGAGATGAATTCCTCGATCTGAACAACTGAAGAGTTACTTAGGTTCAGGGTCCCAGCGGTCCACTGATGCAAGAGCCCTGGTGAGGCAGAACATTAGCAGGAGCTACCCCCTTTATGAACGGGGAGCGAGTCACAACGAGGAACCGGGAGCCAGGGGTAACCTCTGAGGCATGTCCAGTGCCTCATTTACTCCAGCAAGATGCCACTTGCCAAACTTTCTACCACCTCTCCAAACAGCACCATCGTTTGGGATTCAATCCTTCAACACACGAGCCTTTGGGGTACATTTCATATTCATACCATGGCAGTGAGCTAAGTGGTATACTAAATCATACTCAATATGCTTCATTTGCTTTCTGTGTTGAATTTCAAGGCCAATCCCCTAAGTTGTGATACTGTGTATCTACATGCATCCTAGGGTGGGAATTTCTTTCTTTCTTTTGTCTATTTAGAGACTTGAAATTATTGATTTAAAGACCCTAGGAAATTTAATTTACCAAGTAGGGCTTATTCACTAGACCATGGTGCATTTTCCTCTATGTCCTTAGGGTTAGAAGGTAATTGCCATGCAAGTAGCCCTTAGAGACCTAGCTAAGCCTTGCCCTTCCTCAGTACTACAAGTGGTTCCGAGCATGAAAAGTTTCTCTTTCACAAAGGACATCATGACCCTGTGCTAAATCTGTATCAGTTTCTTTCTCCAACTCTGAGTTCTGAAAGCTCAATTTAGCATCCAAAAAAATGGAGCTGTGTTCTTCCCCTTCTGTAGCTCATTATCAACAATGAAGAGTTGAGGAACAAGTATTGGCTGGCAATTCCCCATGATACATGGCAGAGCAGAACACAGACTTGCTTTTCCTCATCTATAAGGTCTCCAAGTTATTGACCAAAGCAGACATTTTTCAGCTGAGGTACAAATAGGAGAGAAAGTTTGCATGTTTAGTGAACTGAGTCCACTCACCCAATGTCTGGGCATGCTGCAGGTAACTCACACAGGTAAATGGCAAGGGATGATGCCTTCTCACTAATGGACATGTAACCACCTCCCCCTGCCCCGGCTGTTGGCTTCTGCTCCTGTCTCCCACCAAGCTCACGTCATGAACGGTAATCTTCTGATACATCTAGAAAGCAGCCACAGGGAGAGAGAATGTTCTTAGAGGCTCTGGCAGGAGCGTTTTGCACTTTATGTTCCCTAGGAATGTTTCTGTGCTCTTTAGGCAAATCTGATACTCTTGCTAGCATTCTACTCTGGAGTTTACGGTCTTCTGGAAGGCAAGAAAAATCCCAGAGCCCTCATCTCCAGAGATCAGGAGTCAAAAACTGATGGTCTGTGCCTGGACCACATCCAGCCAACAAATATTGATATTTGGCTTGTACAGTGCACAACTGCTTAAAAAATGAGTTGAGCTACTTGCCAGAAACTAAAAGCCAAGAGATTTTTCCCATCACAAAGAAATTGGAATTTTGGCTCTTTCAAGGCGAAGTCTAAATATTGGCACCACTGGCCTGGTTTTCCATATGGCAACTGGAATCGCATAGCCTT
The DNA here is from genome assembly GCF_049852395.1 of Peromyscus maniculatus bairdii. Classification (NCBI taxonomy): domain Eukaryota; kingdom Metazoa; phylum Chordata; class Mammalia; order Rodentia; family Cricetidae; genus Peromyscus; species Peromyscus maniculatus. The sequence continues at coordinate 64,180,523 of NC_134864.1, read as the reverse complement.
TATGGCGTCTAGAACATGCTTGCCCTTTGTGGGGATGAGGAAAAGGCATGCCTGCAGGCAGGTGAGTTGTAAGCTTGCCTCATCAGAGAGCCCACCTGGAACAGCTCTGCCACAGCTGCCGCCTCTTGCTTAAGCCGTTTCAGGTCCGTCTGAGCCCTTCCGACGGTGAAGTTGGTGAGCGCTGCCAAAGCCTTTGGAGGGACTTGGTAAGTGGGCACTGGCCCAGAGGGCTTCCTTTGATGTCTTTGCCCATAGAGAAGGGGGTTCAAGCATCTTCTTTGACCCAGCCCCCTGCATTTCCTGAGAAGAAAGCTTCACAATACTGTAGCAATTATGTTCACTGAAAGGGCTGCATGCTACCATGGTCCACCTGCCTTCCAAACTCCTCCTTCCTGCCCTGTGCATCATGGTCCACCTGCCCTCCAAACTTCTCCTTCCTGCCCTGTGCATCATGGTCCACCTGCCCTCCAAACTCCCCCTTCCTGCCCTGTGCATCATGGTCCACCTGCCCTCCAAACTCCACCTCCTTCCTACCCTGAGCTAATTCTGCTCTCTGTGTCAGCCTATGAGAGAAGGTATCTGAGCAGATCGTAGCAGTTTCTCAGGAATGACAGAGGAATATGACTCCCATGACACACAGAGTTTGAGGCAGAACTCATCTTTGAGTGAGCAACTTGCAGGATCTATCTCTGTCAACAGCTTGCCCCAAAGTGAGTCCTGCAGCCCCGATAATGGATGACACCAAGGACCTATTAAAAAAAATTAGTTTCCAAAATCCATCAGCGGTGTGTGTGTGTGTGTGTGTGTGTGTGTGTGTGTGTGTGTGTGTATTTAAAGCACTGAAATGACAATCATGAGGATCATTTTTGAAGGGCAGCTGTCTGTGATCCTGTAGGAATGATAAAATGAAGTGAACAGGTAGACCTTGAGCGCTTAGAAAGCAATTCATAACAAGCACACTTACGCCATAGTGAGGAGTCTGTTTAGTAGAATGGATTTCAGATTGGGGTTGACCACAGGAACTATTTCCAAGGTATGTTAACTTGGGCAAGTCATATGACTGCAGCCCTCAAACAAAAAGCAGTCAGTGTCTGTATCCATAGTTCTGCATCAGTGGGTCCAGCCACAGATCAAAAATAACCGTAGAAAAACAAACAGACGCCTAAGTATTAAAATGTGTAAACCTTTTTTCTTGTCTTTCTAGACAATTTGCTATGACAATTATTGTGTGAAATGTGTGCATTGTCAGGGCTGGAGAAACGGGTTTAGCAGTTAAGGGTGCTTGCTACTCTTTCAAAGGGTCCAGGCTCAGTTCCCAGCATCCACATCAGGGCTTTTCTCACAACTACCTGTAACTCTAGTTCCAGGGGACCCACCACCCTTTGGCCTCCCCAGGCACCTGCAGACATGCGGTGCCATCAACAAACACAGGCACACCCATACACATAAATAAAGATAAATAAAGAAATTTAGAAATGTGTATGTGTGTGTGTGTGTGTGTGTGTGTGTGTGTGTGTGTGTGTGATCTATTAGGTAGTAGCAATCTAGAGGGAATTCAAAGTGTGTAGGGGACTACATAGGTTATACGCAGGTACTATGCCATTTTATTACATTGGATTTTGTTTTTTTTTTGGGGGGGGTTGTTTTTTTTTTGTTTGTTTTTTTTTTGTTTTTTTTTGAGACAGGGTTTCTCTGTGTAGCTTTGCGCCTTTCCTGGATCTCGCTCTGTAGACCAGGCTGGCCTTGAACTCACAGAGATCCTCCTGACTCTGCCTCCCGAGTGCTGGGATTAAAGGCATGTGCCACCACCGCCCGCAATAACATTGGAATTTGATACCCACAAAAACGGAGTATCTTGGACTGTGCTCCACAGGTCAGAGAGACACGGTATCTCTGTATTTAAGTGAAAACACATTGAATGTTTAAAAATGTCTGAAGTCCCTCCTCGTTACCTTACCACGTGAAATAAATTAATAGCAACACCTCAAGTTCTTACTCTACTAAAATGGAAGAAAACCAGTGCTCTCCCAGCAGCGTTCTGAATACGTGACATCATGCTTGTGCTAGGTCCATAGAACTGCTGGACATTGGGGTGCTCAACCTGAAGTCAAGGAAACTATAAAAAAAAAATACAGGCCTTTCCCTTCATTTTTGTGTATTCTTTGCAAAGCGCTTAAGAATCCCAGCAAATGGAAGAGAGTAAAGGTTGCTTTGCTCTATAAATATTTAACAAATTGATTTTTACAGTGTAAAGTATATAAATATATGGACATCAAGCTGGTTGCTAGAGGTGTGACTTCTTAATTGGGCAGTCTGTGTGCAGAGTTAAAAATAATTTTAGGGCTTCAAATACTGCAAGATAATGCAACGGTTAAAGTATAAAGCACCTTTAAGAGTGTGAGTTTTCTGCCTGCTCCCTTTAGGAATGAGCTGCTGGCTGCAGAATCCTTTATCTGGACACCTGGATCAACCAGCACACAAAGGTCGCCATGCCAATTTCATCGACAGCGTGTTTCGCAGTGCTGGAGTCTGGGTTTTAGGGAAGGACTTGTGGTTGCTATGGAACTGTTAATAATGATTGCTGCCCGCACCTCCATTCCTCATACTCCCAATCTCCAATATAAAATCACTTAGCTTTGGGCTGTAGGGCAGTAAACAAACTTTCGAGCAGGAATTAACTGGGCTCAGGCATTAGTGTCTTAATGTAGGAAATGACTTTCATTATAACCTTTACTTAACACTGGCAGCTTGGCTACGAGGAGCTCTAGTTTTCTTACAGTGGGCAGAGGCGTAGAAAGGCCAAACTTCACTGTGGATGGGCACTGCTGGAACAGAGGTTTTCAGTGGAAAATTAATGCTGAAAAAGAGTGCATTTGTGCAGAACTAGTTTTTTTTAATCATCATTCTGCTTTTACTTTCACATATAAAAGGAACTGGTAATTAATCTAAAAACTGGATTCCTAAGTCAGAGGAAAGGATTCCTGTCCAACTAGCCATAAATTTAAAAGAAATAAATCTTGTAGAAAAATAACATTTTTTTGCTCGTTTTTGTGAGATTTGTGATCCATATAATAGAGGAATCTTACTACTGAATTCCGTTTCTAAGATGCAGATCTCAGTCCTTATTAATGTGTAACTGATGCTTGGGGAACACTAACCGAGTTCCTGAGCTCCAGGCACATAGAGTCAGAGATGTTTTATTGGATGGGTGGGAAGAAGACACATCTAATTTGGGGACTTCACAGCCTCACCAGTGTGCAAACAATTCAACAATCATACCCAACGAATAGGTTCCATCGCCGCAGATGCTGCTTGCTCTAATCCCTATGGTCTGTGTTTCCCAACAATTATCTGGCCTAATTCTCTGTTTTATTGCTTGGGATTTTAAAGCTTCGACTGTGGAACATTGAATAAATGTGATTGTCAGTAAAACTGAAGATGTTTGCATGCAGTTTCCACTGACAAGCATCTAGTGTATAGGAATAAATAAAGTATGTCTGCAATGGGAGGGAGGAATGTTTCATGGACCCATGGACCCCCAACTCACCAGCCACATTAAGTGACAGCCGCTCCACAGCAGGTGGAACAAGCCTGCCTCTGGTGTCATGTAAAGGAGTCTAGGTCGTCTATGTCACTGCGGAGGAAGAGAGCGTGTGTGAGTCCACAAACGGAACGAACAGCTCAGCAGAGGTGCAGGGGTGCAGGACTACTGAAGGTGCTATAAGACCCGGTGCAGTACCAGCCAATGCAGATGGAACTATCAAGTTAATCAAGCTGCTGCAATACATTCGGATGCTCTAGAGCTGGCAAGGTGGTGTCAAGAAAGTTAAACTTGAGGAATGAGTGTTGGATTTCTAAATGAGATCAAGGGGGAAAGAAAGAAAGCAGAGTTAATAGGGAAATAGGACCAGAATGATCAATATGACCGTCCCATTCAGAAAACATTTTGAAAGCAATTCCTTCTGCCTGTAACAAACTGACACTGTCATATACTTTTTATTTTTGGTTTATTTAATCTTATTTCACACAGGCATTGTTAGTCCAACAATTCAGTATTGGGGGTTACATTATTGTAGCAGCTGGATAGGTGACACCATCAACACTGTATTTACCCCATCCCTTCTCTTGACATCAGAGAACAGCTGTGGCTGCTGCTTGGAATTACCTCTGCTCGTCAGATCACTTGTGGTTCTGCACATTCAGAGGAGAGGATTCAAGCCCCGGGTCTCCTAGCTTTACACTGTAACTTAGCAAAACATTGGCATTTTGTAATGAAAAACAGATAAAGCAAACTTTTAGTGTGTTAGACAGAATGAACATACACATGACATAAAATACTAGTGTGCTTTTAGAAGCTAAAACACATCAATATCCTGTGAAATTAATGTATAAATAAAATATTACCTGGAATGACATTACCATTGTGTATAAAAAAAGGAAAACTGGAATTTTCTCTTCCTAAACATGCAGGTTTGAATACCTTATAAACCTATATCATATTTGGAGTGGAAAGGTCACTTTGAAATGGAAAGATATTAAAGAATTGTGTGACCGGTCTTCCCATAAAACAGTACATGTTACTTATTATAGCCTTACGTTATTCCAGTGTTAAAGAGACAATATCTTTTTTAACTTCTTCACAGAAGGGTGTGTACTGCCATTTACTTAGCAAGAAGAACCACAACTTTTATACCAGAATATCTGGTTATATTATTTCATACTAGACTATGAAACTATTGGGAAGATAAGACATATTTTTGCAAGATATATGAGCTTCTTTAGTACTGTTATTTAAAGAGCAAAACAGATTTAAAATGTCAATACTTTGCTTTCTAAGCACGACTTTTTTTTTTTGGTTTTCTCTTTCTCATCATTCTTTTCGGCATTCTTTGTTTTCTATTTCTCTCATTTTCCAATCGCTTCACTCTAGTTTTCTAGCTTAATCGCCCCCACTGCCCTTACCTGACCATCATACACAGCCTTTCAATCTCCCCCCAACTTGTAATAAACAATGGGTTCTATAAGAGAATAACCAGCTGAGCATTTTGCTCTATCTTTTGTAAATATATATATTTTTAAATACGGAGTTATATCCTCAGCTTACAGACTAGTGTGTATTCTATATCACATATTTGAAGAGTAACCATTCATAGAATACGGTAAGAATTCTCTACACAACTGCGACACTATTCAGTAAGATGATAGAAGGACCAAACACAAATCACATTTCATGACTACTGAATATCTTAAATATCCTTTGGTTTTTCTGACTAAGCCAAATAGATTGGTGATTTTTTTTTTTTAACTGCTCCGTTTCTTTCTCCTTCCAATCTTGGACAAATTCTGCAGAAACAGAACCTAAGAGCCAATTAAAAGTGGAATCCCTGGCGGTTTGCTTCCTTGATCCCATGTATATCTGAGGGTCCAGTACGACCGATCATGACGGCCTGGACAGTCACAGCGTGCGGAGCAGGCAGAGATGGACAGGTGCAGAGGTGGTTTCGGGGATGCCGACCCATGCCCCTGAGCCAGCGCTGGGTTCTGCAACTGGACCAGGGCTCTGGCTGGCACTCAGGCAGTCTGGTCCACGTGCAGCACCGCTGGCTGGACCGGTTTCTCCCCGGATCCTTCCATCTCCTCGGAGACGACCCCGTAGCCGCTCTCATAGCGCACCTGCTGCGCCTGCTGCAGGCTCACCGACTCCTCTTCTTCATCTTCCGCGATGGTCAGGTCGGCTTTGCTGCCCAGGCCGCCCCCGGAGCTGCTCCCTTTCAAGGCTGGCTTCTCAGCATCTTCTGCACTGCCCTCCGCCAGGCCGCCGGGGAGGGATGCTTCGGAAAGGCCCTCGGTGAGGGAGCCCTCCTCATGGTCTTCCGACTTGATCTCGTTTTCTGCAGAGCTTTCTCCCTCCCGGACTTTCTTCCTGCCGAAGGAGAGCGGAGAAACCTTGAAGGGGGAGCTTTTCCCTGAAGACGCCTTCTGGTGGTTGGGTGTCAGCGATTTCTTGATCTTCTCTCTCCTCTCCACGGATACGATCTTCGTCCCCAGCTTGTTCATCTTTTTCTCGATGTTCTGGCGAGAGAAGGCTTTCTTGAGGCTATCCACTTTCCTCAGGCTGGACCTCTTTATTTTCTCCGCCCTGCTTTCCTCGGCCTTCTCCTCCGCGCTGTCTTCCAGGGCTTCCTCGTCGCAGGGCATCTCGTCCTCAGAGGAGAGGTCCACGTTGTGCAGCGTGTCCTCCAGGGACTTGTTCTCGTCCGCGAGCTCCTCCTTGCCTTCCGCTGGGCCAGGAACCGGCTCCTTCACAAACACGCTGGCAGGGATCTCACTTTCCTCCTGAAAAGAAGGGCAGCGTGGGTTTACGACATGGGCATCGTGTGCAAACAGTCACTGCCGACTGCTGTAACTGGGGTGTGTATTCTGGGCCGTGGGAATGGCAGAAGCAAACGTGCTTTTCTGGAATGGGAAGCATTCACTCTGGTTTGGGCCCCGTCATTGCCCGTGGGCCGGGTGGGGCCAGGGCCTGCCAGCCGGACTGCCATAGGGTAGCTGGCAAAGGCTCTATCGGGGACGGGCAGAGGGAAGCGGCCTGACTCACAGTCCAGGAAGCCGCCTCGATAGAGAAAGCGAAGTCAGTGACAGCCCTGTGAACCCAGAGGCCCCCTCTCCTCCCTCCCTTCCTTGTGGTCGGGGCCACAGCTGCCACCGTCCCACTACAAACGCCCAAAGTTCAGGCTGGAACACAGAAACCGAGGCAGAGGAGAGCACTGAGGAGTCCTTAAGTGAAAAACAGTGCACAAGCCTCGATTAGGTCCCTCCTCCTCCCCTGGGCATGGGAGGGGATGGTTGGATTGACCAGTATCAACACATGCACACACGCTCTCACACACACACACACATATGTACATGCACTCATACACACACACACATACATACACACATACATGTGCACACATACATATACACAATACAGATACACACATACACACATATGTACATGCACTCATACAGACACATACACACACATACATATATACACAGACATAGACATGTACATGCACTCATACACACATACATACACATACATGTGCACACATACATATACACACGTACATGCACTCATACATACACACATACATATATACACATACATACACATGCACACATGCGCGCGCACACATACACACACACACACACACACACACACACACACACACACGTATTGAGTGACGTAAGTGAGGATTACCCTTCCTGGTGCCTGCTTACAAAGCCACGTGGGTCAGGATGTGTTTTGTGGCAATCAGTAAGGGAGTAAGTTGGGGCAAAATGTGTGACCAGATGAGGACAGGGCGGTGTCAAGCCTCTGGGATGAAGCAGCTTCTTTGGGCAGTGAAGCTCTGGCCTCACCTCCAGCTGAGAGTGAGGAGGGAAGCTGGGGCACCTACCCCCTTCAGGGAGCCCCTCACACAAGCAAGTGCGGCCTCCCACAGGGTCTCAGGGAACGGTAGAGACAGACAATCCGTTCCCAAGGAGCAAAGTTGCTGAGGGAGAGATCTGAATACAGACAGATTCAGGCCACACAGCACAGGAGCACCTCTGAGTTTTAAGTGTTTTCTCGTGCTTACGGTGACTCAGGAATCCATTATCATGGTGCTCTCGTGCCTTCACAGAAAACAGCAGCACGAGATGGAGAGCTGTGGCAGGAGGCCCGAGCGTCTTCGCTGCTCTGCTAAATGGTGTGGAGCTTCAGCAAACAGCTTAATCTCCTTGGGTTCCTGTTCCTTCCAAATATGAATCAGAGGATTTGACCTAGATTAGCAGCTTTCAAAATGCACTCTCAGGGCCACTGGGGGGTTCTGTGAGAACGTTAGCAGGGCACGGGTCCAGACGCCTCTCCACCTATGCGGCACCCGGAGTCTCCAGGTGACCTGATTGCATCCCAGCCAGCCCAGCACACTTGGAGGATGGAAAACTAACGGCCGTCTGTGGACTTACATTCTGTTTGTCTTCCCCGACGACTACCTTTCACAGTGAAGGGAGGTGTTACGAAGGCCGCTGTGAGAGAGAAAACACACCAGCCCTACACCCTGCATCCTACAAAGCCAACCTGCTGGACAAGGCATGGCCACTGCACAATAGTGGTAATTAACTGCTTTCTGATTGGTTGGATTGAGGCCCGCTCCATAGGAAGGGATTTTATGTCTGGCACTATAACCCTGGTTGAAGCTCATGGCTGGGGAGGTCATGGTCCCTAGGATATATTCTGCTATTGTTATTGCTAAATGGTTACTACGTGAAAGTAGCTTTTTAATACTGATGCTTGTAATCATAGACCAGGGCCGTTCTGGGCCTTGGTGGGAGAAGTTTTTCTGTGCAGTGGGCAGCCGTCGATAGAAAGACAGACAGCTGGTCACAGCGCTGAGGATAAGAGGCTGAGTGCTTGTCCCTAAATGCGTATCTCTATCAACCTTCCTCCTGTCATGGAGGCTCAGGGAACACCGAGGCAGGGGGATGGAAAGGGTTTAAGGACCAGAGGAGAGGGAGAAGTGGTGTGAATATCTGTCTTCTGTACGTTGTAGCTGGAGTTTTCCTGGTCCTGCCTGGCCCACAGTCAGGACAAATCTCTCTCACCCTCCAGTCCCACAGCCACTCAGACCCAACCAAGTAAATACAGAGACTTATATTGGTTACAAACTGTACAGCCCTGACAGGCTTCTTACTAACTGTTCTTCTATCTTAAATTAACCCATTTCTATTAATCTATAAGTTGCCATGTGGCTCATGGCTTACGGGCACCTTACATCTTGCTTTTCATGGTGGATGCTGGCAGCATCTCCCTGCTTCAGCCTTCCACTTTCCAGAATTCTCTTCTCTGCTTGTCCCGCCTATACTTCCTGCCTGGCTACTGGCCAATCAGCATTTTATTTATACAGAGCGATATCCACAGCAGTATGTGACACAAGTATCACACTCATGAACCCACAGCTGTTGGGGCTCCCTGCACAAGACCTGCAAAAGATAAGCCTACCCCAAATTTCAGCATAGATGGTGTAGACGATCACCCAGGCCTCAACCATAACCGAAGAGCTATTGACAGTGCCTAGTTCCCGGGTGTCCTTTTGGGCGTGGACTTTTGAAGAGAACAGCATGCCAGGCTCCAAGCTGAAGTGGGCTGTGACTCGCCGGCACGTGCTTCCTAGAAGGATTTTTGTCTCTTCTTCACCACTGGCTCACTACATGTAAAGTTTAGCAACTGCTTCCTGGATGAGCCCCTTGGGAAAGATGGCCTCCTAAGAAGGTCGTGAAGGTGCCTGAGGTGTAGCAGGCTCTATGTGGGGCAGGCTGGAGGGCCGGGAGAGAACGGCCTGCTCAGTTCTGTGTCTAGAGGGAAGTTTGCTGATTGCTGGTAGCACTGTGGAAACTAGGGACGCCAAGGCCTGAGGGGAGCCGCCGTCTCCCTCGGAAAGAAGGGGTTTGTTTCCAGCGGATGGATGAATATTGCAGAAGTAGTTGGGGCTCTGATGTTTAGTCCTGAAGCAGAATTTCTCCTGGGGTTTGATTAAGAGGGTTGAGGAGGTTCGGCAGTTGTTGCTTGCAGGGAAGGATAAAAACCAAGAGCTCAGTGAAATGTTATTAAAAGTCCTTAGTGAGGAGAGATGGAATCCAGGCAGGAAACTGCAAAAACTAAGCCTTAAGGTACATTGTCTGTACCATAATCTCCCAGGGCAATCAAAAGTTGCAGATGGGGTAACTTTCTGTTCTTCAGTTTTAACAAAAGGTAGAATTGAAATAAATTTCTGTTTTCCTTAAATGAAAATTTTATTATTACCAAAGCAGAGCTACGGTCGAGTCTTATGGCTCCTTTGTCCCTCTTATCATGAATCTTTCAAGGAGAGCTCTGAGGAGAGCGGATTAGAAGGTGAATTGGAATGTCTGTGATAGATAGTCCAACATGGGGGTGGGGCAGGGGTGCTGAGGGAAGGTGGGAACCCAGCTGAACTCTTTTGTGAAATGTGAAAATTTACAGGGAAATTTACACGTGAACTCTTTGTTGCCAATTATGGAATTAACTCAGCAGGAGCAGAGATAATCCAGAGTGAGTCGGATGTGTCTTTATGCGACTGGAAACTACTGAGCAATGTCTTCTTGGCCAGCTGCTGTGTCTCAGACGTCGCTTCAATTACCCAGGCAATATTTTATGTTCTGTCTCCTGGACAGGGTTCTGTATTTGGTGGGTTCTTTTGGCATCTTCTTGGAAGGCAACTCCTTTCCTTTCGCACAGAAGTCCATGAATTCCTGAGCACATAGCTCTCTTTTTTTTTCCAAAGCGCTTGTTTAGAATCAGAAAAATACCAGTTCCCTTCCTTCAAAGTCACTACCTTACACAAAGCCTGCAGAGCGAGCGTGGTGGGAATTCAGTGTGACTAGGATCTCTCATCAGTGCCTGTGGTCTAGTGTGTGGTCCTTTTGCACACCTCCGTGAAACACACTAGGTCTGCCAGTGAGGTGGCACTTCTTTGACCACCCTTCAGTTGTGATGTTTGTGACCTGCTTTCTCTTACAGATTCCCAGACCGACAGCTGTTCTAAGAGTGAGGCTTGAGTATACACCCTAGTTCTGCTGCTGCTGACTGAAGCTAGCTGCTGATTTGTCTACCTGAAATGGCACAGAGAATCCCCGCGGATTATTTCCTTGGGCAGCTCTACCTAGGAGAAGCCCCCTAGGAGCAGGTGGTTATTTGTCCTTTGTTTTCAAAAAGGTCCTCAGCCTCCACGGATGCAGGTGTTCCTGGTTCTGACCTTTAAAAAGGACCCCTAGGAGGTTTTCAAAGGAAGGGAGCACTAAACAGTACACTTCAAACATATATGATGGATATGCTTGTAGCATATGGGAGAAAGGCATGGAACAAACTCCCGAGGAGTAGCGTTTTCTCCTTGAGTTTCAGCCTGTTTGCTGTTACATTGATTCTCGTGAACCAACAGTTCCCCCCGGAGTGCATGTAAATATCCATGCAGAGCAACCTCCAGCCTGCTGGACACTTCTTGGTTTGAAGCTGATGACACACATCTTCTCTGCACATATATAGACATGCAAACTTAAGAACAAAAGACTCCGTGACCAGCATTAGAAAAGGAAATCAACTTTTAGTCCATTAAACCCCCTAGAGAGGAGAGAGAGGCCAGCTGTTCACTCTCCTGCCATCCCCTTCTCATTCCTGTTGTTAGATAAAAATAAGAGGGGCAGGGTGGCATCCCGCTGGGATGTGAAGAACACAACTTTGTGTCCATGGAATACTTTATCCAATAATCTCCAAATACTAGTTATTAAAATGAAACTACATACACCTGACATTCTGATTTATAGGTCTCCTTTACACATTGATGGTTTTCTCCAAATTGTGTTTCTGAGGTATAGATTGCCAAGTGGATAAAGCCATTGATTAGAACTGCACCCCCAGGGCGGCTGCCGGTGGAATCAGCAAGTCATAGGAATAAAATGCATTAGTTATAATCCCTGGGTAGTCTTTCACATTCTGGAGGATTTAAAAGTCTCATTATTTTCAGTGTTATCAAGGGTTCAATTTTTTTTTAAAAGATCACATTGGTTAGGTATTCTTTGTTGCACATAAAAAAACATAAAAACAAAACAAAAACCAGACACTGAATTATTTAAAAGCTGATCTAGTAAAACTCATAAACATGAACTTTATCACAGTGAGGTTATGGTTTTTATATTTACCTGTTTCACAATTCTATAATTTCTCTTATCAATGAAATGAGACCTTGGCAGTCATTTTGTTTCTCAGTCCCTAAGTTTCTTTCATAGAAAATAATGTTAAACTAAATGGTTATTAAGGGGTTTCCAGATCAAACATATTTGATTATGTGATTTTTAATCTACATACCACAAAAAGAAGTAACCATTCACAGGAACAGTATCATGGTAAACCCATTCACACTGAATGTATTTAATTCCACACAGGAACAAAAAGTACAGGACCTGAACCCCATTGAAGAGCATTTCAAAAGTGGGAAGGCTAGAGGGGACTGCCTCTGACACAGAGGCTAGTGCGTACACACACACACACACACATACACGCACACACACACACCCCATGTATGTGTATGTATATATGTATCTATCATCTATCTATTTATATGAATGTAATTTTTTCCCCAAAGAAATACTAACTATAATCAGTCATTTACTTCTAGTGCCTGAGGCAATGTTGACATTTACTAAGTGTAAATAATAACAATAAGAAATAATTTTTTTTTTATCTCATAAACTAAAAGGGCACTGGAAAAGTAACACAGCAAAACCAATATTCTGTTAAAGGAACATTGACCTGTGATACAAACGTGGAGTGTTTTTATATAAAGGCATCTTTGATTACCCAGATTCCCATTTCTTTCCAGTCCATACTAATTGAACAGCTTTTAGAGCAATGATTTTGGATAAAGTCCTCTTTTAAACTAATTGATTTAAAAAGAATCATAGGGAGATTTTATTATTAGTATACTCCTAAAATTCCGATATCATTGGAGGAACCACATGATGAATGTCTAAAGCACATTTACAGACTCAAGTTTTCAGAATGTATCTGCTGCAAATATGTACCCTTTCTCCGCCTTTTTAATCCAATTTCACAACTCCATGTGGATGAAAGTGCAAGCTGTCCATGTGCACTCTCATTTTGTTTCCTGATTTTGAAATTATTCCCAGGCTGCCTTTTCAAATAACCATTACTAGAACCTTCCGAGGATGTAAGAGTCACCTCACCCTCGGGGTGAGTTACTGTGCAGTTCCTGAAGCCTCTTCAACCGGCGGAGAACATTTCCTCTTAGTTCTACAACTTCTGCTGTTATGAAAGGATAGGCATGCTTCCAGGGAAAAGGGTAAGCTTAGTATTTCCTTAGCATTAGTATTTTGGTCACCAATGCCTGTAGGTCTTATTTTATTTATGCTGGTTTATGTCTCACTATTTTGAATTCAAATATTACATTAAACTTTTGCAGAAAAAAATTAAAAAGAAAATTTTCTGAATTTAACTGGGGTTTCCAAATTTCTCTCAGTGTTCAAGAGGGCAATTGTTTCTCTGGTTTTCAGATCCTGATGGCTGTAATTGGAAGTATTCACTGAGGAACTGGATGCTTATTAACTACAATAGTGATGTGCAGCACAGCGAAACTTCAATAAGTAAATGGCACGTTTTAAGTAGATTTAAAACAAAGACAGGAATTAAAAGGTCAAAAGTATAAGTATCTCATAAATTATCCTTCTCTCTCTCTCTCTCTCTCTCTCTCTCTCTCTCTCTCTCAAACACAGATATACTCACACACAGATACACACATACACACCACACACACACACACACACACACACACACACAAACACATATATACAAGCAGATACACACACACACACCACACTCACACACATACTCAAGCACTCTCAAACACAGATATATTCACATATAAGTCACACGATGCAGATACACACACTCACACACACATGCAAGCAGATACACACACTCAGAGGTAGTTCTGGGATGATGTGACAGCATCTCACAAACTGTAGATCTCCTCAGATCTACATAGCTCTATCTTCACATTACAGTTCCCAAATAGGCCCAAGTCAAGGGACAGATTTTCTTTTTAAACACTCCTCTTATTTTCAAATACTTTTTGCCCTAAACCAGAAAAGTGATAGCTTAGTGAGGAGAATCGCATCATAGGCTCCAAGTGTACTGAAAGTGACAAAACTTTTCAAGGCACAAAGTGGTACCAGTATCATATTCGAGATCCACATTCTCTGCAGGTCTGAGATAGTTCCTTTCCACCACCGTATTAGAACGGTCTACTTAGAGTAGGTATTTTGGGTAGAGTCCTTTGCTTTCATGAGTTATGATACAACACTGATTCTGAAATGATGGTAGACATATAGCAGTCATGTGCATGTGTGTATACACTAGTGAGTCTCAACTAGAAAGGGATAAGCAAAGCCATTTCAAGGTCCTCAGAAGGGTGGGGTCAGTTTTGGCTCGAGAACCGTATTTCTAACCCAGTGGAAGTGGAGCTTCCTGTCTCAGGCCTGCATTTCAGGCCCACACAGCCAATAGCTTCTACTCAGTGAGCACGTACACCATGCCAGTCTGTAGGAGCCATTTTAAAGATGTTATTTCCTTTATTCCTCACCTGTGGGCTAAACGACTTCAGACAAACTCGGCATTGTCATCTGTAACTTGGGGATAGGCAAGAGAGTAGTGCTTAGCAGTGTACGCTGGGTTTATTAAGGAGCTCAACTGTGTCTCGTTCTTACTAATATCTTCTGTGTTGACAAGGGGAAACAGAGGCTTCCAGCTAGCAAATGTGTCCACAATCAACACAGTTGGCAAACGATCAAAGTAGGAGGCGGGCCAGCGTCTGTGTGACACTTTGTCTTCCCACCCACTATCCTGGACTCCACTTTAATCAAATCTATTGTTTCACCCATTAGCATAATTGGTACCTTATTAAAACCTCTGCTTTCAGAAAGACAAAACACTGAAGACAACCACAGTTACATTCGGTTTTTCCAACCGACCATCTTGTGCCTTCAGAGCTGGGAGTCCAATCCCCTTGAGTTAGGGGAGAGGAAGGTCTAGTCACTTGCCTGAAGTTCCCCGCCTTCTAAAGCACTCTTTACACATGTGTTGGGGTGCTTGTTCACGGCCCCCGCATAGTCTGCTCACTTTCCTTCGGACTCCCTTAGCTTCCGTTTTGGGCTTGAGTGCTCCTGTTTCAACATTTCCTCGTTATGTGAAGAATTCTCACCATTTCAGGTGCAGTGCCACACCTGTCCATCCACCGCAATAAAACAGGTGATTTTTGTGGGGTTCTCATCAACAGCACATGCCTTTAAGTCCCCCACCGCCAGAGCCACAGTACTCTTGAATGTATAATCATTCGTCTCCTCCATCCCTCCTTCTCATACGGGTAGAACATTCATATCAAAACAAAAACGAATCCTTAACATCCTTTTCCTTTACTAGAGAAATACTTTCCTCCCCTCCTTAATGAATGACAAGAGGTACTATCCCTGATTCATACTGAAGGGAGGGAAGTTTCTTTTGACAGGTCTGCACATGTTCCTTTTTTTTTTGAAATCATTATTTTAGGAATGTCTTGAGAGTTAAGGCTTCTAGGATCTCTTAGGCTAATAAAGGTAGAATTTCAGATGGCTGAACACATCTCTTTCCAGTTCAACTGCTTCCTGAAAAGCTATTGCATCTGCATTAAAAGCCTGAAGTTTCCTGACTGGGAAAGCCTGTGAGGTACAGGAGCCTCAGTGGCCTGAACCTCCCAACACTCAAGTGTAATTTGGGGAGGGACGCAAGGCATCCAGACGAGCCTTTCCTTCTTTGGTGATAGGCAGGCTCGGACTCTGACTTGACAGAGCAGATTCATTAGGCAAGAGAAGGCTCCTTTGGTTTCGATCCCAGTTTCTAAATGTCTCTTGGGAGATAAAGGCTCTCCCTGTATGCTTTCCCAGTCTGTTGGTTATGGCCTCTCCCCTCCATGGCTTTGAAATTTTCTCCTATTCACATGGTCACAAGGAGACAGCCCCAAGGCAGGATGGCAATGCTTCCTGGGTTCTGGGTTGGCTCGGTGCCACCCATGGAAGGGCTTCCAGCATTAGGCAGGGCAGCCCTTGGATTCACAGATGCCCACCACTTGGCCGAACAACAGACCCACGCAATCTTCCTGTCCCCAAATAGCCTTTGCTACATTAATTGCATCATTGATGCATTAAAAAAATTAAGTAGCCTTTTTATGGTAGGGCAGCCATTTGAAGGAGAAGATATTGAAGGCTGGTCTTTGTGACTACCACTGATAACACTTCTTTTATTTCACTTTAGGGTTTATGTTCTTCTGAGCATCGAGGGGCATAGCTAGTGTGTTTGTAAGGAGTTACACTTTGCTTCACACTTTTATGGCATCATTTGCTAGGAAGGAACTGGAGACTGTTTTGACAAAAGATGTCTTAAAGAACAAGGCTAGTTCAACTTTCCGTTTTGTTAGTTTCCAAAACACCAGGATCCTTTGGGAAAAGGGATAGTTTAAAGGTCATGTGTGTGCAGTCTTGGTTAGAACAAAAGAAAACAAATCCTTCATATCGTTACTTCACTTCCACTAAGAGTTAATAAACAGCCACGGAATTAATTTGCTCTGTCCAGCTAACAGCTGCAGCCACAGCCCAAATTCCCAATGAAAACAGACAAATGAATTTGTCTACAGTGGGTACATGCACCTGCTCAGCCTCCCACCCTTTACCAAGTGCATCTAGGTGTTCCCTGACAAATGTCCCCAGCCTGCCAGCTCCGCAGGCGTTGCCTGAAGGACGGGGAGATGCCAGCCCCTATGGGCACAATTCCACAGTTGCCTGTAGCAGGCAGCTGGAGGGACAATGCTTTGTGTGTGTGATGCTTGACGGGCCAGACAGATGGAAAGATGGCCGTGAAAGCCTGGAGGACAGAGATCTCGTATGGGGAGGGGTCCCCTGGGAGCACTAACCTGGAAGATGAGCACTTTGAAGTGGTTGCGTCGGAGGAGCTGGGCGTGGTTGTTCTCCAGCCTCTTCACCTGTACACACTGCTTCTCCAGGCGCTCCCGGACGGCGCGCGTGTGAGCGCTGACCTTGCGGGATTTCTCCAGCAGCTTGTTCACCGTGTTGCTGGTGGAGGCCTGGTACTTGGAGAGCTTGGTGAGGTCGTTCTGGATGCCCTTCACCGAGCCCTCCAGGTGGATCTGTCGCTGTTCCATGTTGTGCTGGTTCTCTCGCACGGTGTCCAGCATGTTGACTAGCTTATCCAGGAGTGTGTGTACGGTGACCGCATTCACCTGCGAGTTGTCCCGGATGGCCTCGTCGGTGGACCCCAGGTTCAGGCTGGGGCTCGGTGTGGAGGAAGGCATCGGGCTGGGGCTGGATGGCTTCTCCTGGAGCATGTCAGCATGTGGGTGCTGAAACTTCTCCGCTTGTGCGGCGTCCTCTCCCATGGCTGGACAGATGGGAACCTGCTTCCCCGCTGCTGCTGGAAGTTTCTTGCTCAGGCAAGAAGTGGGCTGTGGTGAACAGCGCAGGAGGCCCGTTGGTCTGAACCGAGCTCTGTTCTCTAGGGCTAGCAGAGGTTCAGACAGGGAATAACTGGCTACGCTGATCAGGGGAACTGCATTCCAGCTGCTCTTAAAGGCCCTACTCCGCCCAGTGGGAGGCAAAGGTTACAGGACCCACTCCGGTTCAGCGACAAGCACACTTCCTAACCACGTTCCCCACAAGCCCGAGCTCTTTACTGCACTGGCCTTTTTTTCCCCCTTCCCTTTTTAAAACAAGTTCAATGCCATATTTCAATCATGAGTTCATTTAGAGGCGGAGAGAAACATGTTAACTTGGCTGAGTTCCCCAGCCTCTGATTGGCTAAAGCTGGTAAACTTTCCTCGGGCTGCTATGTTACAGACCGCCTGTTTTTTTTTTTTTTTCCTGGATACAAGTTATTGTAACCGAAAGTATTGTTTGCTCTTGCGGCAGAGCTGGCTGATAGGTTGCAGAACACAGAGTGCCCTTCTGGGAGGGGTAGAGTTGAAGGGGTCTGTGCGGGCCAAGTTTGTGGTGTTCCGTTTCTCATTTGCAAAGGAATGGAATTTACTCTGATAATGACAAGGGAAACAGCCTGGTGCCTGGTGCGTCCTACTCTTGCAAGAGAGGACGCAATCCAACATGAAAGAGCTTAGACTTCAGGGATGTTAAGACAAGAGGCGTTGCACGCTGTGAACTGTTACATAAGGATGGAAACCTTTTGAATGAATGCTTTCTTAGAATCACAGACACTTAAAAAAAAACTTTTTTAAAAGATGGAAAGAGAAAAAAGAGAAAGTGCTGATCTGTCTCCATTAATTCTGAATTCATGCCGAGAATTTCTCAATTCCCATCCTTGCGAGGCGTTTATTGACACAGCCCAGAAGTGTGACGGCGGCGGGCGGGCCAGGTTGAGTTGGAGTGGTTCTAACGCTTGACATTTCCAGATTCCTGCTCCGTGAAGTGGCACACCCGTTCTCACATGTGGCCCTCCTTAGCCGGGCCTTTGGGATGTGGGGCTTATTTCCTCAGACGACTTTACATGCTTGAGTTGGTCTTAAATGAATCTAGACCGTGCAGGTGCTTTTAGGAGGAAGTTTGTGACAGAGCCGCATGAAGGATTTCAAGAACAAATGTCAGCTCATACTGGGTCAGGGACCCATCATGGGAGGGTGCCTTTCTTAATGGCAATATCTCCACGTAAACCAATGAAATAATAGCTCTCATGGTGGCATGTTCATTGGTTCCCTTATCCTTGGCTGCATGCCGTATGCAGGGAGTATTCACAGAGCATGTGCCAGGAAGATGCCTTCAATGAGTACCTGCCTGCTCATGAGAAAGATGCATTAAAGACACTATAGAGGCCCCCAGTTTCCTCAGATAGTTGGTAGCTCCCCCAGCCCACTTAAAGGGAAGCCTTTGGGAACAGAGATTTCAAAATGCCAGAAAAAGATTTGATTGGAATTTTGCCTTTTAAGAAATTAAGAAAATTTCTTTAAAAAAAAAAATAAAACCCTTACATTTAGTACATTTAAGTCCGACAAAGATGTGTTAAATATTTAAACAAAAATATGAATCTAGTGTTGATTTTCAAAAGCTAAATTTTCTAACAAAATTATATGGTATCGTGATACCATGTCCTTTTACATTTGACTTTTGTGGGCAAATCATAGAGTGTCATAATTTCAAAAATATTGGAGCGCTTCATCATTTTTCCAAGGGCCTCTCTTAAATTGTGACATTCAAATCGTTCCTCTGAAGCTCTTAGTATGCTGTCATTCATCTGGATTTCTTCACCCGAGTGTTAACCATTACAGTTGCGGGTTCTCCACTGTCGTAGGAACTGTCCACGACTCAAGGGCTCCTCCGACATTACCTTCATCAATTTCATGATTTCCTATTTTGAAAGATTTGCAATTTCACATTATAATCACTTCACTCTGATTTTGCATTGATTCACACACATTTTGCATTGCATTGTTGGATATTGTATAATCAGCTAGATGAATTAGAGGGTGGGCGTGAAGTGGGAAAAAGCACAGGGCTCCTTGTAAACAAGAAGGTTGGTATGTGGATTGTTTGTTCGGTTGAGATGGGTTTCACTCTGTAGCCCAGGCTGATCTAACACTCAAAGCAACCCATCTGACTTAGGCTTCCTAGTGCCAGGGTTACAGGCGTGAATTGTCATGCCTGTCCTGCACTTATTTATGTTCTAAGTTTATCTTAAATAACACAAATGACACACCAACAGCCTGGCTCTGTAACAAAGCAGCCTAAGATTCAGCGGTTTATAGTAACACATCCCTGACTCACAGCTCTTTGGCTCAACTGGTGCAATCACTTTGCCTTGCTTGTTTGAGTTTGCAGTTTGAGGAATGCAAGATGGCGCGACCTTATACATAGCTGGTGTCACTGCTGGGCTGACTAGAACACCAAGACTTCTCTCTTTCAACTGTTGAGGTTCTAGAAACTCTGATCTCTCTAGCAGGAAAACCAAACTTCTTTCGGTGGTGCCTTAGAGTTACAAGAGATTAAAAGCAAAAGCTGAAGGCAGTTTTAAGGGCAGCACATGGAACTCTGCGCTTGGCATGTCCACAATGTTCTGAGGCCCAGGCAGGCCACAAACCCAGCTCAGATTCAGAGGACAGAAGCTGACTACCAGTTTATGAGACAAACAGCAATACTTTATAGCAAAGGATGAGTGTCATAGGAGAGATTGCTCTCACCATCTTTGGACATGACCTGCCATGGTGCAAATGCATTCTCTGAAAATGCTGTTGCACATAAAACTGAAGGCTTTGGTCATTTGTGTGAATTAGAAGAAGCAATCTGAGGGAAAACTTTCTGTCCTTTAAAAAACAAAAAGACAGAATGTGTGTGTGTGTGTGTATGTATGTGTCTGTGTGTGTGTGTGTATGTGTCTGTGTGTGTGTATGTGTGTGTGTATGTGTCTGTGTCTGTGTGTGTGTGTGTGTATGTGTATGTGTGTGTGTGTGTATGTGTGTGTGTGTATGTGTGTGTGTCTGTGTGTGTGTGTGTGTCTGTGTGTGTGTGTGTGAAGTACAAATGGTGAGTTAGAATTTAACTCTGAGTGTCCAAGCCTCTCCCTTGTCTTGCCTCAAACCAAGTCCTGTGTCTGTCAGAGAGAAATCAGTGAAGTAAAGCAGTCAGTTCTCAAAGAATTTAAACAACGTAAGTCTGTTACATTTTACGCAATTCTTTACAAATCAGGTAGTATGTAGACTTATAATGTCATGAGCCATAAGAATCTCTTGGCTGTTGTTGAACATGTGAGAGGTGGGTAAGAAGATCAGTGCAGCACTCACATGTAGGAGGGGCAGCTTAGGGTGGAAAACACTTATCGGACGGGAAGTAAGTGCTCGACTTTGGGGTGCAAAGATGGATGAGCGGCACATACTTTCCCCTCTTAAAAGTGCTTTCATGGTGGGAAAACTAGGCAGCCAGGGAGGTGGAAGGTCTACATACTGCACAGGCTGAAGAAAGGAAAGGCTGATTTGGGCTCACAGTCCATCATGGAGTTGGGATGGACGGCTCTGGCTGTGGCAGCAGGAGCTTGAAGAAGTTAGTCCTGTGGCAAAAAGAGTGAGGAGCCAGGGAAAGATGACTGGTGGGACCTCCCTTGTTTTCTCCCTTTCATCTGAACAAGGACCTAACCTAATGACCACATTCATCGTCTGTCTTCACTCCTCAGTAAACCTTTCTAGAGACCCCCTCCCCATACTCCTAGAGGTGTGTCTCCCAGGTGACTCAAAAAAAAAATCTTCAAAATAAATCCGTAGAAGTTACAATCCAGGTCAACCATCCTAAGTACACAGGCATGCTGCAGAGAGGACTGGTCATTTCTGCTGCAGTCAAGGTCTGTGAGGGTATGACAGGGTGTGATTATGAATTCTACCAATACCAATGCCAATACCTCAGGTGTCTAAGTCAAGTAAGCTCAGACATCTCTGTAGGAAAATGCCTACTTTACTACTAGCTAGGGCTTTGATCCCAATCTCCAATGTTCACCCATCCCGACCATGACAGAGAATTCTTGCTTGATTACTCTAGCACCATAGAATTATGCTAGCATCATTTAATTGAACCAGGCTCAATTCAATGCCTCTTTTATTCGTCTTTCCCATTTAGACTTATATAGTAATCCTAGAATTATTGGTCCTACTGTGATGATGCTGATAGAAGCACTGAATGATGAACATGTAGCAGTGAAGGCCACTTTCCTAAGAGACCAGAGAAGTTAAGCTGGGTGCTCAATACATTTCCTTTTGAGCTTCCATACTGGAGTTTAAAAGTCTTTCTAAAGTTGATGTCTCTTGAACAGGAAGCAGTCGCCAGGACATTCGAGTATATTATCTACAAGAACAGTACGATGGGACATCTACATGTTTTATGTCATCAAGTTTTGAGGTGGATTACAAATGATAACGGACTATTGAGAACATACAGTTGCACTAAAAATACACTTTTTAAAGAATTGTTATTAGTAGTCTAATATGCACCAGAACCCCTCTATTAGTGCTTTTTAACTTTTATTTATTCTTAATTCTTTTATTTTTGAGATTATAATGCAATCACATCAATTCCCCCTTTGCTCTCTCCAAACCCTCCCATACACCCTTCCTTGCTCTGTCCTCTCTCTCCATATACATATGGATATATATATGCATGCATGTTTCCAGCGCTGACCATTTGGTATTGGATGACCAATTGTGGTTTTTCCCTAGAGAAGGCTATTTCCCCCACTCTCAGAATTCCTCAGTTCCCTGTAGTTCCTTGTGCAGGGTTGAGGTCATGTGGTCCATTTCTCATTCCCCTTATCATGTCTATTGTTCCTATAACCCAACTCCCACGGTAAATGTGATCATGAACATTGTCAGTGTGACGTGATCTGTAATCACTTAGGGGACACACCTCCGGGTACCTTGTAAAGAATTATTAAAGGAGATTAAAAGAGGTAGGAGACCTCCCCTAAATGTGAGTAGCATCATTCCATGGGCTCAGGTCCTGGACTGAATGCTAGGATAAAATCAATGCAGTGTGACCAGCTGCTTCAGCCTCCTGCTTCCACGACCTCTTCGCCATGATAGACAGTTCCCTGGATGCTGAGACAAAATAAGTCCTCCCTTCCTTAATGCGACTTTGGTCAGGACATTTTGTCACAGCAACAAGACAAGTAGCTGAAACCATAACCCTGTAAACAGAGGTTTTTGCAATGACTCTTAAAATATGAAAAAACATTGTGGGCTTCATACTGAAGAGAGAGTGTTAAGAGCACAGGACTACGATCAAAACATACTATGAATAGAGAAAAATGTGCAGAGGATCATCTGACGATGCCTGGATGAACCGGATGGATCCTACATCCTACACTGAAGGCACTATGCTGTAGTAGATTCAGACAAAATGTGAACACACAGTTTTTAGAAATCTCGGAGTTCCCACTTGCCTTGTCCTCTCAGCTAAGGCAACTAAAAGGGATAGTCTTCACTTTCATGAGAAATGCCCACGAGGAAGCACGTGATTACATGACTCCAATATCTCCATCAAGGAGTCCCCTTAAAAGCTGTCATTGATGTGGGGAGTGGGGGTGAGGGGCTAGAGAGATATCTAAGCTGTTGAAAGTACTTGCTGCTCTTGCAGAGGCTCTAGGTTTGATTCCCAGCACCCCCCACGGTGGCTCTCAATCATTTTCTAACTCTAGAAGCACGAGATGGGATGATCTCCTCTGGCCTCTGTACACACTAAGCATAATTGTGGTGCTCAGATATTGATGCAGACAAAAGATTCACAAACATAAAGGTAAATAAACAACAATTTAAAAAATGATGTCAGTGGAGAAACCCACAAGGAAAAAGCACAGAAATCAATGAGCTCCTGACATATAACGTAGCTCCTACCCACTCACTTCCCACGTGCCGCCAATTAGAGAACTCTAAGAATTTTGAGATTATAGAAAGGCCTTCCTTTGTAAAAAATAAATTTAATTTTGTGTGTGTGTGTGTGTGTGTGTGTGCACACGCTGTGCACTCATGCATGTGCCTGCATACATATATTCACTGACATGCATGTGGAAGTCAAAGAACATCTTTGAAGAGTTGGTTCTTTCTTTCTACTTTGTCAAGGCAGGATCTCTCTCGTTTCCTCAGATTTGCTGTGTACTTCAGGCTATTTGGCCTGTAAGTTCTTGGCTTGTAGAAATCCTGGAGTGCAGATGGGACCACACATCCAGCTTTTATGTGGGTTTTGGGCATTGAACTCAAATTGCCAGGCTTGGGTAGCAAGCACTGTTACCTGCTGAGCTCCATCCTGGGGTTTTCATGCATAATTCCTTCTCTGGCTCTTGTGTGTGCACATTTCTCCACGTTCCATATTGTGCCTGTTCAGTTGTAAACACAAACTCCTTTCTGAAGTCAGGCAATCCACACACGTAGTGTTCATAAGTAGAGTAGCTATCTGTGAACTTTCAAGGTCCATCAGGGAGATTTCTGACATTATGATAGTTCCCCCCCCCCATCATATTTTCTCCTTACTTCCATCTATTCCCCAGTTTATGAAGAGAAACTTTACTTAAATGCTGGATAATGGGTTTATTGTCTATTCACCAAAGATGTGCTGTTGTTGCTTTTAATCACAAAAGACAGTTTCTTCTTTTCTTAAGAATTCTGGTGCTAGCTGAGGCTAGAACATTGTTCATCAATAATTTATTAATGCATGTGCTCAACAATTAGTATTGAGTGAGATTAGGTACTGGGAACATACCCGTAACCAAGAGACAAAGTCCTTGTTTCTATGAAGCACACATTCTCAAGAGTGGATTGTGCTGGAAAAACAGTGAAGCAGGATAAATCCCCTAGGGTGTGGTTAGCTATGGCAGCCAAGGAAGTCCTCCAGTCCTCCGCAGAGGCATGGGGGCAGAGCTCCTGCAGGTCTCCAGATGAGAAGAAGGGCATCTGGAACAATGTTTGTATATCCACCTAACAATTATACACATTTTACTCCCTTTTTAGTTCTGTAAATTTCTTTCTCTCCTTCCTTCCTTCCTTCCTTCCTTCCTTCCTTCCTTCCTTCCTTCCTTCCTTCCTTCCTTCCTTCCTTCCCTCCTTCTTCTTTTTAGTTTATTGAGACAGGGTTTCTCTGTGTAACCCACTCTTCTGGATCTCTGTAGACCAGACTGACCTCAAACTCACAGAAATCCCCTGCCTCTGCCTCCCAAGTGCTGGGATTAAAGGTGTGCACCACCAGTGCCTGGCTGTGAATTTCTATTTAAGGGATGTGGGAAGTACTTCCCAAAATTGCCCTTCAAAGCGTTAGATGTATGATCCTGCTAGGGCTCCGAAAAGAACGCCCCTAGACTCAGTGCTTTGACAAGCTGAGAAGGCTTAGTGTTGACCTCAGAATTCAGGTCTTTCTGACATTGTCTTCCACCAGGAAGGAGTATTTTATGGTGGTTTTGGTTTGTTTGTTTTTATTTTGCAAATTTCTTTCAAGAAGCTGATAGGATCTACCTACAGAGCACAACTCTCTTCTGTCTCCTTGATATTTCTTCAACTGGCAATGATCAATATTGACTGGGAAGAAGACTGAGGTCTGCTGGCACACCCTGACAGACTTTCTCATACACCTTTCTCCAACCTGTTCTGATGCCAGGTGGATTTTGGGTCAGGATATTGTATGTTTCCCAATTCCACTGGGTTTCCCTAAACATCATTGCTTACTTCCCTAACATTTGTCTCCATTCTTCCTGTTCTCCATTTCTGAACCTTGTCCAGCAAGCTGAAAAGCCTGCTCCTGCGATTTCCCCTTTGCATATTAATGAATCTGGATGCCTTGTCCTATATAACCTGTTTGTTGTTGGCTCATTCAGCCAACACTGAGAATTTTGCCCACCCTCCACCCCCAGCCTCCGCCCCAAAGCCACTGGTCACTACCTTCCTTTGCCCATATTTTTCTCAACAGATGGCAAGAGTTGACCTTGGGCCCAGAAAATAAAGCTGTTGCAGACTGAAGATGGTAAAAATACTTCCCTTTCTCTTACTCCATTCTTTCCTCTCAGGAAACAGACTAACTAAGGTCGTGAACTCGCAAGCCAGACTTCCCAGGTCACATTCTGGCAGGGTTATATGTTTAACCCTGGACAAGGAGTCTTCTTCTTGCGATCCCAGTTTCTCATTACAAAATGAGGATAGTATTGGTCCTTATAGTTGTTATGAAGAATGAGTCAATGTTTGTGAAGTGTTTGGGCCAGGGCCTGGAAAGCAGCATCTGCGTTAAACATTGAAATGATAGAGTCATACTAATGCAATTGTCCAGATCATTCTCTTGGCTTTGAAGAGGTGACTTCATATTTTGAAAACATGTGATGTCTTGTTGCATATTCAGAGCTAATATTTCTTCAGCCGTTGCTTTCCACTGTGCTCATTCACACATATGAGGCAGGCCTCAGGGAAATATATGAGGGTGACCAGCTAACTTACAGATAAATTAATCTACTTTAAATGAGCTGTTATGTGCTCAGCACACTCTTAGACAACATGAAAGAAACATAAATCAAGACAATCATCTTGAAGAACTTCTGAGTCTTTGGCTGGGAAAAGCAAGGTTTACGTACAAGAAGCAATTAGAAGACAATACTAGGCAATGCCTAATGAGGTGTTGAAGTATGCCTTTCAGCTCCAGGAAACCGTTAGCATGGCAATCACCTGTAGCTTTTACTTTCCTTATGGCAGACCCTTGGAGCAAACAGGAACTGTGGCAAAGAGCTTTAAATTAAAGGGATATCTTGGTAACAAAAGCTTTCCGTATAATACCGTTTTTGAATGGATGCTGTCCCAAAATATTTTAAGACCTTGGAAAAAAACAATACAAGCAGGAAGTAGGCAGATATCCCAGTGTTTTCAGGACAGAGCTGACGCTTGCAGAAGTGGAGTGTTCTGGGAGGCCTGGTGAGATGAGTGTTTCCTCCTTCCCTCTTGTTTACCCTCTCTCTCTTCCGTGGTGCCCTGCCTGCTGCAGTTTAAAGCACCCAAAGCTCCCTTGTGAAGGAAACTTCAAGATTCATGGAGCCACGTGGTTCAGAGTTTAGTAAGCCTTGTTTTGAAATTACTGTTTTGCAAATATGTTTTGTGAAGTATGATGAATGGTCAAGAAATATTGTATTCTATTTCAAACCAAGAAGGAAACAAGGAAAACCCCAGGTTAACAACACGGACTTCTTACACTGTCCTGAAAGGAAGTTGTATGAACTTGAAAACTAGAGGAGGAAATTCCAAAGCCACTTTGGTATCCAACCCTGGCACTTGTCAGGAAGCTCCTCTTCATAGATAATTCAAATCCTTATCATAGCGATATAAAACCATTTCCTCTCATTCCGCTCTGTTTTTGAGTTAATGAACACCCCCGTAATGGATTTCTATAAATTACATATAAATCACCCTCTCACGATTTCTACATTTTCACGTTGAAACTTAGGGCCTCTGGTTGAAGTAAAGCTATGTCTTTAGAGAACCCACGGCTACAAATGCTCTTTATCAAAAGCATTTTGGCAATGCAGCAAGTTTCAGCGATAGAATACCTTTGTAGGCAAACACTGGGGGTGGCGAGGGCATTTGCCTGGTGCATTACACTCAGAGGTACTTGAACCATCTTAGATTATCTCTGAATGCCAAAAATGTGTGATGCCAAATTCCTCTCCCCGTCCACTCACTTTCATTGGCTTCAGAGGCCTTGTTGTCTTAGTGGCAGCTGTGGCATTCTTCCATTAGACAGAAAGGAAAAAACAAAACGAAACAAAACACAAAATGCCGCAATACTGAGGAAGCGAGACACTCAGGTGACACACAGGCGAAGGTGGGGGAGGGGCTGGCGGATCGCTCTCAGGGGCGTGACTGCCGTATCCCAGCGCACTGCGAGCTCCTCTTGCTAAAATAATTGTGAGCTGGGGCACAGACACTACCGCCACACCAGACCTGGAGATGTATCAACATGCAAAAGGAGGTTAGAGACTTTAGGTCTTCCTCTCATTGTTTGTGAAAGGAGTGAACTGTATTTTTAAGGCCGTTTCTATTATAATTTAATGACTACCATAACACATTTTTACATAGTAATTATGTTAGTATTGTCTCAAATTCTTTAAAAACAACTTGGACAAACAAACCACAAAGTGTCCTTTGATGGCGGAGTCTGACCACTTCTCCCCGCCTGGGTGGTTTGACACAGTGTCATGTTCCAGGGGGCTGAGAAATCGAAGCAGCTTCGGGACCTTGATTTGCCAGCTCTGACTCTATCTGCTTTAAGTACTGGTCATGAGCAGACTGGGATTCCTCATTTGTGACAAGAAGGCTTTAATTGTGTGATTTACTTCAATTCCACAAACATTCCTGTTTCCTATGTTTAGGACCCTTCGATAGAACATGAGCGTGAAATTGAGAAGAACACAGAGGTACATTAACGATGAGAAGGAACTCTCCATGAGCCGTAAGTCCAGTGGGGCAGATGGACAGGATGGAGTACTGCAATTGAAAAGATTTCAAAAGCAAAGCAAAGCAGAACAAAAGAGCAGCAAGCCCAAGTCCTAGGAGCATCAGAGACAGAGAAAGGATGAGCTGCTGAGCCCTGGAGCATCGTGAAAGATGTCCACCTGTGTCTTAGGAGATTTTCAAGCCAAAATGTACTTGGACCACATTTTAGACTCTGCCTAGTGGTATAGCTCATTGTAGCCGAGACTTCACAACCTCAGTCTGCGTGGTGATTAGGCATGTCCATCCCGCATGGATAATGTCATTCCTCTGCAGGGTGGAAGAGAAATAAAAACATGGGAAGATGGAGTTTTTCCAGTTCAGGGATTGACCTTTAAAAGAATCAGGGCAGAGAAAGGGTAATAAAGCTAGTCAAAATAAACTAGTGTAAATATCCCTGACATGAGATAGAACTAATTTAACTTAAATGGAAGGAATCCTGATTTAACTTAGAGAAAATATTATGTTAATTATGAGGTCTTTAAGAGAAATGCAATTATATTATTTCCAAGGGTATGTGGTAAGTTGAAATAATTGCTAGAGAAGCATTTCTTGTTTTAAGTGTTATAAACATCTTCTTTTTAATGAATTGATGAGTTCTGGTTTGTTGGGACTGTTTTTTGATTATATAGCATATACATTATGTGTTCATGTTTAAAATGAAACGACTAATGAAGTTTCTTAAATTTTGACCAATTATTAACCTGTTTAGTGATCCCTTTTTCTATAAGCAGTTCAGAAGTAAACAAGGTCACCCTGGCTCCAGTTTCCAAGGTCTACAAATTAGTGTGGACCGAGGGACAGCTCACACTCTGGTACTAGAGTATGAGACATAATGCCCCTTCAGTGTGGAGACCCACAGAGGCTTCCTAGTGAGAAATTACTCAGGGTCAGAGAATCCGGCTTGCTTTACCTAGCAGGGATGCATAATGGATGATTTGGCCACAGGCATGGTTTGGAAGAGTCTACACTTGGCTGTACAGTGTGCTTTGATCTTGTAAGAGGGAGGTCTTTTGCCTCTCCCCTTGGCATACTAAAAAAAGCCCTCTTCAATAAAGGATGAGGCTGTTGGGTATTGACCCAGGCCCTCCCGAAGCTGTCCTGTGTTTCTTCTTGTCGTCTAGGTCTCTCTTTCTATCTGATATTTTCTTGTCCCTCTTTCCTCCACCTAAGAACCCTCAAAAGGTGGGAGCAGGTCAGATCTGGTCTCCGCCACGGACTCCCACACTTCAGTACAGTCAGATCTGAGCTATGTTCCCTCGAAGGTTGTGGTTACAAGAGTTGTCAAGGAGGAGGCCAGCAGGCTGCTTCAGGCTGTCCTCTGCCATGGCTTGGTGAGAGGTGTGACTGATGAGCTTCTGGGTGGCTTTCTTAGTCACAGGGACCCTGATAACAACTGGAAGAGGGAAGTGAAGCAAGGTAGCCAAGAGAGCCCCTGGTGGCGGCTGCTGGAACTGCACTGGCAGGGCAGAAAGGTCGGAGTCAAGGAAGAGAGAAGGCAAAGTGGAAAAGGCACCCTAGGCGCGCGCGCGCGCGCGCGTGTGTGTGTGTGTGTGTGTGTGTGTGTGTGTGTGTGTGTGTGTGTGGTGTGTGGTGTGTGGTGTGTGTGGTGTGTGTGTGTATGTGTGTGTGTGTGTGTGGTGTGTGTGTGTGTGTGTGGTGTGGTGTGTGTGTGGTGTATGTGTGTGTGTGGTGTGTGGTGTGGTGTGGTGTGGTGTGTGTGTGTGGTATGTGTGTGTGTGTGTGGTGTGGTGTGGTGTGTGTGTGTGTGTGTGTGGTGTGGTGTGTGGTGTGTGTGTGTGTGTGGTATGTGTGTGTGTGTGTGGTGTGTGTGTGTGTGTGTGTGTGTGTGGTGTGGTGTGTGTGTGTATGTGTGTGTGGTGTGTGGTGTGTGTGTGTGTGTGTGTGGTGTGTGTGTGTGTGTGCGTGGTGTGTGTGTGTGTGTGTGTGTGTGTGTGTGGTGTGTGTGTGTGTGTGTGTGTGTGTGTGTGTGTGTGTGTGTGTTATAACTAGTTTAGCTGCAGAAGCAGCCAGAGGCCAGGAGCTACTGGATGTTTTTGGTGAGGAGCTCTAGAAAACTTGGGGGAGCTGGGCTTGCCGTTCTGGGGTCAGCTTTGGGAGATGGTTGTGTGGCAGGAGAATACCAGGGATTGTCACGAACTGTTCGTCAAGTTTCCTCAGGGTACCAGCACCTACGATATCCAGTTCTTCAATGTGTGGGTCCAGAAATTCCGGAAATATAATCTTACTCACCCAGGCTGAGGTGATGAAATTCCGGGAAGGCTGACCCACGCTGTTTGGATGACTGGGGAACCACCTACCAGCCGGCGTGTTTCCATGTCCATCCACAGAGGGATGGTGCTGACACCCCAAACCCGGGGGCTGCCCCCTCTGTTCTCGCTTATTGTGGTAGAGGCTGGGTCCCCTCAGGAGCTAAGCAGAGGCTGGAACAGCAACACACAGATCTCCAAAGCTGTGCTTCTTTCACTGACTGTACGTGGTGCTACGGTGATATTTTATTTGTATTAAAATGTTATTTGTATGTTAATAAATAAAGTTGCCCCGGGGTCAGAGCTATTAGCAAGCCATAGGAAAACAGGGCAGTGGTGGCGTATACTTGTAATCCCAGCACTTGGTAGGCAGAGCTAGGTAAGTCTCTGTGTGTTCAAGGATACAGCCAGCATTGGATACACACGCCTTTAATCTCAGTACCAACCATAGAAGACCTGGAGGTCTATACAGACAGGCAGTGATGAGGCGGTCATGTGTTTGGGTTTACAACCAATGAGAAGGCAGAACAGAAACTCTATATAAAGACTTTAACACAGGAAATAGCTCTGGTTCGGAGAGGTAGGACCACCGCAGGAGGAAGGGTAAGGCTCTTAGCTCTGACCTCTTGGCTTTCTTCTTTGCATTGGTTCTGTGTTTCTTATTTAATAAGACGGTTGGTTACATCTGAATAGTGCTCATTCATATGTTGGGCATGTTTGTGTTTGCTCGCCAATGCCTAGCTAAGGGGGCTTCATGAATGGGTAGTGAAAACGCCCAACAGAAAAGCAGTGAATACACCGTGAAACTAAAAACGCCTAACTGAAAAGAATGTACTTTATTTTGTGATCATAGCATTGCTCTTTTTAAAAAATTCATTTATTATTTCTTTAGTTCTTAAGACAGAGTCTCTGACATCCCAGGATGGCTTTGAACTTTTGACTGTCCTGTCTCTACTTCCTAAGTGTTGGAATTACATGCATGTGTAACCACACCAGTTCATTGTTATTTTTATGTTAAAAGTTTTGACTTTGGGGAATAAGAATCCTACTCTCTTTATATATTTTTAAGTTTGGCAGAGTAAAAATACTGTTCCTAAGTTTTCCCATTTTGAGGGCAATTTATGATAGTACAAAATATGAAAGTCTGTGAGTTAGGAAACTTGAGACCAGTATATCAATGGCTTTAAAATAGATCCACAAAGGGAAACATTTCAAAAACTACATGCTTACTAACTAACAGAAACATAAATATATGTTTACAAGTTTACAGCAGAAATAAATTATATGAAATAATATTAAACCTTGCCTCATATAACAGACAGTTAGTTCTGTTCTGTTGAAAATCTAGCCAAAATGTAAAAGTTAGATTTCATGACCTGCTAACGGATCACAACACTCAACTTGGAAAGCCTTGAGGAAGACCCCAGGCTTCTCCTTCCAGACAGAGCTGACTAAACCCTGACAGGTGTTTCCTTTGGGGATCTCTCTTTCCACATTCCCGAGCACATCCCCTCGGTTTGCAGAGTGCGCTGTGCATAGTTATGATATAACTGATTCAGCGAGGAAGCTTCTTTATGTAGCCTAATCGTGCCCTTTGGGTTTAGCCCCTCCACCTTGCTGAGGCTGAGAAACACAGGACTCCATTAGACTCTGAAACTCTTTTTTTTTTTTTTTTTTGCAATAGGAGGACCTCCCTTGGTCTCATTAGACTCACATTTACAAAATACTGCTTTCAATAGGTTATTTTGCAGGCGAGTGAGCCACACTGGCTTTAATTGATTCTATTAACTTCAATTGTGAAGCATGACATTTGAATTACAAGTCAGAGTTGAAATTGTGAGACAAGTAGGAAGGTTCACCTTAACCCAACCCCCACCCCTGACACCAACCAGGCCCGGAGAGAGTTAGAGTCCATCGGAAGGAAGAAAGGCAGCTCAAACTAATTAAAGAATTTATGATTAAGGATGTGTAGCACGAATCTTAAATGGTCTTATTAATAAGAACAAACCTGAAGCCAGGTATTGGGGTGAACGCTGGAAGATCAGAGAAGCAGAACAAGCCACAGCTACCTCACCTCACCAATTCCTCAGCTGATCCTGTTTCCTCAGACTGGAAGCCTCTGAGTCCTCATCCAAATGGATCTCAGCTGAACTGCTTCTTGAAAGCCTGAAGCTTAGCCAGCTAAAAGCTTCTAGTTCCTGCTCCTTACGCCTTATATACCTTTCTGCTTTCTTCCATCACTCCCTGGGATTAAAGGCGTGAGTCACCATGCTTGGCTGTATCCTTGAACACACAGAGAGCCTGGTAGATGTCTGCCTCTGGAATGCTAGGATTAAAGGAGTGTGTACCACCATTTTCTGGCCTCTATATCTAGTGGCTGTTCTGTTCTCTGACCCCAGATAAGTTTATTAGGGTGCACAATATTTTGAGGAATATAATACCACCACAAGGATAAGTTAAAAATGTCCAGATGTAATTAGTTTGGCTATACAAACTCGACACAGTAAAAAGGAACAGAAATGTGTCAGGTACGTTGGCAGCCATTACGATTTGCTTTTGGATCAAAGGGCACAGCAGCACTGTGTGATGGCTTCACAGTGTGGGCTGTGGTGGCAGACTGGCTAGGGTCAGATCCACGCACTGGTGTCCCATTTTAGGACACAGGGACCGAACCTCAGAGAGGTTAAGTGACCTCAGACAAGTTTCTTGGCCTCTCTGAGAGTCTGCTAAAAGTGAACAGTGAAGTGAATAGCAGCCACCACACAGGATTATCTCTGGGTGAAATTGGTTCATCACGTCACTTTCCCAACACCTGGTGCATGGCGGCTGCGCAATTCATTTTGGTTGTTATCGTATTGTGCTGTAACTACTTGTTGACAGCCTGGGGCTTAGAGCCGTTCACTTGGACTAATGTCCTGGCTTCCATCCTTACAACTGGTGCATTTTTGAGAATATGTCAATCTTTTAAAGCACGAATTTCTATATTAAAAATGTGATAGTAACACCATCCTGTTCTCTCGTGGATTTTAGGGACACCACACAGGGTACTTTGCATGGAGCTTGGTAAGTATTGGAAACTAGCCCAAACCTGCCAAAGCTACTCCCTGTGTGTTATGTTTATTCTTGCTTCAGTCCTGTTACAGGTCTAATGACGCAGACCCTAACACACCCCTCAGAGGTCAGGGCAGAGCACAGTTTAATTGTTCTTTATTATTGTGTCTTCCTCACAGAGAGTAACATTCCACCCCAGAAGAATCAAATGAACACCAAACTTTGAATCTAGTGGAAACATTCCCAATTCATTAAGTGTTCTTTGGAGTTTCATTGTGCTAAGTACCACCGTGTTCTATAAGGAACATTTCTGCCTGGCAGAGGTTGAAGAAAAGCCGAATTGAAAAGGCTGCTATAATTAGAACTTTTGCTAATGGCACTTAAACTGATTAATGTCCAATAGTACCCACTCTACTGAAGCATATTTTTTAGGCAGTTATACGTTTATATTAAATTAAACCTTCATTAAATGAAGGAGCTTGCGGGGCAGTGTCTCCACGTAGCTCTTGGAGTTAATTCTGTGATGATATGGCCACCAACATGGAAGGCCTTTTCTCTTGCCATTTCCTTATGCCTAGAATGTTCTTTCCGCTTATCTCCTGTGGCTGGCTTTTGTGTTTCAGTATAGTCCTCCTTGGCCATTCTCCCCATCCACTCTCTCTATGCTCCACCAGCTGGGGGCAACTTTTCTGTTGCACATGTCGTTAGTTGGAATACTGCTGCAAGTTTACAAGCAAGTTGTTGCTTATGCCCTTCACTGAAGTCAAAGCCCTACAAAAGCAGGTACCTTGTTTATGTTATTCACTCTGTATTATTATTATGTTTTATAAAGCGTAACATATTACCACAAACTGGAAGTTCAGAACAACACACACTTCCAGGCTGGACAGATGGCTCAGCAGTTAAGGGCACAGGATTGTTGTTACAGAGGTCTGAGGTTAGTTCCCAGTACCCCTGTCGCTGGCCTACAATTGTTTGTAACTCCGGCTGCTCTGGGACCTGACACCTGTAACCTCCACAGGCACCCAAATGCACTCACATTCCCTCACCACACCCTTCCCCAGCACGTAGTTACAAACCTTTAAAACACTATTTCAGATCATTTTCACGGGGAGTTCGGAATTTCACCAGGCAGAAATCAAGGTGTGGGCCAGACTCCGTCTAATCTGTGATACGGCGCCTTCTTCTAATGGCCTTTACAGTCTTTTATGCGTGTGGCACTGAGGTTTAGTGCTGGCTGTCAGCTGGGGTGGAAGCTCTTAGCTTCCGGGAGACTCCCCACAGTTTTATACACGAGACTTGCCCATAGTACAGCTGTTTGTTTCTTCTCAATCGGAAGAACCTTTGATCTCTTTAAATCCTTGGTTAAACATCCATCTAGTTAGGCCAATCTCACCCAGGATAATCTTCTGATGAACTTCAAATTAACTGAGTGAGGTGTTGATTATCCTGTAAAATCTTTTCAGTATTGATTCATAACGAACAGAATCATAGGAGTCAGAGCCACAAGCCACGGCAGTCACAAGTGCCTACACTCCAGGGAATGAGTACAAATGTGAGCGTCCTGTAGTCTGCATTCCATTTGTCTGCAGATTGTTGATATCTCCAAGACCACCTGGCACTTAATGGATAAATGTTAGTAAAACAAGAATTGAGGAATCAGTGAGAAATAAAAATTATTATGATGTTACACAATGATGTGTTCAGATGTACGTTGATCATCCTACACTGAATTCAAACAGTCCAGTTGGTTTGATGGTCCACTCATTTCATTGTCCTCACTGAGGGATTTCTGAGTACTAGATGATGTAAACGGGAACTGGGGAATATTTGTTGGGTTATTTAGGTAAACTGTTTGCAACGTAATCTTGGTTAATTATTCTGTCCCACTGTCCATGTAGATGAAAGTGTTAAGCCCGAGGTTGCTACAGTGGTGTGCATACAGAAGTCCATCTCATCCTTAGAAAATCAGGAATAAATGAAGTTAGTATTGGAAAGGTTTTCTGCTGTGAAACAGTTAATATTGCAGCCCCAAGGGCAGGAAGGAAGAAGACATTTTGATTTCTAGGAAAAATGAAATAATGTCAGCTATGCGCTGACCAGACCTACAGTTCTATTTGTGGAATGATCCTCCACAGAACACGCCAGCAGTCCTGTTATTTGAGATATAAGACAGTACATGTTCCAGTGACTGTAACAAAACATCACAGACTGGGTGGATTAAACAACGGAGATGCCCTTTGTAATAATCCTGGAGGCTGAGAGCCACAGTAAGGCGGCAGCAGATTCTGGGTTTGTTTGCTTGTTTCTCATGAGGGGGCCTTTGCTGAAAGCAGTAGCTCTCTTCTCTGTCTGCATGACCCTTCCTAGGTGGACACACATGAAGATGCTCTGTTCTCTTTTCTACAGGGGTGTCGATTCTATCAGGTTAGAGCCCCATCTTAAGGTAAATGATCAGTACCTCATTTTATAGGAATTATCTCTTAGAGGTTCAATCTCCAAAATCAGCCACATTGAGTGAGGGGTGTGGGTTTTGAGGGGACATGTTTCAGCGTGTCACAGATAGCCTTAAAGGTAGGAGAACATGGGGAGTTCTCAGAGGCTCTCAGGAGGACTTAGGGTCCCATGCATTTGGACTGCAGCCCTACACATTGCTAGCATCAGGCACATCCAATTTCGATGGGTCTCAGAGCTAAAATTTTTTTACAAGCTCTTTAAAATAGAAAAAAAAAAGACATGGAATCTTGACCTATTCAAATAATGACTCTCAAGCTTAATGATCAGTAATTCTACAAGAAGTCCCTCTTTCCTGCCACCCTGCTAAGGAAAGGCCTGGATCCTTTCTGAGCCACGGTCTTCTCAGTTGTGAAATAGAGATAGTAATTTTCGTATATTAGGTGGTGGCAGTGTCAAGAAAGTTAAACTAGATTAGTTAATACATTCTCCAAGCCAGTTATTTTTGCAACCTTTTAATCATGGTTTGCACTATCATAATCATTTTACAGATAAGGGAGCAGGCCAGAGACATTAGAAAACTTGTTTTCCTACAAAAATAAAACAAAAACAAACAGTGAGCTGGAAGCTGAGGCACAGTGACACACCCTGAGCCCTACGCTCTCCCCTTCTCATGGCTTCGTGGAAGCAGCCTGGGCATTCCTCTGGAGGTGCTCCTTCCCTGTAGAGAGTGTTGGCCCAAAGCTACCCCCTTCATCCCCAGTGCTTACTCCATGACTATTTGAAAATAAATGTGGCCTAAGCAGCAGGCATTTACAACTTGCGTTTAACCTCCTTTCTCATTTTTATCTACAACCCAATAGGGTTAAGGTCTAGGAAACAAAAAGCTACAGCTAGCAGAGCCGGAGTGCTGATACTCGTGGAGATTTCTAATCGGAAGACTTGGCTTCCTACGTCATCATCGGGGACAAAAGATTGACTCAGAAACGAAGAGGACAGCTCAGTGCGGTCTCCGCTGGGAGTGATTCCCAAGATCCCATCTGCAGATTACGTTGTGGACATTGGGTTTTCCTGGGAAAGGTCTGCGGAGTCAGTCCCAGGGCTCCAGTCTGCCCCTTGGAAAGGCTCATGGGGTGAACGAAGCTGGATCTGTTCCACTCTTTCACAGCTCCGTATGTGTGAGAATCTCTCTGCTATCTTGTTCTGGAAGAACTTGGTGCCTCAGAGCTGATTTTTTTTTTTTTAAACAATTTAAAAAAGATGAAGTTATCTGAGATGCACCTGAACTTTCCCCTCATTGACTCACCACATTTCTTTTGACTGATTCACTGGGACTCAGTGGCCTAAGAATGGGTGAGACATTACCCCAACATGCTATTCCTTACCATTAATGTAGTAAAAAAAGATAAAAAATGTAAGTCTTTGATCTGTGAGCCTGTGTAAAATGTCCAAGCCCTTAACACGTATTTTCTCATTTCTCTAGTTTTCAAATATTGTGTAATTATAGACTTATTGTGAAACCATCAAATAAAATAATGTAGTACTCTGATCGGATCTTTGCATGTGAAGACTCTGCACCTCACTTGCTACATCCCCGAATTACTTACCGGGTAGTTTTTATGTATGAGTAAATAATAAGGTAAAGCTTGGGATATTCCTTTTAGATAGAAGAACACAGTGCTTATTCAGGAGTTTGACCACCTGACGGTTATTATTTGTGTCTTACTATACTGTGATGTTATAGGTTGGCTGTCAGCTGGGGTGTATATGGAATCAACGGAGGGTCAAGCTGCTGGGCACATCTGTGAGGGATTTTCTGCAGTAAGTTATTTGAAATGTAAAGACCTCCCCTAGATGTGGGCAGCCCCTTCCCATCGCAGCCCAGATAAAAGATGGAAGAAGAAAGCTTTGCTTTTCCCTGCTTCCCTTCCTGGCCAGCTCATCTACCCTGATGCCTTCCTTCACTGATAGCTGAACCCAGCTTCTTCAGGCTTCCAGTGCAGACCAAGGACCAGTGGCTTCCAAAGAGTCCTCCAGGCCTTCAACACTAGGTTGGAACTGGTGGTACCTCCACTGTTGGACCACCCAGCCCATACCTGGTATTCTGGGTGGTAGCAGCGGAGAGGCTGGTGGCCTCCTCTGGGCTCTGCTCTTTCCCTCACTGCAGCAGGTGATCTGCAGGAGTATTACCTGCAGCTTTAGTTCCCTACCCCTGGTTCTGCTGGGGCCTCAGCATTGCAGCTTCCCATCCTTCAAGGCAGGAGATTTGCATTGGCAGCAGGACTCAACTCATTTGTCCTGTTCTTTGAACTCTTTGCAGACTCCTGCTGGTGGCACAGATCAAAGGCGTGCCACACTGGAGTTTACACCTCTTAGCCTGAACTAAGGTTAGTAAGGTGTTAAATTCCCAGGGGATACAAAGACGCATGGTGCCCCTGATGAGGAGGAGCACAGCCAGTCTGCTCTGTGTGAACTCCTTTGGCATAATGGGAAAAGACATGAAAAGGATTTCTTGGGTGGTAAAATGCTAACACAAAGTTTTATATCTACATGAATCTAAATATTATCTTCTTCTGAGGCTCCTTGCTGGAGAGCCATCCCTCCATTATTCTGAGTACTGTTATCTGTCAGCCTGCTGTTGTTTATGCTCCACCATTTCAACGCAGAATGGTGTCAGCGGGTGTCTAGGAATAAGGCAGCCACAGATCTGAATTCGGTAGGAGCGGTGATTCTTAACCGCATTGTTTATTCCACAAGTATATATTAGGCACTGTTTAATGCACTTGGGATAACTCAATAAACATGACAGGCAAAAAATTAGAAAAAAAAAAATCCTTGCCCTCATGACCTACATGCTTCATTGAGCATGTATCCTAAAATGCAGGCACGTCCCTGTACTTACCAGTAAGCCACAGGTAGCTTAGTCCTCCGCCTGTGGGATCAGCTGTTCACATCCTACAGGGAGTAGATTGCCTCCCGAGAGACGGGAAGTTGTTCTGCAGGCTGGCTTGTCAGACAAGAGGAGTTTTGCTAGACCTCTCTTAAAACACGCCTGGGAGAAACCTCCTATGCTTCTACAGAATCCAGATGGGACACACCTTTCATCTGGAGCTGGGCTGTGTCACCCATGCAGCCATACCTTCATCAAAACGCCAGTCTGCCTGCATGATGTGTCCACAGTGCCTGCCAGAGTCACCATGCCACATGCTCGTTTATTTTTCTTAAGACGAGGCTCAAAAACAGCTAAGGAAATAAAGGAAGACAAATACTTGGAGGAAGCAGACTGCATGGTCCCGTTTCCAGGAGCCGCAGCAAGCAGTTTATCACCATATTCAGTAGTAAGAGTAAGGAGTTTGGGCATCGTCTTTAGACAAACTAGGGGGAATTGATTGTCATTGCTTAGGAGAGTTGGAAAGTAAATAATGAGGCTTAGATTTGAAATGACTCTCAACACACACACACACACACACACACACACACACACACACACACACACAATCCGTGCCTCTCCATGTCCTGCGTGTGTGGCTATGTGTGTCTTAGGAATACAAGCCTGCCAGCTGTAGGTTGGGAGAATGTGACATATTCCCTGGCTTCAGTACCCATAA
The DNA here is from genome assembly GCF_049852395.1 of Peromyscus maniculatus bairdii. Lineage (NCBI taxonomy): Eukaryota > Metazoa > Chordata > Mammalia > Rodentia > Cricetidae > Peromyscus > Peromyscus maniculatus. Next base: position 64,141,490 of record NC_134864.1, on the reverse strand, counting down.
TCTCTCAGATGCTTTATAAATGCATGAGCTGCTCCCCGGGCTGGGCTTTTAAATCTCTGAATTAGCTGAAGCTGTTGTAGAATCATACGGAGGCAGACAGCTTACAATCCACAGCAAATCAGAGGAGACTCCTGTGTCGGGTTTTCTAGTAGCCATGGGGGAATGCACTGAATCTGCCAAATGTGTCTTTGATATCCCGTTACCCAAACCTGCCTGGATAACAAGCTCTCATCTCTCCTTCCACCTCATGCCCAGATTAGAGGTTGGCGAAACCCTCAGGACAGGAGCCTTTGGAGGTGGCTTTCGGCGTGGGCTGCGGTAGCTGGCCGAACACGCCTGGTCCCTGTTCCTCCTTACTGTTCCGACATACCGAGTCCTGACATCAGAACTGATTTCTGTCAGCTCTAATGTGCCTGAGAAATTTCTTTCAAGGCAGTTTCCTCTTCTAACACGTCCCCGGGGAAGTTCCCCCGGGGGCTGAGAGGCAACAGTGGGTTGTGACTATGATAAGGCATTCCCATGCTGAAGAGTTTTGTATGAAGAGCAGCACACTGCATCTGTTGTTTTCCTTATTTAGGGCTTCACACTGAATGATACTGGAACACTACCCAGGACTCTGTCTTGACTCCCCTGCAGTCTTGTGCTTCCTCTTCAATGACGGCAGATCCCGAAACACTTAGTGACATATGGCAGCCTCTCCGTGAAGCGTGCTGAACGCCATGCATTTGATTTCTGGCTCTGGAGTGCTGCATTTCATTTTGGGCATCATATTTCTTAAAGGGATATTGACAAAGTGGAACTCAGCCTCTGGAAGTCTGTTCTGGAAGAGGGTAGTTAGGAAATACAGTTGTTCTCTATTTAACTAGTACTTCCACAGTAGACTGGCCAAAGGGATGGGGATGCATCGGCAAAATTTCCTAAGGAACCATTGAGAGAACCTGGAGGTGTTCAGCCTAGAAAGGTCAATTATTATTACTGTTGTTGTGTTTTGGAAGAAGGTTGTAGCTATAATTCAAATGCTTGACAAGTTGCCAAGTAAGAATGTAATTCTTTTTTTTTTCCCCACGTAGTTTCTGTCAGCAGACCTAGAGTCAATATGTGGGATTTAAAGGCAAACAGACTTTTATTTTATACATGGAACATTGTTTTGTTGAACACAGCTGTGCCATGGTGAAATGTCTGCATGTAAGAATAAAACAGCAAGCTCTTGTAGACTGAGGGAACTTCCGCACAGAGCATGCGTGTCCTCTCCCCTCAACCCCCATGTTCAGCCTGGGAATCAACTGAGGTCAGGTGCCTGGTAGGTAAGTGTTCTACTACTGAGCTACACCCGCAGCCTCTGTAATTTCCTGAATTTAAAAATTTCTTGCTCAGCCAGGCATGGTGGCACACCCCTTTAATTCCAGAACCCGAGAGGCAGAGGCAGATCTCTGAGTTGGAGGCCAGCCTCAACTACAGATGAAGTTGTAGGACAGCCAGGGTTACATAAAACACACACACACACACACACACACACACACACACACACACACACACACACACAACAACCCTGTGTTGAAAAAATCAAAAAAAAAATAATTTCTTATTCTATTTTCATTTTGACAGAGAATTGACAAAGGCTTTGGGACTCTCTCATTTTATATGGAGATCAGTAAGCTATCCTGGGCTCCTAACAGCGTGGGCCTTCCTGGTTTTAGGGCCATAATCTTATATGTAGGGAAGCTCGTAACAGCAGCTAAGTGTTCTGCTCCTCTCTGTAACCTTGAGCAACAGTTGAAGGTCTAGCTGAGCTTGGACATTATGCGGCTTGCTTGCTTGCTTGCTTTAAAGCTAATCTCCCAATTTTCCTGCCCAGAATGCATTGCTGTTTCCTCTGATAACAGTATCCCGCTTCCCCTTGGGGACCACACCCCTCTCCTGCATGTCCTCCTGTCAAGGATTCTTGTCTCTGCCAGGCGTAACGGAACGAGAACAGAATAAGGCTTGGCCAATCCCCTCAGTCTTGGAATCCGAGTTTTGGATGTTATGATACAAGCAAGGGGGAAGGGTGGGGCTGATTGTTTCTCTGCACCCCTGGGAAGCAAATGCCATTTAGTCCCCGTTTCCTAAACTCGCGTGCTGATGGCAAGTTGATCGCGTGTGTCATACATCTGTTGCAGAACTGTATTGCTTGGTTGTTCAATGAGTTCGTGTCAAGATCTAGACAGGGTGATCTTGTATGTCTTGAGTGAGGAGAGAGAAGGGTATGTATGCAGCATGTACAGCCAAGCATCTTTTGGCCAGACTTTCCCAGGGTCTTGTTTTACTAAGAGGCCCGAGGGTGTGAGAATTCCTGCTTCCTGAAGTGTTGGGAAGTTAAGGTCAAACGCTGGATGTGTTTCAAGTTCTGAGACAATACCACATAATTTCAGAGCTGGTGTTTGTGTGTGCATGCAAATGTGTGTGTACAGAACCCGGAGGAAGGGCAGCCTCTAAAACTGCGCTGAAAGATGCCCAGACACCGAGCTGTGTATTTGCATCAGAACAGATCTCTGTGTTGGTGAACCTGTCCGTGGAAAACACAAAGCACAGAGAGACCTGTGTCCTCTTGACCTGCCGTTGAACTTCTGTTCACATCAGCAACTTCCCTCACCTTGGCTGTTGAACTGCCCTTTGTAGTGAAATTCACAAGTGAGCTGGCAAGGAACCATGGAAAGACAGGGTGTGTTGGAGCGGGTTGCATTTTTCCTGCACACTCTGAAATATCAGGATGTATGGAACATGAGTCATCACTTTCTGTTGGAAACTTCCATGACCTTTACAGAGCAGTCCACATTCCTCCCAAGCTGTGCTTCTTCACACCCCACCACACGAAGGGAAAGGGGCAAATCCGCAGGAGGCAGAAGCAGATCCCTATTTTTTTCTTGCAATCTGTTCCTTGTTGTTGTTGTTGTTTTTTTTCTTCTTCTTCTTCTTTTTCTGACACACTGTGATTCCCAGGATAGCACTAATGGAAGACATGTGAGAGACTATCTGATCCAGCATCCTGATTGAACCCTGGGCCCCCCTGGTAGGATCAGGACAATAGGACATGGGACAGGCTTTTGCCAAGGATTTGGACTTGCCTCCAGGGAAGAAGGCCACGTTCAGAATTGTGATCCCTAGGAGTTTGGCAAGCTGGGACTTGATGTGATACCAGAGAACCAGGTTAAACTGGTTAACTATAACCAGTTACCTGGGTGGGGCCCCTTCTAGAGGGCCACAGAATCTCTGTACACACTGTGATTCTGACCAAAGTCAGAGACGAATTGGAACTCTTAGGAAAAAGTTTACTTTGCATACACGACATTCTTCCCCATCACCTTCTCTGTGTATGTGTGGGTGGGTGGGGTGTGGGGGTGGGTGGGTGGGTCAGAGGACAACTTTGTGATGCCAGTTCTGCCCATTCATCTTTACCTGAGTTCCAGGACCTCACTCACATCGCCAGGCTTGTGGGGCAAGTGCTCTACCCTCTTAAACAAACGTGTTTCAGGGGATGTGAAGTCAAGGAGGAAAAGGGCAAAGCCTGCTGGGAAATCAGTAACTCTGAGTTCAAGCACTTGCTCTGCCTCTGGGAAGGAAATTTGGAGAGCCAGACATGGTGATATGTGCTACTTAGCCACAGTCCTCTGGTGGGGGAGACAGGAGGATTATGAGTTTGAGGGGAGCATGGGTACGTAAGAAGACTCTGTAAATCTATTAAGCCAAGCATTAGGGAGGTGGGTGAGTGGTAGAGAGTGCAAGGCCCTGGGTTCAGTCCCAGCACTTGCCTTACACTGTAGGGCATTTCTGGGTGGGTGAGTGGGACTCTGGTGAGGTAAGTGCCCCCCCCCCCCCCCCCCCCCCCCGTGTCAGACTCCATTCTGCTCTTGGTGTATGCCGTCTGTGTGAAATCATCTGGAACTGAGAACGTCTACACAGTGAATTTTTCTTATTTACAATGTACACAGTGGTTACTTTTGATCATTTATTACTTCAATAGATTGTACTAGCAACCTTTCAAAAACAAGTTGCACGTTCTCCGCCCTTCTGAGAGACTTAGTGGAGAGAACACATGTCCACTTTTGCGTTTCCCGTCAGAGGCTTCGCGGTCACCTCTCACGGCTGCTCCCCAAACCCCAGCAGCATCTCTCCTCCGGAGTTTGCTAGCGCTAAACCCACGCCTGAATATAGCCAGTTTGGGTAAGATCCGGAATTTGTCTCCATTGAGGAACTGTGTCTTTGAAGGGGGCGGAAGAAAGCCTGCAGGCAAGTGCATGGGCAGGTGACCAGGCTTGGTAGCACGTGGTTCTACATTTTGGGGACCTTTGGCGACATTTCTCTGAGACTTTTTCCTGGTCCGTCTTTGACTCTCAGTGGTGTTCTAGACATTTCAAGCCACCAGGGAAGTGACCCTTAGGTAAGTAAAGAGTCATTGTGGCTGGCTGTTCTTCAAAGGTTAGAAAACAAATCGAATCTATCTATTGCCGGGTTGGGAGTTGTGGTCAGCTGCAGAGGTAGCTGAGGAAGACATTTACAGTTAACAGCTTAGGCACCATTTCCAAACTGAGTTTTCATGTGATGACAAGTCTTTCACGGTGAACACGGCTTATCAGCATAAGGAGCAGCGGCAGACTGCCTCTAGAAGACACTGCACTTCGGGACAGACTGAGCATGCAGCCTCGGGTGTAACAGACAAAATGGGGGGGGGGGGGAGCCTTATTCAGAGGGCAGCGAGGGATTCTGTCACCAAAGGGTGGCACTGTGGGAATTTGATTGAGTTATCTATAAATTTCTGAATGATCAGTTCTTTGTCATTACATTATCAAGGACTCAAATGCCCTGTAAAACTCAGAACATCTTGGAGGTGGGAAGAGGTGTGCTTTTTGTACAGGTATGATATTTTGCTCTAAAATAAAAGTATTTATAAGTACTTTTATTTTAGAGCAAAATATCATAAACGGGAAAAGGAGATTTTGTGTTCTTGGGTGAGCTGCCCCAGAAAGCCGCCTGACTCCAAAGCTAATGAAAACAATGCTGTTTGCCCAGACGGTAGGGCTTCCTGTGTACAACGCTGTGAGCACAGGTAAAGCTGTTCCCCAGAAGCTGACACCGTGCTCATTTCGGGGTGGAAAATCCTGATGTAGTTGGTTACGTTTCCACATTCAAACAAAAGCTGGCAAGCGGTCATCTCTGCACCATGACAGTAGGATTCAGAAAAGTTGTTGTTTTTATCACTTTTTACCTATCAGTAGATGGCAGGAGATACCATCAAATCAAGTACAAAAAGAGACACAAATGATGGAATTCGGTCGTTGTTTCCTGTGTACTGAGAGAAATTGATACCCAGGTAGGGGATGTGCTGTTACTTCTGTACCTGGAACGAAATTCATTCTTTTGAGGAGACACCTGGAGAAATGATTCATCACTCATATTGCTAGGATCAATTAGACATCATAATTGTGTTAAGTGGATTCACACATCGTGTAAGAATCCAGGAGCCTCTCTCTCTCTCTCTCTCTCTCTCTCTCTCTCTCTCTCTCTCTCTCTCTCTCTGCGAGCAGAGAGGAGAAAAGAGTTAAACAACACAATAGTCATCAGGGCGCTCCCACGTCATAAACGGCATTGCCCAAGATGAGCAGAGATACACAGCACTGCAGTTCAAACAGGCCTAGCCAAGCTCAAGCACATTTTCCAAGCGTCTACTTGGTGCTTGCCCCATGAGCCATCATTTCCTTATCCCAGTAGAGGTCATTTTCCGGATTAAGTTTGGTTTTCCTCTGGCATTCTGAAGTGTCGGAGTCTCTTGGAAGTACTGGCTGCACATTTCCCTAATTCAGAGATTACAGAGAGGGGAAGCACCTGTGGGATTTTCAAGACTTGATGCGTGTGAATCTTCAGATGAATGGATTCCTTTGCCCACTGCTCAGCACTTTAATGACATAATTATAACAAAACATTTGAAGCAAGAACTTAAAATAAGAATTGTCATTTGAGTCTTCGTTTTTGAAGAAATTTTGAGAAAATAATTTAATCTATGCACTGATATTTTTTCTGACTTAGACACCAGCTTACTGGAAACCATCCATTAGGTTAGGGGAACAAGCTGTAAGCACACCGATAGAGCCCACATCTGGTATTAGCCTTGTTTAATGTCAAGGTGCATACCACCATGGTGTGGCTGTGTGGCTCAGTGGGTGGAAGCTACGTGCTATCACACAGGATTAATCCCTCAACAGAATGCAACTGAAAATGTTTGTAAATCAATCCTATACTATTTCTTACAAATTTCTTTGCGGGGGAAGAATGCCACATTTTTTCTCCTCATTTTAAAAATCTCTAAACTATCATAAAACATCCTGTCAAAGAATATAAAAACAAACAAACAAACACACACACATTTTGCCAGGATCTATGACATGCCACCTGGAATTCCCAAAATTGACAACCAGTTGGTATAACTTATCACCACAATGTCACAGAATTGCAGACATTCTCTTGAGTGAGGGTTCAGGACTTGCCTGGCCAATTATAAGGGTTTGTCCATTTGTTGTATGCTATAGATATTTTTCCATGTATTGTATGATGGAGACAGAGTCTTCTGCAGCCCAGGCTGTCCTGGAACTGACTATGTAGCCAAGGAAGACATTAAACTTCTGGTCCTATTGGTTTAGCCTTCCAAGTGCTGAGATTTCAGAGGTATTGCCACCATGCCAAGGTTAGGTGGCAGGACCCTGTGCGTGCTATGTAGGCAAGCATTCTGCCAACTAAGCTACTTCCCAATGCAACGCCATTCATTTTTGTTTAGTGACAACTTCTCATACTCCAAGGTGATGGCAAATCTCACAGTAGTCCTTTTCTGTTTCTTCCCATTTCAATTCCAGAAGACTCTGCTGTGCTGGTGTGTGTGGAGGACTGTCTCCTAAGCTCTGCTGTGTGTGGAGGACTGTCTCCTAAGCTCTGGTGTGTGTGGAGGACTATCTCCCAAGCTCTGCTGTGTGTGGAGGACTGTCTCCTAAGCTCTGCTGTGTGTGGAGGACTGTCTCCTAAGCTCTGCTGAGAATAGATGCTGATATTCTTCCCACATCACCTCCCTCACTTGTTTATAACCCAGAATCTTATAATTCCATTATACAATGAGTTGTAAATAATCATTAAAGACTAACTATTAGCTCTCCTAAGTGTATTTTACTAGGAACACTTCATAGCCAAAGAGATGTGTCTGCAATCAGATAACTGTGGAGCATTGCAAAGGATCTGAGGCTCTGCCCTACTCACAAGCTAGCTGGTCACAATTCCATGGAGCTTTGTGGAGGGTGAGACTTCTGAGTGAGAGGCAGAGGGAACTGCACTACACCTCGGCTCTAGTCCTCACAGGATGAGGTGGGATATGGTCATGTAATGCTAGTGCATACAGGGAGTTGTGAACCCAGTTCATCCACGTCTTCACCACTGAAGTACCTGAGTCTGCTGCCTGGTGTATTGGAGGGAGACACTGTTTATCCCAAGGCTGTTCATGAGATTAACATACCAGGGTAAAAATATATGCAGAAACATGAGAGACTCGGAGATTTGTCCCCTAATGGCAACTGCAGATCACTAAGAATAATGGAGGGATCGTTCATTGAAGGAATTCACTTTTCATAAATTTTGGTTCTCACTAGAATCTGTCATGTAGCTTTTTTTTATACAGTGTTTGACTTGAGTTTTCCAAATTATCCCAGAAAGCTAGTTTTTCTAGTTTAAGTGTGTTTCTATCAATATACACATAATTAAGATCTTATTTTCCCTGGCAATAAGAGATATACATGATCATTATAGAAAATATAGCAAAGCATCAAGAAAACTATGAAAAGTACTTCAAATGTTACTGTTTAGAGGTAGTCAATTAAAATACTGGTTTACAGTTTTTATTTTTTTGGCTATGTATTTGTGTGTAGGCATGTTAACTTGAGTGCAGCTGCCCTTGGAGGCCAGACGAGGGTGTTAAACCTCTTGGATCTGGTACCCTGCTGCGTGCTGGGAATCAAACTCAGGTTCTCTCAAAGAGCAGATAGCACTCCTAAACAGTGAAGCATCGCTCAGACCCCCGAATATTGGCTTTTTAAATATCTCAATCCATATGCTTCTTCATTCAAATTGTGATAATGCTATGTCTTATGTACTATAATTTTTTTTTTAAATTTTTGTATACTGGAAACACCATTTCAAGACATAAATTGTTTCTTTAAATTATAATTATAAAGACATTCATATTATATTCCATCATGAAGATGCCAGTTATTTCAACATTCAAAAACTTTTCTGTAAGTACCAGCATATCCTACTGACCGGTATTCAGATGCCTTTAGTGACTTTGATCAGGTCTCTAGAAGACAGATTATTTAGCTGGAATATCTAATTGTCCATAAAGTCTGTTGATCATTACCACTCGACTAGTTTTAAGAACCATTACACTAACTTACACATAGCACAATGTAGTTTTATGTGTGACGCGTACGCGTGAACATTGATATATGTGTTTACAGATGTGGGTGCAGGGTTAGGGGACATCCTTAGGTGCCACTTCTCAGGAAACTTTCCTGTTTGTTTGTGACAGGGATCTTATTGGCCTGGAATTCTGCATGTCAGTCTAGGTGACCCACAGACTTCCAGAGATCATTTCCTTCTGTCTCCCATCTTGATAGTGATGGGGTTACTGGCATCTGTCACCATGCCTGGCCTTTTATTTGGGTTCTGGGGGTCCAAACTCAGCTCTTCATCCTTGTAAAGCAAACGCACGTCCGACGGACCCGTCTTCCCAGCCCACGCGGTGCAGTGTCTGAGGTCACTGTTCCTCCAGCTCTTCATTGCAACTGAATGTTTCGGATCTTAAAGTCTTTCTGTAAGATAGTTGAGCAAGTGTTTCTAAAGCTACTATTTGATTTTCCAGTAAGATGAAGATTCTGCTTTTCTTTGCTGCGTGGGAAATCTGGTTTCTGGAATCCCGTGAGTACCCAAGTCTGCCAATGCTCACGTAGGGCCCATAACATAATCTTTGGAATTCCAGTACTGCTAAATACACTGTGAAAGCTCTGTAAGCACGGTTATATTTTATGCTTTAGGGAATGATGACAAGAGAAAAGTCTGTACCTATTGAATGTAGATATGAATTTTTTAAAAAAGCACTTTTTGGGTTCAAGTTTGGTTGAACTGTGGGTATAAAACATTTTATTTGCATTTTAATTGATCATTTATATTCATTTCTTAAATCTATTTATTCTCCTCCCCCATTATAATAATAATATTGATTTTTTTTTGCATTTTCCTTACTAAATAAGCCTTCCAAACCTTCTAGGTAGTACATGGCACACTAGATTTTATGAAATATATCTCCAGTATGTTTTCTAATTAAATCTATTCTATTTTTTTAATATTTGGAAATTAAAAACTACCTTTTAAAACAACCAACCATTGTCTATATGCCTTCTTCTATTCATTAGAAACTCCCACCTACAAAGAAAGCTAAATATTTATTGCATTTTCCAGGTTTTTTTTTTACATTGATTTCTTCATACTAGAGTAACTGAATATATTCTTTATATGGCCCAGATAAGGATATTCACTTTCTAAACAGCCTACTTTTCTAGCAGTGAGCTGTTAGTACTTAGTTGTCATACTTTTTTGGTCATGTACTAATTTGAGTGTCTATAAAATGTTATGCTTGAAGTGTATTATTCTTCACACATTTATTACTATTGAGTGTAAGTCTCACCTTGGATAAAGTCTGCAACTAACTGATGCTCATCTTTTAGGGCCTGGCTTAGATATATTAGAAATATTACATTTTATGCATGGATAAGGAAGAACAAAACAACAGAACTGTATAAGACTTATTACAGTTCCAACATATGCTCCAGAATTTTAACAAGAATAATTTCCAAAATTTAAGAAAACAATTAATGATAGAATAAGCCAAGGCTTTTGCCAGTCTTCTGTTTTTAAAGGGTTTTTAATCTGTTGAATTTATAGGTGATAAATACACACACACACACACACACACACACACACACACACACACACACACACTCTTCCAGTGTGATATAACCAGTTTTCCAGTGAATTGCAACCCTTTTGTGGAAAGTATCGCTCTCCAGGAGCACATGGACTTGGTACATGTGGCAGTGGGGGTGGGGTGGGGGCTGGGGGGTGGGAGCTTCCTTGGGAAACCCTGTATGTTATCTGGAAGTGGCATCGGCAGGGATGACACATCAGGAAGGACTGAAGTTTCACTCCCCTCCTTCCTTCAGAGCCAGTTACTGAAGCCCGAGCCCAGTTTCACACACAATCAATGGGTGTGAGTTGTACTGACAGAAATTTACCGTCCTTCACAGACCAGGCAGTGCTGCCGTAATAAATATTTTAAGCCAGTACGTGGCCGGTAATTTATTAGGCTGCATAAAATAATGAAAACAATACTGAGGTCTGAAGTCGAAAATACCCAGACTGGTGAGACAGGGTCTATGGAGCCCTGGGGTTTTCCTGTAGGTTACAGACTTGAAGAGCTTAGGTGCCAGGTGGAGTGCCACATTCTTACTTATTTTAATGTTATCTTCTTTACATTTTTCTACAAAAAATTATTCTCTTCCTTCCAAAAGGAAGACAGAAATACTTTGTCTTGTCATAAGTCTGGTATATGGTTTATTTTCCTGTTTCATCTCTATTATCTTCTGAATCTAGATAACACGTTCATGTGCTGTTAATGAGGCTCAGTGCAAAAATCCCATTCTGGAAGAGCATAGAAATGTGAAGGTCATCAAGCTCACTGCCTGTGGATTTAATTCTTTTCTTCTATATCCTAGTGGGTCACCCAGCTGCTGATCTGACGCTGGGTAATGCACATGCTTAGGTGGAGACCGAATGGGTGAGTGGCAGGTGCCTGAAGCTGAGGGAGTGCCTAAGATTCAGACAGATGAGGAATACACTTCCAAGAATTCTGAAGTGGATTATTTGGATAATTTCCCTCCAACATGGTGAATGAGTGGAGCCGTGGTGCTGCATGATGAATCCCACGTTAAAGGGTAAGTTCAGGTGGGATATTTGGCATCCTCGAGGAAGCGGTGGTTCCAAGCAGCTCAAGAGAAAGGGATAGCAGAGCTGGGGCAGAGAACATGGACTCTAGACCCTCATCGTTGGAGTCCTGTTCTGGCTATGTCAAGCAGCTGGATCCTGTGTCATTCACCTGACCTCTCTGTCGTGAGGAATTTGTGCACTGTGTGCAGATGTATTTGCTGTGACTGGTGTAATCAAAATCTGAATGGCCAATAGCTAGTCAGGAGTTATAGGCAGGATTTCCAGGCAGGGAGAGTTCTGGGAAGAAGATAGGTGAAGCCAGGAGACACAGAGAGGAAACAGGAGGTATAAGATGAAAGAGAGGTACCGTCACATAACAGAACATAGATTAATATAAATGGATTAATTTAAGTTATAAGAGTTAGTTGAGACAAGCCTAAGCTAAAGGCCAAGCTTTTATAATAAGAAGTCTCCATGCCATTATTTGAGAGCTGGCTTTTGGGACAGAAAAAGGACTCATTACATTTGGCACTTAACATGGGTCATGTAAATCCACATAGGGCCTGAGAAAACTGAAAAAAAAAAAAAAAGTTCTGAGTAGGTTTGGAAGCACCGTACAGAGCTGAGACTCTTTAAGAGGCTCTGCTACTAAGCACTTGAATGGGGTTTATGAATGGCAGGCGGTGCGCTCCTTTGGGCAGGAGACTGTGTAGAAGCACCCACTGGAGCTGAGGGAGAGAGACTGGCTCAAGGTTGGGGCCCCAGGCATCAGGCTCCACTTTCACCAATCCAAAGGGGCAGAGCTTGTCACCAGGCCATGTGCTAAGTGGAGCCACACAGCAGAGGGCCTGGCAACTCTTAGTAGTTCACAGTCTGGCTCACAGAGAAGGTTTCAGACATGCAAAAAGTGAAGCCCAGACCAAGAAAGCCTCTAAACAGATGTAATATGCTTAAATGCCAAAGAAAGAAAAGAAAATGAGTGTAGACAATTATAGAAAAACAAATAGTTTAAAAATAATAAAGTCTTAAAAGAGAGAGTAAAGTAAGATAAAAGAAAAGAGCCAGCCACATAAAGATGGGAAATACACAATGTGTCTGGATCCTGTATGGTGTTTTGTTGACTTTAATTTTTTAAATTAAACAACAACAAACAAAAAAAATACAATAGTTGCTGATGGACATTGGACTATGGAAACTGCTAAACTAAACCAACTTAAATAATTGAAAAATGTCTTAACTCCAAAATGGAAGTAAAATATTATGTTGCTTTGGGGAGAGGTTATGCCTTTGTTTCCATAGGAAACAAAAAGTTATGGTTCTCTTCAAAATTAATGAAGATCAGATTTGATTTGGGGAGACCTTCTGAAAATCTTGTTTACAAACATACAGAAAACAACCCAGGGAAGAATACAGGACATGTGACATGTATGTTGATCCTTCGACATGGGAACAGCTCTGAGACTGGACAGGACATGATACATCTTGTTGTTAACAGAGTCCTCGTGACTTATTATTACATACCGCCCTCTCATATGGCAGGGATAGAGGTTTGGTTATACAGTACAACAGACTTATATAGTTAACATATAGTTTATCTGGTCAAACATAGAACAAAAAATCATCTTTAGCTGACTGGTACACACAGCACATTCCATACTTGTGTTAATACAGACACGTTTGCTGCCTTTAAAAGTTTGTGTTTTCAGAAAAAAAAAAAACACCTGACACCAATAAACACAAGTAGCCCAGGTGATCCGCCTTTCAGAATGCCTCTGTTTGTTTCCTCAAAATTCTGTATTCAGAACAATGTCAAAGCTGTTAGTTGAGATGGTTCTACCTCACAGACTATCCAGCCAAGACTTCAGATAAGCTCTGCACTTTTCCATCACAGAGTCTAAACAAAAAATAATACAGCTAGTTCTTCAAGGACTTCACTATTATCCCAATTTTCTCAGGATCCCTTAACGATACCATTGCCCCCAGACAACAGAAGCACTCTAGAGAACACAGCACCCACATTCTCAAGAGGTGGGGTTGCAGCATGAATCTTAGAGGGTCTTATTAATAAAAACAAACCTGGAGCCAGGTATTGGGGTGAGTGCTAGAAGATCAGAGAAGCAGAACAAGCCACAGCTACTTGCTGTGTTCCTCAGCTGATCCTGTTTCCTCAGACTGGAAGCCTCTGTGTCCTCATCTGAATGGGTCTCAGCTGAACTGCTGCTCAAAAGCCTAAAAGCTTAACCAGCCAAAATCTTCTAGTTTCTGGTCTTCACTCCTTATATATTTTTCTGATTTCTGTCATCACTCCCTGGGATTAAAGGCTCACTTCTTGGGATTAAAGGCGTGTGTCACCATGTCTGGCTGTTTCCAATGTAGCTTTGAACTCACAGAGCTCCAGAGGGATTTCTGCCTCTGGAATGCTAGGATTAAAGGTGTGAGTGCCACCATTTTCTAGCCTCTGTATCTAGTGGCTGTTCTCTCTCTGACCCCAGGTAAGTTTATTAGGGTGCACAATATTTTGGAGAACATGATACCACCACAGTGGGGTGGGTGGTTTTGGTCATTCAGTGGGTTATGAATGTCGGTTATCTTTAGGGTGGTTGGTTACAAGTTGTTATTGGTCATGGTCAAGAAAAAAGCTAAACACAGGAGATTAGATTCAGGGACCTCTTTCTGAAGGGAAAAATGGGGGATAGAGTATAGAAATGATGGCATAAAATTGTGGATTGTTGAGTCTACGTTTGAACAACCACTAGTCTCAAATATTCTACATTGGTATGGATTTTTGCATATTGATACAAATTTAAGGTTATTTTTATTATGCTGTATATATGTTTCTACATTTGTTTAAGGTATTGTACCTATACAGATCATTTAAAAATGTAATGTAAAGTTTTAATAATTGAAAGCTATTTAAGATGATAAAAAAAGACAAGTTTAGTAGTTAGTAATCTATAACAATCAAATTAAAATCACATTAGGTATGTTTTCAAGGTCAAGCAGGAACATATTCTAAATTGATAGTCTTTAAACACTTCAAAGACTACAGAACATGGCATTTAAAATGTTTTAATAGCATAAGACTTTTCATGACAGTGAGACACATCTGCTACTGGCAGCACCAATTTATTTCCAAAAAGGATGATGGGCATCAAAGAATCTCCATATGGAGTTTGATTTCAATGCGGTAAAGCTAGCCATTCAGACAAGAAACTGTCCTTGCCTCAACTGCTGACAGCATGTTGTCCAAATTGGACATGCAGGACACAAAAGTAGTGACTGCCAAACTTTGCCAATACAAGGTAGGTCAGCCCTTCAGAATTCCTGCTTCACAGCAAAGTCTATCAGATATTCTTGGCCTGTAGGCTGAAGATGGATGCCCCAGTGTTACAGAGGAACCTCGGGTGACTATGCAGGCAGCCAGTTGTCTCTGTCATTTCTATAGTTTTGGAAGTTGTTTGCTCTGCACTTTCTGTTTACTCAGGTAATATTATATCCTTCTTGGGTCTCTGATGGGGATTGAAGACTAGATAATATACAGTTTTCCTTGTTACCAAATATAAAAAAAAACTTACATAAGAGATAAAAAGTTTATAATGTTGAGAAACATAAAAACTTAATTTGTTTGTCTAAAAAGATGTTTTTAGGTCCAAAAAGGTATTTTTAGGATGGTAATACAAGTTATGACAGAAATGGTTTAGGTGTAAAACTTCAGACTCACTTAGATAGGATAGATAATACAGTGCTTTCTCTGAATTTGCCAAATACATATGGACTAAACATTGTGAACGTAATTCTTACTTGATAGTTGTTCTCATTGTATACACTTTCACTGTGTTAGAGTCAAAACTTTTCCTTTTTATTTAGACAGAAAGGGGGGATTATGAGATATTTGTCCACTGTGTGAAGGTGTATTGCTGTGAATGGTGTAATAAAAAGCTGAGCAGCCAATAGCTAGTCAGGAGGACTAGGTAGGTGGGACTTCTGGGCAGAGAGAGCTCTGGGAAGAAAAGGGCAGAGAAGCCAGAAGACACGGAGAGGAAACAGAAGGTGCCGGATGAGAGAGAGAGTTATACAAATGGGTTAAGTTATAAGAGCTCATTTAGACAAGTCTAAACTGAAGACCGAGCTTCCATAGTTAATAAGCGTTCTTGTCATTATTTGGGGCTGGTGGTGGAAAAGAGAGTCCAACCACACCTCTCCACTTTACAGTTGATTATTCATTGATATAATGAATAACCATCGTGTCAGAGAGCACTGATCGTAGGATTAGGGACCTAATATGTGATGCACTTAGAATATATGCAAAGAACATGATATGAATATTTGTTAAATTTAATAGACTCCACATCTTAAGGAAGGCAGGAGAGGGAGAGCCAAGCACATGGAATCTCCAGAGACCTAAACAGGCCTGAAGTGGAGGATTCTGGGCTGGGGAAAGGAGAAAAAAATGTCTTTAGATGCCTCTGTCAGCCTCAGTCAAAGTTTGCATTCCCTTCACAGGGTGACCTTCTGGGTGAGGAGAGCTGTTCCTGTGTGCAGAGTGGACAAGAGGCTCCCTCTTCCTGGCCCTGGGTTGGTGTATCCCTTGTTGAACTCCTGATTATTCATGTTTTTTTTTTAATGGCAATTCCAGTTATTTTTAGGCAGTATAAATAAATAAATAGGCAGTATTTCCTAGTAAAGTACGGAGTCAATAGCTACATAATAAAACCTCACCAAGATGATTATCTGCTGAAGGGCATGTGGATTGGAGATATGATGGATGCCACTAATGCTTAGATTACATACCAATGGCTAGAGGTGGGACATCAAGTCAGGGTTTGGAGGGGCTAGTTCATGAATGTGTGGGGTCTTATGGTGATAGTCAATGCACGGAGATATTGACTATATGAAAAAATACAATTTAATTGAAATAGAGATATCTTCAAAATAGTGAGTGACACAGGATTAGACAGAACCAAATAAAAGAGGAAAGAAGGAAACGAGGAATCTCCATCAGGCTGGCCTTGCTCTCTGCGGCAAACACGCAGAGGCTCTTGGGAGGCATGGAAGCGTGTTTCTACATCATATTTGGAAATGTCCTCAAAGCTGCCTCTCTGGAGACAAATGAGGCTCTCACAAGATGTCTGGTTAAATAAAATAACGGATGTGGAAGGCGTTGCAAACATTAATGCCCTGTGTAAGTGGAAGGTGCTACCATCATGCACCATGTTTAAATAATCTAGCAATAAAAGAGATCACTTTGTGGGCTGTACACTCAAATATGAGCTGCAGGGCAAACCCTTTGAAGTCCTGATTGATGAATGGCTGTTCCCAGAGTGAATTGATTAAGGGGAGATGCTCATCTGAACTGCTTGTGTGATATGACAGGATTTTTTTGTTGTTTGATTTTTCTTGCTTTGTCCTTTTCTTGTATAAACTATTTTTTCGGAGAGTTAAATTCTACTTACCAGATTTAATGATGAGACTAATAGGGGTATTTATTTGGAAGTACTCTGCTGTATGAGCTCTGTGAGCTTCAGATAGGTTGGTAGCTTGCCAAAGACACTGACTTGATAACAAAGTAGTAGCTATTCTAATCTTCAAATATGGGGTAGCGTGTCCACTGAGTGGCAGAGAACCAGCATCAGGTGTGGTGATATACAGTGTACGCTAATAAACTTATCTGGGCATCAGAGGACAGAGCCAGCCACTAGATTGTACATAGAGGCCAGACAGTAGTGCCACACACCCTTAATCCTATCACTCAAGAGGCAGAGATCTGTCTGGATCTCTGTGAGTTCATGGCCACACTGGGAACAGAGCCAGGCAGTGGTGGCACATGCCTTTATTCCCAGTATTGGGAATCACACACCTTTAATCCCATGAAGCGGTGACAGGGCAGAGAAAGGTATATAAGGCGTGAGGAGACAGGAACTAAGGCAGTTCAACTCAGACCCTTTCGGGTGAGGACTCAGAGGACTTCAGTCTGAGGAAACAGTATCGGCTGAGAAGTTGGCGAGATGAGGTTTACTCTGCTTCTCTAATCTTTCAGCTTTCACCCCAATATCTGGTTCCAGGTTTTCCTTATTAACAAAACATTTTAAGATTTGTGTTATAATCAGGAACGTGCACCCAAGCTGCTATGTTTTATTATTCATTCATTTAAGAAACATACAGCACTCACATGTGGGTATATCTGAACATTAGTTACTCATGAGATGCTGATAAAAACGCCATGGCACAGTTACTATTACTTTTTTTTTTTAATTTTACAAAAAGACACTAAGGTGTAAGGAAGTTGTGTGACCTGTCCAAGGCCACACATCTGGCAAGTACACTCAGACTCAGGCAGTCTGACTGGCAGTTCAGGCCTTCCGTCTACTGTGTCATGCCCCATCTTCATGCCTTGCGCCCTTCAGTAATGTGCAACAGATCATCCAGCCAAATCCAAAGTGGTCCTGTCTCCCCCCCGACAGCCTGGGACTAGAGCTTCTTTAAGGTTTCAGAGGAGGCGGGGAGCATCTATGCTCAGCTGACGCTCTTTTGACCTTTCCCCAAGCATCTATTCCTGAAGGCATGCTTCAGGATGCCACCAACTCTGTCCTAGACTCCTAAATTCTTGCCTGTGGTTCTTTGTTCCAGACAGCATTCTTTCCTCATGAAATACATCCTTTTTCTCATTATATCTTCCCATAAAACTTTCATCAATTTGAAAATTGTAAAATGCATTTCTTTTTATGCAGACGTTTAATTTATGTATGGTTAAATGACAATTGGGCAATATATCCTGCTGCATACCCAACTACCATTCCCAACTCTGCAATTTGAAAATAAATTGATGATCTGAAAATTGGCATAGGTTTTTAAAGAAACAGCGTCTTTTCAATCTTGACTTTAGATGATATTTATCTGCAAAGCAAATTGGCTTGATCAGTGGACCCTGCTTTAAAGTGATTTTCAGATAGATCCACTACCCTTGACAGTCTGACTCCAAGCTCCCCGAGGACACAATGGCATGTGCTCTCCCTGTGTGCATGGATAAGGCAGAGTCTCCAACCTCTCAGCATCTCACCCTCACACATCCAGAAACACTGCTGTTGAGAATAGAAACGTGTTGTTTTTGCTTCACACCCAAATGTCAGAGCAGATCTGATTTTTCTTGATTGGCTCCAGGTGATGTTGAGGGGAATTCAGGAAATTATCAAAATCAATCTATCTTTAGGGGTTTCTTTGAAATGACAGGATCTGAATCAAAATGTAGAGTATCATTATTTTTACTCTAAATCTCCTTCCCTGATTTTCCCACAGCTCTTATTCTACCAAGAAGCAGGTAAAAGAGCATGTTACTCATCTAGAAAGGCAAGCCTTAATACTTTCCACAGACCTAAATCATAACCAAAACAAGCTAACTCTCTGCTTGCTGGGTTTCTTAAGGATTTAATTACTAACCTTCAGAATGGTTAAGAAGGAAAATGTCCCCATTTCAATGAGTCAGTCACATGATTTAAACAGTAAGTATAAGGTGTACAGCATGATTCATAAGTGAAGAATGGAACCACTCTCTTTGGGGACAGTGACACCTGGGCACCCATAGACTTCAAATTACCTTCAACTGTCAATAGGAAAGCAAGGCTCTTGAACACACACCAAATATACTGGAATCTTCTCAAAGGCAAAGAAAAACAAGAGTGATCACAAGTTTAACACTGGGGATATTGTTTAGTGTCCAACACATCAAATGTGGGTGAAAACTTACAGTACAGACTTTCACCTGGAAACACATTAGAAATGTAGAATTTTAGGGAATACCCTCAACTCTTATACCACAATTTTAAGCTAACTTTTAGTAAGATCATCAGGGAATCTGTATGTATATTATAGGAGAAATAAAGCTTCCTAACCTGTAAGCTTCATTCCTAGTGGCCAGTTATCATCATGCTGGAAGGTGCTAATCAGGATCCCAGAGGAGAAAAGTAAAACTCAGCTAGACCCTGCTGTGACCCTTGCAAACATAAAGGGTGGCTTGGCAAGCGATGCCCACTCATGCAATAATGGCAAAAGCACCATGCGAGTAACCAACAACTTTCTGATGGAATTTAAGCATCACCTCATGGGTTGAAACCCATAGCAAAACAAGAACTCCTTGCTAGACAAATCATAAACCCTGAGGAAGAACCTACTATTATTCTGTTAAATGGACACATATTAAACTGACTCCAAATGACTTACTGTTATTCACATAGTTAAATGCCTCTTCTATGTGTAGAGATGGCGATTAACATCCAACTGGCCAAGGTGCAGAGCATAAGAGAACACAGAATTCTCAGCACTAAAGGGAATATTTATGCTGTGCCCACTCACCCCAAGGCTCGGAGATCATTATGGAAGAGACGGTAGAATGGGTGCAAGACCCAGAGGTAGCAGATAGCTACGAGGAAACAGTGTCTTATGAACACCTCAGGGCAGGTGCACATGTAAACTCCCGATAGTTGTGACAGCATGCACAAGACCTGTAGAATCTCAAGCCAGTCAAAATTACAGCATGGACAGGTCGGGGTAAGCATGCAGTCCCACCCCTAACTGAGAAGGCGTTAGCAATAGATAACTGCCAGGAGGGGGAGAGTTAGTTTTCTTTAAGAGCGTAGCCCCTGATAGGTTGACCATGTTTCAGAGGAAAGTCATACATCTGAGAATGTGTGTGTGTGTGTGTGTGTGTGTGTGTGTGTGTGTGTGTTGGTCAGCACAAATTAGGCTTAATACATTGAAAAAAAAAAAAAAGGACACAAAATTGTGTGTGCTGGGAAGGGGGGTGAATATGGGAAGAGTAGAGAGAGGGAGGTGAATATGACCAAAACACATTGTATGAACTCTCAAAGAACTAATAAAAAAAGTTTGAGAAACACTACTTTAAAATATTTTTTTTTTTTTTTTTTTTTTTTTTTTTTTTTTTGGTTTTTCGAGACAGGGTTTCTCTGTGTAGCTTTGCGCCTTTCCTGGAACTCACTTGGTAGCCCAGGCTGGCCTCGAACTCACAGAGATCCACCTGCCTCTGCCTCCCGAGTGCTGGGATTAAAGGCGTGCGCCACCACCGCCCGGCACTTTAAAATATTTTTAAAGTGCCATGATGTGAATAATTGCTGTTTTCCAAAACCTGCTGTCACTTAACAGGAGTCACGGTCATTCTTAATTTGCAAGGGTGCTATCATTTTATAGTGAGAAAAATGCTCACATTTTATTACTCTGGGAAGATAATGGCTGACATAGAATCATTTTTTCCTGGAGGAGCAGAAGCAGCCATAGGGCAAGGAAGAGCTGCTCGTCACTCTCGGTGACAACAAATGCCAGCTTGACCTGCATTGTTATTTCTGACATATCACCTTGCTTTCTCATCACATTATGCTGGTGGACTTTTTTCCTCCTTTTTTTTCTTTCAGATTTTATTTTTGGGCCAGACAAGGCAACTGACCTGGAGGTTGCTGCAGGCATTTGAAAATATCACCTTCCCTGTCTTTTCTATTGGACACAGCTGTCTCCCGCAGGACACCTTACCTGGATGATTTTAAGAGTTTATCAGTCATGTGACTGTTGAGATACCAGATCCATCAAGCAAGCATCATCTCTCTCCTGACATGGTAGCTTGTGTGACTAATGAAATGAAGCTGTGATGGGAAATGGGGAGTGGGGGCTAGATATCAGAGTGGTGCCCTGAAGGAGCGAGGAAAAGTGTGAAGGTGAGGAAAGCTGCATTCTCATTCACAAGGAAGGGTGTGGAGCAGATATCTTTAGCCCACACGAGTGTTGGGTAGGAAGCAACCACCAGTTACTCCCTGCTCCCTCGAGGCACCCTGAAAACACAGACAATGTCTGATACCACACATTTCCCTGACTAGTGTCCCAGAGAAGGTTTACGCTGAGTTTATCAGGAAAGAAGTTACAATATGGCTGTCACATAGAATCAGAGTCTTCTTTTCAACAGCTCATAAGGGATGTAGAGGGCTACAGTAGACTTTCTAAACTGAGAATTATTAGTTTGTGAATGGAGAAAGTTGGAGTCCCAAAGTCCTAGGCAAGAAACCCAATTAAAGCGGTTGGTCAAGTGAGTTGCACCATCGAGATTTATTCTGTCTTACATGGTAATGCTGATGGTGCAGCTGGAACTGTTACCAGTGAGGATTTGATGCTGTCCAGGGACACAAAGACCAAGTTCTTTGTGTCTCTAACAAAAACTGAGCAGGACCCAGACTAGTAGTGACAACTTATAGATTCATTAAACAGGTTAGTGAAAGTATTGTATACACTCTGTAGAAAGGCAGAAGACTCAAGTCCCCCTCCATGTTCCTTAGGTCTACATCTTCTTTGCAGAAGGGAGAAGTGTGGCCTGAAATGGATGGACCCTCGGCTGTCCCGGGACACTGAGTGTTTGCTGTGCAGTATTTGCGATGGTCTAGACAGTCCATGTGACTGCTTTTCTGGGCTGATGTGCCCCTCCATTAGCTTTCTCACAGCTCAAAGTGTTATATGTCTGATTCTATCTCCTTCCTCAGAATTTCCTGGTTATCTGAGTTAACTGTGCTGCTCTCATGTTTTGAATATAATTGATATGGTGGAGTCTAATCAACTGAAAACCATATAATTTATTTTTTTTTTTTTGTAAATAAAGAGAGGGATATTTGCCCAATTCAGAACGGGAATAAGCACCTTATCAGAAATCTTTCAACTTTTCTTGCTTTCATGGCATAAGCCTCATCCATGTCTCTTCTTTACACACTGCAATCCCTTCTTTTCCGGAATGTTCTGCATGCTGCTGTGATCTTCTACTGGGTCTCTTGAACTCCATCCTCATCCTTTCCTGTCTGTTTTCCACGCAGCAGCCGTAGCGCTCATCTCAAGATGTAGTTAACCCTCCAATGTTGTCTCATATCAAAGCTCTAACATTAGCAGCCAAGCCCTGAAGATGTGACTTCACCCATCCTCCAAGCCCAGTGCTCTTGTATCCACCTCTTGCCTCTAGGGTTTTTGCCAGGTCAACAGTACATCTTTCCTAAACTGCACCAGACACATCTCACCTCTAGGGTCTCTGCCTGGATTGTATCCCTTTAAAATAGTTTTAGTTTATCCTTCGCTTACTTTAAATTCCTCCCTGAAAAATGCCCTATCAAACAATTGTGCCCGACTACTTTCTACAACCTCTGTGCACTGATACATTCTTTAGAACTATCTGACACATTGTTTTGTTGTTGTTGTTCTTTTTAGTGTCTATCTCCTCCAGCGAGAGCACAACTCTGTGTGAGTTGAGGTTTTTTTGTTTGTTTGTTTTTTAAACTCTGGCCCCAGTGCCTTAGAAACTTCCAGGAATATACTAAGAGCCCTCCTCAGCTGATATTTGTGGATAAACTATTTTCAATGCTTATTTGCATGTCTGCCCTTCACTTGTTTTCTTGCTCAGCTTGGCTTAGAAGCACTTTTCAGCCTTCCTGGTTTTGTTTGGCTCCTTCCTCAGGCTGGTGTACCTTTGCTGTTTTATGAGGACTTTGTGTTCAAGTCCTTCCTTTTTCCTAAGAATCTCCTTCTCCAGGAAGCCTTGCGTTGTTCTGTTCTCGAAGCCGAGTGTGTCTCTTGACTTTCACAGAGCTGTTCATGTCTTTCATGTTTCTGTCTTACCACATGAATTATACTGTGATTCGTCTTCATGACTGGGAGCTATCCTGTCTGATTTATCTTCATCCCCAGGAGCCCAAATGATGCTCTCTGCTTTACACGTAGGCCGTGCTTCATGCATATTTGGTTCACAAATAATGGCTTCGTTACTGTGGCAGTGTTGATCTGATGGTATGATATCTAGTGAGAAATGGCAGTAGAGCTCTTTATAGCTCTGAAATTTCTCTTTCCAAAATTTGCTCCTCATAACTCTTGATCTGGTGTTTTGTGCACAGTGGAGGATATATAGAAATGCTCTTGGGTGTGATCATTTTGCTTTAGTACATGCTGAAAACGACGGTCATACAGATAAGTTACCTGAGAAGAATATCCATTGTCTTACTGAATTCCTTCTCTTCCACGTTGAGGTGTGTAAGTTACAGTCATAGGGAACTTGTTCAACCCCTTTCAGAACCCAAGGAAACACTCTCTCCACCTTTCTGTTGCAATACTATTCTGCAGTCTAGTGGGAGAATCAAGAGCGGGGAGTGACCGTGTTCAGAAGGACACCTGTTTAATAGCTTGATTTTTTGCAGCATGGATTTTCCAACCCTGTGCTGTCAAGACTCTGCCTTGGAAGCCCACTGAAGAGATGCACCACCACTGGCCTAATTGGTAAGTTTGGCTGTGGTGACATTGAGGTTCATTAGGCTTCCTCTTATCGGTGGTAGAAGTTGTGAGATTTCTACCAAACAGTGAGTTTAGATTCTAAATGAGAAATATAGATTAGCATTTCACATAATGAAATAATGGACTTCAGGGTTACCTTTCTAGTGACAAAAGCAGGGACTGGAATCCATTGTAGGGTTCCTTGTTTAATCAATAAATGAAGGAGAGACACACAAGATTTATTTCTTCTGAGGCAACAGACACCATCATTTTTCTTAATTATCTTTATGTTTGCCTTTCCTACTTTAGGATTCTTTCCAAGTTAAAAAAAAAAAACCCTCTATATTAGGAAAAAGAAACCCCTTGCCCCGTGCCGTGTGTGTGTGTGTGTGTGTGTGTGTGTGTGTGTGTGTGTGTGTGTGTGTTGCTTTCTTTGTTGTACACACAGTTTGGCTTTTTTTTTTTTTTACTGCAATACCTGCAGTTCTTAATAAAAACCTATTAAGGTCAAAGATTTTGCAAGGTTGTCCAGGCTACCTTAGGGGCCAGAGGTTCCAGCTGAGAAGGAGAAATATCAAGGCAGCTGTAAGAGAGAAAACAAATAGTTTGAACTTTGGATCCACAGATGGTTGTGCCTGCCAACTGTTATGAGCCAATGAATATCTGGCCTATCATTTGTCATATTTATTGCAGTACATAATGCTGTAATTTCTCATGGCATGGCTATTTATCTTGCTGTGTTCTCTGAACAGCTAAAATCGTGGCCACGTTGGAGCATATGTATAGCGTTTTGGTCTCATCTTTAAATAGCAGCCATGCGAATTGGCATTGTCTTTCCCCTCCCAGGACTGGGATCAGGAATGTTTCAGAAGCAGCTAAGAGGAAGACAGTGGGAGGCTCTGATAAAGGAAACGGCGGTCCTGGTCTGTCCCTGTGTGCTTTGCTGAAGGGTTGAAAGGCATCAGAGACTTTCTGGGGAAGTTTCTTCTTTTTTAGGTGTGATCAAGTGTCTTCCCGGGGTGGGCGCCATTAGAGTGATGACAGGCCATGCCAAGAAGGCCCGTGGGAGCCTGCCGCCGTTCCTCTGTGTTTACAGAAATGAAACTGACTCAGGGAATGAGAGCCTCGAGAGTGGGAGGAAGAGGCATACCACCGAGTCTCTGGTTTTTGACAGTGTTCATGGGCACACGGGGTTACGGCAAGGAGCAGCAGGAACACCTGTCTTTGCTGGCACTTCCATGACTGACGGTGGTGAGTCAGTGAACAGAGGCCACATGATGCCTGACAACAGAAGGTGTGACTCACGGGTGGGCCGAGAGAACGCTCAGGGTACTGTTCATCACCTGGCACATCTCAGAATCCACGCTGGCGGAGTCACTGGGTCCAATGAGGCTTGGACTTGGGGCAAATCTCAGCGTACGTTGCCGCTTCCATGAGTGGCAGGTGCAAAACCTGGGACTGCTGCTCATTCATCCTGGATAAGCCGCGCCCACTTCCTTGGGTGCGAAGACTCACACTTCGTTTAGGTTGCTCTATGAATTGGAGGGAAGGAGCTCTTAGCCACCGAGGCCTGTAGGACACACGAGACTCTTCCTCAAGGCATCCAAGGGTGTACAGTGTTCAGCAGAAGAAGGAAAAGTCACCAATGCCCGTTGCATTATCACTGAGGCTAATGTTAAACATCTGAACGTTAAGATGTCCAGATCAGCCTCTGGCCCAGCTGAGTCCGCGTTAGGGAGGATGAGCAGCTCCCCTGTGTGTGCCAACCCCTTTCCCGCCCTGTTCCCTCCATCTTGGACTACTCAGAGGCAAGGACGCCAAGAAGGCGCTGCAGTGTAATTCTGGCAGCAGCATTCGGAATTGTTTTCTTTCCTCGTAGGGAAGAAAGGGATGATATCGCTGGCGGCTCTGATGCTGAGTGAGGCCGAGCACTTAGGCTGTCTGGAGTTGAAAAGGCTGCGCTCAGAGGTACAAAGAGCAGGTGGTCTGGCACAAGCGTGGCATATACGTAGAAAGCTCTGTGAGGAAGTCAGAAAGGTTAAGGCTCAAAAAAAAAAAAAAAAAAAAAGAATGAAGAGACTTGAAAAATACCGAAGGAGACATGGACTTTAAAGCTACTGTCAGCTTAGGGCTTGGAGTGGCAATCCAAGGTCAGCAGAGCAATAAAAAAAAAAAAAGCCACTATTTTGCATCTGTCTCCTCGATTAAGCTTTTAAGAGTTGGAAGCAAGATGTGTAAAAAGACCACGGAAGAAACTGTTCAGATTTTCAGGTCTAGGCCTTGCTGTCTAGTTCTAAGGGAGAAAGGAATCATATGAGTAAGACAGACTAGAAGGAGTTCAAGCAGCTTCAAGCTGAGTAAGTGTTCTCCATTTTCCAGCGTGCTGGGGGGGGGGGGGCGGGGTAAGGATTTAGCAAATGGTTTGGGCACACATTTAACTAGGAAGAAAAGCTGGGAGTGAGTGCAAAAAATCAAGGCAGAAGGAGGGAGAACGGGGGTGGGGGAACTCTAAGAGTGGTGGGAATGAACTGAATTTAGTCAAGTGTACTGTTGGGAACAACAGGAACTATATCGTAAGAGGCACAAGCTTCATCAGAGGCGGCGATCTGTGCGCAAAGTGCAAAGGCCAACACTTCAGTTGTTTTAAGCCTTGGCGACGAATGGGAGGTGAGATTTCCACCTCTCCTGAACTCACTCTAAGGAGGGGTCTTCCTGCCTTTCAAAACCAGCCATCTTTAGAAGAGGCTTCTTAAGACATGGCCACCAACCCCTTGTCCTCCCCCCCCACTTCCTCTCTCACAGCTTGAACTTCTGAGCGTGGAGGAAGGGCTATTTGAGTCGATAAATGTTTGAGAGGCTTATTCTGGCTCTTCAATGGCGACAGAGCTGAGAGAAGAAAATAAGCATTTGCTTCATGGCCATGCTGGACAAGTGGATGGCTCCGATCCTCCTTTCTCTCACACTGGACATGAGAAGATTAGCTAGGGAGCGTTCAGGGTGCGCCCCTCTAGGGCTCCCCTACCCACCTCGTTGATTTCATTGGCCTTCTTTAAGGCTTTCTGTGAGTTTTATTTTGGGCCTGTGGCATAGCATATGTATATTTATCAGAGTCACAGGGATTTTGGTCTTTTTTTTTTTTTGGCTACTTTAAATAAATAGCAAACTCTCTCGAATCACTGAAATGTGACAAGAAATGAAACTTTAGCTGAGATTCAAGCAGTGTGTTAGGTTTAATTGTGTTCTGTTGATACTAGCATAAACACTGTGAAGGTGCCCTCCAGCTTACTGTCTTCCTCCTAGCAGCCATCACCCCATGCAGTATTGTCGAGAGACCCTGGCTGCAAAGGGATGCAGCTCCTAGCAGGAGCCTTGCCACTAATTAGCAATGTGACTTTGGACAAATCTCCTTCCATCTTGGCGCTGTTTCCTCATCAGTGCGGTAAGTGGGTTGACCTATATTATCTCCCAGGCCCTTTCCAACTCCAGAATTTTAAAAAGCCCGTGATTTCAAGCCAAAAACAGTATTATGGAATGAGCTGACAGCATGTATAAGTGCAAGTTGATTAGGGAAATGGCATAGGATTTATTTTTTAAATTGGCTTTCACAATAATGAATCATGGAGTAATGCTATAGAGAAGGAGCTACATTTAATGTAAGTGTTCGAGAAAGCATGGCATGTTTTAAACAATGGTTGAAAATAACCTTCCATTCTTTGCCCTTATATTTCTCCTAATGGATGACATAAAATGGATGCTCGGGCTGAATGGTGGCTTTGTTCAATTTTAAGTCACCCCGTCACGTTGTATACCGCTGCTTTCCATGTTAGCTGGCGTTGCGGGATGCAGCACTCAGCAGAATGAAGAGTTAGAGATGTGACATGGGGTGTCAGGAACAATACCTGCCTTCTGCAGATCAGCTATCATTTAAAGGTTGGTATTTAGAACATCCTTAGATAATTCAATATCTCGTTTCTGGTAGGGAGGATGTCAACCTGAGTTAATTTTTTTGTTTATCAGATATGATGGGACAAGATGACATTAAAACGTTTGAAAGCAATAATTCTGAATGCATATTTTAAAAAGTCAAGCAAATCTTTAAGGAGCTTAGGGATTGCTCGAATTGATTTCCTGTAACCATAGGGCCCACAGATAAAATGATAATGGTCATATACCATTGTCCAGAATAAACCCAGCGATTTCCTGTTTTGTTGTATCTCTTCTGTGCTGTCGCAGCCTTCCAGCTTTGATTGTAGAAGATCTTATGAAGAGAGAGCTATTTTATTTCTTTACTGAGTTGGTACAGGGTAATGAATATGTGGGTAACACTTGCTTCAGCTATATCCTATAGCCCAGAAGTGAGAATTCCAAGGACTACTGAAAATTGGGAGGTGCCTGTTGGCCATCCTGTGGCTGTTGTACTCATTCCTCTAGGTAGTCTGTGAAATTTTCTGATGGGCACACAGCTGATTGGAAAAGCAGGGAGTGAGACCTCTTACTTTGTTCTGGGATCTTTCCTTTTTCCTTTTCCTCCCTTCCTTCGTGTGTGTGTGTGTGTGTGTGTGTGTGTGTGTGTGTGTGTGTGTGACGATGGTGTCCAGACACAACGCATCTGGACACCACCATCGAACATTGGGTGTCTTCTTTATATGTCTCATCTTTTGAGACAGGGTCTTTAGCTGAACCAGTTACTCACTGATTAGCTAAATCGGTTGGCGAACAAGCTACAGAGGGAGTCGGCCTGCATCCTGCCCCAGCATTACATACCTACTTGACGATGCCCAGTAATGCATGTGCTGATCATCTAAACTCAAGTTCTCAGGCCTGCATGGCAGGCACTGTACGGGTTGAGCTACTTCCTCAGCTGTGCACTGGGCTCTTCAGGTTGTAGAAACAGTGTTCTATCCACAAGAAATTGTATGGAATAGTCTTTGGGAGCCCCCTCTTTGTCTGGAGCCCCCTTGTCTTCATAAGATACAGACAAACATTCAGAGGGAAGGAGTAGAAACAGGCAAATGACAACCTGAATTCTGTTTGGAAGGAATTTTTATTCTCTCAGGATTTTTGTTTCCTGGAAAGTTCTTCATCCCCGGAAGCAAATAAACTTCTATGAAGCTTTTCTTACTAGTCTGCTTGACATGTCCAGACAGAATTGTCTGAAATGTAGTGGCAACATAGGTCCAGGTTGGGGTCCCTGGAGCTGTTTGTTCAACAAGTCTTTCCTAAGCATACTGTGTATAGGATAGATGTTCTTTCTTCTTAGCCATCTCTTTAAGGATTTCCTTTCCTCTGTGGAAGACTGATTGGAATCTGAGGAATGACATTTAGGACTTCTCTCCCCAGAGATCAGAAAACTATTTTCAAATGAACACAATTAGCAGAGAAGAGATGTAGTTTCTCAAGTCCCTGAGTTTGTATATTCAGAAGGCTCTTAGGAAGCTTAGATATCTTTGTAGAGGAATAAAAGCATCTAGGAAAGTAGAGAAACTACTCTCCAGAAACATCCAATGACAGATAAATTACAGTCTTTCTCTTTAGTGCTTTTACAGATACATGCTTATACAGTGAATGCATTCTTTGGGTGTTTCAGAATTATCTAGCCTATTTTTTTATTGATATTTATCTTAGAATCCTTACTATGACTTGTTTTTCATACACACTTTGGTACAAAATCACTTCATTGTATTTTGCATGAGTCAGAGTTGAAGATGTAGTATTTATTCCTATATGCGTATTTCTACTGAAGTTGCCTGCTTTGGAAAAGAGATTTCTTTACTTGTGGGCCTCAACACACTGCATATTTATGTGACTAAACTACAACGCTCAGTTAGAAATGGCCAAGTCACCAATATGTTTTATGTAATTGTTGACATAAAATTCTCAATTTCAATAAAATGCCTATTATTTTGTCTTTGTAATATATGGTAGTACTTACTACAAATAGAAAAATATTGTCCTTCATATCTGGGAAAGATATTACTGACAAAGCTGTGTAGGGACGTAGCTGAAAGATCAATACGTGATCAATAGTTCACTGCACACAAAGTGGGAAATACTATAGTTAGTATTGACAGAACCTGGTGTTGTTTGTAGATGTGTCTTGAAGTTGCGGGTTCCGTGCACAAATCAGTATATGGATTTGAGTGGTCAATCAAGAGATGGTCTAACTGATACATGACCATGGAGTACCTCGTCTTTCATCAGATCAGACCTTTAGGATGTCCTGCCCTGACACTGTGGTAAACCTGTAGTGCGCTCACCCCTTCTTTCTTCTCTCTGCTCGTTGAGTTTGGCGCTTTGATCTGCTCAGGGTAACCTGCTGTCTCTCAGCATCTCCAGCTGAGGGAAGCTGTGCTGCCTTTCTGTACCCCAAGTTCACACTCTTGGCGTTATAAACTGAGGTCAGGTGTGGGCATCACGGTGTACACGCAACAACGGGGCACCGAGATAAGGCTACAGAAGTGAATGGGTCTGTTGCAGTCAGTAAGGTATATCTTGGCAGGCATCTCCCACATTCTGTAACCCCCGTTGGTGAAATGATGACATTTAAATAACAAAATATCTCGGAAAATAACATTTGTAAAAAGTCTATAGGATAGTTACTGTCATCAGTTTCATTTTATGGACAAGAATTCTGAAGGCAAGAGAAGCTGGGAAACTAACTCATCTACACTCACATGCCATGGAAATTCTAGAGGTGAACTTTGCTCTTCTAGAATTCGGCTTCAGAGTCCATGTTTATTGCGACCACAGCATTAGCTCCATTTTTCACTTTGGGGTACGTCTCGACCTTGGTAAACATATTTACAATAGGATAGTTAACCAAGATCAAGGGAAGGACCTCTGGCCTAGGCTATAAAGCAGGCATCTGGGAGGAAGAATCTTAAACAGAGGCGCCAGGAGGCTGGCAACATCCTGAAGCCGTCCCTGTGGTGTCCTGAGACATCGTCCAATTATTTGTGTTGTCACAGAATCCCGTGGTGCTTAGCCTGAAGCTCTCTCTTCTATTTTATAAACAGCAATCTTTCTGATCCCTCTTTGGATCAGGAAAGCAATAATGAATTATTCTGCTTTGTTGTCAATGAACTCTAACCAAGTGTTAAAACAGGTGAAATGTCATATTGCAGAATAGTGAGGTCTCCAGAAAAGTTCATGCAAAGTACAGTGACTATTTGACTATTAGGACAATACTGTTTAAAATGTTTCTAGTAGGTTCAAGTTTACTGTCTCACCATGTTTAGTTTTTTTTTTTTTTAAAGTGTTTTTTCATTGGCTGTCAATTTTTCTTTTGGCCCTAAAGATTGAGATGGAAGAACATAATAATGCTCCATAGCAGTGAAGTCTTTATTTTTTGTAATCTCTGTTTTGACTTGGGTATCTCAAATGTTTTCTTCTATAAAGAAGATAAAAGACTCCAATGATGAAGTGTTCAGTTCATTGATAACACAACTAATCCTATTAATTGCCCTTCCTTCTGACCTTAACTGCGCAGTCTTCTTCCCTTTATCTTGAACACACTCATATTTCAATGAAAGTGGAAAACGGAAAGTTATGAAATGTTAGCTTTCAAGTTATCTCTTTTGCTTGGAAACCAAGGAAGAATTGTAGGAGTTACCTTCTCTGTCAAGTTCAGCAATGTTTAGCTCTGATGTAGTTTAATGAAGAATGCAGAATTCTTCTTGTGTGAGAAAGCAGCAAACTGCAAGGTGATTGCCTGAGTCCTCATCTGAAGGGTATTTACTAATGGTCCCAAATCCATTTGTGCCTAAAGCTGATCACCAAAGTCTTCTTGAATAATATTAATTAATCCCTTCAAATATATATACCAACCATCCACAAAGTATAGTGAACACGTGCTGTATGTCAGCTGCTCTCTTGGTCCAGGGCACTACAGCAACACAGAACTAGCTATATTCTCTCCAGGGAATTAGAGATGGGTGAGTTTTCCAGGAAAACAATCGTCAAGACGGGCTCAGCAGTGCAAGAGACCGATTGGATCAGCGGGGGCTGTAGCTGAGTGAAGAGTGCTTATACACCATTCATGAAGTACCTGGGTTGGGGCCACAGCACTGCCTAAACCACATATGCATGGAATCCCAGCATCCAGGAGGCAGGAGGAACAGAGTTCAAGGTCATTCTCAGCTACATAGGGAGTTAGTTCAGGGGAAGCCTGGGATAGAGACCCTAGGGGAGGAGGGGGGAAGAAGGAAGGAAGAAATGGAGGTAAGGAAGAAGAGGTGGAGAATCCACGACAAACAACCATCCATGAGAAGACAGTGGTGGGCTCACACGGGGCTAGCCTCATCCATGTCTCACACGTTGCGGGATGAGAGGCGAGAGGGAGTCTGAACAAGGCTCAGCTAAGCCTTGACTTTCTATCAGAGAAGTTCTACGACGGCCGCGCTTATCTAATGCCTCTGCCAACTAGCTGCTGGTCCACGGCAGCCCTGGGCGTGTGTGGCTTCGAAGCGAACGAGGTGGATCCGGGAGACGGGGCAGCTGCAGGCTGCCAACTAACCGCATGTTCTTTTTCCCGATGGGGGCTCTAAGATCGTGCTGCTAGGGCTGGCCCAGAAAGGAAGGCAGTAATGAATGAGCTGTAGCCGTCAGGATGCCGTGGGGCATTTTGGTGCCAGAACAAGGAAGGTTATCTGCGTCCGTTCCCCCTCCCCCCATTCTCCCCTGTTTTCCTATGTGGTAGCAAAGGGTGTGAGTGCCCCATGCTTCTGAGATGGAGTCAGGTGAGGAGAACAAGGGACTGAAGGAGGAGGGGAGAGGAGTGAGCTTCTACCTCCTCGTCCTTCTCAGTTTTAATTCCTTGTATCAAAGCCCGCTTCACCGAGCTAGAGTTCTCTCATTTCCTGGTTACATTCTGGTTGACAGACCTAGTCTGAAGTGGAGAAAAGAGATAACTCTCCTAGTGGAATGGTGGTTAAGCTGAAACTTGGAGAGTAGGAGCAGGGAGCTGGCGCAGCAGGGAAACGTGGCCCAAGGTCTAAGTTTGATCCCCGGCGCTCAAGTAACGATGGAGGAGAGAACCAGTTCCACAGAGCAGCCCTTTGACCTGGCCATGCTTGCCACGGCATGTCTGTGCACGCGCACACCATACACTTCCACAACAGTAAAGAAATAGAATGAGAGTTCCAGCATGACAGTTAGGGTGTTCGGCCATCCGGTCACCAGAGTAGGTCAGCTCGGGCTCTCTCTCGACCGTTACCAGCAGTCTATTGTGGAGGTGTCTTTGTGGATTTCTGGGGACCTCTCTAGCACTCTGTTTCCTATTCCCGTGGGGAGTTTTCATTTATCACAGTATCTCTTTCTTGGTTCTCCCACTCTGTTCCTGATCCCGCTGGGACCTCGTGTTCCCCTAAGTTCTCATCCCCCTTGCCCTCCATTTCCCCCCTCACCCCTAGTTTGCTTGTGTAGATCTCATCCATTTCTCTGTCACTGGGCGATCCCTGTGTCTTTCCTACGGTCTTTTTTTTTTACTAGGTGGCATTCCTGGAGTTGTGAGTTGCAGTCTGGTTGTCCTTTGCTTTAGAACTCTCATCCAGTGACTGATGGAAGCAGACGCAGAGATCCACGGCCAAGCCCCAGGTGGAGCTCCAGGAGTCCAATCAGCAAGAGAGAGAAGGGATTATATGAGCAAGAGATGGTGAGACCATGGTTGGAAAAAGCACAGAGACAAATAGTCAAACTAGTGGAAACACATGAACTGTGAACCAATGGCTGAGGAGCCCCCATGGAACTGGACCAGGCCCTCTGAATAAGTGAGACAGTTGATTAGCTTGAACTATTTAGGAGGCCTCAAGGCAGTGGGACTGGGACCTGTCCTTGGTGCATGAGCTGGCTTTTTGGAACCTAGGGCCTATGGTGAGACACTTTGCTCAGCCTTGGTGCAAGAAGGAGGGGATTGGACCTGCCTCAACTGAATCTACCAGGCTGGGCTGACTCTCCAGGGGAGACCTTGTCTTGGAGGAGGTGGGAATGGGGGATGCATTGGGGGGAGGGGTTGAGGGGTGGGAGGAGGGAGGACGGGGGAATCCGTGGCTGATGTGTAAAATTAGATTAATTTTAAAATAAAATAAATAAAAAAAGGAAACTCAAAAAAAAAAGAAATAGTATAAAAATAAAATAGCCCCCAAACTTTGGGGGAACAGAGAGAAGACGCCCCAGATGCACTGTTCCATAGCCCTGTACAACCACCTGTTACCGTGGATCATTTGTTCATTTTCAAAACAATCTGATCCTAAAAAGTACGGGTTCTGGAACCACAGGATCGGCTCCAATGTCTATCATGTCCTTGCAGTGTGATCCTAGGCAGTTTATGAAATTCCATGCGCTCCTTTTCTAAAATATGCATCACATTATTATTCTCAGTGGTGATGAGGAGTCGCTGCGCTAATGTGTACGTCTGCTGTTGCTCTTTTTCATACCCACCACCAGACTTTGCAGAAGCTCGCCTTGCTAGGTGCTCCCTTGGACTTCAGGAGGATGGTATTGCATCCATGCAGATTTGTTCTCTTCCGAAGTCTCATGTTGGAAGGAGAGCATTGAGGGCAACTTGTTGTCTTGTTACTTCCTCTGGGTCATCTTTTTCTGCCTGTGCTCTTGTGGATTTCCTTTTTATGGTAAAAACTCAATATTTTATTAGGACATTCAGGATATTGGTCATTTTCAGTGCGTTTTGCTTAACATACCTAGTTATCCTATTGATTTTCAATTTTGCTTATTTCTTCCTATTAAGAGTTTTTTTTTCCTCCTGTTAAATTATTGGTAGGTTTTTCTATCTTATTATATGTCTAAGAAAGCCAGGATTTCTTCTTTTTCAGTCACCAGTTGCCTCAATGAGTTCACTTAAGGTTTTATGTGGCAGGCAGCAGTCTAGTACTGCTTGAACCCAGAGTTGACTGTTCGAGAAATGCAAGGCTTTATTCAGTAATTAAGAGAGTTTGTTGACTATGGACAACAACAGATTACAGATTTCTTTACATTGTAGAAATGATTAAAAAAAAAAAAAACTAGTTAAGAAATTTCAGGTTGAGAGTCCTATTAGAGACCGAATCTTGGTGACTCCTCATTGGCTGCCTCTGGACATCTACAAGCCCTAAAGCTACCACATAGGAATACTTACTGTGTGGTGAGTCTTACCATTGGGAGTGATGTGCACCTTATGTGGACTTTTGGACTCACTGCCACACACAGATGCCAGGTGGTTAAAACAAGAATTCTAGAGAAGGATAGACCAGGCTAGAGTCTCTGCTCTCCTCTGAGTGCCCAGGTCTTCCTTACTGGCTAGTGTACTGGGGATGATTTCATGTCTCCTTAGAGAGTGGCTGCGATAGTTAAATTAGCTCATGTTCTGCATAGTTCCTGGTGCATAGAAAATAGTTGGCATACACCTAAGTTGTTATTACCATTACTGGTCAATTCCTATATCAGTTTTATAGATTTTACATCTCTCTCTCTGACCTTCGCTCAATAAATATGCTTTTTTCATTTTTAAGATAAGGAATTTGAGTTGCTGCTCTCATATTTGGCTTCTGAAGAAAACAACGCACAATCTGGACAGGGAATCAATGAATTGGATCTTTGAAGTACCACTCAGGTTTTAGTAAAAGTAAACTGGAGAATGTGCTAAGTGTAAAACCCCATTTCTTAAATGGCTTGGACGGGGCAATTCCATTTTCTCCTCAAGGAAGATCAATTATCCAGATGTCAGATTTCTGCCACTTGCTCTTCTTCTCAGCCCCTCTCCTCTGACTTTTTCATTTCTTTTTCTTTTACTGTGGCGTTTGAAAGAGTGTGTCAAACCGTGTTCCATGTACCAGGCTTAACCCTCTACAAGGTCAATTGAGCTCCTTCTCGCTTTGGGAGATACGTTAAATGCCATGACGATATTATTAGTTATTTATATACTTAGTGGCCTCTTCCATCATATTATTCCCTCTTTCAGAAATGACTCTCTGTATCTTATCTTTCATTTTTATTTTTTTTAAAGTTATGAAAGCAGTGTTCTAAAATATTTGTTTCTTGGCACAAAACTTTGCAAAAACATGTTCTTCCAGCTTTTATCATGCTATCTGGATTTTCTTGCCAAATTTTTTCAAAGGACTTAGGGTGGTTTATTTTGTGTAATTTTTTAAAATCTTTGATAGAAGGCAGGTCTAGTCTGATCTATCACTTTAATAAAAACAAACAAGGTGCGTTCTTTTTGGGTCTACTTACTGTCTAGCTTGCAATGCCTTCTTTCCTGCTTTACGACAGAAGTAGCTGTTGTGGGTTTGTGTTGACATGTTCATTACTTGACAGACAAAGAGGGAGAGGGAAAAACTGTGAGCAGTTTCAGGAGGAGCAGAGTATCATGGGAGGTTTGGCTGGCTTCCCCAGGCTGGGCACCTGAGCCCTCTGCCAGAGGGATGGAAGTTTGCCATTGGCTATGCGTGCCCAGGGTGTCCTGAGATGAGCGTGTGAGCAGTACTTTCCCGGAAAGGCCATCAACATTTTGCTCTTTATAGTATTTCAGTTTTATTCTGGCCAGGCCTTGATAGGCACGCCTTATTTTCCTGAGGATGTAAGAGAGGTGTTTTGACCTCACTTTCCCCCCTTACTTTCCTGAGAAGTATCTCCTTTAATTTTTAAAAAAGTATTGAGTAATAAAACCTAGATGGAAGAGAGGGAAGGAAGACAGGAGGAAGGAAATAGTGAAAGGCCTTTGTTCTCTCCATGCCTGCCATTTGCTGTTCCACCAACTGAGATAGTAACCGCTATTTCCAGTTTGCTATGCTTGCTTCCACTGTTCGGCTGGTGTCTAGAAGTCTATGCATACTTCTGTGTGTTGTTACTTATTGCCCCATTGCTCTTTAAGCGTAAGGGAGAGCCATTTAACTCACTTTGAATTTTTGTTCCACTGATATCCACAAGATGCTTTCAAATCTGGAGACTGTTTTCTTGTTCTTTAGTGCAGCTGCATGGATACTGCATCTAATCAGTCTGCTCTAGAAAAATATTAGGGGTGTTCTAATCAGGTGTTCTCCCAGACAGTGCTGCCATGGGGGAAACCTTGTTCATTATTTATTTTGTATATAGGTAAATAGTCCCATGCGATAAATTCCTAAAAGCACAAGAATTATAACAACAATGGTCAATTTTGCGGTAGTGATAGACACTGGCAAATGCTGTCCATAAGTGTCACCACTTTACCTTGATGTCAGTAAAGTTTGGAGATTCTCCCACTTCAGCAACTTGTTAGAGTAGGGTCTTCTCAAGGGCTTGGGTTTTACCTGTGATTATCAATGATCATGCAGCATCATATTGACCTTTTATCTCTTGTCATGAATGATATTACTGCTTTATGGGACTATGAATTGTTTACATTTCATTTTCCATGAAGTTCACTTTTGTCTTTTGTTCATTTCCTTGTATTAGTAGCCTTAAATTATTTAAATCAGTTTAAAGATACCATATATAATAGCATGTTTTTCTATGTCAAATGGGATGTAGATACAATTTTTATGTGCTCACAAGAATGTTTCTTTTTTTTATAAATATTTTTATTTTATAATTAATTTAATTTTACATACCAGCCATGGACTCCCCTGTCCTCCCTCCTCCCATCCCCTAGCCTTTCCCCCCAATGCACGCCCCCATTCCCACCTCCTCCAAGGCAAGGTCTCCCCTGGGGAGTCAGCCCAGCCTGGTAGATTCAGTTGAGGCAGGTCCAGTGCCCTCTTCCCTACACCAAGCTGAGCAAAGTGTCTCAGCATAGCTCCTAGGTTCTAAAAAATCAGCTCATGCACCAAGGACAGGTCCCGGTCCCACTGCCTGGGGGCCTCCTAAACAGTTCAAGCTAATCAACTGTCTCACTTATCCAGAGGGCCTGGTTCAGTTCTATGGGGGCTCCTCAGCTATTGGTCCACAGTTCATGTGTTTTCACTAGTTTGGCTACTTGTCCCTGTGCTTTTTCCAATCATGGTCTCAATATCTCTTGCTCATATAATCCCTTCTCTCTCACCGATTGGACTCCTGGATCTCCACCTGGGGTTTGGCCATGGATTTCTGTGTCTGCTTCCATCAGTCACTGGATGAGATTTCTATCATGACAGTTAGGATGTTTGCCCATCTGACCACCAGAGTAGGTCAGCTCAAGCACTCCCTTGACCATTGCCAGTAGTCTATAGTGGAGGTATCTTTGTGGATTTCTGGGGACCTCTCTAGCACTCTGCTTTTTCCTATTCCCATGGGGTCTTCATTTATCATGGTATCTCTTTCCTTGTTCTCCTACCCTGTTCTTGATCCAGCTGGGACCTCCCGCTCCCCTAAGCTCTCTTTCCCCCAACCCTTGCCCTCCATTACCCCCCCTCATCCCCAGTTTGCTCATGTAGATCTTATCCATTTCTCTGTCGTCGGGCAATTCCTATGTCTTTCTTAGGGTCCTCTTTACTAGGTAGCCTCCCTGGATTTGTGAGTTGCAGTCTGGTTATCCTTTGTTTTACACCAGTAGCACAGACACAGAGAGAAACAATTAATAAATGGGACCTCTTGAAACTGAGAAGCTTTTGTAGGGCAAAGGACACAGTCAATAAGACAAAACGACAGCCTACAGAATGGGAAAAGATCTTCACCAACCCCACATCTGACAGAGGGCTGATCTCCAAAGTATATAAAGAACTCAAGAAATTAGACATCAAAATGCCCAACAGTCCAATTAAAAAATGGGCTATAGAGCTAAACAGAGAATTCTCAACAAAGGAAACTCAAATGGCTGAAAGACATTTAAGTAATTGCTCAACATCCCTAATCATCAGGGAAATGCAAATCAAAACAACTCTGAGATACCACCTTATGCCTGTCAGAATGGCTAAAATCAAAAACAGTAATGACAGTCAATGCTGGAGAGGATGTGGAGCAAGGGGAACACTCCTCCACTGCTGGTGGGAATGCAAACTTATACAGCCACTTCGAAATCAGTATGGCAGTTTCTCAGAAAATTGGGAATCAATCTACCTCAAGACCCAGCTATACCCAAGGAATGCTCAATCATACCACAAGGCCACATGCTCAACTATGTTCATAGCAGCACTATTTGTGATAGCCAGAACCTGGAAACAACCTAGATGTCCTTCAACTGAAGAATGGATAAATAAAATGTACATATACACAATGGGGGTACTAATCAGCAGAGAAAAACAATGACATCATGAGGTTTATAGGCAAATGGATGGAACTAGAAAATATTATCCTGAGTGAGGTAACCCAGACTCAGAAAGACAAACATGGTATGTACTCACTCATAAGTGGATACCAGATATAAACACATTTTTGAATATATTTGTCTTCTTTGTTCTTGTTTTATTTGGATATGCAGAGACCTTTTTTTAAAAAATTTATTTATTTATTATGTATACAGAAGAGGGTGCCAGATCTCATTACAGATGTTTGTAAGCCACCATGTGGGTGATGGGAATTGAACTCAGGTCCTCTGGAAGAACAGTTGGTGCTCTTAACCTCTGAGCCATCTCTCCAGCCCCGCAGAGACCTTTTTGATTATATTTTTTCAACATAATCAGAATAATTACTCTCTGCTTTTGGACCTGGGTAATATTTTGAAAAAATTTGAGATAATTTAGAAAGAAATACTCTCATTTTTTTTGTTATTTTGTTTACAAACATTGACTGATTTGAAATTTGTCTCAATATAACATAAAAACTATGAATAAAATTATATATTTTAGTTGACAACCTCTAGAAACAAGAATATGGTGCATGGTCTATTGATTGATGCATTTATTTGAACTCATGTTAGAGGATAGTCCAGGAAAAGAAAAAAAATAGAAGTATATCAATTTTAAGTATTGCAAAATTTATTTATTTATTTATTTATTTATTTATTTATTTATTTATTTTGGTGTTTCGAGACAGGGTTTCTCTGTGTAGCTTTGGAGCCTTTCCTGGAACTTCCTCTGTAGACCAGGCTGGCCTCGAACTCACAGAGATCCGCCCAGGTCTGTCTCCCAAGTGCTGGGATTAAAGGCGTGTGCCACCACCGCCTGGCATGGCAAAATTTGTTACTTTTGGTAATATGATTAAATACCTGGAAAACCTAAGAGGATAAACTAAAATACATGAATGACCACAGAAAGGAAAGCTTTGAATTCTATTGAAAAACACCAATAAGAAACGAATACATTAAAAGACACACTCTGACTAGGAATAGTCAATAAGCTATCATTGTCTCTAAGCTAATTTTTAACTGGCATTAAAAAATCAATATTATTTTTGGAATTTTCATACTTATACAAAGGAATGCTCAGGATTGCAAATAATCATAGTTACCAAAATCCTGAAAATGAATCGTGTTAAAAGGGACTGAGACTACAGGTCCCACACTTGTTTATAGAGCTTCAGGATTTAATGCAGAATGTGACCAGAACATGAATAGATCAGAGGAATAAATGGGAAATTTACAAATAGACTTGAATAAATGGAATTGTGTGCACAATAAGGGCACAGTCTCAGCCTAGTGGGAAGGGATGATTTGGGAACAATGTACTGATTTCAAACTATCACTGTATGGACATAGTGACATTTCCAGAAGGTATCACATTAGTGCAGTATCTTGGAACCCACATCTTCTTCAAAGAAATACCCTGTCTTATGCCAATGAAAAAGGTGCTAAATTCCATCTGAACTGACCCAGTCAGAACTTGTGCACATTCCTTTTCCATTTCCCAGTGGATGGGAGTTACAGAAAGGAATGAAACCTTTGTCAAAAGTAAAATAGATGTAACCTCTAGAAGTCACTTATAATAATCTCCTGTGAGTATCAAGGAAACAGATTGTCACGGAATGGCTTTAAAATACTCTTTGCCTGAGTAGGGAGGACTCTAGAATGACAGGAAGGTTGGCTTCCTACCTTACAAATACTTTTGCTTTATTCTAACAGCATCAGGAAGAAGCTAAGTTGGCCACTGTGAGTCCACCAACATGCAGGATGCGGATGCAGGCTGTGAGAGTGCTAATTGCTTTCATTAGCACTCAGGAATTCTTCGCGAAAGAGCTTGACTTATAGACACAGTTCCAAGTTTTCCATCTGCAGGTGTTTCTATTCTATACTTGTTTTTATTGCCTTCTTGCCTAATTTTGCTTTCACCCATTTGCTAGGTTAAATTTGAATAAAATTTCTTCAGATCTTCCTGCAATTTGGGGCAACAGAGCTGTGTTGTGTAGATGAACTAATTTGGGGGTCTTAAAGTCATTTGATTCAGGGTGCAGTATAAATGCAAAGCAGGATGCATCGTAAAAGCAAAATGCTAATTATTGCAGGCAATGCAGATGTTACTCTTAAAGGTGCCAGCTGTGCATCACCTCTCAATATTATGGGCTTGCTCCTAGAAAAGAACATGGGACGCTGAGTGGTGGGAACTGAGGCCAACAAATAACTCGGAAAATTAAAACCTACTGAGAAAATAGAACTGCAATTATCATAGAAAAATAAAGTTTTGAGGCTGGGGAGATGCCTCAGTGGGTAACTGCTTATAGGACAAACATTAGGATTTGGGTCGGATTTCCAGCACCTGTATCAGATGCTGGTTGAGGGGCTATGTCCTTAACTGTAGTGCTGAGGGAGCAGGCAGACACCAGGACCTCACTGGCAAATCCAGCTGTGTTGCTGAGCTTTAGGTTTAGTTACAGCGTGTCCCATGAAAAAACAAGGTAGCCAGTGGTAGAGCAAGACACTCAATCGGTGGCCACCACATGAGCATGAATGGGTAATTGCACAGGTCTGTCCACGTATGTGGGTATACCACACAGATGCACACCACAGACAACAGGAGAGGATGGAAGCTGAGCAAATTGAGCATGCCGTTTTATTGAGGACAAGTCGACTCGGTAACGAGGGACATGGTAGAAACAGTGAGGCCGCCACGTTTCCCACAGGCCTGATGGATCCTGTTCCTGCTTATTTTCTTTACACATGGTTTTAAAGTGTAGTAAGAGTTTGGAATGACACGGTAGATTTGAACATAATTCAACCTAAAGCACGAGAACTTGTCAAGACAATATTTTTTTTGGTGTCGACTGACTCAAGATTTTAAAGCAAAAGCGGTATTTAATTCATACAGGTTTATTACTTAATCCAATAGCCAGGGAAATGTATTCATGGAGAAACTGAATTGTTCTCAACTACCCATGAGGTTAAGTTGGACTTTTATTTAATTAATTTGTATCATATATGTTTTACTTAGCATTCTATTACTGTGCAGAGGCACCATGACCAAGGGAACTCTTAAAAAAGAAAGCCTTTAATTGAGGACTTGCTTACAGTTTTAGAGGGTTAGTCCATCGTCATGGCAGGAATCATGGGGGCACACAGGCAGGGGTGTTGCTGGAAAAGTAGCTGAAAGCTTTACATCCTGATCTGTAGGCAGGAGAGGGGAGGGGGGAGGCTGGGTCTGGTCGTGTGGGTTTTTGAAACCTCAAAGCCCTCCCCAGTGACACAGCTCCTTCAACAAGGACACACCTTTTGCAATAAGGCCACACCTCCAAATCCTCTCTAAGCAATTCTACCAACTGGGGCCTAAGAACATAAAAACCCAAGCGGGCCGTTCTCATTTAAACCACCACAATATGCCTCACAAAGATATGAGACGAGGGGATTTACTCATCGGAGACAATGGATTTGTGCACCTACAGAGTGCACAAACACACCAGTTCCAATAAGATGTAATCATTTCTCTGTAGTGACGCTGAGAGGAAGGGGGAGGGCTGATAGGATGAATACTTTTTATTATCAGTACAGAGGCATGTCAGCTCTTCAGGTGAAATCATTTTAGATTTTATTCTGAATAAAACTTGATGCATGAGGTTTAATAAGGAGACAACCAAGCAACATGATGCACTATTTTCTATGATAGTCTTCATCATATGAAGAGGA
Source organism: Peromyscus maniculatus bairdii (assembly GCF_049852395.1). Taxonomy (NCBI): domain Eukaryota; kingdom Metazoa; phylum Chordata; class Mammalia; order Rodentia; family Cricetidae; genus Peromyscus; species Peromyscus maniculatus. Next base: position 64,099,216 of record NC_134864.1, on the reverse strand, counting down.
AGGTTTTAAGGAAAATGAGTCCATTCTGAAGCTGTAGTTTCATATGATGGAATATGAGAGATGAAAAAGAATCTTCAATAGCATACATATTTGGTTCTGAGTTTTCTTCTTTTGTGAAAGACTTCTCTATGTATGTGTCACAGAGAATCCAAAGGCCAATGTGAAACAGAAATAAACAATAACAAACACTCCAGAAAGTTCTAGTCTACCCTATAGGCAAATACATTGTCATTTCAATGGAATGGATTTGATGTAAGAACAGAGTTTTAATTTCTGATAAGCTCTAATACCTACTTTTGTAACTCCATTTTGTGTAGCTTAATTAGATCCACCTAATTTAATATTTGACTATTCCTTCTACAAACAAAACCAGGATATTCATGAAAAGCTTCTATTAACAATTTGGAAATTTCAGACACTAAACTTAGTCCCCGGGAATATCTTTGTATAAAACAAACCAGGCTACATCATTTTTATGCATAAACACCTTCAAAGGCTCCCAGTTCCCTCAAAGAAATTCAAACTCCTTGATACGGTTCATCAGACCCTGCATGGTCTAATTCTGAGTTGGCCTCTTTAGTCCCATATAAAAAAGTAGACACCAGCCGCCAGCAGCTTACTTCACTTCTTCCACATATGGTACAAAGCACATAGTTCGGGATGAAACATTAGTTTTAGGCTATTGGGGTCCAAATCCTAGCTTTGCCATGTGATAACATTGTGAACTACTTAATCTCAGTTTTTCCACATGGGGTAACAAAAGAACAACTTTCAGAATTCCTTGCATCCACAATTGTAAAACCTAGAGTTTTGCTTGGGAACATCAGATATCGTCATTAATGAGGTCCACTACTGGATCACCACTGGCCCCAGGCTCTGGAAAGATAGTTAGGTCCTCATATTGGTGACTCAAATCAAGACAATTCAGAACTACACAGTATATTTTAAAAATAAGTCTAAGAAAGACATAATCTTCCCAGTGACTGCTACATTGATTTCTTTTTTAAAAAATAACACTTATAAAAGAAAAAAGGAGAGAGAGAAATTTGTTCCTCTTGCTTTGTTGAATCCTCCCATATATACTATGAGGGTTTTATTTTTAATCCAGGAAGTGGTTCCCTTCCTTCTATCCCTCTCTCCCTCTTTTCTTCCCTTCTTCCTTCCCTTCCCTTTCTTCCTTCTTCCTTCTTCCTTCTTCCTTCTTCCTTCCTTCCTTCCTTCCTTCCTTCCTTCCTTCCTTCCTTCCTTCCTTCCTTCCTTCCTTCCTTCCTTCCTTCCTTCCTTCCTTTCCTCCCTCCCTCCCTCCCTCCCTCCCTCCCTCCCTCCCTCCCTCCCTCCCTCCCTCCCTTCCTTCCTTCTGTCCTTCTCCCCCCCCCAAACATTCTCATGAACTGTCACTATTGTGTCTTTGGCAAACTCTCCTCTTCACCCAGGGCTGGAGTTTCTGAAGTGCTGGCATCTTACGAGAGCATGGTTTTCCACACTGTATCCCCACATCTTGCTTGCCATACTGCAGCATATTTCCTCTTTGTCTGTAGCCTGCCAGTCTCCTGAAGGAAGAGATGGCTGTCGCCTCGCCCACAGCTTTCACTTTACCTTCTATGGTTGGTATAGCACGCACTCAGTAAACCTCTGACTGACCAAGGGCCGGTGACCGCGCTTTCTTTTTTAAAGGCATTATCTTCACAAAGACAGTAATAATAAATTTATCTATCTTTAAAATACCGTGGATTCATTTCTGTTTCCTCTTCTGACTTTGTGATTAGGCTGTAAGTGTGACTCAGAACCAGAAGACTTACTAGTGTGGTTTTGCTGTTTTAAAAGGCAACGAATACAGACGAGTTTACGAAGACTTAAAACCTTTTCACAGTATGATGGAGTTTTCACAGTGCTAGGTTAAGAGGACCAGACTTTCGGATCTACCCTATGATGGTAGGAATCTCTACTTGGGGATGTCTCATGAAGAAGAAAGTTTTGATAGTCACCTCCCAAATCATGGTCTTAGGGAAGTTACTCCTTCCCCGTAAAGAGCAGTTCCTATATTTCAGACTTGGAGGCCCCTGGGAGCTCTCTGCTTTATTTGGCAGTGAGGCCTTGAGGTTTCATCTCTTTGTTTTAAATTATTCAGCGGATAGTCATAAGTTCTTCCTGGGAGGCTTATAGTGGTGTCTGCAGAGGCATGATGTGGTATGCAAAGGAAGAGAAGAGCCTGCCCCACAGATGTGTGATCCAGGTGTCACTGCTGCTCCCAAGAATGCTCTTGTGTCTCAAGGGAAATGTAGCTCCTGTGCCAGGAGATTTGCATGGCCAGGGGCTTGGCCTCGGCTACTGATCTTCTGGGGCTGGACATGTGCTGGACTTTCCTGTTGTGTCCTGCGGCTGCTCAAGCTTCCACTCCAGCACAGGACACCACTGCTTTGCTGTGATTCTTTCCCTCACCCTCAAGAAAGCATCCTGGGGATCAGTGTTGCACAGTTACATTACTGAATTAATGGGTGACATCGAGGGAGGTCACACGACATCCCATAGTCAGATACTCTCAGAAGCGGAGCCTTGGGCTCTTGAGTGTTCTCCTCACACATTTCTCCTGTGGTAGATCCCAAAAGCTTGCATTGGCTTTTTTGCCCCCTCTGCCCCACCTCCCTCTGCTGCCTTTAGCCATCCCATAATTAATAATAATATTGTCCCATTATTTATAGAGAACAATCCCGTTTCTCCACTCCCTGCTCATAAATTCTGCTTGGGTTGCGTGTCTGTTAGTCACCATTGTATTCTGCTAAATGATTGGCCACCTGCTCCATCTAGCCTTCCCCATATCCCCTCCCTTTTCTATCATGGGATTTGGATCACTATTCCATCACCATCCTGACTCCTCCAAAACCAAAAATAGAGATAGCCACACTCTATTTAAATAATATTTTCATCCATTTCCCTTATAGCCTCTTGTTGAAGGGTTGTAATCCCAGCTACTAAGGAGACTGAGTCAGGAGGACCACACTTTCTAGGTGAGGAGCCTGGAAAACTTAGCAAGACAGGGTCTCAAAAGAAAAACTGTAAAAATGGCTAAGGATGTTGCTCGGTGGTGGAACTCCTGCCTAGCACTCAACAGGCCCCAGCTTTACTCACTAGTACGGTAGAGAAGTCGAAGGCAGGGGAATGTGGAAGTAGAAGATTGTATTGATTGAGTTCTTTAGTTCAGCACTTGAAGAGCAGAGGCCAAAGCTTGTTCACCATTATGTTTCTATCACTTCCGCAGAGCAAGCACTTAACAAATATTTATTATGCAAATGAGCTTGCAGTTTCCAGGAGAGCTCACCCAAGCTGAATGTGTCCATCTTTTCTTTAAATAGCCCAGCCCCATCTGATACTCTCACTACCCGGTGTATACTGCACTCTGGTTGTCATTTCGGGACACTATTAATGTGGAAATAGGTACAGCTCGCCTGGCTGCCATTCTGCTCTCAGCTCTCTCATTGGCATCTCAGGCAGAACGGCGAGGATCTGGCAAAGCCCTTCAGCTTTGTAGCCTGGGATGCTGTGCTCTTCGCTCGACTTGGCTGCCAATGTCACCAAGATGGGATGAACTTTTGACTCTGGGCACGGCACAAAGCCTCAAGCTGTTCCCCATAGGCGGCAGGAGCTTGGATGGAACTGAGGACTTTAGTGGCTGGTGTTACTGCTCTCAGGCAGCCTTACCTGTATCCGAGTCTTTGAAAAAGTCTCTGCATAGAAGTGCACAGAACAGCTGAGATCATGGCTTGTTTTGAATAGGCCATCCAGGATGCCCGGGAGTCCTGGGATGGAAACCATGGTCTGACAATTGCTCCCCACTCTTTCCTTTCAATAAACCGAGGCAGTTGTCTCCTGTGTGTTAAGACACTGTGTTCTTGAAATGAGAGCTTCATCTCTGTACATGTCCTGGTTTTGTTCTCAGGTAGAATAATAATTTCACCAGACCACTTAATGAAATTACCAGCCTGGACCGAAAGGCTCTATTTCTGAATAGAGCATTTCTTTTCTCCCCAAGTATCTTTTTTAGTGAGAAAACTGATGGAGCCATGGCTGTTGACCTGAAAGATGAAATGTTTGGCTCTGTATGCTGTGTATTCTCTCAGGAGAAGGTTATGCTGTTTTCCCGGTCCTCCTGTGAAATCGGATGGCCCCTTGCTTGTGTAGAAATACTTTGGGTTTTATATTAACAATGTCACAGTTTTCTTTACTTTCATCTCCCACTGCCTGCATTTTGTTTGGGAGCTAGAACACGAGAGGTGTTGGTGCTTTTGAGCAGATTTCTTTGTTGTGTTCTCTTCTCATTTTGAAAACTGTAGGACTTGCTACTCACTACAGAATAGCAGTGGAGTTTCGTTTTAGTGTAGATATAGTAGCACCAGCCGCGAGCCCTGCAGAATGCTCCCGAGGAGCTTTTAGGAGTCTCTATAATTTCTTCCTGACCCCAGCTGCTGATCAGTTTACATCCTGAGGCTTTCGGATGAATAGCCCTTATAATTCCCACCTTAGAGTGGTGCACTCTGGCTGGCCATGATCTGAAAAGGAAACCTGCAAGGTGACAGTGTTTTGAAATGTTTCTCCCAGGGAACAGAGAAGAGCCGCCCTCAGCTCAGCTCAGCAGTCTCTTGTTTACTGGAGAGAGCAGGCACCCTGCCTATGGCATCTGGAGGCAACCAACATCTCTCACCTATTTCAGTGTTTACTGTCTGTGTATGATTTTGTTCTCTCTCCTTTTCTTAAGATGTATTTTATTCAATCACTTAACGATCCTATCATTTTTGTATTTTTTATTCATGTATTCTTTTATTCAACACACATATATTAAGCATCTTTTATGTGCAGGATATTGTGTATGATAATTGCCCCTGCAGTCCTAAAAAAAAGTTTTGATTTGTTTTTGACATCCGTGGTTTACAAGCTGATAGGGTAGATAATAACTGAATACAGCAGTGTACAATACAGGATGATTAAAAATACTTGCCTGTCTCAAACTTTAAAAAACCAATTTCCAAATTATTTCTCCCTAGATTATCTGATTAAATGCATGCTCATACCACTTTTATGGCTGGGATTAGAATTTACATCATTTTATTTCTTCTTCCTATGACTGCAGTTACACTGTCATCCATGTGCAAATTGTATTTAGTTAGCACTAACACTACAGGATACATTGGCTTTTCTGAAGGCTTTGTTGGAGCACACACAAGGACAATCTCTTCCGTCCTCCAACTCCCCCTCTCCCATCAGCATTGTTCGCTGTGGGGCCCTTCTCTGTGGCGGTGTGTTTCACTGCCAACTCAACCGAGACCAGTTGGCAAATGGGGCAGAGTGTAATTAGAACATTCTCTGGGAAGGGTTGAGGCCAGACTCGATTTCTGGTCAGGTATGGGCAACAAGAGATAAACAAAGTGTCTTAAAAGGTATGGCTAACTGTCATATAAAGTATGTTCAAGGGAAAATAATCCCTTTCTCTAAGAGTAATGGTTAATTTTCTTTAATGAAGGGACACAGCAATCTGGAGCAGATTGCCTTGGCCATTAAATCCACCAAAGGGAAAAATAAAATTATATCTCCCAAATAAACTTTATCCTCAATTATGATCTCTGTGGTCTCCTCCTGCTCTAAAATTTGATGATGCTAATTATGTTTTTTCTTTCTTTCTTTTTTTTTTTTTTGTGAATGCATTTTAGTTCCTATGAAATTCGGGTTGAAGTGGAGATACCAAAGTTATGAGTTACCTTGAGAGAGAGAGGGAGGAGCCAGAGGCTCTCTGCCTTCCTGTCTACTGGAATCGGTTCACTTGGATTGCCACACGGATGACTCTATGATGACAGCGCCAGAATGATGGGTCATCAACAACAAATTACCCCACCGTGCTGTCACACATATTCGCTTACCTAAGATGATCACAGTTACAAGAGTTTTTTCTTTTAAAGCGTGTTTAGATGTGATACTGTCTTCATTTTCATAAGAACTCTGTGATGGAGGTGATGTGGTTATTAGCATGACTAACGCCAGAGACTCTAAAAATACATTGCTTCCCCCCCCCTCGTCATAATATCTGAGTGTTCAGGGTGGCATGGTTCTCAACAAGAGGTTCTCCCTTCTCTGTGGGATGCATGTTAGAAAGTTGAGGAGAAATTTAGCTTCACTCTCAAGCAAGAAACATGCTCTAGCCAATTTTTTTTCCAGTTGTAGATTATTTCTATCGGGTCTCTTTGAATAGCTGGGAGTCTGGAAGTATTTGTTGATCAAGGGATCTGTCAGATTTTCTTCACAGCCCAAGTGGAGATGTTGAAGGTGGGAGCACCAGGACTATACCCTTTCTAGTTGACAATGAAGGGTGACATAGATCCCAGGTGATGGTACCAAGGAAGGAGGCCCTTTGGAGAGTTCCATGGTTCCTTTCTCCTTCAGAAACTGAATGTGCTTACTAGTCTGATTATAAACATATTTACTTTCAATTTATATTGCAGGGAAGGCTCACGATTACATGTGTTTCCATGGGTAGTACAACCTACAGATTATCTTAACACACACAAATTGTCTCTCCTGGTTGTTATTGTTATTGTCAACGTGGCACAAACTAGCCTCATTTGGGAAAGGGGTACTTCAACTGAGAAAATGCTTCCCTAAGACCAGCCCATAGGCAAGCCTGTGGGGAATTTTCTTGACTAATGAATGGTGTGGGAGTGCCCAACTCAATGTGAGTGGTGCCACCCTGGGCAGGTGGTCCCGGGATGTACAAAAAGGCAAACTGAGAAATGCTTGATGAACAAGCCACAAACAATGTTCCTTCGCGGCCTCTGCTGTGGTCCTTGCTTCCAGGTTCCTGCCTTGTGTTCCTTCCCCGACTTCCCTCGGGGATGGAGTATGCCATGAGCGTGGCAAGCTGAAGTTTTCTCCCAAGTGGCTTCTGTTCATGGTGTTTAATCACAGCATTGGAATCCCAATTAAGATACTATGTTGTCTTACTTTCAAGACAATAAATACTGGAAAAACTTGAGAAATGTTAACCAAAAGTTTGCCTTGTAATAGTAATCTTTTCTTTAAAATACATTTTACATTTATTAATTTACTTGTGTGTGTGCTCATGCATATATGCATGCCATAACATGCATGTGGAAAACAGAGGATAACTTGTGGGAACTGGTTCTCTCCTGCTACCATGTGACTCCCAGAGATCAGTGCAGGCCCACAGGCTTGGCAGCAAGTGGTTTTACCCTGAGCCATCTCTCCCAGGCCCACAGCGATAATCTCTTTTCAAATTTAAGAGTACCTCTTGAAGAATAGGGAATTTGAGCCATCATGAGGAAGAGTAGAATGTAAAAGGAAGAAATTAGTTCATTTTAAACTAAGAGGGGCATGGGCAGAGGTGAAAAATTAAGATAAGTATGAGACTAGGTCTCTGCCATGTCATCAGTGGCCTTTGCTGCAAATTTATCCTGCTTTACATAGGAATAGGATGGAGTGTCGGAGCAAGGCATGCTGAATTGGCATTTATGTTTTCCCGAGCTAATCTTAAGCAGTATATATAGCAATTCCCAAACAGGAGGATCTTGCAATGCTCTAGAAAAGTCTTAAGGGAAGAAATTAGTCAGGCAGACTTTACCTGGAAGCAACAATATCGAGGTACAGTAACTGACTGTATGTAAATTCAGCATGGACTGAACAGAGTCAGGAATGAGGTGAAGTAGGCTGGTTATGAGTACAATGTACTTTTCTGTTTAATATGTCTGTTCTGTTCACAAAGCACTGTTCAATTCATAATTTACTTCCTTAATTAGAAAAATATGGTAGTAATGATTAGAACAGAGATAAACTGGTCAGGTGGTTTAGGGCTGGGACCCTAAAAGCAACAGTCTATTCTTGCCCTTATCCAGAAGTCAGAAATAGCCTTGGCTCTACCCCAGCTTTGGCAATAAATGCCAGAGTGTTTGGAGGGCTTTGGTTTTCCAGTCTGGCTTTATCTGTTATAATCCTCCCAGTAACAATATTCATCTTTGGAGCTTGTATCTTCATTGCACCTCCTCCTGTTTATAGAGGACCCATGTTCAGACAGTCCCACTGCAGCCTAACTCCAGTGAACTGGGCCCCTTGACCATCTTCCAAGTTCTGAAAGTCAGCAAAGGGTGGAGACTATAAACCCTTCAAATCCTCAATCTCAGCCCAACTCTGTAATGATTTCAAGCTTTCAAAACTATCTCTCTGCCTCTGCCTCTGTCTGTCTCTGTCTGTCTCTCTGTCTCTCTATCTCTGTCTCTGTCTCTGTCTCTCTCTCTCTCTCTCTCTCTCCTGTGTGTGTGTGTGTGTGTGTGTGTATGTGTGTGTGTGTAAATTTTAGAAGGAGGCTATCAAGGATGGATTCCTCAATCCAGCCTCCTGTTTCCCTCGTAACACTAAAAAGAGAACTTTCACAGTTTCCCCTTTTTAGGATTTAAAACATCACATAAAAAAACAGAGTTCCACCTTTGTTTTGTTGAGGCTTTTTGAGGGAAAGCAACTTCTTCTTAGTCAAAAGAATGGCATCTGAGTTATACCTCTGACCCTAGTGGAGACATGGCATCCTGATCTCCAAAGATTAGCATACTACATATTATTATCCCATCCTTTAAGAGTTAACCCACCTGGAAACAGACTTGGAGGAAGAAATTGAGCTAGAACTGACCTGGAGGGCTCTTCCCTGCGGGTGAGCTCTCCTGTACCTGAAGATGTTATACAAGCCACCAAGGGAAAAAAGCACTCGGCAGTCCTACCTCAGTGTAAAGCTAAGAGCCACAGCAATGAGTAGCATGAGTAGACAACCCCAAGTGCAGTAGTGGCACTTAGATCCTGAGAACAGCCGGCAGCTGTCCAGTTGGACTTAAGGCTCTTTTAGGAGGTGAGAATTCATTCCTGGGACTACAAGCCTATACCAGCCTAGCTACTGCCTGTGCTGGTGAGGTCATGGACCTAATGGAGAACCTACTATTACCACTTTCCCAAATCAGTGTTGCTGTTCACATCTTAAATAATAATAATAAAACAAATCTTAATAAAAAACCCAGAGCCAGATATTGGGGTGAAAGCTGAAAGACCAGAGAAGCAGAACAAGCCACAGCCAACCTCACCTCACCTTGTATACTTTTCTCTGGCCTGCTGTCACTTCCTGGGATTACAGGTGTGTGTGCCTCCCAGTACTGGGATTAAAGGTGTGTGCTTGGCCTCTGTGTCTAGTCTAGTGGCTGGCTCTGTCCTCTGATCCTCAGGTAAGCTTTATTAGGGTACACAATATATCACCACACAGTGTAATTTCTAATTGCACTCTAAGAACTTATCCTCATTCCCACAAATAAGTAGCTCTCACCTCTCATCAAAGAAGCTGGTTTTTCTTTGGAGACAATGGAGACCATTACGGAAACCTACAGCTAGTCAAAATGCAGAGAACAACTGACTGGGGGAGGGCGCCTAGCCCCACCTGATGCATCTACAACACAGTTCCCACACCTAAGGCTCAGGGAACATCATATAAGAGGGGAAGAAATATTTTAAGAACCAGAGGGCCAGATGTCTGCTGTGAGATGGTGTCTTCTATACGGTACAGAAAAGTTGCAACCACAAAATCTCAAAAATACAGTTGGCTAAGCAAGACCTCCACAACGACAGCACCAGTTGACGTTCCACTGTTGATGGGAGCAATATCAAAAAGGAATACGGCCAATTAGTGGCTGCTGAGAGAGGGACAATTAGACCTCTTCAGGGACAAAACCCCAATAGGTTATCCAGCCCAAGCAGTCAGCCCTAAACAAATACACATAAGAGCAACACTAAATGAACCCATCAGGCCGTATTTATATATAGATGTGTGAATCTATTTTAATAATAGTTAAAGAAGAGACTGGGAGAAATGGGAGGCACTGGATAGGTGTGGGTGAGATAAATATAGTACTCATGTATGAAACTCTCAACACAAATTAAAAGAAAAAAAACAGAGTTAATCTACCCGGGCCTGTCAATTACTTTTCCAGAAGACGATTCCTCAGCAAGACGATTCATTTGAAGCCATGCTAAAGAGATGGGAGGAATAATTATACTCTTAGTGAGCTAATGCATTCACACTTGCCAGAATCACGAGAGCGACCCTCCTCTGACACAGCTCTTATAGACCACCCGCCACGCAGCCCTGCTAAATCTGCCTCCTGTTCTTTGCTCTGACTGGAAAAAAAGAAAAGTCTAACTTTTTTTGTTCTTTCTTTGTCTCTCTTTTACTTGACTTGCCGGCTGGAAGTCTGATTAAGCTTTACGTGACACTCTGGGTTCTGTCACTCTTTCTCTGAAGCCCCCAGGTCTTCTGTATTACAGCCGCTTGCTCGCCTGCATTGCTGAACATGTGGACCCCCCTAACTCAAAATGCACGATTTTTTTTCTTCCTTTTCCTCATCTCCCCCCTCCTACAGATACTGGGATTTACAGCCTGTGCTGTTGCTTTCTCTCAGACTCCAGTGAAACTGTACCCACACGTCAAAGTCCATTTCTAAATTCACTTATTAACAGTGCTGGGAACCCGAAAGAGAGCCTAGAATTCTCTTGTGACAGAGGCGGCAAACGGGACCGGTGCGAGAGATGCGAAAGAGTTAATACACATAGTTTTCACCAAATTGTGGGAGGAAAGGGGTGATGTCAAAGTTTTGTTCTAGATAAATACTGAGATAATGACATTGTTCATGGGAACAGGGTGGCAGGAGGAGGAGTTCTGGCCAAGTGGAATTTGAATTGGTGGCTGTGAGTCAAAGCATATCGTCTGCCAGCTCAGTGTCCATCATTAATGCTCTCCAACAGGCCAGTGAACATGTGGGCCTGAAATTTATAGCGGACTGTGTTTCCACGGCAGAAACAGTTGAAATTATAGGAATGAAAAAGTTGAAGAATATGAATGACAGCTCTGGTGGAGATGGGGTTCTCAAATATGAAAGCAAGGAAGGAGATGTGGTGACTTTGGAGAAAACACGTGGTGCATACAGCTGATAACTATACTGGGCGTTGTTATCTGCACAAATGAAAACACACCATTGAAATACACAGCATCTCTGGATCCTGTGTACATGTGTGTGCATGCCTGTGTGTGTACATTTACGAGAGAGAGAGAGAGAGAGAGAGAGAGAGAGAGAGAGAGAGAGAGAGAGAGAGAGTCTAATATTGCCTCAGGTCCCATTTCTTAAGCCAAGGTCAAAGGTGACATAATTTGTGCATGTTCTCAGTGTCAGTGTTCATGCTGGGGAGACTTTTCTCTTGTCAAGAGGAAGAGCACACAGCACGGGGCAAGCTCTCAGTTAGAAGGCAAGAAGAAACTCCGCTGGCTCGTGACAGTCACACTTCCAGTTTGTTTAGCCAGTGACCTCCAAGTTGATTCAGAAGTATTTATCACAAAATGAGAAATGACTCATTTCTGGTTCAGCCGGAGCTCTGGGTCTGTTCCTCCATAAAGGATTGCTGGGTGAGCTTGATTATGTTCAGAAAGTCTCACAGTTCCGGAAAATGCTTCCTCAATCATGCTGCTTAGGTCCTCAGCTGGACAGAGCCAAGAGCCCCCGAGGGGCCATGCTGAGGGCTTATCTGTTTTGTCAGCGTCTTAAGGGATTTTACTGCTCCTGGGACGCCTGTGGCTTTGTTGGGTCCTTTTTCTCTCTGCTGTCCTTTCCCTCATAGTACGATGAATGTGGAGATTAGTGGACGCCAACCAGGTGAGTGAGCACGGCTCCCATCGGAGATTCCGAAAGCCCCCTCATGATGGCTGCTCTCTTGCAGGCTTCTGATGGCCTTGCCTTGCTGTGTCTCTCTACAGCTTCATTTCCTTCACAAACTTTCCCTGTGTCTCCCCCCACCCCCCTCCTGACAGACTATTTAGTACTCTGCTTTCCCAAGTGGAGAGAGTTGCTTAGCAGAGTGTCATGCTGTAATGGAAGCTGGGTCCCATGGGTGTCCACTGCCTGTCCCTGAAAGCTTTTTCATCTTGTCCCTTGTTACCCCAGAGAATAATTACTTCAAAGGCCAGTCCCACTGCCTGGTCTCTCGGTCTATCTCATTACCTCCGTTTTTCTTTGCCAGGCCCACCGGCGATACCAGAAATCAAATCATGGTCGCTGGCAGTATTGCCTGCCTAGCATGTTCCGCCTCTCCACTGCCCTAAACTCTAATGTTCCCTGATTGCAAACCCTGTCATCATCTTCTTTGAATTAGCTGCGCCTCCTGAAATGGCATAATGGTTTTGCAGTGCTGGAGTGCTGATGTGGAGTCCTGTTTTAACTGTCTGTCAAAGCCCAGGCTAATGAATTCTATTAGCATATTAGCTTGCCAGCTTTGGGAGCCCAGAAGGAGCTGGGCAGCCAAACACAGTTGGCAGGGGCCAGCTGCAGTGCTTCTGAGTGCTCCTTGGCAATCGTGGCACCAGGGACTCCAGCGATGTAAATGTGCGGGCATAGTGCTTACAGAATTAGAAAGGTTATTGGTTATAATGTACTCTGGCAGGGGAAGATGGGATGAAAGGTGACATTTGGTGACTGTGGGGCCTACCTGAGGCATTTTAAAGAATAGGATAGTCTTGGGATTGCCCCAAGGCACTCATAAGCTAATCTTACATTCTGTTGAGAATTATAATATATGGAGGCAAGCTATACTTTACACGTGGCATTTTTAAAGCTTGAGATAGTTACCTGACATTAACATAATATAAGCCATGATGGACAATGATTGGCTTATCATTGCTTTGATAACCAGGCATCAATCTTAGGGCTGCTTGTCAAAAGTGCTTGGCAGTTTGATGACCATGGTATCACCTTCCCAATCCTTTCACTGAAATTTATCTCCTGTGAACAGCAAAATCAGAATCATTAATACCACAAAAAGTACTACCTGTCTTGTAAATAAAGCTTTTAAGTGGGTAGTTATTCATCACTGATCTTATGTGAGTGTTTGGGACAAACTTACTGTAAGTGCAGATACCCTGGTTGCTAGGCAACCACTGGTAATTATTATGCCCAATATCCACTCTTTAAAGGGTATGCTTAATGGATATAAGCTTCAATTTAGTTTGAGATTAATTTGAAAATGTACAGTTTGAAATGGTTTGTGTTAGTAAACTTTCAAACTCTGCAGTGTGTGGTGGGGAGAGATGTCCAGTGGTTACATCGTTCTTGCAGGGCATCTGAGCTGGGTTTGAAGCTTCCATGCCTGGCTGTTCCAGAGGACTCGGACATTTCCGGCCTGTGAGTCTTCAGTTTTTCTCATATGCACATATTGTGCACCCAACATTTAAAAATAATAAAATTATTTTTTAAAATACATTTTCAACAGGTTATTAACGCTAAATGTGGGACAGGCCTTAAATGTTTTTTCAAAAACTGTATTAACTTTTGGTTGGAGCTAGATTATTCTGCCCATGAAAATAACTTTTGAATAAGTTAACAAATTAACTAGGCTTACCCTCAAAGACTTGGTGAAAGCCTACATGTCTCTGTTGAAGGACAGTGTAAACACAGCAAATATAGTTTTGAGGCTAGGAGTTGAAATCAATCTCGGGCTGGTCTCCCTGTATTAAATAAGATCACACGGAGGGCTGGGAAAATGGATCACTTGGGAAAGTGCTTGCCCAGAAAACAAGAGGACCTGAATTCAGGTCCACAGCGTCTGTGTGAAAAGCTCATGTGACAGCATAAGTCTGTAATCCCCCAAATAAAGGAGAGAGAGAAATAGGGAAAGACACCTGAAATCAATCTCTGTGTTACACACACACACACACACACACACACACACACACACACACACACACACACACACGGAGAGAGAGACAGAGACAGACAGAGATAGAAAGAGGAAATACATTAGCAAGTTGGACTCACTGTGTTTGATGCAGCAGAGAAATTCTAGTAATCATTTTGCAAAGAATCCACAATAGTGGAACATCATATTTTTTTCACTACAATGGCATTGCACTTAATGTGATTTATGATATTATCATTTTAAGTTTTTTCCTTTTGTTTGTTTTCTTGTTTTTTGTTTTTCAATACAAAATTTCATTGTGTAATCCTAGCTGTCTTGGAACTCACGTTGTACAACAGGCTGGCCTCAAACTCATAGAGATCTGCCCGCCTCTGCCTCCTGAGTGCTAGAATTAAAGATGTGTACCACCACTGCCTGATTTTGTTTATTTTCTTGTTCATGTATTTTTTTCTTAAAGTAAATACAGTTGTGCTGTTGTTTGTAGAAAATGCATTTGATGTGTTGTTTATTTGAACCGGTGTGATGAAAATAAACCGGTCACTGACCATTGTGAACGATGCTGTTACTCATTTCATAGCGAATCTTGCGGTGTCTCTGAACTACCAGTCCCCTGCCTCAAGGTCATTGCTTCAGTCAAGCTCCTGAAGGAAGCTGGGACACTCCCTAGCCACATGCATGGTGGGTCTTGACCAGCTTATAGCTGTACTATTATGTTAATTCCAGCCCTACTGACTTAGCTCTAGCTGTGTGATACAGTTATGACTAAAGAGATTAGAGGGAATCAGGACAAAAGTGTGAGCTCTGATCTCCAGTGTAGCCTTGGAGTGCGACTTGGGTGTGTGATGCTTGTGAAAACTGCAGTCGCAGCCCAGTCATTTTTGAAGGACTGAATTATTAAACTCTGAAACTCTAGGCCTCTTAGGTGAGAAAATGCATTTTCTCTATTGCTTAGGCAATAAACTGCAGTTTTTGAAATTTGTATCACCTTGTCATCATTTTATTTCTGTTAGACTTCTGCAAAGAATGATGTTTATGAATTCTTATATGTTTCAGTCTCTTAGATCATTAACATTGCAGACAATGTACGATATTTTCCTTTGCTTCAACTGGCTGGGTGTACAGCTTATGCTTCCATTTGCCATCAGAGACACAATCAGATGAGCTGATTGATTGATTGTTCTGTTCATCAATCATTTGCAGGCAAGTCTTTCTGCCAGCTACCTAGGGCTGGTAATAAAGACAACACAGTCCCTATAATCAAAGGGTATTCGTATAGACCACACTGCATGTTTTGGTACATGCTCAAAACTGCCTTTGACGAGAGTGGAGGAGGATGACAGAGAGCAGCAAGGGAAAAAGGAAGAACCAGCTGATGTTTGCAGCACAAGGTGCTTTAGTAATCGCGTTTCCAAAGAACCGCAGTCGCTTCTTCAGGGCCAGTTTTCCTTTAAGTGTGTGCAAGCAAGGCGAGTGGATGCAATAGTGCAGAGATGGAAGTCAGTTGTGCAACGTGCGTGTTCATGACCAAGAATGGCAGGTTTCCATGGATACTGGATTATAAATTAGACCTTAAATTTGCCCAGACTGCAAATGTCATGGAACCCCAACACACAGAACTCTATAAAGAGCCCACATGCTGCAGGTAGATGGACAGAATGTGCACTTAGGGTGTGGGGACCTCAGCATTGTCCCCGTTCCATTTCAGTCATGCCAAAAGGTTCACAGTTTCCAATGCAGTAGGCCATTCTCCACTCGACCTTTGTACATGCTGCAGCCATCAGTAGAATTATTGCTTCAGATTGGTTTATTCTTCAAAAGCATTTAAGCCATGGATATCTATTTATAATCTCCTGAGTCTCCTTTGGCTTCTTCACCCCCAAATCTTAATAATATTCTTTTTTAAAGATTTATTTATTTTATGTGCATTGGTGTTTTGCCTGCATGTATGACTGTGTGAGGTGAGGGTGATGGGTCTCCTGGACCTGGGGTTACAGACAATTGTGAGTTGTCATGTGGGTTTGGGGAACTGAACCCGGGTCCTCTGGAAGAGCAGCCAGTGCTCTTAACCTCTGAGCCACCTGTCCAGCCCCGCTTAATCTTCTGATACTTGTGTCTTCTGCAAAAGTACACTTTCATGTTATATGCAATGACCGTTTTCTCCTTTCCACCAGATGAGGGAGCATTGCTTGTGATTTATTCATCTTTGTTTCCAATGCTGAACACAGTGGCGGGCATATCATAGGCAGCCATCACCCAGCGCCGTTACGGTATTATGTAACAGTGTTATTAACACTGAAGGACTAAGCTTGATTGTTGCATAGGTACCCACACTCCCTTTCGGCACAATATTTGCCACTTATTCATATCTACAGATGGCATCGAACCAACCCCATTTTATTTGAGTATTTTATTGAGTTTATTTATGTATTTACTTTGTATTTTTACTGAGCATTATCTGGAAGTTTTAAGCACTGATAATGATAACTTTGGAAGGGACCGGAAAAAAAAAATGAAGATGAGACACAACAAAGTAGTTGTTACTCTGAGTGAGGTGAGGGCAAAACAGTGAAATTTAGAGGAAAATTTGAGAGTTTTTGGTTACCTCTGGGGTTTTGAGTTTAATTCCCATCTGGCCTTCCTAACTGTTATAATATGCAAATGAGATTTAGGTCCACACTTGTAATTATGATTGGATCGGTCCGAAGGAATTCTGTTTTATTCTGTGATCAGGTCACTTTCCTTCTCACATATTGCCTCCCCTACCTTAATTCTTGTGATAACCCCAGAGTCTGCAGAGGCCGCTGTTAGCAATCACTTTGGATATCTGCTAAACGGAGCTGTTAGGGCTGAATGAGCTGAGAAATGAATAAGGGAATATTGATGCCCCACTATTTAATTGCCTCCTAAATCCATGGTAAATTTTTCAGTGATTTTAAACTCTGAAAGAATAGCAGACTCATTGATTTCTGTAATTCATTTATTTAGGGATTTCTATTATCAACTGAATTTGATTGATGGCTTCATGACAAATAGCTCTGTGCTCAGCACATACCAGCTCCCTGCAAGCTCACTCAGCCATAAACAATGTGTGATATAATTCCTGGGTCCTTCTGCTGAGTCTGTATCTGCTATTTAGGGGCCAACTAATTGCAATTCCTCAAAACGAATGAGGTAAAAATGAAATTCCTACTTAGTTCCTTGGGATGCACATTTGTATGTACAAATAAATACACATCCCTAGCCACTATATGTGTGTGTGGGCCCCAAGAACTCTCAAAGTTCTCTTTCGAAATTCTGTGGCATTTTACTCTAAAATGTCAGTCCCTTTTGTGACTCAGAGTACATCAGTCACTTGAATGCTGAAATAATGGTACTGTGTGTGAAGAGCCTGTCTCCACGTCTGCTTCTCTCAGAAGAGGGGATAGGTAGTGATGACACATCCTCATCAAACATGAAGCTGGAGCCTCAGGAGTCTTTGTAGTCTGCTTTTCTTATAAAGGATTTTAATTCAAAAATTCTGTGTAAATGGAAGTGAATTCCATTTTCTAATTTAGAGAAAATCAGAAGTCATTATATAAAATACAAAACCTGAAAAGGTTTTTTTTCTCCAATGAGATATTGTCTTCTTTAAATTTTACTTCCAGATTATATTAATGGGAATTTGTGGTGAACATTCAAAGTATTTTTGATGCTTTTCCTGGTTTTTAATAAATTAATCTATATTAAAGGAAGTAGAATAAAATCAGCAATAAAATCATTCAGCAGAATTCACCTCTATTAACACTGTAGCTAATTAGGCATTTTAATGGATAGTTTCTTCTTAAAACACCACACGTGGAAACAGTTTTAGACAAGGGTTAATATTGGTCATAACCCCGAGGCATTTGTGTTTTTGCTGTTTACCTAAGATCTAGCCTGCAGCGTAGAGACTGAGCCTGCAGCAGAAGCCGGTCCACTGTGGCAAGTTGGCCATGTTGTGAGCGGCTACCGCGCCTAACAGCCTTCCCTCGTGTGCTGTGGGGCTGGAAGTAAAGCCAGCACTCATATCTGCTCCGGGAAAATGAGGATATTCACTTTAATTTCACTTTTAAGTTCATGGCTTATAAATTCAAAGCCCAAAGTTGCAGGTGTCTAAGATGCAACGCCCCGATGAGCAGGGGTTGCTGAAGGGGACGGAGCCAGTGTCCGTTCAGATGTACAGTGTGGAAACTCGACCTTTGCGGGAGGGGTGGTATTCACCTTCAATGGGAACCAGCATGGTGTCCGAAGTGCTGTGGTCATCTCCAGTGAGGACAGATAGGCAGGCACCTTGATAGACAGCGTTCCCGCAGTCATCTAAACTCAATTTTAGGTGAGTGTCCTTGAGGATAATGTAACCGCTCTTGGTTATTTGAGGAAATGATTTATCTATCTGTTATTTAGCTTTCTTGGGGCTTAGAAGAAAACACTTCAGCACATAGAAATAATAATTTTTGTAGAAGTATAATGTATATTTCAGAATGAATAGGGTTTAGTCGGATAACACTTATGAAATTACCAAAACTTTTAAGCAAAAGCTGAGAAAAGCAACTCACAAATGCTAATTTTCTAATCATTGCTGATTTAGACTCCACATGGAGATCATACAGCAAATCATAATGTAAATGTTTGCCGTTTTTGATGGGCATGTTTGTGTACACAAGCTCTTGTCTGCAGTCTCCTCATAGTTAGGCCATGGTTTGTGATATTGAATTATGTAACTGAACGATTGGTCTCATTACAGTTAATGTTAAATTATAAGGAAGAAAAAGAGTGGCATCAACGCATTAAAGATAAAATTAATCCAATAAAGCTCATGTGGTTCTCCATGCGGTCTACTGCTCAGCCCAGAGACGGCACCAAAAGAGGCCATAGCTATTTTTATTCTGTGCACGTCTTAACTTGTTTACAAAAGCCCGGATAGGCTTTCTAAGTACTGGTCACTGATCACCAGTAACTTGGAGTAAATCTTACTAATTATATTTGTTGGGTGGCTGAAACGGACCGGTTTCAAGGAACAGTCCTTAGCTCTGGGAAACAGAATAAAGCCATTCATCAACTTTAATGCTTTTATTCCATAAGTATTTATTATACTACATCTCTCGGGCTTTATGTTTTTAAATTGAGAAGTTTTAATTGTTTGAGCTGTTTTTTTGATAATATACTCAACCACTTAATGATGGAATATGTTGTTGTCTCCTTCTGCCCTGCCTGGTTAAGTCACCATCCAGTTGTGGTAGCCAGAAAATATTTTGCTGCATTGGAATGATTTGGAAATGTGATATTTCTAGAAAACTTTCTCCAGTGGAGTGAGCTCTGGCTTTCTCTTTGGCCACAGCAGTGAAACACACCCACTGTCAAAATGAATGAATTGGAATTATGTTTAAACTTTTTTTTTTATAGAATTAAGTTATTGAAAAAATTCATATCTTGTGTATATCTTTCCATACTGAGTAATTGTTTCACTCTGCAAACACACTAAAGATCATATAGCATTGTTCTCCCCACATATGTAGGATTGGAAAGGGCGCTAGGGCAGCATTTCAGCCTGTAAGTTTGGGCACTTCATTACAGAAATAAGTTTCGCTCACTCACACTCGATTTTTCCATTTGGTCTTTTTCAAAAGATTATAGATAACTCTGCCTCATCAGGGACTGCTATTAGCACTTTGTCATCCAGAGAAATTCTTACGTGCCCTTTGTTGAGTTCACAGGGCTCTTCCCTTTCTGTGAGAAAATCTCTTTGCCACTGAAAACTACTCTTTGTGTGAGTGAGTGTGTGGTGTGTACGCGGTATAAGCTATCAGTGTGGGCTTTGTGAAGATGTTTTTATTTCATTGCTTTTACTTTTCCATATGTTTTCCTTGATGAATATTTATTCTTATTATATCAATGTTCAAATACATAAAAGCTAAAATGAGGGGATAATAAATTATTGTGTACAAATTTTATGAAAAACTGCTTTCTCTTTTGTTACATCTATCACCTTTCCTAATTCTTTTATTACTGAGTATTTTAAATCAAATCTTGCATATCGTGTAATTTGTGGATATTTGTTCAACAATAGAAATTTTAAAATAAAAAACTCTTTAAGAACATCTCCACAACTTTCAGTGTGTCTTAGTATTTGGGTCACATTTCTCAAGCCACTGGAAAGGGTTTCGACTTAGCCAAGACTGCAAAACCCTAACGTCCTAAGTATTTCATCTTTAATCCTGATGCAGACACCTTCACCTAACCAAGATTAGAAACCACACTGGTGGAACGGGATTCCATGGGCAAACAGACTCACCATCTTTTCTTTATCCATTCATCAGTTGATAGATACTTAGCTTGTTTCCAGTTTTTTGGATATGTGCAGAGTACAGAATAAACATGGGGTGTAGATTATTTCTTTTTCAGGGTCTGATTTTATTTCTTGCACACACACATTCTTTTGCATGTGAATATATAATTTCCCAACATCATTCCTTGAAAATATTCTTTCTCCATTGTGTCTTTTCAGTATCTTCATTGGAAATAAGTTTTCTGTAAATGCGTGGGTTTTTCGTCTTCTGTTCTACTGGTCCCCACGTCTCATTTTGTATATTTTGAACCCAGATAATATAATCCCTCCTGATATGCTCTTTGTGTTTATTTTTTTAAAAATAATTTGGTTCATAAACATTTTAGGATTCTTTTTTCTATGTCTGTGAACAATAGTACCAGTATTTTGGTGGGTTTCTCATTTGAACCTGTGGATTCCTGTTGGTAGTGAGGACACTTAACAATGTTGTTTCTCTGAACCTGTGAACACAAGGTGCCTTTCCATTTTTTGTGTCCTCTTTTATTTTTGTAATCAATATTTTATAGTTTTTATCCTTTGCTAAAATTATTTGTATACTTTTTTTGTAGCTAGTATAGGCATAGTGCTTCGAATTCTACCTCAGATAATTCATTATCGGCATAGAACATGGTTTTTTGCATATTGATTTCATTCTTTGAAACGTTACTGAATTCATTTATTGATTCCAACAAGCTTTCTGTAGAGTCTTTGAGATTTTTATTGTTATAGTCATAATGATAATAACATTTATTTTGTGACTCACATGTGTGGGGTACATGTGTGTCATAGCACATGTGTAGAGGTCAGAAAACAGCTCTCAACTGTCACTCTCTTTCCGCCTTGGGAGCCAGGCGGGGGTCCAGTCTTGGTCCTCAGGCTGAGGCAACACGGTCCCTTCCCCGCCATCTCTCCAGCCCGAGGGTTTCTGGTTATAAGATAGTGTCCTGCGCAAGCGGTGACACTTTGTTTTTCAATATTGATGTTCTTTATTTTTTTTTTTCCTTGTCTCATCGCTCTGGTGAGAACTTCCGGTGCAATTTTTAACAAAAAGAGTCAAAGTTGGTAACTTAATATCTTTCATTAAAATATCTTAATATTTTAGAGATAGCTTTTAGCTTTCCTCCATTCATTATTACGGGAGCTGCTGTCTTGTATAGGGCTTTATTCTGTTAAAGTGTACTCACTTTGTATCTAACTTGTCCAATGTATTTACCTGGCAGGGATGCCAGAGCTCCTCTGATGCCTTTTCTTGCATCTACCCAGGTGATCAGGCTTTTATTTATTTACTTTTTGTGTTTCATTCTCTTGATCTGCTGCATCATGTTCACTGATTTTGTGAACCCATCCTTCCTTACATCCCTGGCATGGATCCCACTTGATTACTGTGACTAATCTTGTCATTTGAGACAGCACGAGTAGAAACCGGCATTAACCTGTCAAGCGAAACAAGCCAGATACAGACAGACAAGTCCTGTATGACATCATTCATAGGCAGAACACAGACACGTGACTCTCACAGAAGTTGAATGTAGAATGGTGGTTACCAGAGGTTGAGAATGCACACGTTGGATTAGGGTAATGGTTGATCAATGGGCATTAAGTTATAGTTAGTTATGAATAAGAAGCTTTGATGTACTATTGCACAGTAAAGTGGCTAGAATAATGATGGCGATGATAGGAATTATAAAACACTGTACATTTAAAAAAACTAGAAGAAAGGATTTGCATGCTTCTAATACAGACAAATTCTAAGGTACATATATTTAAACCAATTTGAACGTAACACAATGTACATATGTATTGCAGCATCACATGGAACCTCATGATCTGTATATTCTTTGTTATCTGTCATTAAAAATAAAATTTATTTAGTCAGGCATGATGTTGCATGCCTGTAATCTTAGCACTCAAAATTCTGAGGCCGTAAAAGGAGAGTGTGGGTTTAAAGCTAGCCTGGGATACATAGAGAGCCTGAAGCTAATCTGTGTTATATAATGAAACCAAAATAATTTACATAAAACTTAAAAAGTAGACTTTTAACTTAAAAAAAGTCAGACTGAGGAAAATTTCTTCCCACAATCCTGAGCCTGAATCCTGCGGGCAGACTGCGCTCAGTGGTTAACAAGAGGTACATGTTTTGTTAACAGTTCCTTATTTCACGCTGGAGCTCTGTTAGAAGTCTTGGTTGGATGCCATCTAGTCCTGGAGATTTTTATTTACATGTAGTCTGTCAGTTAGGCCTGGGAAACGAGGTATTTTCTGCTGTTTGTTCTAACACCTGTGACCTGTGTTTTTTAACAAAAGACGAATGCGGGAGTCTTCTGAAGTCTTCAGTGAAGACTGAAGCACAAAATTCATGGATTCATCATCACCTTTGCGTCCCCGAGTGACCTTAGAATTTTCTAGTTGGATTTCCGGCTCTGTTGCAGTTAAAGGGGTTTGTGTCTTCTGCCTTGGTGTCCCTTCTGAGGAACTCTGTTGATTTCCTCACGGGCTGTTTGTTTTCAGTTTGATTCTGCACCGCTCTGCATTTCCTTTCTTTGACAATAGCAAATTTTACCTTAGAGACGTCTGTGTAGCATCATTCCATCATTGGCTTCGCATTCACATATTTTGTTTATGTTCTCTCAGCTTTGTGCTACACACACTCTTCCTAGCTCACAAGTTTTACTACACAAGTTTTCTAGGGATGCTTGTTTATTTAAAAAACAACTTTTGCTTATCTATGTATATACCTTCACTAACACTTTTTTCCCCCTCTTTTAAGATTGTAAATACACACGATGTAACTCCCCACTCTGGGATGTCTAGGTCAAGAGTGTAGTTGATGTGAAAGATTGATTCCCTAACAGAATACTTTTGACTTCATTTCACAACCCACCCATGGGAAGCCTATGATCCATGTCTTCTTTGGGAGGCTCTGAGCAGTTCCTTTCTACAGACCCGCCTCATGGGCTACAGCGTAGGAAAGCTTTCTGTTCTCTCATTTAACTAATGGATCAGTGGGGAAAACGAGTTGGATTTGGGGAAAAGCTAGACGTAGCTAACTTATGATTTTCAACTTATGTTTATTACCAATACACTACAGATAATCAAAGTTTGATCTTACATATTGGATAAATAACTTAGGACATCACTCAGTGTCTAATAGAAATGCCATATACCTTATACATCAAGTTAAAAATATCCTGGCTGCCATATATAAAAAAAAAGTAAAAAGCAGCCGGTGAGAATGACTTTAATAGTATGTTTTATTCAATCCAAATAGCAAAAGTGAAATAATATTTTATTCCAAACTAGGCACATCACAAATACTAATTGTTGTATTTGATAGTGGATATTGTTTTGGACAGTGCTGCTCTTACATGGGTTTATATATAGTTATATAAGGGCTCCTTAGAAAATAATAATCTCTTCATTTAAGTCTCCCTAGAAGTCATTTTGAATTTACATGCATAATTCTACTCACACCTGTGACAGCACATTGGCATAACAAACTCTGGAGGAGGCATTTTAACTGACAAGAAGTTGATGAATATATTTAACTGTATTACTCTAATATACTTGCTATATCTCTTCTAATTAAAATAAGATTATCTTACAACTTCTGAAATGAAGATCTGGCATAATAGACTAGAAATGTGATGAAAATGTTTTCATTAAATGCAAAGATACCCTGCAAGGCATGGCATTTTATCTCAAATCTCTAATAACAT
Organism: Peromyscus maniculatus bairdii; assembly: GCF_049852395.1. Lineage (NCBI taxonomy): Eukaryota > Metazoa > Chordata > Mammalia > Rodentia > Cricetidae > Peromyscus > Peromyscus maniculatus. Next base: position 64,075,393 of record NC_134864.1, on the reverse strand, counting down.
TAATATACCCTTTTAATCTCTGAAGCATTTAAAACTTAATCGGAACTCCTTAAAGAATAACAGAATTATAAGGCTTGTGAAGTTACTTTAACTTGAAAGTACTCACAGTTCAAGGCTTGGGTAAAATTCTTTGCTGGTTGAATACACATATTTTTGTTTATTCCTCCACAGGCTTCAGAAGCCACATTTGTTGGGGGTGGGGTGGGGCTATCTAGAAGAGTGTGGAGGTAGAGATTAATGACGTTTTTCCAGCAACTGTTCTTGGTTGTAGTGGAAGCCTGTGACTTGTCTTTTTGTTTTGCAAGAGACTGCACATAGGTAGGGACACAGTGCACATGACCTGAACATTTTATCTCTACCTTACACAGCGACCAGAGAGGATACTGTAGTTACTGATTCATTAGCTTCTCTCACCCCGTACTTCACACAAAGGGTTCTGATATGTTGAGTTCCTCTATGAGATGAGCTTCCTGTAGACAGTAAATATTATTTTGCTACCTGTATTGTTGCATGCTTCATTTTCTATTCAAATTACAGTCAGTAATATTAGGGTGTCCCTTGAGTGTTTTATCTAACGTTTTACGCTTGACTTTTAATAGAGAATATTCTACTAAGGGTTAGAAGGGTAAGATTCTGTTCCTTCCTCTTTGAAGAGTCACCTGAAGTTTGTTTTCTCCTGTCTTACTTTTATAGCCATTCCAGTGGTGTATTAGGGATTACGGAGATGATTAGGGAAAACTCAGAGATGGTTAGGAAAAAATTCAGAGACAAATGCAGTAAGACGTTGCTGCTCTGGTTTCCTCCAATAAGTGTCTTCTCCCTAAACATGATGTCACTGGGTTACAGAGCCTTGGGTCTGTAAGAGACATTCAGTGATCAGCATACGGACTCCTTGGAAGCATGATTCTGCTAGATCCAATGAGACTTTTCGAAGAGTGTTTTAGTATTCTCTGCCACCGTCTTTGAGACCTACACAGCCATTGGAAGCTGCTCATTTCCGGGGTGTTTGTGAGTAACGTCGGTTAGTTGAACTAACTGCAGGGTTTTGCGGTTTTAATGTGAAGTGCCTGTATTTGTAGCTGTGGAAGAACAGAATGTACTTGATGCTGGATAACCACAACGTCTCAGAGGCCCACCTCTGTCAAGAGCACGGTAAAGGTTCAATCGTGCCTGACTCCCAGGGCTGGTGACAGGGCTGCAGATCTTCAGGGGAGTTGTTTGATCATCCTCAAAGCTACCAAATTCGTAGCATTGGAACCCATTTGCGATTATGGGTTGCTTCTGAAGGCATTTTAAGTGGTAACTGTTTGTTCAAACAAAACATTTTATCGCTTCATTTACCAGCATTTAGAACAGTTCCCCCGTTGGCTGTTTCTGGCCTTTCTAGTCTGTATTTTAAAGATTCCCTAGACACCAGGCTGAGGGGTGCTCATGCTTAAGCTGACCTTTAGCCTCCTGGAGCGCCCATTGCTTCTTTGAACTTTTGGGTGACCCACCTTTATCCCTCACTGTAAGCCACAGGTCAGAGGTGATTCCCTCTGGGCGGCACAATGACTTGATGATGTGATGGGTTCATGTTAGGAGGGTTTGTGTTTATTCAGTTAGAACGGACTGGTTTAGATTCTGAACTGATTTCAGTTTTTTACCAGGATATTGTACCAGGCAGAGAGACAAATGTCCTTGATCAGAATCACCTGGGGTGCTTATTAAATATTTAAATTCCCAAGCCTATTGTGTCTCAACTGTAACTGAAGAAATGGAAGTAGGAGACAGAACTTTCTTCAGAACAACTTTCTCAGATGGTTTTCATGCATTCAAAAATTGTCACGTTGACTTCAATTGCCAGCTTTTCTCCTTCCTTCCTTCCATCCTTCCATCCTTCCTTCCTTCCTTTGGTTCTTCCTTTCCAGTGCTGAGGGCTGAGCTCAAAGCCTCATGCATGCATGTTCTGCCAACTGAGCTATATCCCCAGACCTTCTTCTTTTATAATTTAAAAAGCTCCTGAGGTATTTATCAAATGTGGAGCAAAGGATAATAACAGTGCATACCCATTTAGCACAACTTCAGGAGGCTGCTGAACACATTTAAACAAATGCAGGTTCTTCATTTGTGTTTCATAATCACTGAATTAAAAAGCATTGAGTCCCTGCCAAGGCATGTTTAAGGCTTCTTCAGTCCTGTTCTTTGGTATGAATGGTACTAGGATGTCATAACTTCCTATCTGGCAGCCATGCACTATGTGCAAAACACTGGTTACAAAAGGATAAGACTCTTCTTAAAGGGAAAGTTGCATTCTCCCTTCAGCGTCAGAAAACACCCCCAGATAACTTTTCTCACAAGCAGAAAGGCTATGAACCATGAGTGTTCCACGAGCAGAGCATGTGGCAGTAAATATTCTCAAGTAAAAGCAAGATGTCTAAGTGATACATTTTAGAGCTTAACTCAACGTTGAGAGTCATAAGTAATTATCATAACAAAGGGCAAGTCCAGACTGTCTAAGTCAATCTCAGATGTGACTGTGGTGAGATTTTGTTTGTGCACTAACAAATAAAGCTTGCCTGGAGATTAGAGGGCGGAGCTAGCCACTAGTTAACCATAGAGGCCAGGCAGTGGTGGCACACACATTTAATCCCAGCACTTGGGAAGAGGAAGCAGGAAGATCAGGCGTTCAAGGCCACCCAGAGCTACATGAGATTGATCCAGTTTAAAAGAGAAACAGAGCCAGTACTTAGGAGACACACACCTTTGATCCCAGCACTAGCGAGGTGGAGAGAGGACATGATAAAGTGGGGCAGAGACAGGAGCTCAACCCCTTTTTGGTTTGAGGATTCCTAGAGGTAAGAAGTCTCTCTAGTGGCTGGCTCCTTTAATTCTCTGATTTTTCAGCATTTACCCTTATATCTGACTCCAGGTTTTTCTTATTAAGACCAATTAGAATTTGAGCTACATCTAACTTTATAGGGATATAAAGTGCCAGATGCACACATTGTGGACACATTGGTGAGTTATCAGAAAAAGGTGTTTTGATTAAATAATGAGTCTTGCTTACTTGATAGGAAACCATGACCCTGACTGTTAGGAAAAATTCGAGGCGACAATATGGAGGCAGGCAGTCCTTAAGAAAACCACAGTGAATGGGCTGGTGGCCTTGCTGTCCCTTTGGAATCTATATGTCCATGTACTTTTCACTACATGATACTGCCCTCCTCTGTCTGCCCGTCCAGCTGATTGCTCAATGAGAGGGAAGCCAACTCAAGTTTAATCCGTTGGATTTCTCTGAAGAAAATGTAATATAAGAACAACAGACCACAGAAAGGAAACTGGTGGCCTTCGTTGGGTTTCTGGTAGAGTTAGACATTTAACCACTGCCTGCTGTTGACTGCTCTGACTCTCTTACTTTCTTAAGTTTTTCATTAAACCTTTTCTCAGATTTTTGAAATTGAATGGTTTTAGCCTTATGCAATGACAAGATCTCCTTAAAAGATTTCTTTATGTAGTTTATGGGAACTGAACATACAACTGGTGTAGCAGTCAGCTGAGTAGCGAGGCCTGGGGGAAGGTGGGGGTTTCACAGTCCCAGCTGCGGCTTTGAGAGTGAGTGGACTGTAGATGAGCAGCAGCACATGTCTGGGACAAAGTAGGTGTTGATTATTTTCACACCCCAACTTTCTTATCAGACTCCTAGAGCTCAGAATCCGTCCAGAGGATTCACCTTTAAGATTCTGTTCCTCTGCACTGAATGGCGAAGCGCAATTCAGTGTAAGCTCCCTGTTGACATCTACTATATTATTCTAATATCTAGTGGGTGAAACTATTGATGAGCTCATAATTTCTGTTGGTCAAGAACCTTCAAATTACTTCTTTGTGAGGGTCTAGCTTCATGTTTGCCACAGTGACTGTCGCTATATAGGCTGGAACTGCAGTTATCCAAAGGGCCAGTGGGAGAAGGAGCTATGTCCCAGCTAACTCCTGTGGCTATTGAGAGGCCTCCGTTCTTGCTTCATGAGCCATTATTTCATAGCGTTGGCTTGTGACTATGGTCAGAGACTTTCCTCAGAGAAAGTGATGCATGGCCACAGTTTTTAAACTCAATCTTGATATGTTTTATTCATTAGAAATCAATATGTGTAACCAACAGTTAAGGGCAGGCTGACACCCGGCATTAATAGCGGGAAGGAGGAATCATGAGGCTTCTTACGCTGCCCACCACAGTGTTGTTAGATTCCCTGTCTTTTTGTTGCATGTGAAACTTAAATTATTTTGTTATTTGAAACTATGCAAATCCTCTTGCTATGAAAGAGCTGCAATAGTCTAAGAAAGACTTTGGGTTTCATGGTGCTGAGGACAAGAGACAGGAGGCCATCACACTTACTATGAAGTTAGACGTGATCAGCCTAGGCATGCAGGAGAGTTGTACTGAGTTAGAAAAATGATTTTCTATTTGGCCATGTGTTTACTCAGTCTGCAATGTGGGGCAAGTTCTGAAGCATAATTTCCACACCTGCTAAAGGGTCACTATCTGGCGGGGTGGACGGCACGTATGGTGGAGTGACCAGGCAGGGTTAGTAAAGGGAACTCTTTCAGAGGAAAAGGCAGCGTGAAGGGGATCTGTAGGGGGATATGTGGCCGAGAACACTCACCATGTCTAGGCATAAAGGGGATCAATAGAGTATCTGTTACTGGTTAGAAGGTTTAATAGGACACAGCCAGCTTGCTGTGACAGGGCAGAGCTAGAGTGATACCCATGCTTGGTTTTTCCACTCAGCACTCTACTCGAGGTGAAATACATGTAAGCTGAGCTTACTAATGAGCTAAAAGGCTACAAGGGGGCTGAAGATACAACCCAGATTGGTCAGCCTTCCCAAACTCGGAGTGGCCTTGGGCCAGGGTGACTGGGCAGAGTGCCTTTGAGGGCGACTGGACGTTTTTCAGCAGAGCAATCGTGTAAAGCACCAAAATACCAGTCATATAAGGGACTAGGTGCCCCATTAATGTTGACTATTACAATAATTACCATTGCCTGCTAATAGGTCTACAAATGTTGATTAACTACATTAGAATGTTTGTGTTGGGCAGACCACAAAGAAATGTTTCCTCTCTACCTATGTGGTTTGAATGTGAGTATCTCTGCGTTAGGAAAAGCAGAGTGGAGCTTATTGAATTGCCTCAGATCATTTACCTCAGTCAAGCTAAGAGAAAGATCTCATTCAATACAATATGCTGCCCACTGACCCATGAGCAGGAGATCCCCTCTTCACATTTTCCTCTGTTCAGCACTGTAGCAAGCTTCCTGTATCTTGTGTTCTAGCAGCTCTGCAGATCAGATACCAGCTCCCCGCTGAGAGCCAGCCTTGCTAGGCATGGCATGTGGCTGCAGCAAAGCTCTGCCATCCAACTTTCCTCCCACCCAGCTGCCCGCCTTTATCGGCTCCAACAGCCATGAAAGGTACCACTCCCACGCAATTCAGCATACAGCGTTCCGGGGGTTCCTAAGCATCAGGCTGGAAACCAGCAACAGACGGAGAAGCTGTATAACACAGAGAGGCTGCAAGGAGAGGTGGACAGTGGGGGCAGGAAGCCAAATGGGCAGTCTGGAAGATGGGGATCCAGAAAGCAGGGTGCAGCTATGGAGAGATTCCTAGGAAGCTGTGGTTTTCACACCCTCCCTTTCCATCCCTTCCCTTCTTTTCTGTGACCAGTATCCAAATGGAGCAAGCCTCGGCTGCTCATTTTTCTGACATGATAGTGTGTCTTCTCTGCCCCACAGGTATGAGCTTCTCTCCAAGGCTGAACTTCAAAGACTCTATTATCCTTTGAGGAAGAAGCCGATGTGGCGCAGATGGTATTTTAAACGTATTTGTTTCTGTGTCAACTGCTCTGCTCTGAACATAAACATCAATTCAGTGACTTCACTGTTGTAAGTGATAAGTTGCAACAGCCTCACTTGTTTCTGAGTTAAATGACAGCAACAAAATGAAAAATCACCATTAAAAGGCTATATTTGCATATTTTATGCTGTCAAAGAACATGGCACTAATGTAGCATAAGGAGAATTCTCAAACAGAAACATTACAGTTCTCAAAATCTAAGGAAGATTTTTAAAGTGCTGAAATTTCATTTATAAAAAAGAAACAGGGAACGTTTATTTCACTGGCAAAATAATAAAAGCACTTTCCGGTGACATTTTTAATAGCATATTAATTTGAAATTGTAATTTTGAGAAGTAATTTCATTTACATAAACACCAAATGCATTCTAAATGCTTGGTATTATCATAATGACTGGAAATTAAATTAATAATGATAGGGAAGTTAAAATCTGACATAACCTTCTTGAATTTTTGTATTTACTCCCATGGAACTTGCAGGCTGAACTTCATGTGTTGTTTCAGTTCTGCAGAGCTGAACAATTCATTCTTCAGTTTCGGGAGTTGGAATTGACTTTCAAGAGGTATTCATAGCAATGTGAACCAGCCAAGCACCTGAACAGCTGCAAGGCCTGACTGGTCAAAGGTACACATGCAGGGATGCACACAGGCACGCACACGGACATCCCCCCGACAGATGAACACACACACACACACACACACACACACACACACACACACACACACACACGTGTGCACAAACCATAATATTAATTGCTTTGTTTCTACATTGCTGTGCTTTGCAGAGATGGGTGAACTAATGGCTATTATATTAAACCGAGAGGATGGGGTGTCTTTTCAATCAAAGTATTAGCTAAGCTATTGTATAAAATCAAGACATCCACAAGGCAGGGAGAAAAGACTTCTTTGCTCATCCTGAAGAAGTATACAAGGTACTATAATGGTTTTTTTTTTGATGGGATTCCTTAGGATGGGCTCTTGGTTTATTTTCTCCTCTTTCCAGTCCACATGATGATGGTCAGCGGATCTCATCCCGCTGATTGCAGGACCTTTAATGAGACACAGGACAATAGGCAATCTTGCTTTCGGAAGGTTGGCACAATCTGGGGATTCAAAGATTGAGAGGAAAACCTGAAATTTGTCTGTTAGATGAATGACTTCCAGGATGGACAGTTCTCTCAGGAAGTGTAAACACAATCCAGAACACTCAGTAGCGTGCTTTGCTCCATCACGACTGCTGCTTGGCCAGCCTTTGTCACTGTGGTAGAAGTCCTTGATCTCTTTGTTTCCTGGACTAGATTATGATAAGGAAGTCACGAGGACATGCCACCAATTCTGAAACACAGGGCAAAAGCAGGCAAATCATGCTCCACCTAGGATTCTCTTCCTGCTAGAATGCTCTGCCGGCACACTCTCAGCATGCTTTGGCCGTAACATCTCAGGGTATCCCAGTGCTCGGACAAGACTTCTCAAATGTCAACCCCGGCAGACTCCTACTCATTTTCTTAGATTTCCTTCCACCCATGTTTCAAAACATTAAATAAAATGAAATAAGATTAATTTCCTCAATTTATAAAAAAAAATATTTATCCTGAGATTTTAATTTAGCCTAAAGAGCACAATAACAGAATGAACCAGTCAGCAGTAGACTAAACTGCCTGGCTTCAGAGATCTTACAGTTCATCTGTGCAGCAAGTCTTTACTCTGAAATTAGAAGTACATGGCTAGCATCCTGTGTGGGTCCCAAGCACTCAATGTAGAAGATCTTACAGTTGGAAAACCACTTTATAGCTAGCCAAAGCTGTCGTTGTACTGAATTTGTTGTTCCTAATATAGCTCTGTTCTCACAGCCTCCTTCCGGAGTAGTTCATTGGGCCCAAGACAGATTTGAATGGGCTCAATGGAGACAACACACATAGCACAATTAAACACCACTGGAATGTCTAATTTGCTATTCTTAAACCAAGGAGGAGAATAGTAATGCAATTCTAATAAATATACAACATATAATAGTAATATCTGCAGTTAAAATCAGTTTAATAACCTCTAGCATCATGTATAACTGCCCCCCATACAGTTTGATTTAATAGATTTAAGGTCTTCTACTGACTAATCATTTCTATTAATCATTATCCAAACAGACTTTTTACCTGAAATTTTAAAGCCATGTAGTATAGTATGAGAAAAATGTCTTTGCAAATAGCTTTTCCTAATCTCCCCTCTCAGCCCCTCCACCTGGCATAAAAAGCTTGGAAAGTGAAATCCAAACCTGTCTCCTCTTCCAGAGTGACCTCTCTGCTTGCCATTTCGGAGGGGAATTTGCTCAGAATACAGTAATTTCATTTACAGGTGACCTCATGGAAACGTTCATTTTAGAGTTTACCTTGGGAGCTCTGAAAGTACTTCCCTAGGTAGCTGAGGTTTTTCTTTTGTGTCCATTCAAATGAATGGGTAAGGACAGAATTGGGACCAGGGACTTAACCACGTCCCTCTCTTCATGTATGCTTGGGTTTTATCCTGTGCCCCCGTTCACCTTTTGGCAGTCCTGATCTCTGATACACAGAGCCACTTAAAAAGCGGCCCTTTCTTTTTACAAAAGGAAAACTCAGAGATAAGTAACAATGACAAGAACTAAAACAGAGCATAGTTTTTCCCATCATAGCTTTTTAAAAGGTTTGCATCTGATGCGCAGAGATTCCGATAACGCCTCGGCCTCGCGGCTTCCTGCTCCCTCTCTGCGCTGCCCGCCCCCCCTTTCTTTCTTTGGCAATTGGTGTCACAAAGCCCTGTCTCTTCATGCTGCCTAAAATGGGTGCTGGAAGGATAGAACGAGAGACAACGAAAGACCGTGGCTTTGCAAATGTGTCTTGGAGTTCAAGCGCCTTTCAGAAACAGCAGATCATTTTTTAATCTGACATCTCCTAATTAAATTGATTGGGAGATAAAATGCATCCAACAAGTGTCAGAATTATGGAAGTTAAAAAAGCCTGGTGAGTTGCAAAAGCCATTTGAGCTCCTAAAGCTTCGGGAAACAGAATGTCCTTGAAAGCTCTCGTAGCAGGGAGTTACGGACCTCAGCGGGGGCCTGCTGTCATGCTGTAATCACTATAATTTATAGCACGCCAGCTCCATACCCTTTGCCCCACCAGGGGACCACCTGGAAGTTAGTCAGCTTGATGCAAGATCAGAATAAAGAAAGGGGAAAGGAAAAAGAATGCTAAACTCCCTTCAAATAGTCTCTACTATCAATGCACACTTCAGGACATCTTTTTTGGGGAGTATAACTTTGAAATTGAACACATCTTCAGTTTCTGCATATATGTGCTATTGGAGGGGGGTTGTGGCATGTATAGAGCAATTTCTCCAGGATCTTGGGCAGAGGTCCAAGAACGACTTCAATTCATTCATTCATTCATTCATTCATTCATCAAATATTAATTTGGGATCTACCAACTGGGTCACAATGAGACAGATTTCTAGATCTAGGCTGAACACTCCTTGGAGTGAAGTTGGAAAGAAACAGGAACAAAAGGTAAACCTGGATGTGAACAAGATAATGTCTGGTGTGCTATCACTTCTGATGTCTGAACCATCTTGTTCAGCTCCGGCTCTTTGTACCTGCACTTTAGTTAGAAAGAGACAAGGGATCGCTGAAATTATTCAGATTTGCTGTCTGTGAGACAGGTTATCCCTCGGTGATTTCCACAGCAAAACCTTGAAACAATCCAAACAGTAACTGCAGCACCACTCAGACAAAAAGCCTCACCTACCTCACAGGTAGCCTTGAAAGACACACGCGCTTTCACGGCTGAGGAGAACAAAATAGATTTGGAGCTCATCTGGATTCAGATCTTGACTTTGTCTTCTACTAGATCTGCCACCTGGCAAGCTGTTTGCAAATTTCCAGTTGCATTATTGTAAGTCTGATTTTGTTATTGCATGTAAGAAATAAGTAAAAGTATATTCATAAAAGGCCCCAAATAATCCCTCTCCCTTTGAAAGATGAGCAGGAAATAAATGCCTGCAGTTCTCTATCTATCTCTATTCACAAATTATAACTTTTTGGGTATAGTACATTATTATACTCCATTAGCCACAGTAACAATTCCTTAAAATTCTCCAAGATGACTAGCAAGACCAAGTCAGTACTCTGTCAACTTGTCACATCCTAAAATCACCTAGATAGACTGTTAATGGGGAATTATTTAGATCGAGTTGGACTGTTTGCATGTCTGAGGGGGTGTTTGGATTGTTAACTGGAGTGAGGAGATCCAGGGCTGAATGCAGGCAGCATCACTTCACGAGTTCAGCCCTGAACTGTGTAAGAATGAAGAAAGCTAGCTGAGACCACACTGCCTAGCAACCAAGCAAGGATGGACTTGCTCCTGACTGTGGATGTGACACGGCCAGCTGTGTGAACTGCCTTGACACACTGGAAATGATGGACTGCAACCTGGAATTGTGAGCTAAATAAATCCTTCCTATCCCAAGTTGCTCTTTGTCAGGATATTTTGTCACAGTCACAGAAATGAAACCAGACAGGGCAGTTCATTGCACTACTCCCAAGCTCAGTGAGGGGACCCGAGTGACTCAGGGGACGGTTTTGCTTGGTCTGTTTAGCTTCAAGTGCAGCAGAGTTCCTTTGGGTCGGACCACTCTTGAGGTTTGCACTTTTGAGGCATTTGGTATTGTGAAGGGACAACTCAACAAAGGATCAAAGAATGGAAAATTTGAGGTCAAGGCCAGCATTTTAAAGACAGGGTGTCATAGCACTGGGCAGAAGAGGAAGCAGCTAAGGAGAGAGCAAGTCGAGAGAACAGAGACGCCTTGATTTGAAGGAAGCAAAAATGGGCAACACCGGAATCAAACACTGGATCTCTGTCATGTCGCTGGAACTCTGGCAGAGACATTTGCCATGCTGAAAAGAAGGAAGTAAAACACAGACGGCTGAAGGATTTTTCTCCTAAACTCCCAGGGGCGCCATGCTATCTCTAGACCTTCTAAAGAAATCTTGGGAAATCTTCCTTACAGAGGACGGTGGGGACTCAGATCTGAACACATCTCTTCACATGATGTTCTGTTGCAGAATACGTGGCAAGAATTATGAAGGAAAAGGATTTTGTTTCCGACATGCAAATCTTAGTTAATGGTCCTTCCACAGCAGCGCCTGGCAGGGTGTAGGAACAGGGTCTAGGAGCAGAACTTCAAAAGGGAAGCACCTTGCTTAGGAATGGGATCTGTTTTCAATGCCCCAACAATAAGATCCCTTTTTCTGATTTTGACCTGAAGTTGTTTTTCCAAGTGCCATCTGATCAGAGTAGATCTCTCTCTTCCACACTCTCCCTAGGAGCTCACTGGTATCTTGTCTTTCTCTTTCCCCTTCAAAGGCTTTTCTTTTGTTAGTCAGCTCTTCTATGTACTGGGTGCAAACAGGCTTGAGGATGTGGAGACATGAGACCGCCATCTTTTGTGGTCAGCCAGCACAGTGAGCATTTGATCTCCTTGAAGTGTTTTTTGTGCAGTTTTCTGAGAAGCCTTTACTCGTCCCCACTGAACTGTTAAGGATGGCGCTTCGATCTCTGTTCCCTCCAATCATTTTCTTGTTCTGCCAGCTCAATGAATTTCTTCAACTCCACTCCTGCCAGTGGGTTTGGCAGAGGTGGAAGAGAGAGAGAAAAAAAAAAAAAAAACCACACACACACAGCAAAGCAGAAAAGAAAACAAACAAACAAACAAACAAATAAATAAAAAACTCCTTTTGGCAAGGGCTGTGGAAAACTTCACTTTTAGTTCTTCCTGAATGTGGAATCTGAAGTCTTTCTCAGACAAAAATTGTATTCATGTTCACGGCAAAGAAAAAAAAAGTAGAAAAATGACAGAAGTGAGATGAGAGAAAACCGGCTGTGTATATTCACGCTGGTGTCAAAGCGGCGCCAGATGCCCTTTAAGGAAAGCACTTCCTCCTAGCTGCCCTAGTGAGCTGGAGGCTCCTTCTTTGTCTCCGCTGGATTCTTTACCCAGAGGCCTCAACTCCACCCTGAACAGAAAACTTCTGAACTCTAGATCCGCCCTTGCTACAAAGCAACCCAGCTCACATTTCAGAATGGAAACCCCTGCATTCGAGACAGGGTGACTCAGTTTCCATGGAGTGCTGAAAGAAGAAGTGAACCATTCTGTGGAGATCCAGTGCCTCAGGAATTTTTTTCAGTTATGATCGGACCCACTGCATGTCATGGGGAGGCTAAATGCCAAAGCATGCACTGTTCACCAAGTGAAAGCCTTTCCCCCAATCCCTGTATGACTGTAATTAAGCAGGAGAGTTAATTTTATGTAAATCATGCATTACTGTAATTGGGCGCAAGTGCACAGTCATGTACATCTTATTTAAAAGTGAAATATAATGTTATTATGCGGATGCTGGTGCAGCAGAGTCTCAGCCCTCTGGAGGGAAGTCAGCACCATCGCTGGCTGTTTACAAGACTCACTCTTTGGTCTGGGAGCTTAATTACAAATCATCCAGCTCTGCGTGGCCCAGCCCTGTGAAGGATTGGGCCACCTGCCTCCAGGAAGGCTGGAGGTACAGCACCGGGGCTTCCCTTTCCACTTCTCTCTTAACCTCCACTTACAGAACAGTCATTTTTCTCTTTCTATTCATCTTTTCAAACCCACACAGTATTTTCCAATGGCTTGCTCTGCTTGGCAGTCCTAACCCATATATCCCCAGGCAGACTGCAGACGGATTTGTCTTCTGGAAGCAAGGACTAGTCGGTTTCCTTTTTTAGCCTGTCTTTTCTAATGCGACTCAGGATTGCTTTATGATCCCAGGATTTTGTTTTCCAAGTTCAGGCAGATTAGAGACCATCCAGAAGTCTGTTTGTGATTGCTACCACTCCTGCACAGCCCCAAGAGGGGGGCTGGCCTTAGGTGCAGGGCACTCGCTGTTCCTCTATTCTCTATCTATGCAGCTGATCTTGGGCTTTGGGACAAGGTTACCCTGCAGAATATAAAGCATCTGATCTACATATCTCAAGGTCAAGATTTGTGAGGAAGAAAATATGCAGAGGACCGAATGTTTACTTTAAACACAGTCTGTCCTCACCCAGAGGCCTGGAAACTCACGTTGGGGAGTTGTGCTGTGGCCTCTTCCTTGCCCAGCATGCCAGGCCAGCTATTCTGCCTGCAAGCTCGAGGTACAGGGGTTAGCCTTGCCAGACTTTGGGGTAGGAAGCTTCTGGATACCCAATTTGTGCTCCTTGTGTTCTGGCTACCATTCCACACTCCAGAAACCCTGCCCACGTGCTTCCGGTTCCTTTCTTCTAGGATTATTTGAATAAACTGACTCTTATTCTCCTTCTCCAACTGTTCCCTTCCTGCCCGCCAGCTGTTTGATGTGTCCTTCTCTCTCTCTCTCTCTCTCTCTCTCTCTCTCTCTCTCTCTCTCTCTCTCTCTCTCTATCTCTCTCTCGCCCTCCCATAACCTTTCACTTTCCACTCAGATCTTATGGGTTCTTCATGCTGTCATTTTCCACTTGGAGGTTCTTTCATGACATGCCTTTGGTCTAGAGGGTGTGGATGAGAACAAGTGGAGTGGCTCCAGAGATCGTGCTTTACTCTGTGAGGAGGGCAGTGTGCTCCCTGTTGGCCAAAGTGTTGTCTTCATTTGTTCTTATAAACGGACTTTGTGGAACAGCATGTGGCGAAGTGTGATAGCAGAATAAAGTGTCTTTATTGGACCAGTTTGTTTAGGGAAATTCAACGTCTCTTTCTATTAGGCAACTTCAGCAATGACTGGCAGCTCTTTGTATATTCCTTTATTTGGGTAATATATTTTTTGTGTATGTTAATGTATGTGCATGTGTTCTTGTATGAGTGCATGCACATGCATGCCTGTGTGTGAGGTCATCCTTGGGTGTCATGCTACTGTACCTCAGGTACTACTCACTATCTATCTATCTATCTATCTATCTATCTATCTATCTATCTATCTATCTATCATCTATCTATCATCTATCTATCTATCTATCTATCTATCTATCTATCTATCTATCTATCTGCCTATGTCTCATCTATCTATTATTTTCAGCAAGTAGGATGGGCTGGGTGACCAGCATATTCTAGGGGTCTGCTTGTCCTTATATCCCAAGCACTGAAATTATAAGTACATGCCACCATACCTAGCTCTTTTTTATGTGTTCTCTAGGAACTGAAATCGGGTCTTCAAACCTGTTATTAAATTTTCTATTGTGTTCATGTTTGAATATATATATCCATAGAAATGATCAGAAATGATACCCACAAATACAATAATGTTTTCTCTTGGTCTTTGAATGATTTTTTTGGGGGGGTTTAGCTACATAGTCTAATCTTAAACATTAATTGGACAGAATTTCTTAGTATATTTATTAATTATCTGATATACAGTGATGACAATTTGGGACATTGCTCTGTTCTTTATGTTCATGAAAAGCTGGACTCATATAAAAGACTCCTATTCTCAAGGTCTAGGCCCATGGAGGAGAACTAAGCTGGACTGCGCCCCGAAGGGCTGTAACAAAGGATGGGTGCTCCCAGTAGTGAAGAAAAGAGAGGTGGGTAGCATTCTAAGAATGAGAGGAAGTCCAGAAAGAGGAGACATCCATGGGGAAGAAGGGCATGGAGTCATCTCAAAATACACCCCAAAGAATGGGTTCGATCGTGGGGGTCCAGAGGGCTGCTTTCTCAGCGTAGTTACTGTGCCCAAGCCTTGTGTGGAATGAGTGCCTTTACTGGATCAGGAAGGCGGGAGTGTCTGCCCAGCACAGGGCCTGGCCTACTCCTGTCCTTTTTTCTCCCCCTGCCACAGTACCTGATTTTGCTCTGTTAGCTCATTTAAGTTTTTGTCCCTCCTGGATTGGGAAAGTCAAGACAAATGCTATGTCTTTCACTTCTTACCTCGTGGAAGGTTAGTAATGACAACTGACTGAAAACTAAAAGTATACAGGGTACTCAAGTTAGCCCCTTTACCATTTGTGGAGCTCAACCAAGGTTGTATCCTTGGAATAGCTGAACCAGAAAAGCAGATTTCCAACCGTGGTGAGGCTGGATGGGCAGCACATCTTATATGTTCTGATGCTGACTTCAAAGGGCCATGTACAGTCATAGATTTATGTGCTGGTTATAAAACTAATCCCATTACTTCATATAACCCTTCATCCTTCCTCTATCTTTTATGTGTGCTTCCTGTGGATGCTCATATAGAGATATCAATTAATTCAATGAAGAAGCTTTCATTATTGATATCCAGATGATTAATTATGGAAGTGAAATGTCTCCTGTAATTGAGGAAGAGCAGTCTATCCAGGTGCGGCCTGACTTGGCAAAGGCAAACAGCATCCGAGGACAAACATTAGAGGAGTCTAATGTGACTTTGAGATAAGCCTTGTCATAGTCCAGTTTCCCGCACTGGCTTCTCCTCGAGGATACTGACTCATCTCGACTAGAGAGCACAACAAGCTCAATGCTACATGCTATCAGGATTTTAAAGGAAAAGAATGATGTTCCCCCTTTTTCAGACATGATACTAATGGATGAATTTGGGGGGGGCTTAGATGAGTTGGATCCCTTTTGATCTTTGATCTCTATATTGCCTTCATTCCCCGGAACCAAAAACCAGCTTTCTTGTTTCCAAAGACACAAGAAGCACTCCTTTGAGTGACTGCGATTGTTGGATTCTGTTTGACTCTGACTGTATGACTCACATCATGCACCACTCTGCTGATAAAGTATGCTTTATGATAACTATTTACTGTTACCATAAATATTTATTATAGCCCTACAAAGTATTTCCATATATTTCCATTTTACTTTGTGCATGCCAGTGTTCCAAGCTCAAACATTGATTGCTGTTTTATTTCTTATGGTAGTCATAGTGTGTTCGGGAAGATGCTGCTTTCTCCATTTTAAATAGGAGGCATAAGAAACTCGGGCAAATTGCCCAAGGTTAAGTAGGTAATAAAGTAGGCCTTAAGTTGGGACCCACATCTGCCTTATTTCAGAAGCCAAATTTTCAATATTATACTCACTTTGAAGCCACACCCCTACTAATGATGGTACCCTGAAATATTTCACTCTATTTTTTAATTCTTTGAGTAGAACTTAAAGTGTGTGTGTGTGTGTGTGTGTGTGTGTGTGTGTTTAAATTTTGTGGCTTGACAAATCCTTGCCTATCACTCACCTTTACCTCCTCTGAAAGCAGAGATCAATTCCTACCCCATGCAATACCACAGGCCAAGAATATTGTCAGGCATAGTATAGACACCTAGTAAATGCTTGAAGAATAAGTGGAAAACATTAGCAAGCCTTGGGTCTTTAGAGTCACATTGCTTTTAGGCTAAGAGAAAGACTGACTTGCATGAAGAAATGTGGCCCAATACAGAAAAATCCCCCAACAGAATCAGGAGACTGGCCTGTGTTACAGGGGCTTCTGTGAGAATCTGTTACTTTCCCTGAGCATTGTGAAGACAAGGGTGTGAGGATGGCATGGAGGGCACAGAACTGCAGAAACAAGACACCAGAACAAGTGTGGAGAGTGAAGCCATTCTCTGTACGCCGTTGTGAAAAGGACCATCCTGGAGGGTCCAGATTCCCAAGTACTGCCTTTGTTACTTCTGTGTTATCCTTCATTTACCTCTCACCATCCCCCCTGGGCCTCGGAGAACTGCAATTCAAGGAAGCAGGATGGGTAGTTAGTGAGTGTCTTTCAGGGAGGGTTTTCTTCAGATACTTTTCATTGCCACCTCACAGACTAGCGCAGGGCTTGTAATTGGTGACTCTCAGTAAATATATAATGTGCTGTAAATGTATACTGAAGTAGATTTTTAGATATTTATTTAAAAGCAATTTGAATTTATGCTTATAATAAACAACTGTAACAGTTAATGTGTCTTTGATGGCAATAATAAAAATATAGTGCCTTTTTCTTAGCATGCAGAAACTTGGAAGTTAGGTGATCAGGTGATCTATATATGGCAGAATTCAGTTCTAAGATGTGAAATGATTTGCTCAGGACTCCATAGTAGGCCTGTGGGCATAGGAGGGATTTACCAAGGTAGTGAGTATGGTTCTTATATTTGCTTTCTGCAAGTTGTTCTGTCAATTGGACTCATCAGATCACATTGCTTTATCAGACTGTGCTATGTAAACTCCATGCTCCTACAGGTCTGCTGACAAAGTCAAGTCTAGGTTAAGTCAGGAGTGAATGATGTGGACGCCAGCAAAATGTGGGATTGTGTCACATGAAGAGCAGAAGAGGAAATTATGAATGATTGCTTGGAGAAGAAAATAATTGTAGAATTCCGGAGTAAATAAGAAAACATGTTTCTGTGTTTCTATTTTAAATACACACATCATTCCTTTGCCCTTGAGAGGAACAATAGGAGTCAAGGTTCTAAGAAACTGCAGATGGGTACGTTTTAACTCAGTATGAGAAAGGATCGTCTTGATAACTAGAATGGTACAATAATGAAATTGCAGATAATGAGAGATGTGTTCAGAGAAGCCAGATGATTCCACTGGTCCTGGATTGTAAGCTCCTGCGGATTGGACACCATGTTTTATTTCTCTCTCTCTAGGAACTGAAACAGCACCTAGCACACAGCAAACACTCATTTGGGATTCATTATACACAAGTTTTAAAAGTCATTCTTCCATGGTGTAGGTGAGCAGGGATGTGGGCAAAAAGGTATAGAGGACTCTCCCAATGCTTAGGTTTATGATTGCTGATAAAAATTTACAAATAGTGATGCATAAACTTATAACAAAGTCAGTCATTTCGTATTTTTGGAACCAAAGGTCAGTGCTATTGTTTCTTTGAACATATACATCACCATGGGGAGTACATTCTTTTTCTCTTCTTTGGGGAGAAGGGTTTATTTGCCGCAGCTACTAACATACAAAGAAAACCAGGGCTACTTACATCTCTGTGCATGTTACACAGATGAACTTTCCAGGCAGTTTAGCAAGGATTTGTTGTATATGGTATCCAGAGAGCGATTCATAGGAACACGTAAGTGATGGCTGTGTCAGTAATGTCACACTTTTCCAACTTAGGATAATCTAGAAAATCACATTTGTCAACGTCCTAAGTCTTACATAGATTGTCACTGTCATCATATATTAACAAAGGCCTTAAATTTCACTTTAAACCCTTATTTTTTATAGGATATTTTATATCCATAACATTTTGATTTGATGTGTCTTTTTTGTTTTCTAACAAAGGAGGGGATTGTCATTTCTTTTAGACCATGAAGAAATCATTTGAGGAAGACAAAGAAAGCTTTATTTAAAGCATCTGTATGTGCTACAGGAACTACTCAAAGGTAAACGATAATAAGGAAATTACTTAGTTTGGTATTTCATCTTATTCTTTGAGAATTTTTACAATTTACCTTCCCCAAATAAAGTGATCATTCATACCTGTTTGCTCATATCTGACAGGGGTTGACAACATCTCCCACTAAGGTCCCTTAGATTCTCAGGGATTTTTCTTTCTCATATAAATATGCCCAAAACAATTTTTCCATTGTCATGAAACATTGTCTTTTTGTTTTCAATTTCAAATAACAGTGTTCTTTGGGCCATAAAGGTGCTAATGAGAGCATTTGTTTGTACGAGTCTAACTTCTTCTCATATAAGATAAAAACACAGCAAAAGTCTTTTTCTTTTTTGAGACAGTTTTTTTTGTGTGTGTATGTATATGTGTGTGTATGTGTGTGTGTATGTATGTGCATGTGTATGTGTATGTATGTATGTGTGTGTATGTATGTGTGTGTATGTATGTGTGTATGTGTGTGTGTATGTATGTGTGTGTGTATGTGTGTGTATGTATGTGTGTGTATGTATGTGTGTGTATGTATGTGTGTGTGTGTGTGTGTGTGTGTGTGTGTGTGTGTGTCTATAACCTCAGCTCTCCTAGAACTAGCTGTGCAGACCCAGCTGGCCTTGAACTCACAGAGATCCGCTTGCATCTGCCTCCCAAGTGCTGAGATTAAAGCAGCTGAGGTTTAGGTTCACACTTACTGATGCAGTTATAGTTTTCTCCTAGCTGTTACTTTTGCTCACAGAAACAGAACAGGTTTGCCCACTGTTTATATACCTAATGTATACCTTACTTAGAACCTGAGGGTAGATGTGTTTGACTGAGAGAGTTATGCTGCTTCCAAATAAAGACAGGTATCTTCTTTGCATTCTATTTTGAGTCATAAGACACTTTCCCTCCCTTCTTCTCTTATTTAATTTATGTGCCAGAGATCTTTCTGTTCTGAGAATGAAAGTGAAAGGCAGGGAAGAAAGTAGATGAAGCAGAGATGATTCAAGTGTCTGACATAGTTTATGCTTCCTCAATAAAGTAAATTATTTTTTCTCTTTCCAATAACCATCATTTCCCTTGATCTTAACATCACTCAAAACCTGGCTACAGAGTCCTGTGCAAACTACTGTGTTGTCTGAAGATGCACAGAAGGATGAAATACTGCTGCTGTCTGCATAGCCCGGGCTAGTTGGACAGTGTTTCCAGCTAAGAATTACTGCAAATTTAAGAATGCCGTTTTTTTTTCTCATCACTGAGTATTTATTATATATAACAAATACATGGGAAAGAAAAACTATATTGTGTGATATAAATAGTTTATTTACATTACAGAAAAAACATCAAGACAATGTATACTATTTCAAATATATCCATACATAATCAAATATAGCTGTAGTACATGTTTTCATTGGTGTAGATTACCACAAACGCAAGGCAACATGTGTAGATCTCGTCTTATTCTTTTGTCTCTAATGCTGTATTGTGTAGTCCAGGCTGTCGGCTGTCCGGCCACTGGGAAACATGCTCCCTCTAGATTAACCTTGTGGATGCTCTTGTTGTGTTGTCTGAACTGTAGTGCCCTGTGTTTTGCTTCTGTCTGTGAATTCTGTTGCTTCTGGGGCATTTCCTAGAAGGTTGGAAAGTTTACAGATCTTAGTCTAATGCGATTACCTAAAGTTTGGTCCTATAGTCAAAGCGAGAAGCTGTAGAAGAAAATGACTAAAGTATTTCAGAGGAAAAAAAAAACTTGATTACTAGTAGAATCTAGGAATACTTGAAAAGGTTATTATTATTATTATTATTATTATTATTATTATTATTATTATTTGCTTCTCCTTGCAGTTGTCTTTAGGCTTCTGTCGAGAACTGAAGAACAGAAGTAGAAGCTGAAGAGAAATACTTTTACCTTGCCCTTCTCCGTTCATTCCTTAAGTCTGTTCGTTATGTTGTGTAATGAACTGACTCAGCACAATGGGAACAGGCGAATCCCAAGCTTATCACAGCTCTCTTTAAAGGTCTTCAACAACTTTATATCTAAATGTCTTAACGATGAGTGTTATATTGACATTCAGTGCTACAAGTTAAGATCCCATCACAGCAGAACGAACCAGCTGATAACACCCGATATGTAAATGCAAAGGAATATTGCTTTGGCTTAGCCTAATATCATTGTCTTGCATTAATGCCATAAAGCGAGAGACAAAAATGGGCACCAATTATGCTGCTTCTATAAAAGGCTAATATTCAGTAACATCTGAAAATCGCTGATATAGTATTTTTATTATAATAACAGATTTCTTTGATCATGCAAGCAAGAGCAATATAAAGCTAACATAAAATTCTATTAAAACTAAGAGTGGTACAGTGGAAAATAAGTATATAAGCATACATACACGTGCACACACCTACATAGTAGGTGTGAGCACATTTTTGTGTAGTTGATGGGGCCATATAACCGCCAAAAAGAAACATGGATCTGGGAAGTCACATTTTCAATAAGTGGGAGATGGAAGTAAAAAGATGAAAATCCACCTTCTCAGTGGGACAACTCTTTTCATTTTGGAACAGGTCT
The DNA here is from genome assembly GCF_049852395.1 of Peromyscus maniculatus bairdii. Taxonomy (NCBI): domain Eukaryota; kingdom Metazoa; phylum Chordata; class Mammalia; order Rodentia; family Cricetidae; genus Peromyscus; species Peromyscus maniculatus. The sequence goes on along the minus strand of NC_134864.1, from coordinate 64,054,588 downwards.
CTAGATATTCATATTTTTATGAGTGGTAGGTTCTTGAATAGACAGAAAAAAAGGATAACAAAATCAGGGGAAATGGGTAGGACGGTAGAGAAAGGAAAGGAAGTCAGAACAGAGAACAGACCAGATGATACCAACATTAAGAGAAAATTGAAGACAAGGAGAAGATCTACACTAGGAATAATTCTGTAGACTGTCTCGCATCTGGGTATTTTGGAATATGTCCTGACAAACAAGGCTGGCCAGGTCACCAGGAAAACAGGCTCTCTTAGGGTCAGAGGTCGGCCTAGCTACAGAGTCTGTTTTGTGAGCACATTCTTTTTGGAAGAATGGAATGAATCTACCCTGGATGCTGGTGTGACGTATGAATTGATACTTTTTCTGCAAACTGTTTCCGAGGTTTGGCTGTACAAGGGGGGAGATTTATATAACACATTATAACAATGCAAACACGGCTATTTCTCTTTCCCTGAAGCAGGTAGAGAAGTGTTTTGCTTAGTTCTCGCATGAAAAAATACCTTGAAAATATAGCAGACATGGCTTACTCAAACTGGGAGCTTAGCAGAAGCAGTCCATGACAGAAGAGCACACAAAATCACGAGCAGCTGAGGCAGAGGAGTAGCGTTGAGTGCAAAGCCGAAGCAGTAGACAGACACCATTTTGACTTCATCACTCAGTGGTGTAACTCAGTATTTGATAACTCATATTTCAGGGTCTCAGCCAGGAAAGCGAGGCTAACTATTCATTTTTTATAATGTTGTGAAGTGTGTATACACATACACTTGTGCTCTCAAACAAGTGACTGTATAAGCATCTGACACAATTATACCTTGTAAACACACAATTCCTGGTAAAGGTCTCTATATTCTATTTTTTAAGTTATGTATAGGAATGAAAAAATGTGATTAATGGCTTATTTGAAGACATGTCTGAAGTATTGAAATTTTGGCTTTCTTCACTATATGAAATAGCAATCAAGTTGTCATTGCTTGAATATGAATATGAGTTTTGTTTTTCTATCTACCCTGAAAGATGTATGATACAGTTTTCTGTGTTTTAGATTCTTCTCTATCATTTCTTTCTGTGCTCACTATTTTTGGTTTTCAAGTTGTCTTTCTGTCCTCTGCATTTATTTTCATGTAATCCATTGGCTTACTTGGCCTCTAAACATCAAAGTCAAGATGATAGACTCAACTTGGCTTAGGGCAGCACCAAGCTCCAATGATGATCTTCGCTTATGCCTGTAGGCCAGGTAAAGATTTATGAGCTCTGTTTTGTCTTTTTACAGAGCAGATCCCACACTTGTCTTTAAAGAAGATCGTGTAATACTGATGCCAAGATACATTATAGTTTTTATGTTTTAAATTTATGATGCTTCTTGTTTTCCCATTTTTAGAAATAATTTTTAGGGAAATTCTCTGATTTACTATAGAAATGTATAAATGAATGAAAGTCTTAATGTCTTATGGATCTGATAAAAAACCTTAAAGAGTTTCTTTGAACATTTTAAAAAAGATTGTGAATCCAGTTCTTTTTAAGGATCTACATTGGCTTTTTGGCTATCACATGAATGATGCATTAGGTTGGGAGTCTAGTTCTTACCTACCACACATTTGCACACTCAAGAGGTCCAACAAATCCCTGTCTTTGCTCCTCATCTCAAACTGAACCTCAGACATCACTCAGGAGTCATGGTTCAATTTCCTGTTGGAACTGGATGAAATCTCTGTTCCCTTTCAATCTCATCCCTGTTCAAATAAAAATTACCTTTTTCCTGGGCTTGGAATTTGCTATTAAGGTGTGGTATTTGCTGCTGTTTCAGAAATGTATCAAAGGTTTTCATCACACAATCTTTCTCATTACATTTAAAATATTGCGATTAGCACTTACCATCTTAAAGTGAGGAAGCATTTGTTGTTGACACCGAGTGTGTTAACACTGATGGTGTCCAAAGGTTCTACTTGGAAATATGAATGCTATTATTGAGAGCTAGAATTTAAGCATTTCTAGACCTTATATAACATCTATTATCACATTTGGTATAGTGATTCCAGTAGGTAAAGATATACTGGTTCATAGTCTGAATGAAAAGTGGCCTTTTACAGATAAAAGAGAAAAGAGTGTTTAAACAGAGGCTGACATTACATGTTAGAGAGGAAAATAATCTTAGGACATAAACAATTCCCATCATAATATAAAAATGAGTAAAATCAGTTGTGCCTGTTCTGTAGGAAAATCCATGCCTTTGCACTTGGCTAGTGAAATGTTCTTACGATGAGGAACTAGGACTCACGGAGAACAGGTGGCTACAGTCAGCCCACCAAGAGACTCAGAGTCCCAGGGAGGACAAAAGCTGCCCTTAGCTTGGATGATGCCCAAGTACAGTTACTGACCTTGTGATGCAGAGGACCACCACACATATGACAGCAATCTGAATTGTTCCAATCACAGCTGCAATCAAGACGTACTGAAACCGGACCGGGCCAGGAACGACATAGAGAACACTGTAGTCCTTTTTCTCACAGTGTTGACCAGTGTAGCCAGCATCACATCTGGAAGGAAGAACAGTATCTGGTCACTTGTGGCCCACAACTCTTTTATTTTAATTGGTTTCTTTAACCTCAATTAACATGTTTACATATTGCTTAATGACACCATGCCAAAAAAAAAGGCTGTCTGTTATAGACATTTTCTAAGCCATTGTTAGAGAAATGCCGAAAAATTATTGAATCAGAGATATAGCAGGAGTGATTTCTTAAATTTGATGGCCATAAAGTCATTAGTTTTGAACAGAGAAATTTTTTTGAAATTCTCTTCAAAAGTTTTGAAGAGAAAAATTTTGGTGTAGGCAATACAGGTATACAAACCAAGCTAGTGTGAGCATCCTCTTAGAATGAATTATGCTTCTCACTCAATCAATCTCCCAACCAAAAGTTCACACAGACAATTTTCATATTGAAATAAGCATTTGGTATGAAAAATATACTAAATTAGATCAATATGTCATTGTTTGTGGAGAGCCTCTGGTACTTGACTTTGAATATCTTGTAACTACACCCTGCGGACTTTTCCGTGGATATCTGGAGGGTTTAATTTAATGACTGCTGTGGAGGGATGGGCAGCAGAGGTCTCTCTGTCATGTTCACTCTGCCTGTTGAAGAACAGGAAAGTTCCAGTGTGTTCTGTGAAAGGAAACAGGTGTGGAAGACAGTTGTGGATAAAAGGCAGGCAGAGAGAGAGAGGCAGGTAGAGAGAAGACAGAGACACAGACAGTGCTGTTTCTATATCTATATCTATATCATAATCAATTTATTTCATCATATGCCAGTTATATATTAATTTAAATATAGATACGTTTTCAGTTTGATTTGCCATCTCAGAAATAATCGCTGTATGTTCTAGACATGAGTAGATATTTATAAACTATATTTATAAACTCAACCCAGACAAGCAATTTCTTTGTGTCTCTTCTGAGTTTGAATTGGAGGTATGGCAGCCAATCATCTCATGATACCAGGCTCCATAGAGAAGAAAGCCAGTGCCCAGCAAAACCAGTTCATAGAGGATCTGGAGGGTTTTGGAAATAACCTCCCTAAAATACTAAGGGAGAAGGGCCAAGCACAACTCTGCACCCAGAGGAAAGGATGGTGAGCAAAAAGTGGCCCATGCCCTTAAAATTATACTGCAAGGACAGAGTGGTGTGCTGTACGCTGAGTGTATAAGGTACACATACCTTCTGGTTAGTGTGTGTGTGTGTGTGTGTGTGTGTGTGTGTGTGTGTGTGTGTATGTGTAGGAGAGACAGAGAAACTTTGATGCTGCTCCCTCATTTAAGCAGAATGTAAACCAATCTTCCACCAACACTTAAAAGCTGGTTTCTACATTTTTACTTTATGCTTTTTGAAGGTTTAACAAAGAAAATCTTACCTGCAGGACGGCTCCTGCATACTGATGGAGTGTTCACACTTCCCGTGCATGCAGAAGCCGTTGTAGTGTTCCGGGCAAGGTATGTGGTGTTCTCTGGCACTTTCTTCTAGTTTGTTAGCGTTCTCTGTGAATACAGATAAAAGCAAGCACCCCTGTAAACACCGTCCGTGCTGGGCAAGATCAACCAGTGCATTAACCAGAAAAGGTACAGTAGGCAAAGGAATTTAAAAGGGCAAGAACTAAAAGGCCATGCTTCTGAAGAAAGACAGAGAGAGAACTGAAAGACATCTTTACAATTATGCTTAGAGATGAAACTGCAAAATTACCCAGAGCATTTTATGCTTTTACGCAATTTCCTACATCTTTAACAGCCACTGATGTGGACATGAGTTGTCAGAAGCTTTAATTTTACTTGCATAGAGCCTGTACATTGATCATAAAATAATCTGAGAAGAAATCCTCTATTTTTTTAATTTCAAAGCATAACATCTGCTGAGAACAAATTGCTGAAATACCTCGATACTCTCTCAACATGAGGGCTTAAAAGTTAAAATATGCCCGTGTTCAATTGCTAAACATTTTCCAAACCAAATGCAAATTTCAACAAATGCATTCTGTCAGGCACTTTTATAATATACTGTGAGTACGAGTTGTTTTTTTTTTTGTACTAGCATCCATACATTTTTATTGCCACAATAATGCAATTGGAAGACTAAAGATTATTTTAGAATCACTTATATAGATAGCCACATAGTACATGCTAAACACTCTAAGTTTATTCCAATCCATATGGCTCTGTACCTCGCCTGGACAAAACAGTAGAGCTAGCCCTGGTGGTGTGAGTGCCGGTGAGCAGGGCCGGTGAGCAGGACCCAGGGCTGTGTGAGCAGGGGACCTGCTTCCACTCCTTGTTGTCTGCTACACTGGGTGAGCTGGCTGGGGAGGTCCTGGAGAGCTTGCCCGTGTGGTGAGGGAAAGCTGGCAGGGTGACCCAGGGCTATGAGTTAGCCCACTCCCTACATCCACCTCGTCTATGAACTGCTCGAGTGTGTGAAGGGACTGGACCTGCAGATCTAAAGCTCCAGGATCTCCATGACACAAGGCAGCAACAGGATGTCCAAGAGGAGCCCCAGGGAGAGCCCAGTATTGATGCTGTAGCAGAAGCCAGAGGCCTCGAACCGGACCAATGACTCTTTGCAATGAAGATTTACAGGTAAAGATGTGTGGACTAAGGGGTAGACTGTGTGACTCACTGGGCCACACTACAGCTTCCACACTGAGATTTGTTTGGTTGGTTTTTTTGTTTTGTTTTACTTTTAAATTTTGTTTGTTTGTTTTTTGGGGGTAGGGGAGGTTGCATGGACAGAAGTCAGAAACGAGGGGATGGGGAGATGGATGGGATTGGGATGCAAGGTGTGAAATCCACAAAGAATCAATAAAAAGTTAAAAAAAAAGAGAGAATGATTTGTGAGATTTAAACTTAAGGAAAGTGAAGCACCTTATATTGTAAACTGAAACACTTCCACTGCCATTAGCAGTTTGTTCTCTAATGGTTCTAATAAAAACACGTAGGTGCTCTCGGGGTTCTGTGTGCTCAACTATGCTGACTATGCATTTGTAACACCATCTCTGAGCAAGCGGTTGCTCAACTCCTTCTGTGTTTATTTTTAAATTTCTGGGCTGGAGAAATGGCGCAGGGGGTAAGAGAGCTTGCTGCGCAGGCATGAGGACCTGGGTTTGGCTTACATCATCAATGTAAACGGCTAGGTGTGGCCACATGCATGCCTGCAACTGTGGTGACGTATTGCGTACCCTAAAATATGCCTGAAGATCAGAGAACAGAACAAGCCACTAGATTGAACGCAGAGGCCAGGCAGTGGTGGAACACACCTTTAATCCTAGCACTCGGGAGGCAGAGATCCATCAAAGCCACCCTGGACTACATGAGATTGACTGGGTCTAGGAGAGAAAACAGAGCCAGGCAGTGGTGGCATACGCCTTTAATCTCAGTACTGGGAAGCACACACGCCTTTAATCCCAGGAAGTGACGGCTGGGCAGAGCAAGGTATATAAGGCATGAGGAGACGGGAACTAAGGCTTTTCAGCAGAAGCACAGAAGCGTCCCTTTTGGTTAGAGGCCCATTGGCTGAGGCTTTTTTAAGCTGAGGAGTTGGTGAGGTAAGAGGTGGTGGCTGTGACTTGTTCCTTTGTCTCTCTGATCTTTCAGCTTTCACCCCAATATCTGGTTCCGGGTATTTTATTATAAGACCATTTTAGACATTCATGTTGCATGCAACTCCAGTGCTGTGGGAGTGGCTGGTGACAGAGGATTGCTAGGGCTCATGGTGACCCCCCTTTTGGTTCATGTTCAGTGAGAGACTCTGACTCAAAGGATTAAGGCAGACAATAATAGACGAGGGCACATGATATTCTTTTCTGGCACACACTCACACACATACACACACACACACACACACACACACACAATTTTGTCTTCATTGTCTCTTCTGAAATATGGCATTTTTGAAAATTTCTGCCTAAATAAATGAGAAATATAACTTTATCAACCTCAATCTTTTTCAATCTGTAAGTATTCTTCAGCACCTGAAGAATAGTAACTGGTCAGCAGTAAGGAAAGATTGCAAGTTAATTACTGTTTTTATGGAATGGATTACTTCCCATTATGTCTACACAGGGGCACCATGTTTTATAATAGTGTATCCTTATAATTTTCACTGGCAGCCATGGACGATGAGCATATTCATCAGGAGAAGGATGAGCCTTTGCATTCGTGAATTAGATGGATGTATTATTTATATTTAGGCAGAGCTGTAAAATATCTTTCTATACATTTTAAGATCTAGATGCCATCTGCAAATCATTAAAGTTTGAAGCAAACTGTTAAAATATTTAGTGCTTTCTTTTGTAGGAATATTTATGTATATTGCTTCGATGGGTAATATGTCAAGTTTTATCCCTAAATGTATAAGGTATAGACTGTAGCGATGGCAGAGAGATTGCAGACGACACTTCACCAGTTCATTGTTTTATGTCTGTGTATTTTAGCTATGGTGTAGTTGGGGATCTTTTGCATTAAGATGCTTCTACACTGAAAATTGTCACCGAAGTGAGTGAACAACCTCTATAGAAAAGAGTGTGAGGATACGGGGATTGTTTTGGCCTCTCCTGCTCTTTAAGTATTGTATACATTTTGACTAATTTTTTTTTTTTTTTTTTTGCTAGCAAATTATACCCACGGTAAGGACACCCAAGAAAATCAAACAACCTAGTGTTGAGTAAAATCTGACCAAAATGGAATCAGGGTAACCCTGGAATTTAGATGCACCGTGTAATGACCTGGCTATTCAGAATCCACGGAGAAGATTAGGCTTGTTTTTGTGCTGGGTCCAGATGGTAACAAGTGGAGTAGCTAACCCATGCCCTCGCTCTTCAGAGAGGAGTTTTAAGCAGTGGGGGTTGTCAGGCCCACTGCTTATGAAATGAGCCAGCACTGATTTCCACTCTTATTTCTGGATCTTCTTCGCATAACAAACCATTCAACACTTCTATTTAGTGTTTGTTAGTAACACTTCAGTGCTTCTGCACACCTGTGTGGGGGGAACTTCTCTGACTTCCTGCAATCCAGTTATACACAGCCTTTTCTGTCAGAATAGCTCTCATCTTATTAAAGAGCTGGTTTTCCTTCTGCTAACTATAAAAGAAGATACAGAATTTTCTCAACTCAAAGCCCATTCTTGAGGGTATTTTTATATTGCACCTTACCCTCAAACTGATGGTTTCTGTATTCAAACCATGTGCAAGATTGTGAGCTGAGGTCTAAGTGCTAAGCAGGAGGTGTTTTGAAAGAAGGTATTGCTTCAGTGTGTCAAGAGCTGGATTTTTCCCGTTTCCTGTCTAAGCAGGTAATGCAGGAGGGGAATAGTCTCCATCATGATGCCTGCTAATTAGTTTATTCCAGTCCTTGTGAGCTTAGAGGGCTCTGTTCCGCTGCTCATGTGATACTGTCACATAAGAAAGTAGGGAAATTGAAAATAAATGAGTAGAAGAAATGATCTCTGGGCAAGAAAATGAGAAGTCATCAATACATGTCAACAAATTTGTAGTTAATCCAACCAAGTAAAGCAGTTGATTGAAAACCTGAATATTCAACCACTTCTAGTGATGCAGTAGACATACTTTAGAAACGAGATTTAAGTATATTAAGACAAGCAGAAACATAGAAATCTAATATCTCAACAAATATATGTATGAGGCATGGTAAATATTTGTGAACCCAAAGTTTATGTACACCGGATATTCAAGCAACCATAAAGCATTTGGAGATACGAAATTATATAAAAATGATACTTTGGGGGTATACCTGTTTCTTCTAGTGTGACAGCATAGACATTGAATTCTCTGTTTTCCATTTAAAAGAAGTTTAATAATGTAAGGATTACACTCTCTCTTCTAAGAAATGCTGTGGTTATGGTACAAACTCTTCATGACGCTGTTAAACTCTGTTTGGATAGCTTGGAATGTTAGATCTCTAATCAAGGCCTGAGGTAGATTCTACTCTTTTGACCAGAAGAAAATAACTTTCTCTTAATTGGTCTCAACAGTTACACTTAGATGTGAAAGTTTGCTAGTTGAGTTGTGGTGAGAGCTATGGGCAGAATGAAGAAGAAGGTCAGAATCATGTTTCTTGTTCCAAAACTGATGAGACATAACACAAAATGTGAATAGATATCATCATCACATCCTACAAGCATTCTTACTGGACATAAAATTAAAGACAGTAGAAGAAATCTACTTCTCATGTCACTATATTCTCAAGCAGAGCCTTGATGGTGAGTGACTTCAGGATTTCCTGAATTTGAATTGGAAAGAGTAGCAGAATTTAACATGTATGCTGCATTCTGTGGACTGGGTAACTGAAATACAAAAACATGCAGCTGTTTTCCTGGACTCTTACTATTTATGTTTCGACTATAATGCATTTACAGAGACAAACACTGAAGAATCGGTGAAACTTGAGATGGCCATTTATATGCAACATTTTAACCATGGCATCTAGGGGGTTCTTATTATTTAGAGTTAGCCTAAAATCCTGGAGTTCTAAGGAAAAACGGTGTTCCGTTTATTATTAAGAGCAAAATCTGCCAATGTTCAGTGCTTCGCTTTCTTTGAACCAGACTTGGCGGAGTTCTCCATCATGAAGAGAGCGGCGGTTGGAGGACGGTTCTGTTGTGTCCTCAACGCTCTTTTTCCACCTTCAGTCAAGAGCCCATCTTCCAGCAAGTGGGCTACTCGTAGGTTTAGAGGCTTTAGCTTAATGATCTTTAAAAAATACAGTGATTTCATGGAACTTAAGATGGCTTAAACACCGCTTTGGTCAATACCAGGCCTTGGGAAGAGGCAGGGATCCAGGATGCATCAGCTTCCTGGGCATCTGGAGGTAGAGTTGCCCTGATGTTATGGGACCAGTTTGCTCCAGCCTTACCACCTAGGCTGCCATGCCATTTCTTTCTGCTATAAATCGCCTCTCCAAAAATTAAAGTTTACTCGAAACTTTAGAGGAAAACCCAAGAGAAGGAATTTTATGACAAGGTTATATTTCTTTTTTTCTGGCCAGGTTTATATGCATAGAGTGAAACTTCTTTGGGACAGTTCTGAAAACCACCCTAAGTGACAACAAAAAGACTCAATGAGTTGAGGTCCCATCTAGTTGAGCTGCCAGAGCTGAGTGCCCAGCTATTTCCTTCTCCTTAGGCAGTGTCTGAGGGAATGGATAGACAGTCCAGATCAGCATTATCAGGGAATACACTTGTTCTTCCTTGTAACCTGAAGTGGAGAGCCCTCAGAGAGTGATGGGACTGCGACGGGAACATTTCCTAGGCCTCCGTGGCAGCAAAGGCTTTACTAACACAGGGACCACAGGGACCACAGGGACCACAGGGACCACAGGGACCACAGGGACCACCAAAACCAAGTGCAAACCCCAAACCCCAAAAGCCAAACAGCAAACCTGCCTTTGTGATATGTTACATGAATATTTTTCATGTGGGTGCTGTGTCCAGCACTGCTGCACACCATACATAGTATGTTATACTTCATGTGAATGTTTATTGTCTTTCAGTGTGTTTAGCTTATTGTCTTCTAAACACAGTCAGAAGTAATTAAGACAAGATGACAGTAGATCTACAATTATTCAAGAACCCATAATAATATCATCACTGTTTTAATATATAACACAGGAAAAATACATCCCTCATTAGAGCCCCTCAAGGAAGATTTGTAGACCATTTTGTATAGATTAGGACACCAATGCTCAGGTAGCTCTGGTGACATTTTTAGGAATGCACACATCAGACAGCTGAACTGAGGTGTCCGAGCTCACTCCAGCATCACAAGCCGACTGGCTTTAGTTGAGAACTGGTCGACGCAAAACAACACCTGACCTCACAGCCTCTTCTTTCTTTCTCTTCTTCAAACCCTAGATTCTTTTTTTTTTCCTTTTGGTTTTTTGAGACACGGTTTCTCTGTGTAGCTTTGGAGCCTGTCCTGGATCATGCTCTGTAGCCCAGACTGGCCTTGAACTCACCGCCTCCAGGCTCAAACCCTGGATTCTTTGCTTCACTCTGACAAGGGAGTCTCTTCTGCCATCTCTCCTTCACTTCTGTGGAGGGACCTCCTGGTGGCTCCCACCCCTCTACCTTCCTCAAGGGCTCTTTCTCCATCAGTGTGTTCAACGCTACCAGCAGCTAAGAAGATAGAATGGCCTTGTCACACTAGAGTGGGAAATCTCCCTCACTGCAAGTCTCTCCACAGTGCTGTCTGTGCTCCTTCTTCCCTTCGTACTCGGACTTCTACTTTACCTTCCACCTGCGGCTCTCAGACACTGCTGTGGACAAGAGGAGCTGACGGGACTTTGTTCCTAGATGCACCGTCTCGGCCCTCCCACATCCAGCTGTTCACACTCGATGGAACACCTGATACAGTGAAGCCCCGAGGACTCCAGGTCTTCATGAGAGCGTTTTCATCTCTGTGTGGTGTGTGCATGTGCATGCATGTGCTTTCCCTCCTTCCCAATCAGTCTGGCAGGCTCCTGCGTTCCAACTGATTTCTATGAATCCTTATCCTTCGCTCAGACGCTTCTCTTCATAATCTTGAAAAATTCTGAGACAGATGGACAAACTCTCTCTCTCTCTCTCTCTCTCTCTCTCTCTCTCTCTCTCTCTTTCACACACACACACACACACACACACACACACACACACAGAGAGAGAGAGAGAGAGAGAGAGAGAGAGAGAGAGAGAGAGAGAGAGAGAGAGAGAGAGAGATCCTTTATCCCATTGCCCAAGGCTTTTGCCATTACCTAAGGGCCTGTAATCATGGACAGTGTCTCTAAAATGAAAGATTTATAGCCACCTCTATTTAGCGATTGAGAAACACAGGAACAGAAGCCCTTTGGCATCTGTGTGGACGTCATATCACAAAACTGCAGTGGAACTTTGTGCCACCGATTCCAACTTGGCCAGTCACACTGTGTCTGTGGTATTCTGAACAAAACCTCCTGAAAGGAAGTCTGCAGAGACTGGCTGGCTGATTAGAATTTCAGTATTGTGGAGAGACCAAATGCTGCATGTTTGAAAGGCTAGTTAGCTTATCTTGGGTTAGTTCTAGTGCCCAAGAATAGTCATCCCTTGCCCACGCCTGTGCTGGGACTAACATCTTACAACTAACAAGCAAAAACCTTTTAGAATCTATTAACTTAGCAGATCACTGGTGTCCACCAACCCAAGAGCTAAGAATGCCATCAGATAGTACCTTGAGCCCGTAGGAAAGCTTCCCCAACTTGCTGTACCTGCCTCTCTGATGCACCCCCCCCCCATATATTTTAATTTGATTTGTGGCTTTCTTTGTTCTGTAAAACTATAAAAACTTCATGAAACTGATTCCGTATTTGAAGCTTGGAACTTGGGCTAACCCAAATCTGTATTCTTGGGTCACTCAAATAGCTCCAGAAAAAACTACCTCTTAATCCCTTTACAATGAGAGCTGTGGTTTCTGTGTTGACAGGATTGTCCAGCAAGAGGTTGAACTTTTGAGTGACCAGGAGGAAAGAAATTTCTATTAACAAAACAAAACAAAAACCAGGCATGCGTGTTCAAATGAGAAGCCAAGAGTATAAACGACTGGAGCGCTGCTTTTGCTTCCATTTCCGCGCACACACAGTCATTCACTTATTCTCATCCCTAGCCACACCAAACCTGTCGGTGCTGCGGCACTTGGTGACAATGGCGGTGACCGAGGCCAGCAATCAGCTTGCTTTTCTACAAGAACACTTCATGAACTGGAGAGCTTTTATTATTTCCTCAGCTGCGGAACAAAGGTATAGCTTTTACTCTTCAATAAGCTTTCGTGAGTTGGGCCTCAGAAGCACTCTGAGAGAAGATATTGGGAGTAATGTGTGTCTGTGGGAACCATTTTGAAGCTGAATGTCTGGGAGGAAAAACAAAAGGAACTAACTAAAAGGTTTATAACTTTAGGGGTAAAATAACTTCTAATGGTTATCACCATTTAGCATGGTTTTAACAGAATATTCAAGTTCAATGTTCAATTCTAAATGTTAATAAACTGTTTAGACTAGAAACTGTAAACAGCTATGATTATAGGTACTACATAATGCAGACGAGTGGATGGAACCTCAGCATATGGCTGTCCTAGAATCTTAGAAGATGCTTTCATTGCTTAAATACCTTTCAAAGTGTGGTGTGTGTGTGTGTGTGTGTGTGTGTGTGTGTGTGTGTGTGTGTGCATGTTTGTGTCTCTGTGTCTGTCTTTGTGCACTTTGTATGAATGCAATTTTATAATTATCTTTTATGTACACAAAATGTAATGAAACAAATATTAAAGTGTAATTCTCTGTGAAGGCTCACTCTATCACTCCCAGGAATGGATTCCATGGCTTCATTTCTGATCAACTGAATCAGATGACCATCAAAGAGACTGGGTCTTTAAAAACAAACAAACAAAAACAAAACCATTCTAGGTGATTCTGGCGTTCACACTGAAGATCAAGACAGCTGAGCTCCCCCAGCTGTTTCTTCCTTTCTGTACCGTCAGATGGTTTCTTTAGCATTCTAGACCATCTCTGTCGCATGGTGACGGTCCACGCCTGGCACCTTCCTGGCCCCAAACTGAGCTATCAAGAGTCACTGCCATGGGCTGTGAGCGTGCAGGCTGTGGTGTGTCATCGGCTTCTTTCCCTGTGTTCACCCTTCCTTGTCACAAGAAGCCCTCAGGGGCCTTCAGCTTGCCAGTCTCCTTACACTACAGGTAGTCAGCCTGAACAATTCAATTTAAAACATCTCTGGAAGCCAACACTTAAGAGAATATGCTGTGTGCCCCTCCCAAGTGCCGATGTCTGTGACGGGCTTCCAGACCTGGTTAAACCTAGGCTTCTTTAATGACTCTTAGTAACCAGCAAAGGACCAACAAGACCCCCCTGCATGGAAGCTAATGAAGCATCCTTTTGGAGACGTACGCAGGGAGCAAGACAGCTGAGAGGCACATATCGTACCAATGCTCATGACGGCTTCGGTTTCCACGTGACAGGGAAGGGATGTTGGTCAGTGCTGATAGCTACTTAAGTTCAGCTAGTCTGCGGGAAAGATAAAGTCACCAATGGCGGCAGGGACAGGAACAAAGGCAAACAGAGGGAAGCGCACTGGGGCCAAGATTACCGGCTGTGGCCACGTGATAGCTGGGAGAGGTTAGGCTGAGACAAACAGCAGCGAACTGACACTGGGGAATGCTAAGAAAGGGCAATGCCTCACATCGTTCCTCCTCATTTGCTATTGCAGCCTCTCCCCAACCTTCCCCTTTGCTTCCCTTCCTTCCCCCCTTCTCCTTCCCTTCTTCTCCATATCCTGATCCAACCAGGGATGGAATTTAGGGCCTCTTGGAATGTTGCCACTGAGCTATATCCCAGACCTCTTTGCACATTTTATCTTGAAAGGGGTTCTCATTAAGTTGACTAAGAAGAACTTGAAATTGCTTTGCGGTCCAGACAGGCCTGGAACTTGCAATTCTCCTGCCTCAGCCTCCCAAATAGCTTGGTCATAGGACCTAGGCAACCAGGCCTAGAACTCCCTCTGTTTTGAGGAGCACTTGGCCCATCCATCACACTATGCTCTGGGGACACTGCACTAGCCACGGCATCTCTAAATGACATACACCATGACATACATAATTTATAACATTTAGTTACTGGTACAGGGAGAGAACAACTGGCATGGGGGCTGAGGCCACTTGAGCTGTCTTGAGGGCCAATGTCCTCATAAGCGCACCTGTCATACATTTGGGACACGTGAGAATGCTTGGCATTTGGCTACACCCTCTTTTGAGTCAGACTGTATAGTGTGCTGGGCTGTCTCTGGGGTTTTGGACATGGACCGACACAAAGCTCAATATTGAGCATAATGAATAAGCATTATAGGTAGAAGAGACGTATATCCCCAGGGAAGTCCTTGCCCTGGAGGAGATGGGAATGGGGGGTGGGGTGGGGGTGAGGGTGGGAGGAGGGAGGACAGGGGAAATATGTGGCTGATATGTAAAATTAAATCAAATTATAAAATAAAAAAATAAGTTTTTTTTTCAAGAGAGAGAGAGAGAGAGAGAGAGAGAGAGAGAGAGAGAGAGAGAGAGAGAGAGACATATCTGGCAACCAACCGTCTGTGCGCCGGTGGAGGAAAGAGGCTTTGAGAACATGAATGCCTTTGGATATTTGTCTCTAAGAACCAGCTGCACTTCAGGGATGTGGTTTTCTCATGACTCCAATATCTCTCTTAGTGGCAAAGTCAAGTACAACGTGGTGGAGAAGGATTTTGCTCCACGAAGTGTCTGTAGTCATCGTGATAGGAGGAGGTGCTTGCAGTTTAATGCTATATTTGCTCCACACTCCAGTCTTCTTCAGTGAAATGCAAAAAATATGAAGGGCAAAAACCGTTCTGCTAATTGTAAACGACAAAGAAGGACAGCTATAAATGAATTGAGGAGCTAGGGTAAGCAAATGATGGGTTTGCATATTTTTTCTAAATGATGTCATGGCCCAGAAAGGGCAGTCAGAGAATTTATAGCATGGATTTAGTTTCATTTACAAATCTGGAGTACTGCCATGTGATGGTATCTGACTAAATTAATGTAAGTGTTCCTCATTGAAAGGACAAGAAGGTAATATTCTCTCATGTAGTCAAGGATAAGGCAGAACAATTTTAAGAAACACATAGCTGATTGTGCAATGAATATTTTTAAGGATGAGTTTGCCATTTCAAACTAGGATTCTAGATGAAACTCATTTTAAATAGATATGCAATAGGATCTAAGACAGAATAGGAAAATTTTGTTAATAGTTAACGTTTGAACAGTACAGCTCTTGAACAGTTTAATGTGTGCAAAGTTGTATTTTTTGATGACACTTTTCTTAGTGCATATCAGTTAATCAAATATATTTGTGTTTGAGCATAATCAGAATGTTGCTGAAGGTGCTACTGCTTTCTAAAACAAAAAAAAATTTTAATGCTATGAGAATCCATCATAGATTTCCATTTCCCCCTCCATCAATTTTAACCTGCTATAGAAACATGATGTCAATAAAAGCAACCTTTTAAAAACGTATCAGTAAAATCTTATGTGTCTACTGATTAATATTTTTTTTAAAAAAAACATGTTTTTTTGTTTCTATAGTAGAATATCAAGTTCCCTCAATAGTAGTTCATGTGTGATGGAGGCAGAAATTGGTGCTATGGACCAATACATGAGGAAATATCAACTAGGAAGCGGCAAGTTGGTCCTCACCTTTTCTTGATTTTCAGACTTTGGGCATCTGTGACTGTGATAAATACATTTCTGTTAGGACGTCTGTTTGCAGCAGGTCATTCACAGAGCCTCAGCAAACTAATGCAGTTGTGAATTACAAACAAACTCTAACATTGATGAAGTCATCACTTTTCAGTATACACATAGAGTTGATGAAAATGAGCTAAAGATTGGTTTCAGTTGCCACATGACCTGGAGAGTGTTAGTTCATGTCTACTTTCCCAGCATCACTCAGTAGAAGCCTGGTCCTCCTCAGACAATTTCTACGTGTCTGATAGTCTTAGCTTAAGCTTATGCTAAAGTACCTGTTCATTTCATTTGCATTTCAAAAATATGTCTTGAAGGTATCAATTTTAACAGCTCCAGTAAAAAAGTCTTAAGACCTTGAGGAAACTTATTCTTTATCTATTTATTTACTTTTCATCTTTTAAAAAAGACCATTGTCCATTACCACTTGCCATAGAACAAATAATTCTGTATTTTACCTTTATTGCCTCAAAGTAAATGAAGAAAAAGCTAATTGACATCAATGACCTTTTGACAAACAGATTCTAGGTCATATCTAGAGTATGCTCTTTTGCTTAGCTCTGTCTACATTTTTTGGATGCTCAAAAGCTGATGTTTCACATGGAATCCAGACTAATTAAAAAAATGCAAGACTTTTTTTTTGCATATCTTGTTTAAGAAGAATTTAAGTATTCCATTAAGAAAATTTGAAATGTTTTCTATTTCATTAAGAAAAGTTCAAAATGTAATGTTCTGTTGTTTGATTAAGATAATTTGAAAATGAAATGATTGTTTTTCTGTTTGATAGGGAGAATTTCAAATTTAGATATTCTTGTATTTGAAATGTTATCTCTCAGCATTATGTGTGTGTATGTGTGTGTGTATGTGTGCATGTGTGTGTGTGTATGCACATATATACATAGACACACAGTAAACTGCAGACAATCACCAAGTATTTTCAATAGCTAGGGGCTCCTTTTTTAATTTGTATTTTGAAACAACTGGTTTGTTTCTGACACTTTTATAGTCAATGATGACTTTAAATAGTTAACTCCAGATGGATAACTCTAGAAATAGTTAAGGATGCTATGTAGCTCTATATAATTTCTTTCTACCTAGACACTATTTAGAGTTTGAAATAAATTATCACTAAAGCTCCTTCATGGTCTCAATGCTTGTTTACCTTTTCATAGGTCTAACCCACACCCAGGATATAATTTACACTCTTCAAGTACATGGTAAGCCACTCAAGAAATCAATAGAGGTTATACAACATGTACAATTCTGAATTTGGAGAATCAGACATCTATTTGGTGTATTGAAATAGAACAGCTGACATTACAGATGCAGCTTCCAGACGACCATTTATTTAGAAATAGAAACAAAAAAGATGAATATATTCTGAAACAGGCGTAGAGTGTGACAGATAATTAAAAACCTCTAATTTCTGCTTTAATTGATGTTGTTAATATCAACCTATGACTTTAGGCTCTTAGGATTTTACCAAGTGACTTTTGGGATCCTAAAATTGTGAAAAATGACATTGCCTCTCATGAGTTGTCTAAATCTGCTACAGCTTCAGTCTAACTGATCTAATTTATTTATCAGATGATTCACTTAAGACACTGACTTATTTCCTCCTGTGTAGTTAATGCTACAAACGTAAGGTACAAGCGGTAAGTAACAAAGTTTCTTACCTGATGTGTGTACACATTAGGCCCCGAGACAGACAGCAGACAGAAGCAAACAACAACAGCAAAACTCAACATGTCAGCTTGAAATGTTACAGGAAAAACCCAGGACATTCAGATACTGAACAGTGGGGCAGGAGACCTATGTCCGACAGGTGTGATAATGTGTATGTAGTAAGGAAGAGTTGTGAAAGAGTTAGCCAGTCAGAGTCCAGGGAGTGGCCCAGAAGGACTGAGTGGACCACAGAAACAAGGTCCTCTGTCAGAAGCAGGGAAAGCCAGGTAAAGAAGGAGATAGAGATGGAGGACAGGCAAGGGAGATCGAAACAAAAGGAAGATGAAGAGGTCAACCAAGACCCCTTGTGAGCAGAAGTCTATATACCAGGAGAAGGAGTGCAGCTTGAGTTTCAGGGGTAATGGGAAGCCATCAGGAAAGTCTCTGGCATATCTCACCGGAGTTGAAAATGGATCAGTGAAGGGACTCAGAAGGAGTAACAGACACACAGGAGATCAGTACTGCAGGTTAGGTGATAGGCATTGTCTAAGTCTAGAACATGGCCAGGCAGGGAGAAAAAGACAGTTTGATTCCAAATGTATCTCAGAGGCGGATGCATATGCCCCATTTATTTGCTGTAAAATGAAAGGAACAGTGGCAGGTGGTGGCAACCCTTCTGATTCCAGTACTTTGGATATTGGGTAAAGAGAATCATGAGTCTGAGACCAGCACATACTAGAGAAGGAGACTGTCCTGGTTAATGTTCTATTGCTGTGACAAAACACCATGGCCAAGACAACTATATAAAAGAAAGCATTTAACTGGGGACCCTTGGTTCCAAAGGACCAGAGTCCATGACCATTGTGGAGGAGAAACGTGACGGCAGGCAGGCAGGCATGGTACTGCTGCAGTGGCTCTGAGGTTACACTTGAGCCACAAGCGGGAGGCAGAGGGAGCTAACTGGAATGGCACAGGTTTTTGAAACCTCAAAGGCCATTCCCAATGACACACCTCCTCTAACAAGGATTCACCTGCAAATCCTCCCCAAATGTTCCACCAAATGGGGCCCAAGCATTTAAACATATGAGCCAGTGAGGACTTCTTCTCATTCAAAACACCACAGAGACCCTATCTCAAAAGAAAAAAGTAGGAGAGCACCATAAAAGACTAAATTGTGCCTTAAGCAGCTAAGTAATACCATTTTTGTGTCATGGAGAGTTTGAGGAGAATTATTTTAGCTTCAATACAAATATGTCAAAATCCCTCATGATTTTTGAGAAAACATTGATGATTTTGTTTATGGTTTGGTATGTATAAAATAGAATTGCATAAACTGGAAAGAATTTCTTGTTTAGTAGAAAATATTAGGAGCTGGACTATATAATACTAAGCAGTATTAGGAAAATTACCTGGAGGCGTAAGATGTCTGAAATAGGAGGAAGGGCATTTATAATGGTCTATAAGACATTTGGAGGGGTGGGTTTAAAGGCATGGGAAGAAACGTTATGAAACAATGTAAATTGAGTCTATGAAGAAACAGCCCTGAAGAATGCTTTTAAGCAAAGCATTTCTCTCTGTTTTTGAAAAATATGTCATAAGGAAAGGAGATTCTTTAAAGATAATAAAATTGTAGAATTGCCTTCTTCAATTTGTGTTATATAACACGGGTCATGCATTAGTCAAAGGATTATCAAGTGATATTGTTATTTTATGATAATCTAATGCTTTCAAAGTGTCATTCTTACACGCAGACTGCAACACTCCCCAGGACAGTTAATACGCGTGTGTGTACACAAACATATAAATGATTATTTGCACATTTATAAATATACACAGGCATTTGTTATATCTATAAACCACACACACACACACACACACACACACACACACACACACACACACACGCACGAACGCACGCACTCACGCACGCACACATGCACACACCTTTGATAAGTTAGAAAGGAGAAAGCAGACATATTCAATTAATTCCTTTTACCATACATGTTAAAAGCAGGAACTGGCTCCAGATGCCGTGTGTGTCTAACTCTTAAAGTCTACATCAAAAGAGACTCAGAAGGTCATGAAGATGGAAGGGAGAGAGTTCTTGAGCCCTCACATCCATTTTTTCTGTTCTCAGTTTAATGTGGGATTCTCAGGGTCTCAACAGTAATGGGTTGTTTTTCAGGGCTGGACATGCAGAGTTAGAGGAAGTATGGAAGAGGCAGTCATCTGGATAATTCCAGGCTAGAAAACAATTTTGTCTGAAGGTACAGATAATTGAGACAGCAGTGTTTTTTGCCGGGAGAGATTCCTGAGATTGCCTCAGCACTCTACTTGAATCTGCAGGTGGAGTCGTAACCACAGGTGTTGCATGGACTAATAGAAACTGCACCACTCAATGTGAAGAATGGGGTTTTCTGGAGATAGCTAAATTGCCTAGTTCTATATTTTTTTTTGTAAAAATAAAGTATATTGGATATTTTTCATTATAAAAGCAATTCACATTGAGTTGACAATAGTAAAAAATACAGATAGTAAGAGAACAAAAGAAATAACTCAAATTATACAGCCTAAAGAAAACTGCCACCAACATTTTATATTCTGTGTTTTGTTTTTTTTTTATACTACATGTACTTTTAGGATTTGGTTGTTTTGAACTATGTAGAATCTCTCTCTCTCTCTCTCTCTCTCTCTCTCTCTCTCTCTCTCTCTCTCTCATTTTTCAAAGGCTTCACCTCAGGCCATGTCTGGGAGCTGCTTCTAGGGCACTGAAGTAGTAGGCTCACCGTGATCAGTTTCTACATTTGTCAGGGAAGAACTGTGGCCGTTAGAAAACCACAACTGACTTTAGATGGACAGCAGTTCACAGGAAAACTCAAGAACTGAAGATGTCATCATTAGGACAGAACACGCTTCACTGTTTCAACATCTGTGAATTAAAAGCCTCAGAATAGACAGAGTTATTACTAACGTTAAGTAACACCATCATCTACAATAATGAAAAGTGGGAATTATCTAACATTTTAGCAACAATGTAATAGTTAAATTACAGTGTAGCAGAAGGGTGAAATATCCAACCAGAAAAAAAGAAAAATTTTGATGGCACATCAAGTAAATAGGATTCCAATTCCAGCACAGGCACACAAGTATGCTTGCACATGAATATGCATACATGTACACATACTGATATATACACATTGCACACATAAGTATGCATGTATATATACTACGACACCTACACCTGCATACATATGAATACACACATATAAATCTACATACATACACACAAATACATATACACATCCATATATATATATATACACACACATGAATATGTACACAAACAATATGTGAAAAATATAAATAACACTAGAAAGAGATCATCAGACGTTAACAGTGATTATGTCTATGAGGTTCCTCCAACAAATATGCTTTTATCATGAAAAGTATGTAATAACTGAAAAGTGAGTTTCAAGCAATTTCTTTTGACCTGAAAAGTAATGGTGAAGTCTTTAAATTCAAGTTTTTTGACTCTTACTTATTTGCTTAGGGTTATTAGATCCAGAGCTTTTCATTATTTATTAAGAATCTCTTATAATAAAAAAAAAATCAACACTGTCCTTCAAACTCAAATCTCCACTTTGTTGCCCTTACATCTTTGTGCAGAATATAGTTTCTTCAGCTTGTGTGTCTAAATGGAGATGAGAAAGAGAGAGAGAGAGAGAGAGAGAGAGAGAGAGAGAGAGAGAGAGAGAGAGAGAGAGAGAGAGAATGAGAGAGGGAGGGATCATGAGAGAGAAAAATAGATGTTATATTTGGCAAGTCTAAGACTGGCTAATGGCTTTGGAAAGTTAGAATTTCTCCCATCTTTTTAATTTCTGTTATTCTTCAATCACCAGAGACTAGTAGTAGTACTACAGAGTTCTGACTTTGTCGAATTGACTGTCCTTCCAGAGCACTGTCGGGCTAATGACATCAGTGTGGGCTCATCATCTGCAGTGGGGAACAATGGATCATCCACTGGACAGAGATGATTAGTTTAATGCAGAGAAGATGAGGTTCGCCTAAGCCTCGGGAGAGCTGAGTGCAGTCTCATGGACCATACAGACCCACAGAAGCCCTTCATCATCTTTTAGGCTATAGTGCTATAGTGTTCCGAAGAAACCAAGAGCGAAGTATGAGCTGCAAGAGCCTTAGGTACAGTCTTTTCCCTAACTCTGAGTATTTTGTGATCTTATGTTACACTTAAGGAATGTTTTCTGTTAGTCTCTCGACATGTAATTAATATATTTTGTGAGTCAGATGGTATGTTAATAGACAGTGAACTTTTGTAACGCTGGGAGTCATCTCCTTTGCCCCATGCATGGAGTTATCATGTTGTGGTCTGAGTCCAGAAGCCAGTGTCCCTGCTTACTAGTTGCAGGACATGAAGAAATTCATAAATGCGCTGTAGCTGTTTTGTCATCTCTGGAATGGAGACAGGAAGCCCGTTTTGGTCACAGAAGGACTCTTGCTGAGACTCTGAGGTGAAGGTGAGGGACAAAAGAGTTCAGCTTAAGAATGGTAAAAAGCAGAGCCTACTGAGAGATTCTCAAGATCAGCCGAGGTACCTACCAACAGATGAAGTGGTAGATGTATGCAATGGAACTTCATGCAGTCATCAAGACAACCGACATGTGCAAGAAGATGAATGGAGCTAGAAGTCACCATGTTAAATGTAATAAACCAGTATCACACGATTTCCCTTACACAGGGAACCTCGATTTAAATGATTTATATGATCTGTGTGTATGCACAGATATGAATTTATGATGGGGGACATGGGAGGAAACTAGAAATGAGAATCATGAGAAGGAGGAACAGATTGTAGTCGGGGTGGGGAGCAATACACGTCACATGAAAGCCAGAAGGGAGGAGCCAGACAGAGAGAGCAGAGGGGCTGGGGAAGGCAGTGGGTGAAGAGAATGTATTAAAACAGTTATGATACATATGTATGAGTATGTATGAGATGCTGTAATGAAACACTTTATGCTAGGCTAGAAAACAGCACTACCTTCCTGGAAAGTAAGTACCTTATACCTTCCTGTGTCTGGGTAAGGCTTGGGATTTTGTCTTTGTTTTGGCCCAGCTTTCTGACTACAGGCAAGTAATCACCTACTATTCATGTTTGTACAACGTTTGGCAGTGTCTGGCACACAGTAAGTACTCAGCACCTAGTCGCTGTTTTAAATGAATGAGATTTTGAACATAAGGCATTTATTGGCATAGCACAAAGCCCTCAGCAAGTGTCAATTCTAAATATGGTCATTCACAGGGGAAAGATGTCTAAGCTGACCATGAACTGGGAACAAGAATTTGGCAAATGAAGAAAAGCAGGGTTGTTTAATGTCCGAATAGCAGGGCTATTTAATGTCCGAATAATTTATAAATCTACTAAGAGTCAGATTGAGCATGGCTCAGGGTAACTAGCCATCTCTAGGCGCGTAGACAGTGAAAGCGGTGAGGGCAGTGTGTGTGGTCAGGAGTGAGTGCCTGGCAGCAAGAGAGACCACAGTGTCCTGCTGCAGGGTGGGACACAGTACAGTGACCACTACAGACAGCCTGTGGTCTGCTGCCACACTTGTCCTCACTACAGACAGCCTGTGGTCCACTGCCACACTTGTCAGTGTCTTAGCCACTCTGGACTGTATGTCATTGTTGGCTGCCTGCAGTGGATGGAAGGGATTCAGCTGTATTCAGTAGTGGTTCTTGTAACAGCCACAAGTAGCTGAAGCCATCCTTAATAGGAACTGAAGGTCAAGCCAAGTTTATAAAGTCAGTAGAGACAACTTCAATTTGACAGGCTACAAAGGAGCCAAAAGTCATGGTGCCTCTCTCTCTAATAAAATAATCTCTGTTCCATAAAGTCTTATTAAAGAAATGGAGTTCCATCTTGGCAAAGCAAGTATATATCAAGTTTAGGTTGCTCTTCAAGCTGAAGCCAGTATTAAAAGTATAATGTGGATAACTGTTAATAATGATAAATCATAACTTGAAATGTATTCTCAGCTCTTAGATGCAAGTGTTGCTGACTCAATATGGTCTATTCTGATGGAAAGGAATTTGTTATAATAAGATAATATCCATATTCCTCTACTTAAAAATAGCTGTTTTTTTGTTTGATGGGATGCTAGGATCCTATGCAGTGGGAAAAGGCATGCGTGATATTCATTTATTGGGGCAGTGTGTCCTAATTATCCAGCTTTCCTTTTTCATTAATAATAGAGGATTGTGAATAAAAACATACTAATATGCACCAGATGTTCAGAAAAACATAAATATCCCCACATGTCAGCACATTTTAGCAAAAAGTCAACAAAATTTTCTCTACTTCTTGTTCCTTTTTTAGTTTTTGAAACATGTTCTTTGATATGATATTTTTAATCCTCATTAGGAACTTGCTTTGGTTCCTTTAATATCTGCCACAGGGACCGTGGATTTTCAGATGTCTCCAGTGTGCATCTCTCCCTTTTCCTGTTCCTCTTTCTGTCCATGGCAGGCAGGAGTACTAGAGGCCCACCAGACTGCTCTCTGTCCACACAGATTCTCAGCTTTTCCCACAGCACATGGCATGGATGAGGTTCTTCAACTTTCTGATTCTAAATTTTGAGTATTTTCAATGGTGATAATAATTCTTTTATGGAAAGGCCATTTCAAAGAGAAACACTAATAAGTTGCCAAACATTCTTCCATAGTCAATAAAAAGGTAGCAATTAACTCACCCATCCCTAAGACAATCTTCGTTGGTTGGTTTTCTTTGACAATCGGAGTTTTTGTTTTCTTCCCTATTTCCATCTTAAGCTTACTGAAATCGATTTCTCCCCTAAAATTCAAGTATTTCCCTCCAGCTGCCGTTCTGGAAGCTTCTTCTCCCAGCACCAGCTCCCACATAAATCTCCTGTGTAGGAGCCAGGGCAGGCTTTCTTACCTTAGTACCTAGAATTAAATTATGGTGCATGCTGTCTGATAGTTCTCCCTGGTAAGGCAATACACATCCCACGGGAATTCCTTGAATTGGCCAGTAAAAACTTTGTAAATTAATTTATTAATTTTCCCCCTGTGTCTCCTCCATAATCTGGGAGCACCATGTTCTCTTTAGGAAATGGAACACACATGAAACTGAAAGGAGGTTAAAAACCAAGTTGTTTGTTTGGTCCAATCTTTAGGACTTTACATAAGGAAAAACAAATACTGGCCTAGAGATTATGTAAAAATCTCAGCGGACTCTGGTTTCCACTGTCAGTATTTAGAAGGAAAGCAAGTGCTTGAGAGAGCGAGTTGTCAAGATTTGATCTGGGAGTCCCTTTCCTTCTAGCTGGTTAGCTCCATTACCCTTCAAGCACCGCAGGATCGGATTTCATTCCAGCTTGGATTTTGTCCAGGTGTTCTCTGACCTGGAGTGCCTGGCGGTTAGGAGCTAGTGAAGACTCGCTTTCCCATGTCTTGACTCACTGCTGCTCTGTTAGTTCACTTGACTTTGATATAGAAATTGGCTAATGCTATACAAAGTCTCCCTTCCCTGGAATTCAGAGAGCAGCTTATTTATATGTAGATGTAGCTATATGACATTTTCAAATGCCAGACATTTGCATATGAAGGTCTCTTTCTTCCCCTCTCAGTAAACAGTCTTTCCTATTACTTCCAAAGCAATGTTTGGAATTAAATTTCCTATAAAAGTTCGTCCTTAAAGTGTTCTTTAAATGTCCAGTAGAGAGGAAGAATTAAACTCCCAAACTGGAATCCATCAGGATTATTTTAGGAAAATGTATCCATCATCTATGATACACACACGCCCGTACACCTCCACTTGTGTAGCTTTGCACAAAAAGTTGGTGAAATTGTATTAACACAGGTAAAATTTCTTAAGAAAACAAGAGGACATTACTTTGACACCCAGTTCTGTTTCTAGGGCAATGACCACTGGCCCCACGCACCGGGCATTTTTCTGGGCACTGCATTTATCTATCATGGGGAGCAGGGTGGTATTCTTGCCCTCACACGGAGTTTAAATGATAACTAAGGAGACAAGGAATAGAGGAGATAAAAGCACAAATGCACGAAGAAAATTCTGCTCACGATAAATGCGCTGTGAGAAAAAGGAAACCCAGTGTTTGCAGAGTGTATGGCATGCAGGCAAAGGGCCGCGAGGGAGTCTCAGCAGGTTGCCTGGAGAGCTGTGAAGGGAGACAGGCTATTGCTAGCTCCAAGCACAGATAACAGCCAGGGCAAACAGGAAGTCAGAGCCATCTCTACAGGAAGGTGAGTATGGGAACAAAAGGGGCGTGTTTAGGCACAGCTCTTAGATGAAGTGACCATTCCTTTGATTCCAGGGACAGACACATGAAGCAGGACGTGGGGGAAGCCAAGGACAGGAGCTGCTGAGTGTCCACTCCTATCAGTCTCCAGGACTCCTTTTTACCGCCCGTGGGTCCCGAATGGTTTATTCCTGGCCACCTTGGTTTTCTCTTCGCTCTTTCTTCCCCGGCCCCTGCGGGTTGAGTTGCCCGCTCAGGCGTTAGCACATCATCATTTTCATTTCCCTCTCCGTGCAGACCCCCAGGCTGGTCTCCGTGTTGAGGTTTTCGGGAAACACATCAGATGCAGCCATTCTTTTGCCCACACATGGGCTTTTCCTCATGTGGTTTTTATCTAAGTTAGTCACTCAGGCAAGCAAACAAGGAGTCAGAGCCTTTTTCTTGACTTCTCTTGGCGTTCATGGACAGCGAATCTGGCAAACATGTACATCCTATGCTCACTTAAAAAAGATCTTTTCCTCTCTGCCATAAAGAGCACGCCTTCTCCATTATTCCCACAGGGCTCTCCTCATCTGTCTTGCCTTACATTCTTTCCTTTGCTCTTCTGTTCTGCCCTCTTCCCTTTTGTTTTTCCTCTTTATTTTTGTATGACATTAAAACACACACACACACACACACACACACACACACACACACACACACACACACAACGCCCAACCTTTAGCCTCCTACAAAAGGATACATTCACACATTCATTTACAAACAACTCTGAAGGAGGCCTGGCTGGCCTGTAACCACCCTTCGACCCTCAGCTCCATTTCCCCCTCTTCTCCATGCCATGCCTTAGCAGCAGCGAGCCCTGAGCCAGCCCCTGCACCCTCCAGCTCATCAAAGCTTCCATCCCTTCCAAGTCCTGTTTCCCACCTTTACAATGCTCTTTTTGACTCTCTGCCCGACGAATATGATACTGAAAAAAAAAAATGGCGATATTTTGGCTTTTCTTATTGCCATTTACGTCATTCCACGGGTCCTACCTCCTCCGCTGCGTCAGTCTGAGCTGCACTGCCTCGTTCCTAGAACACTCTTACGATCTGTGCAGCCTCAAGATAGACTCAGAGGGGGCAAGGCAGCATGCTGTGTCTACACATTACGATGCAAAGGAAATGCAGAATAAATACGAATCCCCATCATTGTATTTCTTTAATGATTTATTTTCTATTTGTCATAGAAACCATCAGAATAATTGAGATTTGGTTTATGAATGTTTAGTAGTGTTACATGAGATTCTAATTTAAAGATAACAAGAGGCTTGGGCATCATCTGTCCTTGGGCATTCTTATTTATATAAAGCCCAAAGCAAATACTGTTAGTCACAGTGACAAACAGATCAATGATCGTGAGACCCTCATAATAAAGGGGCCGGAGGTGTGGCTAAGACATACATGCATATAGGCCTAGGTTCAATCACCAGAACTGGTTTAAAACATTCTCTAATGTTTCCATGAACACAAATAGCTATAAAAAAAAATCACAATGTCTTTAAGGCATTCATCCTCTTGATGAGCAGATTTGTGGTTTTGTTGTTATATCTGTTGCTCTGTAGTCCTACATATTCACAACTACAAAGCGGGCAGCTTACTTCATGGGTATCCCAGTTAAACTCGCATCACTTGGTAATGGCTGAAAAGAACCGGTACTCTTCTAGCTTAGAACTCATCACTGTAGTGAGCTCAGGCTAACAACAGGGCTTTTCCAAATCATTTTCAGGATTCCAACATCTTTATGCACATCCCAGAGGAGGTCACAGTCAGCAAGGATCGAGTATTTCATTCTGTGGCTTTCTGTGTCACTAATATACAGAAAAATAGGAAGGTCGACTCTCCTCAAACAAAATATTGGAGATCATCTGACATCTACATTCTGAAGGTAAGAAAATGAAGATGCAGGGAGCTAGCATCCAAGGCAAGACCTACCATGGCCTCTCTGGGCATCACTGAAGGGCAGCATCTAGAAACATGGCTGTGTGAAGCCCTGGTTCTGGAACTTTCCCACTGGCGGTGGAATGCCTTCCCTGCTCAGACAGAGACTGTGTGTATTGGACGCAGGCTGAGCTGCTTTAGAGGCTGCGGCTGTGGGCTGAGTGCCAGCAGAGACAACTTCAGAGCACCTGGTGCTGCATCAGCTTCCTCATCAGCCTTTCCCCTTCATTTTTTATTCACATATAGCATGTTTCTAGGTATTCAGAACTGACAGCTTTTTATCAGAACAGCTTCCTTTGACCACTTAATTTCTGAAGGCTTGCTTCGTTTGTAAGGTGTGATTTTAACCTCCCAGAATCATTTCCAGGGTCAAAAATGCTGTGAATTCTACAATGAAACTCACTAAAAATACAATCTAGACTAGAAAAGAGACAGAAGTAGAAGTTTCGGTAGGACACAGGGACCTCAAGGGTCTGTATTTCTTCATGAACGGCAGTAGGCATTAGCCGTAGCAACTTCTTGGTGGGGACTCTGGCCTGTAGTGGGAACCCACTGTCTTGTACGCTTCTGACAATTTCTAAGCATCTTATGCTCTCATGCTCTGAAAACCACAATGCAAAGGGGAGATGTCCAGGAACAGACATTGGTAGCTCCGCATAACATGACAAATTGGATGAACTGACAGCTAGGTGATGAATAATGTTAACATGACCCTAAAAATAGTGAAGGGATGTTTGCACATTGACACTTCTCTAAAGGCAGATGGATATGCATGACCTGAGCTTTTAGACAGGTGTCAGGGATATTGATGGGTGGTGCGAGGACGATCATTTTCTTGGCGGTGTTGCAGCAGACAGTCTGCATGATTAATGATGCATCTTAGTCTTTTATGTTTTCCACCCAGGGCGAGAAGGGATGTGAACCTTTGTCATTCCAAGGAATGTAAGAATCCTGCCTGAAGGGTAAGACAGGAGAGCTTTATTCATCTAAAAGTATCGTGTTTGTTTGCTGGGTATAGAAACAGCAGTAAGAAATATGCATGGTCTCAGCACATGAAACAGTGGTGCCCAGTGGGCTGGTGAGATCAGACTTCATACTAGGGGAGTTCCACCCCAGGACACAAGGGCTTACAGAGGTCTAAGGAGTGGAGAGCAGGCTGCCTGAGCTCTGACAAAAGCCAGAGTGCACTGTGGCTTTGGGATGCATCTGCATACAACAGGCTTTGGATGAATATTAAGAACCACTCAAAAGACACAAAACAGGACTCAGGCAGGAAGGAAGAGGTGAGATCATCTGCCTAATGTTTATATTCATTTCAGGTTTTCAGAGACAATCTTCTGATTCAAATCAATTCAATATTGTTTCTAAATGCTGAATCTAGTGAGAAAGAGCTTTTCTTCCCCAAGAATAATACTGTTTGCTCAGGTTTTTAAAATGTCACATGCTGCAGTGAATGAACTATGCTATTTCAGGGCTCAAAATTAAATCCAAAGTTTAATAATAGTCTGTAGATATGTTCTGCTAAACCCTAGGTAGCCAGCTCATCTACTGAAAATATTATGGTAGGTAAAGGTAACACAAGCTATGAAAGTAAGCTTCCAATGTGTTTTTTCCTAAACTTTTAAATGAACAAAGGTACCCTTGGAAATAAATTGTTCGTGGACAATAATTTAAATGAAGAAGTAAATTCATTTTGTAACCAAGGATTATTAACTATGGGTTAGGTGATCAAGAAAACTTAGGAGATCGATTTCTCTAGAGGAATTTAAAAATAGGATAAAGTCTCATTTATATGATGGGAAATGGTTAAGAAGCAATATTTGTGAACATTAGTGACTAGGCTGAATTTTTTGTTTATGAAGAGTGGTGGGTTCAATGGGAATGATCCCATAGCTCATATATTTGAATGCGTGGTCCTGAGTATGTGGAACTGGTTGGGAAGCATTGGGGGTGTGGCTTTGTTGGAGCAGATATGTCACGGGGACAGGCTTTGAGGTTTCAAAAGCCCAGGCCAGTCATAGCTACTTCTCTCTGTCTTGTGATTATATCTTAGGATGTGAGCTCTCAGCTGCTGCTCTACCACCTTGCTGGTCTTCCTGTTGCTGCGTGCCCCACCACAATGATCATGGGCTCACCCTCTGAACTGTAAGCTCCAAACAAACCCTTTCTTCTATACATTCCTTAGGTCATGGTGTCTTAACACAGCAATGGAAGAGTAACTAAGACACTAAGGGAAAGAAACAGATTTTGAACTTTAAAATCCCTCTTTTAAAATGATAGGAATGTTTGTGTGTTTGTCTCAATTGTTAACAATCTCCCAATAAAATCCAGTATTTTGAAATGTGAGAATGAAGAGTTCTGTCTTATCTGGGATATACCCTTAATATTTTCAGTTTGGAACTTGAATTGGCATGCTTATACTAAGATCCTGCAATATTATTTTTGTCATTGGCTAAGTAATATTGCTTTCAGCTAGTATAATTTTATTCAGCTTGTGAAAGACTTCATGCATGTTGACTCTAGTGATCTCTTCTTCCATGTCTTTGCCACAATAAAAAAAAAAAAAAACATTTTACCCCAAACAACTTTCATGCTTCTGGAAGATGAAGTTCGAATGAAATTAGGCCAATACATAGGAAGTAGAATTACCCGGAGTATAAATTCAGACTTGATATTTAACCAAGAGACACTGACTAACAGGCTCAACACCAAATTTTTATATTACCCAATCAATATGCTGATACAAAAAATGGTAATTGACAATTAAAAAACTTCAATAGGAATAATTGTAGAACTATATCACATTTTACCATGCAACTTAGACTATTATCTCTATCTGAAAACTAACCCAAATTCTGATGCCATTCTAGCTTGAGCAGCATGCACATACAAACGTCAATAATCCCTGCAGAGAAATTCTCATTGTACAAGTGCCTCATGTCTTGATCATAGGAAAGGGCAGAAAATACACAATCCTCATTTCCGAGATTTTTCAAGGGCTTCCCTAGATTATGTGGCATTTTAAACTGAAAAAATAGGTTTCAAATTTTGGTCTTTTGATAACTTGTATTGGGTGTAATGCTTAAGAAAAATATCTCAGCAAGCAAATATTTCAGATATCAGCAAGTTACAAAGAGAACAGCATTCACAGGCTGGCCTCAAACTCATGATCCTTCTGCCTCTGCCTCCTTCAGCAAATCCTTCTTGCATACACCACCACAACTGACAGAGAATAGCACTCAATAAACAGAGTTTATTTGTTTGTTTGTTTTTGTTTTTTGAAACAAGGTTTTTCTGTGTAACTCTGGCTGTCCTGGAACTCGCTCTGTAGATCAGGCTGGCCTTGAACTCACAAAGATCCTCCTGCCTCTGCCTCCCGAGTGCTGGGATTAAAGGCCTGCATCACTACTTCCACCCAGTCAGATTTTACTATTTACCTGTCTGTGTCAGAAAGAGTTGCTTCAGTTTTCTTTTCAATGACTTAATCTTTTTTTGAAAAGGGGTCTCAAATAGTCTAGGCTAGCTTCAAATATTCCGTGTAGCCGAGAATGACCTTGAATATCCAACCTCTCCTTCTGGAGTGCTGGGATGACAGGTGTGCACGGCCGTGTGACTGGTTTCTGTGGCACTGGACATCAAATCCATTTGGGCTAGCCAGGGGTAATTTTAGCTTAATTGTCGAGTTAGCAGAATCTAGAGTTATCTGGGGGATGTGCGACTTTTGAGTGGTTCTGGCTTAACTGCTATTGGAGAACGCATTTTAATTGTGAATGAGGCCCCTGCGGGGGTCCTGTGTAGCAGGGCAGAGAACAAGAGAACAGGCGACAGTGTTCATTCCTTCGGGTTCCCTGGCGGAAGGAACCCCATTGCTTTAGGCTCCTGTTGCCCGACTTCCCATCACGGCAGGCTGTTTGGACTGTGGGCTGAAGAAAAGCCTTTCTCCCTTGAGTGGCTTTGGTCCGAGTTCTGTTTCATAGCAACGGGAAGGGACCAGGCAAGCGCTCTGAGGACTGGGCTCCAGGCCCAGCTCGGTTGGCGCCTTCTGTGTCGCGCAGAACTCTTAATTAAGGGGAACAGAAGTGAAACAATGACACTCTACGTTTCAGAAGATAATCTGTTCTAACAAAGAACGGTGTCAAACATTTCAAAACACAAATTTCTCGGGCCCCTTATTTACCAGCTCTCCTTTCTTAGAGACTTTCCTCTCCGGCAACGAGAGCAACAGAGCACACACCGAGGAGCAGGCGGTGGGACAGTCTCCGATGGAAAATACCGCTCCTGAGAAACGTACTCGTTTGTTGCAGTGTTGAAGTAATTACTGCAGCAGAGACTTGCTCATTTATCATTTCCTGTTGTCTTTGCTGTTTTTTTTTTTTTTTCAGGTTGTCTTTTTAAACAAATACCTTCATTGTCCTTGCTGCAAAACCAACGACTTTATTTCACTAGGTAAGACAAGATACAGACGCAGTAGGGTTCGCTTCTAATTCCAAGGAGGATCCGTGTCCAGAAACCACCTGAGAGAATTGCACATTTGTTTCCTTACTTGGGGAATTGGCACAGCACAGGTGAACAGTAACCAGCCCCAGCCATGCCAGAGATAACTCAATGGCTCCCTCTCTTGAGCCTCAGGAGCTTCCATGAACATCTGAGTTCTAACACTGTCAGACATTCTGTTCCATGAGCAGCACAACAATTTCCGTATTTTTAAAGAATGTCTGTTGAATGCTTCAATAGCATTCAGCTAGCAGGTTTTAAATCTCTTTGTATGAACCAACTGTTACAAAAACTTATAATGAGAAAGGGCCCAAATAATAAAAGGAAGCTTTGAAAGAGCTGCTACTGCCTCCTCAAAGAACATCATTAAAAAAAAAATCTTTCAAATGGGTAGTGTTTGGTTCAGCAATTTGGTCTAAGTTTCTACAAAACATCTAATGTGGGCAGAAATCTGACATAGCTTTGAAGAGGAGCAAAACAGAGCCCTGAGTTAGGAGAGCACTGGCTGAGAACACTGACTAGATAAGAGATCCAATTAGGCAGAAGAGGTCCCTCAGCAGCACCAGGGCCGGAAGCCCAACTTTCCTTCTAAGCACATGAAACTTTTTTATTCTCAGGAGTCTTGGTAGAGGCAGATCTCCCCTGTGTGAAACTTGGCCATTTCTAGTATGACTGAACTATTATTTTAAAAACATGTATATATATATTTGGAATAGGGAGATGAAAAGAACCTTGATAAATCAATGGCCCTTGCTGGCTGATAGTGTCTCCTCTTCTGGTAAACAAGAGAACCCGACTTAGACTACTCAATACCACTTGATTTCCAGGCCCCATGGAATCTGAATATTCTCATATATCCTAGCCCCATAAGGCAGTTTTAAGCCTTAGCACTACTGGCATTTTGAAACTAGAGTAAAAAGTTCTATACTGCTATGCCAAGCTCTTTCCCCTGTAAAATGTGATCTGTAAGTTATTTGCTCTAAAATTCAAATGAAATTAAGGAATAAATATGATTATCCACATCATTGGAGAATAGTCTCTTGGAGAGTCCCAAACAACAGATAGCACATATAATTTGTAGTTTGTTTTGGAATAAATTAAATGAGTCTATTTCAGTGGTATTTTTACTGATGAGTATGATGATGATGATAGTCATGATTGCAATGAAGATGATAGTTTCTTAGGATAATATTATAATTAGCTGTTTACTGGGCATTTATCAATTCATGGAGAAAGTGAGGAGCTGGGAAACATGCAAAAATGCAGAAAATGCTGTTGTAAACTCAGAATACAGTTCTGGCCTTGCACATACGTAGGTAAGAGTTAATGGTTTTCTATCTTTGCTGATGGGTTGCCTTGGTAACTATTGATGACTCTTTCTATAGAAGATAACGGTGACAACTTAAAAGCACCTTGTTAATAAGTTTCTATCATCCACCTGTTGGTTGTTCTCATGTCTCCATAGACATATTTCATTAAAAAGTGGAAACGGATAACAAAGGAATATATGCAACAGTGTGGAATGTGTACTCAGATTCACTGAGTAGCCTCCTTATTACTGGGACTTTCCTACAAGCCATATCATGAGTTAGTCAAGGGAAGGCCTCTGGGCGATTGTAGATCCATGTGAAGACAAAGTTTGGCTCACATGAGTTCCCTAGAAAAGGGAAGTTTACTCTTGGTGAATTCAGGGTTTAGATTTCTGATTCTGCAAGCCTGATAGCCCTGCCTGTCACTGATAAATGTGGTCATTCTCCTGCCTCAGTTTCCAATCGCCCAGAAACTCACATGCTTCTAGACTCTCGGTTCTGTCTTTTGTGAGGCCATGATTCTGGTCCCAACATCTGCTTCTCTGAACTCACCCAGAACTGTGCTCTGCACCTCAGGACTCAGAGATGGCACTCTAGCCTATTTAGTCCTCGCTACAGTTATAGGTCATCATACCATCCCTTTCTCAGTTTACTGCTGATTTCCCCACACTGACTATGCCTGGAGTTTGGCTCCTAAATTGGACTCCTCTGGACCATATTTGAGTTCTAACTAAGTGTGGTTTTTGTTGTCTTGTTTTCCATGATCAAAAGGT
Organism: Peromyscus maniculatus bairdii; assembly: GCF_049852395.1. Classification (NCBI taxonomy): domain Eukaryota; kingdom Metazoa; phylum Chordata; class Mammalia; order Rodentia; family Cricetidae; genus Peromyscus; species Peromyscus maniculatus. The sequence goes on along the minus strand of NC_134864.1, from coordinate 64,020,240 downwards.
GGAAACAAACTGTTCTCATGAAACAGTCATTGGAAATGCGATTTCTATGTAAGATTTAGTTTTACAGGTATTTCAAAATACTTTGTGGTGATTATGTTTACATATGGTCGAATCACCAAGATCCAAGAAATGTATTTCTAATGTACTGGTTAAGGTGGGCGCTCATGTTGGGGGGCTATTCAACTCATTCAGAAAAGATTCAGGGCACTCTCAGCACTTTACGGAAAACATCTTTTCCAGGGTATTGGGATCTGCCTACTGTTCGAGGTTCATACATTCAATGCATACTTGTACTTCATCGAAATGTAAATAATATGGTGGGAGTGGAGATGATAAGGGTCAATTTGGGTGGAGCACTGTGGCATTTTCACTAACAATACGAGGGCATTGGAGCTCAAAGATGTTTTTCTGCTTTGCTGCCAGTGCTGTGACCTATCTTTTCCTTCTGATCTTGTTGAAAACATTTCTTTTTGCTTCTTAAGGGTCTGTGTGCATGTGTTAGTCGTCACATATGAGCACTGACATATTTTTGTGAACAATGTTTTACATCGACAGAAATATATTCCTTTTTCCTATGTTCTTGTTATTTTTGCTTGGTTACCCATTCTATCTTTTCTTTTATTAATTAATGTATAGGTCTTTTAAACATATGCCTTGAGTTATAAATGACTAATTTCAATGGTAAAATGGATATCACCATTTTTTCAATTCTGTCATATGAGTATACCATCCTACAAAATTGTTATTTAAATCTTAGGTCATAAGGGTCATGTGATCATATTAAGTTATTAAAGTATACTATACATAAAATTATATAGATTTTAGGAAAACAGAAAAATTGTGTGAAAATTTAGATATATTATTATGCTAAAAACATAGAAAAAAGTGATCAGTAAGTATTACTTCAATATTTGTAAGTTGAAAAGTTGGCCAAAGACTTTTGTAACAGGGAATGACTTGGAAAGGAAGGGTTGGGCAAACCTTCTGTGCCTGAGTTCATAAAAAGTGAATCTGCATTAAAAGCTCTGAGCACATATAACACAGGTCATATTCCATAGAATGGGTCTTTTTCCATAAACATAAATTTATTTTCACTTTCAGACTGAAACTAAATACTAACACCAGCTATCTCACTAGTTTCTTGTTAGTAGCTTACATGATGGGGTCAGAAAGTCACGGGATCAGCTCCAGGTTAAGCAACCGAGCACAGTATAACCCGTGCACAAACTCGCTGCTCCCCGATTCTGCAGCAAACACCAGCAGAACTGCTGTCCCACATTTGTGGAAGAGAAAGATAGATGGATAAATAACACCTCCAGGTGGAAAGCCGCCCCGGAAAGGGGCTTTTCAAACAGGAAAAAGTGCACATAAATGATGCAGGATGCATTTACGAACTGGGGCATAAACACAGTTCCTCAGAGTGTCTCTTAGGGCCCAAGGCAACTTTTCCGAGCAAGCCTTCATCTGTATTGCAGATACCACTTCTGTGTGTATCTATAACCATGAACATAACTGAAGATCGCAGGTGACCGGCTATAGGATTTTAGGGAGAGAGCCACGAAAGCACAGAGGCTTGAGAAGCAGTAGAGTTGTGAGTTAGAGCTCACAGAGGCCTTTTGAATTTTGCAGCACTCCTAATCTAAATCCCAGGAGGAAAAATACTTGAATCGAAATATTCTCTCCCCCCCACTCAGAAATCTTGACATCTTACTTCATTTCCTGGGCTAAATGTTCCAGGCTAGTCGAGTGGCACTGTAATAGCCTGGGCAAACATTTTTATTTGTTTCACTGCTGATACTAATATTTGTGCTACAAGCTGCTGCCTACATTTTCTGCTCTTTATTTCTTATAGATCAAATTATTGGCCTAGATATAACATGTTTTCCAGCAAAGTGCTCCTTGTGTTCCTGAGCAAAATGGAAAAAGCTTCCATTTTAAATGTGGATTTTTGCCACATGGCTGAATTAATTCAAGTTATAAATATGATATGAAACCATTTTATGTTCATGCCTGTATACCTGGAGTAGAGGAGCCATCAAGGCAAATACTCAGCAAATCAAGCAAGTGCCCCATTTGTCCAGGTAGATGGACAAAATTAAAGCACTGTGGCCAGTCCCAGGCCAGCCATTTAGCTTTTCTGAGCCTCGTGGGCATTACTCTTAGTATTTGTAACCTTTCTTTTTTATTAGGTTGACCTTAAAACAAATAGAGTAATATGAATGAATCTTTGTAAACCATAAAACCTCACAGAGAAGCTGGGGAGGTTTTTTGTTTTTTTGTTTTTTTTTTAATAATTAATGAGAGGTTTATTGGCAGCAAGTATTGGAAACAACAGGAGAGGTGTGTGTGTGTGTGTGTGTGTGTGTGTGTGCGCGCGCGCGTGCGCGCGTGCGTGTGTGCGCACATGCAGTCGTGTGTGCATATACATGCACATTTATGTGTGCAGACATGCAGAGGTCTAAAGACAACCTCAGCTGCTAGCCCTCAGATGCCACCCACTTTGGTTTTTTGAGACAGGGTCTCTCACCAAGTATGCTCAGCTGGTTGGTTGGGTAGTGAGCCTCAGGGATCCTCCTGTTGATGCTTCTTCCCCAGAACTGGGATGACTACACATCTATTTTGGTCTACATGGTTTCTGAGGCTCACATGCAGGTCCTTATACTTGCAAAGTGGACACTTTACTGACGAGTTTTCACCCCAGCCTGCATGGGAGTTTTCAAAATCAAACGAAATAGTGCTTAGAGGCTGGGGAGACACACAGACTATAGAGCATGTCGGAGTATTTCACAGCGGCATAGGCATCATGACAAGATGTTTTTGAACCTGGAACCCACAGAAGGTTAAGTTCAGGGTGTGGTGTCCGCTCTAAAGCACCCGAGTATTAGGCAGTTAAACTTTCCTGGGGTCCCTCACTGTTCACACCCGCTGGCCTCTGCAATTAACAGTGCTGTCCTGGACCTCAGCTCTGCCACGCAGTCTCTACGCTTAATCTCTCTGAACTTCCATTTCTCACCTGTCAGGTTCTTCTGATATCTCTTCGCATTTCCGCTGTGAAGACTGAAGGAGACAATTTGTGGGGAAAGGCTTCGTAAATTGCAACGGCTTCCACAAAGAACGAGTTAGTTTGACAACTCACTTAGGCTGTGTTGAGCTCCTTTTAGGGATGTCAGTTTCTGCTTTGTGCGGAAAATGGGTTGATGGGATACTAATGGGGCAGAGAGGATTTGGCTTGTAAGTCTGGATTCTTTCTTCCACATTTCGGACTTGTGCATAATATCTCAATTATTGTTTAAAGATAAGTCCATTTCTATAGAGAATGTTTCCTAAAACTCGAAACTTCCCAGAACAACAAGATATGGTGAACTGCAACACTCAGAGCGATAGGTAAACTCTGCCTGGTGCTGGTCCCAGAGGGAGGGAGGCCCTGGCTCTTCTGAAGGTACAGAGAGCCTAGGACTTTCTGTTCCATTGACTAACATTAAAATCAGGGACCTCTGTCTTGTCACATACATGCCTGAGAACATTCTTTATCCGACACAGGTTCTGCCTGTTCTTTTACATGGTGTTGTTTAACCTGCACACACAAGGGAATAAACTAGACTTGTTTTCCTTATAGATTCCCCCATCATTTTTCTGTGATATTTACCCTTCTCATTTTGGAAACATACAATGAATGGAACTCATTGCTTCAGTCAGCCTCACACACTGTATCGTTGAGATATACAGATCTAACTTTTTGTGTTTGTGGTGGCTTGAAAGAAAATGGCCCCCAAAGGGAGTGGCACTATTAGGAGGTGTGGTCTTGTTGGACTAGGTATGGCCTTGTTGGAGAAAGTGTATCACTGTGGAGGCGGGCTTTGAGGTCTCATATATGCTCAAGATACCAACCAGTGTCGCAGTCTACTTCCTGTGGCCTGCTTATCAACATGTAGCAGCTCCTTCTCCAGCACCATGTCTGCCTACAAGCCGCTGTGCTCCCCACCATGGTGATAATGGACTGAACCTCTGAAATGTAAGCTAACCCCAATTAAATGCTTTCCTTTATAAGAGTTGCCAGGGTGTCTTGCCACAGCCATAGAAACCTTAACTAAGACAGTGCCCTAGAATTCTATAAAAAAATTATTTGAAAATCCTCAGCCATACAGAAAGCCACTTGGGATATTTTGTAAACATCACTGTTGAAGATTCTATCCATTTATGTTTTCTAGTGATGGTTCATAAAAAGGTCTGTGCTAAATATTTCCTATATGCTTTAGCAAAGTAAACTTTCTCTTTGTTCTCTGGAATTATTTTTAATCCATTTTTATCAAACAGTGAAGATCCTGGTTCCCTGTTCAGGACTGAGGCCAATGAGCAGCCTTCATGGAGCCTTGGCCAGCACTGGTGCACAGAGGACTTGGGGTAGGTTTCTGGAATAAACAGACTCAACCATAATTCCTTTCCTGTACAGATTTCAAGGAAGCGTAGGGCTAAGTGGTATAACTGTAATAGCCATGCTCGGGATGTATTTCTTTTCCCTAACAGTTCTGCTTTTTATGTTTTCAATCTCTGTTTAAACACCCTCATTGACTGTAGTTTAATTATAAAAACACTGCAAATCCTTTTTGGAAACTGGCATAGGATGCCATAAAATAAAAAACGTTTTATTTTCTAGATGATAAAAAGTAAAGTAGTTGAAATTTATGTCTTTTTGAACATCTAACCAAGCTGTAAAATTAAGTACACTGGGAAAAGAATGTGTAGCCATGTTTTCTGAAGCTTGATCGGGCTCTTAGCCAGAGAGGAATCCACCAGGAGACACAGACATGGACATTCATTAGACACAGAGGTGCACAGGTTTTAAATTCACTTTCCTTTAAGAACATGACTTGATCAGGACAAATATATACATACACACATATATTCAATATTCACAAGGGAAGTTTACTATTAGCATATGGAAAGGCCAGAAAATCCTAGGTTTGTGATAGAAAAAAACCTGTCTCTGACTCTGTTGTGAAAAGACAGACCTAGGCTGATGGAGGAGAATGATGTCAGTTGGCCTGTCCAGCTTCTAGGACAGGGACTTGTCACTGTGCCTGGAACACAGAGATGCCAAGCCTTTGATTCAAGACTCAGCAATGCCTTGGGTATTATGAGTAAAGAGAGAAGATAGCAAGGTGTGGTGGTAATCTAATTGTATTGAAATATTATTTTGATTTGTACTGAAATATTAATTTGATTGTATGTTAATAAATAAAGTTGTCTGGGGGTCAGAGCTATTAGAGCCATAGCAAGAGTGTGGCGGTGGTGGCACACGCCTTTAATCCCATAGATATCTGTGTGTTCAGGGTCAGAGCTATTAGAGCCATAGCAAGAGTGTGGCGGTGGTGGCACACACCTTTAATCCCATAAGATCTCTGTGTGTTCAGGGATACAGTCAGCATTGGAGACATATGCCTTTAAGACCTAGGGGGCTGTACATTCAGACAGTGACGAGGCAGTCATGTGTTTGGGTTTACAACCAATGAGAAGGCAGAACAACATACTATAAAAAAAACGAGCCGACAGGAAGTAGGTCTCTTTTCGCGAAGCTGGGACAGCAGGAGGAAGGGTGAGATTTTAGCTCTGAGCTCTGACTTCTCGGCTTTCTCTTTTACATTGTTTCTGTGTTTCTTATTTAATAAGACGGTTGGTTACATCTACATCTGGCGCCCAACGTGACAAGAATCCATTAAAAACCGCTTGGCTTGACGGCAGGTCCGCTTTCCCGCAAGGGCGGCAGGCGGTGGCAGGCGGCGGAGGAAGCGGCAGGAAGCGGCCGGCGTCTTAGTCCGAGCTGCCGGCGTCCTAGTCCGGGTAGCAACTTCTAGCCCGGGCCTAGGTCTGTGAGCAGCTTGCCTAAAGCCGGTGCTACAAACAACTCAGACCTGCCCTGCCGAACAGGGCCCTGCCTGTAAAGCCAACGCACGTGGTCGGAGCTTAAGGAAGCCAGACCCAAGCCTTGACTCAGCACAAGAGGGAACACGTGGCTGCATTTAAGCTTTAGCCGGCTACGCTTTCTTGTGCGTTCTCTCTTTCCCCTCTCTCTCTCTCTCTCTCTCTCTCTCTCTCTCTCTCTCTCTGGATTTACACCTGGGACACTAGGTGGCTGCTTTGAAAATCCCCTCGGATTTCTACTGTTCTACGCAGATTTGGTAAGTCATAATATATCAGATATTTTAAAGGAAACTATCTAAAAGAGAATTTTTTTCCACATTAAAAAACAAATGGGTTTTATGTGTACATTAGAAGAAAATTGGTTTTTGTTCGAAATTTTAGGCAGTCTGGCAATGGAACAACTATATAATATTAGTATTGGTGGAATTATGCACCTTATCACTATAATAATCCACATTTTAATATTTAAAAAGATAGTCAATTTAAGTGCCAGGATAACAGCTTTAGAAGAACTTGTTAAACCTGTAAAAATTCAGACAGAAGAAATTAACAGTGAAGTTGTTTCAAGTCGGGATCATAAGGTTGCAGAAAGAAAGCCTGTTTTCACACAGTCACCCTTAATTTATCCTGTAACCGTACAGCAGATGCCTGATCAAATGGCTACACAAAATACTTGGGCTCCAATTGAAATGTTGGATTTAAAAAGGTTTAAGGAGGCAATAGTATCTTATGGCATGCATTCCCCATATGTAAAGCAAATGTTAAACACTTGGTCAACATATAATAGGATAGTACCACAGGACTGGCGAGACCTTGCACAAGGTGTTCTGGAACCCAGCCAGAGACTTCAATTTCTGACTTGGTTTAAGGAGGAGGCTAAAAACATAGAAAAACAATGGAGGGATAAAGGAGTACAAGTTTGCCAGGATCAGCTTATGGGTGAAGGCCAATATGCTTCAGCACAAGCAAAATGTTTATATGATGTCCAAACCCTAATTTTATGTCGAACGGCAGCCTTGAATGCATGGGACAAAGTTGAGGAACCAGGAAAAAAATCTGAGTCATTTACAAAGGTGAAGCAAGGCCCAAAAGAGTCTTTTACAGATTTTTTACAAAGACTGGCTTCAGCAGTAAAGAGAATGGTCTCGGATTCAGAAGCTGGTAAGGCAATAATTGAATCTTTGGCCTTTGAGAATGCGAATGCAGCATGCAAAAGAATAATCAGGCCATTAAGGGCAAGATCTGCACCTATGGAAGATTGGATTAGAGAAACAATTAATGTTGAAGCTGATGAGCATGATGATACATGGGTAGGAGAAGTAATTTCAAAAGGTTTGAGGAGTGTTAGATGTTTTGGATGTGGAAAGCAAGGACATTTGAAAAGGGACTGTAGACAGGTCATTTCCAGAAACAATGTTTCTTCAAGGAACAATGGCAACAGAATGCCCCTTCCTTCTGGAGTATGCAGAAGGTGTGGTAAGGGAAAACACTGGACCAACGAATGTAGATCAACAAAGGACAGACGGGGTAATCCTTTGCCTCAGTCTTCGGGAAACTCCCAGAGGGGCCTCAGGCAGGCCCCCAGTGCAAATCCAGTTCAAACCTTTCCGGCAGCCATAGAGGAAATGCCTGCTCTGGAGAGCGATTAAATAACCAAATGCCTATTGGAATAAATCATGCTGGTCAGGATGATGAAACAGAGAGAATAGAAAATTCAGGAGAAAACATAAAGAAAATTTTTTGGCAAACTTCTATTAATGAACAAAGACCAAAATTAACAATAAAAATAAATGGTGTTTTGTTGTCTGGTCTGGTAGACACAGGTGCGGACGTTACCATAATTGCACCAGAATTTTGGCATCCAACTTGGCCTCTTCAGGAGGTAAACGTTCAACTATTAGGAATTGGGACATTATCTCAGGTGAAACAGAGTGCAAGATGGCTCGAATGTATAGGTCCGGAAGGACAGAGAGGAAAATTAAAACCATATGTGGCTAACATAACTATGAACCTGTGGGGTCGAGACTTGTTGCAACAATGGAATACTCAGATTAACATCCCTCCAATCTCAGAAACAAATCATAAACTAGCACATGTTACTGAGAGAAATATTAGAAGATATTGTTCTAATGAGTGGTCACCAGCCATCCATATTATACAAGAACAGGGCACAATAACTGATGATCTTCCAAAGACACCAACAGCTCTACCTTTAAAATGGTTAACAGACAAGCCTGTATGGGTCCAGCAATGGCCTTTAACAACAGAGAAACTCCAGGCTTTAGAAGAGCTGGTAGAAGAACAGTTAAATGCTCAGCATATTGAAGAATCAACCAGCCCTTGGAATTCTCCTGTATTTGTTATTAAAAAGAAATCTGGTAAATGGAGAATGGTAACAGACCTTAGGGCAATTAACAAAGTAATTCAGCCAATGGGTTCTCTACAATCTGGGATGCCTTTGCCTACTCTGTTACCAAAAGGATGGCCTCTCATAGTTATTGATTTAAAAGACTGTTTCTTTTCAATACCCTTACAAGAAAAAGACAAAGAAAGATTTGCTTTTACAGTGCCTACTTATAATAATTCTCAACCGGTTAAAAGATTTCAATGGAGGGTCCTCCCACAGGGAATGTTGAATAGCCCAACTCTGTGCCAATATTTTGTACAACAGCCATTGGAAGTGATACGTAAAAAATTTCCTAAATCTATAATTTATCATTATATGGACGATATTTTACTAGCTGACTCAAATGCAGATACTTTAGAAATAATGTTTGAAGAAGTAAAGAAAATTTTGCCTTGCTGGGGATTACAAATTGCTCCTGAAAAGATACAAAGAGGAGATTCTATTAATTATTTAGGATATAAAATAGAGCTACAAAAAATTAGACCCCAAAAGGTGCAAATTCGGAGAGATAGACTACAGACTCTTAATGACTTTCAAAGATTATTTGGAGATATTTCTCATCTACGAACTATTGTTGGGGTAAAAAATGATGAACTGACTAATTTGTTCAAAACCTTAGAAGGTGACAAGGACTTAAATAGTCCAAGAGAATTATCACCTGAAGCTGAGAAAGAATTAGCCTTGGTAGAAAAGAAAGTGCATGAAGGACACGTGAATCGTATTGATCCAAAGCTGGATTGCATTTTGGTTATCTTACCTTCTAGGCGTTCTCCTACTGGAATATTAATGCAGAGGGAAGATATTATATTGGAATGGATATTTTTACCAAATAAACCAAATAAAAAATTAAAAACTTATGTGGAAAAAATCTCTGACTTGATTTACAAAGGAAAATTGAGACTTCGTCAATTAGCAGGCATAGACCCAGCAGAAATTGTCGTACCATTAACTAAGGAGGACATTGAAAAATTATGGGCAGAAAGTGAACCTTGGCAAAGAGCTTGCAGTAATTTTTTGGGAGAAATTAACAGCAAATATCCCAAAAGCAATAGAATTGATCTTATAAAGAGAGCTGAATGGATCTTGCCTCGAATTGTACGGCAAAAACCCATATCTGGAGTTCGTACATTTTATACAGATGCCAACAAAGAAGGAAAGGCAGGTTACAAATCAGAAAATTTAAGTAAAGTGGTTCAAAGTCCGTATAATTCAGTTCAAAAATCAGAATTGTATGCTATTCTGTTGGTATTAATGGATTTTTCAGAACCTCTCAACATAGTAACTGACTCTCAGTATGCTGAAAGAGTGGTGTTACATATTGAGACTGCAGAATTTATCCCTGATGCTTCAGAATTAACTTCACTATTTATTCAATTACAAGATACAATCAGGAAAAGGAATCATCCTTTATATATAACTCACATTCGATCCCATACTGGTCTGCCAGGCCCTCTAGCACAAGGCAATGATGAAATTGATAAATTATTGATAGGAAATGTGCTGGAGGCCTCAGAATTCCATAAAAAACATCACGTTAATAGTAAAGGTTTAAAAAAGGATTTTTCCATAACCTGGCAACAAGCCAAAGAAATAGTAAAGAAATGTCCTACTTGTTCCTTCTACAATCAAACGCCATTACCAGCAGGATGTAACCCAAAGGGTACTCAGAGAAATGAAATCTGGCAGATGGACGTGTTTCACTTTGCAGAATTTGGAAAATTGAAATATGTACACCACACTATCGATACTTATTCAGGATTTCAATGGGCAACTGCTTTGAGTTCTGAAAAAGCTGATTCTGTAATCACTCATTTGCTAGAAGTTATGGCCATCATGGGTATACCTGCACAAATCAAAACTGACAATGCTCCATCATATGTCTCTGTTAAAATGAAACAGTTTTTTGCTTATTACAATATAAAGCATATTACAGGCATACCACATAATCCTACAGGTCAAGCAGTTATAGAAAGATCAAACAGAACTCTAAAGGATATGCTAAATAAACAGAAATGGGTAATAAAAACCCCCAGAAATAGACTGCATAATGCTCTTCTAACTTTGAATTTTCTGAATGCCAATGAGAAAGGAACAACAGCTGCAGAGAGACATTGGATAATAGAAAAAAACTACAGAATTAAATCAGCCTATATACTTTAAGGATGTGCTGACCTCAGAATGGAAACCAGGGTATGTATTACATTGGGGACGTGGTTTTGCTTTTGTTTCTACAGGAGAAGATAAGCTGTGGGTACCATCAAAATTGATAAAGGTTTGATTTGAACAAGAGAGACCTCTTAATTGAGGAGGTGATAGTTCATCAACCAGCATGAACATCCAATTTAAACTAACTTGTATCAATAACACATGCCTTTTCATTTAATCAGATAATAACTTGTCAAAAGGAAACATCCCCAAAATTAGTCTTGGGGAAAGGTTTTTGTTTTTGTCTTTTAGGAGAATGAAGGTTAAGGAATCTGAAGAACACTGGACAAATGAGACAACTGAAGAAAAGGGACAAATCATCTATCCCAAGAAACAGAGTGAAACGGTGTATGGGTATATATTATCTAAAAAAATTTTATGTCTTCCTAAATGTTTGTTTCTGCTTTTCTCTAAAGATTTAACACTATTGGTTTTCTAATAGTCCCAGTTCAATTAAAATTTAAAGCTGACTTTGGAGTTGGAGAATGGCTCTCTCCTTCTTGAAAATCAAGCATGTTGTTAAAAGGTAAATGCAAACTCCCTGTATCATGCCAGAATAAGAGACATCTTCTGCTATGGTACAGGACAAAAGCAAAATTAATTAAGGGACGATTCTATTACTAATCTCAACTCTTTGATTCTATTCTGATTCTTTAAACTTTTCTCAAATTATAAATTTTATATCAAAATTTACAAGATTAATATATATATACATTTTAAACTTTGTTAAGATATGAATGGTCACATTGAGTACTAACTAATTCTAGAAAAAAGGCTAGCTGCATATATATGTTTTTGTGTTCGAGTCTCTTATCAGTTTTCTGCAGGAAATCATGGCCAGGCCTAACATCAGCTGAAGTCTCCAGAAAGAAGATGGGGCCCCACAACAACAACAATTCCACGTGGACAATAATAATATCATTAAGCTGACAAACATCATCCATAGATCAGCTTTGAACTATAAGATGCTCAGAGCAATTTTGAGATGACTAGCTGAGATGATCCAGTCTCAAAGACTACTTGAATAAGGACTTGAGATAAACCCTGAACTTTGGCATTATACACAGACTGGATAATGAAGGATATAGTTACCTCTCTTAGAATTTGACAATTAACCTAAAATTTTTCTTTCAGGATAAAGAAAACTTCGCCCATACCCAGCAGGAAGCAATTTTAAGAATACGACGCCCACATTCCCAAAGAGGTGGTGTGGGGCGGGTGGTTTTTTGGTCTTTTTAATGGGTTTTGGGTCTGGGATAATTTTCAGTATTTAGGGGGGTTGGTTACAAGTTATTGTCAAGGGTTAGGAAAAAGGCTAAGCAAAGGAAATTAGATTTAAGGTTCTTGTTTAAAAAAAAAAAAGAGAGAAAGAAAGAAAAGAAAAAGACAATTACTAATTTTAAATACTTTACATTGGATTGGATTGTTTTATATTGTACACAAATTTGAAACTGATATTGTTAGAAAATGCTATATGTATATTTCTAATTGTATTTATTCCATCCATTTAACAATGTAATGCAAATTTCTGATCCTTGAATGTTATTATTATCAACTATTAGGATATAAAGAAATGAAAGCTAGTAGTTAGACATTATCAAAGAACTTGTAGTCATATTAGATATGTTTTAAAAATTGAGCAGAGATGTTTTAGACAGGTCATCTTCAAACCCTTCAGAGATCTACAGAATATGGCATTTAAAATGTTTTAATAACTTAGAAAATTTTTCTTTTTTGAGACATGTCGGCTCCTGGCAGTACCAATCTACTTTAGAGAAAATATGGGCATTGAAGAAACTGCATATGGAGTCAACTTTCATTCTGGCAAAAGTTAAGCCACTGGACAACAAAATATCCTCGAATCAACAGGACAAAATGGACAGACAGATCACGAAACAAGGGACTACTGATTCTTGCCAAAACAAGTGTGGTTATGGCTTTATCAAAAGGCATCTTCTGAGGCCAGGACAATATGGCCCCATCCCTGAAGTGGCCTTCGCATCCGGAAAAGGTACAGTGCCCTTTTCTTCGAAGGCAGCTTAACAGGCAGAGGGCCGATGGATTCTGTTGTACAATGGAACAGCAGCTGAAAGCTCATGCCTCTCAAAAGTAGACTGGCATTTAATAGAGGGATGTAGAGAAGAAGGGGATGCTGAGATGAAGCCATATATACACAGACAAGAAGAATGGACAGCTGAATTAAAAAACTGTCAACAATTTCCAGAATTTAAAATCCTGAATCATGACAGGACACTAGTGGAATTCAGGTGTTTCTGGTACGTGGACTGCTCTCACCCAATGTGAGGTTGAACTGTTGACCTTGTGTACATCCTACTTCACAAATGAGTCTGTCAGATACACTAAGCCTATAGGCTGAAGATGATGCCCCAACACTACGGAGAAACCTCAGGCGACTGCCCAGGCAGCTGGCTGTTTCTGTCAACTCACAAAATTTTTTGGAAGTTGCTTGCATGCACTTCCTGTTTTTATTTTTGTTAGCTAATTATTCCCTTCTTGGGTCTCTGAGGGAGTTGAAGATTAGTTAGTTATGGTTGAAGATTAGTTAGTTATAGTTGAAAATTAATTAGGATAGAAAGTACATTAGATACATCTTGGAATTATCAAAATAGGATAGATAATGGAATTATTTTCTCTGATTCGTCAAATACCTGTTTAGGTATTTATTACTTGTATATATTGTATATAGTTATTGTACTTTTGTATATAGTTTTTCTTTTGTTAGTCATAACCTTTTGCTTTTTTTCTTTTTATTAAAATAGAAAAGGGGAAATGTGGTGGTAATCTAATTGTATTGAAATATTATTTTGATTTGTACTGAAATATTAATTTGATTGTATGTTAATAAATAAAGTTGTCTGGGGGTCAGAGCTATTAGAGCCATAGCAAGAGTGTGGCGGTGGTGGCACACGCCTTTAATCCCATAGATATCTGTGTGTTCAGGGTCAGAGCTATTAGAGCCATAGCAAGAGTGTGGCGGTGGTGGCACACGCCTTTAATCCCATAAGATCTCTGTGTGTTCAGGGATACAGTCAGCATTGGAGACATATGCCTTTAAGACCTAGGGGGCTGTACATTCAGACAGTGACGAGGCAGTCATGTGTTTGGGTTTACAACCAATGAGAAGGCAGAACAACATACTATAAAAAAACGAGCCGACAGGAAGTAGGTCTCTTTTCGCGAAGCTGGGACAGCAGGAGGAAGGGTGAGATTTTAGCTCTGAGCTCTGACTTCTCGGCTTTCTCTTTTACATTGTTTCTGTGTTTCTTATTTAATAAGACGGTTGGTTACATCTACAGCAAGGTGATTGCAGACAACCTAAACAGAGAAAAATTCTGTGTGGGATACACTGGAAATTTTTCCAGTTTTCTGGTGCTAGCTAAAGTTTTGTGCCTATGAGGATCATGAATTCATATCTCTGTGCACGGTAGAGACATTCTAGCCTCTTGCACATGTTACTTTTGTTTTAGATATTATTCTTTTAGTTTGTTTTAAAATCCAAAATTGTAATTCAGTTTCCACTGGTCTTGGCAGAAGTCTTTCTTTTAGATGTTATTACAGAGGAGGTTTAACAAATTTATTGTGAGAGTTAGGATTTCTTTAAAGAAGATAGCCATTTTTGTAGTTAGAAATGAACGTTCCTGTATTGACAGCCTTTAAAGTAGCTTACAAATGAGAAGGGATTGGTAAAGGCTTCTTAGCTTACAGTACTAATGTCACATCTGGAAAAATGAGTGAGCTACAGTTGCTACTTCCTTCTGCTGGGAGAGCCCAGGGACGTTTATTTAACAAGGGAAGCTGCTGTGACATCAAATTAATTGTGAGCACAGAGCAAACCTCTAGGCTTGTGAGTCACACAGTTCCTGTTTTCCCTCTTTGGAGAGTTTCAAAACATGTGAAATATAAATTACCAGGACAATAACACACTGACTTTCCATTTGATTCCCAAAGTCTATATTCTAAAACTTGGGAAAATGAAAAATCCTACCGGAAGCTTGGAAATGTTTAAACATAATTTTAAAATTTTTTCATTTTTTCTTTATTTTGTGTGCACATTTGTGCCCCAGCACCAGCATGCAGACTGAAGTTAGAGGGAAACATGAAGGAGCTGGGTTATCTTGCCACCTGAGGGGTCCTGGGGACCAAACTCAGATCATTAGAGTTGGCAGCAAGTGCCTTTACCTGATCAGCCAGCTTGCTGGCCCTCAAATATCACACACTTTATCTTACAAGATTTTCTTTGAGATTTAATAGGTTAATCTGTCGTCAACCTAGAAATATCTGGAGCATGTTGAGTGGCCTGACCATTTTCGCTTGGCAACATTCTCTTTGCTTTCCATGTCCATTAAAGAGGTAACATTAAGATGGAAAACAATTTGTGCTGCCCATATGTGCTTAGGTGTGGGGCCATCACTGGGGGGGGGGGGAGGCATGGGAAGACGAGGCCTTGTCCCCAAGGAGCATTACTCTCCCTTCCTCTGCCACCGTCAACAGCTGGACTCAAGGGGTTATTAACGACAAGAACAAATGGAGGATGTGAAGTTGGGCGGAGGGAGGTAATGGTGGATGATTCATTTAAAATACAGTTTTTAAATGCATCAACACTTTCAAATAAGAGATAGGATAAAAATAATATTAAAAATAAAAAAAAACAAAGTGAACTAAAAACAGTGGTAATTAACAGCATAGATTAACTGTCTGAAATCAAGTGTGTGGGGTAGAAATCCAACCCTCTGCTCTCTTTGAAGTTGAATTGTTACATGCAATGTGAGTGATGGTGAGGTTGGCAGGCCTTACATGGATATTGGCTGGCACAGCTGTGTACATTCGTAGGCATTGCACAGGATGCTGGCAGACCTCAAGGGTTCCTTGTTGAGGAAGAAAATCCTCAGGGAAAGACTTGATTTTCTTATAAGTCCAATTGTGGGTGGTTCAAGGAAGAAGATAGTCATAGCATGCAACATTTTTGAAGATTTTTTTTCAAACAAATCAGTTTTCACAGGAGGTATAAAGTTATTATAAGTGCAGGTAGTAGCAGCAGCTAATAATACTATAAAATAGTTGTTTATAATAAATATAATATTCATATTTGGTTCTATTTAAATCTTAGAGCATATATAGTCTCAGATATTCATTTTCACTATCATATTTTATTACTTTTAATAAGTTTCTATGCATCAGTATATCTGGGTAGTGCACTCTTGGGAACACTTGTCCTGCAAAATGTTTCCCCAAAATGTGCTATTTTTCAAGTAATTTTGATGAATTCTGTATACTATAAGAGAATATATGTATTTAAAAGATGACTATAGTACTGTGATTTTTTAAAAAAGAAATTGTTTTTTTATATGTGTGCTAAATTATGAGTTCAGTTGTGATTTCTGGCATTTTCTTGAACCTATTATGGAAGGGGAGAGAGAGAGAATGAGAATTGGAATGTAGTCATGACTTGATGTTGCTGGTTTTTAAAGACAATTACACGAAGATTCATGATTGTATTCTACCTGCATTTGTGTGAAATTTCACACATTAGAAATTACAATTGGGAAAAAGTAAAATAAAATGGCCCTCCAGATCCATGAGCTCCGTATTCACAGATTCAACTCATTGTGGACCAAAAATACATGTGAAGTAGTTGCATCTTTTAGAATATGAACAGAGAATTTTAAAAAATCATTTTTCCTTAAGCAATACAACACCACAACTATTCTCACAGACTTTACATTATATTAATTACTATAAATTAACTGGAGATTATTAAGACATAGAAAAGATGTGCACAGATAATATGTAAACATCCATGTTATATAAGAGACTATATAGTATCCTCAGATTTTGGTTTTTGTAAAGGGCTGGAACCAGTCCCAGAACCCATTTTCTGAGAGGTGATTTTACATAAAACATGTATATTTATAAAGACTGTACAATGGAAACAAGAGCTGAGAAGAGTGCCGGGGAGGAGGTCAATTGTTTATCGTAACATTCCCTCCACATACTGAGCGCTAGTCTATTCATCTCAAGGAGACTCTGTTAATATCTCTAGTGGATATTTTGGGAATGGTTAGGATATACACATATATAATAGAACCAATATTAATCTGCTGAATAACTGATAGTTTCAGGCTTTTAGAATATGTAGTCTTCTCTGGATGTTGAAAACATTAAAGTAAAATATGCAAAAGTTAAAAAACTCTTCTTATGTCTACATTCCAATATGTACAAGTAATTAAAATATCACCAGGAATTTTTCTATGTATAATGATAATTATCATGAAGTGAAATGGAATAATGAAATAAGAAGAATGAATGGTAGTACATATTTTGAAGGATAAGAAGCAACTGTTTTATGTCTGAATATTAGTTATAACACTGGTTATAAACTACAAATGTTTAGTAGTTAAACAAAAACTTCTGTATAAAAATCCCTAGCAATGAGCATTGTAAGGCACACCTTTAACCCTAGCACTCAGGAGGCAGAAGCAGGCAGATCTTTGTGAGTTTTGGAACAGCCAGAGTCACATAGAGACACTCTGTCTCAAAACAGCAAAAATTAAATAAATAAATATCCCATGAATACTTTTATAAAGCTCAATAATTTCATTTTTATAATTTTACCTTAAATTCCCATAAATTATAAGCATCTGCTAAAATGCCAATTGCATCCCCAACAATCATTTCTCATGGTAGGAAAACTAAATTAGGTAGCATTTTTTTTTTTAATGCTCAAAGTAAGTTCCAGAGTTACTAAATAAGATTTATGTTTTCACATGAAATTGATTATAACTTTTCATGTCTGAGAAACTGCATTCTAGAATCTAAATAAATGAAACATGCTAGTTACTTTAAAAAATAAATTATGCATCCATTTGAACTCTGCATGCAGACAGAAGTCCTTTGTGGTAGCACTTGTAGTTTCTTTTGTTACTGTCTTCTCAGAGACCAGCAAGCTTTCTACTGTTGACTTTTATGAAAATTCAAACAAGAATATTTGCATTTATTACAATATACTGCCAAACCTTGCATTAATTTCCATTGATGCCCATTAATTTGATAAATGTTTTGTCATTTGTACCATTTGCACTGTCAAAACAAGTTAATTATATCTTACTGACATCTTTGACAATTGCTTTAACTATGGCAAAAAAAAAATGTGTCTTATTTGCTTCAATATGAATTTCTTCTTGCCTGTTAAAAGCTTGAACTAAGAAAGAAGATCAAGGAAGGCCCAGGTCAAGACCGATGGTAAACAGTCATGCTCAAGACTCTCACACAAAGGCTCTCATTTTACTAGTAGAAAATTTTACGTACCTGCATAATCTGTTCTTGCATAATGCCCATCTTCAGATTTAGTGGTTGTAGTTGTGTTATCTATTAAAAAATAATAATAAAAGCCAGTTAACCATTTCCTAGGTATCTATCAAATTTACTCTTCCAACAATACCTTCATTTCTTTATTGCAGGTAAGGTTTGTTATTTTCCTCAACAACAACAGCTCAATTATAGTTTTGAGCACTCTATACAAAGGCAGACTTTCAATGCACATTTATGTTTGTGTGAATAACAGAATGGTCTCTGCTTTCTGAAGTTTGGGACAATAAGGTTCAGAACTGTAACTGAGATACATTCAATAACAGAAAAACCAGTCCAAGCTCCCTACACTATTTCTTCTGAACAACAAAACAGAGTATTCTATGTTCAGCTTTTAGGGAGGTACTTAATATATCAATACATGAAAGAGTGATTGCTTTTAATTCCAATGTTTCTAATCAATTCTTAAATTCTTGACCAGACTTTCTCTTTAGCCTCTGTCAGGAGGATGGCTGTGGTCTTCTGAACACTGGCTCCGGTGACAATACAGTCTTGTTAGATTGGAAAAGACATGCACTGTTGCTGATGGGCCCTCCAACACCTATAATCAACACAAATCTACAGTTGACTACGCAATCCATTGTGAATCAGAACTGTCTTTCGGAAATGAAATAGCTGCCTAATAAGGAGCTATCTTCCCTTTTCATTTCTGCACAGAGACTAAAAACATTCTTTGAGATGAAATTTTGCTACGAACATTACCTTGACATCGACCCAGAGACATGACTTCAATTTTCTCCTGTTTCTGACATGACGCTTCTTTGATTTGACATGCATTATCATACGATTTCCCATCAGAAGCGCAGAGGGGGTTGAAGTTGGTTTGCGAACAGTCAATGTTGCATACACACCTAAAGGAAGAGAGAAATAAGATGTGGGGCGTCAACAGTGATATCACCACAGTGTAAGTAAAATACAAATGGGAGAGAGGTAGCTGAGCAAAATGCAACAGAATCGAGTTGTGCTCTTCCAGAGAAGTTCTGCCAGTTTTCTGGGATGAAAATGCAACACAGAACTAATAGTACATAATCCGGAGGACCTAGTAGTGAATCAAAAATAAACGTACATAAATCTCACAAGGCTATGTGAAGAATTCAAATTGGGTACTGTAGCAGAGCTGCTTTGGAAGTGACTGAAACACACTCCTGTGCCTTCTTTCGTGGAATGGCTAAACGGTTGAGAAGAGCTCAAAAGAATGTCCCAGAGGCCAGTAAAACAGAAGGCAATCAAGTGCATTCTTTGGAATGCCATCAGTAGAGATGCTTCTCCAGCACAAAGGAGACTATGCATGAAATATACCAAACAAGAAGCTTCAGTGGTCCTTAGCCTTTTGGAGAGCCACAAAAGCCCTTAGAGAACGAAGCGGCAGGTGTGGGTAGCCTCTCCGAAACACTCATACCCTAGAAAAAGAATTTACATGAGCTTGCATGGGGTTCTCAGGCTTCTTTCAGCATATCCCAAGATTCCTTCCCAAGGTATACAGTTTCTACTTTTGTCTGGTATTTTACATAATAAAGTGACAAATTCAAATTGGTTGCTGCTCATGGCTTTAATATTTTTCTTCTAAAGACTAGAGAAACATTTGGTGAATTAAGGAGAATTAATTAGGTCACATAAACTACAATTGAATATTGTGAAACAAACCTTATAAAATTATTTTTAAGTGTTCTCTCAATTCTGTTTTACAGTCTACGTTCTTCTTTGGAATATCACATCTTGGTTAAGAGCACTGGCTGTTCTTGCAGAGGGCTCAGCACCCACATGCTGACTCACAAACATGGGTAATTCCTGCTTCGGGGGACCTGACATCCTCTCCTGGCCTTGGCAATTGCTGTATGAATGTAGCTGCATATACATCCATTTGGAAAAACACCCGTACTCATGAAAAAGCACTAAATCCAACCAATTAGCATATTGCATTTTTGGTGTGTGCAAACCTACTATTTCTACAGAATAAAAATTGAAAGATTATTTACATTTGTATTCTTTATTCTATATGTTCTTCTTGAAGTTGTGAATCGGTTCTGAATACATTACATGTATGCATACTATACACGCGCTAGCATGTGCGAGTGTGCATGCACACACACACACACACAAATAATAATAATAACTCCGTTGCATACTGGCTGTTAACATTCATTGCTTCATTCATGCAGCTATTACACAGGCCAAGATACCAGACAGTACATAAAACCAGGAATCTAGTAAGGTACAGGACACACACACACCGCTGTGAGGTGTGGAGGCCTGACCCTCCTCCTTTAATAGTGCATCCTGAAAATTAAAATTGCCCACAGAACTTTTAAAAGCCTAGATTGATAAGCAGATTCCTATGCCCTGTGGAAGCTGAGGTAGTGCCTAGAAGCCCCGAGTTCTGTATTCTTTTTTTTTTTTTGTTTTGTTTTTTTGTTTTTTTGTTTTTTTCGAGACAGGGTTTCCCTGTGTAGCTTTTGCGCCTTTCCTGGAACTCACTTGGTAGCCCAGGCTGGCCTCGAACTCACGGAGATCCGCCTGCCTCTGCCTCCCGAGTGCTGGGATTACAGGCGTGCGCCACCACCGCCCGGCTAAGTTCTGTATTCTTAAGTAGTAACTCTGGCACCCAACTGATTCCCGGTCTGAGAATACTGACTGATCAATGCAGTGTGGCAAGGGCTTGTCTACACACCAGCTAGTTTCAGAATGCAGTCTTTAGACCATCTGTGTCAGAATTACCTAGACTACTGCTAAAACTGTGGGCAGGAAATGTACTAGTATGCTTAAAATATATACTTTCATGTGTGGAAGAATTTCCCTAGTAGCACTTGATTAGTTTTATATTCATCTACTTCAGAAATAAAAGTGAGGACAGGTGGCAACTGTCTAGATCCCTAATCCCCGAGGGTGGCAATTCCTCCTTCAGCTGTGGTGGGAAGGAGCCCAGCATGCTGCCTCTTGGGATCTGAACATCTGAGGTCAGGTGCTGACTGAGTTCACAGAGGGGTGTGCCCCTCAGAATGGCCCTGGAGAAATAGCCCTGTAGATCAGGCTTGCCTTAGCCACTGGGCTTAAAAAAAAAATTGGAGCAGTGAGGCCAACTTGCCTCACTGTGTAAAGACAGTCCCTTGTGCTTTTAAGGCGGCTTAGGTTTTAACTATCGTTCAAGATGTCTCCGAGTCTTATGAAGATCCCACACAAGCAGAATGGATGCAAAGGTACATCGCTGCCTATCTGTCGAAATAGCAACTGAGGTATCCAGAGCTTCCCCAGCTTACAAACGAAATCCAGAGAAATTCGGGAGTGCACATGTCTAAATTGGACAAACATAATTAAAATCTCCGAAACCCATACTGAATATCATATAACACCATACAGAATGATGAGATGAGAACTGTAGAGAGAAAAAGCAATTCACTCGAGTTGACTCGACTAGGCTCAGTGTTTCCACAGTGCCTCATTGACCACCGTTCCAGGCGGTTTACAGGACCCCTTTCCCATACGTCAGTCCCCACCCGCACCCTATGTGACTCATTGGACTTTGGTCTACTCCTGCCATGGTTCTGTCACAGCCTCCTTGAAGGTTTGCTTCCTTACTACCCCAAGTAAAGCATTTCAGGGAATGGGTAAGGAAAAGTACATACATTGTCGTTTCATTCCCATCGCAGAAGAAGGTGAGACTTCTTTCCGTGAAAGTGAGATAGATACAGCTTCCATTAAATCTCTGGGATATTAGCCTCCTGAAAGCATTCGCCATATTGGTCTTTCCCAGTGTCCTCCACTACTCTCCAAACTATCAAATATTAATATACAAGCAAATACTTTTGAACTTCTATCTTCTTAATCTCAGAATTGACTGAAACTGGAATTCTATGAAGAACAATTCTCCCTCTCTCCCTCCCTCCCTCCTTCTCTGAGATAGAGTCTTGGGGAGTCCAGGATAGCCTGGATCTCACTGTATAGCCATGACCTTAAACTTCTGATTCTCTGGTCTCCACTTTTCAAGTGTGGAATTACAGGTTTCTACCACCATATCCTATTTTATGTGGTGTTGGTGACTGAATCAAGAGCTTGGTACATGGGAGGTGAGAACTTCGCCCAATGAGCTGCTTTCCCAGTCTTTTATCATTTATTTAGTGGGAGATGCCACAAAGGCATGCTAAAGCAGCTTGAAAACTGTAATATGAGGAGAAAGAAAACTGTGAGCAGATTGTACAAGGATCCACTTTGCCTGTTTCCATTAGATCATTGAACTCTGATTCTAACATTATTACTTCCTGTATTTTGTACATTTAAATCTGTTAGCCTTATAAATTACAACAACAGGCAGAGTCCTAAGACCTTAGTCTGAATTTCTAGAACATTCTTCTTTGGTAATGACTGAATTATATTTGTTTTGCTAAGCATTTTAGGTATACTCAGCTTTCAATAGCTACATGCTGATAAACAAATGAAATGAATGAAGTAACTATTTTATACTCTCAAAGGAAGGTAGCCACTGCTACTATCTCCATCTCATAGGTAAGAAAATTGAGTCTGGAGGAAGCCGCATAGATTATATGCAGGAGTGCACGATTTTGCATCTAGGCAGCCTGACGCCAGAGGCTGCACCATTCTGCAAATTGAAGTTCAAGGAAAACTAAGACAGATGCACATTCATGTCATTACTGATAGAAGAGATACTTTGCATGAGTTGGATTTTAAAAAAAATGCAGTGTCTACTCCTGGGTTACTTATTACACTGTTTTGAGTTTATATTGGCTTTTAATCTCTGTCTTACCAAACAAGAGCCACACTCCTTGGAATATTGGCACATATTGTTGAATGACACTTTTGAGATATCGTGAACTAACGCTGCCGGGTATCAGAATAAATAACTAATCCTGTGGTCACTGAATTAATCTTACTACTTCAAAGCATCAGTTAGTCAGAATGGTATAGATTCAAAATGCTGTGAATAAGTTTGGCTAAATCTAAACAGTTCACACAACCATCTGAAAACATACAGGTCACTGGAGTCAACTGAAGTGTGTGTGTGTGTGTGTGTGTGTGTGTGTGTGTGTGTGTGTGTGTGTGTGTGTAAAGTTGGAGTGGTTTACCAATCTTTCCTGTGTTTCTTCTTCAAAAATTTTAAAGGAGAAATTTGCAAATTTATATGCATGGTGTAGTATGGTTTTCAGCCTTAACAACGATCACTCCATTCACAGGAGGCTCATATCCACCTCATGGTAGCATTCACTGCCTCACTACTGTTCTTTATTTTTATTTTATATTTATACTCTTCTTTAACCTCTTCAGGGCCAAGATATCCTATTTGTCTTTGAATTTCTGGTATGCAGCATAGTGCATTAGAGCAAATCTTCAATTAAATAAAAACTTGTTGAATGAATTACAGGGGGAATGGCCAGATGAACTTGGAAGGAATTCAAGAGTACAGTCATTGTGTCTCGACACTAAATTCAGAGATGTGCTAAATTAAAAGGGCTGGAAACTGGAGAGGAAATGAGACCAAGGCGGGTGACCAGTAAAGGAATGTGGGGCTGGCTGAACGTTCATACAGACCCCAGCCTACCGCTCGTAAGGCACCACTGCAACCAGCTTAGGAGAAGAACCTGCAGGAAATTAGTGTAAGCAACCACGAATCACCAGGTCTTTTCTGGTCTGTCTCTACTACCTCTGTTTTCAGAACGTTTATTTGACAGAATTCAGAAAGGCTAACTAGTAGTGATCATTTAATGAAGCTGTACTGATCCGTGCTGTGTGACCCACATGGAGCCACCAAAAAGGGTCTTCAAGAACTTAGGCTCCCACCCTCCTCATTTGTCTTTCCACAAAGAAAATACAGTACGAATCCTTCATGGCCTCAGTGACACAAATGTCCACTTGTGACAGGAGATACTTTAACCAGCCTAGCACTGCTTACAGTTTGTGATATTTGGGTATATCTGGTACTGATATAATGTGAACACTGTAGCAGTCTGGCAGTCTATTGCTAGTTCAGATGACTAGAAAATACATAAGGCTCCAGTAAGAAGGTGGCAGGATTATCATATAAGGTAACAGTGAAGTTGCAGGTCACTGGCTTGAGCAGCTTATGCAAATGAATCTGGTTCTTTTTCTTATATAGAAATGAAAGGCACTCATTTTTAAAAACAGAAACTATTCCTCTTCACTGCTTTTGGCAAATAATTGCATTATTATTCATTCTGAGAGGAGTAACTAGTTAATTACAGCATGTCACTAGCATTTTATGCAAGCCAAGGATTTGTAGGGTTGAGGTCTGCACGCATGCCTTTAAGGTTTTTTTGTTTTGTTTTGTTTTCTCTTCTTTCTTTTTCTTCCTTTTTTTCAGGGCATCTCAGTCTTTTGACATTTTGACACTGCGATTACAGAGATCTCTTTTCTTCTAAGCTACAAAGAAAAAGAACCAGCCTAACTTGAAAACAATAATTTCAGGGGTCTTTAAGTAGAAGATTCCCCCCTCAAAACTGCTTCAGATACAATTAACACCAACTAAAAACCTTAGCTCCCTTGAATTAACAGGGAAGCAAACAGCTATAGAAGACCACATGATGCTCAAAAAAGCCCAAAGCATGGGAAATAAAAGGGGGTACCCGAGACAATTGGCATACCTTTGGTTATACATGTATAATCAAATGTATATAAGCAACTCATGACTCTTTTGGGAGGTTTGACACTAATTTAGTTCCCTGCTGCATGGAAATGACCACTGTGAGGGTGATCTACACTGAGTTAAACGGTCTTTTCCGTGTGTTTAGGGATGCCTGTCATCTGCCTAAGCGTGAGGAAGCAACCCTGCCAGCTCCCAGATTACTTATTCATGTGTCTGGTTTGTGGCTGCCCTCTAATTTCACTAGATTTTGTTTCATCTATTAAACATGGCTGACACGCTGCCTCCCTCAAGGTCCTCGGCTCAGTGTCCATGCCGAATTTTGACTGTCTAACATCCCTAGTCCATTTCAAAGCACCCAGTCACATAGCAGGTCATGAGGCTGCCTCTCTAGGTTGCTTGGGGCCTTGAGGTTTGTTTCCCTTGAGGCTGTCCGTCTCCAGGGCCGTGAACAGACCCTCTCTGTGGCCTGGCCAGTAAATGAGGCCGGAGCCTCTCTCTGTGCTGGCTGTAATGGATGGCTGCATTACGTTAATAACAGTAAAACAGCATGCACCTCTCATTCGAGACTCTTGTGATGCTTTAAACCCATTTACTCATTAACTCTCATTTTTTTTTCCTTTTGATGGAACTCGATTATAAGTATTTTATCTGTAAAGAAACTTCAGTGCAGGAATGGCTCTGAATTGTGAAGGGAAAAAAATGAGGAAAGAAATGTGAAAATGTCCTAGAAAATTAAACTTTCTATATGAAGGGCAGGAACATGTCAACTGAGAACAGATCTGGTCCGGCCTGTCACAGGGCTACTCAGAGGTTTTTCTTTTATGGACATAGCGGTCCTTTTAGTTTAAAAGATAGGAGAAGGGAGCAATATCAACCTCTGTAAA
This sequence comes from Peromyscus maniculatus bairdii, assembly GCF_049852395.1. Lineage (NCBI taxonomy): Eukaryota > Metazoa > Chordata > Mammalia > Rodentia > Cricetidae > Peromyscus > Peromyscus maniculatus. Next base: position 63,994,829 of record NC_134864.1, on the reverse strand, counting down.
CATTATCCAGGATGCACTAGAATTTCACAAGGGTGGTAAGGCACATTTTTAATTTAAATAAAAATATATATATTTTACGTACATGGGTATTTTGCCTCAATGCTGTGGGATAATGCTTTTGTACACTGATTTAATAAGTCGCTGATTGGCCAGCAGCCAGGTAGGAAGTATAGGCGGGATAAGCAGACAAGGGGAATGCTGGGAAGAGGAAGGCTGAGTCAGGAGTCACCAGCCAGACACAGAGGAAGCAAGATGGCAAGGCAGAGCTGAGAAATGGTACCAAGCCATGTGGTTAAACACAAATGAGAATTATGGGTTCATTTAAGTGTAAGAGATAGTATTAAGCCTGAGCAAATGGCCAAGCAGCTATAAACAATATTAAGCCGCTGAGTGATTTCTTTTTATTTTACATAAGAGATTTTCTGGTCATTTTACATATTCGCCATGGATTCCCCTGTCCTCCCTCCTCCCACCCTCCAGCCTTCCCCCCACCCAATGCACCCCCCATTTCCACCTCCTCCAAGGCAAGGTCTCCCCTGGGGAGTCAGCCCAGCCTGGTAGATTCAGTTGAGGCAGGTCCAGTCCCCTCCTCCCTGAACCAAGGCTGAGCAAAGTGTCTCAGCATAGGCCCTAGGTTCCAAAAAGCTGGCTCATGCACCAAGGACAGGTCCTGGTCACACTGCCTGGGGGGCTCCTAAACAGTTCAAGCTAATCAACTGTCTCACTTATCCAGAGGTCCTGGTCTAGTTCCATGGGGGCTCCTCAGCTATTGGTTCATAGTTCATGTGTTTCCACTAGTTTGGGTATTTGTCCCTGTGCTTTTTCCAATCATTGTCTCGATATCTCTTGCTCATATAATCCCACCTCTGTCTTGCCGATTGGACTCCTCGATTTCTACCTAGGGTTTGGCCATGGATCTAGGCATCTGCTTCCATCAGTCACTGGATGAAAGTTCTATCATAACAGTTAGGGTGTTCAGCCATCCAATCACCAGAGTAGGTCAGCTCAGGCTCTCTCTTGACCATTGCCAGTATCTATAGTGGAGGTATCTTTGTGGATTTCTGGGGACCTCTCTAGCACTCTGCTTCTTCCTATTCCCATGGAGTCTTCATTTATCATGGTATTTCTTTCCTTGTTCTCCCACTCTGTTCCTGATCCAGCTGGGCTCTCCTGTTCCCCTAAGCTCTCTTTCCCCGACCCTTGCCCTCCATTACCCCCCTCACCCCCAGTTTGCTCATGTAGATCTCATCCATTGCTCTGTCGTTGGGAGATCCCTGTGTCTTTCTTAGGGTCCTCTTTACTAGGTGGCCTCCCTGGAGTTGTCAGTTGCAGTCTGGTCATCCTTTGCACTCTGAGTGGTTATCTTATAAGTGGGTCGTAGGATTGTGGGAGCTTGGCGGGACCCAAGAAATCTTCTGGCTACACCTGAATGTATATCTGGGCATCACATGTATGCTTGGTATGTACTGAGACCAGAGAAAAGGGGGTTGGATCCCCTGAAACTGTAGTTACAGACAGTTGTGAGCTGCTGTGTGGGTGCTGGGAATTGAACCTGGGTCCTCTGGAAGAGCAACCAGTGCTCTTAACTGCTGAGCCATCTACACACACACACACACACACACACACACACACACACACACACACACACGGCAACCCAAGGCATCTCCCAAAGTCAGCGTGTGTAAGATCCAGTGTGAGCCACTCTGAAGCAGAGGACTAGGCTAGGGCTCCCCAAGCAGCGTTTGGAGCCAGAGCCTCAGGCTTTCCCGTCTAATACTGTGTGGATCACCCCACTGAGAAATCTTAGCTACAGCTGGTTCCACACTCCTTTTTTTTTTTCCCTCCTTCATCCCATCATAAAGGGTTTAGTGTTGTTTAGTGCAAACTATTCAGCGACACACTTTTAACAACTTCTTTCCATACGGCACATTTTCCAGACACTGTGGTGTGCTGTTACGTGACAGAGACAGGCGATTCAAAAACGTCGTGGAGCACTCAGCAGAACCGATTCACCAAGTAGACCAAGATCAACTGCTGAGAAAGAAGAGGAAACGGTCCGGAAGGGGCTTCGATAGTCCCCTGTGTCTGGCTCCTTGTTCTAACCTCCACCTCCTGAGTCTTCCCAAGATGGGAAGGAAAGGGTGGAAAATGAAATGTGTAGGAAGATATCGGTAGCACTTAGATGGGGGAAACGTGGTGGACAGAATGACATGGGGAAGCATGTACCGGGTGACTGCCCCATGTGCCGGAGGACAATGACTAGATGGGAGCGAACTCTTTCCATTGAAAGGCGATCACAACAACCTGGACAGATTGAAAGGGAGCTTAAATTGAATCCGAGGAGTGGCCTTCATCTTCTGGGCCAGGGTGAGTCCTGAAAGCTTTCCGAGCACAGGGTGAGGAGGAGGTCATTATGATCAAAGCTGTGCTTCCAAAGGGTAATGATAGCTAGACCACAACAGACTACAAGGCAGAGCCACTAACGACAAGGCACTGTGATTCAGCAGGACGGGGACGGAAAGCTGGGCAGTGATGCATTTGTTATATAGAAGAAAGGGGAGGATCGATAGGCTTAGAGGGCTGCTACTTAAGGCACAGCAGAGTGCTGTATTAAGGAACAAATATGACCACAATGTCCTCCTGATCTACTCTCCCCTGCTTTCTTTACTGTCCCAGATTGTGATCAAAATTGGAAACTAAGAGGGACAGGTAGGCTCAGAGAGGATCTGGGCACGTGATACAAGAAGGCCTTTTTTCCCTATGTCTTTGCTATGGTGACAAGGACAAACCAAGTTCTATTATAATAGCAATGTCAGAGAAAAAAAAACCAATCCTAACTATGTAAGAATCATTTATTGTACACCCAGCATGACTCTTGGAAGAAGGCTGAAACAAAACCCAGTGGCAACTGGTACTTAATTAACGGCAATGCTCAGGAAGTGTTCCCCCACCCTCCTCCTCCATGAAGAAGAGCGAAAGCAAAAGTTAACTCTTGATCTGTTGTCATGGATCACAGTTACACCCCTCTTCTAGATTATTATTTTTCTACTTTGAAGCAGCTGCATTTACATCTTAAAATAATCAAAGTAAACAATTCCTCTTCCTCATGTACATTTTTAAAAATATCTTGGAGCAAAACGCTTCATTAGCATCATGTGCATGCTCTTACCCATTAAGCTAGAAAACACTCAGTAATCAGAGGTGACTGTGGTCACCGGGAGTGTAGCTGCTCTGCCTGGATGGGTCATGACCAAGGATGACTGTGGTCACCAAAAGTGTGGCCACTCTGCCTAGATGGTTTTTATGTACACAGAGGCAGAATGCATGAATAGCCCAGGAATTTGGATTATCAAAAATTGCATTAAATTTTAATAATGCGATAGACTAAGATCTCCACTTATTCCCTCATGTTAAGATCATGTTGAGTGACATCTTCAGACAGAGTTCTGGGGTTCCCCCATGCACTTCAGCCAGTACTGTGTTTCTTGTTAGTATTTGCAAGGCAGCTTTCTGGCATGTTTCCACCTGAGTAAAAAGGATCTCAGGAGTACATGTATATGGACTTCATCACAGCCTAGGTTTCCAGGAAGCTACGTGTTCATATCCTGCCCTCGGATTTCATCCATGAGGGATGGGAAACAGTACACGAATTGTAGAATTGTAGTTCTGCATTGTGCTAAAGTTGTTAGTTTGAAAATATTGTCCATTATATTGCTTCAAGTGCTGCCCACAGCTCTGCTGAATTGCTGTTTCTTTCCTTATAAGAAGAGCCATGATTGTTTTCTTCAGAGGAAGAGCAGTATAGTCTCATCTGACGACACAACTACTTTTTCCTTTTTAGATATATTTATTTTACTTGTATAAGTGTTTCTCCTCAATGTCTGTGCACTGTGTACGTACCTGGTGCCTGTGGTGCCAGAAGGGGGCATCAGATCCCCTGGAACTAGATTTACAGGCAGCTGTCGGCTGCTATGTAGGTTCTGGGAATCAAACCCTGGTCCTCTGGAAGAGCAAGTGCTCTGACATATCGGGGTCTTAAGACTGTAAACTTGGGCCATTAGGCAGGCCTGGCTATAGCTGACTTACAAACCTGGCGGTGCAGGCTATTATCTAAGGTACTTGGGAGACTGAGGCATGAAAATTATGAGTTCAATACATTCTGTCTAATCTATAGAAAGAATACAAATAACTTATCGAGACCCTGCCTCAGACAAAAGTCGAAGAGGGTTGGTTGTGGTTCGGTGGTAAGATACTTGCTTTGCACATCTAAGACCAAGGATTCTATCTCCAGCACTTAAATAAAAACAAAGACAGAACAAAAAGAAGCCTATGTAGTTTTTCTTTATTCCTCAGCTGTGAGCAAAATCAGGGGTAAGCAGTGAATAAGCATGCATGATGTGTGGACATGCATATGTGTGTAAAATGAATGGTTCAGTACAAATAGTTACTGAAAAAGTTTTAAGATAGGTTGTCAGATAGCATTGGAATCTCCTTGTCATAAATCCTCATGGAATCGATTCTCAGTGTTTTTGTACCTGTTATTTTCTGTTAGTCACATAGCTTATGCTTATATAATTGAGCATTGATTAAATTATGCTGGCATTAACTAATTGCACAATCAGTGCTCATATCAAGTGGCTTTCTTTTATGATCACCTTCTTCAACTTTTCCTTATGAATTTGGAGGTCAATTTGATGCAAGTTCTCTTAAAAATAATATTTAGGGAGTGTAGAGATGGCTCAGATGTTAAGAATGCTGGCTGCTCATCCAGATCTGAGTTTGATTCCCACAACCCATGTGGCTGCTCGCAGCTATCTATAACTCCAGTCTCAGGTGCTTTGATCCCTCTCTTCTGGTCTCCCTGGGCACCAGGTAGGCACACGGTACACAGACATACATGGAGGGGAAACACTCTAAATATAAAAATAAGTAAATAAAACCATATATATTTTATAATGCACCCAAAATATATTATAACACATGATCATAAGTTTTATCACAAGAATAACAAAAATGTGTGTTAAAATATCCATAGGGTACTGCACTCCAAATCTGGAAAGGGAAGGTACAAAACGTGATTAAGGCAGTAAAGACGACTGAACTTTATTTGTTATGCTGTATTCTTTTTTTTTAACAATCTTTTTTAAAATTAATTCTTTTTTATTTTTTGTTATGTGTACAGTATTCTGCCTACGTGCAGGCTTGCAGGCCAGAAGAGGGCGCCAGATCTCATTATGGATGGTTGTGAGCCACCATGTGGTTGCTGGGAATTGAACTCAGGACCTCTGGAAGAACAGCCAGTGCTCTTAACCACTGAGCCATCTCTCCAGCCCCGTTATGCTGTATTCTTAAGAGAATATGAAAGTGGGCATGGTGGCACACCCTTTCAATCCCAGGGTGGGCAGAGGCAGGTGGATCTCTGTGAGTTCCAGGCCATCCTGGTCTACTCAGCAGGTTCCAGGACAGCCAGGGTTGCAGAGTGAGACTCTGTCTCAACAAAGGCAAAACAAACAAAAACAACAAGAAAGGATCAAAAGGAAATAGGCGGGAGGTTTAGATTTGTTAAATCCAGCTGTGAATGCACAGAGGTGGGTTATTTCTGAAATGCTCCAAATATTTAATAATTCACAAGAAAAAAATGTTAGCTTTGACATTTTTCTGCTGGTTGAATTATCAATCTTGGTACTTTTTTTTTTGGCACTGATTTTGAACTAGGTGTGTTTCTAAAGTTTAAACAAAGTTTGTAGAAGAAACGTATGCATGGAGGGATTCCAGTGGAATACGGGAATGTCTCTGTAAAGAACTGTTTAAGATTGAAATTACGTCTCCAAGAAATGACTTTCAAGCAGTGTTTATCATATGAAAGGCTCAAATCTGTCTCCCCCTGTTTCTCCTTTCGGTGTTTGTGCTCAAGAACACATGGTGGCATTTTAGTTTGCAAGCTCAACCCCGCTGCCATTTGTCCTGAACTTCCCGCTGTCTTACCGGTGAGGTCTGATTGCTCTGAAATGAGTCTGAAGTGAGGGTGTGCCTATGCCTTCAGCCAGGAATAGTTGTAAGCTGTTCCCAAATCCCAGAGATGAAGGCCTTTAAGTAGAAATGCATGAACATTTGGCCTGAGTTCCACCCCCCTCCCCCACACACCTAATTATTAGGCTTTAAAAGGTAAGAAAAGGAAGGATAGAGGTTGGGTATCGCTGAGTGAGGAAAGAGGACTTAAGTTTGGATCCCTAGTGCCATCTTAAGTTGGACATGATAGCACACATTTATGATCTTGGGGATGTAGTAGCAAGATGGGAGGCAGAGAAGGGACAATCCCTAGAAGCTTATTCACCAGCTAGGCTGGTATATGTAATGGTAAATCATAAGGGACCCTGTCTCAAACCAGGTGAAGGGCAAGGATCAACACGCACTTGCACACCTGCACACCTACACATTTACACAGACACGCACACTCACATATATGCAGGTACACATATGTAAGCAAAGAGGAGGCTCCACAAATGCTCCCTTCCTGTACACTCACGCAAGGCCTCTCGTTGGAGGTCTTTGGGGGTCTGCAACTTTTATTGCCATTCTTTTCCTCCACCAGGGAACACACATTTTCACTTAGTTTGGTGCAGGTCCATAATTGATTTTGAGCTTTTGTTTTATATCAATCACTGTCTTGGTCTAAACATGAGGATTACAAAGATGGCTTTGGTGATCCCAGTTGGCAACAGAGCTCACAACAGTGTCATCAATGCTGGGTCTTGTAGGTGAGAAGACTATTGTGAGATCTCTGAGGGGTTGTAGTTATGTCTGGAGGATAGTGAAATGCTTCACAGAGGATTAGAGGCTAGAACTAGAGTAACAATGGTGTAAATCTTTCCATAGATTCCCTGAAGCCTTGGGACAAGGGGCTTCTGAATCCCTTTCTCCAACTGGAGGTCCCTGTAACAGTGCTTCTCACTCTCTTCCACTTATTGATCTGTGTTCACCAATTTAGTGTCTAATAAGCCAAAGCATATTTCTCTCCTGAAATTCTTACTTCATGTTGCCTCTTGGAAATGACATTGTAAATATTCTATTAGGGGCCTGGAGACCTTGGGCCATACCCTTATTGACCTTGCAGATGTGAAGCTTCACTTTCTAGCTGTGTGGCCTCAGGATACCACAAGGTGTACCTATGGCGGTCTTTAAAACACTTCACTTCCTTTCTTCACAGACACAACACCAACAATTTCTGCTGATTCTGCCCATCCTGGTCTTCTGAGGTCTTGGACACCTTTGCTGATGTTTCTCTGCTTAAGCCTCTGTTAAATGTTCCCGGCACAGGGCCTAGCACACAGTAATCATCCCACATATGAAGACATCCCAGGGCATTCTGGGTGTGAATTTATAACACCACCCTGATGCCTACTCAATCTGTGGACTGCAGAGGTTTCCTAACTTGCCAGGCCTGGTCATTCTTCATCTTCTGGACTGATTCCTTTCTGATGCTACTGTTCCAGGCTGCTCACTACTGTTCCAGGCTGCTCACTACTGTTGTTCCAGGCTGCTCACTACCGTTCCAAGCTGCTCACTACTGTTCCAGGCTGCCCACTCCAGACCATCTGCAGACTTGGTAATTTAATCCCCAGCATGCTTGTTCTCCTGTCTTTACAATTTAGTAAAAACACATGACTATAGATCTTGTAATTAGGGCCTCAGCCCATTATTGGAACTTAAAATATGCTTAGTGAATCATTATCTAGACTGGGTTAAAAATCCCAATTCTATAAGCTACAGAATTCATCAAGAAACACTCCCCAGCTCCTCACATACACCCAAAAAAGCTGTTCTGAGAATACAAGGGGAGGGAAAAATCACCCTCATGTGATGTTCTGTGCAGTGAGTTCTGTAGCTCTCCTTGTGCCAGGAAAGCTCATTTTCCAGCCCTCATTCAATTAGTCTAGTTCTGTCCAGTCTAGCCATCAAACTGCCCTACCGTCCCCTAGTTCTCATTGGCCAGCAGCAAATAATCCTACAAATTTGGGGTTGTATTGCCATGACTGGGGGTTTTTGTAAATTGATGTCTCTTTTAATTATGCATGTTTTAAAATATTAATAGCATCTCCAGTGTATTTTATTTTAAACATGTGATAACTGTCACTCTCCTCTATATTTTATTTTTCTATTTTCTTCCTTTGAAATGTGGATGCCAGTGGCTTGTATATCTAATGCTCTAGAAACCTTAGAAATTCCTATGAAATCTTAGAATGCCACACTGAGCCCTGTTAACAATGTGAGTTTAACGTTGCTGGCAGCCAGCTGTTTGCTACTCTTTATTTTTTGCTTTTTCTTCTTTTACTTTTCCTCCAAATATTCAATAATATGTATATACAGCCTAAGTGCTTAGGGAGCCATTTTCTTGCTGTGCACGGATCCAGCCTCTAGCGTGGATACATCCTGAAAAGGTTCAAAGTTGCTGATAATACTATAGGAAAAGGATTTTCCACATTGTGTATAAGGACAATGTAAGTGTGCAATATGTATATATTCAGTTAAATAAAATGAATGAGATGAATCTAACTTGTATTTTGGAACACAGGAGGAACAAACTCAATTTATAGATTTTTAGATAAAAGTTCATGGCAACATGCTTAAAGCAGCGGTGAATTCCTTTCCTCATTTATTTTTTCATGCTAGAGTTATTTGCTAATGGCGCTATTCTTTTTATTCTAATTAAAATGTCTGCATTTCTGCTCTTAAGCACGGCTGTACAAAATGTTCCCACTCTTGGCTCTATCTCAGTAGACTTTAAAAAAGATTTTTATTAATTCTTTGACTTTCACACAATGTACTTTGATCACATTCATCCCCACTCATCCCTTAACTCCTTTGAGACCCCCCCCTCAATTTTCCCACACTCCCGTTTCACGTACATATTTTAGAGTTCAATTCACGCTGCCCGTATGTCCCTAAGTGTGGGGCTACCCACTGGTTGACCCGTGAAGGACCACATCCTTATAGGAAATTGGCTTTCTTTCCCATTCGTTATCTATAGCTCCTCAGTCAGGGGTGGGACCTTACGAACATCTCCCTGCACACTAGAACGATGGCTGGCTTGATCCTGTGGAGGTTCTGTGCAGGCGGCCTCAGGTGCTGTGGGTTCTCGGGCTCAGCATCCCTGTCTCTCCCGCCGTACACATCCTGTCCTCTCAGACCTCGGGCACTTACAGCCCTCCTGCCTCCATTTTGGCAATGGCAGCTTAAGAGCTTCGAAGCCGGTGGTGATCCAGGTGTGTACTCTTTGTGGCTGAGCACTTATCCTTTGGGCTTTGACCAGTCGTGAGTTCCTTCACTAACTCACTGCACAGAGACACTCTGTGTCTTTCTAACCCGTAGATAAGATCATCTCTCAGAACTCAGAAGACTTTTTATGTTGCATTTTCAAATGGGAATTTTTTGTTGTTGCTGTTGTTATAGCACGTGGCCACTAGTGAAGACAGATTTTTTTTAAAAGGATATTTTGAATTACTTTTAGTAGGAAAACCAGTTTTAACAAAACTTATAAACCAATGACTTATTAGTTAACAAAGTCAGCGTTAATGTCAGCTGCGGTCTAGACCCGAGCAACACATTCAGTCTTTTCACACTTTGGTGAGGACTGGGCAGATCACTCAGTGACTAAGAGTACCTTCTGTGTAAGAATGAGAATCTGAGTTTGAGCGCCTAACACGTAGGTGAAAGCACGGCATGGCTGCACGTGCCTTCAACACCATCATTGTTGGAATTCCTGGCCACGCCCCCAGCTACATGACCGCACATGCGCTGTCCAGTAGCCAAGCAAGAGGCTTAGTCTTCATCCCTGGGCCTTGTGTCCTACTTAACCAGTGCACTGCGTGGTCATGCAATTTGTGCACAGCATGATCACACAATCTATGCGCATGCGTGGCATACATGCATAAGCCCATATGCGCATGTGCAGGGGAAACCCATAAAAAGCGGGTCACAGACTCCTCCCCCTTCTTCTTCCTCTTTCTCCTTGAAGGACCATTTCCATAGGCCTCCGTACATCTTTCCTTAATAAACTTTTATACTGGGCTTTGTTGCACCTCGTGGCTTTTCTCCCACGGTATACAGTGCCGCCTAAAGAATAACATTGTGCCGCATAAAACTAACAATCATCACTTTGAAATCATAACCCCCAATAATTTTTTTCTTCTCTGAATTGCCTTGGTCATGGTGTCTTATCACAACAACAGCAACAGAAGAGTAGCTAAGAGGCTTAGCTAGAGGAACTAGATCATGGGTACATGTCCTTGGAGGCTGTATCTTGCCCTGGCTCCCTCCGGTCAGCTTTCCTCTTCTCTGGTCACTATAAATGAGCAGATCTGATCCACCATACCCTCCTGCTGTGCCATTCTGCCAGCCAACGAGGAATTGAAACTCTGAAAGTAAACTAAAACAGGCCTTTCCTTTCCTCTATTACTTAAAATAAAACCAGAAACTAACTAAACCCACTATTTCTTACTGCTACATATTATTGTGGGGGGGGGCCCCCAAACAGCTTGACCACACAGCTGCCATGACAGGCTTAGAGGCCCAGACACAGCTTCTGGCAGGCAACACCTGGACCCAGGAAAAGCCATAAGCTGATCCCACCCAGTGGGTCCTGCATCTAAGAGGAAATACCTGATATTCCAAACACTCCCTATACCTCTAGACAAATGTCAGGCAACCAGAGTCCTGAACCCTGGAAATCCCCTCACCCCAACCTCTGCTAGGATAAAAATCCCACCCTGCCTGGGCTCTGGGCTCTCTGCTCTCACTGGATCAGACAGAGTCCAAGCTCTGAGCTTGAAAATGAAGGCTCTTTGATTTTACATATGGGATTCTGTCTCCATGGTAGTCTTTTAGGGGTCCCCATAATCTGGGCAAAACAATTATCTTTTGTCTTTCTATTTAAACAAGTCAGTTTACAGTTGATCACAATTTAAAACGTAAAGGTGGGTAGTAACTTCTGTTTTCATCTTTGGGCAACTCTTGCTCTGTATCTGGAATTTTCCTAATAGGAAAATTATTTTGTTTTTGCATGCTGGAGAAAGTACTTCTTAAATACGAAGCTCTAATAAAAGGTAATGTAGTTTAAAACACATAAGCTATTTATCCGGTCATGTGATCTTTGGTCTGGGGGGCTGGCTCAGTTGGTAGAGGGCTTGCCACGCACGTGTGAGAAGCTGAGTTTAGCTCTCCACATAGAAAGTGAGCATGCTGTTGAAAGTCCTTAACACTAGTGCAAGGCAGGCAGAGGACTGAGGATCTGGGAGCTTGCTGACCAGCCAGACTGGCCAGTTGGTGAGCTCCAGATTCTGCGAATGAGTTATTTTTCCATGGAGGCCTGACTTGAGACAGCTGGTCACCTTGTGTCCATAGTCAAGAGTCAGAGAATGACAAAGGGGTGCTCCTGATCAGCTGGCTGGCTTTAAAAAAAATTCAGTCCAGGACCGAAGCTCAGGGAAGGGTGTTGTCCATGTTAGCATGTCTTCCCATCTCAACTAAGCTAACAGAGAGAATCCTTCAGAGGGGTGACCGGAGGCTGGCTTCTAGGAGATCCTAGAGCCTGCCAACTGGACTATCAGTAACAAGCACCCCTTTCCAATGGTGCAGAGTGATGGATGGAACAAGACACTGAAGCTTGATTCCTGACTTCCATATCCATGCGTACATGTGCACGTGCACCAGTACACGTGTTTGCGCACAAGAACAAGTGTGCACACACATACACACAAAAGAAGTGTGTCAGCTTTAGCTTTGTGTTCATACTCACTTAGATCGCAGCAGCTTGAAGCATAAGATTAAAGATAAAATGCTAACAGGAGTTATTACTCTATAAAACTGGAATCCAAGGTATAGAAAAATTGGTAAAAGTATACAGTGAATTTAAAAACGATTCCCTGGTTATTGAAAAAAAAAATTAGAGACTTTTTCAGAATTAGAATAGTAAGATACTCAGGAACTTAAACCAGAGGAAGATGAAACTGTTTGTGAATAACAGGGGGTGGGGGTGGGGAGGGCCTCTGAGCTGCTCTCCTTGGCCAGCCCTGCTTTCCCTGCCCAGTGTCAGGTCATGCTGCAGCCTGGCTGGCACTATTTAAAACATAAAGAGCTCAAAGCACTCCCTCTTAAAACCTGCCGAAGGCATCAATGCTGCCAGAGCAACACTTGTACATATTTCCACGGCTTATGCAGTCAACGCGATAGGCTGTTGATAATCTACAAGTCACTTCTTACCGGTGCTGGATGACCTGCCCACATTCTGCCCTCAGTGGGGTTTCCAGGGTCCCTCTGACCTTTGCCTCTACCAGAAGACTTTCCACTTGCTGCTCTTACTTGAAACAACCATGCTTGCAATACTTGGAAGACGGCGCTGCCCTTTTCTCAGGCAGCTTCCCTGGACTACCCTGAATCACCGCATTTGTCTAAGCATCCTGACAGTCTATTACATATCGGATATTCCTTTAGTTTCTTTTTTCTCATAGGATAGATAATATGTGTAGAGAGTCACTTTATCTGCCTTGTTCACTATTGCACTTTTCAAGCCAAGAACAATGTTTGGCACACAATAGAGACTCAAACATTTGCCAAATACATGAGTAAATAAAGAACACATTTCCAACTTAAAAATCTGCTTAGATTTCACTGATAGAGAAATAAAATTTTAATTTGAATTATATAGTTAATTAGATCAGCGCATGTTTCTTTGCTTCAGCTATCAAGAAAAGTGTTTCTTCACACATGCAATAAATATTCATTAATTTCTGTTAAATACTTAGCTCACAATGGATGTGCAATGAATATTTTTTTAATAAATAGAGTGCACACATGTAGAAGCTATTGGATATTTTGATGTGCAGTCATCAAACCAGACCAAACTCTGTCTATTGGGTGAAATGGGTCATTTTAAATACAATGATAAATTTTGTGTCGTAAGGATCAGTTTTCATTAATGAATGTGAATAGGAGAGATCTTCCACAATCTGAAAGTCCTAGGCCAGATAACGTGTATGTAATTTGCTTTTCATTATCTTTGGGTTCTTCTTTTTTTTGGGGGGGGGGGATTTTACTTTATTTTTAATTACATTCCGTTATGTGTGTTGTCTGTGTATGAGACAGCGAGCCTGAGTGCAGTGCTCTGAGTGCAGGTGCCTGTGGGGGCCAGAAGAGAGCATCCAATCCACTGAACCTAAGGTTATAGGCAGTTGTGGACCCCAGACACAGGTGCTGGAAACTGAACTCAGGCGTCCCGGCATGCCCTGCCTCTGCTCCTAACCGCTGCGCCAGTGGCTTTCTGTGTTGTCTCATGCTGATCCTCGTATGGTATAATTGTAGCTTTGCTATTGCTGTTGTTTTACTGCGATGCTCAGAAATGGTTGAGGCTCCTGTTTTATTTATTTATTTATTTATTTATTTATTTATTTATTTATTTTTATTTATTTATTTATTTATTCATTAGTTACTTGGCTTGCAGCTGTGACCAAGGCCACTCCCGGAAGGGTGGGGTTGTTTTGGCTTATGACTTTAGGTTACAGTCCATCATGGCCGTAAAATCATAGTGGCAGGCGCTTGAGGCTGTTGGTTCTATTGTGTCTATAGTCAAGAAGCAAAAAAGTGATGAATGCTTGTACTCAACGTGCTCTCTCCCTTTTCATTCAGTCTAGGATCCCAGCATAGGGAATGGTGCCACCCACAGCCAGTGTGGTCCTTCTCATCCAAATTAACAGAAAGAGAACCCCTCACAGGCCACTCAGAACCATTTGTAAATGTATATACCTGTAAAGTAGTGGTGCTGTATATTATGTTCTGATTTCCAGATTTATTTGAATGTGGAATCTCTTCCTTTTATGTAGACACAGGTGTTAGATTCTAGAACACATCTTGATAACCCCCTATTCAATCCATTCAGGAAGTACAACTGTGAAAAAATATGTTAAGCAATGCATTTTGTCTTCCAAGTTCATGATTATCGTTCATGACACAGAGGGTGGTGGTGAATGTCAACTGCCAAGATGATAGGCCCAAGAATCACCTGGGAGATGAGCTTCTGGGAGGCTCCTGTTTGAACCTTCCTACTCTGAACCAAAATGCAGCGAGCTTTGTTTCTTGTTTCTTTCAACAGGTATGTGGTTTGTGCTAACTTTGCTGTTACTCTCTTGAGATCAGCTATCCTGCAAAGCATGTTATGTCAGTAGGGAAGGGCTGAAGGACTGTCTGCTCTAACCCTGGGTCAATCAGCAGTTTCTTCATCTCCAGGCCATTTAGTGTGTGTCTGAGTTCAGTAATTTGATTCAGTTGATTACATTTATACTTATATCAGCAGATCTATTTCATTTCAGAGATTTACAAATAGCTACTGAAAGCAGAATAAACTCAGGCTTGATTTGGTTGAGAGGACTTTATGTAGGTTCAAATATTTAGGTAGAACAGGAGAGAGGTTTATCAATTTATTGCTTATAGTCAATACAACTATTGGTAAATAATAAATTTCAGTTTTTGTTAAGTATTGCAAAAACTTCAATATTTTTTTGAAAATCTGCACTTCACAGGCTTTATTTTCATGTTGACTGTGGTGTTTGGAAACTGTGAAGAGGGTGTATGCTCTGCAGTGAACACAGTCAGTAATGCAGTGAGAGCCAGGCACCAGGGCTTCTCTTCACTGGGGAAGAGCTGTGAGCACCAAGAACTCCTCTGTCCCTCACATACACATTGGACCTTCACACACAGCATCCTGCTCAGGCTATGGGTAGTTAACATTATGCACTGGGCTGTCTTTTAAACCTTTATCCATTAAAATTTTATAAATATAGCATCTAAAAACAGTAGCTGTGAACTGTCAGTGGTCTATTTCTATTGAAGAAACATTAAATGGTTCAATGGCATCCTAGATGCTGTCTCTGAAGACTGTTTTGCATGGCTGATAAGGACTTACATACTTATAAGGGATTTTAATGCTCATTCCAACACGGTACATTTGGCTACAGAATCTGCAGTATACATACTGCAGTATATATATATATATATATATATATATATATATATATATATATGGCTTTAAAATAATTTGTGATTAAAGTCTAAAAATGAGGCTTAAAATGCACAGATTATACTACACTTTTTAAAGTCTGAAGACTGGTCACAGTTGTTATAATGGTTTTAAATATCTGTAAACCCAAGCCTGTTGAATATAATGCAGTTTGAAGGACTCATATTTAAATAATCCCTACTAAATACAAACACAGCAATGTTGTTTTACAGAATGTATGTATAGGAAACAATGATGTTCAGTATTTAAACATCTCAAACCATTTCAGTAACAAAAGTGACATTTAGAGGCAGGCTTCTAGCTAGTAGAAGGCACACATTTTTGTACTTGGTATATTCAAGGTGGTGGAGTCAGAGCTGAGGTTGCTTAATCAATGAAGGCCCATCTGCTTTTCACTGAACAACAGGGCCAGTATCACAAAATGTTGGTGTCATCTCACTATATTGTAAAACATTGTCATAGTTCAAGCAATCACAGTGTCAGCCTAAGCTAACTGAAGTGTAGGTTTACAGTAATAGTTAATGGAATGTTTCACAGGAGATATTTAGCACAAATAAAGGTTCTGCACAGAGATGAACTGATATATGTGCATACAAGTCTTACAGAAAGGTACTCACTTTATATTCTATAAGTTCTAAAGATTGCTTTAAATAGAGGATGATGATGTTATCACTTTTGGAGGGTAGAGACATTACCACAAGAAAGAAATTGTTTGGTTAGGGAGGTCCCCATAGGCCCTAAAACAACATCATCAATTGCTAGTGTGGTTTGTTGCCTTCCAGAATTGAGTTAAGACCCTAATGCTGAAGACATAACAAAATCTGGTCAGAAAACAGAAACATCAAGGTGGAGCCGGGATGGAAGCTCCCTCCATGTAGTCTAACCCTCACAGCAGAATGTGCTATGCTGCTGCTGGGTGAGAAGTGTCGTCAACAGTTTTAATAGATGTGGATCCTGTGTGCTATGTCACTGACCAGCAGGCAAGATGTGCTCACGAATGCAACAGTAGCAAGTATTACGGGAGTAACCAATCACATTCTGGTTGGAATTAAGGCTCACTCTTTAGTAGAGATTCATGTCCAGTGCAGTTAAACCCAGTCAAAAGCCAATGGCTAAGGAGGTCGTAGACTCTAGTATGAAAATATAGCTGTTTTCATTTGTTGTTTGTTTTGCTAAAAAAAAAAAACCAAAAACATGATGTGCCTATCAAATTGCCTTCCAAATATTTGTGTTTATCCCTATAGATTATTACTGTTGGCAGTTTTGGTCAGAGAAGTTTTATTTTGCAGTGGGTAGCAGTAATGACAAAGGCTCCTGATTCATAAAAATGCTGAGAATGAGTGACTGGTGAATGCTCAACCATATATAGGACATCTACAGAACCCCAGCTGAAGTTCAGGACACACTGTAGAAAAGAGGCAGAAAGAATTGATGAGCTGGGTGGGGTAGAATGTAGTGGAATGTTGTCTCCGGGGCCTGACTTGGCTGTTGCCCTCAGGAACTCAGAGGTGCAGTGATGAATATGATTGGGCCTATCAACACTCAGTCATGGAGGGGGTGGCATTTACCAGGCATTTATTTACAATATCCATATTGGCAGCTGATGGTGTTGGGTAGAAGACACATTTGATAGTGGCAATCTGTTTGTGTTTCTACAAACAATCTCATACTCATGCTCCTGTAAGCTTTCTCAGGAAACTCACGGGGTTGCACAATCCCCCCCCCCACAGCTCCCTTGCTTAACACACGGTAGTGGAAGGGGGGCGATTTGGAAAGAGGAATTGGGTCAGTAAAAGTGGGAAAGGAACAAGAGAGGACAAATTGGCTGAATACAATCAAAATGCTTAATGAGTCCCCATTAATATATGTATATATATATATATATATATATATATATATATATATATATAATCAATATGCTATAATAACAAAGAAGAAAAAAGGGAACTAAATAGAGAACTTATGCATGGACCAGAGATGACAGAACATTACAAATTAGCTTCTGTTAATTTTTTTTGAAATAAACAATAAATATGATGTAGCACGAATGTTAGAAGATCTTGTTAATAAAATCAAACCTGAGGCCAGTTATTGGGGTGAATGCTGGAAGATCGGAGAAGCAGAACAAGCCACAGCCAACCTCACCTCGCCAATTCCTCAGCTGATCCTGTTTCCTCAGACTGGAAGCCTCTCAGTCCTCATCCAGAATGAATCACAGCTGAACTGTGCTGCTCAAAGCCTAAATGCTTAACCAGCCAAATACTTCTAGTTTCTAGTCCTCACGCCTTATTTATCTTTCTGTTTTCTGCCATCACTCCCTGGGATTAAAGGCATGAGTTTAAGCTGTTTCCAGTGTGGCTTTGAACTCACAGAGATCCAGACGGATTTCTGCCTCTGGAATGCTAGGATTAAAGGCCTGTGCTACCACTGCCTATCCTCTATGTTTAAAATTGTGGCTGTTCTCTTCTCTGACCCCAGACAAGTTTATTAGCGTGCACAATATTTTGGGGAACACAACCCACCACATTATGAGGACACAGGAAGCTGCATAGATTCTCACTGGTTAGTAAAGTCATAGTAACTGATAAACAAATGTCTGCCTTTGTTCATTAACAGCTCATAATTAATTAGGTTGGTCAAGGGTCATTTACATTAGGATCTTTTTGTACACTGCAGTTTAACCATGGCTGTCTTCACTATCTGCATAACACACTCAAATAACTAATACCATTTAGTCCTACACTTCATCAATAGAAACCTGAACTGTGAAACAGTATTACTTATTCCTGGTCCTAGCAAACCCCACTCCCCATGGAGATAGGAAGCCAGGACCTCTCTCATGGTCTTTCACACTTGCACACATGTGCTTTTAGTAAGTACTTACTAGAAGGCCAGAGAAAACCAGCCTTTCTTTCAATCAGGCACTGAATGAGAACCAGAGCCCCAAAGATGGCTTACTTCCATTATGTGAGAAATACAAGGAAAACTGGCTTTTCTTGTAGGTTGTGAATTCAGCAATGAAGAAGCATGTTAGAAAAGTATCAAAGGAACATTACAAAGATATAATTTTTGTGTTTCAATTCACTCAGACATTTGCCTAAGATCTAATATATGGTATCACTTTTTTGATATAAAGGTGAGTAAGACACCGCCCTACAGTTAGTGGGAAGAGAGAAAAGATACAGTGTTCCCACTGAGAGGCAAATACAAGGCTTTGTTCGGTAGACTATCAAGGCTCCCTGTAGGAGTAAATGCAAACTGAATAGGTCTTAGTTGGACACCAAAGTCTGACATTTCATCCAGCTAGTGCGGTAAGCTAATGCCTGAGCACGGAGGTCTTCACCACGGAGCCATGGGTGACTGAGTGGAAGTACAGGTTCTGGTGAACCCGGGAGAGGGTTGGACAGAGGGGGCAGGAGTGGGTGGAGCCAGGTCAGGAGGCGGGATCTAGAACTTCACTCTGGAGGGGCACAAGGTGTTGAAGAATGAATCAGAAAGCAGCAGGCGAGACTTCCTTCTGCTTAGGAAATGCCCTCTGTCGGGAGCAGTGGTGTGGATGGCAAGGGCTGAGACCAGATCAAGGGAAGAAGGTCAACAGCCACAAGGTCCTTCCTCTCTCCAGCTTGAGCCCAGAGGCCCCCTCTCTCCTCTCACTTCTTCCACAGCTACCCAAGAGTCCAGCTGATGGCAGACAGGCCCTGAGCTTGTTTACTGAAAGCAAGGCACAGGTGGGAGCAGAATCATTTGATTCCGGGGAGGGTAAGCGCTATCAAAGTCTGTAAAAAGTGCAAGCCTCATTCAATTAGTTCCAGTTTCTCTGAGACTCAGACTTTTATTCTTAGACAAATAAACACAAACACTTTCTAATTGGCAAAATCATCCAAGATAGCCAATGGGGGATATGTTACATAACCACGTCAGAATTTTTACTCAGCGAAAAGTTAATGTGGATCAACATTTTCCCTTTGCATTGAGCTTATCCCTATCATACTGTTTCTTTTTATCTTTACAGATTAAGACACCATAAATAGCCGTTTCCTGACTCCTTCCTCTCTCGCTTGTCTTGCAAACATTTTTCTTTATCCACTGTCATCTGTGAGCGTTTAATCTGGTGTACTTGTTTTACCCCCTCTGGTTCTTTTTTACCCTCAATTATTGTTGTTTAAAGGGGGACTGATTGACTTTGTCTTATTAAGCTGGCATCCTGTTGCTGGGCAGTACCAGCTGAAAATTAGCTAGAAATGGTGTTAGACTTGGTTTTCCCCTTCTTTCCTTCATCCGTAGAGCTCCCCAAAATCTCTCAATAATATATAAGTAAAGCCTTGAGCCAGCACACTCACAGCTAGAAACTGTATTTAAGCAGTTCAAAGAGAAGAATGTGAAACCAGTGCATAGACTGGTAGAAGCAGAGTTGCCCATGAATTTACACAGACCGTGCTTTTTCCTAGGTAGCTTCATAACTTTTATGAAGTAGCCAGTATATAAGCTTTTAATTATTTTATGGTATGTATATAACCAATTGATACAATGTTATCGGTGTTATTGCCTAACATTATTGTTCACAAAAACACTATCCAGTGTAATTCTTAGAAGGCAAAGCAAAATCTTCTTTGAAATGGTTTCGTATCTCTTGAATTTCTAATATAAACAAAATGAATGAAACCAAAGTAAGTAAATATTCACTGAATATTTTGCTATTTATCATTAGATGATCATAATGCATACTGTCCCCAAATATTACCGAGTGTATTCCCTTTCTATTAATCATCATATGGCAAGTGTTTGACTTTAGAGAAAGAAAAACTGTCAAGGTATGCAATGTTACTTCTAAAATGTTTACTTTTGGAATTGATAAACATGTAAGCTGTTAATAAATTGTTTACTCATTCCAGCTGATCACCGTTGATTCTATCAGGCCTACCACGCTTAAATAAGCGATAGAGAGTGTGTGTCCCCAGCCCACAGTGCCCTCACACACACATTCTCATTTGGTTTTGGCTAAACAATTTAACTAACACAAAAAACACACTGCATAGCAGGAAATTAACTTTGACTTAATTCTGAGTTTAAGGAAGGAAAAGCTATCTCTACCATAATGGGTGCACATTTAGAAAAAATAATGAATGTCGGTATAAAAATAGCTTTGAAAATTTGTTTTCTGAATTGCTTCCTTCCTCTGCAATGATGATCATACCATGCACCAGACATCACATTTTAAAATGTTGGCTTTGTTTGTGTCTGCCTCAGGGTCTTTGTGCCTCTCATTGGTTTTTCATGATGGTGCATCTATATTAAAGTGTGTACATTTTTCTTACTGAGAAAATACGGTACCACAAAGTTGCTGGGTGGTGATTCAAGAGGGCAAATAGGTAAATTAAATAATAGGAGACAGTGTACACCCTCTCAGATGATCAGAACACCACACGGAGAACAGGTTTTGCATAATGAGAATTATTTTAAAGGCCTCTGCATTCTGTACCATGAAAAAGATTTGTGGTAATTATACTATTTTTCGTTGCTCTTACAGAGAAAGTGTTTCTTTTGGAAGTGTGTCTGAGCCGTTACACACTGAAATAGTAGGTTTCGCATTATGCTTCTAGGAAAGTATTCTGTCAGGAGCTTAACCAAGATGTTCTGTTGCTAAAAATAAAATAATAACAGATTTTTCTAAACTCTGATTAAAAACAAGTTAGGAAAAACACAATTTTCCCCTGAAGTTTCAGCTTTTCTTCTCTGTCATTTCTTCAGTTTGTCTACTGACATGTACTAAGAAAGAAGACTTAATGAATGAACCAAGAGCATACACCCTACAAGACAAACCTTGTGCAGGGCAATTCCTAGGTGAATGTGTGAGCAATCCTATTTCTGAAGCCATATTTCCTCCCAATTCTTTTAATTTAATTTCTTTCACATACATTTTTAATAGTCATTATAGTTTTCAGGCGTTTAGGTGCTTAAACACAACTGAGAAGCACTGAAGTAAAATGCTATTGTTTGACAGTTTATGTTTTTGAATATAAATTGCAAGAAATTTATTTTGAAGAAGTCAGGAAAAAGAATACGATGGCCAGACTTATGCTCCTCGGGTTTTTGAAATATAATAAAGAACATGAAGAAATGAGGAAATACATTAGCCCCTGTCTGTGTTGGGAGAGTCATTTTCAACAAGTAAGTGATACTATTAATGGCTGCATATCTAATTTAACTGGAGACCTTGAAGATGGCCTCTAGTTTGCATTCCATTAAGAGTTTTTAATAAGATTTCAACAAAAAATAATAATAAAAGCATCCCACTTCACCTTTGCTTCTCCTTAACAATTCAAAGTATCAATTATAATGTAACCTTCATTTGACTGCAACCATCCCTGTGCTCTCAACAGCATATTAAACGCATGCCAATGCTTTAAGGGCAAAATAAATGTCTTGCTTTATCTTATAACTTTAGTTCCATTTTAAAGTGACCTCTCAAATGTATAACACTCAACTATACTTTATGTAGAAAACAATTTTTCTAAACATTAGGCATTTTTAAAAGCTTAAGGATGCATTTTCTTTAAAGAGAAACAGTCTCTTCAGGCATTCTTTTTCTTTTAATGTGCCCACATGGATGCTATTCTGGGATAGAACAACCGCGCTCTATCTACCAGCCATATTCCAGGGAGTCCTGACCTCACGGCTCATAGAAAAAGCAGGCTGAAGCCTGGTATCAAAGAAAGGCAAGAATTACAGAAGGTTCCAGAACTCTCTGCTCCTTTAAAGAAGGCACAGATTAATACAGGAAAAAATAGAATTTGAAAAATAAAGCTGAGGGCATCTAGGAAAAGCCAAAGGTGAAAACAGGAAACCAAGTGGCATCTCAGGGCAGATTCCATAGTCTTAGACAAGGTACCACACACCCTTGCTTCTTCAGTGGATCAGTCAGCAGATAAAGCAGAGAAGCCTTTTCCCCCAGCAGTATTTTTCAGCATTCTGCAGAGGATTGAGTGATAGAGTCTGAGTTTTTTCCCAAAGGGGGCTGTTTATGGAGGAAGAGCCCCTCTTCATCCTCCCTTAACTCCTGGAGAATGACAGCACGGGGGTGTGAGGCTTCTGGTGGCCCAGCTGAGGCAGTTTGTCTGGAGGTCTGTAAATGTTTCAGTAATATATATATATATATATATATATATATATATATATATATATATATATATATATATATATATTGCATGCCTTTAATCCCAGCACTCGGGAGGCAGAGGCAGGTGGATCTCTGTGAGTTCGAGGCCAGCCTGGTATACAGAGAGAGAGATCCAGCACAGGCACCAAAACTACACAGTGAAACCCTGTCTCAAAAAACAAACAAACAAAAACAAAAAACAAAACAAAACAAAACAAAAGCTGTTAAGTTAAGCCAATATGTATATTTTAAAGGTACCTTGACTTCAAAATTTAGATATAACAATATGTTGCTTTGAAAACAAGGCTCTGCTTTTGTTTCCATAGGAAGCAAGAGGCTATGAATTTGTTCCAGATTAAGATACATCAGGTTTGACCAGCCAAGACCCCCTAAAAGGTCTCCAATGACACCATGGCCCAGATGATCCAAAATCCAGAATGGTTTTAAGGCAACTGGCTCAGACAATACACCCTCACGGACTACTTCATAATCCTAAAATTTTCTTTGTGTCCCCATAAGATACAGTGCTCCCTCCAGCAGGAAGTAGTAAGAGAAGCTACACCCAAATTCCCAAATATACCAAGCTGGCTTTGGAGATGGAATTGGCTCACTCCTTCTCTAAACCCAAACATACTGCTAAAAAAAAAAAAAAAAAAAGACTAAGAGATTCTTGTGTCCCAAATCAAAAGAGCTCTCTGGTGTGGGACAAAAAAAACAAACAAACAAACAAACAAAAACAAAAACCAAAAACAAAACAAAACCCCCCAATATTTTTATTTAAAACAGGTTAATTATAAATACAATCTCTTTCTAAAGAAAAAAGGGGATAGTTTAGATATGATAAGATAAAAGGGTAGATTAATGAACCTACTTTTAAAGAGGAACAACTTGTTTGAAAATGTTTTACATTGCTATGGATTTTAGTTTATTGACACAAATTTAAAGTTAATTTTGTTACACTACATATATATTTCTATTCTCGTTTGAAGTATTATGTTTATGTAACTCATTTAAATTGTAATGAAACAATTAGTCTTCTATGATAGTCAAACTTATAGTCATGTTAAGTTTTCTAGGTATACATAGATATAATTCAATTAGGTAGGTAATCTTCATATACTTCAAAGACCTACAAAATATGGCATTTAAAATATTTTTAAAAATTCAGACTTTCTGGACAGTGAGACATGTCTGCTCCTGGCAACACTGATTTACTCCAAAGAGGAGAATGGACATCAAAGACACTCTATATGGAGTTTATCTTCTTGACAAAAATAGCCATTTGGGCAAGAAACTGTTATTCCCTGGACTGCTTGATTGACTGGACATGCAGGAACCATAAAAAGGTGACCACTGAACTTTGCTTGGCAAAAATGGTCCTTCAGGTTCCCGCTTCACAGAGGAAACTGCCAGACATTCTACAGGACACACACAAAAAAAAGTAACTGAGAGACTCTAGACCTATGGGCTAAAGTCAGATGCCCCAACTTCACAAGAGAACTTTGGATGACAGTCCAGGCTGCCAGCTGTCTCTGTCTACTCTTGCAAGACTCCTGAAAGTTGCTTACATCCTTTTCCCATTTCTCAGGTAATAGTATATCCTTCTGGGGTCTTTGATGTAGTTAAAGACTAGATAGTTATAATTTTCCTTAGGTATGATAAAAGATAAGTTAGATATAAAACCTTAGACTCACAAATATAAGATAGTAAAATACCTTCTTTAATTTTGCCAAATACAAATAGACTAGTTATTATAAATATACTATATAGATATTGTAACTGTAATTCTTGCTTGATAATTGTTTTATTATCTGTAATTTTACTATGTAAAAGTTAAAACCTTCCTTTTTTAAAAAAAAGAAAGGAAAGTACTGTGGTATGTTCTGTATGTTAAATGTGTTGCTCTGATTGGTTAATAAATAAAACACTGATTGTCCAGTAGCCAGGCAGAAAGTATAGGCAGGACAAAGAGAGAGGAGAATTCTGGGAAGTGAAAGGCTGAGACGGAGAGATGCTGCCAGCCACCGCCATAAAAAGTGAGATGTAAAGTACCGGTAAGCCACAAGCCATGTAGCAACTTACAGATTAATAGAAATGGGTTAATTTAAGATAGAAGAACTAGATAACAAGAAGCCTGCCACGGCCATACAGTTTATAAGTAATGTAAGTCTCTGTGTATTTACTTGGTTGGGTCTGAATGGCTGTGGGACTGGTGGGTGAGAGAGATTTGTCTTGACTGTGGGTCAGGCAGGACCAAAACAACTCTAGCTACAAAAAAAGTGAACCAGAATATGATACAGATAAATGGCCACAGTACAAACAGCACTCACATAAAATGATTTATAATCCATTTTCCTTATGTATTTATTTTTAACAAGCTGCGTCTTTACTGTATAGGACATGTATCTAAATAAACAGGAATAAAAGCTCTACCTTTCCTTTCTAAAAAAAAATTTAACTTTTAAATCAAGTTAATAAACTGGGAGATATGGCAAACAAAAGCCAAAGGGGCATATACATATATTCCATACTCATATACATACATAAACATATATTAAACTATAAAGAGGTATACACACACATACACACACACACACACACACACACACACACACACACACACACTCCATACTCCATACATTAAACTATAAAGTGCCTATACTTTGGGGGTGGGTATGTTGACTGATGTTGAGAAAAAAAAATGTTTAGAGCCAGATGACAAAATAACAAGCACCAGCTAAGATCTAGGAAGCAGTCAGCCAAGAACTAACAGCTTAGAAGACTTGCAGAACATCCCTTTAGGTACAGAACTTGGGGTATTCTTGTGCCCCAGATTGAAAGAACCATAGCATACTGGAGACCATTACTGAAGATGTCTAGGCTAGAGCTAAAATGGACAAGAGACACAAAGATGAAGTTGATGAAGTTTGTCAGTGTCAGATTCATGAGTGCAGGTGACATCCTCTGAGTGTTGAGGTGCCGGCTCGTGTGTGACTTTGAAGCTCTTCCCCAATAGGCTGGGGAGAGATTTCAAATACAGAGAGAGTGCTGGCAGGTGAAGGTATACAAACCTAAGGGATTTGAAACTTAGGTGAAGAGGTCAGGTGTTTTCAGAAATTGAAATGTTACCAACTAAGGAATTACATCTTTCATATAAAAGCTTCATTCTTTCAAAATTTCATTGTTAGTATTTTATTTCCATCACAATGTGGACTGTAGAATAAGAAATGATAACCTGGTCATTTCCATTTTGTTCATTTGTAGATATACAGACTGGATTATGACTGCTGTGTATCCCCCCACCATCATGGATCTGGACCAGTGCTGGTTACTCATGAATTATCTGGAAGTAAAGCAACAGCCATTCTATCAGCAAGTTTATGGAGGGTTCCACAAGTAGCCTCAGGTCATGTGGTTATTGTTAATCTCTTGCTGCCTCTCTGTAGTCACAGGGAAGCAGCTTGGCTCAGGCATCTCTAGTTTCCAGTAGATTTTCCCCATCAGCGGCTCTGAGCCAGCAGTAGCCAGGCAAGGATGCAATCCCATTGAAATGGGAATCACTTAAGCAGGTCATGTTCCTCACTGAGTTGGAATATCACGTTGGTGATGGGAGACAGAAGTGTGCTCCATTTTATCCTTCTGTGGTCTACTTTGCCCTTGAGAGCTCCAGTTTATGCCTGTGTCTTGTTTCATATACAGGCCTAAATTCTGACTACCGACTTTGATGGCCTCTAACTACTTCAGAATCAACACCAGATAAAGAGGCACCGTCCTTTTGTATCCTGTTTCATCAGTTCCCAGCTATATTATCAAGAGAAAGTTCTGATTTGGTAATGTTCATAGTGGTTCTGTTAGGATGGGGCCCTTCTGAGAGTACTTGATGTGTCTGAACTGAGACATTTGTTAGCGTTTTTTCCTCCTCTATCTCTATGATAAGTAATGTCTTCTGAGATTTATGTCTTAGACCGGGCATGTTTACTTGCTTGCTGATTTTGTACAGATATTTTTCTTCTTTCTTCTTCTTCTTTTTTTAATACTTACACATAAAGTTGTGGTTTTTAAAGTATTAAAAATTTTTGCTAATTAGTTAGCAAATAATAATCTTCATTATCAATATCTACTATTTTCTAGGGCCTCTACTAAGTACTTAAAATAATGCTGTTCATCACATTGAAGAAATACTATGGAATATATCACCCAAAGAGTTACATGAAGTGATCTGTTGGCTCTACACATGTTATTAAGTTTGGACAATAGAAAAGATGCCAGAAAGTGTTTGGTTTGGTCTGTTTAGTTGCTTACTCACTTTTGAGTAAGTTCTGTTTCACCTAGCCTTAATCAACATATATATTTTGATTTATATGGCTTCCTCATTACTTGAGTATAGTCCATATTACATTTTCATGTCTATAGCAGAAATAGGTACAAGAACAAATTCTTCCTTTAATATCTAATGCCTAAGCTTTGATCTCACATGACCATTCTTCTCGCCTGAATATGCCAAAGTCCACTACTGTGAAGATGTCCAAATCCAGGGTTGTATATTTCCTTCCTCTCTGTCCATAACCTTTTTTCCTTCCTTGTTGGAACTAAGTCAACACCAGGTACTTTGCACCTCTTGCCTAGTAGTATTTTAAAAAAGTGTTTCTGTTTGCATTTGGAGAGAGATGAGGTGATAATAGGAAGGCCAAGACAAGAGCATTCCAGCATCCTCTGAAGCAGAAGTGACCCTTTAGTAAGAGATGTACAACTTTCTGATTGGATTTGTCTTTACGTTTTTCAAAACTGGGTGCATCTAGGAGTGAGCAGACATTGTTTCTGTCAAAAATTAGAGGATTTGGGCTACATTTTAAAATCTGGTTTTATTGGCCAGTAAAATATCTGTGGGTATTGGTAGTTTCTTATCTATCTATCTATCTATCTATCTATCTATCTATCTATCTATCTATCATCTATCTCCTATCTATCATCTATTTACCTTCTATTATCTATCTATCTATCTATCTATCTATCTATCTATCTATCTATCTATCTATCTATCTATCTATCTATCTATCATCTATCTATTCATCTATCATCTATGTATCATCCATCTACCTACCTCCTATCTACTATGTATCCATCATCTACCTATATACCTTTCTAGTTATTAGAATAATTCTGTTAGATATGGTGGCTAGTAATTATGTTTAACTGGGAGATGCTCCTTCTAAGTACTTTATACCCCTATTCCATGAGTATAAAGTACTTAGAGTATGAGCCTTAGAGTATCTGAATTTGGGACATGCTACATTTTTAGACTGTAGAAGGGTGAATGACTCCTACTGATTAAGCATAACCACAAGATTCAAAGTGAATAAAGGGACATTGAAAACACTCAATAAAGTCTTTGCTTTGAAGTTTTGTGGAAGAACAAAGAACAATTCATAGAGAAGGACTGGGGTGAAAACATGATCAACTCAGATATATTTTGTGACAGTTGCAAATCTCTGGTGCACATACTTATTACTGCTAAAGCAAATATTGCCATATTTCTTTATTCATGGAAGGATTTTGAATGCACTTCCCATACATAGGGTTTTTTCCATAATTGATTTATGATAAATACTGAGTAGATTATATTTTATGGCTACTTCCTGCTCTTTGTTTTTACTACAAGCTGCATTAAGTCAACAGAAGCAGTACTAAGCCAGCACATTACCCCAGTTTAAATATAACATGAGACTGTGAAACATTCAGTGCTGTTCGTCAGTGCTGTGCTTCCTTTGTTTTGCAGGGTGGGCTCTTGCCTTTTCACGAACAACCTCAGAGTGAAGCTGGGAAATTTATCAAGTTAAATGGGAAATTTTCTCTGTCCATATCATGCACTACTGAGCTGTGGTAGAGAATATGGGTAGTTACAGAACAAAATTGTAAGATAGTTACTGTAAAATAATGCTCAAAATTTGAGTTAGAACACCTAGTCTATTTATTTACCCATCATTATCTATTTTTAGCAGAATCCATGCATTTTAGACTTGTAGCTCAAACAAATATTCCAATATTAAATTCATTAAACTGAAATATCCATTGTAACCTCAGCATATGTAGTTGAGGTTTCATGCCTGTGTTTTTATGAGCTAAGGGGGATGGATGCAAGATTGTTACCTGCTTACTCACTCAATTTTGAATCTAGTCTCAGCTTTCCTTACCTCTTACGCAGTGACTTCTGCAACACCGTTTTCCAGTTTGTACCTCTTTCTCCATCAGTGACCACTAGTGGAAGGAGACTGGACTCAGAGAATTCTGCGACATCTTTATGCAGCAGAGTTTTCTAAAGTAAGTTCACTGCATGGATAATTTCTTATAACCATGGGGCCCAGAGCTGGCTGCATGGCTAGGAGAAGATTAATGAGAAGCAGGGGCCTGGACAAAGAGGAAATGAATGAGTATACCACTGCCTCGCCTATGAGAAACAGACAAATGCCCAGACGAAGGGAGATGATCAGAAGTTTACTCACTCAAGATTAAATAATTGATATGGAGGAAATGCCTTGGCAGTCAGTGAGAAATCCAGATTTCAAGCTATATCAGGCTCTGTGTTGGTGACTCTGGAGTGCTGATGGCTGTTTTGAATGAATGATGCCCACCTTTCGAGGATTCTTAATGGTATGTTCAATTTCAATTTAAGGCATTTCTATTGAGCTTTTGAATTATTGATCAGGAGATGATGAGGGACGCGCTTACAACCAAGTGCAAGGTTTCTGGCTAAGTTCATGCTGGGTGAGGCCTTATCAGAGGCAAAAGTTCAGCACAGAGAAAAGCTTTTTAACAATTCAGTTGTTTTTGAACATGCTCAGAAGACATGGGAAACTGTCCAATTTAAACTCAAGGACTGGGGAAACCTCCATTTGGCAACAGCTGTGAGGAGCAGGGACTGTTTTTCTATGTAACAAGAAAAGCTTCATCGTATCATCAGAAGGTATAAAATTCAGAAGTGGCATTTTATTTTTTTCCGATGGGAAGAGATTTATACCTCAGTGAGAGGAGCTTCTATCTGGAAGCAAGGCACTGAATTTTGGCATCTATCTTTTTGAATTGGAAGATTTGGAATTATGTAAACAGTTTCTTCATGCTTCCTTCCTCTAGGTGTGGCAGTTAGTCTGAAATGGGGCAGGATGTGGGATGGGTCCTGGCTTGAATGGCCATGACATGCCACAGGGAGGTACAATGTCTGCATGTAGGGCTCAGTCACTGCAAACTGCTTTTGTAGCTGAGCACAAAGAGAAAAACACACTCCCAGCTGAACTATTTAACCAACACATTTATTTTTAAACTGCAGTTGAACTGTCATTTGGCTAGTCGTACATTCTTACATAAAGCATGGAGGAAACATAGTGGCTTTGTTGCTGAAATGCTGGTAAGCAATTGGTAAAGAAATAAATACAAACAAGCCTTGTGAACCAAGGCTTTGGCTGGCTCTCGCTTTTGCTCAGCCCACAGGATCGTAAACCCCAAACAATAAACGTCACTCCTCTCTTGAACACACGTTATCCCAACAGATATTTTATTGTGACTAAATGGGCCACCGCGAGGACACCAATGGGGCTGCGGCCGGACTTGGCGGGAAGGGGAGGGACAGAGAGCTTGGCTTTGCTTGGGAGGAGAAGCAAATGCTGAGGCGTCAAGGCAGAGGTGAAGGCGGGTGCAGCCCTCCGGTGGCTCCGTGCGGGGACGCTGCCGCTGTGACAGATGACTGTGTGTCAGTGCACATTAATATTTGATGAACATGGCCACATTATCTCTTCCGTGCACTTCCACACTATTGTGAGGCACCGAGCTTGCTTTAGACAGGGATTTATATGGGCAAGTGCAGTGGCTTTTACTTGGCAAAATTAGCACACATCCTGCTCTTCCGACGTCAAAGGGGATGCTTCTGTTTATACTGAATAAACAGGCAGAGGCTGGGTCCGGCCTTCTTTAAAACACTATTATCTTGAGTGCATAAACAAGGCTGACAAAATCGTTTCTCTTAAATGGCACACCGATGCATTTTGTATTCTGCTCTTTGGAAACAAAGACTCAATTTCTGTCATTATAAAAGACCCCTGAAACAGATATGAAAGTGAAAGCTTATGCATTGTGGAGAGACCAGTGAGGAAAACTGAAGAAAATGCTTAGATCTACAAAGGCCTCTGCTCGTTTTCTATTTCTTTTTCTGGACACTGAATACAAGTCCTGTGAAGCATTATTTGTCCACACAATGCCTGCCCACATGCGCAAGCCATTAAAAGGGTGTAGCCCCCACCAAAGCAAAACAAAACAAAACAAAAACCCACCCAAAACCAAACCCTCAAACGTAAATGGAACTCATTCTCCAGACACGCTTCAGCTGTCCTGTCTCACTAATTTTCTTCTCAAGTATGATAGTTCACCCATGACAATAACCTAAATAAAAATTTTGAAAAAGTCAGGAAGAACCCATTGTTATAGGGAGGGCAGTCCATGACAAGGCAGGAAATAGAAAAGAGAGGAATTAGTAAATATGGCCCGAGAAAGCACAGGCTTTGGAATGGTAAAGACAGTGTGTCTTAATTGTGCAACATTTGATGAGAATATTAAGGGCCATACCACATACTTTTTTTTTAAAGCACTCACCATTGAAATCAAAGTTACATTGAATAATCCAATTTATTTACTTATCTAAAAGTATACATCCAATGCCAATTATAAGTAGCATGCTATGTGCAATGAAATAAAGCCATGCTATATATCAGCTGAGTACTATCCTTGGAGAGATTTCATCTGCAAGATAATGTGAATATATGTAACTGTGATAGCTAATCTTGGTTGTCAACTAATCCTGGGAAGAAGGAACCTCAAATCAAAAACTTGCCTCCACCAGATTGGCCTATGAGCATGCCGGTGGAGTGTTTTCCTGACTGCTAATTGATGTGGGTGGGTCCAGTTCTTTCATTGTAGCACTAACATCCCTAGGCAACTGGGTCTGGGCTGTATAAGAAAGGCAGATAAACAAGTTGGTGGAGCTAGCCTCCATGATTCCTGCCTTCGGGTTCCTGCCCTGCATCCCTGCCCTGGCTTCCTGTAATGGAGGACTGTCATTTAGAAATGTAAGATGAAATAAAACCCTTTCCTGCTCAAGTTGCTTTGGATAGAGTATTTTCTCACTGGAAAACAAACAAACAAACAAACAAACCTAGAACAGCAGCTATATAGTACACGGGGAAAAGAAGTTTTTATATTACAATATTGGAAATGATAAAGTATTGTTGGCTTGTGATTTCTGAGTCTACTGGGAAAGGGATGTGTGACATCTTTAGTTCAAAAAGTAGAGAGGAGTTATTGTGAAATATTTTTTCTCATTTCTTTTGCTAATCTTGCACTCTTGAATTAGTGTGGTGATTTTTTTTTACTAGTCATCATGAATAGAAAAAAATGTAAGTTTTAGTTATTAGCATGAATTTTCATATTCTTTTTATATTGTCCTTCGTCATAACAGTTAGTAAATATTTGATTTGTAGACGGGACCCTTTGCCATGTCTGATGGTAAGTATTTGATTCGTAGGTGGAGCCACCAAATTCTTCTTCTACCAGAAAGGTGCCAACTGCTATCAAAAACTCTTGGGTGTTTTTATTTCACTTCTTGGTGTTCACACTCTACCAACCTACCAACCTTCTGACTTTTAAATTGGTCAATTGTTACATAATTTGTTATGCAACATGGGAAACCTAGAAGAGTGATAGTCAATGAATGGAAGGTTCTCCCAGCCTGGGTCTTTATCGTAAGTACTTAGGAAGTGTGATTGATGGTAGAGACACTAAGGATGAAGCAGCACTTCTCCAACTGGCTGCTCTCAGGACCCTTTTAGGATCCTAAAACTGTTGAACACCCAAGGAGCTTCTACTTAAGTAGAAACATTACATGTTTCAATATTTAGCAAGTGTAAAAGTAAAATAGGCATTGGAATTTTTAAATATTTAAATTCATTTGGACACAGTATTATTTCAGTATGTGTTGACATACTATATTTTAATGAAAATGGATACAGTTTCTAAAAATAACTTGGATGAAAAGAATGGCAATGTGTACATTTTTGAAAATCCCTTTAATATTTGCCTTAATAAAAGATAACTGGTTTCTAATATCATCTTTTGCATTGAATCCACTGAATAATACATATCAAGTAGCCTTCGGAACACTCCACTGTGCATTTGTGTGAGAATGAAAATGAAAAGGCCAAACAGTATCTTGGTCCCTGGGCTGCACACTGAGATCAACTGATCTAGGGCATGAAGATGAAAGAGTCGGGAACACAAATGGGTGAGAAACACCCAATTGAAGGAAACCTAAGTTTCTCTTAAGAGCTTTCATATATATGCAATTGTTTTTTTGGTAAAGGATTGGGCAGGAATTATCTGATGTTCATTCAAAAGCCACTTTTCTCCTTATCTTCCTTGCTTTGGCAAGAATGCTGGATTCTGTTTAGGTATGGGGAGCTTTTGTATCGAGATGAAGCATGCAAATGGTCTATCTCTCCCTCATGGTTGTTGTGAGCACAACCATAGCAACAAACCAAAAATTTTATGTGTGAGGTGGCAAGAACAATCCAGTAGCTTTTTTTTTTTTTTTTTGAGAAAGAGGTGTAGTCCATCTCTGTGCTGTTATTATGGCCTTCCTGCTTCAGTGGAGAAGGCCATCTGACTAGAGTGTGTCAGAGGCAGAGACTGGGTATTGTTGCTTCATAAACTAAGATGATTTCAAACTGCCCAACCTCTCACTGTTTCAGTCAAGTTATTTAATATCAGTGAAGATATTGAGACTATGAGCTGACAGCCCATTGATGTCTATGGAGGTGGGCTCAGAACCGGGACAAGCCACCAGTGAAGGGGTTAAAATAGACGCATGTTAAACAAGGACGCATCTCAACTACAGTGGTATCAACAGAAAAATAAAGACTGATGGTAAGGGACCAGGGAGGGAAAGCCCGCAGGGAATGGACTCGGCAGAAAGACACGCATGTGTGGCAGGGGAGCAGAAGGCGGACTTTAGCTGTGTCACAGTGAATTGCTTCCCTGAACGGCAGGAGGGGAGCACAGAAAACATCACATATATAATAGGTCTGGACGGTGGTTGATGATGGATTAAGTTTGGACACATGGATTAAAAAATATGCAAAGCACACAGGGTGTGTGTTTAGTGCTTATCCAAAGATTCACAGTACAGGACAGAACTGAGGGCCATATTTGCTTTTTAATCCTGCATATTTTCACCAAAGTTTTGACTTCTTAGGAAATATTTCCTGTGTCATCCTATCTAAAATTGTCTATTTATGACCTACTTCTTTAAAACTCTTGCATGTTAAGTCCAGATATACCACGTGCCGTTTCCATATCATATTTCACTTAAGCACTTTTTTCTATTGAAATACAGATCTACTTATTTATTCTGTTTTCTAATAGAAAGCAAACTTGGTTATATAACTTTAATCTGTCATTCCAGTTACTTCTGTAACTCCAATGCCTAGAGTAATGCCTGCCTCTTAGATTCTCAGTGAGTATGTGTTTAATGGATGGATAAATACTCAAAAGAGTATGAGAGTTAGGTTGTCAAATGTCCCTCATGTGTCCAGGTGGAAACTCAAGCCTTGAGGATAGATAAATGTATCATAATTAAATACCAAATTTACAAACACAGCACTAGAAATGTACTGAGCACCAAAGACTTCCCTTGATATTCTATATGCAGTTTTGGGTATCCAGCTCCTAACAGTCCTCTGGGTAGGTTCTATTATATCTCTGATTTTACAGGCAATGAAGCTGAGCTTTAGAGATGCTAGGAAGTCAACTAAGAACACAAAGTCAGTGAGGGTGTAGGACCAGCTGTTTGTAGTTGAAGGGAGGGAGCCTTTATCTAATAGATGCAATTAAAAAAATTGTGCTCAGGCATATGCAATTTTAAGGAAAGTGATCCAGATATTTTCTTGTTTTTTTTTTTGACTTTATAAAAAGGCTAAAAAGTTAATAATCATTTCAAGGAAAACAACTTCTGGCTTTGAAATTGGGTCATTCTGATAATATATGCACTTTCAACTGGGAAGATGGAGCAGTAAAAACTTTGACAGTTAAAAATAAAATTAACCATTCTGCTGAAACGCCGCGGTATTGTTAAGCCCTCCCTGGAACTGCAGGGAAGTGGCCTGGAAGGTTTTCCAGGACAGATGACACTAAGGGGGGCACCACCCTGCTCTTGAAGTCACATACTGGATGTAAGTTAAAGTTCAGTGAGTCAGGTCAGCCATGCCACTCTTTTCTCTTAAAGCCTCAAAGATGTTTTTCACAAAGTAAATGACCACAGTCTATTTAAAACAGTTTCAGCCTAAGGGATGGTTTCCTTCTTCCATGAAAAAGCAGCCTTGGTAAAGATAAGGACTCTTTCGGCTTACACCATTTTTTACCTTTCACTCCTGGACATGAGATAAAAATTCAAGATCAAAATGATTCTTTTATCAGGCCTTCAATTAAAAAATGTCATGACTTCCTCATTATTCTGTATAAACCCTAGATGTGAATTTCAACTAGAGTGGGTTATTATGTTGAGAAAAATATGGACATGTATAACCTTGGGCAGGTTATTTCACTTTTCTTTGCTTCAGTTTATAAGTAGAAATACAAAATGGTAAGATTGTAAAATCCCAAAGTCATAAGCAACCAGCCTTAAGACACTATGGCAATTTGAGAAGCAATTCAGTGGGATGGCAAGGAGCCTAGGTTCTGGGGACAAATGGTTTCTAAGAACTCCCTACCCCCAATAATCTTCAGCCATACAAGAGGGTATATGATATGAGATATTTAGTAGTCCTTTCAACCTTAGTTTACTCAGCAACAGGGTAGGATATTTGCGAGGCCCATCTGAGTAGTAAATGAATCTTATCTTTAATATTAAAAGTTGTTTATTTAAAAGGCTCTTTTCTACAGTAAATAATTTCCCCTAGATTTCAGAGGAGTATGGTTTTTCTTGTTTTAAACAGTCTACATAATACTTTTATATTTTAAATCATCATCATTTAAAATATAAAAAATAAATCAAAACAGTAGTCATCTTTTCACAATTCCAAACAATAGGTTTGAATGTTTTCGTTCCTCTCCACCTTCATCCCATGTGGATGGAGTAAGTGCTAAGATTCAAGAACTACTTAAATACTTGCACTGGAGATGTATGAAGCATTTCTGTGATGAGCTAGGACACCATCCTGCAGTCTCAGGAATGAAAAAAGAATTAACACTAACCCAGAACCCAGTTTGAATAGAAAAGGTCTACTGGCAGATACCAGAGACACCATTCAGCAGCAGGGTGTTATTCTTGTTTGGTTTCTGTTGCTGTGACCAGCACCATGACCCAAAGCAACTTGGGGAAGAAGGGGTTACAGTCCCTCATGAAGAGAACCAGGCCAGGAACTCAAGGCAGTAACCTGGAAACAGGAACTGAAGACTGAAGCAGAGGCCATGGGGCCATGTTGCTTCCTGGCTTGCTCCTGGAAGCATGCCATACTCAACTTTTTTTTTTCACCCCAGAACTAAGTACCTGCCCAGGTATGGTACAGCCTACAGGGGGCTAGATCCTTCCACATCAATAATTAATCAAGAAAATTCCTTATAGACATGTCTACAGGCCAATCTGATGGACATATTTCTATGATTTAAGTTCCCAGATAGCTCCATGTGTCACGTTAATAAAAAATAGCCAGCACAGCTGCTTACCTAGCATGTATAAGATTCTGCCTTCAATTACATGCACCACAAGGAAAAAGGGAAAAGACCTAAGCAAAGAGAAGCATGTTTGAGAGTTTGCAAAACTGGCTTAATGCTGATGGTTCTTACTTATGCTTCTAATAACCTTAGAAAACATCTCCCTATTCTCTTCCCATGGATGAAAATTTTGGGGATGTAAGAACGTGGCAGAATTTGTTCACAGTCACACAAGAGCAACTGGCAGCACCAAAATCCAAGGCCAGACAAACAACCTATATCTCAGCTCTTGAGTAAACGGTTACTATAAACACAGGAAGGAGCCTTGGTTGAGGGCTGACGCAAAGCCTGTGCTCTGGAAACACCAGGCTACTCACCAGGCAGTCCCCTGTGTGACCCACCCTCCATCCGTTTGCCTTTTCAAGCAGATCCTTCTCTATTAAATACAGCTAGCAGAAGCTCTGGAAGCAGGGCCAGTGAATAAAGCAAGGCAGATTTGGCAGATTTAAACTCTGTCTCAGTGTGGTCATTGCATTTCTGTGATTTAGGTGCAGCTCAGTCAAAGCTTGAGTATATACCCTGGGAGTGCCTTTTTCCGAGGCAGTGAGATTTCTCTTGTGACAGAAAATTCCTAAGAGAATTTATTTTTACTACTTCGCGTCTCTTCTTTCAAAAATGAGGAAACATGAGAACATAATTATTAGTTTTCGGTATAAGCATTGGTGAGTACATTTTCTATTTAAACTTCACAGTGAGATTTGAATTTAGAGGGAAGTTTTGATTCTATGTCCATTTAGCAAAATAATAGTAGATTCACTATGTGCTCCCCAACCATGGTTTTTTGGCAAGACTTAAATCTAATTAGAAAGCAGTTGGTTATCACATAGCATTATTTTTTTTGTTGTTGTTTTTTGAGACAGGGTTTCTCTGTGTAGCTTTGCACCTTTCCTGGGACTCACTTGGTAGCCCAGGCTGGCCTCGAACTCACAGAGATCTGCCTGGCTCTGCCTCCAGAGTGCTGGGATTAAAGGCGTGCACCACCACCGCCCAGCTTTTTTTATTTATTTATTTATTTTTTAATCACATAGCATTTGTACCCACTGTTGTATCCATGGATATGAGTTGACCTGATGGTCATTACTGCAGTTCATAGGGTTCTCAACTAGTTAAGACTTCCCCTCCACCCCATAGCAGTCTACATAGCATCTTCTAGTACTTGGAATGTAGCTAGCAGAGAGGAAACTTCCTGGTCATACCAACTTTAATTCTCTATTTCCTCTGACTAATGTAGGCGGTTCCTTCAGCAATATGGTCAAAATATACTGTATGAAATTCCCAAAAGCCATATTAAATACTTTTAAAAATTCCCAAAAGAAACTTAAAATTTTACTTAAATTACTGAAATAATGATCTCAAATACAATTTTAAGTAACACACCTAAAAAGAATTTTGTGTTTTAGACAAGGTATTATAATGGAGCCTTGGTTGGCCTTGAACTACCTACATAGACGAGGGTGGTCTTGAACTCACAGATTTGCCTGCCTTTGTTCCTCCAGTCCTAGAATTAAAGATGTGTGCCAATACACCTGGCCAAAAACATAAGAAACTTAAAATTATGTTTCTACAAGTTTGCAGAGAGCTTAAAAAGAGACCCTTTCCTTTGCATTTCTCATTTCTCCCTTCTCCTAACTCTCCACAGGGAGAGAGCCATGAACATGGCAGATTGTTGGAATAAAAAAGGGACTCGTCTCCTTTTTCGTCCTCTTTTCTTTTTACTAATCTCCACATTGGTAGGCCCCATATGGAAAATCAATTTCTGCTTCATCCTTGTAAGCCAGGTTTTATCTTTGTAAATACATCCTTCTTGTCAGAATCCAATCAAGCATTTGTTCTTTCATGGTGGTAAATTGTTGTCCTACTTTTGCTTTGGGCTGTGATCATTTGTTTCTATTTTCTACTGTGTCACCGGCATTATGTCACTGGAGATCTGGAAGGGCTGTCCTTTGTCCAAATCTGACCCTCAGGCAAGTCAAACTCGTTTGTGTAAGCTCTACAGAGGGGGATGAGGAGGCAGTAGTCCATCTGAGGTCCACCAGCCTTCCCAGAGGAGGAGGAAGAGGCAGAGGTCCATCTGAGGGGCCCACCACCCCTCTAAAGCACAGAGCTTGCCCTGCTTTGCAGCGGGTGAAGCACAGATCCGCAGGTCAGCACCTCTGCAGTGAAGTCTCCAGGCTCCATTCCATGGCACAGTCTGCATGAGGAAGTGTGTTGTAAGTTGATCATTATCACTTGCTAACCTCATGGCTTCTCCATATTTAGAGATTTTCAAATTTTCCACTGTCTCCTATCGCAGGAGTGAATCTCGTCTTATGCCTATCCTTCCTTCCTTCCCATCGATGTTCAGTTATCAGCTAAGGTGAGATGTTATCTCAGTCATAAGCACTCCTAATGTCACAGTGGCTTATTAGAGCCAAGATCTGGTCAGTCCTTGTCCCAGGATGACAAAGCAGCCACCTATTGCAGTGACTGTTCCAGGGTGAGGAAAACGGAAGCCGGACAAGTCCCGTGTTGACAATCAAATATTCAGTCGCAAGTCGCAGTCTTGGGATAGACAAATTGAATGGCTCCATCCACAAGGAGACCAAGCAGTGGAACCCCGACCCTTGCTCTGCATGTGAGGAACCAGAGAAGTTCAGCAGCAACAGCCACCGTTTCATATTTTAACTAAGTAAATGGAAGATGGCGGTGGCAGTCAGTGCTTTTCCTCGTTGGCTTATTTCTAGTATTCTCATCGTAATTTATTTGAGTATTATTACATATAATTTACTTGTCCATTCCTCATATTATCTCATTAAATTTAGTAAATATTTCATTCTCATTTTACCCATAAGTCTACTTTTCCTCTCGCCACCTCTGTGTCTATTCTCACTTCTCGCCTCAGACCTCTTTTCTTTACTAGATCTCTCTGAACTCCTGCCGTCCTTTCTGGCTGCATCACACAACGTAACCTGTAATGATTTGCCTACTGGGCATCCCACTTGCTTCTGCTTTTTATCAGTTGACTCAGAACAAATCACTGTCTCACCAACTCCTTTCTTGATTCCAAGTTGACTCTCCCACCCCACCCCTGATTTGACAGGTCTTCCATTATCTTTCCCAGTGCTCAGCAATGGTGTTTTCGTCTCTCTTTGATCCATTCTCTAATCTCTGGCTCCTCACAGTGATGTAGACCCCATACTCTTCCCAGGAATCCCGTCCGATGTGGGGATCAGATGACAGAGAATGTGAAGCATGCTGGAGAATAAATACATGGGCACCACGTTCTCAATTTCTTTGACTATTTTTATTCTCTAACTTCTTGAACTTCCCATTTATTTGTGTGGTTAGTCAGGAGCTAAGTGTGTTCTTGGAATTGTGCTTGTTTCCAAGGAAGACACAAATGAGATGTCTCTGCTCTTTAGGGCGTTATGCACCAGATAAGGGTGTCACGTATCTGCAGTGAGGTAACTGAACCAACAGAAAGCTTTCCCTGGTATTTGAGAAAAGGGGGTATTGGTGGTGTTTTGGGATTGAGTGGAAGGTGTCAGAAAGAGTGAGAGTAGAAGCTGTCAAATCACACCACCCCGGGAATAAGACATCGGGTGTTCTCACCTTCCTTTGATTGAACTTCTTGATGAAGACGCACTTGAACCTTCGTGCATCACTCCCTCACACCGTTCATCTTAGACACTCTTGCGTCTTCTGTGGGCAGAGGACACACTGAACTCTGGTCAGTTCCTTGTCTTTTCTAACACCAAGCTCATCCTCACTCTTGTGCCTTTGGACCAAGGAGTTGTCCTTGGGTAAAATATTGTTTTTACAAATCTTTCCATAGGTGACTGTCATGTTCCGTTTGTGGTAATTAGTGTTAGCTGTCAACTTGACACGGATCTGAAATAAATTGGGAGGCAAGCCTCCAGGGGCGCCCATGAGGGATTATTTGTCCTATAGATTATTTGTCCTGTCAGTGATTATGTTGGTTAGGTTAATTGAGTTATGAAGACCCATCTTAAATGTGGGCAACACTATTCCCTGGATTTGGCCCTATGCTGCATTGGACATTCCCTGTTTCCTGAGATTAGCTGCCTTAGCTCTTGACATAGGAGTTCCCAACCTATGGCCTTTACCCTAGAGCTGTGAATTAAAAATCAAAACAAAAGAAAAAACACTTTCTCCTTTAATTTGCTTTTGTAGGGGTATCTTATAGTGTCAAAAGGGCAAGTAATTAAGACACCTCTCAAAGGATAGTTCTCACAGAACTATCTTACTAGTACCTGGAACCTTCTCTACCACAATCCAACTCTTCGGTCAGTTGTTGCTTTTGAAAACACCTATTGCCGAGAGGATATTGCTCGTTCATTTCTTTATTGCCCATTTCCTGTTCCTTTCTCTCTCAGGATGCAAGCTCTTTAAAGGAAATACTGTTGCTTATGCTTTGTATAACTCTCCACTCATCATATGTGCTAAATAAATCCCTCCTGATAGGATAGAACTGTCTAGAATCTAATATTTCTTTCAGGCACCATTGCCAAACCTCATTACTGAGTTCTTTCTTTTTAATGACACTTTTACTATATAGTGAATATTATAGCCAGTGGAATGTGAATGAAAATGTAGAATGTCACTTCAAAGACTGCCTGATAAAAGTTCCATCTAGGATTACTCTCTCTCATCTTCTCATTATTAAATGAAGGACTCCAGTGATTCAAGAAAAGGCAAGCTCATGTTAAGTAGGCATATCTATTCATGAATTGTGAACAAAACTAAACTCTGTGTGTGTGTGTGTGTGTGTGTGTGTGTGTGTGTGTGTGTGTGTGTGGTGTTACAGCTCTTAGAATTTTGTGCTTACCTATTGTAGCATTTTGTGATACTTACCCCAACCAATTAATGATAGTCCTCACAGATGTGCTCTGTAAATAGAACATAGCACCTTCTCTAACATAACCCAACTCTTCATAGTAGTTGTTGCGTTTGAAAACATCTGTTATCTGAGAGCATACTGCTTGTTCATTTTTTTTTTATTAATTGTTTCTCGCCCCTTCCTCTCTCAGGATGTAAGCTCTTTAAAGGAGAGAGTCACTGGAAAGCTAAACTTCTAGAATTTGGCTACATGTCCTTTCCTAACTCTTCAAGCACTATACAAACTATCAACAACAAATTACTTTGTCTTCTGAAAGGACAGTCACACTGTCCAAATTCTACCTCAATATCTACACAGTAGCATTATGAAGTTAAAAGAACATGAGCCTTTTAATTAGAAAAAGCTGAGGTTGAACTCCGATCTGATCCCATGAAAACAGCATACAGTTGCACACCACGGGCCTCTCTGAACTCTGAATTCATCCTTTTTTATTAATGGAGGAATATAATACCCGACTCATGTCTCTGATGTGAAAGATTCAGTTTGAGACTGAACGTGACTGGATAAGTCAGATATTCCTGTTTTTCTCAGCAAATGCCTTTCTCTCGTCTACATTTGGGAAAGCCTCTGAATCCTTTTAATAAAGATTAGACCAAAGTTTTATCATCTTCCTCAATTTATATAACAGCCCCATATTTTCTTAGTGAATAATAAAATAAAGGATTTGTAGCAAAAACTATCTCGATAAATGGTACTCTATTGTTACAGATGAAGCCATAGAATTACCAAGCTCTTCACAAATGGTTCAGTATAGAGCACAGAACAGGTGTTCCTAGGGCACACTGCTCTAAGAACACCTCAGAACCCTGCGCTTCTTGCCCAGTCTGCTTCATGAACAGTTGATCTTTTACCAACTGTTTTGTGTACA
Organism: Peromyscus maniculatus bairdii; assembly: GCF_049852395.1. Lineage (NCBI taxonomy): Eukaryota > Metazoa > Chordata > Mammalia > Rodentia > Cricetidae > Peromyscus > Peromyscus maniculatus. The sequence continues at coordinate 63,953,032 of NC_134864.1, read as the reverse complement.
TGGGGATCACAATTCTAAAGGTACAAATATGCCAGACGTTCTGTCTAATTTCTGCGACTACAATGAAGGAGGGACAAGGACGTATATTGTCTGCCTATTCTACTTATTTTAAACCCGAGCTGAGTCACATAAATACAGCACAGGCCATATCCAGGTCCTGGAGGAATCACCTCCACAGAGTGACACTTGACAACCTTACAGGGTTATAACTAATACATTCATTTCCAGTGTGTAAACTCCGGATAATCAAGGATTGTGTTTTTCATTTCAGTCAAAATCCTACTAAATGCACACAATAGAAATTGTTGTGGAGCTCTGAACTGGTTAAATCATCTTGATGAATTTCTTTATCTTTTCTAATTACAGTAAGAGAATTATTCCTTTTCTTTTTTACCTTTAATGCGGGGCACTCAGATAAATTTTATGACTAATTGTAATGCTTCTTTAGCCATAGATTTTCTTATAATTACTTTCGTTCCTTCCTTTCACCTTGCTCCTTCTCTTCAGCACTGTTTTGTTATTCAACTCAATTTTTTCCTCTTATTTAAAGAGCTTCATTCACCACTCTAAAGTGCCTGCTGCAGATGCTGTGGAGAGCCTCCTGTTTTCTGTGCTTTCTAAAAGGATGGCTGTTGAGTATCAACATTTTATTTCTAGTAATGTATGGTTAAGATACAGAGCGGGATGTGCTGTGTTCTAGAAGCAACATACTATCTTCTCTACTTTAGAAAGCAGTTGTTGAGAACTTTAATCCCCAAAGGAAACAGGAAGCATGATACTGAGATGCATGGGTTGTCTCAGAGGGAATGCTTATCGTGTACTATGATTCAACATGTTTTGTCATAGAGGCAGAGCTCAAAGAAACCATAGAAATTATGTAGACCAACACCATTCCTACATTTTACCTATGAAAATAGTGTCTACTTTTATTGTAAGTATAAACATAAAACACCAACATGGAATGAAACTATGGAAATAAAGCCCCATAGACAAGGTTGAATTTTAAAGAAGGGGAGCATATGGGTCAGGAAAATTCAAGGAGTGAAGAATCATCTTTTTCAGAGTGTGCTAGAATAGATGGGTATCCTGTGAAAGATGAATGTGTAGTCTAATGCTGGAGGAGGGAAATAGGAGGAAATGAAGAGGAGAATAAATTGTGTCAGTAGTTGAATAATCTTGTGAACATGCTAAAAATCATCAAATTGCACACTTTTGATAGATTTCATATAGATTCTAGTATACCTGTAGACACAGACACTGACACACACACACACACACACACACACACACACACACACACACACATTTATATGGAAACAGAGAGAAAGACAAATGTTACGAGTTTATTCACAGTGTGGTCTCAGCTCTCCAAAGCCATGGCCCAGTGGTTTTCTTCTGTGCCATTTTTCCTGTCATTTATTCCAGCAATAGTGATATGCAAAACATCACTACTGAACACTTTTTATTAACCACTTATGCAAAGGAAGGATCTGGGCAGTACAAATGATATGTTGAGACATTTTGGCAAATTAATGAATATGGTAATATTGGTTGATTGTTGTTCATTTTGCTGGGGAAAGTGGGGAAAGAAAAGAGTGAGTTCAGGGATTAAAATTCATGCTTAAGTGAAGCATAAATAGTCCGAAAACCTCTGTCCTGTGTACTCTGAAGGAAACCCACATCTGCTACAGTTACATGACTGCCTTTGCTGAAAATCAGACCTAGAGTTTCATCCTATTACCAGATGAATTACAACATATTGAACTTCCAATATCACAGAGTGTTTAATAACTTATAGACATTGACTAGGAAGAAATGACATTTGAGGAATGCTGACATGTGGGAGGAGCTTGATGTGGCCAAGGAAACAGAGTCACTCTATTATCATGAGTTCTTTTTTGTTACTGACAACAGCCTGTCCATCTCTAAGGAGGTTAATGCAGCATTTCTCAGGGACACTGTTGCTATATAAGCAAGACAAAGTGTCCTCATCACCAACGCCCATTGCCACTCCTCTGCTACTTGTCACAGTCAGTCTTTCCTGTCAACTTGATTGGATTCAGAGTCACTTAGGAGACAGATCTTTGGATGTGTCTGTGAAGTTTTTTTTCCAGAGAGGTTTGAACATGGGTGGCACCCTTGGGCTGTGGTCTCAGATGAGGTTATGATGCAATTATATTATAATCTCAAAAAAAAATTTAAAAAGCATTTACAGAAGGAGAAAGTGATGTGAGCACCACCATTCATCACTCTCTTTGTTTCCCAGATGGAGATGCAGTGTGACCATTTGCTGTACACTTCTGCCATTAAGGTTAAAGCTGGCATTGTCTTCCCCACCAAGGTGAACTACACTCTCAAGCCCTGAGCACAATATGCCCTACTTTCCTTTAGCTGATTTTGTTGTGTATTTCTTACACGGCAACCAGAAACGTAACTAATACATTTCTAGATTATATTTGAACTTGGGATTTTTGAGCTCCTAAAAATGAGCTACAAAATGTGATCTGTGAGGAGATGTGTTATACTCTGAACACCACTGAGCTTTTAACTTAGATTAAAAGCCAGTGTAGTTTTATGGGAATGGAAGGTAGGTTATGGGATAATGGGATAGTAGTAGAAAGAAGTGGATCAGTTGTTGGATTAGGTTAAAATTATTGATTGGAGAGTCACACTTCACATTGGGTGCAGCTCAGCGAGCTAGAAGGGGATCTCAATGTTTGGTTGGTTGAAATAGGACAAATATGTTTCACAGTAGGTTAGAAAGACCATTTCTTCCTTGGTTTAAACATGAAGTTAAGATTCAAAGGCTTCAGAGATGGTCACATTAGAATAGGTTTGTCATTTAAGGCTACTCGCTCACAATTGGCATAACAATATATATAGAAACAAATTTATGAGAAGATCCTCAACATGCTCTATGGTGGCTGCTCCTATAGGCCAGATGTTGCAGTGAGGACTGCATTAAAAAACCTAAATACAATGTGCATGATTGGATTCCATGTTGGTTGGTCCAAAGACTGTGCTTACCACCAGTATTGATGTGAACACTGTTACCACAAAGGATGCAAAAGCCAGAGATGCAATTAGAAAATCTGACCCATAATCCTCATTACTGGCTAGCTGGTCATAGTGTTACTAGAAGTAATACAGATAAAAAGCCAAATAAATTTCTTGATTTGAATGAGAAAAAAAAATCCAACAGTGAATTGTGAAGGTGGAAGACTGTATTTCCTTAATCAACGCTAGGACTTAAGCTCATTTACACATTCAGAATTGCCTGAATGAATGGGAGGTCAGTGCTCCTGAAGGAAGTCCTCCATAAAGTATTAAACATTTATACTGGTAATCTTTCTTCAGTCTTTCCCAAAGAGATGGTAGATATTTACTAGAAACTATAGTGAAAAATCAAACCTTTCAGAGACCACTGAGCTGACACTAATTCGTGCTGCGTAAAGATATCATTTTGGTTCGCCAGCCAAAATAGAGGCTTATGGAGGTCAGGCCATCACTAGATTTTTGGCTCAGGTCTATTTCATAGTCTCTGAACATATTTCATGATTACATAGGCATGTAAAGAAGACTCAAAGGAGACACACTTAGTGTTTAGAAGAAACCCCACTGTTATTCCTTGACTGGAGGAGCAAGGACTAATATTATAGGAAAAGCCAACAAAAGTGACTGGGATTGACTGTACATAAGACAACATTAAACTAAAACCAACAAAGCATTCAAGAGAGACGGTAGAGATTGTACCCACATGACGCATCACCAACCAACTTGACTGGACTGTGTAGAGAATGAGCTTGGTAGAATGACAGTGATCATCAAAATCTTAACCAATTGCAGTTGCTGTGCTAAGTATGTGTCCCCTGCTTGAGAAAAGGAGAAATATCCCTGGGGCTGACGGGACCCACTACAGCAAGAAGTAGTGACCACTATGTACTTATTGTAAGACATTGAATGATGAGAGGTGTAAAAAAAAAATCTGATAAAATGCATTAAAAAATTCAGTGAAACATTGTGGGATAAATTTCTATGGAACATGTTGAGCCATATCTTCTAAGGCAAAGGATAAGCTGTTGTCTCTGAGCCATATTGCCTGGTAGATGCCATGGCTCTTGACGTTAGAAGCAGATAAGCACGCTGTTTGGAGAGTTTTGTAGGCACTTTATGTGATCCAGAGTGCAAGTAAATTTTTGGAGCAAATCCTTGACACATTTTGTGAATAACTATCCAAATTCCTTGTGAAGATTAGCTTCTGGCTTTCCATAGGCCCTAGTGGAGACAGATACTTGACCACAGGCCACCAAGTTGCTGTGTGAGCTAAGCTTCCCACCGTGAACTGAATGGTGTGTCTCCCATCAAGCCAGACACTTAAACATACACAACAGCACTCCATTAAAAACGGAAGGACTTCGTATGAAACTAGGCGAGGAAAGCACAAGGGAGTAAAGGAGAAGGCGAGTGAGCTGAAGGTTCCTGCCTGCCATGATCTCCTCTCCACCTCCCCCATTTCCCCTGCACCCTGTGCTCAGGGAGCGCTCCCTGTGATGGGCTGACAGAAGGGGGCGAGGTGCAGATTGATGCACAGATGGATGGTTCTGCTACCACCTGCAAGGAAACGATCAAAGCACTCAAGTCTTTGCCTGGGCACTTCTCAAGGAGAGCTGTGAAGGGAGCTATCCCATTGGGTAGAACTTTGAGCAGTGCATCCGGTGATTTACTTTGCTTGGAAGAAATAATGGCAGGATATGTGGTTATACACCAATTCACGACCTGGAGACAAATGCTGGGATAGATGATCAGGAATTTGGATGGAATATGATTAGGACATTGTTGACAAGGACATTTTGGGAAGAAGTATATGCATAGATCTCCCTTAGTAGACAAAACCACATTTTTTTTTTGTTCCCATCAATGTTTACCTAAGGATGATTTTAGCTGATGAAGGTTTTAATAATTGAGTGGTCAGGGTAATGTATTTTGTGAACACCAGTAACCCACCAACTTCTGCAGTTATTCTCTCATTGCCCAGAAGATTGAAAAAGTGACCATGAAGGTCTTCTAGCTGGTCTCAGGAATATGAACTTCCACTCACCAAGACAAGTCAGGCTATAACCCAGTAGTTCTCAACCTGTGGGTCATGACTCCTTTGTGTTGAATGACCGTTTCACAGGGGTGGCCTGACACCATCGGAAAATAAAGACACATTCCAATTCACAACAGTGCAAGAATTTAATCTCTCCACGGCAGAGACAAATACTGAAGCCCCAACATGGCATCATTTTCTGATAATTGATGGCAGTTTGATTAAGTTGATTTGCTTTCTCATGGAAAGAAAGAGCATTTTGTCTCTATTGAAACAGATGCTCCAGATATTGAATTTGCTTCCCTGCATATAGGTTCTCCCCAAAGTATCAGTGGACTGATCCCAAGGCAGGTGGGCTGTATAAGGAAGCATGCTGAGCATGAGCCAGAGAGCAAGTCAGAAAGGTGTCCATAAGCAGCATTCCTCTGGGACTTCGGCCTCAATTCCCGTTTGAGTTCCTGCTCTGTCTTTCTTTAACAATGGATTGTGACCTGGAAATGCAAGCCAAGTAAACCTTGTTCTCCCCAAGTTGCTTCTGTTCAGTCTTTTAACATCTATTCAGAACAACAACCTACAACAGTATTCCAGACTAGATTGCTTCTAGCCAAAATTTTAGAGAAAAAAAAAGTGTGACAATGGATCCATTACTTGTGGAATTCAGCGGCTTTACCATTTTTTTTTTTTTTTTTTTTTTTTTTTTTTTTTTAGGAATCCTGGAGCAGGTGGGTTGAAAGAAGAATGGAAGAGATTTTTGGTGACTCAATGATAATGGTAGCTAGTGGCTAATACTTTGCACTGAGTCAGCATCTACAGATCCCATATTCAGGATCAATGTTCGCAGGATCATGAAACTGGGATGAAAGTCACAGTGTTACTTTTAGTGACTCACCAGCATTTATTTTTCTTAATGTCTTTCAAACTTTATGCTTTGGTGGTCCAGAGGTCTCACCTATAAAAGAATGTGCCAAAAGACACAGTGTTGACCAAAGAAGGGTAAGTTATGGCTGCTAGCTGGTCTCATGCCTCTGAGTCAATAGGTAAAGAAGTGAATTACTACACTACTACAGTGAATGATCCTGGCTGCCAAGGATAAAGTGGGTTAGCACCATAAACTGGAGAAACCGAAGAGGTGATCTCTTAGTACTACCGTATGCTGTGGTTAGTCAGTGAAGTAGCACAACCCCTATCCAGGCAGAACAGCAAACGACTAGTAGCCTCCAGGAAAGGTTTAGTCCCCTTGCTCGGCAAAGAATGATAATCAGCTAGGTACTTGCTGAAGATAAAGAAGTCCAGTGGGAGGAAATGGTTATAAGCACCAATTATGACAGAAATAGGAATGTGACCCTCGTGATTATTTTCTCATTTTGTTTTGCAAAATAGAGTAATATCATACTATCTTCATGGTTTCCAGCTTGTCAACTGCTTGGTCTTGGAGCTATTTATTTATTTATTTATTTATTTATTTATTTATTTATTTATTTATTATTTTTTCAACTAACCCCTTTAACTACCTGCCTATCTGCCTATTTACTTTTATGGTAATTGATTACTCAACTGTTTGGCCTATTGATCTATCGACCTATCTAATAATTATATTTCTCTGAGGAATTGTGAGAAATACGTTGATATGTTAATCAGTGCAGGGCTTTTCTTCTTCCTTCATGTCTTTTTAATCTCTGAATTTGAGCAGCCAAGGCAAATAGTTCTCTTGTATTTTTCCCTCAAAGCAGCCTGCTTTCTGGTGAGAGTAAATCGTTTTCAATCAGAATTAAATGGCATAGTGCTGTACAACATGCTATTCTTATTTTTTTTATTATAACTGATACTTGAATGTTGTATCTGAATGTCATAACATTCCACACTTATGTGGAGATCTATAGTTTTAATAGAAATGTGTCAATATTTTCTAATGTAAAGCTATATTTTTCATTTTAACTTTCTATCCATTGTTGTATACTTCTCCCAGACATACTTACTTCAATATTTGCTGACTATGAGTAAGCCTTTATGGCTATTTTGGACCTCATATTTCTGTTACGACTTCATTCAAAACAATTTTGGTTGAAGAAATGAGCTTAGAGAATGGTATGGACTGTTAAAGGCAGTGAAAAGGCTTCAGTGAATAAAAAAAGAAAGCACCATGGTAAATAATCCACAGATGATCACCCACCCCAAGTCCATTGTCCTCACTTCTTCCGCCTCATTCACAGCTTAGTGAAAAAGGATGAATCGGCTCATCTCTGAGCAATTTTGTTTTTCATTGAGGGGCTAGAGAAATTCATTCTTACTTCTTCCGTTCCTCCCTCCTTGCCTGCGTCTTCCTTCCCCCATCCTTTTTCTTTCCTTCCTGTGTGAAGTATTTAGACCTTCAGCAATACTGACGTCTTGTGTGCGTGTTGAGGTCTGTGAGTTGATGCTGGGTGTCCTCGTCTGTTGCTCTCCATGTTATTTTCTGAGCTAGGGTCACTGAACCCAGTGCTCACCGGGTAGTTAGATTGGAAGGCAGATGAGCTGAGGATCCTCCAATGCCACCTCTCTTAGCTCTAGTGTCACCTTGCCAAGCTTTTACGTCCATGCTGGCAATCTGAACTCGGGTCTTTGTTGGCACAGGAGGCACTTGACCCACTGAGCTACCCCTCGTTTTAATTTTCCAGTTGGGTACTGCATGTAATTTCTTCAGTAATTTAGTAGGGATTACCCACTCTGCTTGGGGCGGGGGCGATATCAGTAATAAATGGATGTGGGCTGCTGAGGACAGTTCACCGATTTGTTGCTTAAATAAGACAACACATGCATTATTACTCTTTGGAATTAACCACTGAAGACCAGCGATAGATTTTCACACAATTTAATGCACCTTTGGGCAGACAGCATCTCAGTAAACCGTGCTGGTCCCTCAGGAAGTCACTGTGTGCACGCTGTCTCTCCTCTTGGAGGACAGCAAACTTTGTCGAACACAGGCTAGGCTTCTACTACCCAGCCAGTATCTTCAAATCGATTTGTTTTGAGTGCTGAAGATTTTGAAAGACCCATCAGAATTGGGTCATTGAAAGTAATTCAGCTCTAATTAAAATGTTATTGTGTGGCCAGCCTTTCTAAAAATCATCGCCATCCTCCTAAAAATAAACCCCTGCTTCATAATTAGATAACAATTTTGAACAGAGATGACTGTGTTGATGTACAAAATGTGTTCAGATTTTTACAAACCACACGGATGCATGGGAAGAAAACATATCAACATATTAGCAGTCATCTTGATAGAGAAGTCATATTACTACAGTGCTTTCATTTGTATTTATTCAAAGTCTCTTTGCCAAATCTATATTTTTACTATAAAAATGGTATGTTAGATAGGGAAATGTGAGACTTTATGTTACATTTTTTTAAGTCCTAATTTAAGAGACATGCCTGGGCAATACTAGCCATATGATGATCGAAACTCAATTATTTTGGACCATATTTATTTTCTACTAAATAATGTTGATTTCTTTTCCCGTATATTTCTTATCATGACTATTCCTACAGCAAAATTTGGACATGTATATTATCTATAGTACCATATATATGTACATATATGGTAAATATCTTCTTTTGGCTCTTGGGAGTGGATAGATAAGCCGATGATCTTTTCCCTAGGTAGCAAGGAACAAAATTAAATTTTGTCCCTGAATTTCTCCTCACTCTGCTCTTTGTACAGTCCTCTGAAACACTGCTGAGTGGTACTCCAGTGGCTGGCACTGAAACACAGGCCAGTTGAGTAGAAGCAGCTTTAAAATGCAGGCTGCGGTGAAAATATGTCTCTTTGAATCCTCCAAGCTAGGAACTGCATTAAACCACACACAAACACAACCATGGTAAGGCTATTCGCTATCCATAAGAATTTAATACCCTTACCTCAAAAAATAAAACAGATTAAAATTACTCAATGTTGAAGGAAAATGAGAAGAAATAATGTGTATAAACCTTCCATTTCCAGTGCAGCATGGTCATTATGGGTATGTTAACTGGTGGGCTTTATTGCCACAGATGCATGAAATTTGTTATTGCATTTTATTATGAGGCATGAAACCCTATGCTAAATACATGATACACATGAGGCATGTGTAGAATATATCTGTGTATATGCACATGTAAATACTCGTTTATGTCATTGACTACAATCCTGAGAAATTTTGAGCAGTAGGGAACATCAAGATATCTCAAGACAGTGTGGCTGGCTCAAATCAAGGCTTTCCCTCCTGTTTTGGGGCTTTCGCAAGTTTTATTTTCCTCTCTGTGTGAACTACAGTTTCCTTTTTTTTAAAAAAAAAACATAAAGTAAGAATTATTGGTGTATTGAAATTCATAAGATTGGTGTAGAAGTTAAAAGACTCCATAAATCTAAATATTTAGGATAGTGTCTTAACACCCAGGAGACACATTTGTGAAACTTCTGTCTCCTCTGAAGAATATAATGAGATGCCTATTTTTATCACCAAGGCTGAGAAACCAGCAACCCCCAAAACTCTAAAAGATATCAAATGTGGGGATTTGTTCACTGCACAGGAAAAGGTAGGCAGTATTATATTGTTTCACTAACATTACAATTAATATCACGCTATCAGGATCACTCTACAGTGAGTCTTTGTAAACGAGAGGGGGAAATTGAGAGAGTTAAGTTAAGAAGAACCACAGTCTGTCTTGAGAAATTTGCTGCCTCTGCTTTGTTGCTATTTACAATTTCTTTGTTTTGACTTACAAAAAAAAAGTTATATGATTTGTACTATGTGGCCAAAATAAACACTGCTAACACAGATAAAACACATGTGAAACTTTAGAATTCATTACTGCTGTAGTTCTCAGTATTCCACACTAGATCCAGTTTCTAGCCGTCATGTTGTAACTGAGTTTAATCACCGTGTGACAGCTAGCAGAGTTGAGTATGGAACCTGGAACAATATCAAGAGACTCCAGAACCTGAGTAAAAAGCCCAGTTCCTTTTGAACCAGGCTAGGTAGGTACTAGAGATTGGCTCTGTTTAAAAATTTCATAAATCACAATCCTTTTTCTTTGCGAGGGTAGGACAGCAACAGGCTTTTAAGTAGCCATGGAATATTTGAAGTGTCCTTACCAAGCCTGATAGCGTCATGTGTGGGATACCTTCCCCCAAGCTCTTGGTCAGAAGTGTCTTGAAGAGCCCCCAAACAATACAGGCTATCACCACTGCTCTTGGTTGCCTACCAGAACTTGGTTGCCTACCAGAACTTGGTGGCTCACCACTGTTGCTGAATATACTAAACACTTTTGGTCACGGGTCATAGAGAAATCATGTTGATAGTGACCAGGACATTTTCTCCATTCTGCTAGCTTTCATAGTACCAGAAGGTGCTTTGCAGGCTTCTGGGCTGGAAAAGTCACCCACAGTCTTACCTATGTGTGAAGCATGTGAGCTACAAATATGACCAGTGTGGCAAGGTACACTCATAGGTGAAATAGTGGGGTGGATGTGATGGGGAGGGAGGGGGAGGGATAGTGATCAGAACTCAATGCAGACAGACAACGGCTTTGGGCTTGGAGTTAAGGCTTGGTTCACAGGGGATAGTGCATATAAATCTGACCACAAAACGAGCTTCTTAAAAAGCCATTTATACGTACAGCAAACACTGGGTTTTCTAAGCTGGACCCGTGATTTCTTTCTTTCTGTTTGATTTTCCTCAATGTCACCACGGGTAAATTCATGTTAGAAGGCAGTCCTAGTCTGGTTTTACCACATTTACAGGTCGGAGGCCAGAGAGCAAAGGAGATCAATAAGAAAGAAGCACTTTAAGGAAAGACTGGATAAACTCAGTTTACCACAAAGTTGCGATTAATAAGCATGATTTTCTTGATTCCATGCACAACCCTATCTGATACTTTCACCCAGAAATCTTGTGCTTGCAGCAGTGGGTCTGCTGTGGATACTGCTCTATATAAATAAAACACTGATGGCCAGTGGCCAGGCAGGAAGTAGGTGGGACAAGGAGAGAGGAGAATTCTGGGAAGTGGAAGGCTGAGGGAGAGACACTGCAGCCACTACCAGGAGAAGCAGCATGTAAAGACTCTGGTAAGCCACCAGCCACGTGGCAAGGTATAGATTTATAGAAATGGGTTAATTTAAGATAAAAGAACAGTTAGCAAGAAGCCTGCCACGGCCATACAGTTTATAAGTGATATAAGCGTCTGAGTGATTATTTTATACGTGGATTGTGGGACTGCGGGGCTTGGGGAACCTGGAGAGAAGCCCTCCAGCAACATGGGTCCGTTCAATTTCAGGCAGCAGTAGTGTTAGAAGAAGGCACTTTCCGTGTTTACTCAGAGCTGTCTTAATTCACCCTCTCAGATTCACACCCCATTGCACCAAAGTCAGCGGGATCTAACGTCTAATTTACTTATACGTATGGTGAACTCCAGTGCCAAGGATCACGCATGGCCATTGCCCTGTTTCAAATATTCATGAGTCTTCATGGCCCAAAATGCATTAAAGGCGGGAAGGATGCCAACAACACATGGTCTCACAGTCTTTCCAGGCATGGGGAGCCTTCTCAGATCGAAGGAGCAGGATGCTAAAGACTTCAGACTAAGCTGTCTTTGTGAGAGACGCTCACAAAAGGAATGCCAACTTGGACACCCTGCCCCAATTACAGAGCAGCCAACAGAGAACACCAGAGGCTCACTCTTGTGACCTGGGGATGTCAGGGCTGCTCCTCTCCTGATTCTTTTACACTGCCATCGATCAGTGGCATTTTATATACACACACGGTGTGGTGTTTCAGTACTGGAAGCATTGTTGATGCTTTCAGAGACCGAAATGAATGGGGACTGAGAAATTAACAGCATTTAAGCCAGTGTAATCTTGCTAATGGAGGCTGTGTGGCATGGGGGCAAGCGTTACAAAAGCAACATTAAAGTGGTGAGGAGCTGTAAAGCAGGCACATAGAGCAAACCCCGGTAATAAGGGAGGCTCTCCCTCCCGTTGTTTGCCAATGGCTACACCTGCTTTTACACCTGTGCTCTTGCTCTTGATCTGGTCCGACGCTCCGGAGATATTAGGCGCTCAGCCAGTTTCACACCCAGCCATCCCTATGATCAGGCCCAGCTATCAACGCGCTTTTTAAAAAATACATTAAATCAAGTATCAACCCCAGGGCTCTGAACTACTTTTGACTGACAGGACCAGCAAAAGTTCCAGGCTAATTACTTCTAAGGACTAGTTCCCACTGCAAGGAGTTCCTACTGACCTACTTTGGACTCTCTGAGATAATTTATCAGGTAAGATAATTAAAGGAATATAAAGCGGTGTCTAAAATGAACCAAGTATCAGAAATATTTGCTGAAATCGTAAGTTCTTATTCCCACTGCTATCAGCTGGTGCTTTATTACTTTGCAATGAGTCAACTTTCTCTTATTTAGAAGCCATTCTTCCTCTGTATAAATTATATTTGCAGGATATATTTGAGAGTCTCTTTGATGTTTAAATATATAAGTTTTGATTTTTTTCAGTGTGGTTGTATAGGGAATGATCTTTTAAGTCCTTCTGTGTTTTTTCCCCTTGAACTCCTCCCACGCAGGAGCAAGGCGTTTCTTTCTCCATGCCAGTGATATCAGTGTTTCTACTGTTCTCAAGTCTTTTTAAAATTCTTCTCTCATATATTATATCCCAATCACAGTTTCCATCCCCTCTTCTCCCCCAGCCTCTCCTCCCCACCTCCCTTCTCCCTCAAATCTACCCCCCTCCTTGAGGGCCTCAGGAAAGAGGAGGCCTCTCAGGACACCAACCAAACACCACACAACAGAACAAGCTACAATAAGGACAGGCACGTGCTTTCACATTGAGGCTGAACTAGGCAACCCAGTAGCAGGAAACGGGTCCCACCAGTAGGCAAAAGAGTCAGAGACAGCCCCCGTTCCCACTGTTAGGAATCCCACAAGAACACCAAGCTACTCAGCCACCAAATATTAATGCAGAGGACCTAGGTCAGACCCCTAGAGACTCCCTGATCTCTGTGAGTCCCCATGAGATCCAGTCAGCTGATTCTGTGGGCCATGTTCTTGTGTTATCCCTGACCTCTCTTGTTCCTACAATCCCTCCTCCCACTCCTCCACAGATTCCTTGAGCTGAAGTCTGTCTTTAATAAAGGACACCTCTATTCCAGCAGTGGGTACTCCATAATGTGGGCAGTTTATCTTGCTTGAGTTTTAACTCTTTCTTTCGGAAGTAGAATTCTTTCTTACACAAAGGTAAATACCCAGAGCTGAAGACATTTTTACAGCAAAGGTCTAGCTTTCATATTGAGATAACTGATTATTTTCTAATTTTCACAGTCTTGATGTTTTCATAAAAAGAAAGAGGCAGGAAAAGAACGTCAAAATAAAACCACAGTACATAACACTTTGTCTACCATTAGATTATAAACCATCTGTTCCCTCAGAACACAAGCTTTAAATATCATGTGACTAGCATCACAGCCTATCAACACCATCTTCTAACTATTATTTCTGACCTCTTATTCCACTTTCTTTTTCCCTGTTTCTTTAATTTTGTTAATTCTTCATTTGCAGTGTGTCTTGCTCCTTAACTCAAAACCCCCTCTAGTTGTGGAGATGTGATCAGCTGACTGCACTGGATTATGGATGCTAACAAAATATTTACCTTCCTCAAGGGAGATCTTTGAGGAACTAGACCCAAGTTCATGGCAGAATGAAAATATTCATAACTTAGACCAGGTTTAAAGAAAGATCAGGATCAATTCTGTCCCTTTGTATATGTGTTCCAGGAATAATGGCATTTGTCATTAGTAATACCTAGTTATTATTTCATAAAGTCACAAAAAAGAAATTTGTATGCATGAAACTGTGTTTTAGTTGATGTCAAAGGAAAGCCTATCACAAAATATTGTGCTGTATTCTTTATTGCTACATAGCCCAGGAAGAATTTTATGTTTGCAAGGGGATCCAGCCATAGTTCCGTCCCAAATCAATAGTGCCAAAGCTCCCCTGTTGTCATGAGGATTCTGCAGAACAGTATGGTCAGATCACTCCCTGCACACTAACTGTCTTACTTTATGGTCTCTCTCATTCCATGCCTACTTAACTTCATTTATTGCTTTGTTCTCATGTCCTTCGGCTGTTTCCAATCTACTGCACGGGCAGAACAAACACAATATGTTAACATACAAAGGTATTTAGGTAAATGAAAATCAATGCACTGGTGTCAGCACAATTCTTTATTGCTTACCTTGGACATTTCAAATACGTTCTATTTGAACATTAACAACTTTCCCTCTGTCTGGGAAGTATAATGATGTTCTTGGCTCCCTGCCCCTGAAGTCTCTAATCTTCACAGCTATGGCCACTTAGTCCCCATCTGGAGGTTCAGGCTTATCCTGAATTTTGGAACCGATCTTGTCTCTAGGCTGGAGCATGTAAGATATCTTAGCCAAAAGTTAACTGATCCAGCATCCAGCCAGCCTTCGTGTTGATTTTATTTTTGACCTTGCAATTTATTATTCCAATTTAAGCTATGTTCCTTCTACCTCTGGTCACCAAGGCTTGGTCATCTAAGTCAGGTTCACTAAGTAGACCTGGTTTAGTCCCTAATTCATTTTCCTGCTTGATGCCCAATTCCTGGAGGCTCTGCCCTGTCCCCCTGTCTCTTTCATTACAAAGCTATTTCTGAAGTCAATTTGTCATGCTGGGGCCTCATGGACAACTGCTAGTTCTTTCTGATGCCGCTAGCCTGGCACATAAATCCTTGAACTTCATTTATACCATGAATCTGAAGTTTGCAATATACAAGAATTAGCACTTTCCTGGCTTGGATGTTTTCCCACTGCCCATTATAAGTATTTTCTGAGTCATCAGCTCTAACCCACAGTCCTTAGGAGTCACTGTGTATACATTGCCTACAATCTGGCAATTTCATTATTCTAGGCAGGGCAGCAAAGAAACATTTTAATTATATCTTTGATTGAATTGTCATGCCAACACCTTCTGCCTACATTCACCTCATACCCCATCTTGTCCCTGCCACTTAAACACTTCAAAAATTAATTTCTTCTCTGTAAAACAAAGTAATCTGTATAGCTATTTTGAAAAAAAAAAACCCGAGAAAAAGTGTGTACAAATGATAAAACACATAGTAAGCAATCCAAAATCCCTAGATAATTGTAGTGGGGAGCTGTTTGAGCCATGCCCTGAAGCACCGTCCCTAGTGAGGCAGCTGCAGCTGTTACACCTGCGCATGACCTTGAGGTACCTGCCCCTGGGGCGTGGCCACAGGGACCCTTAAGACTTGGGATGCACGTATGCTCTCTTTCTTGGATGGTTTTGGATGCTGAGATCTTAGACCAAGCCGTTCAGCATGGGACATAGCTCAGTTTTCCTGGACCCTACAATAAATCTCCTGTGGTTGTGAGTTTACCCCCAAATAAATTCCTTTGATCATTAAATAGACTCCATGGATTTATCCCAATAGGTAATGGTATAATGCCATGTCTTAAATTCTGTACTTGGAGAGTGTTGGTTAAAACTGACCATTATAAAGAGAGATGGGAGAAAGAAAGTTCTTTTAAAATCTTCTGTACCACCAGTACATGCTCTTAACTGCTGAGCCATCTCTCCAGGCCCCCTCTATGTCTATATTTTTTAAAAGGAAAGCAATCGTCAGCTTGAAAAATGATGGGAAACTAGAAATGAAGTCAATGATTCTTTTAGTCAGTCATTTCTTTTAAAGTAGCATTTCCATAAACATTCAAGAAATTTCAGAAAAGTAAAAAAAATAAGTCCCACTTCACTGAAATTTTGATTCATTAAGTTTGGGGTTGAGCTAAAGAGTTGATATGTTTGAAAGAATCTCAAAAGAAATTCTGGTGATCTCCCACATTTGGGACCATGAATTTATCAGCATCAGAATGTTCAGGATGCTCTTAAGAAAGCATGCATCCATTTTCCTGAAGCTGCTTCAGCCAATGCGTGCACCACAGATGCATTCCTAGCTGTCCAGTCGCTGAAGGTGTTTGGTGTCTGGAAAGCCGACTGATGTCTACTTTTATGAATAGACAGTAATTCTGTCTGGTTACATACTGTCCACATGTAAGTGTCTCAGTTTGTTCAGGTGGTGTCTTTTCCTTATTTCTGCATTAAAATGTGTTATAAGTCCCTAATGTTTCACTCCTGCCAAATGTATCCACATTTATTTAAAAAGTGTTCATTTTCTTTAGAGAAACTCTTTCTACTCTTGGAGGCTTTATCAAAATGAGT